>NC_081408.1:214484634-215807134 GCF_030272615.1 Cryptomeria japonica | reverse complement strand
TCTCCTCTTTATCTCCCTTATTTTCCTTTCACTCTCTCTATCTACCCCTCTCCCCATGTCTATTTGTCTATCTCTACTTCTCTTTATTTGTGTATTTCTATCTCTCAGTCTCCCTATCATAGTTTTCTATATATTTATCTCTCTCTCTCTATATATCAATCTATCTCTTCCTCTATTTGTCCATCTCTACTTCTCCTTCTCTATCACTCTATCTCTCTCTACCTTTGTATATTTTTGTCTCTCTTCCTCTCTCCCTCCCTATCTCTACAAATGTCTCTCCATATCCATCCATCTCTATCCCTCTCCTCTTTCTAAACCTCTATATCTACTTCTCTTTTTCTCTGTCTCCATATTTCTTCTTTCATCTCTCCCTCTATCTCTATCATATTATCTTTTCATCTGTCTCTACTCGCATATCTCTTCCTCTCTCTGCCTTTCCTAATTTATAAGTTTTTTTTCAATCATATTTGGATCCCTATCTCTATCTCCACATCTATATCAATCTTGCAAACACACTCCCTATTTCTCCCTCCCTATCTCTATCTTTATATATGCCTCTCAAAGATACACACAAGCATACTCAATTTCTCCTTCCTTGTCTCCATCTCTAGCTCTATCTATCTCTCCCTACTATATTTATCTCTCACTCTCTATTACTTGTCTATATCACCTCCTTTACCTCTCACTCTTGAACCCTTTATCTCCATATCCCCATCTCTTCCTCTCCTACTCTATCTATATATACCTCTATATATACCTCTCTCTCTCTCTCTCTCTCTCTCTCTCTCTCTCTCTCTCTCTCTCTCTCTCTCTCTCTCTCTCTCTCTCTCTCTCTCTCTCTCTCTCTCTCTCTCTCTCCCCCTCTTCCTACAACTCTACATCTATATATCTTTTCCCTTCTATCTCCATCTCTCCATTATTATTCTTTAATCTCTCCCCCTACCTCTATATCATTATCTCTCCATCTCCTTCTACCTCTCTACCTCTCTATATATCAATTTTTTATCTCTATATTTATCTTTCTATATATATATCTCTCTCTCCCCTATCTATATATCTATCCCATCTCTCTCTCTGTGCAAAAAAATAGAATTTTTTTATGATTAACCTGCCACACCTTTTCGGCGTACTCATTGCACACTAAGGTGCAATTGCTAGTATATTCTTATTTTGGTCCTTCTCTTTGATGTTTTCTAAAAGTTTGTCATATTTATTTGGGCAAAGTGAACACTTAATAATGAAATGGGACTGTGGCTACCAAATGATCCACCATGGCCACCTTCCTATTTGTACAGAAATGGTTACTAGCGGAATTTGCTCTAAATAAATGAAGCCCCCTTTTTGAGCAACGCTTCTCGCCAAAGGTTTATATTTAAACATTGTTTTTTAACGATGTAAATGTATAGATGTATAGGTGGTTTTTGTCAGTGATATTACCCCCTACATAAATATTAGAGTTTCAATAATTTTATATATATATATGGTTCGCACTTCAATGGAACACAAATTCATTTAGGGCATGATTTCAACCTCTTGTACTTATCAAGACCTGATCCCTTGTGGACCCATTTGGAGCCATTCAACTTCAACGTAGACCATAGGTCCATTGATATGATTCATTGTTTTAAATTTATATTATATTCTAATGTTTATGATTAAATTTATTTATTAGTATCATCAACTTTTTTAATTATCAAATTTATTATATTTACTTGCATTTCATTATCAATAAAAATGCAACTTTCATATATTTAGCTATTAAATTTATTGATATCTTCAAAATTTTACTTGTATAAAGTAACTACACTTGTTATATTGTTTGTAAGCAATAGACATTAATCATTTTGCTACGAAAGTGTTTTTGATATTAAAAGCAACCAAAACAAGGGGGCTGACCCACGTACAGAAAAAAGAAAAACAGTGGCAAGCCAACTGTCAGCAGAGCAGTAGAAAAATCACAGCCCCCTAAACTTTCCTCTATTAAAAACTTTTATCATTCTACGCATATTAACCAGGTAAATAAAAGTCTTGATTAAAGCATGCCACATAGGGCAAAAGATAGTTAAGTTCAAGCATAACCAAAAACTAAAACTATAAGCCGATGGGCCATTAGGGCCAATCAAAAAACCAGAAACCCAAACCATAGAAAACAACTATTTATTTTTTCCATGGCTCCTCTTGGGGAGGAGCTTCTTAGCCCATTCCTTGGTGAATAATTTGAAGAGGTCCCTATAGTCTTTGTCCTCCTTTCCTTTACCTTTAATTGTGCTTTCCTACAGGAGACACAAAGTGGTCACCGAGAAGTGCATAACATTAAGAGAAAACCTGGAGACGTCCTGCAACTTGTTCTCAATGGCCTCCATTCTGCTGGTGATTTCCTGCAAATTTTCAAACATACCCTCAACTTTCTTACCCAAGTCCGCTAGTTTGCAGTCCTCTTCCTCCTTTATGCTGCTCACTTCCTCCACCACCATCATCTTATCAAACCTGAGAGTAGGGGATGAGAGTTGATCTGGGATTTGGGGTCGGCATCTAGACTCGTGGAATTTTTAGGACTCTTAGAAGCATGGGTGGAGCTAACAAAGTGGGGGGTCGAGGTGGACTGAAACGGGGCCACATTGTCAGAAGGGATGGAATTCCCAGTTTCATGGGATGAGGAGGGGTCCCTTAAGGATTTATCAGGGGGTTTGGAGGCCAATCTCACATAGTGGTAGGGAGTGTTAGCCTCATTTGTAATCTCCACATCAGAGTCATTTTCCTAGATTCTAACTTTCTTAAGGGGTTTAGCATCCTCTGAAATGAACTTTTTATTCTTCTTACTACATGAGCCAAGTTCAGGCAGCCGAGGAGGGCTTATGTTAGGTTTATCAGCAACAATGGTTAGGGGTTGGTTTTCAGGCACATTCTGGACAAAAATCATGCGAGGGGGGCAAAGGGCCAGGTGGTAATTGTAGAGGCAAAGGATAAGGCCTTGGTGCAGAATAGGAAAGTTCTTGCCTTTCTTCTTAGCTTCCGCAATATATTTTACATTAGAGTCCATAGAGTACAGCAGAAAAAAAAAGGAATGGAGATAAGATCTTTATTCCTAAAATGGTTAAGGAAATGAAGGTGATAATAGTAGAAGACCCCATACCATCCTTCAAGGGTGAAATATTTTATTATGATGTAGCAGACCTTGTCCCAAGGCAGTGGAAGCTCTTCTTGGTAGAAGTCGCCCGCCCTCTTCACAAGGTTCTCCCCATCATGGAAAAACTGGTTCAGGCTGGTGATGTCTAAAATGCGACTTTGTTTCTTCCATTTCCTACCCTCCATGGATAGACTTGTCGAATAGGCGATCACCTCTTCATTGATTTTGAATGAAATACCACCCATGGTAACCCTTCTATCCTCCCAGGAGGTGACGAACTGCTTAGATAGTCTCTAATCGTTTCCTTTTATGCTCTCCATAAATTTATCTATCCCGCCTTTCGAGCAGACAAACCACACCGTCGGCCTAGCTTTAAATTCATCTATTTTGTCGGGTTCCAGTCTTAGTCTGTCACCTCCCATGGTCATTTCTTCTAGCTTAGCAGAGCAAATGAGAAATAGGGTAGCAAAGAAATAGGGCCAAACCAGAGCAAAGGTAGAGTCGAGAAGAAAACTTAGCCAGCTCTGGAATAAAATCATGCAATAAACACTACGATTATTGCAAGTAGTGTTTAAATAGATTTCACCATCACAAAATCTATTACACTCGTGTGAGCCATCAATCCAACTAATGTGATTTGACTGAGCCCAGTTGTTGCCTTTATCGTCGCCAATGATATTCATTCGGATGATAATTAGAAAATTGTCTTTCCCGATATTGGTACTACCATGATAAATATCATCATTATCTAACCCCCCTTGTTGTTGATGACAAGGCCATATGTAGCTACGTGGCAAGCCCAACCCATGATGGGTGGGTTTCCCCTCCAAATTCAAAATTTGAAAATTGGTTCTCTTCATCCGATGATAATTATATGGGTTCATCATTAGACTTGGTTTTGTCTTTCTCCAAGATCTCCTTGGTGATCATTGGCAGTAGATTAGTGTTCCTCCAATATCGTAAACCGTTTTGCAGCCTACCCACCACAACCATAGAGTTAGCAACCGCATTCCCTTCTCTGAAGATGTGGCGGATGGTGAAATAGTCAAGGTTAGCCAAAAACATTCTAGTATCCCTCAAAATAGAATCCACTTTCCAACCAGCAATAGATCTACCACTGACAGCTTCCACAATAACTTTAGAGTCACCTTCAATTTCCATTTGTTTAATACCAATAGTAGTAGCAAATCTCAGACCCCAAAGGAGAGCCATTCCCTCTGCTTAAGTGACAGTATGGTTCTTCAGGCTACATGCATAGGCTACAACAGTATTCCCCTGGTGGTCACGGATGACTCCACCTCCCACTTGGCAGGTATTTTGGGTTGACCCATCAAAATTCAGTTTGTGCCAAGAGGGGTTTGGGGCTAACCATTTGGTCTTTTTTCTATTGATCTTTGCAATGTTGTTGAAAACTTTAAACTCTGGGGGGAGCTTCCATAGTTCAACAATTTTTTTATCAGTTGGGTTAGGAGGATTGGGGGTAGGGGGTTCACCTAGTCGATGATACATTATCCATAAGCATTTTGAAACAATTATAAAAAACTTTATCCGGGGGGGTTTTAACATCTCTAAAGATTTTGTTGTTTCTTTCTTTCCAGACACACCAGCAGATATGGGGAGGGATCTGCCTCCATAGCTGAAGAATCAGGGGGTGGTGGGAGGGAGGTGTCCAACCAGTAACAAACTGATGAATGTTATCCTGAAAAACCCATTGAATACAATATTTTCAAGGGTAATGGTCCACAAGTGTCCAACGAAGGGGTAGTGGATGAAAAGATGGTCAATAGATTCCTCCTTTGCTTGACATAAAATGCATCTGCTGGGAAGTTGGAATCCCCTCCTTTTCAGATTGTCCCGAGTTGAAATATTGTTCCATGCATAAGGGACCACCAAAAGAAGTTAACTTTTGGAATAAGTTGTGAGTTCCATATCTTCCTCCAACATTCAACATCACCAGTGGGTCTCAGGAGTTGTCTGTAAGCAGACTTGACCGAGAACTCCCCCGACTGGGTCCCCTTCTAGATGAATCTGTCCTCCTGGGGAGGTATGCAAACTTTGCACTCAAGCATAAGATACTGCAGATCAAGGGCAGTGGGTAATAGGTTAGGTCAATCAGAAAATATCAGGGATATGTTCTTCCATCTTCCGCTTCTTGGCACCATGTAGTCAGCAATGTAATCACCAAAATGCTCCTTTAGGGAATACATTATTTGGCAGAATCGAGATCCAGCCAGAGGTTTGTCATCCAACCAAGAGTCTTCCCAGAACCTAATCTTCCTGCCATTCCCAATCCACCACTTCAATCCTTCTCTGATAACCGGTGTGAGTTTCAAGATGTTGTTCCTGTTAGGTCCCGGAGACAACTGAGAGGTGGGGGGGTGAATCAGTTGTCTAATAAATTCAAACCAAAAACAATTTAACCAACTTAATGCTTAGTACCGGTAAACCAGATTAATATGTCGGTAGACAGTTTTAATAGTTAATTGCTATACCAATAAAGATTAGTGCATGAAACATAAACACAAAGTCATCCACAACACATAACACCAATGTTTGTACATGGAAACCCTGTAAGGGAAAAAACCATGGTGGGAAACCTTACCCACAATCAGATGATACTACTGTAGATAGTAAGTGTACATAAATGGGGTCTGCACATGCAGAAAGGCCAAGCGCCTAGAGCTCACTGCTCAATCACAAAATGGGAGTCACACTGACTACAATTGGATGGTTAAATCCAATAAGAATGTACTGCTCAAAATAACATCTTCATATGCTGGATTCAGTACTGGTGTAATGCTGATATGCTTTCACAAAAACCTAGTTTCACCTTCAAATGATGTCTGCATGTATGTCTCTGCTTATTCTCACATATACCTTCACACAATCCTTTTTCGCATTCCACACTTGATCTTGCAAATAAGATCTTACATTTATACCATAACCTAAGACCAATTTTAGTAGGTCGACTCTACAAGATATTACAATAAAACATTTTACAAACAATGTAATATCCGATGCAATAACCGATTGAACATGTCGGCTTAATTCATTTACAATAATAATCAGTCATCTCCATAGCGTGCCACGCTGATCTAGAAAAGATAAACCTGTCGGTGTAACCCTAGACCTATTTGCCGATAACAACAAATATGCAATTATAAATATAATAATAAACAAAACTCTAGGACAAGATGTCCAAACGATGTCTTCGACATAACCATATGTTTTTCATATCATTCTAAGTGTCGGTGATCATTATACCCTGTCGGTGTACCAGATACCAGTGACTATGCATGAGTCACTTGCTTGCCGGTGAATGTTGTTGATTCTCCAAAGTGCCAGAGTTGATAAGTGTTTAGTAGGTGTTGACATCAATGACAAAACCATACCAAAATACCAACAATCTCCCCCTTTGGCATTGATGGCAACAAAAGATGGAAAAACCATCAAAGTGCCAAAACAAAAATGCCAAATACCAAAAACCAACAATCTCCAAAAAGATCATAAACAAAAATCAAAATAAACAGAAACAACAATCTCTCCCCCTGGGAGCAACATGTGTTTTCCTTGTGTTTTTCAAAGTTTTTCCATACCAATCTCTCCCCCTTCGACATCAAATGCCAAAGTTATAATAAAACCAAGTTCATATACAAAATACCAATCAATTCAATATACCAACTACTCCCCCTGAGAAGTAGCTTCCCATCAAAGCCGAAATAAAAGATTTCTCTGTTAATTTTGTCGGTTGATGACAATCATCAACTGTCTAAGTCTCTACCGGTGGTGGTATGACTCCAAGCTGATCTCTGAGATATTCAAAAGTCTCCTTAGGCAGAGGTTTAATAAAAATATCTGCAATCTGCTCTTTAGTATTCACATAAACCAGTTTTATCTCCTTTGCTTCAACATTTTCCCTTAGAAAATTTAGTTTGATAAAAACATGTTTGGTTTTAGAATGTAGTACTGGATTCTTAGATATATCAATTGCTGCAGTGTTATCACAATAGATAGTAATAGGTTCCTTGCATTTTACCTTTATGTCTTTCAACATTTGCTTAAGCCATAGTACCTGTGTACAGTTAGTCGCTGCTGCAACATATTTAGATTTTGTTGTTGATAAAGATGTACAACTTTGTTTTTTACTCAACCAAGAAACTAATCTTTTTCCGAGAAAGAATGCTCTGTCAGGGGTGCTTTTTCTATCATCCACATCTCCTGCCCAATTTGCATCAGTGTATGCACATAGTTCAAAGTTTTCATCTCTGGGGTACCATAATCCAAGATTTGTAGTGCCTTGTAAGTACCGAAAAATCCTTTTTACTGCTGATTCATGATTTTCTCTAGGATTACTTTGAAATCTTGAAACAATACATACTGCATTCATAATATCAGGTCTGGTTTGTGTCAAATACAGTAAACCTCCTATCATAGATTTGTATCTAGTTGGATTAATAGGTGTAGATTCATCCCTTTGTGATAATTTTTCATTTGTTGTCATAGGTGTGCTTACCAGTTTAGAGTTCTCCATCCCAAATTTCTTTAATAACTCTTTTAAGCACTTAGATTGACTCAAGAATATACCTTTATCAGTCTGTGAAATTTGCAATCCTAAAAAGAATTTTATTTTTCCAATCATAGACATTTCAAATTCTTGTTGCATTTTAATAGAAAATTCTTTACATAATCCATCTTCTCCTCCAAAGATTATATCATCAATAAATACTTCTATAATCAAGATGTCATCATTAGTTATTTTATAATATAAATTGTTGTATGCATTCCCTTTAGTAAAACCAATCTTTAAAAGATACTTATCTAATCTTGCATACCAAGCTCTTGGAGCTTGCTTTAGTCCATACAGAGCTTTTCTTAACTTGCAAACCATATCATTGTCATCTGTCAAAGAAAATCCATCAAGTTGTTCAATGTATACTTCCTCTTCAAGATCTCCATTCAAAAATGCACATTTAATATCCATTTGATAAACTTTGTTGTTCTTGTGTGCTACAAAAGCCAAAAAATAATCTAACTGCCTCAATTCTAGCTACCGGTGCAAAGGTTTCATTGTAATCAACTCCTTCTTTCTGAGAATATCCCTTACACACTAGTCTTGCTTTATTTCTGACAACCTTACCATCTTCATTAAGTTTGTTTCTGAATACCCATTTGGTTCCAATTACATTTTTATTTTTAGGTCAGGGAACTAATGTCCAAGGGTTGTTTTTCTCAATTTGTTCTAATTCTTCTTCCATATCTTTAATCCAAAAAATTTCTTCACATGTGTCATTAACAGATGATGGTTCAATTTGAGAAATAAGACATACCTCTTCATTTGCCAATCTTCCTCTTGTCATAACTCCTTTAAATTTGTTTCCAATTATCTGATCTTCAGAATGATTCAATCTTACATACCGGGGTGTCTTTGTTTAATGTTGTTCCTCAATTACTATGGAATCCTCGGATGATACCGGGGTAACTGGATCTTCATTTTGTACTGGTGGATTTAGAGTAGGTTCATTTGTCAAAATTTTTGTTGCCAGTTCAGAGTCTATATACCTTGAAGTTCCTCTGAATTGTTCATCAATCTTTACATTTGTACTTTCAACAATTTTCTGCAATCTTTTGTTAAAACATCTATATGCCTTTCTCTTAGATGAATAACCAAGAAATATTCCTTCATCACTTCTAGGATCGAATTTGCCAATATACTCATCTCTTCTGATATAACATTTACTTCCAAAAATTCTGAAATACTTAAGAGTAGGAGTATTACCAAACCATAGTTCATGAGGGGTCTTACCGGTTTCAGCTTTGATGTGAACTTTGTTGAATGTATAGACCGATGTACTGACTGCTTCTCTCCAATATACATGTGGTAGGTTTGCTTCTGATAACATACTCCTTGTTGCATCCAAGATAGTTTTGTTTTTCCTTTCAACAACTTCATTCTGTTGTGGTGTCCGAGGTGTTGATAGCTGTCTTCTGATTCCATTCACTTCACATAATGTATTAAATTCCTTAGATGTAAATTATCCTCCTTGATTTGATCTTAAACATTTGATTTTCTTACCGGTTTCATTTTCAACCATTGCTTTGAATAGTTTGAACTTTCCAAGTGCTTCTGATTTTCCTCTAAGAAAAGTAACCCAACACATTCTAGAATAGTCATCAATGATTATCATGAAATATCTATCACCTTGTAAGCTTTTAGTTCTAGCTACACCACATAAATCAATGTGAATCAAATCAAGAGCATTATTGGATTTTTCTGGAATACTTTTGAAACTAGGTCTAACTTGTTTTCCAAATTGACATTCCTTACATACTGTATTCTGAGGTTTGACAATTTTAGGTAAATCTCAAACTGCCTTAGTAGTACTGATCTTTACCATGCAATCAAAGTTTACATGATAGAGTCTCTTATCCCATAACCAACTTTCATCTATATGTGCAATCAAGCATGTCTTTTCACCGTTATTCAAATGAAAGATATTACCTCTAGTCTGATTACCGGTTGCAATTTCCAAACCAGTTCTATTCATGATTTTGCATTTTCCATTTTTAAATTGTAACTAAAATCCTTTCTCAACTAATTGACCAACACTCAAAAGATTATGCTTTAATCCTTCAACATAGTAAACATTGTCAGTGTTATGCTTACCATCAAGAGATATTGTACCCTTACCTTTGATTGAGAAAGCTTTGTCATCTCCAAATTTCACTAAGCCTCCATTGAATTCTTGAAAGTTCAAGAATTTACCTTTGTCTCTTGCCATATGATGTGAGCATCCCGAGTCAATGATCCATTCATCATTTACTTCAACTTTAGTTGCCAGGGCCTGTACTACCGGTTGAGCAGTAGGTGTCGGTTGATCTTCTGTTATAGCAACAAAAACCCATCTATTGTCTGTTGGATCCTCATCAGAATCATCAGTCACACCTTCATCAACAATGTAACATGATTTTTCTTTATTCTTCTTAAATCTGTATCTTTGATATTTAGGGTTAGGCTTGTATGTTCTTCTAGCTTCTTCTCTTGGTCTAGCATGTCTATCAGGGCATCTCAAAGCCATATGACCGATCTTATTGCAGTTAAAACATTTAAAGGGTGCTTTACCTTCATACTTACTTCCAACTAGACCTTTAGGCATTTTTCTTGCAAATAGTGCTTCAAGTTCTTCAAGTTCTTCATTCTCTTTCCCGCTTTCTTCAAGTTCTCTTGCATAAAAGGCTTTCCAATCAGATTTGTCAAATGATGGAGCAGATGATGTTGATGCTTTAAAGGCCAAATCTGTCTTTATAGTAGCAACAAGACCAAATTCTTCAATTTCAAAAGCTAAAAGTTTCCCAATCAATGTATCCCTAGTAAATGATGTATTAGGCATAGTTATTAACTCATTTATAGTAGTGACTTTCATTTTATATGCCGGTGGAAATCCTCTTAAAACTTTTGAAACAATTTCATCCTCACTTAAGGTTCCTCGACAACATTTAATACCCAAAACAATCTCATTTACTCTTTCCATAAAAGCAGAAATCCTTTCATCTTCTTCCATTTTCAGATGTTCATACCTGACCCGGAAGCTTTCAAGTTTTGCAATTTTGACTATGGAATCTCCTTCATTTAGTGTTTCCAAATGATCCCAAATAGCTTTAGCAGTAGACCTATCTGATAGTCCCATGATTTGTTGATCTGATAATGCGCTCAAAAGTTCTTCTCTTGCTTTGCAATCATTTTCCTCATCTTTTGTCAAGTTAGCTAGACTAGGCTGACCTTGTACAACAACAATATAACCATTCTTTGTAACATCCCAGATGTCCTTCCCAATGCAATTTAGATGTGTCTCCATTCTGATCTTCCATATGCCATAGTTGGTTCCATCAAGTTTAGGACTGTCCTTCCTGAAATAGTTAGTAGACGATGGATCTCCTCGAGCTGTTAAACTTCTGCAAAAGAGGACTAGGCTCTGATACCAATTGTTAGGTCCCGGAGACAACTGAGAGGTGGGGGTGAATCAGTTGTCTAATAAATTCAAACCAAAAACAATTTAACCAACTTAATGCTTCGTATCGGTAAACCAGATTAATATGCCGGTAGATAGTTTTAACAGTTAATTGCTATACCGGTAAAGATTAGTGCATGAAACATAAACACAAAGTCATCCACAACACATAACACCAATGTTTGTACGTGGAAACCCTGTAAGGGGAAAAAGCACAGTGGGAAACCTTACCCACAATCAAATGATACTACTGCAGATAGTAAGTGTACATAAATGGGGTCTACACATGCAGAAAGGCCAAGCGCCTAGAGCTCACTGCTCAATCACAAAATGGGAGTCACACTGACTACAATTGGATGGTTAAATCCAATAAGAATGTACAGCTCAAAATAGCATCTTCATATGTTGGATTCAGTACCGGTGTAATGCTGATATGCTTTCACAAAAACCTAGCTTCACCTTCAAATGATGTCTGCGTGTATATCTCTGCTTATTCTCGCATATACCTTCACATAATCCTTTTTCGCATTCCACACTTGATCTTGCAAATAAGATCTTACATTTATATGATAACCTAAAACCAATTTTAGTAGGTCATCTCTACAAGGTATTACAATAAAACATTTTACAAACAATATAATATCCAATGCAATAACCGATTGAACATGTCAGCTTAATGCATTTACAACAATAATTAGTCATCTCCATAGCATGCCATGATGATCTGGAAAAGATAAAACTACTCGTGTAACCCTAGACCTATTTGCCGGTAACAGCAAATATGCAATTATGAATATACTAATAAACAAAACTCCAGGATAAGATGTCCAAACGATATCTTCGACATTACCATGTATTTTTCATATCATTCTAGGTGTCGGTGATCATTATATCCTGTCGGTGTACCAGATATTGGTGACTGTGCATGAGTCACTTGCTTGCCAGTGAATGTTGTTGATTCTCCAAAGTGCCAGAGTTGATAAGTGTTTAGTAGGTGTTGACATCAATGAAAAAACCATACCAAAATACCAACAGTTCCATAATTTTGACCCATGAGGTATGTCACCAACACTCAAATTAAAACAGAACTGCTCCCTTTCCAAATACTTAGCCCTGATAATATTACACCAGTCTGCCTCACCTTTAGCTAGGTTCCATCCCACTTTAGCTATTAAAGCCTTGTTCAAGGCATTTATTTTTCCAATACCAAGACCTCCCATGGTTTTAGGTAAGCAAATAGTGTCCCAGTTGACCAGAGAGAGACGTTTCTTTTCCTCCATGCCCGTCCAGAGAAAAGTTCTTTGGATCCTCTCAAGCTTTTCCCCCATAGCACCAGATATTTTGAACAAGGAAAGGAAGTACATAGGGATTCCCTAGAGGGAAGCAACAAGGAGTTGGAGCTTACCCCCACTACTAAGGAATTTTCCCTTCCAACCAGCAAGTTTCTTTTGTATTCGTTCAAGGATAGTATTCTAGAACGCAGGGGTAACCTCCTGACAGTGAGGGGGAGACCCAGGTAAGTCCTAGGAAGAGCAATAGACTTTCACTCCATGATAGAAAGGATTTTAGTCTAAAGGTCCACATAGGTGTTGAAGAAGAAGAGATTACTTTTATTATAGTTGATACATTGCCTTGAAGCCGAGGTATAATCCACCAGTAAATTCTTCCAAAGTTTAGCCTCAATCACTAAGGATATACCAAAAAGAAAGGTATCAACAACAAATTGTTGGATCATTGAGGGGGGAATAGTAGACACCACTTTGAATCTCTGCAGTCTACCATTGATCATCATATCAACCACATTCCTATTCAAGACTTCATCAATTATAATGAAAAGATAAGGGGATAGGGGGTCACCCTGTCGAATACCTTTTTCAGCTTTAAAGTGGCCCCTAGGGGTCCCATTGATCAAGACTTAGAACTAAACCGTAGAAACACATTCCCGTATCATGCCAACAACCTTTTGGTTGAAGCCCAGTTTTGAGAGTTTTAAATAGGAAGCAACAGTTGACTTTATCATAACCTTTTGAAATGTCGATTTTGAAAGCCATACTTGTAATTCTTCTCTTGTCTATAGAGTAGATTATTTCATGGATAGCAATGGATGCATCCATGATTTGATGACTAGGGACAAAACCTTTCTAGGAGGGACTGATAAAC
Organism: Cryptomeria japonica; assembly: GCF_030272615.1. Lineage (NCBI taxonomy): Eukaryota > Viridiplantae > Streptophyta > Pinopsida > Cupressales > Cupressaceae > Cryptomeria > Cryptomeria japonica. The sequence continues at coordinate 215,793,841 of NC_081408.1, read as the reverse complement.
TTAGCTAGAAGTGGCTTAATTCTATTCACCATGACCTTGGAGATTATCTTGTAGATAGAATTGTAAAGGCTTGTGGGCCGAAAATCCTTCATGCAATTAGGGTTCTGAGACTTGGGGACAAGAACAATGTAGGTGTTGTTTAGTTTTTTCAATAATTTTCTAGTCCTGAAGAAGTCCTTCACCGCTTTAGTAACATCATAACTAACAATGTCCCAGTAATCTTGGAAGAACACCGGGGGGAAGCCATCTGAGCTTGGGGTCTTGAAAGCACCCATCACAAAGACCACCAAGCGGACCTCCTCTGAGGAAATAGGAGCAAGGAGCTGACAGTTATCCTCCTCCCCAATGGCATTAGGGAGCTTACTTAAAAGCCTGTCCTAGAGGGACTCATTATCTCTTTCAGATTTAGTATACATACAGACGAAGAAGTTAGTGGCAGTTTGACCAATTTGGGAATCTCCAATGATCTCCTGACCAAAGTCGTCCTTTAGACATTTGATAAAGTTTCTCCTTTTGTGAATGCTAGCTGAGCGATGGAAGAAAGTTGAGTTTTTGTCGCCCTCTTTCAGACACTAAATCTTGGATCTTTGCTTCCAATAGATTTCCTCCTTAGAAAGGATTTCCTTCCAATTCTTATGGAATTCTTCTTCTTCAACAAGAAGAGAGTGAGGGTGTTCACCTGCAACCATACTATTTTGGAATTGTTCAAGTCTAGAACACAACTCCTTTTTCTTTTTGAAGATGCCACCAAAGGTTGCCTTATTCCAACCTTTCACTTCTTTGTGGATGAGGTTCAGTTTCTTAGCAATTGTGAACATTGCAGTCCCTTGGATCGGGGTAGCCCACTAGCCCTTGACCAGATCTTTGAAATCCGGGTGAGATGCCCACATGATCTCATAGTGGAAAGGGGGGGGACCCGGGGGGTCTATCAGTCCAATGGAGGAGGAGGAGGCTGTGATCTGAAGTAGTCCTTGGGAAGGTCTTTAGATAAGAGTTGTAACCAATATCCTAGTTGTGAGAGACAAGAAACCTATCCAATCTGACTTGAATTATGTGATTGTCTTTCCTATTATTCAACTAAGTGTAGGGGACACCCTGAAGATAGAGATCAAAGAGGCCAGTAACATTAATAAGATTAGCAAGATCTCCCATACTATCAAAAAAATCCACAAGACCTCCACATTTCTCAGAGGGGTAGAGAGGGGTGTTGAAGTCTCTTGCCAACATGTAATGAGAATTTTGGTTTGCAAGGATGAGCTCAAAAATTTCCTCCCACACCAAATGCCTTCCCACTTTGAAATTGGGAGCATATATATTGAACAAGTGTCAGCAGAGGTCACCATATTGAAAAGTAACCGCTAGGAAGTTCTAAGTGCTAGCATAGATCTTTCCTTGGACTTTGAAGGGGTCCTAGAGGGTAGCAATTCCCCTGGACACCCCCAACGCCTCCACATACAAAAAGGCAGCCCCCGACCAAAGTTTACCAGCAATGGTTGCAAAAGTTTGGTAGGACATTTTTACCTCCTGAAGAAGACAAATATCAAGTTTCATTTTCAAGATATATTATTTTATAGCAAATTGCTTCTGGGGGGTGTTAAGTCCCCTTATGTTCTAGGAGAGGAACTTCATTTCTTATTCTTGTTGATTCCATCAAGGGTCAATTGTCTTCCACTTTCCATAACTTTCTGTCCTAGCACCCTCTCAGTTGGTCTTCCAAATTTACTATCAATACCCACATATGCCTTCTTAGCTCTGGTTTTCTTCTTTTGGGTCAGCCAGTCCTCATTATCCGCAGGGGGAGAACGGGGTGGAGATAACTTCACGCAAGAAGTCAGTAGGGGGGATTTAGCCACTTCTTTTGATGTCTCTGCATTGCTAGGGAGACAAAGAGGGGTTGTAATTAACAACTTATTTTGACTCAGAGGGGTCTTAACACCATAGAGGTTGGAGGGGGGTTGTGGGGTTGTGGGGATAGATATAGCAAGAGGCTTGGGGGAGAGGTAGCCATCACCCATAGCCAAGGAGGGGAAGGCAAAGAGACCAGGGGATAGCCGTAGACTACACACTGGGGGAATTTCACCATCTTCCAGAGGCACAACTGGGCTAGATTTCTTCACTGGATCAACAGGGGTTTTTAAAATGTCAAGGATCTTGTCAGTTTGGGGGTAATCATCAGAGATCTCACTCACATTAGGCAGTCCCAAAGGGGCTGAAGAAGAGGGAGCACTTGGGCTGATGGGTTCATCCATAATAGCCTTTTCTTTTAGCTTAGGTTCTGCAGACGTCGGGGTCTTACACTCAGCATATGTGTGCCCTTGTTTAACACATTTCTGACAAAAAAGAGTAGCATTTTCATAGACAATGGCCTGGGACCATTTTCCCCACTTTGTTAATAGCAACATTGACACAGAAACGAACATAAGCCAACCTAGATTTAGCAAGAGTTACTGAGTCCATTGTAACATAGCTGTCGAACGAGTTCCCAATCCAGCGGAAGATCTATTCATCCTAGAATTCCAGTGGGAGGCTAGGGAGTCTATTACAAATAGGAGCCATGCGATTGAGTTCGACTGAGGGGTCAAAACTAGGCTTCCATTTAGCAAGAGTTAGAATATGTTTTCCATAGGCCCAAGAGCCTGAGAGGAAAAAGATCAGGTCTTCCTCCACAGTAAACTTGAAAAGGAAGAGATCTTCAAGCAGTGCCGAGATGTCAACACTTCTCTTTAATTTCCATCTTACCTTAGCCCAATGCCTAACCATGTCGATGGATGGTCTAAAGGAGAATAAACATCCAACTATCGCCACGTGCAGGAATGAAGTGATTTTATCCATGAGACTATCTGGAAGCTTGATCTTTGTTCCTTCGTCAGTTTGGGTAAAGTTAGCCGAAGCCACTTCCAAGGTCGTATAAGTGGACCCTAGAAGGGCACTTTTCCAGTTGGATTTGGAATCTTTCTTTCCATTCTTCACATTCTTTTGCCCAGAAGCATTTTTCAGCCCTGGGGGGGTGTATTATTCTTGTTTGCTTTAGGGTTATCCAATCCCTTGTCCTCAAATTTCAGGCTAGATTCCGTCAATACCAAAGATGAAGAGATAGAAGGAATATCGATCTTGGTAGTCTTTTCCGTATGACCCGCAAGCACTGGAGTCCCTGAAGTGGAACCAAGGGCATGTCAACCGACCGTGGTATCAGGAGGGTTCTAGTTGCAGGGAGGAGGGGACCTCCCCAGAGGGGGCGGTCATACAGCCGATTCAAATTCGAACAATGGCAGAGGCCGGAAAAGTTGCAAAGCTCTCAGATTGCTACAAAAGTGTTGTAAGCCTTGCCTATCAAAGTATTTTACTCTTTATAATTGAATAGTGTTTTCTTAAGGAAAGTTATAAGTGATATCAAATATATTTAATTTTGGTGGCACATTGTTGGCATCATGGTTTATTAAGCATGTGATCAATTGAGATCATTGGAAGAATGCATTTAATGTTTTTAGTCAGTTTAAAATGCATTCAATATTGTAAAATCATTTAATTGTTAGAGCACATGTTGTAAGACAAATTGGTTTTAGGGAGTATGAGAACCACCATGGAGGTGCTTGAAGATTAATTATTTATGCATTGGACACATTGCATAATATTACTTGGGGCATTAAATAATGGTAGAAAAGGTCGCTATGAAGCTTATAGTGCTCATTTCTTCCTGCTTGTTATTCTTTTTCTTATAGATGTGACGCTTGGGATGAATCATCCAATCACTTGATCATCGCATACTTTCTTCTAAAGGTTTGGGCTATTTGTTGAGGAGATTTTGAGTAGCATGGAGTGGGATGTTTGGATCTCATTTATTATTAGATCAATCTCATGGGGATAACAATGGTTTCTCACTACTGTAGAAATTCATTTCTTGGGTGTTTTATCTTTGGTTGAGAGTGTTGATCTCCATATTAAGGCTCAAAGCCTAATATGTATTATGACTTTTATTTGTTGTTGCTAGGGTTACATTAGGTTTGGTGCTTTTATGAAAATGCTTTTTTTTTGCAAAATAATTTACCTAAGTATATCAATATATCATGATTTTTTAATCTTTCATTTTTGTTATGTATGATTTATGCTAAAATACTACAAGAATTTATGCATCGATCGTGTTATTAAAACCTCTTTTCTCATGGGGTTAATGTGAAATAATCTTTTGTTGTGGTTAATATAGGAATTGTCTATATTTCCTTACATTTGATATCTATTTAGCATCAATAATTCTCTATAATATTTGTACTAGTAGCTAGGGATTCCTTTCATTTGTAATTGGACCCTAATTTAGGGATGAAGGAGAGGAAGCCTCCTTGCACCATGGAATTAATCCTTGTTCAAGTGGGAGTTAGTTGTAGATGATCTTATCTTGGGGACAATTATGTTGAGCACGTCTAGAATAAAAGTGGAGAGGATCAATGGAACACACTTTAAACTTTAGGGCTTAGGATTTATGAGTGTATTGATCATGTCAAGATTGTGGTTCACATTTATAGTTTACTTGGAGGTCATCCCTACATTGTTGGAGTTTGTTATGTAGTGTTTTGGAGCTCGTGTTATCATTTTAGATGATTTCTTAGTTATATGGAGGTTGTGGAGTTAGACATTTAGTGACTTGGAATATCATAGAACAACCCTTTCGATACTTGGTACTATAGAGATATTGAGTTGGTCATATGGTGACCTTGAAGCTCCTAGCTATCTCAGTTGTTCTACTTGCATACACTTTATTGAGGAATTAGACATGCAATGACTCTAATCTAAAGATCCTAGATGCACACACTTGGTGGAGGTTGTGGAGTTGGTTATTTGGTGGCTTAGAGCTCCTAGACAAAGCCTTGGTCCTTTTAGATGTGAGTACTTGCATGTTGTATATTCATGGTGTTTAAATCTATTGGTTATAAACTAGCAATACTATGTTGTTTACATAGAGAATAATGGGTCCTATGATTTGCATGGGATTTAGATGATGTTAACTTGTTCAAATTAGTATGGTTTCCTTTAGTATTTATGGTTTTCATAAGCTATATGTGTAACAAAAAAATATGGTTTTTAGATATATGGAAGATTATTTTTCTTAATGTAATTTTTGAAGGTTGTCTAAATAGCAATAGTTTCATTTTTGCATTCATGCTTCCAATCATGGTTACAAGATTGTTCATTAGTCTTTGATTTCTAACTTGCAATTGTCTTGGCGCTACATATTTTTTAATATTTTGGATATGAGATTATTTTCATGGTAATAATCTCCATGGATTGATTCTATTTCCATGGAGGTTCGAAATTGCATGTTTTTGGGTATACAAATTTTGGTGGATCAAAGTTGTATTATTTTAATGACTATGGATTTTGAGATTTACTTTGGTTTTAATAGGGGCACTAGCCATACTTTTATGTCAACTTTATGGAGGTAACATGTGTATAGTATGTGGTTGTGGTTTAAATGTTTGTGTACTTGCATGTTGCAAAAATAATTCTAGAGCATATCTATATATATTTTTATAGTGTATGTGTGTGGTAGGGAGATCTACAATGAGAGTGGTGGATTTTTTTTAGTCTTTTAAGTATTTTTTATAAACTATTTGGATTTCCATGTGTAGTGTCACAAATTGTAACCCTTTACAGTTTCACACTTTGTTTGGGCACTATTCTACGCTATAATTTCAATTATCAAAATCAGCATTTAACCATCATGAAATACTCAAATTAAGACCTAGTTTAGCATCACAAACCTCAACACTCCTTACTCCTTTTTGGGAATCCTATTTTGGTTGGACTATAGTGCCTAAATTGGACATTTGAAAGGATATATGACACCTATCTCCACAGTCTCACCAAAATTCCCCGAAATTGTAGTCATTATTAGTGTTGGCCTTTCCATTTGCAAATTTGGTCTTGATTTTTGTACTTGATTATTGGAAGTTGGTCTAAATGTGAAAATGCCTTCAGAATCCTATATAAGGCACCCATTTATCATTCACAATTATAAGAATCCACGAGTTTCATTTAAGCATTCATTTCCTTCATTCAGTGTAGATCTAGTATAAGGGGCATCGAGCTATAACAACTTATCTTGAAGTATTTCTTCTTAATATGGGTTACTTGGTTTTGTAGCTTAATTTGAGTCTAGAGAGAGTACTATACATCTTGCAAACACATTAGGTTAATGGAGATACATGGTCTATGAGCTCAATGACCCAACAATGATTTGAACCTTAGTTGCTGCCGCAACAACGTTATGACTTGACCATTGCACTCTAGGAGTAGAAAAATGACAAAAGAAGAAAAGAGGAAAGTGTTTTGGGAAGAGTAATCTCACAAATGTGAGAGCACCAAATAAAAATTTTGGTCAAAAGATGACTAGGAAGTGGGAAAGTGACATGTGCATACAAACATTTATAAAGGCTTGGAGGACACGTGTCACATGACTATAAGTTTGGGGATTTGGGAGAATTAAAAATTGAAGAAAATGTTATGATGATTAGGAGGGAGATTAGTTAGTTAATTAGGGAATTAATTAATTAATCAAGATTAGAAGTCAGGAATTTTAGGCTAAGGATAAATTAATTTAATTTAATTAATTATAAAATGTTGATGCTCAAGATATTTTATCTTGTTTTTAAAAGTGTTCTAATTTTTAGAGGAAATGAAGACTATGAATTTACGTAGTTCGTAGGGGTAGCCATGGAAGAAGCAAACTAGTAATCATTGGAAGCAAATTCCTAGCAAATCATTGGGCTTGTGGCATAATGGAATAAGGAACTTCTCTAGCAAATCCATGGATCTAAATTTTCCTGTGTTCATTTCTAAAGCAAATAGGATTCCACTCAACAAGGGTGGTTGGAACGCAACATACAACATCGGGAAACACTCAAATTCTCTCCCTAATGGTTGTAAGGAGGGAAATAAGAAGGAATCAACAATTGGCGACCCTAGGGCCTCCTCTTATGTAACATAGAGGGTCTAGAGAGGCTCTAATCCATAGAGGAAGCCACCGAATTGTAAGCAAGGTCAGAATATGGAGAAGATGCATGGCAAAGGGGGGGAAATCAGAGGTTTTTTCTTTAGAGGGAGATATCGAATGAAGGGAGGTGTCAAGGGAAAGAAAAGCCCTGGTAGCAAGATTTTTGAGATGTCATCATATCTTATAACCCAAATTGCTAATTGGTTGAAGGATAGGGTGTTATTGATTAAATGGTGTGGTGTCGAAGGAATTGATATGGAGATAATGGAGTAGTGGAGGAGTTCATATCCAAGAAAGATAAGTATTTGGCCTCTTCAGAATGATTTTTTTCTATTAGAATGCATAGATCAAAATTTGAAGCTTGAAATATTGTAGGGGAGCCCAATTTTCTTTAAGGGGTCTAGTTTTCATAGGATAAATTGGACGCCTAACTTTGATCCAACAAAACACAAAATTAAAAAATTACCAATGTGGTTAAGTTTGGTAGACCTACCCGCAAAATTTTGGAATGGGGAAGCCCTCATTAGAATAGGCAACACCCTAGGTTCATTCCTAGGGGTTAAAGAGGGTTTACTCAATGGTAATACAAGGGATGTAGCAAATCTGTATGCAGAGGTGCATACCAATCTAGGGGTATATAAGTCACTAGCTCGATTTTATTAGATTTGGGAAGATGGATTCAAAAAGTAATAGTGTTGGAAGGTAGGCAAGCTAGTCAATACATATTGAGAGAAAAATTACAAGCAGGAAGTTCGGGAGGTTCCCAAACAAATTGCATGTATAACAAACCCATCCTCAATAGGGATGATAATCTCCCCCCTGATAGAGCTACACCTAGAGGCAACTTAGAGAAGGGCAAAGGGATTCTGATAGTTACAAGTGAGCAAACAAACTCCAAAAAAGAAAACAATCCTCAAGGCCTCAAGAATATGACATTCAGATCCCTAACCCAAATTTGGAGTTGGTGATCCCTAATAGGGAGGTAAATCTTTGCTCTCACAAGGAAGGTATTGAAAAGGTTGAGAAGGAACTAGTATATTTTTTAAAGGAGGTAGACATGGTTAAAGAAACCAATAACCAACAATTACTTGAGGTGGCAAGTGCCACGAAGTCTATTAGATAGGAAGACCCCCACACCAACACGTGTAGTTATTCAGTAAACCCCTGGGAAGAGGTAAACTTAATTAAGGGTGGGGAAGAGACAAAAACTCCTCTACCAGAGGGAGAAGCTCAAAGGCTAAGCAAGGCAGAAATTAGGGATTCTAATAAGAGGTATTTGGAAGATAAGGACCTTCCAAAGATAGAGTTGATTAGTGGATTGTTGGGTATCTTTTGGGAAGTTTCCAACAATTCTAAGGTTGGTGAAATACTTCCCCCAAAGTTGGAGGAAAAGAATCAAGCCTTTCTTCAAGAGTTATTGGAAGAAGGGGAGATTGAAAACTAGGAGAATGATATTGTGTTTTCAGACAATAGGCTACAATCTATGGACTAGGAAAAGTTGGGCATCTTTCATATCCCAATAACTGAGGCTAAGCCAGACTTTGGGAGGAACCCAGTTAAGAAAGTTGGAAGGAAGTATTTAAATGAGCATAGAATGAAGGATGGTTAAGTAGAGGGACAACTCAAAATTATATTTCTCGTTGAAGTAGGGAAGGGAGGTTCCCTTCCCAAGGAGCCATGATGCTCCTTTGCGAAATGTTAGGGGCTTAAATGCCCCTAACAAAAAGCACTTGCTCAAACACAAGGTTGGCTTGATCAAGGGTAAAGTGATTTTGTTATAAGAGACAAAACTCAATTTAGTTGAGATGGTAGCCTTCATTAGAAGTATCAAGAACTAGAAAGTAGAAGTAGTGTAATCAGACATGACCTTAGGAGGTTTGTCAATCATTGGAATTCAGTTGTGGTTAAATTTGAGCTACTAGTAGTTGGTAATCATTGGATTGGTGGCAAGATTGGTAGCTTGACATCAAATCCAAATTTTCTTTTGATCAATGTTTATGGATCTATCTCCTGCATTAACAAGAAGGGGCTTTGGGCTGAATTGGATACCTTTTCTAATATACATCCCCATCCACATGCTATTATTGAAGGAGATTTTAAGGCTATACTCCACAGATAGGATAAGAGGGGGATTATCCAAACCAGGACAGTCTCAGAAAGACTTCAATGAATGAGTAATTAAAAATAATCTGTTGGAGATTGATCTTGGAGATAATTTATTTATGTGGAATAATCGATGCTTAGGTTTCAACAACATAGTTGAGAAGCTAGATAGATTTTTCTTGGGGGGGGGGGGAGATCTTTCCACCTTTCATTTCACATTAGAAGGAAACATACTCCCTTTGGGATCATATCACTATTTCATCAAGTTCACCATTATAGGGGATGAGAAACCTGCAAGATCTCCATTCAAATTTGAAAACATGCATAAGGATGCTAACTTCTTTAGCCTCATAGAATCTTGGTGGAAAGAAGAGTAATTTGAGGGTTTGAAGTTGTTTTGCTTCATGTAAGAAATGAAGCCGGAAAAGAAAATATTGGTTGAATGGAACTAGACACATTTTAAGAATATTTTCCAAACCAAAGATAGAATTGAAGAAGAGTTGAGTGATCTAAATGAAGAAGTGATGAAAAATAGCATGACCCAAGACAATTATCTTATAGAAAAGGAGTTATTGCTAGAATATGAAGATGTGTTCAAGTCCAAAGAGGAATGATTCTAGAAGTAGAAATCCAGAGAGAATTGGTTTGAGGCAGGGGATAGAAATACCAAGTATTTCTATAATATCACAAAACAAAGGAGAGGGATCAACAAAATTTCAAAACTGGAGCAGGTAGATGATTCCTTAGTTGAGGATCCTATTATGCCTAGCATATCTATTTCCCCAATAGTCTCCTTGAGTCAAAATTTGGGTCCCCTTTGTTTTTGACCTTGGAACTCTGGAGTTCCGGAGTCCCGAGGTCTTTTTGCTTTCCTTTTGTTTTGACCTCAGAACTCCGGAGTCTCAGAGTCCCGAGGTCCCTTTGCTTTCCTTTCAGTTTTGACCTCAGAACTCTGGAGTCCCAGAGTCTCGAGCTAGGGGCCTCCTCTGTTTTTCTTGCTTCGGAACCCCGAACCCCTGGAGTTCCGGGGTAGGGTGTTCCTTTTTGTCGGGCTTGGAACCTCGGGACCTCGGAGTCCCGAGGTCGTGTTTAAGGCCTTCGTACAGACGGACTTGGGGGGAGCTATATATAGAGATGATGGATTTTTAAAGTTCATTTGTGAATCTACAACTCCTCCTCCCTAGTTCCAAGTCGCGAACCTTCTGACTTCTGAGTTTTCCTTGGTGTTTTTGGGCATTTCGATTCACAAGGTTGATGATTTTTCTTGCTCGTGTTGGTGGTTTCTAGATTAGATTTTTCTTTCCTCATTTTTTTTGTGATTGTTGGTTTTTGTTTGTTTTTCTTTGCTTGCCTTTGTTTTTGCGTGCCCTAGTTTTTTAGCCTGGAACCCCGGACCCCTGGAGTTCTGGGATTCCTTTTGCACCCAACATAAGCCCGGAACCTCAGAGTTTCGAGCCTTCTTCACTTATGCCTATCCCAGGACCCTGGGACCTCGAAGTCCTGAGATAAATCAGCTTTTATGCTTGTTATAAAAAACTAAGGATTTGCTTTCTGCTTGCAGGTTCGAGTGGTTAGATAGACTCATCCTCCAACAAAAGAGGCAAAGAAATTGATAGACTCCTAGCCATCATGAAATACCATTATCAAGGACAAGTCTATGTTTCAAAGCTAAAGGATCAAATTAGATGGGTCACAGATACTGAAATTGGCCATATAGAAATTGAAGATATCAAGGCTCGATTGGACAAACCTAGTCTGGAGGCCCTCCACCGGAGAATCAAGAGGTCCAGCCTAGTTGAAGCTATTGTCTTCCCATAGTCATTACAGGCACTAGAGTTGATAATGACCATTGCCCAATTTTATAACCCAGAAACTAGGAAGTGCACATATGCACAAGGAAAGACAGTCATAGACTTGTCTCCAAATATGCTTGGGTTCGTCTTTGGAATCCCAACCAAGGAGGGGGTACTTATGTTAACCAAAGAAGAGGCTTTAAAGGCATGGAATGACAAAATATCAACTAGTAAGAGGCACATGAATACAAACTAGTTAGAAGAAGAAAGAAAGACAAGACTCAAGGCAACATAGATCCTAAGGGTGGATTTCAAAGAGACTTAATCATTATGCTCAACAGGGCCTTTGGCAAGCCGGATTGCAAGCTTTTTCATCCTTGGATGTTCCAATTCATGAGCACTATTTTAATAGGAAAACAATACTTTGATTGGCGGCAAATCCTCTCTAACAATATTTGTAAGCAGATGAAAGAAGTTCAACATACTCAAAAGTTCTTTTTCATGTCATATGTCATCTAGGTAGCCGCTAGAGCTGTAAAGTTTCCAGGGCTACAAGTAGAAGGTCAATTGGGAGAGGAGGAAGGACAGAAGAAGATATGGGAGTATTATGCTCAGCTTACTCTAGCCAATGCAAAGACTCATTTTAAAAGAGTTAATGATGCCTTCATCATCCCAATAATAATCAAATTGACAGGAGATGCAGGATATCGAATTAGCGTGGAGGCCATGGCTATCATTTGAGAGTGGGCATGTTGGTTTATCCAAAACCCACACTCTACTTACATCAAAGATAGCGGATTCACAGGAAACCCAATGCTGCTGCACTGGTACTGCAATGATAGGATAATTTTGCTAGAGTATGTGAGGTAGCTTGTGGGCCTCCAGTCACTTTTGTCATCAAAACACAAAGCAGGTATCAATTTCTTAGTATCTATTGGATACTTTGCATGTTCCAAAATACAAGTAGCGAAGTTAGCAGAACAAGAGCTTCGAGATTTGAACTTGAAAGAGTATGATCATGCTAGGGAGTTCTATGATCCCTACGGGAAACTTAAACAAGCTATGCCTAAGGCATATGAGGGGCACTCTTGGGCCAACCTTCAAGACAATTTCGAGGTTAGGGAGAAGAACTATAACAGGTTATCTGTGCCACAGGTGAGAGATTTCATAATTGAGACTAACCTCCCTAAAAACCTTAGGGATGATGGTGACTTACTTGATCCAGGTTATAGGGAATCAGGGGTAGATAAAAGGCCCCTCTCCCCAATAAAATGGTCTGCAAGTGAAGACACAGATATGGAGAAGGTCTCCCAAGTGGTCATCAACAGGACCAAGCAATGGTTATGCCAGAGGGTAAGGCCTAGCATCTCAAAGGTGAAACAGAAGGAATCCACTTCAAGGGTACCTCAGTCAAGGGGCCATAAGGAGTACGCTCGAAAGACAAGGTCAACCTTGAGGCAAAATACGTCTACCGATCTAGGTGAAGAAGACAAACCTCAAGAAAGCACTGAGGACTTACTGAAGGAACTCCAAAAAAAAGATGAGGGAGTCTGAATTATTAAAGAAGGCCGCGAACCTGGGAGTGACCGATGGATTGGGAGCGGTACCACTTGCCAAAGTTCTCCCACCGAGGATGGCTATAGGAAACACTAAAGGAGAGGGTACCGAAGAACAAGAAGAAAATATAGAAATTATTGAGGAGATACCCACTCAACCACCTTCAACAGATGCCACAAATGCTCCAGGCACCAGTGCCCTTGCACCACCACTAGTCAATATATCCGCAGGGCAGCCTAGAGTGCAAGGCTTCTGGTCTACCACTGAAGGAATAAAAGTTAGAAACATCAAGTCTGATTTGAATCAGGAGGAAGAGGATCTTGAGCAAAAACGACTGGTAGAAGGCGAACAAGAAGGGGATCAGGCAGGAGACCTCCTGAATGAAAGACTAGTGTTAACCCCTCAATATCAAGAGGACCTTCTTAAGGATATAGCAGCCAGGCAAGGGGAAACAGAGGCATGTGACAAAAAATGGATAACAATAATAACGATATTGAAAGGCTAAATGAATTCAACCACAAAACCCTAGCCTAACAACAATAAAGATCCACCATAACATATGAAGATTACCTAAGACAATGCAAATCAAATGAAATCACAAAGATTATACCATCACATGTCCAATAGGGTTTGGATATCCATTCTTCCTATCTCCATTGATCTTGCTTGATATATTTGCTCTCAGATTTTATGTGCACAAGAGCTCAACAAAGAATGGAATGTGGTTGCAAGTAGGATCGCATATGTCAAAAGCGTAGTGTAGTCAAGTGCATAAATTGATTAGAATGCATAGAATGATTAGGGTTTGATAATGAAGGAAGCATCTCCTTATATAGAAGACACTATATGAAATGGAGGGATAAGATTGAGAGGTGTAAAAGCAGGTCGGCTATGATTAGAGGGTAGGTAAAAGAAATAATAAAATAATGAAAGGGGTAGGTAGTGTATGAATTAAGAGATGAATGACATGTGTCATGGGTAGAAAAGACTAATGAATTAATTAAATAAATAAAGATTTATTTAATTAATAGAAGAAGTGGGATAATTAAATAAATAAAAATATTTATTTAATTTAGGAAAAGGATAATTTAAATAAATAATTGTATTTATTTAAATGAGAAATAAGGCTAGAAGAGGATAAATGAATTAATTAAATAAATAAAGATTTATCTAATTAATAGAAGAATTAGGCTTAGATAATTAAATAAATAAAATATTTATTTAATTAGACTGGACAATTTTGGGTGTCTACATTTTGCCCCTCTTTGAGACAATGCAGCTTGTCGCGTTGTTTCAAAGAAGATAAGATGAACCGATACAAATTTGCCCCAAGATGGGAATGATATGCCCCCTCGAGAGATTGGATGAAAATGTTTGAAAAGATTGCAGACAATCTCAGGATAAGAAAGACGAGATAGAATGGACTGACTGGATAAAGTGACAGAGTCACGGGATAATGAAGACTAACACAGGAGAGTAGGGCCAGGGCAGTCTATAAGATAGACCACGAGGGGAAACCATCCTCATTGTCATCCACACATCCAAGAGATTAGAGTGTAGAGAGAGAAAAGAGCAGTAGCAGTCAGTAGCGATGGCAATGGCTCACAGATTCGATCACGTTCGCTGATTTCAGAGGCCAGCAGAGGCAGGAGAGTCGGTAAGTACCACAAAACCTCCTTATATTTTGATGCATTTATTGTTATCATTGATGCATACTAGGTAATGTAATAAATGTGCGTTTATGTCAGGAAAACGCGTTTGTGTCCAAAAATGTGAATTTTTGTCTTCTAGGTCAAATCGGCAATTCTGTGATGAACATATGCTATCGATTGGATAAGCTGCTGAGAGGATACACTCAAGCAGGTCCTCTAGGGAAGACTAGGATAGCAAATAGGGCTAGGATTGACAATTTTGTGATAGAACATACCTTGCCAATTAGGAAACTTCTCAAGAGGATTCACTCAAGCAGAGACCCTAGGATAAGATAGATCAAGGCACTTTGTGATGAACAAGGAGTACCAAGACATAGTACTTTGTGATGAACAGGGAGTACTAAAATATGAGCAACACTTTGTGATGAACAGTGAGTGCAAATGTGAGCAGCACTTTGTGATGAACAGGGAGTGCCAAACACGTAGTACTTTGTGATGAACAGGGAGTACCATTAGGATAGAAGCAACACTTTGTGATGAACAGTGAGTGTCACTAGGACTGAGATGATTGATTTGCTTGACTGTAGGAGTATTTGCCTATGCTAGAGTCACGGGAGAGATTCCCATCGACTTAGAGGTTGCGACTTGAGTTGACAGTCGAGGAGCGAGCTGCAATCGAGGCTATGGGATTGAGACATGTTTTGTATGTGCCTGAGTTTTGGGCAAACATGGGGTTGCTAACTGCGCTGGCTAAGAGATGGCACTCTGAGACTTGCACTTTTCATTTGTCGATGGGTGAGATGACAGTCACCTTAGAGGATGTATACAAGATTCTGAGGATACTGATCGATGGGGAGTTAGTTCCTTATGATCGAGATGGAGATAGGGAAGCCCTGAGACGAGTGTTTTAAGATCCAGGACTAGAGATGAGGGCTGGACACGTGGCATGGGACATGATGACACAAATAGGATTAGCACTACCAGTAGTATTGGCAGGAGTGATCAGTGGGTTCCTCTATCTGGATAGGGCGACACAAGGATTGGTTGTAGCCATATGTATTTTGACATCATTGTATCATGACACTTATGATTTTGATATATATATGAGATGATTCATCCTTGTGGCAACTATATGCATGTGTACCTATGTGATGAGATATTTCATGATGTATGTTTCTATGTGATGGTTATGATATGGATGCAAATATGTATATAATGCAATGCAATGCAATATATATATATATATATATATATATATATATATATATATATATATATATATATATATATATATATATATATATATATATGTTTTAAAATGTTATGCCAATGCAAATGTGAATGTATGAAATGCAGATGAATATGATAATGCAAATGTAAATTGTGCTAACAGGTGTTGTATGCAGGATGTGATGCAGTTGTGATATCTATATGTATGTATGAAATACTTATATGTGGTAATGCAGGTGCAACTACATGAAATGCATATGTTTTTGGTGTGTCATTATACTCAGTCATGTGATAGCAGGCTACGTGGACACGAGAAGGATGATGGAAGTCAATCAAGAAAGGGGGATGGAAGACAGAAGATATGAAAGTGAAAGAGCTTCTTGTGCGTTATCATCATTGAGCTTTATTATGGCAAGTAGGTTATGACAATCGAGGCATATGTTTGACCCAGAAAGTCATTGTACCTGTTTGCATGGAGATAAAACAGTCACAAACAAGGAATGCCCCAGTTCACACTAGACTCACAGTGTCCTCATATCCTTGGACAAGTCATAGCATTACTAAGAGACAATCCACAGACAGCAAATACAAATAGGTGACGATACCCCATCCTCGTCTTTCTAGTCAAAGACATCCTGGAGATAGAATCTCTAGTCAAAGACATACCGAAAAAGCTAAAAGACATGTCACCAAAAAAAAGATGAAATCAAAAGAAAACCAAGACTTGACACCAACATCCACTATAGTCCTCAAGTTTAGTGTCTCTTGTCACTTGTATAAGTCTTATTTGATTGTGGTCACAATGTTTACTTTCACAGAAAGGATAGATAGCACTGAACCATAATGTTGTCTGAGTCTGTTGAAAGATTTGATTTGTTGAAGCCCATTGTTGCTGCTGTGTCTCATCTGAAACTGACTGAATCCATGAAACTGATACTTTATTGCGGAGAAGATGAAACTTTATTGCGGATCTGTGATGCAAATGTTGCTTTATTGCGGATTGTGCGCGGATAGACTGAAGGAAGCTGGAAGAGACTGTACTCCTCGAAACATGTGATGTTCTCAGTTCCACACCCATCACTAGACGTAGGATTTGCCTTAGCCACATATAGGATCTGATTTATTATGGATGGAAAGGGATGAAAAGGGAGGTTTATTATGAATGGCTAACCAATCTTAGGGAGATCAATAACAAGCCATGATGGGAATGGGTAAGTTTATTATGGATGAATTGGTCGTGAGTGTGTGCAAAGTGAAGTGATGAAAGAGAATCATGAAGGAGGGAGGAGCAATGTCTCTACACATGGCACTGGTGACCCAGTTTTCACCATGGTACTTGCCCAGGGCACCACCGAAGTGGTTTTCACCGTTGGACGAAATGTTTTTCTTTACTTTTTTCAATTTTTCAATGTTTTTTGTGTCACAAGGCGCCTGTTTGCTAGGTTTTCACCAAGTAATGATTTTTTTTGTTTTATAATTTTTTTTGTATTTTTGAATTTTTTGATTTTTTTTGTATTTTTGAAATTTTTTATTTTTTTGTATTTTTGAATTAGAATATTCCAAAGAGCTATGTGTAGAACCTGCGAAGGTGCATGCTATTGATAGGATCCTCCAAAGGTTCACCTTCTGTAGTTGAGAGCCGATATGCCCCAGATCCATATGTTGTTGTGATGATGTAAGGACCAAGCCAGTTTGGTTCGAACTTGCCCTTCTTCTCTTTGTCTTGCTGATTTTTAAGATTTTCTCTGAGAACCAAGGCACCCACCTCAAATGTGTGAGGCTTAACCTTATGATTGTAACTGCAACGTTCCTTGACTGAATGATATGTAACTCGAGTGACTGTCTTCCTTGATAAAAGAATTGAGATAGAATTACTAGTGTGTGGACTACGTAGGCCCATATGCATGTCACCTGAAGAAGTTTGGGCATCCCTGATAACAAAGTCCTTTGAGGAAGCTCCATTAAAGGTCCATGATGTATCACCAAAAGGAAAAGGATGTGTGGAACAAGTAGATGAGTGATGAAGGCTTATGATTGCGAAAAGAAGTGAAAGTAGGATAGCATGATGGAGACTTAGGATCAACAAGTATTCTTTTTGACTTGAAATTGTAGAACTTTTGCCCCTAGTTATTTTGGTATTAGGGGAGATCATCTCTTGTTCTTTTTCTTTCATAGGATTTTTATCCTTGACTTTGATTTTTGCAGAGTCCAATAGCTTTAGATTTTGATTTGGACTAAAGGACTTTTCTTTATTTTTGACTTTTAGGTTTTTCTTTTCAAAGCTTGATTTTTGATCCCCAATGAGTGAGGGCTTTTGTGATTCTTGTTGATCCAAGTCTAGAAGTGTAGTGGAAATGGAATGAGTGGATGAAACGGTAAAGCTATGTGAATTCTCAAGAGGGCTGGTGATACGCTCAATAGATTCCTTTTTGGAACCATTCTTAGGACTATTGATATCAAGAGATGCTTGCACCCCTAGAGGAGATTTGCATTCAGACTTAGTAGCCACAACACTAGGTGGTTCACACCCAATTCCTTGGCATTGCAAATTTTTTGTAGGTTGTTCTTGTTGACTGAATACCTTAGCAGATAGTGGGAGTTGATCAACATGGAATATATACTCACCACATCCCATGTCTTTAAATTTGAACTTTTCTTTGATCTCTGCTTGTTTTAATGTAGAAGCTATTAATGATTTTGGATCCACATATGCTGAAGATGGAACAACTTCTTGATTGACTGGGATTGTTATTTCTGATCTAGGTCGCAAATTATTGCAATATATGAATGGGTTTGGGTCAGCTTTGACAGTCACTTCCACTCCATTGTGTGGAAACTTAATACATCGATGATATGTAGATGGGACTGCGTTCATCTCATGAATCCAAGGACGTCCCAAAAGTATGTTGTATGTGAGATCTAAATCAAGGACTTGACAAACCACATCCTTTGTAACCAGTCCAACTCTGAGAGGTAAGGTGACTGTGCCTTTGGAAGATCGCTCTTCATCATCATATGCTTTGATAGTAATTTTGTTTGTAGAATTCACAGCTTTGTCGGAATATCCCAATTGTTTAATAGTGCTTAGTGTACAAATGTTTAGACCTGCTCCTCCATCTATCAGGACTCATTTGATTCTATGTTTGTGTATGAAGTCTTCAATGTGTAAAGGTGCATTATGTGGCTGACTTACGGAGGCATCATCGACTTCTATGAAAGTAAGGGAGTGTGGAATGGAAAGGTATCCCACCATGGCTTGAAACTGGTCCACGTTCAGATCAGTAGGAATGACAGTGTCTCTCGAGATTTTGTCAAGAATGGATTTATGTGCGGGGGATATGCGTAAGAGCTCAAGGATGGAGATAAGCGCAGGTGTTTTCCCTAACTGTTCTACAAGGTCATACTCAGGTTTGGTTGATGAGGAGGCAGTGTTCTTGGCTGGAGCACCTTGCAAAGTGAATTTACCTCGACGGGTTGTAACATGACATTCAAAGGTTGGTTCGGAAGAAGATCCAATACCTTTTAGGACAATCTTGGGTCTCTGGGTAGAATTCTCAGGGTTTTTGTCCTTGATGATAATGGTAGAGACGTAATTGTCCATCGAAATGTGATTGATAGTTGAATCATAGTTGTAGGATGCTCTGGTATAATTGGTTTGATCCTTTGTGGCTTTAGCTTTTCCCTTGTCATGCTTTGGGAATGGTTCCTTAAACATCTCATGATCTTGATTGGATGAGTGTCCCTCAATCTCAATGTCACCTCTATCAATGAGATCTTGTATGATGTTCTTCAGTCGATGATAATTTCCTGTCTTATGACCCTTTCTCTTATGAAATTCACAATACTCATCATCGTTCCACCAATTTGGTTTAACCTTTGGTTCATATGGAGGAAAATTTGGAACTGTGATTACCTTGTTTGCCACTAGCTTCTTGAAGACTGACTCAAGTGGTTCTCCTAATGGGGTGTACTTCCTTCGTGATCTGGAAGTTGTTTGAGTATTCACTTGATTGTTTGTAGAACTTGATCCAGAAAAAATGAATTTGGGTCGCACTGTGTTGGCATCAACAACACCATCATTGACTGTGTTCTTGTTTTTATTCCAAAATCTTGGCTTGTCTTTTCCTTTAAAGTCATCTTTGTTTTCCTTGAATATCTTGATGACTCCTTGTTCAATTAGGACCTTTTCTGTCGCTAAGCCTTTTTCAATAACGTCCTTGAAGGTGGACAAACAAGCTTTTCTTAGATCATAGCCAATGTCTTTGTTAACATTCTGGGTGAACATTTCTACCATTTGTTTTTGTGGAATTTCACAAGAGCATCTGCTGGCTAGATTTCTCCATTTTTGTAAGAATGATGCAAAAGATTCTCCCTCTTTTTGCTTGGTGTTGCACAAAGTAGTGACTAATATGTCTGTCTCTATGTTGTAGGAGAAATGTTGGATAAATGCCTCTGCTAGATCACCCCATGACTTAATACCAGGTGGGAGTTGGGAGAACCATTCCATAGCTTGATCACCTAAGCTTTGTGGGAATAATCTCATCAAATATGTCTCTTTTACTGCTACCTCAATTCAAGCTGTGGAAAATTGTCTTATGTGTGCCTTAGGATCCCCTTTTCCTCTATACTTATCAAATTTAAGCGTCACAAAGTGTGTAGGAAAAGGAGGCATTGGAATGCTCTTGTCAAATGGATAAGGACATATGTCTCTCATTGTGTATGTTGGCTTCGGTGTATTTGTGTCCTCCATTTTTTTTTGTAAGTCCCCGATTTGTTGCTCCAAATTGCTCTTAGGTGGAGATCGACTTCTTGGAGCATACCCTATGCTTGAGGCACCAATTGGAGGAGAAGCATGTTGCATATATGGATGATATTGATCATACACATGTTCATATGGAGGAGGTCTATAATGATGCTGTGCATATGGACCACTTGGTATAGATTCATGTTGAGGAACAAAATATCTATTTTGTCCATGTATACCATACTCTATAGGCATGTCGTGTTCTAATGTGTTACCCCCAAATTTGACACGGGGTTTCCTTGTGTCCAAATTTTGAGCATGCCTTTGAATATCCAATTGCTTTGGTGGTTGATCCTTAGCATTGGTATGTGATTGAGCATATCTTTCTGCATAAGACTTCCATAATGGTCTGTGAAGGTGAGTATCATATGCTTGACCATGTGTATGTGGGACCTCTGGTTTTTGAAAAAAGATGATGATGATTCAGGCACAAGATGTGGTCTTCTATTGCCTCCTCTATTAGGCCTCCTTTGATCCATGTTGGAGTGAGGTTGTTGCAAAGGTCGATTTTCCATTATTTGAGACATGTCAAAATCATGAGGTATCTTGGCTCCACTTTGTGCCATCATTTGTAAGAAGTATTGTCTATCCCTCCTCATTATTTCCTCAACCAATCAATTGAAACGGGGATCCATAATGGATTCTTCCACATCTGCTGAATGTACTGAAAAGTTGTCCATATCATCATTGTGTGTATCATTGTTGTTTGTAGTGTCCATGTTCTCAACATTTGGAATGTTTCTATAGGCATCCTGTCAGGTAATGTAGTATGATCAGAATTGAAAAAGATATCATTGTCATACTCATAAGAACTCATGTTTGCGGACTCTTGAGCCTCTTTAGTTTCTCTCCTAGATTTTTGAAGACGGGTTTCAACCATGAACTAGGTATTGACCGAGATGTGTGAGACTAGATGAAAAATGGAAAAAGTATGGAAGACCAAGAGTTGGATGGAATGTAAATGAATCTGAGGTGTACTTGCAATGTCCAAAGTGTAAGACCAAGTATGTATGTAGTAGAGTAGGTGTGACTTCCAAAGAGAGGATAGTTTCTCTTGATGAGGTAAGTTGACCTTGACTCTAAGTAAGACCAAATGAGACCCAAAGGTGATAGACCTTGATGAGGGACCACTTAGCAAAATGTTGTTGTATGTAGTGTGTTGACAAAGTATGATGAGGACAAGCAAGTGACCTTTTGACTCAAGTTTAGACAAATGTGAATGTAATGTAAGGTGTAAAGCAATGATGGATTTTGTGAGACCCAAAGACAAGTTGAATGCTAGATGAAAACCTAGAGTAACAACCTAGGAAGCTCAAGAATTCTGAAACTGATTGCTCTTGTTTGCTGGACTGTAAAATTTTTCCAATTTGTGAAGTTGTGACCAAATCTGAATGTTTGACTATTTTTTGTGACAAGAGGACACAATGTTGATGAGGACTCAATGTTTGCAAGTGTTTAGACTCAAAATGACTCTAAGAAAAGTGTGTTGTTTGATGTAAAAATGTTTTGCATACAGTTGAAGACACAAAAGACACAATGTTTTGATGTTTGGTCTTGAATGTTTTGAATGTTTAAAATAAGTCAAGCACAATTCTTATGGCTGGCCAAGACAATAGTTGTTGATCCCACATGAGGTTTTACCCCCGAGGCTATGCTATTCAAAGCGGATACTTAGATGCTTGACCTCACTGGCTCCACCCTCGGCACTCACTTCTCGGGTCAGCCAAGCATCAGTCCCCACGAAAACTCCCCGTGGCAAACTTTGTATCTCTACTAAGAACTGTATGTGTGTGGGCCGCTACCAGAGGTTCGACCTCCTGCCCCAACAACTAGAAGGATTTGGGCTTCTAAAACAAAAAGGTGCTAGTAAGGGCATCCGCTCGTGTGGCCATACATGCGACACTTTCAGCTCTGTAAATACAGAAGGCTCCCAGCTAGTAGGGGTTACGCCCTACAACTGATCAAATAAATTTGATCAAACGGATTTATGGGGAGACATAGTGTCGGTATGAACTAATCAACACACGTTATCCATAGTTTTCACCATGAATACAGTTGTTTATAGTGGTTCGGAAGAGGTGGGTTTTCCTCGCTACCACTTGGGTCATTCTCTTCTCACTAGTAGTCCTAATGACCACACGGGAAGACAAGCCCTCTAAAGATTAAACAAAAAGAGCCTATTGCTCAAGACACAAAAGACAATGATTTAATTTTAGTGCACCAATTGAAGTGTTTGCTAGTCTATGAAAACAAGGCACAAAATAAAAATCCAAAAACCCTTGCCAAGGACCTGCAACAAAGATTTATTAGTAGTTTGGATTGTTTCAAATGATCACCCCTTCTTGCAAGCACACAAGTTAGGTAAATTTTAGATCCAAAAGACTTTGTGAAATAGGGGCCTTCAACAATGCGTATCGTTGACCAATTCAAAGATCTGATTCATCATAAAAAAAGACCACCTGTAAAATTTCAAGAGATTTCCAGAAATGTAAGAAAATCCAAAAAATTTGCTAATTTGCTCCAAAAATTAATTTTTTATGAAAAATCATAAAAAATTCATATAAAATTCAAAATCGATCCAAAAAATCTGAAATTTTTACTAGAGAGTCCTGATGGTCTTCCAAACCTGCATAAAAAAATATCTGCAACAAATCCAAGCAGTTTGTGAGATATGAGTAAAATAATGCAAAACCCTAATTTTCAAAGATCTGATTTTTGAGGAATGATTTTGTATCAAATTTAAAATCACAAAGAACAGATCCTGTGTATAATTCTGAGAGATTTCCAAAAATATAAGAAAATCCAAAAAATTTGCTAATTTGCTCTCAAAATTAATTTTTTATGAAAAATCATAAAAAATTCATATAAATTGACAAAATGATCCAAAAAATCTGAAATTTTTACTGAATCCTGCTAATACTTTTCTTGATCTGCAAAAAAAAATTTGATGCCAAAATTCGAAGCCTTTTGTGAGATTTGATCAAAATAAGGAAAAACCCTAATTTTTAAAGATTCGATTTTTAGGGAAATATTTTGCATCAAAATTAAAATAAAAAAGAACAGATGCTATGTATAATTCTGAGTGATTTCAAAAAATGTAAGAAAATCCAAAAAATTCTCTCATTTTCTCTCAAAATTAATTTTTTATGAAAAATCATAAAAAATTCATAGAAAATAAAAATGTGCTCCCAAAATTCTAAATTTTGGATTTAGAGCTCCTGATACTTTTTTCAACTTGCAAAAAAAATTTGGTGCAAAATTTCTTAGCCGTTTGTGAGATATGATCAAATCTCTCCAAGATCTTGATTTTGTGTCCAAAACCCTAGCTGCACAAGATTATTCTCCAAATTGTTTTACAAAACAACAATATAGGGTTAGAAAAATCTGAAAAAAAAACACAGATCTAACAAAAATCTATGTCTTACGGGGCATGCCAAAATGTATATGGTGAAAATGGATAACAATAATAACGATATTGAAAGACTAAATGAATTCAACCACAAAACCCTAGCCTAACAACAATAAAGATCCACCATAACATATGAAGATTACCTAAGACAATGCAAATCAAATGAAATCACAAAGATTATACCATCACATGTCCAATAGGGTTTGGATCTCCATTCTTCCTATCTCCATTGATCTTGCTTGATATATTTGCTCTCAGATTTTATGTGCACAAGAGCTCAACAAAGAACGGAATGTGGTTGCAAGTAGGATCGCATATGTCAAAAGCGTAGTGTAGTCAAGTGCATAAATTGATTAGAATGCATAGAATGATTAGGGTTTGATAATGAAGGAAACATCTCCTTATATAGAAGACACTATATGAAATGGAGGGATAAGATTGAGAGGTGTAAAAGGAGGTCGGCTATGATTAGAAGGTAGGTAAAAGAAATAATAAAATAATGAAAGGGGTAGGTAGTGTATGAATTAAGAGATGAATGACATGTGTCATGGGTAGAAAAGACTAATGAATTAATTAAATAAATAAATATTTATTTAATTAATAGAAGAAGTGGGATAATTAAATAAATAAAAATATTTATTTAATTTAGGAAAAGGATAATTTAAATAAATAAATGTATTTATTTAAATGAGAAATAAGGCTAGAAGAGGATAAATGAATTAATTAAATAAATAAAGATTTATCTAATTAATAGAAGAATTAGGCTTAGATAATTAAATAAATAAAATATTTATTTAATTAGACTGGACAATTTTGGGTGTCTACAAGGAGTACGCTCGAAAGACAAGGTCAACCTCGAGGCAAAATACATCTACCGATCTAGGTGAAGAAGACAAACCTCAAGAAAGCACTGAGGACTTACTGAAGGAACTCCAAAAAAAAGATGAGGGAGTCTGAATTATTAAAGAAGGCCGCGGACCTGGGAGTGACCGATGGATTAGGAGCGGTACCACTTGCCAAAGTTCTCCCACCGAGGATGGCTATAGGAAACACTGAAGGAGAGGGTACCCAAGAACAAGAAGAAAATATAGAAATTATTGAGGAGATACCCACTCAACCACCTTCAACAGATGCCACAAATGCTCCAGGCACCAGTGCCCTTGCACCACCACTAGTCAATATATCCGCAGGGCAGCCTAGAGTGCAAGGCTTCAGGTCTACCACTGAAGGAATAAAAGTTAGAAACATCAAGTCTGATTCGAATCAGGAGGAAGAGGATCTTGAGCAACAACAACTAGTAGAAGGCGAACAAGAAGGGGATGAGGCAGGAGACCTCCTGAATGAAAGACTAGTGTTAACCCCTCAATATCAAGAGGACCTTCTTAAGGATATAGCAGTCGGGCAAGGGGAAACAGAGGCATGTGACGAAGAAATGGCATTTAGTGAGGAGGTTAGTGGCAAACTAGGAGAGTTACATAAGAAACAAGCTCTCCAAACCAATTTAGCTCGTCAAGTTATACCACCTCAAGACCTCGGACAAACAGAAGAAGAGGTAAGAGGCGGAGCAGAGGAGCAGGCAGAGGTACATGTTATAACTGCGGATATAGTGTCACATCAAGGTGACAAGGATGAAGATATACCGCAATGGCTGGAATTTACCTTTGAGAAGGAAAAGAGAAAAGTAGAGCTCCCTAAGGTCACTCTGCAACAAGTAATCACCGAGGAGCCACCAAAGGCTAAGAAGCTAAAAACTGTTCATCACCAATCGAAAACTAGTTTCGGTGAAGTGATTCCAAATGTGGCAGTTCCATCTCAGGCCAAGGGACAAGCTTCTCCCAAATACCAAATATCATAGATAAATTTGGGCAAACAAACCAAGTGGGGGGAGTTAGATACTTTGGAGTTAGCCATGAGCATCGTCAGAGGACGTGTAGAGAAGGAGCATACTTCCAACGTGGAACTCAAAGCACAACTAGGACAATATAAGCAACTGCTAATTGAAATGAGCAAACCCCTGGACTCGTGCATAACTGATGACTTGCCTTCTACCTCATTGCTGCTAGAGGAAGAAGTAAAAGCGTCAATGGAGGTGAGGCTGGTGGCAGCTGCAGCCGAGTCATGGGCCCAAGTAAATATGGCCAAAATAAGATTATTTTTGCAAGATACTATGGGGATGTATAGTAAGGCAATATAGGTAGGCGGAGCTTTGGCTTCCTATTCCACACAATGGGAATGAAAGTTGAACATTTTCACCAAACAATTCCAAGTTTTGAAGATATTGCAGCTAGGCGAAGAGACGGTGATAAAGGAGGACCTCTTAGGGGTGACAACTATAAAAACTTACAGTCTTATGTATACATCTTGGAGTTGAAGATTGAAATGTTTTAGCAATATATCAAGGATATGATTGAGATTCGGGACCCTCTCCTTAGAGAAATTTTGTCATACGAGAATTTTGTAAAGAATATGCTAGGACCTTTTGGCCTCGGATTAGCTGATACAGGAATAATGGACCAGCAACAAGTTTTGAATCAGTGGGATGCATATGAGGCACAATACCTAGGACTCACGACCCAGTTTGATGTCACCCTTATGGACAAGTACACGTATCTTATTACTCAGTGTCAAGAGGTGGCACACACAGTGAAGGAGTTAGAGGAGGGGAGAACGCATGCAGATGAAGTTTTGAAGAAGCATAAATTTAGAGTTAAGCATGTAGCAGATCATCCGGTTCAAGCAGTTGCATGTATAGTTGATAATTATAGAGCTTTTATCAAAAAATAAAGGATAAGCATACAATTGCTATAGATGGCAAAGTTTTTTTTATAAATCCTTAAATCTTGTATTTGTTAACTGCGGCTCCTACTTGAGTTCCAATTTTGAGAGAAATTCTGCATGATTATGAAAACATGGCTCACCTAGCAGGGTTTTCGTAGTGCTCATGTAGTCCCCATTTCATAGTTGTTAAGTGGAGTGTCAAGGCAAAAACTTGCAATTTAACTGCGACTCCTAGTTTCAGTTCTTAATTTAGGGTAGGGTTATTTCCTAGATAGTAGGGTAAAGAACTTCTATAAATTGAGAAGTTGGATTCATTTGTAAGGGTCCCAAATTGATGATTTGTGGCCTACTTAGAGATTTTAGAATATTTTGTAGATTGATTAAGAAGTTTGAGTTATTTTTGTTATACATTCATTGAGATTAATATGAAAAGAAGCTTGTAGATTGTCTGATCTATGTTCATATTCTACCAAATTGTTCTGTGTAATTTGGTAACGTCTATTATTTGGAGTTAGCAACGTGGTTTATCTTTTTGTCTATCACTTTATGAATCATATTGCGCACGTCAGTGGTGTATGAGAATTATTGTGATAGGCCATATTGTTGATGATTTTATTTCTATAGATTTGTGAAATTGATGATTTTGCAGGTTTTATGGAGGTCCATTGTTGAATGCTAACTTGGATAATATTTGATAATTACTTGGATTGCAGGGAACTGATTGAGCAATTCATTAAGTTGTTATTATATTGGTCTTTATTGTTATTTTATTGTTTCCCTTTACGCTTCACATTTTATTTCCCAGAGAATCTTAAACCATAAAAATACAAAAAGAAAGGAAGTGCAGTTATCCATAACCAGTGAGATTTAGTTCCAACCAGCAGGCCCCTTTACAGGTGTAACCACATCAACCATTGGGCTGCCCATCACCGTTGAGACCTGACTATAGAGACCTTGGAGTAGTGAGTTTTCAAACTCATTAACTTTTCAAGAGAGGTGGTGAGTGCTCACACTGGCTACCTGACTATTGGCGGGGGTGTCAAAAACAGTCGTCAACAAATCCCAACAAAATTAGGAATAATATTGTTAGTTTTTATGAGGATCTTCTAAAAAATTGCGATGGCTCATGGCTCTCGACTCAAAATGAGCTCCTGCAACAAATCTTCGAGTTAACTAGAGAGGAACATAACAAAGCCTTGAATGCCAAATTTTCATATGTAGAAGTTGAAGCCAGTCTTAAACAACTTCATCCAAACAAGACCCCTGGGCTAGAGGGATTTCCAACGGGCTTCTTTCAGAAGTGTTGGAGTCTTTTTGGGGAGGAATTATCAAAATCTTTAGAAGCAATAAGAAAACTTGATAGGATGCTGAGAGAAGTGAACAACACGTTTATTGTTCTCATTCCAAATAAAGAGAATGTCTTGAAATTGGAAGACTATAGGCTTATCTCCCTTTGTAATACTATATATAAGATCCTAACCAACATTCTGGCAAATAGACTCAAACCTCTACTTCCTAGCATCATTTTGGAAGAGCAAACATGGTTTTTCCCTAGGAGATCAATTTTAGATAGGCTCACCATAGCTCAAGGGGTGATTCATTCCCTTTGGAATACTTGGGAGGTTGGTATGCTGATTAAATTGGGTATTCATAAAGCATATGACAAGGTTGATTGGTGATTCCTTTGCAAGGTAATGAATGCCTTTGGATTTAACAAATGATGGATTAATTATATTTTTGAATGCATCTCAGGCCCCAAGTACCCCATTTTGGTAAATGGCTCCTCGAAAGGTTTTTTTGATGCTTCAAGAGGTTTGAGACAAGAAGACCCTATTTCTCCCTTTCTTTTTATTCTTTTGGTAGAGGCTTTAGAAAGGGTCATTAAGAACAAACACGCATCGAGTATGTTAGAAGGAATCAAAATCGCAGGAGACATCACAATCACACACCAGTAGTTTGCTGATGACACCGTGCTCTTTGGAATGACCAAAAGGAAAGAAACCTACCAATTTTTGAAAGTGTCAACACTATATGCCAAAGCCTCTGGGTAGGAGATCAACCAAGACATATCAAAAGTCTTTTTCTTAATGACTCCTATGAGGAAAGGAGTGGAAATATTGAACACACTAAACTTTAAAAAGAAAAGTTGCCATGTTCCTATCTTGGATTGCCTATAGATAAGAGATTGAGAAATTCCAAATTTTGGAATTCTTTGAAAGATAAAGTTGACAAGAGAATGAATTCACGGAAAGGTAGGTTGCTATCTTGGGTTGCTAGGCTAGTGATGTTGAAAACATTCATCTCTTCTCTCCCTGTTTATCTCTTATCTTATCTTGCTCTTACCTTTGGAGCTAATACAACCTTTATTCAAAATACGAGGAAGTTCTTTTGGAAAGGTTTAGCTAAAAAGGATAAAGTGGCCCTCATTTCTTGGGAGAAGATTTGCAAACCAAAATACTATGGTGTGGTTGGGCTTAGAGATCATAATTGGCAAAATATAGCACTTGGGGCTAAATTGGTTTGGAAAATGCTCAAGGAGACATGGTTGAAATAAGATAAAATGTTATAAACCAAATATCTAAACAATAATGATCCTATAGATATTGTCGAGGTTGATAATCCGCCTAAGGGGTCATGGTATGAAACTTTTTTGACGACCATGTCTCTTGGGATATCCATGATGGTGAGTTTGTTCTGTTTTGGGAGGACTACTAAGGGGGTATCCGAGTTTAGACAGTAAGAACTCGGTCGAGCAAACCAAAGCCTTCCTCAAGCAGCATTAGGGAATAAAGTAAGGGATTATGTCACTTTCTTCCAAGTGGACCCTTATTTGGGTTGGAAATGGAAAGATATGTCTAATCTCCCACTTCAATGTGAGGAATTAGCCTTGTTGTCAAAGACTACTAAGCAAAGAAAGGTTGTCTTTAGAAGAGGTGTGGATAGTTTGATATGGGTTGGCTCCAAGAACGACCTATACAATGCCAAATATGGTTATAGAATTACTGCTAGGTTGAAGAATATGGCAAAGACATATAGTCCCATACAAATGTGTTGGAGCAAGCAATGTGTGCCCAAAGTCGGGGTCTTTTCTTGGGTTTTTGTTTAAAAGAAAATTTTAACGGTAGAAAGGTTCAGGAAAATGGGGTTTGAAGGCCCCTTGTGGTGTGTGCTTTTGCAAAAAAATGAAGAGAGCATTGATCATCTTCTTCTTGGACATCCCTTTTCATATGAATGTTGGAGGTGGATGTATGCAAAACTAGGTTGGATAATAGCATTACCAAATGACATTATGACCATGTTTTAGTGTTGGGCAATCAAACTTTGGTCGGGGCTTCTTAGTGGCTTGTGGGTCATTTGTCCCTCATTTTTGATATGGGAGACCAAGAAGGAATGCAATAGGTGTATTTTTGAAAACAAGGAGATGTCTATTGACTCTTTTAAATCCAGGGAGGTGGCCCTTATGGAGGTTTTGAATAACAAAGTGTGTTATAGCAGTAGTTAGACCGACATATTTACTGAATGGGATGGTCAAATGTCAGATGACATGGGATCTAAATTCCACCTCATATTGGGAGTAGGAGTGGAGACTCTTCCTCTGAATGGTTGAAGGCAAAGTGGCAATTTCCAAATAAAGGTTGGTTCAAGTTAAATTTTGATGGGGCCTCTCAAGGAAACCCTAGTCCCTTTGGGGCAAGTTGCATTATCAAGATGTTTGATGGAGAGTCAGTTGGAAAGCTTGCCATTCCCCTAGATGAAGATACAAATAATGTAGCAAAATTTAATGCCCTCATCCATGGACTTCGCATGTGTAGGGATTTAGAAATCAACAAATTTAAAATAGAGGGAGATTCAACACTAGTCATTAACACATTAAGATTAGGGACAATGTCAAATTAGAAATTGAAGGAATTGCTTGAAAGAGCCTTAGAATTGTTAAAATATATTAAGGCCTTTAATGTAAGTCATAGCTTTAGGGAAGCTAACAAAGAGGGGGGTGATTTGGCCAAGAGGGCTATGGATGGGATCAAATTTGCCTCCTTTGGCCCAAGTTAAAATAGACCTCAACTTGGTCCATGGTTGCTGAGGAAATGAAAGATGTTTTTGAATTAGGATCTGTTGGTGAGATGATGACGACTTGGCAAGACAGATATCCCACGTCAAAATCAATCTGATGTATTTACCTTTAAGTCATCTCCCCATTTTGCAACTCTAGCTTCAAGGGTGTAATTAAACATCTAATCAACCTTTTTGGGTGGTAGATTCACCAAATTGGTTCACTAGATCAAGGACAAGAATTTAAAGATCCAGTGGGTAGCTATTTTTTTGTTGGACATATTAACTTGCTAAAAGGATGACAAGTCTTATCACATTCCTTGGGCCATCATGTGGCATTTATGTTCCTCACTTCCGAGATGTCAGGAATGATAGGAGCGCCTTTCTATAAATAAACCCTCTCTGCTAGTTTGTCAAGGCATTCTATGCTATGGATTTCCTTCTTCATTCCCTCTTTTTGCCTTTTAGATACAATACGAAAAAATGGTGTCTCTTGGGCAAGTGACCGCTAAATGTCTCTGTGAGGTATTGAATTTCTCTAACAAGTTATTCTTCCATGCGGTCAAGCGAATTTTGGGTGGGGAGTTCCTCTTTACTGATCGCAGATATAGGGTTAACTTAGATATATTAGCTATCTTTCTTGCCACCATCTTGACGATGGGAGAATCAAAGGTGGTTGCCAAGGAGCTATGTAGAAGGGTCTTTTCCAATTCCTTTTTGGGAGACCTTGATCGAGTGGTGCTAAACGTGGATAGGGATCTCATAGTTCCCTATTCCATGCATTATTTCATGGTAGAATATGCCGTGAAAGCTATCCTTAGGTTCCTTATGTTCACAGTATGGGATGAAGCAACTATGGAGATTAGAAAACCCACGATTCAAAGGATCTTGGCATTTTTGAAACAACTGATGGGCTTTACTCCAAATGGTCTTCTCAGTGAATTTGTGGGTGATAATGTGGATGAGTAGGCCGATTGGGTTGTTGAATACAAACAAGATGAAAGCCTATATGGGTTGGAGAGCGATGATTCCAGTGAGGTGAAGATAGAGTTGGAGTTGGAGGATGATTCCAATCAGGTGAAGACAGAGTTGGAGCATCCAAGCTAAGGTGGGCTCTCTTCATGGTCTAAGCTTGGATGCTCTTAGCCCTTTGTTAGCCCCTATTGCTAGAGATAAAGGAAAGGCACCGATTGGTTCTTAGTTTCCCCTGGTCCCCTTGATATTTTAATCTCTCACTTTCAATCTATTTATGTTGTATAGATACTAGTTTTACTGCGACATTTATATCAGGGTAGTTTCTAAATTTTGCTGCTTGGAACCTCACTGTTGGAGGTAATTTGTATTCAGAACTTTTGAAATAGGTCAGGCAACTATTTTGATATAGATTGGGCTTTTGATCCCAGCTCAAATGCTTATCTCATTCATGTCATTTTGCTCTTTCGGTATTAATACATTTTCTCACAACTTACGACCGTGTTAGTGATAAAAAATATGTTGATGCTCAAACTTGTGAGCACCTTGGATCAACGAAGGCACAGGCCTTGCACTCAAAATTAATTACAAAGAAGATAATAACTAATTAAATTAAATTTAATTAATTATTAAGCTAAAAAAATAAGGCTAAGATGAACCCAAATTAATTAAAGACATTTATTTAATAAATTTGAGTGGTCAAATTTAGAGTGTCTACAACATACATTTTTTCTTTTTTGAAAGAAAGGACAAAATATATTAAACTCATAGGAAGAATACAAAGCAAAAAGAGCCATAGGTCCAACAAAGAACAATCTACAAAATAACATAAAGAACCACCAAGGGGAGCCTTGAACAAGAAACCAACTACACATTCCTGTCTTCCATAATTAACTTAAGCTTGAGAACATTTAGAGACAAAAGTCCCTAATCACCAACATTCCACCCCTCCACTTGCTCAAAGCCTTAAATATACAATATTATTTTTTAGTCACACTTTTTTATAGTGTTAATATGTTATCTTTTGAGTTTTATAAAATTAATAAATCATTTATAGCTTCCCAATTACTAAATTATTTTATATCTTAAGATTGATATAATATTTTAAATACTATATAAAATAATTTAAATTTTTATCGGCTTAATTGATTCACTATATAATTTAATAGATTTGGGTTCTACGAGCAATTCAATTTTTGTAGATAAAATTCATTAAAGTTCAAATTCATGTACACACAAATTGGATTCTTAGACAATTATAATATATGTTAGCAACTTGGATTCTTCCAGCGAAAGAGAGGAATTTGTTTCCCCAATTAAACAACTTGGTTTTGACTCTATTGAGATACCAACTCCACATATCAGGTAAAGAAATGCCTAGACCAAAAGGTATTCCAAGATACCTTATGATTTCATTGTGTTTAATCTATTTATAGTTGCGTGTTATCTAGTAAGGAATATGCACATCCCGAATCATCAAGAATTCAGTCTTAGCATGGGCAAACTTGGATATAGAAACAATACAATATAATTCCACAATATCCATAGTGTTAGAAATATCTTTTTCTAAATTTTGCAAGAATAACAAATTGTCACCAACATAATGTGAGTTAAAGAAAACAAAATTGTGAGGAATTGATATGCCTGAAATGAGATTCATTTTGTTTGCACTCTACAACATATAACCCAATGCATCAGTTGTAAGCACATAAAGATAAGAAACTAAAGGGCATCCTTGACGTATGGATTTTGTAAGGAAAGGGATCAATCATCATATTGTTAATAATGATATGAGAATCAACATCTTGAAACTAAATTATTGTTCACTTTTATTCAGGGAAGTTTTGTTTTATATATTTTCTAGTTCTTTTGTGACTAATTTGTATGACTTTATTTTGTCTTCATCAATTTCATCCTCACTCTTTATTGACTTTTTATTATATTATAATCGATATAATAATATTATACATACAATTTAATTAACATATCGATTGCATAATATATTATATTAATGAAAAGTTGAAATTATTATAATTCTCATTTTGACATTTACTCAACTTCAACTTAGAATGTGGAGATTTGATTATCAAAATTAATATGTGCAATACTAGAATGTGTTAAGTTTCTCATATTTATAGTATTGATATCAACTAATCAATCTACAAAGACTCATTATGAACAAATTAATTACTCAATAATATTTAACAAACATTTATTTTAAGAAATAAGCTTAACTTCAATTATAATGGTTAGTTATACCTACAAATAAGATGCTGACAATTATAAGTAATTGAATAAAATGTGATACATTTAACTTCCAAGAATATATTGATTCCAAAATGTTACCCCCAATGACTCTTATAATTAGATAGATAATAAATACTCTTATTACAATATTTAGAAAATAAAAAATAAAAACTCTTATTACAATACTTAAATAATTAATAAAAATAAATACTACCACTACTTAACAATTATTATTATTTTCCTTTCCTGGATTTTATTTCATTTTTTTTCAGTGAAAACAACACTGATAAACAAACCAACCAAGCCATAGCTGAAATTCCACTTCAGTGTTGAACTGAGAGCATTTCCACGGAGAAATCCGTTAAGAGGAGTACAAAATTCGCGAAACTAGATTTTTGGATCGCTAATCCCAGCGGAAAAAGAATGAGAATGACAACGCACTGAAATAAAATAAAAAGAACTCAGAGCGAGACCAGAGAACCATGGCAGCAAACCCCACCATTCCTCCAGGTAACGCAGTTTTACAGCACAGTTGATCCTTCCAAATAAGTGCTTATTTTACATAGAAAAAACTGTAAACTTTTAGGACTTCTTTCTTTTAAATAATTCAAATTTGAAAGGCAATTGAATCTGTTTTATTCATAGCAGGGGGCATAAGGATCAAATTCAAGAGAAAACGAGAAACATCATCCATTCATTCCAGGGATGTCGAAAACAGCTTCAGAGGGGATGAGCAGGAAAACAGAGAGCTTCCCGGCCCCCCGGCACCCCCTGCCCTTAGAAGACAGGCAAGGGAAGATTCTCCTATACCGCTCTCGGAAACTGGTGAGCCCATGGAGGTTTACCCAGGTAGAGGCGTTCAGATTTCTGGTTTTCCGGTCACTATTAAGCAGAAGCCGGGACGTCCTCATGCGTCAATTCGTGCCCTAGTTGCGGCGGACCGAGCAATTTATACGGCCGAGTTGTTAGATGAGCGGGTTAAATCTTCTGTGCCGATTTTGGAAAATATATCCCATGGTCAAATACAGACCTTATCTACGATACCCGAAGGAGACCTGGAGGTTGCCGCTTCGAGTTCTTACGGCTCCTCGGGGGGCATGATTGAAGTCAAGGGTGTGTTAAAGCGGTTTAAGGCATCGGGGCAGAACGTGGAGCAATTGCTTGTCTTTCCAATGCACGCAGGTGAGCATGATTTACTGATTTTTAGGGTTTGTCCTTTTTCCACCCCTCGAGACAGGGTTCTTTAGATAATACGTGGAAGTTACGATATAGTAAACGATGGTCTGTAATCGTAGCCGATGCTTAGAAATATGCGAGAACCCTAAGATTCTGTTGTAAAATAATTCACTGAAAGTGAATATATTTAAAAATGTGTAACCCTAATTGGTGCTAACAAACATGTGTAAACCCTAATTAAGTTTCATGCCTGATTCGACGAGACAGAATATCACAAATGTTATTGCCTAGCCAGAACATAACAAATTTTACTCCCAGCCGCATGCGAAACTGATGTAACCAGGGATTAGTTCAGGGTCTCTCTATGCAAACGCAAAAGTTTTAGATGAACCTCAATAAGTAGTTCAAAGTGTTACGCGTCAATTTTTTCCAATTGGCTATTTTTGTCAACTTTTCAATGCAAAAGTCTCTCTCTTTTGAAATGGAAATTTGCCTTAAATTAACACAAAACTATAAGTTGTGTTTTGGAAGCGTTTGTCAACGCTTTGTATAAAACATTCAAGTTCTTAAGGAAACAAGCAGAATATTTAAGGTCTCACCGAACATAAGAAATTGAAAATTCAATATCATGAAAGACAAGTTAGGATTTCTAAACTTTACAAAGTGCGTGCGACTAGTTCAAAATCTGTTAGTTTTTTGGTTAAACAGGAAAGGAGATTCATAGTGGAAACAAGTTTGAACCAAAAAATGGCAGTTCTAAATGTGGGGGTTGATGGATGGGGCTACTGCTCCTACTTGTGTGGCTAAGCAATTTCCACAGAATGTGATAGATTTGGAAAATAGAAATATTTATACTTACTTTCACAGCATGAGAAACTGTTTCATAAGAGGGACGATTTTAGCTTTGTGCTGGAGAGGGAGGTTGAAAGTTTGGAGTGCCTGCTTAAGTTATTTCTTTGCCAAGTGGTAGGACAATTGTGAGCTAGCTTTTCTGATATTTTATTTTTTCAAAATATTTTTCTGGTAATTTTACAAGTAAATTCCTAGCAAGCTGTGGCAAAACTGGAAGCATACTTGGTTGACCGTTGGACCATTTAACTGCTAAAGGTTCTAAAATTTTATAAACAATACCTCTTAAGAAAATTTAAGAAGTCCTTTTCATGGGTCTGGTAAGTAGGCTTTATACCCTTTGGATTCAAGAAACCTTTTGAGGATTTCTTATAAGAATGCAACATTTATAAAATTTTGTCATGCCCCCTATCATGTCATAATGGACATAATATTTTTTTTTGATCGATCATAATGGACATAATATTAATCTTCACTACCATATCAGAGATAAATAAATAAATGGAGAAAATTGTCTTATTTAAGACTTAACAATTTTCTAAGACTGATCCCATCCTATTAAATAAATCGATTCTGTACCGAAGCATAAGACAGCTATACAACATTGGTCAAAGGCTTTATTAAGGAAAGACTTCATGCCAGTTAAGGAGCAGTGAATTAATGTTCATGAAAACTGTGATTCTTAATCTTAACTAAGCAGCAAACCCTATAATATTTGGACAGCTCCTCTATCTTAAAAGGAACAATGATTAATGTTAGGGAAACAACGACAATCCATTACTAATATCGATTAAGACACTTAGGACAGCGATTGGTTAGTTTAGAAGAGGCATTTCTTAAAGAAGAGAAATGTCCTTAGCCAAATGGTGTAACCGTATGCCTCTTCTTGAAATCTACATAAGATGGATCCATTGGGTAAGAGGACATGAAGCATTGAACAAGACAACTATAAGAGTTTAATCAGCAATCAAGCAAGTAACTGGATCAAACAGCATGGAAGGTAGATCAATCAGTATCAGCACAACTTTAAGAGTTTAATCAGCTAGAAGAGTTTAATCAGCAATCAAGCAAGTAACTGGATCAAACAGCATGGAAGGAAGAGAGAGAGAGAGAGAGAGAGAGAGAGAGAGAGAGAGAGAGAGAGAGAGAGAGAGAGAGAGAGAGAGAGAGAGAGAAAATTGCAGGCTGTAGCACTACTATTCAGTTGTGGGCAAAATAGAGGGTGATCTCAAAAAGGGGACATTACAAAATTCAATCATCATTGTATAAAATGAAAGTAATTAATTCAACTTTCTACAATTATAAAAACATAACATATTCAGATTCACAGCTAAGAATCAATAAATATCAAATAATGCTTACATAGAACAACCTTGATTTCCACATACTTTAGGAAGCTGACTGGAGAAAATCCCATTTTAATAGAGGCAGCTCAGGGTGATGATAAAAGAACAGAATTATATAAACATAGATGTTGAAATAATTGTGGATAATGGATGAAATTGGTTTTTCTTATTTATTATGTTTTTGCTGATTTGGGTGTGTGATTGGTGCAAGCCAGAAACATCGGAATAAACATTACTTTGTTGACAATTGGGTTTTGGATCATTATGGTCTCTGGATGTTTAATTCATGATCACTTAGCTCAGAATTTTCTTGAGGAGCTGATCATTCAGAAATACCACCTCATGCACTTAAGATATCTGCCATCCAGGAAACTTATTTGTCTTAGTGTAGAGGCAAGCCTTAGACTTTATAGAATTATTTCCTCAACTGTTTTAGTTGTAACCATAAAAGTATTAACATACTATGCTGAGACAAATAAATAAAAAGCATATCCATATTTCAATAGTTTTATATTTAAATTCCATTCCTATAGGTGTATTGTGATATAAAACTAGAATCACAGTGTTTTTATATTCAAACCATGAAAGTATTAACATACTATGCTGAGACAAAAATCAAAGAAAAAACAATCATGGTACTGGGCATCCATCTCTTGGGGAAAACTCCAATGACAAGTAACCATATGCTTGGCTGGTGAAGGATGCCACACCAGCCAGTCACAGTGGACTAGTGGGAGTGGTAACCAGTCAGCTGTGAGTGAATTTGTTTCTAGTTCATGGCCAAATGAAATGAATGGCAGCCTTTACACACTTGCAGGACTCATCGTCAATATCATTGATGAATAATTCCTGAAGATTCAAACCCTTATAACAATCCAGCACCATTTTTCTTCTCTGAACTGTTATGACAAAAACAAAAAAATAACTTCTGTTCTTTTCAGAAACATGGCTCATGGAGTGAAATTTGGGCCCAGATTTGTTCAGTTGTGTTGGGCCCAAAATCATGTGCCCTGCTCACACCCACAGTGGACTGGACTGCGAACCTGGACCAGGAGTGAACTGGATTGGGATATGATGGTTTTTGAATGAACTGGTAAAAGAGACTGAAGACCATTTTTATTTCAATCCACTGGTATCGACATTGCCTTCTATCTTACCTCATACTACCATGTGAAAATCACCTTCAATAATGGATGAGATGTAAGAAAATTCTTGCTTGGCCAGCTACATTGTCTGAGCTGAAACCAAAATTTTCATATGTAAGAGGAAGATTGTCCAAACACTTGTGTGCTCAGGGTTCTACCCCTTGCCAATCAGACATTGCAGAATTCACTGCTGAAAATTTAAAGGAAATCCACCCTTGTTACTGTCATGTGAAGTGAGATGAAAATCTGTTTTTCAATCTTACTTGCCATATTTCTTCGATACCTGTTGGTGTACGTAAAAGGTCACAACAATACCATCTGGGAACATCCATCTACCATTTCTACTTTTGGGATGGAGACATAGATTCATTTTGATACACTGGTCTATGGTAAGCTGGAGGCTTTTTTAGTTTGTCTACTGGTTGACATCGAGTTTTCTTAATAGACAGTCCTTGACCCAGTGAACCTCCTCTCTGCGATGAAAATAAGCATTTTTTGTGACAATACCTATGTAATAGGAAGTTTAGAAAATGGCTACAACTTCAAAACATGCTTTTCTTGCTAAAATTAAAATACAACAGACACATTTGCTGTCTTTTTTCCCTGGATGAGACATCAGTGAGACTTACATAGCTAAACAGAGAAAATAGTAAAAATATAAATGTCGATATCAAATACATTTCATCTTTCCCCTTTTTAGAATCATTTTGTTTCCTCATTTCGTGTAACATAGATTCAAAATGTCTTCAATGCTTATAATAAACTAGAGGTTGCTATTTTTCACTTATTGTAAGAAAATGGTATCTAATTTTTAGGTTAAACTTCTGGACTCTAGATAATTAGATGAGTACTTTTGGTACTTGAGTATATTAAATGTGACATATTGATTCATTAGTTGGTCCATGCAAGTCCTGTCTTGGATCAAGTTTTAGGTTTAAAGTTGAACTTTTACAAGTTGCTATATTCATTAAATTCCTATAAAATTGCTTATGCCTTATTTGGAGATGGTTGATAATAACCCAGGAAAAGGAACCTTTAAACAAATGATACTTTGAAATTGAAACACATAAAAACATTATTTTATCTCTCAATATTACCTTTTTTTGCAACTATAGATTTGGTGGCACTATCTGTCCTTTATTGTAGATTTTACTGAGCTGGTCATTTGATTAAATTTTTGCACAGGCTTGTGAAACTGTCAGAGTGATATACCTTAGTTTCAAAATTTGCTAATGAAAATATAGTCTAAAAATACGACATTTGCAATAAATGGTTCATCTGAACTCACTACTGCTGATGGTTGTTTTGCAGACTGGTTTTCCCTCAAGCATGTGCACAGAATGGAGCGACAAGTTGTTCCAGAGTATTTCTCTGGGAAGTTTGTTGATCGCACGCCAAAAGTATACATGGAAATCAGAAACACTATCGTCAGAGAGTATATGGAAAATCCTGAAAAGGCTCTATCATTGACTGATTGTCAAGGATTGTGTAATATAGACGCAAAGGATTTGACTAGAATTTTTGAGTTTTTGGATCACTGGGGAATTATAAATTACTGTGCAACAAATGATCTGAGGAATCATGGACTTTCATGGGCAGGGACCAAAGAGACTCTTCAGGAAAATACAAACGGAGAAATACAAGTTATGCCTGGTTCATTAAGGAGCAACACGAGTTTGATTCGTTTTGAAATGCCTCGTACAAAGTTCAGACTAGATAATGGTCCTTTATCACCGGGATGCTCTAATGGAGCCATTTCTGATTTGGATCGTCGAATTCAAGAGCGTCTGTTAGAACAGCGTTGTTCTTCATGCTCAAGATACTGTACTGACCTCTTCTATCAGTCTCAGAAAGAGGTATGTCTAAGTAAGGTACATGTTATTTACATAACTGGAAAGGACTTTTATGGAATGCCCTTTTTAACCATGCATCTCTATCCTAAAAGCGCATGTTTTTCAATAGGGGACAGAATGCTGATAATTACAAAACCTTGCAGTTTTGGATAATTAAGGTCAATGCCATCTATGGTTGAAGCCTATTTTTCTTTGGGAATAAAGCCTCAAGATTGTCTATTTTGAATTTTTGGCAGACCGATGTAATATTATGTTCAGATTGTTTCAATGATGGGAAACCAGCTATTGGAATGGCAACAGTAGATTTTGTTCGGACAGATGCTTCAAGGGATGCTGGGGATGCTGATGGAAACAATTGGACTGATGAGGAGACATTGCTGCTTCTTGAAGCTTTGGAAATTTATAATGATAACTGGAATGAAATTGCAGAGCATGTGGGGACAAAATCAAAAGCTCAATGCATACTACATTTCATTCGCCTTCCTATGGAGGAGGGATTGCTAGACAATATTGATGTCCCTGACATGAGCATGAAGCCCAATGCTTCAGATGAGGTTCATGAAACTGCAAAAGCATTTTCTTTAGATGTGAAATGCAATGGAAATTCTGGAGGTATCTTTAAGTTTTTCATTTTGATTGATACACTTGAAATGCATTTGCTAATTTAATAAGTTGTAAGCATGTTTTGGGTGGAATGGTAAGAATAGATTGGCTGTTCTAATTCCTTTTCAGGTTTGAGCCCTGCAGAATTCGAGGCTGAGAATAGAATGGTATTCCAAAATTCTGGTAATCCAGTCATGTCCCTGGTATGTTTCATGTCTGATAAAATTTAAAGGTTTTGATGCCTATTGATAAGAGCTTCTATCTTTATGCATGATTGGATTTTTTGTACCGTAGATTGTTTTGTTTTATACAGATCTTTAAGTTCTTGTAAGTGCGTGAGTGCCTGCTGGAATTTTATAATGTGGTAGCTGGAAAA
The DNA here is from genome assembly GCF_030272615.1 of Cryptomeria japonica. Classification (NCBI taxonomy): domain Eukaryota; kingdom Viridiplantae; phylum Streptophyta; class Pinopsida; order Cupressales; family Cupressaceae; genus Cryptomeria; species Cryptomeria japonica. Next base: position 215,752,910 of record NC_081408.1, on the reverse strand, counting down.
AAGTTTTATATCCTTTTGAGCTTTTGGAATTGTTTAACTCTAGGCAACTCATATACTCTTAATTCTAGTAGAAGTCAATCAAGGGGAATTGGAATGAAAAAGTGCTTTTTCAAGTTCTCCAATGCAAATTTTAGGTAAAACTATTTTATGTTCTCATTGCAAGTTTCCTCCAGGTTGCCTTCCTAGCTTCTGCAGTTGGACCACGTGTCGCTGGAGCTTGTGCACGTGCGGCTTTAGTTTCTTTATCCAAAGATGATAACAATACAGAAACTATTGATGATAACACCTCAAGTAAAGAAGGTTATGCTCTCAGTGACAGGTGAACACAATAACCTTTGAAGCCTTACACAATGATTTTATGTAGTTGTTTTCTGAAGATTGGTCTTTGTGTTGTAATGTGAACACTTAGATTAGTATAAAAGTTAAGATCAGTCAAAGTTGGAGAATTTAATCTTGTTTGTAATACATGACATATTGCCTGCACGTAAAGTATACTCAAATATCTGAAAACCAGTTTTCAGAAAAGTTATATCTTTCACAAGGAAGCCAAATTGCCATTTACCCTGAAGTATAAATACAAAGATACTCAATTCTGTGATTGATCATTCACCTTTTGAATACTTTCACTGGTTTGGCCTACTTAGTTATGGGTCTGAGCTACTTAGTTATGGGTCTGACTTGAATGGGCAAAGGTTGGTGTTCATTAACACAAAGTGATAATAGTTAAAGGACTCACTGATTATGCAATAGAAAAATTTACTTGATTGTAAGCTTATTTAATTGAGTTGAATTGTTTCTGTGTCAAACAAAATTTGTCAAATCAAATATCTTAAAACTAAAGCTTGTTTTATTATAATTACATGCGAATCTCATTGTATTTGCTAATATTTATGGAGGGATTAATTGAAATGAATAGGGTAACTCAAGAAAACTACAGTAATTCTCACCTTTACAAAGTATTTCCTATTTGTGAAGTTTAAATGTATTCTCTATTATTTTAGATTCCATGTTTTTCCATAGGATTTTCTGAGCATAAATTGTACTGTTACTCTTTAGATTTTCTGAGTCTTGGCTGAGCTTTATTCATGTGACTTCGAGAATTCTCTCCTAGTTTTGTCGGCCCAAAAATAAAGGTGATTTTTAAGCTAATAAATAATACAACTAACCCTAAAAAGGACATGAAGTCTTACATGCATGCTAAATGAAGGATTGAACCATCAATTGTGTAATTATAGGTACATTTTTTTCCTTTTTAAATCAAAATTCTATATAAGTTCAAAGGCCTGTTCTTTGTTAGGAATTGTGTATGTAAGCTTTTCTATGAAATAAAATACCTTAAAATCTTGTTTTCTTTAGCCTGCCTTGCCTTTTAATTTGCTAATGTGTATTTCATGCTCATGAGTGCTCCAATGGCCCTTGCAACAAGGATAACTGTTAACCATAGTTCCATAGAGTCTGCTAACGAAGAGACAAGGTGATGGGGGATGGGTTTGAGGGATGGTTTACTATGGTCCAAATTTGGGGGTGACTCAAATTTGAGGGTGACAGGGAACGATGAAGCAAATGTGATAATAGTATTTGGAAAATCAGTTAGGATTTTTTTATAAGAAATTGCAATTTATCTTTTATGTTGAAATTTCTAAATGTAATGAATCAGTTGAACTGACAATGCATAAAATTCTTTGAATCTCAATATATTATTATATTCAAAAAATCATAATTAAATCAAGTTTCTACTTTCAAGTACGATGGATGAAGGCCTCAAATGATTTAATCATTTTTCTCAAATGCCATGACAAACTCCTTATTTTTGGAAGTTGGAACTGCTAGACCCATCTGGCTTAAGCTCCTCCCAATGGACACTAACCGACCCTGCTTGTGCAATCTGATCCTTATCAGTTTGTATTAGCTCCCTCTAGGTCTACATCCCACTGTAGTATTAGACTCTCCTTGTATGCAAGTGTCTTGTTGTTCATGAGATGCAAGACACTCTGGATGTCCACAAGATTTGATGGTTATCTAGAGGTAAGCCTATCCACTTGATAGAGTGGATGGAGCCTATCCTCTTGATAGAGTAGATGGAGTTTTATGTAGATTAATTCCTTTCAGCATTAAAAGATCTACAAACTTGTGGGGTGGGATGCTCTTTGCATACTAGAGATTGGAGTGTTGATCTGCACCTAAGATAGGTTGCTGATGTAACTGATTTATTTGGTTTTAGCATGTTTGAGGAGACACAGATATGACTAGTCTTGGTCTCTGAGTGTTTGACTGCCTGGAGGAGACCAAGCTGGAGACTGTTTCAGCCAACATTGGAGAGAGTTAGAATCCAGTTCTCATCGGGAAGAGGAAGAAAGAGGATAAGAAAGGACTTAGGGAGAGATATGAGATAATGAAGAATGAAATCTTTTTAACCATGGGAAGATAGTTGAGTCACGAGAAGTGTTTCAAGCATAGAAGCATATATCTTTTCTGGCAATAACTTGGCAAACCAAAAAACCATTTTCAATATCTTGGCATACTATCAGAAACCCAAAAAACACAAAAGAAGAGAAATACAGTTGATTATAATATTTAAAGACATCTTAATTGCATAGAGTTATCAAAACCCTAATAACAGTGTAGAGTTATTATTTATTTATTATTAAAGTTTATTAATCTGTTTATTATCTAATATTAAAATTCATAAAAAGAATAAACTGTAAACCTTATTAAAGGATAAAATTAAAAAAATCACTATTTTACAAAATAAATACAAAAATAATAAATGAAATAAATTAATGTTTTATTTATTTAAAAAACAGTAAATAAAAAACAAATCATTAAAAAATCTGCTTTTATTTTTAACGCCAATAGCAAACCAATTTCATTGTAGAAAGAATCAAATAGTAGGCAGTCAAAATGTGAAATAAATTGCAGCTTTCTGGCTTCTGAGGTGAAAAAATTGAAAAAACCTCAATTTATGTGGAAATCTGAAAAACTTGGAATAAGTCGGATATTGTCAGGCTAACTAGACAAAATTGTGAAATAGGTTGAAATGTTGGGAAAAATTGGGAAAAGGCTGGTAAAAATGAGGTCAATAAAATATTCAGTACAAGGCATGATTTTTTCTTCGAATTTTCCAAGAAAAAACCAGTTTCATGTAAATCAGAATTAGACAATGGTAATTGTGCGTTTTATTATTGAGAAATGAGAAACATTTATAGGCAATTACATTGACAGAGTTTCTAAAAGAATCTGAGAAAAACAGAAATAGAAAGATTCTAACTAAACGAGACTAAAAGAATTTAAACTAATATGATACAATATTGACCATTAATTAAGTAGACATTTATTCTAACACCCTCCCTTAATGGCCAATCTGTCAACTACACCAAGATGCCCTCTAAATTTAACAAACTTATATGGGCTTAGAGACTTGGTGAGAATATCTGCAGTTTGATCCTCTGTCGGAACATACTGCAGCTGAACTGATCTGTCGTCTACCTGCTTGTGGATGTAGTGACAATGAAGCTCAACATGCTTGGTATGTTCATGGAAGATTGGATTTTTGGCGAGTTTGAGCATTCCTTGATTATCAGTGTACAAGGGAGAAGGACTTGCTTGAGTCATTTGCATATCTGAAAGCACCCTTCGTAGCCAAACTGCTTCACACACTGCCATAACTGTTCCCTGATATTCTACTTTAGTCGAGGAAAGAGCCACACTGCCTGTTGCTTCTCGCTGGTCCATGTTACAGCACCTGTACCCAAACTAAATACATACCCAGAAGTGGATTTTTTGTCATCCATTGAACCTGCTCAATCTGAATCTGTATAACCAATGAGCTTTGGATCCTTGCACCTGCTATATAGAATGCCAAAATCTGAAGTGCCCTTCACATATTGCAGCACATGCTTTGTTGCAACCCAATGATCAGCTTTTGGGGCTGTCATGAAGCGAGAAATGTAGCTCACGACAAAACTGAGATCAGGTCTAGTGGCAGTGAGGTAGATGAGGCTGCCCACTAGTTGCTTGAATGCTGTTTCATCTAGCATAGGTGAATCAAATTTGGCTGACAACTTAAGCCCTTTCTTCGTAGGTGTGGAAGCAGGTTTACAATGCTGCATCCGAAATTCGTCAAGCATACTTTTGGCATACTTAGATTGTGAGATTAAAATACTGTCACTAGACTGCCAAACCTCAACACCTAAGCAGTAATGGAGAAGCCCCAAATTTGTCATGTCAAAAGCTTGGCACAAATGTTGTTTGATTGCTGCAATCAAATGTGCTAAATTGCCAGTAATGACTAAGTCATCAACATAGACAACAAGAAAAAGAATATCATCGCCAAAGTGTTTGACATACAGATTAGTGTTAGAGGGATTGCGCTAAAAACCATGATCAACCAGTTATTGATCAATCTTAATGTACCATGCTCGAGGAGCCTATTTCAAGCCATAGAGTGCTTTCACCATTGCGCAAACTTGATGTTCCTTACCAGGAAACCTTGAAACCAGGAGGTTGCGTCATATAGACTTTTTCTTGCAACTCACCATTGAGGAAGGCACTCTTGACACCCACCTGATGGAGTTTCCATCCAAACTAGGCTGCAACAGCGAGAAGAAGATGAATTGTGCTCATCTTGGCAGTAGGAGCAAAATCCTTCTCATAGTCAATGCCCTCCCGTTGTGTGAATCCTGGAGCTACTAACCTTGCCTTGTATTTATCCAGAGTACCTTCTGTATGATACTTGACCATTTAAACCCATTTGCAACTGATAGGTTTCTTCCCAAGAGGAAGATTAGAAAGGACCCAAGTATTATTCTTTAGAAGACTATGGTATTCAGCTTCCATAGCCTCTTCCCACATAGGAATTCCTTTTGCCTCTAAATATGTCTGAGGCTCATAGATGCTGTGGATGTTGGCCATAAGAAAAAAATTGACTGTGTTTTGTTGCTTGCTCTTTCTGTGAACTGATATGCCCTCAATGAGCTCATCATCATGAAGAGCCCTAATAGTTTTAGCCCACCATTTAGGCCGAAGAGTAGAAGTACCAACATCTGGCATAGGAGAAACAACATCTCCTGGGGGTGCTGAAACAAAGTCATCTGAATGTAGATCCTAAGGAAAGTTAGGTGGTGCACTATCATGCCTAGGAGACCCCTCCATTTCAGGGTCGAAATGATCTGAAGCCCTCCCATCAGGTGATCCTAAGGGAAGACGAACACCCAAATTAGACGCCTTCATAAGCTGATCCTTAGGACTCATAGTAGCAGAAGAAAGAAAAGGACTGGTAGTCTCATCAACCACAACATCACGATTGAATATGAGACAATCTGTTTCCACATCAATTAGCCTGTATGCCTTGTGATTGTCATTGTAACCAATAAACATAAGTTTTTGGCTCTTGGAATCTAGCGTGGCATGCTTGGCTTCTGGAATCCTTACATGAGTAGTAGAAACAAAGATTTTGAGATGGCCCACCTTAGGCTTTCGTCCTAACTAGGCTTCTTTAGGAGTCATTTTCTTAACAGCTTGTGTAGGCGATCAATTCAAAAGGCAAACAACAGTATAAACTGATTCAACCCAGTATTTCTTAGAATATGTTTGATGCTCCAACATAGAACGAGCCCTTTCAGTAATGGTGCGATTTCAATGCTCAACGACACCATTCTACTGAGGGGTGTATGGTGTGGTAAGTTGGTGCTTAATGCCATGTGCAACACAGAAGGTGGAGAAAGCAGATGAACAAAACTGCCCCCTATTATTTGAACTTAGAGTAACAATCCGAGAACCTGATTCTTTCTCAACCAAGGCCTTATACTGCTGAAATGTACTGAATGCATTTGATTTATTTTTAAGAAAATACACCCACATTTTTCTATTGAAATCATCAACAAATAATAAAAGTACCTGGACCCAGTTTGAGGAGTGTTCATTGGTCCACATACATCAGTGTGAACTAATTGAAGTACCTTGGAGGCTCGCCAAGAATCGCCATTCGAGAATGGTGTCTGATGTTGCTTCCTAGCTTTACAAGCTCCACAAATGGCATGATTTTGAGTTTGGATCTCAGGTTAATCAGCAACCAAAACCTCTCGAGATAATTGAGAGAGATAGTGCACATTCAAGTGCCCATAACGCTATTGCCAAAGATCGTTGATGGAAGAACTTTTGGCTGCCATGGCGTGTTCCTAAGAATCACGTGAATCAACAAGTCTATAAAGACCATGATCCTCAAGTCCCATAGTGATTGTAGTGCGAGTCTCCCTATCAACAATGCTGCAAGTGTGGGAATTGAAAACAATATCCAATTGGGGAGAATGCCTCACGATCTGGCTAACTTAGAGAAGATTAAGTTCCATGCTTGGAACATAGTATACATCGAGAAATATCAAATTTCTCCCTCTAGAGTGAATGTTGTCCTTATTGACAACAATATACTCCTCTCCTCCTCCAAAGATCACTGAATCAAGGAATGGTTCAAATTTTGTGAACCAATCCCAACAATGAGTAAAATGTTGAGAAGCCCTTGAATTGATATACCAAGTAGAAGATTTCATTGGATTTGCAGTTCTTTTGGCTATAAAAGCATATAAGGTAGGTTCTTTCTGATCAAAGTGCTCCACAACATTTGCTTTGGGTTGAGACCCTCCCTTCTTTTGCTTAGAAGCTAATCGATGTGGACAGTCGACCTTCATGTGATCATGCTTGTGGCAATGATTACACGGAACATTCTTTTTCTTGTTGTTGTCCTGAGAAGGACTTGAGCCCTTTGGCTGAGAAGATTGACCTTTCCCTTTGTTCTTAGCAAAAGATTTAGCAAAGAACGCTTGTTCTGTGGAGGATGAACTAGCATTACTACCAAACTATTGTCTCTAACAATCCTGCTGTAGAAGCTTATTGCAAAGATTTGGAAAGTTCAAATCAACATTTGTTGAAGTAATGTTGAGCATTTCAATGAAATGCTCATAGGATTTTGGTAGACTTTTCAGAGTAATCACGACCATATCTTCTTCCTCCATTTTTTGACCAATAGCCTCTAGTTGGTTGCGAATATCCTTTATCTTCATCAGATGCTCCCGAAGAGATGTTTTCTCGTCCATCATGATCATGAAGAGCATATTCTTGAGAAAGAATGCACGACTCTTATTTGACGTTTCATGTAGATCTTTCAGGTGCTTCTAGATCGCAGCAGTTGTCTTGTCAGATGACACTTGGGGCAGCTGATCTTCAATCATTGAAAGTTTGATGAGCATGACCGCTTCATGATTGTGCTTTGTCATACTTGTCTTGGTCCTTTCCAATTGTCGTGGGTCTAGTTTGAGTACCTAGAACAACTTGATCAGGGCAACGATATTCAAATATCGTTAGCTTGTGCTGCTTCTAGGTGTTATAATTCTTCTCGTTGAATTTTTGACTACTTTCAAGCATAATATTTGTCAAAGATGCCATTTATTATGATTTTCGAGAAATTGTTGAAAACAAAAAAAATGGCACGATTTTCGAGGCAACATAAATTGGCACAAATTCCAATGTAGAACTCGAGAAACCCTAGGTCGAGTTCCACAAAATGCCCAGTTTTTTAAAAAAAAATGGTAGGCACAAAAAATACAAAGGGTTAAAATGAAACCCTAGCTGCATTGGTGTAGAGATTGTCCTAGAATTGTTGTGTAGAAATTGCGTGGCAGAAAGAACAAAAAAACTGTGTTTGAAAATGGCCACAGAGGCGTCGTGCATAGAAAATGGCACTAGAAAAATATCGTGGATTCAAGGAAAAAACCGATGCCGTTTTACAGAGCTCACGTTGCACCAGAGTTGAAGATAGAAAACATAAAATAAAAATTGAAGATAGAAAACGCAAAATAAAAATTGCGTTAAAACTCAAATCACATGGGCTGCAGACAAACAGAAATTGCACGATAGCAAGGTGAAGGTCGCTCAGAGCTGAACACACGAAGAAGCAAACCCTTGAACATGTAGGAGGTAGTCACATGCAAAAAAAAATCACGGATTATAGACACACGAAGCTTGCAAAAGCCCTTTGCGAAAGAAACCCGCAAAATAACAAAACAAAGGCGTCGCAGAGATTAAACTCTAACAAGAGACCCCCAATGCACGAATCACACTTTCGGAAAGGTGCGAGAGTCAAAAATACGAACCTAGGACACATGAAAAAATTTCGAATTATGGTTTAGAAAAACCCACAAAATTCAAAAAACAATGGTAATTGTGCGTTTTATTATTGAGAAATGAGAAACATTTATACACAATTACATTGACAGAGTTTCTAAAAGAAATTGAGAAAAAGATAAATAGAAAGAATCTAAACAACTAATATGATACAATATTGACCATTAATTAAGTAGATATTTATTCTAACATTTCAAATGTGAAATCTAATATCTCTAAAGATCTCACAAGTTTTCCTGTGATTTACTTTTGTGGTTTCAAGTGTTAGAAGATGGGGCCACTATGCATCCTAGCATCATGAGAGGAAGAAATCCAAGCAAAAGCATCAATATTTTGCAAGGAGTGCAGAAAATTAGTCTGGAGTAGATGAGTTATCATCTTAATTTGAGACAACTTTTTATGTGGTGTAATGCTCATCTACTTAGACTATTTTTGGTGTAGGGTATGTGGAAAGTGAATCATTCAGACAGACGATGTCATGCCCCTTTTTGTTAAAATTGGTTTTTGGTCAACATTAACCCATTTTATTCTTCTATGGGTTAATCAGTCCAGATTAAGGGGAATAATTAATTTAATATTTATGAATGTCCAAATATTTTCAATGTCAAAAGGACATTTAAATATTAAATAAATATTTGGAAACAATTAGTGGGGAAATGGATTTTGTGCCATAATGGGAAGTTTGAAATATTTCTAATTATGACTTTCCCACCAAGAGTGGTGTGGGGGAAATTAAAATATTTCTAATTAATGATTTTCCCACCAAGAGCAAATTTGGAAAGCAAGATTAGAGTGGGAAATTAAAATATTTCTAATTAATGATTTTCCCACCAGGTGCAAATTTGGAAAGTAAGAGTGGAGTGGAAATTTGTAATATATCTAATTTATGATTTTCCCACCAAATTGGCCAAGGACAAGATAAATACAAAGCATATTTGAGAAAATGGATCTTTATGCCATTTCTACTTCTCAATTTCTTATTGTATGAACTCCATGTTCTGCAAAATTCTTCAATGGATGAAAAACCATTGGAGATTAGTGTCTTGTGGCCGGAAACCCATAAGTTTCAGGTGGATAGTGGACAAAACCCTATTGTTCATATAGAGCAACTTCATCTAGAGGTTGCATTGGAGCTTCGAGATTTCAGGAGTTTCAACAGTTTTCTATTGTTCATGTTCAGGGTTTTATTGATGTTGTTGCAGTGATTTCAAATATCTTTTGAGGGGTTGTTTCTATTATTAATCTTGTATCAGATCATATGTATGTATTTTCTATTTGGAAATCAAACAATATCAATTTGTGGTGTTTACAGTGCCATTGATGGTATTTAGTTGTAATAGTTCTTACGGGTTTTGCTTATAAATTGGAGTTTGAAGATATTTACTTTGCTGTAGTTGTAAATCAGGTTTCAGACCTGATAATATGCTTTGGATATCATAAAATATGTTTCATTGGTGTTCTATGAAGTTTCATTCTATTTAATGTCTCTTAATGCAAGACTATCTCACTAGTCTTGGTGTTTTCAATGAAACTTGGTATAATGTTTGTGAATCTATTTTCCAGATCTGAAAGTAATATTTGTTTTGGTAAAAACTTGAATGAATTAAAGAAACTATCAAACGATCATATAAAAAATTACAAAAATGATGTTTCTGTAACGAAACAGTCGTAAATAGAAACTAACTAATGTTTACATTATGTTACATTATTGACCATTTATAAAATAATTAAAGATATTATTCTAATACCCTCCCTTAATGGTCAATCTATCGACTACACCAAGTTGCCCCTTAAATTTTACAAACTTGTCTGGGCTCAAAGACTCGGTGAGAATATTTGCTATTTGATCCTCAGTCGGAACATACAACAATTGAACCGATCCGTCTTCAACCAGCTTCCGAATGAAGTGACATTAAAGTTCAACATGCTTGGTTCTCTCGTGGAAGATCGGATTCTTGGCTAGTTTGAGCATCCCTTGATTGTCATAGTAAAGGGGAGTAGGACCTGCTTGAGACATTTGCATGTCTAAAAGCATCCTCCGAAGCCAAATTGCCTTACAAGCTGTCTTATTATTCCTCGATACTCTGCTTCTATCGAGGAAAGAGCCACTGCTTGCTGTTTCTTACTAGTCCATGTGATTGCACCAGATCCCAAACTAAAAACATACCCAGATGTTGATTTTCTGTCATCAACGGAAGCTGCCTAATTTGAGTTTGTGTAACCAATGAGTCTAGGATCGTGACTTCTGTTGTATAGAAGACCAAAATTAGAAGTGTCCTTCACATAACACAGCACACGCTTCGCTGCTACTCAATGATCAGCCTTGGGGGCTGTCATGAAGCGTGAAATCGAGCTCACTGCAAAACTGAGATCAGACCTAATAGCAGTAAGGTAGATGAGATTGGCCACCAATTGCTTGAATGCTGATTCATTCAGCACAGATGAATCTGATTTGGTTGTCGGCTTCAGCCCTTTCTCCATAGGTGTGGATGTAGGTTTGTAGTCTTGTATTCAAAACTTGTCCAACAGACTGCGGGCATACTTAGACCGAGATATGAAGATATTAGCTTCAGTTTGCCAAACTTCAACACCTAAGCTATAGTGCAAAAGTCCCAGGTTTGTCATGTCAAAGGATTGGCACAAGCTTTGTTTGATCTGATCGATCAAAAATGCCGAACTACCAGTGATAATCAGGTCATAAACATAGACAACAACTATAAGAATATCATCACTAGTATTTTTGACATACAAATTAGAATCAGATGGACTACTCTGAAAGACATTATCTGTGAGGTACTTGTCAATTTCTATGTACCAAGCTTGAGGAGATTGTTTTAGGCCATAGAGTGCTTTCACCAGTTTGCACACCTGGTGTTCTTTTCCAGCAACCTCGAACCCTAGAGGTTGCGTCATGTCGACCTCTTCTTGCAACTCACCGTTGAGGAATGCACTCTTAACATCCATCTGATGGACTTTCCAACCAAATTGAGCTGTTAAGGCAAGGACAAGTTGAATGGTACTCATCTTGGCTGTAGGAGCAAAAATCTCCTCATAGTCGATGCCTTCCTTTTGTGGGAACCCCCTAACAACAAGACGAGCTTTATGCTTGTCAAGGGTTTCGTCAGCTTTGTACTTAACTTTTATACACCCATTTGCAGCTAATGGGTTTCTTCCCTGGTGGAAGATCAGAGAGGACCCAAGTATTATTCTTCAGAAGACTATGGTGTTCAACTTCCATAGCCTTTTCCCACTCAAGGATTCCTCTAGCCTCAGAATATGTTTGAGGCTCAAAAATACTATGATTGTTGGCCACGAGAGCAAAGTTGACTATATTTTGTTGCTTGCTCTTGTTTCTGGAAGATCTACCCTCAATGAACTCATTAGGACAAAGGTCACTTATGGTCTTAGCCCACCGTTTAGGCCGGAGAGTAGAAGAACCAACATCAGATGCTGGAGGAATAGTTGGAACAGGTTGAACGGGTGGAAGATTAGCATCATCTAGAGGAAATTCAGGTAGTGCATCATCAAATTCAGATTTTGCATCATCCCTCCCATTAGGTGAACCAAATGGAAGACGAACACCCAAATTAGTAGCCTTCAAAGGCCGATCCTCAGAATTTTGCTCAGACAAGGAAAGCTGAAAAGGTCCTCGATCTTCATCCAAGACAACATCACGACTGAAGATGAGACGATCAGTGTCTATATCAATCAGACAATAAGCCTTGTAATTGTCACTATACCCTATGAACATAAATTTCTGGCTCTTGGAATCCAACTTGGAGCACTTGGCATCTGGAATCCATACATAAGCTAAAGAGCCAAAGACTTTTGGATGACCGATCCTAGGTTTGCAACCAGTCCAAGCTTCCTCAGGAGTCTTCCCCTTAACAACTTGTGTGGGAGACCGATTAAGGAGATAGACTACGGTGTATACTGCTTCTGCCCAATATTTCTTGGGAACACTCCTTTGTTCCAACATTGACCTAGCCATTTCAGTTATAGCGCGGTTGCAATGTTTTACAACGCCGTTCTGCTGAAGAGTGTAAGGTGTGGTTAACTAGCGTTTGATGCCGTGTGTATCATAGAAGTTGGAGAAAGCAGTAGAACAAAACTCCCCCCCATTAGCTGACCTAAGAGTGACTATGGGACAGCTTGACTCTTTTTCTACTAAGGCCTTAAACTTCTGAAATACAGTAAACACATCTGATTTCTGTCTAAGAAAGTACCCACATTTTACGATTGAAATCATCAACAAAAAGCAAGAAATACCTGGAACCAGTAACAAAAGGTGTATTCATTGAACCGCATTGTCATGATCCCACCCTTAAACCAATAGTCAGATTCATAAACATGTTAATAATAAACAGATTATTATACACATTCATATTACATATTAATTAAATGTTACACACCACATATTAATATCTTATTAATATTAAATATTCATTAGTGTTCTCGTCAATATTACATATTCATTAATATTCTTATTAATATTACATATTCATTAATAAACATGATGGATGGCTTTAATACAATATTCCTTAATTACAAAGTATGAATATGCAGATCACCATTGTCATCAAACATTTTCTAATTCCAAGAATATCAAAGTATGAAGAAACTAATCAAATTGAGCGATAATAACAATTACTAATGGAACGGTTTAACTAACCAACTTTATAAATGTTAACCTTGTTATGAAAAGAAATGGGTTGAATAATCAAACACCATTGGTTATGCTTTATTGATATGAAGGGGCATGATTAGAGTAACGTTTATAGGAGACAAGAGACATGTCTCTTAAGTCACCTTTTCCAACGTATATGAAGACAATTCCAATCCTTTCCAAAGGCATCTAACAAGGAAGATAAGAAAAGAATAGAGAGGATTATTCAAGGCTGCCAGCAAAGAAGACAGATCATCCAGACTTCCAGCAAGGATAGAAAGGAAAAGTAAGAGCAGTGACAGATACGTATAAGGGTAATTTTCTGAGTTAATATTAAATATAACAGCCAGTAATTTATATATATTAAAATAGTATTTGTATATCATTAAACTTCTGTGTATGATCATAATTAAATTGGTGCCATCAATATAACATAACATTGAAAGGGCAAATAACATACATTTATTCAAACAACATTAAAGCTACATTATTGTTCGACACTATATATATATGTTAATGAATCCAGAAATGACTGAGGAAATCAAATTCACTCTGCACAAATTTTTCTAATACTTTGAATTCATATGATGCTAATAATATAAGGATTAACGCAATGATTGTAATGGAATAATGACAAATAATGATTAATGCTGACATTAAGAAGTACTAATAGAAAGCGTTGATAACAATCTATTACAAGGCACTAATGTAATATAATGTATAGTGATAACTATGTCAAGTATAATTGATTATCATAATGAATTAAATAACTAATATAACTTCATTAGAATATCACAAATGGTTCATGGTATATGAGGGACTCTCTCTCAAGTACGCCACTCCATGATGGATGCTTAACACCTGCCACATGTGGCCAAGAGGGGTGTGGCATCTGGTCTTGGGCATAAGGGGGAAGGTGGTTGTGATGAGGGGGAACAATGATAGGGCACCTCACTAGGTACACCACTTTGTGATGGATGCTTAACACCTACCGCATGGAGCCAAGAGGGATGTCGCATCTGCTCTTGGGCCTAGGATGGAGGATCTCTTGGACACCCTATCCAGCTATCCTACCCTAGTACACTAAGAAATTGGTCAATAAAGAATGGCAATTAACCTACAATCTAATTTTATCTAACAAATATAATTGAATCACTGAATCTTATACATTAGCATATGTTTTAGTTTATGAGCATTACTTCATATGTGCTCTCTAATTTGTGTTGCAGGAAAACAATATACAAACGTACTCCCATAAACTTAATTATCTATTTTAGAATTTGAGAAAGTTTAGGTTACTTTGACGTATAACTAACTAGGGGACATTACAAACATACTTCAACGTGAACCAATTGTAGTACCTTTGAGGCTCGCCATGAGTCACCATCCGTGAACCAATTGTAGTACCTTTGAGGCTCGCCACGAGTCACCATCCTTGAATGGTGTCTCGTGTTGCTTCCCAACCTGACAAGCTCCACAAACTTGGTGATTCTGAGTTTGAATCTCAGGTAAGCCAAGAACTAGATCCTCCCAAGCAAGTTGAGCAAGATAGTGAATGTTCGAGTGGCCGTACCGCCGATGCCAAAGACTGCTGATAGAAGATGATTTAGCTGCAAAGGCATGCTCAAGAGAATCACTCGTATCCACAAGTCTGTATAGACCACCATCCTCGATGCCAACAACCACAGGTGTGAGTCACACGATCAACAATCGAACACTTGTGTGAACTGAATACCACATCAAGCTGACGAGAGTGTCGCATAATCTGGCTCATTGAGAGAAGGTTTAGTTCCATTACCAAGAATGTAGTATACATTGAGGAATATAAGATTCCTCCCACTAGACTGAATCTGACGTTGCCCTTGCCGACAACAATATACTCTTCACCTCCTCCAAAAATGACTGAATCAGTGAAAGGTGAGAATTCTGTGAACCAATCACGACGATGAGTGAAGTGTCGAGAAGCACCGGTGTCTATGTACCAAGTAGAAGTTTTCACATGATCTTCAAGACGCTTCGCCATGAAAGCGTAGAATGTAGATTCTTTCTGCTTTGAGTGCTCTGTGACATTGCCCTTAGGCTGAGACCCTCCTTGCTTTTGCTGTTCGAAAGGTTATCCGATTCTGATAGTCCTTTATTAAGTGGCCATATTTGTGGCAATAGTTACACTGAACTTTCTCTTTCTTCAAGCTATCTTGAGAGTGTCTGGGGCCTTTTTGCTGAGAGGACTAAGATTTGCCTTTATCCTTGTGAAAGGATTTGGTTGCGAAGGCTTGTTTTGAGGAGGACGAAGTGGCACTACTACCAAACTGTTGTTTCCAACAATCCTGCTATAGAAGTTTGGTGCACAATTCTGGAAACTTTAAGTCAACATTCGTTGCATTAATGTTGAGTGTTTCTATGAAGTGCTCATAGCATTTTAGGTAGACTCTTCAGGGTGATTACTACCATATTCTCTTCCTCCATTTTTCGATGAATTGCTTTCGGCTGATCTCGAATGTCCTTAATGTTTGTTAGATACTCTTGTAAGGACATACGCTCATCCATCATCATAGAAAATAGCTGGTTCTTTAGGAAGAAAGAATGGCTCTTGTCTGATGTCTCATGGAGATCCTTCATAATAGTCCACATCTCTGCAATCGTCTTGCTGAATGGCACTTGAGGCAGCTGATCATCAGTAACATAAAGTTTGACAAGCATGACCGCTTCCCAGTTGCGCTTGTCAAACTTATCTTGATCTTGTCCAACTATAGTAGGACGAGTCTCTTTACCCATAATGAGATCATCTAGGCGATGATATTCAAAGATCGCCATCATCCTTTGCTTCCATGTGTTGTAATTTTTGCCTTTGAATCGCTGACTGCCTTCCAATATTATGTTGGTCAACGATACCGTCTTGCATGCTTTACGAGGCACACAAAATGAGAATCACTAAAGAGGCGAAAAAATTTGATTTCTGAAGAGCACATAACTCGAGGCACAAATCCCAGTGCAAAATCTAAGGGTGAGTCAAGTACAGACTTTGAGATAGAACAAAGTACAAATGGTACAAATCCCGAGGTACGGATTTTGATAGACCCGAAAAGTTCCAACGATGACGCAGAAAAGTATGAGAAAAACCCACAAGGAACCTGTTGTTAAAAATTAATTTCGGCAAAAACCAGAGAGTCTCAAAAACGCTAGCCGATAGAACAAACAGATCACGTTTCTCTAAAAAAATTGCCCTGGCCACAAATAATTCAAAAGCTTGAGCTGAAGCCCTAGGTGACAGAAAGCATAAACGGTTAACATAAAAACCCTAGCCGTCAAGTAAACTGGAAACAACAGTAAAAAAATCATGTCGGAGGAAAATCCCGTTGGCAGCAGAAAATGGTAACTAGATCCATTGTGCATTAGACAATGGCGCTAAATAAAAAACGCGAAATAAAAAATTGCGTTCAAAAAACGTCACCACCGCGGGAGGATTCACAATTTTTTGTGAAAAAATCGTGCGCCAAAGAAGGCGTTTGTAGAAATCGCGTCATGCAAGTTTGGAAGAAATAAATCTGTCGTTGGAAAAGAACGTTGGTGGTGCATTAGACAATGGTGCTAAACAAAAAACGCGAAATAAAAAATTGCGTTCAAAAAACGTCACCACCGCGGGAGGATTCACAATTTTTTGTGAAAAAATCGTGCGCCAAAGAAGGCGTTTGTAGAAATCGCGTCATGCAAGTTTGGAAGAAATAAATCTGTCGTTGGAAAAGAACGTTGGTCGCGCAGTTGCAGAGGTGAGTCGTTGTGAAACATAAAAAATGAAAAAATTTGCCGAAAAATAAATCTGCGACGGACAAGAAATCGTGGTTTGAGAAAGACGTTGCGCGCAGACCAGAGAAAATCGCATCAAAAACATGAAAATGGGCATAGTAAACAGGAATCAATTCGCACGAAGAAATTTGTTTTTTCAAAAAAAGCTAAAAAAATTGATTCAAAATTTTAGAAAAAACGATTTTTTGTGTTTCCCGCTCTGATACCATGTTTTGGTAAAAACTTGAATGAATTAAAGATATGATCAAACGATCATTTAAAGAATTACAAAAATGATGTTTAATAACGAAACAATCGTAAATAGAAACTAACTAATATTTACATTACATTACATTATTGACCATTAATAAAATAATTTAAGATATTATTCTAATAATATTAGATTTTGGGTTGAGGACATTACAGACGAACTTCAACAAGAAGGCATTTAATAGACTTCAAGAATGAGAGGATGGCATATAGGTGCAATTGGGCAATGATGCCACTTATATAGTTATTGGATTGGGCTTTGTCTCTTTTGTCATGCATTCAGGTGATTTAATTGAGTTAGAGGATGTCTTGTATGTTCTTGGTTTAACAAAAAGTTTTTTTTTTCAGTTTCTTGCATCAAATGTATTGCTGGGTTTGATGGTCAGTAAGTGATCGTTAGCAAATGAAGCCCTAAATTTGGCGAAGCTCGGCCATTGGATTTTGAGATGGTGGCCTTTATAGGCTACTTGTTGACTATGTCGAGTAGGTATAACTGGATGCCATTGGAGGAGTGCCTTTCCAGTTTTGTTGAAATATTTTCTAAACCACCATAGAAATAATGATTGATTCCATGCATGCATCTAATGGGAGTATTAAAAGTTACCATGACAAATTTATTGCCTAATGATTTGACCAAAAAAGGGAACCGACCTTGATGAAATTCTTGGTGTAGTTGCTATAGGATTAACTTAAAAAAGTTTGTTGCTTTTGTTGAGTTTTTTGCCTCAATTGTCATAGATTTTGAGGTGCATGGGTGAGATACCCTTAAATTCAGATTGAAGGCCTTGTATGAGCTGATGCATGCACCAAGAGTTTTGTATTTCAGGACTGATGATTTTTTAATTTTTGTTGGGCTTTTCCAAGTTTAGTGGATCTGCTTATCTTGGCCATGTATATAGATAAGTTTATTATCGCAGGGAGCTGAGAACAACTCATGATGTAGTGCAAGAAGAATTTGACTGCCAAGTTGATGCAAAGGACAAATGAGGTTGGCAAGTTGCTGATGAATTTTTCCTTGTATAAATAGTCTACACCTTGAAGATTCTGAAGAGATTTTAAAGTACAGAAGGGAGTAGTGATTCAGGGGCAGCGAAGGGAGGTTCAGGATGTTATGAAGGTATCTTCATGTGGTGAACACTTTTCTCATAAGGATGGAGTGTTAAAAGTTTTACTCACGTTGCTTTGAAGATTCTGAAGAGATTTTAAAGTACGAAAGGGAGTAGTGATTCAGGGGCAGCGAAGGGAGGTTCAGGATGTTAAGAAGGTATCTTCATGTGGTGAACACTTTTCTCACAACGATGGAGTGTTAAAAGTTTTACTCACGTTGCTTTGAAGGTATTCGTCCTTCAGGAGCAGTATACTCTAGTTTCCCCTCATTAGAGAAGCACAGTACATGCACAACATCAGCCTCAGTGTGTATGCTGGTGGGTTGAAGACACAGTTAAGAGCAGTATCAGCATGCAGCAATGGTGATGGCAAAGTTCACCCCAGTTTCTGTGTGGTAGAGAGATCCCTTTGTTAAGGCATAACAGCCTTTCGCAGGCATCCTTGTGACAGAGGCACATGCATGCGGCATGTTCAAAGTTATAAAGGCGCTGATGTGTTCTGGTTTTAGACTAGGTGCCTTGCCTGAGAAGGTTCTATATTAGCAATGTGTCAACTGCTATTTCTTATGTAGAAGAGGATGCGTGGATGCATCCAGCAAGCATGTAGATCTAAGTTTGGTTTTGCCATATTTATTTATTTTTAGCCTTCTATTTCAGATTTAGAAGTCTGATTTTAGACTCTCCTATTTTGTTTTTCCTAGCTCCCTTCATCTAGAAATAGAGGCAGGAGTGATTGTTTAATTCATTCCACTTTTGAGACAGTGCAGTGTATTGCTCTTCAGATTTAACACAAAGACTGTTGCACGTTTGAGAATTCAAACTGTGTATTTTCTGTTCACTTTGCAGTTTGATGCGTTTGTAGACTTTTGTATTTTTCAGATCAGTAGCTTTGACGGTAGTTATCAAGTTTAAGTTTTAAAGTATTAAGGGTTTAAATCTCTGAGTGGAAAATTTGCTTACAATGATCTGAAATTTTAATAAGTGCAGTTTTGCCTCTTCTGTTTCATCTTCTAACATTCTAAATTCTAATAGGATTTCTAGTTATTACATGTTAACCATGATGCAATTTTATTTTCCTGTTTAATTTCAGAGTTTGCTTGATGCAAACTTCTCAATCTCTAAACTAAATGGATGCTTACCCTTCTTTCTGTGAATGAAGGTTGACTTCAGAGAACACATTGAGGGAAGACGGAAAACAGGAGTTGGCATTAAGCACTTTGCCTCATAAAGGTTTGCATCTTTTATGTTTTGTGTGGTAGAATCTCATTGTATTTGAATGACTTCTTTCTGCCTTAGATTAATTGTCTGACAGATGCCTTCAAAAATGCAAATGGATTATGCAGACAAGGAATTGGATGAATCACAGACCAAGGTTCATGCATCCAGTGGCCCATCGGTTTTACCACCTGAAAAGGTCAAATTGGCTGCCATGGCAGGTCTATCTGCTGCAGCAGTGAAGGCGAAACTGTTTGCTGATCATGAGGAGAGGGATATCCAACGCCTTGCAGCAAACATAGTTAGTCACCAGGTTTGCATTCTAATCTCATTTGACAATTCTTTCCTAAAAAAGAATTGTATTGCTCTTTCTATTATGTCAATTAATTTGGTTTTCTCACTTTCCTTTCAAATAGAAATTTCTTTTATTGATTTGTATGAGGACAAAAAGTTAAAAAACACAGCTAAACATTGGCGAATAATACAGAGTAAGCATTCATCATACAGAGATTTTTTCTTCATAATATATTGTTCAAAACATCAATCCATTGCTTGTACTTGTGAGATTTGCAGATCCAAGGTTTTTATCAGATAGTGCACTCTAGTCCTGATTGGAGTGGGCTGTGAAAATTTGTCATATCTCAATCTTATCTTATTTAGAATAGCACTGATTTGGATTCACTTGTCATTTGATTTCATAAATATTTATCTGACAGGTCTCACTTTAAAGTTGTAAGTTCATTTGATCAATTAAAAAGCCAAGTCTAAGCTGTTTCCATTGCTCAGTTTGGAGGCTTATTGTCTATATTCCTGAAATTAGAAATAGGGTCTTGTGCTTCTCTTCAGTTCCTTGGATGAAATCAAGTCTCAAATATTCCCAAAGTAATTAGCAGGAAATGAGCTGTTTCTACACAATCTATTTTGCTAGATTTTGGCATTGGATGAAATTAGTGAGTTAAATGATAGCTGGATATTTAAAAAGAGTCCTTGTCTCCCATTTATGTGAATATAGAAAAGCCCTAAAAGTGAACTTGCTAGGTTTTTTAAAAACCAGAAAGTGTCTAGGAACTACAGGACTGGTGATCTGTAAAACTAACTCATGAGAGCTAATTCACCAACTTGTGACTATTATATTAGTTTTCTCTGCAAAGTGTTCAAGAATGGTGCTTGAAAGGGTTGTCTGACTCTTACCTCTTTTCATTCCACAATTATGTGCTTAAACAATTAACATTGAGAAATAAAATTGCATGAATCCACAACAATGTACATCAATATTGGAAAACTAATGGGGATTTATAGCTTCAATTAAGATCAAATAGGCAAAGATATAATGGTGCTGGGGCTCATGAATAAACAACAACATGTGAATTCCATTAGAAACACAATCTTTATTCCTCTTATCATGCTGTGTTCTCTTTGCTCTGCAATTCTTTATCTAATGAACAGCTAGTGGGATCAATGAATCACCTCTAGATGATTTTGGATGGAAAAATTCAGTCACAAGGTTTGGTCTATTCACCTCATATGAGAAAAGTATGTGAACTAAACTATGACAGCATGCTCATTCAAGACAAGGCAGCTGTTTATATCTCATATACAAAAGATTTGTGCTATTTGCGACTCTGAGGAATCATGTTATATAGAATACAGTTACATAGATTTTCCTGTATCAGTTAGGGAGATGATCTTGTCTCAGAAAATGACTGGGGGCAACCATTTTATTAAATAATTAAATTGCCATGTGATGATATGATAGGTTCTTAGGTGGAAAGTTGGATTTTGTGTACTTGATAAACTAATAGAAAAGACTGAATTTTATGAATCAGGATTCAATTCCTTTCAAGTTTTGTTTGTTAATGTAATGAACCCTTTTGCTTTTGTTTGCTGCCTAGTTCTACAAGATTGACTATTGCAGAGTAAACATTATGATAAAGCAGAAACTAATAGTAACTTACAACAGCAATTCCATAAAGATTTATTGATTCATTTCTTTCATCAGATAGTCAAATATAATTCAGGAATTACACTTATGCTTTCCCTAACCATGTTTCCAATAGAAGTATATATAAGACAGTTGATGGTTGTTGAGAACTGGCAACCGCCAGTAACTGTCAACCGCCATCAAGTGTCAGACCATGTTTCCAATAGAAGTATATATAAGACAGTTGATGGTTGTTGAGAACTGTCAACCGCTAGCAACTGTCAACCGTTTTACCATCAGGAACTAACTCTTTCCGATTAATGATAAAATAAGTACATTATTCACTGACTACAGCTTTTATGTTCATATGTTCATTTTATAGATAGGCCATATGTCTAGCATGACTTCACAGCCCTTATGAGGTTGCTTCACCCTATAGACAGCTGGATTTAGAAGGCTTGTATGAGAAGATACACCTTAGTAATAAATGGGTCATTTCTTCCCTTGTAGCAATCAATTTATTGGTATTTGCCAATATAATTCTTGTTTTTCTTTTTGATAAATTTAGAGGGGGATCTATTGGAGCCCTTGCCCATTACCTTTGATTATCGAAAGAAGCAACAAAACAGAGAATAAACAAGAGAATGACTCAAACAACAAGAAAACAAACATGAAAATGGTAAGCCCAAATATCAACCCACCAATGGAAACAAGAAAACCTAAAGCCTGATAACAACATTGGAAGACATCAAACTTGAACCTGCTTTGCATGACCCCCAAAAATCTGACAAAACTCTCTCAAGAATTGACAAAAAATGATCTCCCCCCCTGTGAGAAAGGAGGTCTTCCATAAACCATTGCTGGTTTGTGTCAATCACATCTCGAGCCTCCAACTGGAGCCTCAGCTTCTGAATTGTAACCCCTCTGCTTGTTAGGTTTCTCCAAGCAATTGTAACATCTCGGGCCTCAGCTTCTGAATTGTAATAAAAGCAATCGCGATAAAAGCAATCCCACACAGGCATTCCATAATATTGTGTAAGGAAGAGAAAATCTGAAGCCCGACATTGTCATCACTCTTCAGAAGAGCAACTGCATAAAAAAAAGTGTACTTTCTCTGAGAAAACAAACCAGAAGTGATACCCCTGACACAATCTGTAACATCCTGTTTCAACTTAAGATCCTGAAGGGAGCAACTTTCTTCCCTAATATAAGCGCTTCCTCCATTGTTATTGGAAACCAGAGGCTTCTTTAACAAAGCCTCGGACTTCTACAAACTAACAGCAGCTATAGGGGGGTACCCTAGCAGCTGCTGATGGCTCTCCAGAAGAGGCAAAAAGGCACCCGTGGTTACACCAGACAGGGTCATCAACAGGCTGCTCCCTTCTTCGGCATCCATTTCTGCATCTTAGTTACATGCTGCTGAAACTGATGGAAATGTTGTCATTGAAGTCAAAGTTATACAGGCAATTTAATATAGTCATTGATATCAAGAGCACTCCGTGAAGATTGATTAGAAAGATTGTTATTGATGTCAAGTAAGAAGACAATGTCATTAACAAGTTACCATTGATGTCAAAGGTGGCATGAGAAATAGGTGTTGCCAAATAAGATATGTTTAAATTGCATCTTAGATAAGATGGAATAATCAAAAGGAGAAAATACTAAAGTCAACAATGAATATCATTAAGTAGCAGCAATTGAAATTATAAAGACAATGACTCGGTTCTTAATGACAGTGATATAAAATGAACATCATACTCATTAAGATGGTTGACTTCAATATACATGGTCTGCAATGTGTTAGAGCAGCGATTCATGATGACAAAGTATGGGAAGAAGTTACCATGATGAAGACATGTGGCAATACTTCATGAAAGAGAGTTAATAACAATTTACAATATTAAACGCCGAATCTCGTTGATGTATGAAAGCGACAAAGAGAAAAATCTGCAAACCGACTTTAGAAGGCAAACCATCGTCATGGTCAAATAGAGATTATGTTAACGATGACTTTTTAAGACTCTTATGGTGGACAAAGATCATAGCACTCATGAATCTATATTTCTAACAGCAAGTGCAAAGAGAAAGGTGAGTGATCTTAGTAATATCGAATGGCAATCACAAGGAATAAAAGAACAGCGATTACATCCTCTATGACAGCGATAGTATTCAAAGACTTATGGTAGCATAGCACTGAGACAAAGAAGGTAATATAATTGTCGACTTCATCCGAGAGTTTCACCAATGCAGAGATGCAGCGATCTGTATGATGACAGAAGCGACTTCATAAGGAAGTGTCTATACGGTGAAAGTGGTAGTGCTCTTTTTAATAGACAGACTTTAAATATAAACTACGCGATTATAAGAAGAAGTAATTACATGCTGACGACTTCTTCAGTAACAAACACGAAATATATCTATATAACAAGTTTGTCGATTCTCCAAGATGAGGAACGATTGATATTGAATATAGTATCTACGTCGATTGCTGAAAGCAAGATCAAGATGGCAACTTCAATTATAATATCATAGTGAAATGAAGACTTCAACACGTAAGACCCTATTGCTGTAAATGGCACAAAGGATTTTATTATAAGAATGATTACATCGCATTACTGAAAGAGTGCCTTGCAGATCTAAGAGCAAAATGAAAATGTGTAGAGGAATTGATGAAATAGAGACAATGTCATTAATGAACAGTCATCGTATTGAATAGCAAATGGCATTATTCAGTATAAACAGTGATATGTATTAAGATCACAATATACACACAGTAACTGCATTAAGGGTAATGAGAAGGTCGTGGATAGAAGAATGTAGCGATCTATTTACTAAGAACAACGATTTGTCAAAATTAAAGAAAATAGCGATGAAATTAGACAATGTTCTAAAGCACAAAATGATTAATATGTTTGGCTGATGATTATAAAGAGATTTTCAGAAGACTTTATTTTAAATGCAACACAGACAGATTGTATCATACTACAATCATATTATACTTATGAATTGAAGGCAGATTATCGTCGGTGATTAATTCTCAGCCAGCAGATCGATACAATATGCAGTTCGTATTTAGAGAACAGTTCACATTTACTGGCAGATTCACACTTTGCTATATTGACACTTTTCTATTCACGATTAATCATATTCACATTAAGAATATGTGCAGATCCGATTAAGTTCAAAGGATAGAAGACTGTTTTTAAAGCTAACAATAATATGTTGACCGATAAAATGACCAATAGTCTAATCGGTGTCAATAAATATTAATTGTTTTAGTAAAGCATTGAATTTAATCGATTGAACTTATGATCGATTAATGGTAATGAATCGGTCTCAACAAATATTTAGTACCCAGTTTATATGAAAGGGTATGAAGAATATTAAAGAGGTGCGATCCACTTCTTAAATTGTGACTTCTCATATGAAGGGAGGAGACTCTTTGAGAGAAAAGTTAAAGGTATATATATGGAAAAGAAATTAGAATCGGATGTAGTGTGTGTGAATATAAGAAGAAAATTATATCAGACTATCAGATGAATGGGTGATTGTGAATGAATGATTGACCATACATGAGAAGATACATATATATTCATGAAGCTTTAAAAGGGAGAATATGAAGATTTGATAATCAGATATATGAAGAATATTGAGGAGAGTTTTATCAGCAAATTATAATGAGTTTTTGTGACAAATTTATTGTCATCATAAGAGCAGTCTATGGCAGAATTATAATAAGGAAATTGTGAACATTATTGTGACAGTTCTATGATCGGATTATAGGGGACTTGAGCAAAAGTTTATGACAGATTGAAGAAGAGAGTTTGTGAAAAATAATATTTATCATCAGTTGTAACAGCAACATCAAGAAGGTGGAAGCAAATTCGGCTGTGGGAGTTGGTGCTTCCAGTGGGTTGGTGCTCACAAAATCAGATTGGGTAGTTGGTGCTTCCAGTGGGTTGGTGCTCACAAAATCAGATTTGGGAGTTGGTGCTTCTAGTGGGTTGGTGCTCACAAATAGTGTTGGGGGTTGGTGCCTACAAAACATTGTAAAAGAAGAAATATAAGAGCATTATTTTGCCGTGGTTTTCTCCCGTAAGGGTTTCCACGTATACATCTTGTGTTCTACTTGTGTAATGAATATGTTAATGAGATAAGTTCTATTCTTCTGATTGAAGTTGAAAAAGTTTAAATTGGTGAAAATTGTTGTTATACTGATTAACCCACCCCCCCCCTCTTAGCATAACCGTGTGCTCTTCAATTGGTATCAAAGCCGGTTCCTTCTATAAAGCCTAACTGCTTGAAGGTAGATCCTGTGAGCACATATGGGAAAAAGAAAAGGAAGTAAGGGAAAAGGAAACACTAAAAAGAGTATTAATAAAATGACACCAAGTACAAGGAATGAAGTAATAGATGATGAGTTCTTTGAAAGAGAAACCCATTCTATATGCAGTGATGATTGTATTGATATCATAGAAGCTAGCAGATGTGATGAGGTGGCACTTGGAATACACGTGGCAATAGAAGATGATTCAAGCAATAGCTTGAGCAATAAATCTGATGCAAAGGAATGTAGTGAAGAAGAGGATGTAGATCTCATGGAAGAACTCCATTATGCTTACAATGAAAATGAAAAACTCAAGAAGAAGATTGCAAAACAAAAGGCAAGCAGACTGAGGATGTAATGAAAGATCAATTCAAAGAAAAGAAATCAGATTGTGATAAATTAAAACTTGAGGTGGACTCCTTGAGAAAGGAATTGGAAAAATCATTGAAGCAATTAGATCATACAAAACAGGCTACCAGCTGTAAGGATGTGGACTCTACACAAAGATATGATGAAGAATCCAAGGAGCCATAAAAAACTAATCAAGGGAAAACAAGGAGTTATGCAGAAAAAGGAGACTGTAGCAAAGGAAGAGATAGCACATATCAAAAGGAAAAGAAGAACACCTGCAGAAATTTCTTTCCTCAAAAGAAAGCACATATTATGAAGTACCATTATCCCTTCATTGGCTATTGTTTCACATGCAATAATTTTGGTCAGATGGCAAAAGAATGTAGGACACAAGTAAGATACAAATACAATAGAAATAAAAATCATCTTGGATGGAAAAGGGGAAACTACAATTCATATTATCCTCAAGTAAATAATAGCATCGCATGCTATAAGTGCAATAATTATGGTCACCTAGCAAAATTTTGCAGAAATGGGTGTGTGAAATTGAGACCCCTAATAGACAAGAAGTTGAGGAAGGCTCATCTAGCTTTGAATCTTCGAAAGTGGAGGAAGAAACTTCAACTTAACTTGTTCAAAAGTTTACAAGGCATAGACAACCATCTGAAAGGTATTCACCAAGTGATTTGGGATGTATTTTTGCTTTGAATACTAACATGGATCATAGTTAGATTTGTAGAATAGGCATTAGGTATGAATAAATCGGAATGCTGGAAAATCACTATGGACGAAGAAATGGAAACTTTGAAAAAGAAAGATACATTGGTTCAAATGGAGGTATTGAAAAGTATAAAGTGAGGTTGGTTGTGAAAGGCCATTCTCAGGTTGAGGTGTTTATTATGTTGAGATATTTTCTTCTGTTCAAAAATGACATTAGATTTTTGCTTTCTATTCTTGCTGCTTATGATTTAGAAGTTGAGCAAATGAATGTAAAAACTTCTTTCTTTTATGGTGATTTGGAGGAGGATATTTATATGACATAGCTAGAGCATTACATGGTAAGAGGTAAAAGTAGTTTGGTTTGGAAATTGAAGAAATCTATGTATGGCCTCAAACAAAATCCTAGGATGTGGTATCAAAAATTTGATACATATGTGCTTAGTTCGACATTTGAGCATTATCAGATTATTATGTTTATTATAAATCTGATATTGATAATTTCCTACTTATTGCAATATATGTTGGTGATATGTTATTCATTGGTAAAGGGAAATGTATGATTTCAGAACTAAAGTTTCAGCTTACAACTAAATTTGAATCAAGGTTTTTGGTGCAACTAAAGACATTCTTGGGATGAAAATTAAAAGAGAGAATAAACATAAAGTTATGGCTAGACAAGAATAGGTTTGTGAATTTTGTTTTACAAAGGTTTAACATATATGATTATAGACTATTATGTGTTCCTTTTATAGTTGAAACACAGTTAGTTGCTTCAAATAATCCTACATCCCTATCAGAGATGGAATAAATAAGCAAAGTGCTTTACCAAAGTGCAATTGGAAGTTTGATATATGTTATGGTTTGCACTAGACTAGACATTGCCCAAGCAGTGGTAGTTCTTTCAAGATATATGTTCAATCTTGGTAGAGTTCATTGGGATGTAGTTAAAAGAGTCTTTAGATATTTGAAGAGTACCTTAGAGTATTCTTTGTGTTATCATGGTAATTTGATAGGAGAGGAGATTTCCTTTGATATTCATGGTTATGTGGATTCAAATTAGGTAGATGATGTTGATAGCAAATGTTCCACCAATGCTTACTTGTTTACTTTATTTTGTGGTGCAATCAGATGGATGAGTGACATGTTGTGGTTGCTTTGTCCACTACTTAAGCCTAGTATATGGCAGCTGCTCATGGTTGTAAACTATTTTGCTTAAGAGATTGTGTTGAGATATTGAAATAAAATAAGGTGCAGTATTAGTTTATTGTGACAATTAGAGTTTGATTTGCCTGGCTAAGAACTTGACGTTTCATGTGAAGACCAAGCACATTGATGTACAATACCATTTTGTTAGAGATATGGTTAAGGATGGCAAGGTGAAGCTGGTTAAATTAGTGACTTTGATGAATGTTGCTGATTCTTTAACTAAGGTTGTGAGAACAAAGTGTTCAAATGGTGATCGAAGTCTATAGGCCTCTCGACCTCTAGCAATTGAAACATGATGGTATCCCTCCCATTGTTTTTGCAAGGTGTTTGACAAGTGGGAGATTGGATGAGTGACATGTTGTGGTTGCTTTGTCCACTACTTGAGTATATGGCAACTACTCATGCTTGTAAAAAAACTATTTTGCTTAAGAGATTGTGTTGATATATTGAAACAAAACAAGGTGCAGTATCAGTTTATTGTGATAATTAGAGTGTGATCTGCCTGGCTAAGAACTTGACATTTCATGCTAAGACGAAGCACATTGACATACAATACCATTTTGTTAGAGATATGGTTAAGGATGGCAAGGTGAAGTTGGTTAAGGTAGGGACTTCGATGAATGTTGCAAATTCTTTAACTAACTTTGTGAGAACAAAATGTTTAGTTGGTGATCAAAGTTTATAGGCCTCTCGGCCTCTAGCATTTGAAACATGATGTTGGTATCCATCCCATTGCTTTTGCAAGGTGTTTGACAAGTGGGTGATTGTTAGGAAAATGATGTCTCAAGTTCGCAATTACAAAAGGTTTTTGTTGATAAATGAGCATGGGGGGTTGCAAGGGGCGGCGATTGAACCACATTTTATGTATAATTTCTCTTTATAAATCTTGACCATTTATCATTAGGTCATAGATCTAAAAATATTTTTATGTCCTTATCGAGATAATAAGGATAGGGTGTACATATGCTAATTAAATGAGAAGGGACATTACAATTAGCAAATCAAAGAAATGACTCAATAGACATGTTTCTCTATAGAGGGAAAGAGTTATTCAATCATATTGTTAGAATGGGAGAAGTTTGACCACAAGTTATGGTCTATGGAGGCCTCCAATTCAACAAGGAATTCAAGTAATAACAAAAGTGTTGGCAGTGGGCCATCGTCCCTCGCAGGGATTCGCGACATGGTTTAACAGCCTCCTGTGGATTCTATAAGTCTAGTGGTTGTATCGGGCATTGACAGGTCGATCTTTTGGTGCAACGACAACCCTAGCTTGTAACAAGTGGTATCAGAGCTTGGTCACAGGCTCGAATCACGCAGGTTGCGGCGAGTGATGCTGGGAGGGGGATTGTTGGCAGTGGGCCAGCATCCCTCGCGGGGATTCGTGACATGGTTTATCAACCTCCTGTAGATTCTATAAGTCTAGTGGTTGTATCAGGCATTGATAGGTCGATCTTTTGGTGCAACGACAACCTTAGCTTGTAACAAAAAGGACGTTATCAAGAGACCTCAAAGATATGGAACAATGTTGGTTGAAGCTGCTTGTTGGTTGGTAATCTATAGTGGGGGTTTGTGTTGTTAGAATGGGTTGACGAAACCATCTCTTGGATAAGGTGCTTACTATGTAAAGGAGATGGTGTACATTCTCGCCTTGATTTAATCTTGATGTGTCCCAATTCATCGATGAAGTTGATTTGGATGAGAGATGTTTTTTATTGGTTATTCCATGGTTATACATTGGCTAGCCAATTGGTTAGGGTAGGTGACTTCTTGCAGGGTAGAGGAGCTACATGCTGTATGGCTTTAGCTAACCTCATAGATAGGGTAGAGGCTATCTTTGTTTGGCAGGTATAGTAGGACTTACTGTAGCATCTCAAATGTTTTCTGGGCTATCTAGATACCTAACCTCCTTTGAGCTAATGCCCATTTGGGTGAAATCTTCTTTGTTGGGTGTGTATTGGTAAGATGTTTGGGCCATCACCATTTTCATGTGCAATGTGGAGTGTTACTTGGGTCATTGAGATATGTGTAATATGGGGTGTTACTTGGGTCATTGAGATCATTGTGAGTGATTCGTGTCTACCTACTAGAGATTTTGGAATTGTGTTGGCACCTTAGTGATTGCCTCTGGTAACCAAGTTAGCAATCTAGCAAGTGGAAGAAGTGAGTGTTTGTGTTTGGGCTCTTAGCCTTACCATAGCAATAGACACTGTCATATCTGCAATAAATAAATAAACTTAGAAAATTGTCTTAATTCTAAGACGTCATAATTTTCTATAGCCCATATCAAGACAAGACAAACACCAATAGTTGGAGCCTATGTTAATAGGAACAGCAATGTCAAATATGAATAAGAATATATGATAGACCACAGCAACAAAGATTATTGGACGCAATCCACGACAAACTATGCATCAAATCACCATTTACAAGGAGATCAATCATATTAAGCCATGCTGTAATCGAAGCACTAACAGCAAATGACCAAGAGAAAAGGTGTGTTTAATATAAAAGTGGGATTGTATGAAGGACATGCTTAAGTGGGTAATGAATGATCACTCAACGAATAATATGACTGCATAATCAGCGATCAATGGTTATAGGAAACATTGTTAATTAAGTTGTTAAGGAAGTTGAACTAACCAGCGGTTAAGATAATTAAACTGAGGTGGTGCGATCAAGAAGGGAACAAAAAATTAATTAACAGAGAGACATAACTCCTCATGAGAATCGCCTCTTCTCAAGGGAGCAAAGAGATATAAATGAGAGAGGGCTGTGATACAAGGAAGGGGAGGATCATCAGAACATCAATCAAAAAATCATAACAATCAGCATCATGAAAGCAGCCCCAAGGAATACAAGACATCAGCAAATCAGATATTATACAGTCAGATCAAATATCAAAAGAATAAATCAGAAAACAAAAAAGAGGTCAGCAATTTCACTATTAAAAATTTAGACAGCATTGCCATACTAATCAGATTCTTGGTATGAAGTATAATGCTGGGCATTCTAATTGACTGAATTGATTTTAATCTTACATTGGTAGAAAGTAGAATGCTAAATAGATAATGCATTGTTATTGTGTATGTTTCTGTATATTGTTACTCTTACTATTGTTGGCTTATGCATAATAAAGAATGCTTAAGTATATAAGTGTGCCTGATTGTCTAAACTAAGCTTCTATTCATTTAATGATATGATTACAATGATCCATCAAGTAGGTTAAGGAAGGAAAGAATTTGCAATTAGGGAGAACAGCTAGTAGGGCGCCCTATTGCACTGTGAAAGGGAGAGAACAGCTAAGGGAACCCTATTGCAATTTGTCTTCCAACCCCTACATTGAGGGACTGTTAATAAATAGTGTTTATATATACTTATCTGAAATCCCTCTTGTGGGAGAAGGCCTGAGGAGCAAGAGATGGTTGGTGAGTGTGCTCGTAAGGATGCTGTCCTAGTAGGATCATTGTGGCCTAGGACAAAGATAGCACTTACAAAGTCAAGTAACCCCCTTACAACGTCCTCCCAATTTTGCAAGAGAGCATGTGTCTTCAGGAAGATGAGACATGAATACGGAAAGCAGGTACAAGCCGCCAAGCAAGCAAGAGGGTTGTCGTAGACATTCCCTTGGGCTTGGTGTAGAAATGGCTTTGGGTGGTCCCATCTTGTCTCTTCCTCCAAACTCTAATGTGCTTAGTAGTACTAAGAGTAATCTATGATTATGATTGATTTGCCTAACCCTAACAATTAAGTATATATGTGTATATTTGCATATGTTGTCATGTTGTGATTGCAGGATTCAAATCCCAGGATCACATCATTAAAAAGATGTTTATTCGGTAAAGACATAACCCTAACCCTAATTTGTTGCAATTGTGATTTTAGGGCAAAGTAGGAAGGGGACATTACAAAACAAGATCTTCAAGGTACAAATGATTGCATAATGGAAAAATTGCTGTATAATCAGTGTACACATGCTGTATAAATGATTTTGTGCTCTGTTCTAGGCATTGTATATGCAAGTTAAATTTTGTTGATGAGCCTGTTAATATTAATGGTCTTTTCCCACAACAGAGATTTGTGTCTCAAGAATTAAAATGATTTTTTTTAAGAAATGGACATCATAGGGCTACTTCTTTTTCATTTAATAAAAGCTAACTTACCTCATTCTTCCCACATCATTGTCCATTATAGACTCCTAAATCAAGTAAAGCTTAGCATTTGCTTATTATTTAAATATTGTGTGAGAATATGGAAATCAATGGCACAATAGTCCCTATGGAAGCCATTATATTTTGCCTTTTGTCTCACCACCTGGAGAAACATTAGACCAAGGAGTAGGACAGTACCCCAGCTAAACATCTACAATGCCAGTGATCACAAAATAAGACTGTCCACTAGTAGACAGTTGGCTTTGAGCCTTTGACCATGTCAAAATAGTTTGTCAGCCTTATGATGCAAATGATATGTTTAACTTTAGTGTAATCTTGATTGTCTTACTGAATATGAAGCCCATTTGAAAACCCATTACCGTTATTTTATTGAATTGTCTTTAACAAGAACTATTTACTCAAGAATTTTGATCCTAACTGTGAGATTTGGTTGGCAAAGTAGCTCATCATCTTTAGTGACACACTTGGTGTTCAACTTCTCAGCTATATTAAACCTTCAACCTCATGCAATTATTATTTATTATCCTACTGCTCTGATACACTTTATAATACCATGATCAGATATTTAGGGTAATTATCTAAACAATTTTAATATTCACGGCTAGGACTTATAAACCCTAAGTTTCCTGCCACTTAGCTGATTCAACACTGATAAAATATCTGATTTAATTGATTTTACTTAATATAGTACAGACCTAGAAATTTATCTCCACATTGGTGTAATAGCAATGGTACACTAATATTGTAGATTGGATTCACAAAGGAGACAAACAACAGCTTTAACGTTTATCTAGATCTAATGACTCATATCGTAAACATTACTTGCACTCATTAATACCCAAACTTAGGGTTCAAATTGATAACTTTAGTGTTTAGTATGCTTACAAGATTTCGGAAAGGACCTGAAATCGTTCTTCACATAAACGCACTAATATGAAATACCCAGATTGTAAATTGGATTCCAATCGATGTAAAATCAAATACAAAGCCTTTCATATATTGATAGGTTCAAGATTACAGTACACTACTACAACAGCAATAGCCATTTGGAAAACAACTACAGTGAAAAAGAAGAACAAGGAATGTCCATTGTAACAATAAACTGCAACTACTCTACCTAATATGTACCATCTTACAATAACAACGCAAAGATGTATTTGCGCAGTCATAGATTTACAGTAACTCACTGCATATTACTTAGAAGGAATGAAGAGGAGTTGCATGCCATGAAAGCCGTAAATACCATTGGATTATTCTTCCAGGACAATTGTAAGTGTTGTGCCAACTCAATATCGTCGATACCAGCCACCGTTAAATTCAAATGTGATCTTTGGGTGAGAATCCTTTCTTTGGCCAATAGGGTTTTTGTCCTGTGGCATTTGAGATATTCAGGAATTTTGTCCCTTGACCTCTTGTGAATCCAATGGTTTTTGTCATTAGATCTGTGTGCTTGAATGCTAGGGTTCAAAAAACTTCAGTATATGGTTTTGAATATATTTCATATTAATCCTTTTGTTTTAAACTTTGAGCCCTTAAAAACCCTAGAAAGAATGTCGGAACTTGCATTAAATGCCAATATCGCCTGACTAGTATGTGACAGAGAGTGCCCATACCTACCAAGATTGTTTTCCTTTGAATTGCACACAAAATCCATGTCCACATGCACAAAAAAGTATTGGGGAGGTGTGAAGGAAAATACTTGAAACTTGCAACAACTCAGTATTAATGGCATTAAGATCTAAAGTTGCAAACCTTAACAACTGCACTAATGTCAGCTAGGAAAAATATACTTATGTATCGTGGCAGAAAATACTTGTGGAGCTGCATCCTCTAAGGAAACATTGTTGTTGGTGAGAGGAAATCCAACTCCCCAACAAAGGCTTGTGAAGGAGTGGGGTTTGGTGGAGAGGTATGATCGGATGGACAAGTTCGATAGTTTGAGGAGAGACGAGGGATGGTTATGAGGTATGCCTGAATGGGGAAGTTCGAAACCCTAACAAAAGTATAGAAGGACATGGACTTGGGAGGAAAGTCTTTTTGAAAAGGGAAACTCTGCAACTTCAGGGGCTTACATTGACATAGAAAAGTGGCCGTGCCTCCATACTCAGAAATTTTGGGGAAGATGCATAGGGTATGAAGGGGAAGAACTTGTACAAAAATTTGGATCAGAGGGAACGTTGATGATAGGAAATGGGCATTTTGGACGTGTTGATGTGTTTTTATGCACATGCGAACACAGAATAAAATACCAAGGTATCTTATCCTCTCTTGAACAAAGTCTCTCATATGCTATGCTTCGCGATCAAATGAGACAACTCCAAGGTTACCGAATGTCAGGTCTTGACTTGTGGATAAGTTCAGTGGTTTGATGTGATAATGCTGGAATCACAAGGGGACTTACGTTGTACATGAATGCTCAATCTTATCATGGATTAAGATAGGTATGCCAATGACTTGGGATTTTGCACTGAAGTTCTTGATTCAATTCTAACAAAATTTCTAAAAAAGGACAAAAGGGAATAGGGTTCAGGAAATCTATTCCAAGCCTAGGAATGTAGGAAATGATGAACAAATTTAGTGGAGGAATCAAACTAGGCAAGGTCTCACCATCAAATCGAACAGATCTTGACACGAGCTTAGTGCAATCATCTAAGGTATACTTCATAGATTTTCAAACTATTACCATCAAGCATTGAGACCATCCAAGTTGATGCATAACAATGGATATGTAATAATCGAAGTTAAGTTTGCATAAATTTCAAGTTGACCACGCAAGGCACATTCACAATCAGCAAGAGGCTAGTGTTATGGATTAATAGATTCCACACTAATATACTCAACAATTCTTTCATTCAATCTAACAAACATTGAAAGCAAATTCTAATCTAAAATTTTAATCTAATTTGGAGGAATTGAGAACCTTGAATGCAAAACAACACTTGAAAAACAAAATCACCATCAAGTCGAACAATGATTTATATTCAAAAGCTGCAGCATATACCAACAATTCAATCTTGCTTACAAATGAGAGGCAACGGGGTTTATATAGAGCCTCAAAAGAAATCAATGGCTCAGATTGATTCAATATCAACGGCTAAGATTACAAGATAAAACCCTAATTAGGGTTTGTACAACCACCATTACATTGGCCAATAAGAAACGAGTGTAGGTAAGATAAATAATATTTGATGTAGCGCCATGTGTCACCTATTCCCTCCTTGAATGAATGTTGACTTGGTACCCTTTTGATTGGACAAATGGTGACTAGGTTGCCACCTCAACTTGCCTTGTACGCTTAATCAATTTGCCTTGTACATTCCTCTTTTTCATAATGTTTGGAATTCCTTATGATACTTTGCATTCCATCCTTATGTTAAGGAATTCCATGAACTGTTCCCTCCTTATGTTTAGAAAATTTTCTCGATCTTGGAATCTTGAATTATTTCCTTCCTTGGCGCTCTTTGATATTGGAATTCTTTGATGTAGTTCCAGATTTCTTGATGTGAAATCCCTTGTGCTCATTTCTTGAACTTGCTTTCCTTCATTTGTTCATCATCAAGGTGAAGTCTTCTCTTCATGTTTGATCCAGTCCTCATCTTCACCTTTGGAAATCCTTGTCCCGAAATCCTCATCCAATCTTTGAAGTGTTGATCTTCCTCATCTGCATTTGTGATGTTGTCCTTGCAATATGCATCCTCCTTAAGCCTTGATCATCATGCTTCCCTTCCTCATAGCAATCCTTGCAAAACAAATAAACATTGAATCAAACACCAGTATGATGAACCTAATTTCAACCTTGGTGGGAAATCCATCCGCATGCGGACGAATCAGTTCTCAAAACATTCGCATTATCCCTGTCCATTCTTTCACTTGGTGGAAATCTGATGCCTATTTGGATAACTTCCTAGGAGTGAGAAAACAACTCCAAAAGACCCTAAAACACCTTGGCACTCAAAAATTGCCAACGTGGACGTTCAAAAACACGCTAACGCTCAAATGTCAACGCAACACTTAGCAAGAATAAATCAAAACCCTAAGGCAACCCCTAGACTTAGGCAAAACTCAAGATCACTCTAACATTTTGACATTTTAAACACATGATCCTTTTCAAAATTCAAAACCCTCTCATCGGCAAAGGCAAACACTAGGAAATTAGGCAAAACTTCTACTCTAAAAAGTGAAAAGTGGGGGGTCCCCATTTGCAATGGGGCGATGTGTGAAGACGTCACAATAGGACCACAACATAGATTATGGTAAAAAGGGGACATGTAGATTATGGAAAAAGGGGATGTAATGTTCCTACTTCGAAATATAATTTAATGGTAAATATTAATAATAAAATTAAAATTTAAAAGAATAAAAATAAAATTAAAATGAAAATATAAAAGAATATAATTAAATAAAATTAAAAATTTAATTAAGTTAATGAATGGACAAAAGGCATGAAATGATAAGTTTTGACTCTCCCAAACATGAGGTATAAAAGGGAGAAGAGAACCTCATTTGAGGGGGGGATAATTTGGGGGAAACAGAAGTGCAGAACTGACTTAAATAAGAAGTGCAGATCTGATTGTAAAATGTTGTGTTCCTTTCGAAGGGTAGAAATAATGAAGAGTTGCACTCTTTCAAAGAGTGCTAATGGTGAAAGAGTGTGTCTCTTACCAAAGGGCATACATCATGAAGGTGTGTGACCTCTCCCTCACATTGAGAGATATAAAGGAAAGGAATCAAAGCATCCAGTAACATCACCATCGATCAGTTCAGATCAGAACTGTTATTAAGTTACAGGCAGTAACATCTTTGTTCTTGGTGGTATGCATAGGAATGTGCTTAATAT
The DNA here is from genome assembly GCF_030272615.1 of Cryptomeria japonica. Taxonomy (NCBI): domain Eukaryota; kingdom Viridiplantae; phylum Streptophyta; class Pinopsida; order Cupressales; family Cupressaceae; genus Cryptomeria; species Cryptomeria japonica. The sequence continues at coordinate 215,716,161 of NC_081408.1, read as the reverse complement.
GTATGTTTAATACGAAACCTTATAATGTTCATACTGTCATATTCCCCCCACCCCCCCAATATTCTGGTTAGAGGAGTTTTAAATATATTCACGTTTTATTATGAGCAACCAATAATGATTGCAATTAAGGGTATCCCTGCCTTACCCTTGAGGAAGAACAATCAGATCGAAGAATGATTAGTTAAATTACTAATTAGTGATAGGATCCTTAAACAAACAACCAATAATGATTGACATGACTAAGCAATAACAATAGAGGAGATTATCAAGGCTGCCAGCAGGGATAGTAAACAGGAGCAAGCAGTGACAGGTACGTATTTGGTACTTTCTGATCTAATATTTCAATGTGATAAAACAGTGTGTTCCATATCATAATCATATTGTATATCACTGAATCTAAACTGCTGAATGTAATGTTAATTAAATTGGTGGCAATGATAACATAAAAAGGAAGAAGCAATTTAAGGACAATTTCACATAATACCATTGTTTTAACACAATATATATTTACATCTCTGTCAATGAACCCAAGGATGAATGAGGCAATCAAATTCAGCTTGCACAATTTGTTATCATATTGTAAGGGAGTAATGGCAGATAATGATTAATACAAATTAATACTAATAGGAAGCGTTAATGACAATATAATGTAATGGATTTGTGACAACTATGATTATCGTAATAGAATTAAATAATGAATATAATTGGAATAACATAAATGGTTCATTACATATGAGGGACCCTCTCTGAAGTACGCCACTCCATAGTGGATGCCTAACCTGCCACATGGAGCCAAGGGGGATGTAGCATCTGCTCTTGGGCTTAAGAGAGGAGGTGGTTGAGATAAGGGGGAACAGTGATAGGGCACCTCACTGGGCATGCCACTCCATGATGGAGGCTTAACACCTGCCACATGGAGCCAAGAGGGATGTAGCATCTACTCTTGGGCCTAAGGTGGAGGGTCTCTTGGACACCCTATCCTACCCTAGTGCACTAAGAAATTGGATAATAAAGAATGACAAGTAACCTACAATCTGATTTTATCTAACAAATATAATACTAATGGTAATTAATACATTAAAAATTTATATCACTCAATCTAATTCATTAGCATATGTTTCAGTTTATAAGTATTACTTCATATATGTTTTCTAATTTTGTGTTGGAGGAAAACAGTATTCAAAGCAAAGTTCCCAGACTCGGACTTGGCTTTGACTCGGCAAGGCTGACTCGACTCGTGACTCGGCAAAATAAGAAAACCCTTGAAATTTAGAGATTTTTAACGATTTAAAACTTGTTTCATACACCCATTATTGAATTAAGCTTAAAGACACTATAACATCATCAAATAGAAGCTAATTTGATCACATACATAAACATACATCCATCACATGCGTAGAAATGTAAATTGTAGTTGAAGGAATTATAAAACATAGATATATAGAGTTATAAATGTTGTCCAATATATATAAAATCCATGACTTCAAATGTTCCCAAACATATATGTAACTCTAAAGTGTAAACAAAAACAAGTCTATGGCTCAGGCTCTGGCTCAGCCTCGTCTATCTGCCTCCTAGAAAGGCGTCTAAGGTAGGTCCTGGATGATTGAGTAGCCATAGTCTCTACCTGTGATGTGCTAGTCTGAGCAGCCATAGGTGTTGTGCCTGATCGTGCTCTATCCTCCTCCTCTGCCATAGCCACAGCCTCAGCCTTTCTGTCTGCCTGGTCAACCCACTCAAGGTCCTCATTAGTGAAGACTGGATTGGTGGACACAGTGAGCCAATCGGACTGTAGTGTTGCCCCAATGTGATTTGTGCAAGCTTTTTACCTCTTCCTCTCAGCTGGTTGCAAAACTATGGCTTCCTATTTTTCCAGTGTTCCACGGGCATTGGGGACGAGGGGACGCGTTTCTAGGACGGGGGGACCAAGGGCCTAAGTTTGGGGACGACAGGGGGACAGCGACGGGGGGGTGGCGGGGTGGTGGTGCTGATATAGTTATACATATACATATAGTACTTGAAAAACTAGTTTTGAAAAGATGTATGACACTATTACGGTATAAGAATTACATTGTCAAATGAGACTATAGGAAATTTGAAATACTAAATCTAAATACCAATTACCAAGATTTCTAAGTTGTGTTGTTATATGGAGCCTAATCAGACTCGTAGGTTAGATTTTCCCTACTTCTATTGGCGCGGTTTCCCCCTATATTTTTCAACAGGGGTTTGGGGGCAGCGCCCCCAAGTTATGTTTTTTTTACTGCACTGTTTTAAGTGACTCTGGCCGGGTCATGACCCTCAGACTCGGCGAGTCAGGCGAGTCACGCCCCCTGACCCGTCCGAGCCTGGGTCAGGGTCACCGTGACCCGGCAGGGGTCACCCGGCCCGTTGACTCGCTGCGAGTCATGGAACTCTGATTCAAAGGTACTCCCATAAACTTAATTACCTATTTTAGATTTGGGCAAATTTATGTTAATTTAAAGTATAACTAATTAGCGGACATCACAGGGGACACGACAAGTCTGTCTTGCTCAAATTTGCTTGCTCTCAAGCAATTCTAAGTTCAAGTCTACATCTCCCTCTTGTGGGAAATTCTCTGTAAATATTAGTATTTCCTGATTTTTCCCAAGTAGCCTCTTTCATAGGCAGCTTCCGCCAATGATAATTAGTTTATGATGGTTCTATGCCCCACATATCTCCATATTTGACTTGGATCAAATAGTGAAGGCAACAAATCATTCATATGCCTCCTTTTGACATGATGATGACTAAGAATATCGACAATGTCCAATGATACCCAAGGCTGCAACATATGTCCACCTCCATGTTTTGTTGGTGAGTCCTCACACAACTATCTACTTATTTTGATTTATTTCACCATGCTTGTTTTGCACTTCTTTGATATTCCTTTGAAGTCTTCGATGAGATCTCCTTGTGGTGCTCATAAATTCCTCAATAGGGTGGATATGTCCAACACAATTTTTCTTTAATTCTAGATGGTGTCCTTTACCCAAAACCATAATTGACAACACCTGTGTGATTGCAAATGTTGTAATGTAGTACCTGGGAATGATGATGATAGAAAATCCAATGCTAGACATTCTGTGGGCAGCAGCCTTTGTCATGTTTCTTGTGCAACATAGGTGCAAGACACAAGCATCACTTCTTCCTCTTATACCAGGTTTGTATTCTTGTTATAACCACCCCTACTAAGAGTATTCCAACCAATTTGCAAAAATCTTCAAATTCTAGTGCTTAGAGACTTAGACATCTCGACAAACAATTGGTAAAAATAGCAAGCCAGTGAACTAACAATTTAATTTTCATTTTGACAAGCAATTGGCCTACATAATTTAATATGTGATATCAACTAAAAAAAATATATTTATAATGACACAAATTTCGTACTAACCCCTGGGTGTACCTGATTACATTATGCTGGCTTTATTGCAAGGAATACAATCCAGAACTTCTGCAGTGGAGTTGTTTGCCAAAAGCTATCAGGAATATTGGCACATAAACAGATCAGAATATTCCCAAAAGACCTCCAACTACTATTAAAGCATAACTCTTATAAGGGTAAGGACTGCTGCAGCTATTCATAAGGGTAAGTATTGCTGATGGGAATTGATGACAACTCCTCTATCTTCAATTAGAAACTGTTTATTGATGAAATCTCCTTCAAGACTTTCCCCTTACGATGTCACTCCGTCATACAGAGCAGAAAATTATCACTTCAGCCCTCATGCTGGAACTGTATGGTTCCTCCAAATTCACCTTATGGGCAGCCACAACCTCCCATAAATGATTTTTAATTCCGAATAATGTGGCGGCTGGAGTAATAATATCAAGTGACTTCAAAATATGAGTCAGCTCCCTCCTAAAGGCTCACAATTTCCTTCACAAAACTCTAATAGCAGCTTGGTAATGTGTTTATACAACATTCAAGGCTATGGCTCCTCCAAACTAGGCAGTGCTAGGGAAAAGAAAGGCTTAATAAGCCTTCAAAAAGGCTTAATAAGCCTTCAAACCATGAGTTGATCCTCCTTTGCTTAAAAGAGATGTGCAACAGGTGCACGACAGATACAATGTGCTACGACTAGCATATAAGTTGGTCAGCAGGTAAAGAGTGGCAATTTCCCTATTTCCTGACTCTTTTGACCATTGCAAGAGCTGCATTGAACTTAATTAGGAGCTGCATTGGACAATGAGAAGGTCTACAAACTTGTCTTTTTGCATCAATCCTCTTCCAACCATAATATGTGGTAGGGCAAACTTGTTTAGGTACGATAACCTTGGAGAAAGAGATGCCACATGAAGGAACTACTCTTGTTTGAAGAAGCCTCTTAAAGGTCATGTTGGCTTATGAAAAAGGCTTCTAAGCTTTCTTTAATTAAAATCGACCCCTTTCTAATTACACAAAGGGTACAACACCACAAAACTATGTACAACATCATATGAAGTGCTGCTCCTCACATAATAACTTATTCTCATTTTTTTTAAAGCATATACAGCAAAATAAAATATTTATTAATAAACTGCCTGCAAACCCTTACAAACCTAACTTGCAAACGAAACAATCTTGCAAATCCTTTTCATGCAAACTGAAACCTTGAATTGATTTCACCATATTGGCTAGGGAGAATCTTTCATCTCCGAACTTGATCTTTGTTGTAGGGTTTTCGTCCTAGGCTATGCTTGAACAAACTTGTTCAATCTCCACAACTGTGGTTTTTAGAAAATATTAGATAACCAGAATGAATCTAATGAGACCCTTCAGCCCTTTTTATATTCTCCTTGAGAACTTTTTGAAATCTAATTTTTTAAATCACCTTTGTAAAATAATAATCCTATTGCTTTGAAAATTGACAATATTTAATTATTTAACTTGGCAGTTGCTTTTACATTCACTTTATAAATAATTAATTTAAGTCGTCTTTTAATTTATGCTTTTCGACACACAACCAGTTGAAAGTACTAAAAATGCAGAAATAGTTCGGAAGTGAAATCTGAAGGTGCTGAAATAGTCAGGATCTCACTGGAGATCTGACTTACTAAAAATATACTTTCCAAATATAGCATTTTCATGCAAGATGTTTGGAGTGCACCAGAAAGGACAAAATCGCTCTCAGAAAGCATCAATGGACTCAATATGATCCCGAGACACCAGAAAAGACAAAACCGCTCTTGGAAAGCATCAATGGACTCAACATGATCCCAAGACACCAGAAAAGACAAAACCGCTCTCGGAAAGCATCAATGGACATGATCCCGAGAAACCAGAAAAGACAAAATTGCTCTCAGAAAGCATCAACAGGCTCAACATGATCTCCATAACTCATTGCCACTAACTGAACTTCAAATCGATAAAGGATCTTTCCCTCCAAGAAAGCTGGAGCTAACACAGATGCAAGAATGACCGAAAATGGGGATATTACAATTCTTGTGAATTGAACTTCCCCTATTAGCATCACTGACATCCATGAAGGGCCTGTGTATTGTGTTAGCAACTTCCTTAATATGAAAGGTGCTTTGAAATCCCACCTCCTTTTCCTTGAAGTATGGCTGTGGTATGCTCAAAATTATGCTTGTCTCTCCTAGGCTGTTATCATAAAACCTACCTTGTGTTCCAAAGATTCATACTATGATGCCACAGGTTGCTTATGACGATCGGTGGGGATTAGATTGTTTGGGGGTTGCAAAATGGCTATAACAAGCAGAGGTTGCTTGAAATTTTTTCCATAACGGCACTGTGTAAGCTGGAATATGTCAATAGCAATTATATGCTACTTGTAACTCCATTCCAATCAACAATGCGTAATTTGGAATGCTTGCACTCAGTCATCCAAACAGGTGAGATCTTCTACATGTAACACCAAGCAAAGAAACATTCCTCAAATATATGCAGAGTTATAGCTGCTCATGGAAGACATTATCAACACAAAGCATGCAATTACAAAAGTGATTGATAGGAACATAGCATCTTGGTTGTAAAACTGAGTTCCTTTACTCAAAACCAAGGAAGTGAAGGTTGGGAGCTGCCCTGTATTGGTTGGGAACACTTTAGAAGTTGTAATGGTTCAAAATCTCCACCAATTATTTGAAAACCCTTCTATGACCACTACACCTCGAGGAGAACCTACTTCACATTAGAGACTGATGGGCTCTTTGGAAATGATATTTCAAAATGGGTCTTGAGAGATTGTCAATTGACACATTGTAAGATGTATTTATGTAAATGATTTGGCTTTCAAAGTTATTTGCTCACTATATTAGCAAGAAATGGTGAGAAAATTAATGAGGCTCCTCCAGGATACAAGAGGTGCTTGTTTACTCTTCTATATGATAGAACTAGTACTTGAAATATAACGAGAAATAACAGTGCATACTAGATAGAGTTGTAAAATATATCTTTATTAAGATGAAGTTTTTACAAAAGTAAACCAAAAATGATTAGCCAAGGATCCAACTACTTTCTTTAACCGTGCAAAGTTTACTTAAGGAGTCCAATGGCTGCCAAATAGAATACAATCATCTACCAACTAACTCCTACAATTTTCCAAAAGCTGTCAAAATAATTAAGAGAGGGTCAGATACAACTATTTTATTAAAACATAATAAAGGCGTTGTATGCTAACTACATCATCCTCCCACAAGAAAAGTTGTCTTCCAGACAACAAAGAAACCAAGTAATCATCAAGAAACATTAGGTAAAGTTTTCCAAACTTGTGATGATGTTTAGAGGAAGGAGGACCTTTGTTTTGATATGCTTCTAGATGGCAACTAGAACAACCTGATCATAACCTGATTGTTCCACAACTAGTAATGCTCCATGATGAAATATGGAAAAGGATTTGCAATGCTTGTTTTAGCTGGAAGTAGAAAGAGAACTAATGGAGGAAACTTTGATCATCAACATATTGAAATGCATGCAAATCATTAGTAGAAGCAATGTATCTAGAACATAGGTCAATGCACGAAGAATGTATTCAACAATAGCCGTACACTTTAATTAATTTTGGCTAAGGACCAAACAAATAAGGAAACCAATTTGATTGCACATCAGAGTTTGAAAATGCTTCACCCAATCGATCACTGGACTCAAACAATACCAATAGGCACTTCCTTAGTATTCTGATCATGAAAATCCTCATCAGGAAAATATTGTTCAGTATGATTGCTTTAGTTGTACAAGTATTGTGTACTTTCATCTAATTCACCAAGTTGAAGGAATGATTCTTTGTTTCTGCTAAATTCACCGTTTGAGGAAGAGCCAATTGTGGAAGGATCAATAGCTGTCCACAGTGGTTGTACATCTAAAGCATTCGTGTCTTGAGCATTCTTTACATCAGAAACTGAGCCATTGAAAGTATGTTGGATAGATTGTACAACAACACTAGGAATGTGTAAATGGCTAGATTGTCCATCAGAAGATGAATAGAAATGACCAAACTGTACAAGAGAGTTTCTAGAAAACTACACTGCAAATGAGTGTACAAAACCAACTAGAATTTGTGTTGGCCAAACTCTTAATAATATCCTATATAGGGATGTATGATATGAAAAAGTATATCGTATGGTGTAGAAACATGCAACAATTAAAATTTTTACAATAGAATTCAAGTTGAAATTTGAAAGATTATTGTGAACTTTTCTTTTCCCTAAGCATGGTATGGTCAATGAATGAGGATGGGGTCATACGAGAGGCTGGAAAGAAATAATTTTGAAAGCGTTGATTCAAATTTGATCATTTTGTTGTACAATAAAAATTGTTACACCTGGCTGTATGGTAGGAAAAATTTATTTGTTATATATAAATTCTTCCTAATGTGTTGTATGATGCAACTTGCATTGTAATGTCCCTTTTCTCGATCACCTTATATTTTGCCCTAAATTCACAAATCCAAATTAAACAAAGAACATAATATAGTCATAGATGTAATCCGCACCCAAGGGTAAGATAAGATAAGTCCGTATTGGAAACCTGCAATCATATTGAAGATATAATCCATAACAATGATATTGCTATCAGGGTTCAACTATGTATTTTTTGAGTCAAACTCATTGACCCATGCTTCATGAGTAGTGGTTCACAAGAACCCATCTCTCATGAGAATGAATGGTCCACTTAGCACTCATTGCATCTAGGTGATGCTCACAGGGGTGAAGCATTGGGCCTTCTCGAGAGGTCACCCATCCCAGTATTACTCCAACTCAAGCGCGCTTAACCACGGAGTTCCCTCCAAGGTTAAACCCACTTAGCTTGCAACCCCATTTGCAAAACCTTCAGCAAGTGTTAAACCCTGATAGCAATATCATTGTTTGACTTGCTGTGGAAAATACCTCCTACTTATCATATAATCCATAAGTTAAATCCATTACTAGGGTTAAAACATATATTCATAAACATATAATAAACCTAGCCTATTATGTGGGGTTCGACCATAACAGTTCATGAGACAAGAAGACATGATAGGGTGCCCAAAAAGAGATCCCCTACCTTAGGCCCAAGAGTGGATTTCCTATCCCTCTAGGCCTCATGTGGCCTTCCGCCATCTCATATGAGGTGGTGTACTTAGTAAGGCATCCATAGCCATTCCCCCTCATCATGCCATCCTTCTGCACCCACTTATGTTTGAAGATCCCTTGAATTCTTCCCCACAATCTATCAATGTAGTGGTTAAAGGGGGGAGCTGTAATAGGGTGCCCTAAAGTAATCCTCTACCCTAGGCCCAAGAGTAGATACCCTGCCCCTCTTGGCCTCATGTGGCCTTTCACCATCTCATATGAGGTGTTGTACCTAGTGAGTCTATAGCTTTTCCTCCTCTTTGCACCCCCTTCCTTACCCTATCATGATAGATTGTTGCATAGCAGGAATCATATTACTACATATATTTAATATTCATGGTACTAAGTGCATTGATACATGTATTATATTAGTATGTAAAGATCCATGAACCTATTGCTGCATATATGTGTGTGTGCGTGTGTGTTAAACAGTCATTTCTCTATACCACCAAGAATAAGAGTGCTGCAGGTTAAGATCTGATCTGATCACTTATGAGGATTCCTGCTCTTCTTTTCTTAACTCCTCTGATCCGGTTTCTTTCTGCCTTCTGATTTTTCCCTTTATATACCTTTTACGGCTGGGGGCTATGCCTCTTCATTTGGAGGGATGCACTCTTCCACTTAGTCGGCACATTTTAAAATAATTAGCATTTTGACTATTTTGTGGCTTGATCTTATTAGGTCGGCTTTCAATTAATTATTCTTCATTTGAGTCGGCCCTAGGAACATCAAAATTTCATCTATTAGAGCATTTAAACCCTAGGTCGGTTGCCTATTTCTTTAGCTGATTACTTTCAATGCTGCGAATGGTCTTAATCTTAGGCAGAGTCAGATTTGTTGTTTGGGTTTGATTAAGAAAAAATTGAATTCATAAAATTAAGACAATTTTCTTGTGCTGCTTATTGTGGGGCATGACATGTATGCATTGCCCATTTTGTGGAAAGTTGTATGATGAAAGAAGGTAACTTTATTATCATTTTTTAGTTTTTTTTTTCCCCCTAATACTTGCCATACAATTGTAAGAGTTTGAAAATTATTAAAGTTGATTTCTTTTGGCATTGGTAGCCATACAGTAAAGCAGAGAGGTTTTAGCATTTGATTGGTGTACATTATGACATAAAAAATGGGATATTTATTATTTATTTTAATTTGCTTCTTCATGCATGACAAAACAATGGTAAAGGGAGGACATCTATAATTTTTTTTTTAAGATTTTCCTTTTCTACCCATTTAAAAAGGATTGAACTTTTATTATATTTGTCTTCAATTTTTTCAATTGGCGCCCACCTGTTATTTCTACTACTTTTATTTATTTATTTTATTTCTGTAATAGTATTTTTCCTTGAAGTCTGTTCTAATTTGGCTTCAATGTCATGCACAAATATAGAACACAAGTGGGTGATTTGTAACATTTGTTATAACTAGTATCTGTAGGCTTCAAATCAAACAATTTTTAATATTATTATTTTGAGGTGTACCTTCATTAAATTTGGAATCTTCAATGAAGTTGGCTGCCTTTGTTGGAATATCAAACTCAACCATATTTATAACTTCTAGGCTTTGTGAACATTGTATTTAGTTAAGCGCACATTAACCATCCAACTTTGCAAAATAATTTTTCTTTTGTTGCTTGTCATTTTGTATTTTGGTTTTTTCTTTGTTAATTTTTATAGCTTTAGTAAAATTGCAATTTGATGGAAACACTTAATATTCCTCCATTTGCTAGTGGAACATACCATGAAGGGAATTTGTTTCATTTTCTGAATATGATTGCAATTCCAAAATTTCTTTTGGCATTTGGCTCCATGGGACCCTTATTATCCTTCCCTATCGATTCTTCTTCAGAGTTTGAATTTGAGGAATCTGAGGAATTCACTTCTTTATTACTTGATTCTTGAAATCAATTACATATTTTTGCCTTCGTTTTCAATGAACTGTTATTTTTCCCGTCGTAGTCGACTTCTGTTGCTATCAGAAAACCTAGACCTAATAAGATGCCCACAAAATTTGATAAAAGTGCTTGAGAGTCAATAAGTACCTTTTGGGCCATTAAATTCCTAGTACCTTGATTCCTATTTGATTTGTGCCCACCAATTGAAAATTCAGAGGCCAAATGATTGGCTTACCCACCTTCTCCAAGTGTCCTTTGAATGTAAATTCATATCAGGCATGCCATTGATAGTTGTGTTAGTGAGGTTCCTTATATAGATATCCATGTGCGCTATCGTTTGTTTCTTCGACATGTTAATTATTAGTAACATGGGATCGATTACTTAAGTCTCTCAACAATGGAGATTTGGTTATGTGGTTGTCATTTTTTTTAGATGTGGAATGGGCCGTAGCATGCACTGTCTCATTCCTTAGATACTATATTAGTTATAATATTTTTAAGTTTGGAAATATGTTGTAATAAACACACTACTTTAATTGATATGGTGGTTAGAAGTACTTGCAATAATTTTGTCAGATTGCAATTGATTTGTTACCATACTTGCATTTGTATTTGAGTGGCAGTATTTGTTAACCATAACATGCTCTATCTTGGCTCTTGCTTCATGAAGTCTTTCGTTTTCTATATGTAGGTTTGGATACATTGCCTTCTTTGCATGAGCTCAATTAATCACCACTACTTTGTTATGTCTCTCTACATATCATGTTGATTTTAACCTTCTATTATAGATATTCGATATCTTCATGGTCTCTGGGTTGATGACATTTGCACAATAATCCTAAGTTTGTTTTGGTTTCTATAATAGTCTCTCATGAAATGTCCTCATTCATCACATTACTAACATTGTATAATGGATGACTTTTGGAGTCATATTGTATTTGACTTCAACCTCTCCCTTTTTTATTCCAATAGAGGCTTGGAGATGTGATCATATTCTTTTTGTGGCTTTGGCAAAGTGATGGGTGGAGTGGACTACACTCCTTGAATGAAGAGCATTTGTGTGCTCTTACTCTTTAGATTCTATGAGCACTCTTTTATTGGGTGATCCATAAGCTGGTAAATGTCACAAAACATTTTCTTAGGACAATTAGCTTTGGTGTGACCCTCTCGGGTGCAATCAGTTTACCATAGTTCTTATGACATTATTAATTTCTTTCTTTGCCTTTAATTCCTTCATCATTCAAAGTGATGTCTTTTCTTAATGCTTGTATAATTCTTATTTCATTGTCATTGCTTCCATACGAGCCATCATATTCATGCATTTTTTTTTCGACCAATGAGACATCTTGTCCTCACTTTCTATATCCATTGCTCTATTATACACTTCAGCATATGATGATTGTGGTACAACTTTCATTTTTTTCTTAATGAAGGAATAAGACTTTCATTGAGACATATTTTCTTTAACCCTTTGGTGGGTTCTTTTACTAATTTTGCAAGTAATTCTTTGAGTCTACGATTCTTAGCTGTAACATTTTCACGTTTACCTTGTCTTGTGTTGTAGATGTTCGCTACAATTTTGTTGTCATCTTGAAGCAATTTGAAATTTTTCTCAAAGGCTTTTGTTAATTTCTCCTACTTATTTGAGAGGTTGTTTCAATCTTTGTATACTAGTGGATGGTTACACCTCTTAGGGTGGCTGGAAAACACTATAGTCAATATGTTTTATCATTTTGGCCATTTGCTGCCCAAACTGTTTCACAAGTCTTACAATTCCTTATTGGATCCTTTGACCCATTTCTTGTAAACTTCAATAGCTTTTGACTTTCAACATTGGGGCATGATAGTGGAGTTAACATTGCTTTATTTTTGTGCAAATTAGCACTTAGAACTTCCCTTGAATTTTCAGTGCTCTTCTAGAACTCTTGAACACAAGGGAATCCTCTACTCTTCCTGTAGCTAAAGCGCTCGCTGCACTTGTTTCATCTTCAGGTTATGTATTATCTTCTCCCACCCTTGGCCTTAGTTTTTGACTTGGTTTCTTCTTTATCTATTAACAACTCTTTAATGCATCAAAAGTTTCTCTCACATGCTCCCCTTTATTTGTTTGTGAAGGAGTTTGTCTCCCAATGAAGGCCTTCCTCGTGTAGAGGAGGTTGCATTGTTTTTCTATGTGGAACTTGGTTTGCAAGGTTGAGCCACACTTTGTTTGCTAATGGAAGACGTCTTTTTATTTCCACTCATTTTCCTTCATATTGTTATTCATAGTGGGTTGAATGTTTTGATCTCTTTTCTATTGACTCCAACGTTGACAAACACTTTGATTTTTCCTTTTTCTTCAAGATGAATTTTGGTTTTGAATTTGCACTGTTGGAGGAGTCTCTTTGGCTACCGTGCACACTCTTTTACTCAATTCTCTTTACTTTACCAACCTTAGAGATCATTTGTTTGATCTCTTGGCCCTAATGACGTCGTGGTATCTATCTTTATAGGTTCTAAGGGCATGATTTTTTCTTAAAATGGACCTGATTTCTTTAAGGTGATGATGTTAGCGTTTAGTCTTATATTTGATAAAATTAGTACATCAAATATGAATAGATATAATAATTCATGCTAGATATAGTAGTAAAATATTTTTTTATTCAAGTGAAGTTTTCACAAAAGTAGACCAACAATGATAAACCTACGATCTGACTCCTTTCCTTGCCTATGCAAAGTTTATTTTAAGCACCCGATAGTTGCCAAGGAAAACACAATCATCTACTGACTCCTATAACTACTTGAAAGTATACAAACAATTAATACATAGACAAATACAACCATTTTGGTAAAACATAATAAAGACATTGTGATTATATTATACCTATAGAGCTCGAGTTATGAGGTGCGTATTGTGTAACACCTTATTGGAAAATGAGGTGGAATTTGTAGCAGATTATGATTGAAGCTCATTAAGGATTTGTGGTCCAAGATATCGGTGCCCATCATTTCTAACGAATGGAAGGATTCCAATAAATGACCCTTGATTAATGTGATTATTGCAAAATCAATTAAAGAAGCAACGTTTTTGAGAGTCGTGGAATGTAAGTACCAAGTGAAGGATAGCAAATTCTTATAGTGATCACTTAGGAAGTGAAGCTTTGTAACATTGTCCAAGTTATATGGATAGTGTAAAAAAATGTATTTGCTAGTTTGTTGGTTGAGGGACATCATCTACACATGTTTTGTATGCCTTGTGCTGTCCACTCCCTTAGCCTCATGCTACACAAGATTTGCTGCCAAAATTGATTGGATCAAATAGGTGTATATTGATGTTGAAGAGATGTAAATTTTCATCATCTACCACAACATGTAGGGCATATTCAAAACACTCCTGAAATTTGAGTGCTATCAAAGGCAAGTGAAATATAAAATTGTGTTTCAAATAAGTAGGTTATTTTGTTAAACTTGATAATGATTTTTTTTTGTTTTTAATTTTTATTTTTGAATGAGTTGTTGAGAGTGATTTGCAGCAAAAATCTTTTGGGGAAAAAATCAGCAAACCAAAAGTATAAGGTTTATTGAAAAAATTGGATTTCATTTAAATAATTAAATTTATTCATATTAAAATAAAACAATATTATATTTTTTAAAATGTAATTTAAATGATTAAATTTGTGAATATTAAAATAAAAGTATCATACATCTTAAATTTATTTTAAATATTTGAATTAAATTTTATTTATTAATAATTTAAAAATTAAACTAAATTTATTAAATGTTTATATTTTTAAAAAAATCTATAAAATAAAATAATATAAAATTGACTCAAATTCCAAAGTATGTGGTGGAGAGACTCAAATTTCTTAAACAATTTGAAATCTTGGTGGGAGGAAAGCCAAATTTTTGGAGGAACACCAAGTTTCTGCTTTGTTAAGAGATTAGGATATATTAAAAAGAAGATCAAAACATGGAACAAGGAGCATTTCAAGAATATCTTTTCAGAAAAGATTAGATTAGAAGAGGAAATGGCTATATTTTAAATGAGAAAATCATGATGGCAGGCATGTCAAATGAAGAATTTGAATTGGAAAAGAGTCTGAAGGTTGAGTACATGGAAGTTCTGCGGAGAGAAGAACTGTATTGGAGGGATAAGTCGAGAGAACTTTGGATCGCGGAAGGTGATTCCAATACCAAATTTTTTTCATGCTTCGGTGAAGGCTAGGATTTCCCACAATCGTGTTATCGGCATTCAAGATGAGCTTGGCAAGATCTGCTCCACAGCGGATGATATAGAGAAGGCGACAGTGGATCACTTCACTAGAATTTTAGGATCCAAGGAATCTCTCAAGAAGGAGAGTGTTCCGTTGGTGGACAGATCCATTGAGAAATTGCTATCCCAGGAAGATAATGAGATGTTGTTGGCACCTTTCTCATTTGAAGAAGTTAAAAAGATCATGTTTGCATTGCAATCCTTTAAAGCTCCGGGACTTGACGAGTTTACAGTGGAATTTTATCAGAGATGTTGGGATTTCATGGGAGAAGACATTGTTAAGATAGTTGAAGATTTTAGAAGAAATAGGAGATTTGTTAAATCTATTAATCATACGATGATCGTTTTGATTCCCAAAAAATCTACATGTTCAACCATGTTAGATTATCGTCCTATATCTCTTTGCAACGTCTTATATAGAATTATCTCCAAAGCCATGTCTGAAAGATTAAAAAAGATTCTACACAGACTCATTTCAGAAAATCAGAATGGCTTTACCCCTGGAAGGGAGCTAGCGGACAGCATTATTCTTACCTCTGAGGCAATCCATTCGATGACCAAGGACATGATCAAAGGGATGGCAATCAGACCGGACGTCTCCAAAGCATATGATAGAGTCCTTTGGTTTTTTCTGGAGCATGTCCTTAGAAGGTTTGGTTTCGACAGTAAGTGGATTGACTGCATTAGATTTTGTATCTCTTTTGTTAGTTTTTCCATTTTAGTTAATGGAGCAGTCTGTGGTTTCTTTGTTGCTACTAACGGGTTGAGACAGGGAGATCCCTTATCACCTTCCCTTTTTGTTTTGATGGCCGAGGTCCTTGGGAATAGTATAAAGAATAAGCTCAGGGAGGGTGTATGGAAAGGTATCCCAATCCATTCTGAGATGACAAATTTGACGCATTCTCAATTTGCGGATGACGCACTCTTGTTTGGTGTTGCGTCGATTAGAGAAGCAGAAGTTATCAAGGAAACTTTGGAGGAATACGCAAAAGAGTCGGGCCAGCACATGAATAAAGATAAATCTCAGATCTTCTTTTTTAATACCAGTAGGCAGAATCAGAATTCTATTGTGCAGATTCTGGGTTATCCTAAAGGGGAATTTCCTCTGAAATATCTAGGCATTTCTATAGGAATAGGTACGTTCCAAAAACAGCTATGGGGAGAGGTGGTTAATAAATGCAAAGGGAAGGTGAATTTGTGGAAAAATAAATGGCTCTCACAAGCTGGAAGGATTCAGATGATCAAGTCTGTCTTGTCAGCAATTCCTATATATAGCATGTCTTGCTTCAAGATGTCCAGGCAAGCATATAGTATTGTGGATGGTTTGCTTAAGAAATTTTCATGGGAAGGTTCCAAAGAGGGTAGGAGAATACAGTTGATTAATTGGGACACTGCTTGTCTTATCAAGGAGGAAGGTGGAGCAGGTCTCAGAAAAATGGAATTGCAAAACAAAGCATTGGGTGCCAAATTAGCCTGGAAAATTTATAAGTACCCAAATAGATTATGGTGCAGAGTGATTAGGAACAAATATTTGGACTCTTCGGAGGAAGAAAGGATTTTAACATTGGCAAATTCGGAGAAAGGATCACCTATCTGGAATTTTATTTGGGACAGCAGAAGTCTAATCATAGACCACCTATCTTGGAATATAGGTAATGGTAAAAAGGCAAAATTCTGGTCAGATTCTTGGGGAGGAGAAAAATCTTTAAAGGAAATTTTTGAGGATCAGGATTGGGTCAATTCTGTGGAAGCCATCATGGGTAGCAAAGTGAAGGACTATTTTTCTCTTGAAGGTATGACAGGGGAGATAGTAATCTGGAAGAAATGTTGCATAGGAAATAGGGACCTATGTGTCAAACTAGATCAATTGTTAGCCCAAAGGCAGATTTTCGTATCTGACAAAGAAGATAAGGTTTTTTGGTGTGCTGCAAAATCAGGAGAATATAAAGTCAAATGGGGTTATGAAGTTCAAAGAAAGAGAATCAGAAATCCTGAGTGGCCGTACAAATTAAGCTGGCATAACAGAATCCTTCCAAAAGCAGGAGCTTTCCTTTGGATAGCTCTCCAGGACAAAGTACTGACAGGTAACAGACTAAAATCTATTGGCATAGCAGGTCCTAGTAGATGCATTTTGTGCAGAAAGGATGAAGAATCTGCCAATCATTTGCTGTTTAATTGCTCTTTTGCGAGCAGCTGTTGGGAATGGTTCTTTGATATGATAGAATTTTATTTTGCGAGAAATGAAATACTTTTAGATTTCATGTCTGCTTGGCCTCTATACTACAAATCTAAATGGGGTGATTTATGGTTAGTAGGTCCCTCTTTGATCGTATGGAATATATGGAAGGAAAGAAACAGGAGAATCTTCAGAGAGGAATTTCACTCAAGAGAAGAGGCTATCATAACTATCAAATCTGCTATTGAGGAAGTAGTAAATGGGAACATAAGGAAGAAAACTATCAGATTCTATAATGCTTGGGATAAGATGATGGAGAAGAGGTGGGCCTTCAAGGATTTGACCGAAGTTAGGATTGCGGGCAAAGCCAAAGATAGAAAAAAAGTCAGATGGATTGCCCCAAAGAAGGACTGGACTAAGCTTAATTTTGATGGTGCTAGTAAAGGCAATCCAGGTAAAGCAGGGTATGGAGCAATCATTAGAGATGAAAATGGATCCTTCATACAGGCAGTTTATGGGAAAATTGAGGATACCACAAACAACGAAGCTGAAGTAAGGGCCTTGGAAGCAGGTCTAGAATTATGTGTAGAGAAAGGACTAAATAAAGTCACCATAGAAGGTGATTCCCAAATTATAATCAATGGGGTATCTAAAAGAAAATTTATAAGTTGGAAGTTAAATAAGTGGATCCCAAGAATCAGTGTTCTGTTGGATAAAATTGGAGTCTTCGAACTCAGGCATACGTATAGAGAGGGAAATAAAGTGGCAGATACTCTTGCAAACATGGGTGTTTCAGCAGATAAAGGGAAAATTCTCATGGAATGCATGTCAGGAGACATTGACATTTTGGTACAAAAAGAGATAATGGAAGGATCTCATGAAGGGATCGGGTGAACCCTGTTCAATACAACAATGAGACCGAAAAGTCTCATCAGATGGGATAGATAGATTCTTTTAAGTCAGGGAAGTCTTTTCTGTATCAGTGAAGGAGAGAATAATTCAGGTCTGGTCGGAGGACGTATACAGTGCCGGAACTCTGCAAAAGCATTTAGTATACCTCAGGTTTGGAAGATTGAAGTGATGGAGGCGGTTTAGGTAGCTTCGAGAATTCCGGAATGCCTATATTAGATAGTCGATTCTTGTTGGCAAGTCTCAGTGACAGTAGAAGAATCAAACATGGTGCACTTCTTGGGTTTAAATTGTGCCAACTGTGATGTCCCTCTGGAATTTCAGGTTAGGGACCTGTTTGTTACTTCAGAATTTGGTTACGATGCCATCTCGGGTATCGTTGAAAGCTCTCTCAGTTTGGATCGGCATTGGTGCGACGGAGCAATCTATGAGGCGGAGCTTGTGCCCATAGTGGATATCCTAGAGTCTAGGGTCAAATGTGTGGAAATTTTGGAGGGCTTTGTGAAAAAAGAAAATGGAGACATGGTTGCGGAAGCCATACTCGACCTGGAGGAAGGATGCAAGAACAGTGTGCTCAAGGTTTATTTCAGCCGGAGAATTATTTTTCAGACTCAGAGGAAGAGCCCGAGGAGGACGATAGAAATGAGGAGGAAGGGAACGACAGGGAGAAGGAAGCAGAAAAGGAGAGAGCAATAGAATTCGCAGAAGAAGTTTGGCAGCATCTCAAGCACAGGATCATCAACGAGGATCTTGCAACTTTCAGAAGCTTTGCGGAGTCTGAGGAGTGGTGGATGTCAAAAGCTTCCACTAAGAAACTAAATGACTTAGCAGATTATGCTATGGTCATTTTCCAAACCATGAAAAAGTAAGGTTTCCTAGATTAGATATGTGGTGGGTATTAGATTTCAGAAGTAGGTTATTAGGTGGCTTCCCTCGGGGCTGTTTAGGAGTTTATGGTATGCTGTGATTGCCTGAGTAATAGGCAAATTTTGTAATGAATATATTTTGTAATTTTATTTAAGAAATATAGGGAGCTATCCCCTTTAAAGATGGTACTTATCTCAAAAAAAAAAAAAAAAAAATTGAAATATTGTAAATGTTAATTTTTTTAATAAAAATTTAGTATAAATAAAATCATACTTATAAACTATGTTATTAAAAATTTAAACCCATCTTGACTAGACTATCTTATTTGGATTTATATGGCGCTAGATTGTATCTCACGTTTTATATCGCTTGCTGCTCGATTCCATCTCATGGATTTACATGTCTCGACCATTTGATGCGAGTTTTCCTTTCATGCATTTTTCTCCTCCTGTCACACCTTCTGCTCTTATATGATGATTTCAAGTGTTTTTTAGGGTTTCATGGGTTTTTTTTCACGGTTTGTTTTTGTTTTTTTCTTGATATTTTGGCAATTTTAACTTGACAAATCAATTGACAATCTGGTCAATGATATTTTTGTGAATTGTTGTTAATTTAGGGGAAAAATTGTCCACCCTCCCAATCTGCAATTAATCGGGTATAATCGTGATTTTTTTAAGATTATTGCTTCTTTGGTTGAGACCCATTTTGCTTCCTAAGCAATAATCTTGAGATGACTTGTGAAGGTTCGAGACACTTTCTAGCATGGTTATCAACTAAGTCTGGTCCATAAGGGGGCAATCCAATACTAAGAGGGTAACAAATATTAAGTGGGATGATCCTAGATAACACTTGATGGGATTGTGTGGAAGCCCTTTTTGAGTATGATACCTTTATATGAACAGGGATGAGCTTTGACTGGGATAGATGTGATCGCATCAATTTAATGATTGGGAAGATGAAGGTTGTCCTAAATGAGAAAAGGTAAGATCTCGAAGAAACTATCTTTAAACAAGTGTACGAATTGAGACTTGGAATTCAGTGAAGGGAACATGCAAGTGTTTTCTAGACTCTTTCTTGATCTTGATTTGCAAGATGTAGTCACAAGTGAGTTTATTGATGTTGTACACTCTAATGTTGAAAGTATTGAAGCTCTTTGTGACATAGCCAAGCTTTCTCACATGTACAATTTCTCGTGATCAAAGATTTATCACATTTAAGTGTTTTATTTTCTATTGAAAAGGAAAAAACAAATAAAAAATAAAAAATGGAAAGACAATTGTTCAAGTTTGATGTTTCATTTATAATTTTAAATTTTGTAACTTTGGATTTATAGGTTGCTAGTTCATTTGCTTTTGAGTAGAATGGGAGCACGCACTCCTTTATCCTCTTAGTAAAGTTTAAATGATTGCACTCAATAAGGACAAAGAATTAGTGTATGTGCGTTCCAACTTGCACCCCCTTTTGCACAAACCAAAGTAATTCCAAGGATGGGGATATAATGTGGGACATAAATATGCTCACTAAGAATCTTAATTTACTATGTTTATTTTTTATTTTTTATTTCTTGTATTGTAAAGCTACATAATAGGTAAATTCGAAGTATGTTATCTGGTGCAGAAGCACCTAGGCACTTGGAATGCCTTGTGAAGGTTTTTTGGGAGCAATGTTTTGTTTTGGTGTTTTCTCAAATTCAATAAGGTCCAAGGGACCACATGTTATCACTCCAATGTTTTGTAAGGCACTTGAATGCCAACTATGTCAGGAAGACCTATAAGGTCCTGCAAAGGTCAATTGTAGTCAACATGGGGAAATGATGTAATTAGTGTTTTTGAGTTATTTTTGATTGGTTTGTAGGGTTCTTGCAGAATTTGGAGTCCATTTCAAGTAAATTGTAAAAGCTGTCATAGTTGCTTGACAACTTTTCAAGTTGTCTAGCAAAGTTTTTTGAATTCTAATGGCTAACCACCATGAATAGTGGTTAGAACCGTTGAAACTGCTGGGAAACATGTATAAATATGCCTCTTTGGGTCGAGGCATTGGTTGGCAATGGGCATGCAATTTTGGTGAAGATTTTCAATAGACATATAACTGTTTCTGCATTTTTCCTGAGAAATTCACTGTTGCAGCGCTTAGTACTTTTCTGTCTTTGTTTTTCTTGCAATAAAACACCCATGGCTGGATAGGGGAAGGAGTCTACTTCATTTTGGTGGCAGTCTGAGGCGTTTTTCATCAAGTTTTGAGGAAGATCCACTCATTTTTCTAAAAACAGCCCGTGAACCCTCTTGACCTAGGGTTTTGACAGAGATTAATCAATAATTCCCATGTCCACCGTGGGAAATTCTCACTCTTGGTGGAATGCTAGGTTTCCAAGTCCTTTTCAAGATAAATTTGGTTGCAGAGCAGTATGTGGTGTTTGGGAGGAGGTATGTGATGCCCTAGGCCTGGCATCTGAACGTGACAGGCCTAGGAAGTGAGACTGTGAATGCTAATTGAGTTGCTGGGTAAAAATTGAGGGGTTTGGGTGCTGGTAACCTCTGAAGTTATTGGTTTGGGGTTGAATACAAAGTGTTCCAACCATTGGTCATGTTGAGAAGTAAGTCTTTGAGGCACTCCCCTTGTAAAGGTGGCCTAATTGTCCTTAAAAAAAGTGAGGACTGTTATTTTTATGATCAGATTAATGAAATGCAGATATAAGACAATTCAAACAAAATTGCACAGCATATATCCTGGGAAAACCTTCCAACTTGAAGGTGAAAAACCCAGCAACAAAAGTCTCTGATTATATTTATCAAATATAGGTATGTCTTTACAAGATTGCTTCACTTCTTGAAGCCATATGTATAAATCGATTCACCCTAGACTGCTGTATATACAATCCGAACTGCTGTAGGATGATCTATGACATTCAATCTGCCTTGTATACTGTTCAATCTGCTGTGTGTGAAATTGATCTTCTGCTGGGTGAATATTGGACTGATGTATATGTGATATATGTGAACTTGCTGAGATTATATCAAACTGCTGATGTGTAATATGAGTTTCCAATGAAGAGAGATTCGATCCACTTTATACACATCGATAGTGCCCCTTCACCAAGGGTCGACACTCTCCAAATCAACACGACCCAGTGCAAGGGGTGGCGGACTTTCCAAGTCGGCCCCATTAGTTAAGCAATTATTAATTATTAGCAAATCGTATATGCTAGTCGGCATATATAAATACTTAATTACATTTTCATATTTAATATACATATGAATCGGCTCATATAAATGTATAAGGCCGATAGGCCACTTAGACATTTATGTTATCTATGTCGGCCTGAAGGAATCTGACCATAGCTACAGTAACATTGACAAGGACAGCGAACTTTTGACTTGTTTGATCCAAAGCAACCCTAGGCAAATTTAAGATATGTTGTGTAAGCCTCAAAAGGGAACTCTAAACAAGTTTCATTTTGTGCTCAAGACCATTGGATGAAAAGTTTTGCCCAAAACCCCCAAAACAGGGCTAGTAGGCCTAATAGGACAGTCTAAGGGATGAGTTTTTGCAAATGACTTTGGGACCTTACGAGTAGGGAGTTTTTGATGTATTTGGAGTCCTCTGGTATCAGAATATCCCTGAGATCAGTGTGTCCATGTAATGGAGGTTGGTCTTTTTGTTTTACCCTTGTAACCTTGAAGACAAGACCTTCCTATTGCCTTATTGGCATGTTTTTTGAGTTCCACCATGTGCTCTCCCTTTTTGACCTGTTGTAAGTCCATTTGCTGATTGTAGAATTATCTTTAAGTCCTCTGCATTATTATCGAAGTAGGAGGCATATATTTCTCCTATAGAGTTTTCTCATTTTATATAAGCTCTCAGTTGAAACAAGAATTTATTTTATTGAACTATTCAGTAATTGTTAATCATGTTTTGTCGAGTTTGTTCAATTGTTGCTTATAATTCACATGACAATTTATTTTATAAAACTATTCAGTAATTGTCAAATCTTGTTTTGATGAGTTTATTGATTGTTGCTTATAATACATTAAGTTTCTCAATTAGTGTATCATGCTTTGATGTACCAGCTTGATTCAGATCATTTGCAGTGAATGATCACCTGGTGGGCTTTGATATGAAAGGTGAGTTGAATCTAGATGATCACTCTGACATCCATGCACCCAAAAATAGTGTTCAATTGGAAAGCAAAAGGCAAACTACTAATGGGAAAGAGATGCATCACACACCATAAGTGGCCAGTGACATATGTTGTAGAGGAACACAACTAAAGACCCTTTTTTGTGCCTTGACTCTTGAACCTATTGGATGAAGAAGTTGGTGTAGACGATCAAGCCATGAGTGAGGTCCCTGACTTGTTTGGTTAGGATACACAGTTTGATCTTATTTGGAAAAGAAGCTGCTTTTTAAGTACAAGGAAATTGATGCAGTCTTGAATCTTACCATGGTAAAAATCAGGGGTGGAACTCTAAGCTGGAGACACTGATGTTAAAAGTCAGGCAGATAATGTATAAATACATGCAAAGAAGGTGAATCTATTGCCAAGGTAACGACCAACTAGATGAAGGCTTAGTTGAAGAATATTGAAGAGCTGGAGAAGGAACTTCCAGAAGCTAAAGATATAACTAGCATTTGAAAAATCTAATCAGAGGGTTAAGGGTTAGATAAGGAAGAGAGTCTTTTATCAAGATTATGATAGGCAGCTTTGACAGTTGTTCTCTATCTTTGAGTAAGTTGTAATAGTTGGATCATAAAACAGAGAAGTGAATTAGTCAAGGGCAAAAGGAAGTTGGATGTTCTCTCAATAGAATGCTTGTGGCTATTCAAGACCTAGTTCAAAGTCTCTCCCAACTTGGTAATCCTAGAGAAAGTACCATTAGATGTAAATTTTTGTTAGAGAATCAAGCTGATGTATGCAGGATGACATAGAGCCCATAAAAGTAGTGGTCCATTACGAAAAGGTCAACAAAAAGCTGACTTTTAGGGATTACTGTAGATAGCCGCCATAGACACTAAATACCAACATTTACTAGGAGTGTAGAGTTTGAAGAATAGACGAGGTCAATTACAAAGAAATAAGAGGACATGAATGAGAAATGAAAATCAAAAGAATCAAAAGATGCATTAACAACTATTCAGGCTAGTGGGCAAACCTTGCACACACTTGGT
Organism: Cryptomeria japonica; assembly: GCF_030272615.1. Lineage (NCBI taxonomy): Eukaryota > Viridiplantae > Streptophyta > Pinopsida > Cupressales > Cupressaceae > Cryptomeria > Cryptomeria japonica. Next base: position 215,692,329 of record NC_081408.1, on the reverse strand, counting down.
TAACATCTAGGAGTTAGTAGAGAAGAGATTAACCTTGGTTCAAAAAATGGATAATCTCATTGCCTGCCTGAAGATCCCAAGGATTTATCATTGCTTGTGATGGAGGCTATCGATGAAAAAGGCTAGTTGGATTGAATGTTTAATGAAAAATGAGTTGTCTCTATTGCAGAGTATATCTTAAACAGAATGGCAAATCCTCAATTGGAATGTCATACTTTTGACAAAGCATTCAACATGAGATTATTGATGAAGTTGCAGTCTATTGATTTGGTGTCAGAAGCAATTTTTGTAAAGCTTGCAAAGAAAATATTTGAGCGTCTATATTTGCAACTTTTGAAAAGATCACTTGCTTTTTGGGATTCTTGGAATTATTAGTATAAGAGAAGAGTGGAAGCATGGCATGCGACATGTGCCAAGAACTCAGATTTTTCTGGGATGACAGGGATGACAGCTATAGATAAACAGTTCTGATTGGTGGTTTTGTATCAATCAATGGCATTTTGGGGTTTTTTGTCAATTTAGTGCCTAAAATCAAATGTTGCTGCCCTTGTTTCAAGTTCACATCGTTACTGTTTATCTTGAACTAAAAATGGTAATTTATGTTTGGGTTTTCTCAGTATTCTGGTTAAGAGTTTTAATCAGTAATCTCCTCTCTATTGCTTCTGGATAGATTATTGTTTTGCATTTCGCCATGTCTTGATGAATGTATGAAATAAATTAATGGAATAATGCGTCTTCCAGCCTTTATACTTCACATTTGCTGGAGTTACTATGGGTTTCCTTGTATAAAGGAAAAGTAAGAGCTGATTGAACTGGAGTATCTGTTAAGCTAATGCAGATTATTGGCTATCTAGCTTGTTTGAGAAAGGTTTAGCACATCACCGCTTTGCCCAAACAGAGGAGCATTCATTGATTTGGGTGTGATTATGTGAGCTAGTTTGGAAATGAATAGTAAATAAATCAGATTTATTATGGATCGTCTTATTAATTATTCCCATGAAAAATGATTTGAATATTTTATAGTTGCTTTTTTTAGAAAAAAAAAAACCCCCAATTTTTGTTTTTTTCTGATTGATGTTTGATACTTACATTTGTTAGGTGTTTCCATGTTATGTATTCTTGTGTCCACTTGAGCTTAAAATCAATTTCAATTCTCTGTACTTGACAAAGAGTGCACTTTGATTGCCATCACCGTTTTCAGAGTTGACTTTCAAAGCATGTTTCATTCCAAGTTCGATCAGATCTGCTTGCTGCTTGCAATTTCTTTGTTCTTAGATTATGAGCAAGGAAAATATTGGAAAGTACAAATATGAGAGAGATTACTGTTTGACATAGATGCTGAAGTTTATAATTGAATTTTGCAGTTAAAGAGAGTTGAGATCAAATTGAAACAGTTTGCAGAGATCGAGACTATGTTGTTGAAGGAGTGCGAGCAGGTGGAAAGGGCAAGGCAGAGATTTTCAGCAGACCGTTTGCGTTTTATGTCAAGTCATTTTGGTTCTGGTGGGTCATCTGCTGTGGCTGCAGGGGCTGTATCAGTAGTACCTGCAATGAACAACAGACCTGCAATTCCACCAACCTTACCATCAGCTTCACATTCTGGTTTTGGACCCACAACTCATCCAGCTATGCCCTTTATGACCAGACCATCCATGTTCCCATTTGGACCAGGTGGTGTTGGATCATCTGTACCCTTGTCAGCAATGCAGTCTTTCTCAGGTGGATCCCCTGGATCTATTATGATGGGTTCCAGTGCTTCAAATTCCAATGTTGCTCATAATATGCTGAGACCTGTTACTGGAACTAACACAACTGCAAATTAACAATAAATTTTTGGTTTGCATTTCTGTGCATCATAGATATATCATTTGGGTGGGTCGTATATTATTCTCATGTTCAAGAATGCTCCACAGGCAAGTCCATTAATCTTTTGGATCATTCTTCAGTCCATCTCTGAACACATGCCCCTTTGAGACAGCAGCTCTGACATACAAGAAAGAAGAAGATTGTAACTTCTTATTCATCTTGTTTTCAGATTCTCTGCTTCCCTTTCTCAGTTTCAGATGTTGTGACACCCCACCAGCAAGGCTAATTGTCCTGCTTTGTAATTTATATTTATTTTGAGCTTAAAGAAGTATGCGGCTGGATCCTCATTTCTTATGTATCTTTAACATTTGCAAAGTGATCATTCAATGGAGGCAAGGTAGATAGCCCTAGCATATTCATCTTAAGCATGCACCATTTCTAAAGTAGAATATTATACGAGTTTTTGCAATCCGAGTATAAATAATCTCCCGATCATTACTTACTAGCATCTAGTTGTTGTCATCAATAGAGTCATCAATAGAGTTAACAAGTTTATAATATCTGTTTAAAAATAGTTAGTGGAAGCATAGAGAACTGATGGATAAGAACAGGAATACATATAGAATTTTATTTCATTTTGTTTTGTTGCTAATTAGATTTGGTGTTAATTTCGTTGTTTTCTCCTGCTTCATATTCTTGTGTAAGCTGCAGTTGTTTTGAATATAAATACATATTGATGAAGAAATTTGTTAGTTATATTTTGAGGACTGTGGAGTATCTATTACAGGATGTCATTGTTTTCACCATTGGAGCAGCGATGTGCAGTTCGGATTCATAATTTTCATGATACTGTCTGCTCGTGGTTTGTGGTGGTTTGGATGATGCAGAGCTTGTTTTTGGTAGAGAAGAGGCCAAGAGGAAAACCAAGTAAAGGAAGCAATTGTCCTCACATTACAGAATTCACCATTGGGACTAGTGAATGAATTCTATGTAGCTTTAAGTAAGACATAATGCAAAGGAGGAGATTTCTAAGAGGAAAACAAATTAAAAGAAGTTATTTTTCACACATAAAAATGACCAAGACATAACATGAGGAAGGAGATTTCTAAGAGGAAAACAAATTAAAATAAGTTATTTTTCACACAAAAATGACCAGTGGTACTAGTAAAGCAAATCCAATGGCTAGATTTAACTGCAAAAAAGTCATGTGAAAGTAGTAGGATAGAGTGACCCTTTCCCGTTCCTTTGGCTGTGTACACTCTAGAGAAAAAAGGATGGTAGGTGCTACGCCTGCTCATCGCCCTTACCTGTGCTTTATTCGTTCCTCCCACTAATTGCCGATTGCCCTATCATCTATAGCGGATCCTTCTCTAGAAGAGGATCATTTGTTACCTTTTGGATAGTGGCTGTAATGTGAAATTGTTGGGTAGCAAGGCTTGCTTGAGTACCTATTAAATGTTTATCAATCACTTTTGCCATGGACCAAATTTCTTGCTTATTGCTCGACTCAATGATATAAAGTTAATGTTCCTCATTTGGAAGTCAACTCAACAAAGGCTTTAGTTCATGCTATTTGATGAGGTTGTTCATCTTTGGTTGCAATTGTGATTGGGCTAGTTTCTTTTTTGGCTAGCGTTTTCTCTTCAAAATTCAAGTATATCAATGGACCCTCAAAACCCTAGTCATCTACGCTTCCCACCCACACTGCCCACCCAACTATATCCACATGAACACCCACCCTTGTTATGCAAGGGGGAGATAGATAGTTGCTTCCCACCCACCCAACCAGCTGGTTTGGTCTTTGACTAGATATCAAATGGAGCTTTGATTGGATCGTACGGTTCTATTGGAGCCAATCCATTGAGAGGGGAACAACTGAAGGGAAATAGGGTGCCAAAGAAGGGTAGGATTTGGGTAAGGCGGTTTATTTGATTGAAGCCTGCTATAGCCCATTGGGTATTGCCCTCAATCGCTTCCCTTGAACAAAGATGGACAATTAGATAGCTAGAAAGCTCTGACTAGCTGACCAGATATCATAGCTTCTTGAAATGTATTGCCTTAGTTCTTGTATCAGATACTCTTCCTTCTGGCTCATCGCTAACTTAATGTCAAAGACCTGCCCCACTATTTGATATGAGAGAAGACCCTAATATACCAAAGGTTGGTTCGTGTATTTTTGGAGGTTTGGGGAGAGCATATGACAATCTGTTACCTTTGTTGGAGGTGAACATTGTCTCAATAATATCTCTCTTATTAGAGATCAGACAACTAATCTCCTAAATAATAGGAGTATTATTATGTGCGCTCCCTTCCTTTGGGTTTGGGGTTTCCTTTAAAAAGATGAGCTATTTTAGTGGAACCACTAACAACTAACTTGCAACTTATGACGTGGAAGGAGATGCAACTAACATTTGCACTTGAGGGTATCCTTTATACATAAGGACACAAAAGTCGATAAGATTGTATGAAAAATCACATGGTAGTGGGAGAGAACAATATTGAAACTAGAATTGGTGAGTGCAATTGTTTTTGAGAATAGAAAGTGGAGGCAATGTGAACATTGTAAGTGTGAAGGGAGGTGGAGGCAACCATGATAAAAAATGTTGTAGGCATATACAACATTGAAAAATGTTTAAAAGTGAGGTAGTGAGTTTCTTGCCAAGGAAGCCCCTTTTTAAACCTAACCTAAAAATAGGTAGTTGAGATTGAAATTGTCTGCATTAGTACACATCCAAGTTGGAATTCACTCACATACCACTCAGCCAAGTTGCCCCTTGGTTTTTAATCATGGAAAATGCACATTTTTACATTTTTGCAAAGTACTCAGTGGAGGCAGTAGGGACTATTTTAAGGTTAAACAAGGGGCCAAGCTTTTGAAATTTTAGTGAAGGTCAAGCCCTAGAGATTAGTCCCAATTCATATGCTTTTGGACATGTTACTATATGCTAATTCATGTTGTTTTGATCCCAATTCATACACAATTGGCAATGACATGTCCAAAGCTCTACCCACAAGGGCAATTGTAACCCACATGATGGAGGTGATTATAATGTGTTGCCCTTGACATAATTAAATATTATCTATTACTAGTTATCTTTAGGCTTACCAACCAATCTTTGCATTCTTTTCTCTAAATTGTAACACCCAATAGCCATTTGTAATGACTTAAACATTCACTATTATGCAATGTGATTGAAGCATTTGTTGCATAGATGTATTGATTTGTTGGAGGAATCTTACATTACAAAGGGCATACAAGAGTCTATCTTAGACGTGAGAAGATAGGAATCCTTAATTGTTTGCTTGATATTTCTAATGTTGAGCAACAACTTGTGGAATGCGACCTTGGAAGTAGTGGCGCCTTCTATTAAAAGATCATGTTTAGTTTCACAATAGTGTTAACACATCTCAAAGAATAGACCCATAAGAAATCTTTGCATGCATTGAAGTGCTCTTCACCAACAATTATTGCCCAATGTCATTAAAAAGATTCATAGAGTATCCATCAAAATCAACTTCTCTTTTTTATGCGAAAGCTTAGCCACACATTTATTAATGTGTAAATTTTGACTTGCAAATCTATTCTCATTAGCAAGAATGTACCAAACAAGTTTCTAGAACTCTTGTATAGTTGCTAGTGCTTGTGAACACTTAAAATCGTCCATGCTTAATCACTTCATTTTGTCCTATCTTAAGCCATTTTTAAATAATAAAAATAATATTGATTTAACTAATTCATCCTTTTTGTCATCCTATCGTAATCTTTAGTTAAATAAATATCTACTATTTATTTAATTAATTTCACAATTCACCTTTATCTCTTTATCCTTATCCATTCAATCTAGTCCTTAAACTTGTTCACACAGATCACAATCTAAAATTGCTATCATGTGACAAGTGTCCCTTTCATATGTCTAACTAAGCCTCATCTAGGTTCATTGAACTTAGAGACTTTCCAAAAGTCATCTTATCAATTCATTTCAAACAACCTTTTTTTGGGGGGGGGGGGGGGGGCGGGGGATAAAACGTGCATATAGAATATTAATAATAGGGAAAATACATGATATAAATACATAGATGAAGCAATTGTACAAAATATGGGAGCAAGGCTCAACCATTGAGGCAACAATATTTAACTAGATACGAGGAATACTCTAGCACCTCTGGATTTAAACTTAGAGACAAACCTGAAAGAGTCCAACACCAACTGTATGGACCAAACACACATAGCAAAAGCAAAGTACTGATGATTAGCTCTAACCCAAATCAAAATAGGAGAGAGGCTTCACATAAGGATGTTATCCTATTGCACCTCCTAACCTTAACCCTTATCCTATATATGACACTTGTCACATGATTATAACTTTGTGATCCAAATTTTTAATCTTTAATCAATCTTAGCCATCTATTACCCAATTCATCTTGACCCTTGATTTCCCTTTTGGAATTTCTATAAATCAGAGGCCTCTCATCCCATTTGGACGTTCTTACATTTCATGCTACTATGTTTTCCATTTATCACTTAATCATCTTGATCATATTGTGATGCTTCTGGATTTATGAGAAACCACATTCAATCTATCAACACATCATTGATTATTGTCTTTATGAGGTTTGCATGTATTTGGTTTGAATAGGCTAGTTTATACATATATTTAGTTATGCATGGAATACGATGCTTACTACTTGTGAGGATTCATTTTCTTAAATGAAATATAGAGGGCTGCATGGACAGTAGAAGAAATTGTTTATATGTTGCACCACCAATTAGAAGAAGCAATAAGGGAGATTGGTTTGGCTATGTACAATTTGATAATGCTAGTTGAGTATTGTTGATGAGGGTCTTGTCAACTATACTAGTACATTGGATAACCATTCTAAGTGGTGGCAATTTATTAGTTTTTTTTGGCATGGCCCTCAACAATGTTAAATACAACTCATTAATTTGGAAAAATGGTATTTGGGGAGGAGTGATCCATAATTTGATTAGTTTAGTTGAATCAAGTAAGTTTAGTATTGCAAAGTCACATGTAGTGGTCCTAAAGGCGTTTTGGAGCTAAAGGTGCTACGTTTAGTAGGTGTTTCGATTGGCTACAAGATTACCCACAATTGTGCTGCACATGTTGCTTAAGGCTACAAACTTACTTGTAGTATTCAAGTGTTCTATGGGTTGTAGGCTTTTGAGGTGGGTGGTTGTAAGCTAACTTTGTAATAGTGCCATGTGTGTTGCATGTGATTAGGAATTTGCTAGGTATTAGTTCAAATTGAGATGCAATACATGAGATTGTAAGGTGATTCCTTCCCCAAAATGTCTCCTATTGAGGAATCTTTTGTAATTTTACAATAATTTTTTATCCCATCCTCTATTTTGGGTGTTGTTTGAACCATTTTAAAGATACTAATTACAGTTGCAACTTTCCTATTATAGTTTTTTGACATTTGTAGATGAGTTTGTGATGAGTTCAAAAAGAACTTATCAAAATTGTCACTAAAAGAATTTTACTTAAATTTGGCTATCACTTTTTTGGTCTTTTGACATGAGTATGCTTAACTGCAAGTCTATTACAAAGCCTAAAATACTTATATTACTAACATGTTGCTATTTCTAGCCCGTTTAGGATTTGTTTTTACTCGACTTATGGTAGATCTTGTGAAGGGTTGGGACCCTTGTTTTCTCGTTTTATCTAATAAAAAACATCTAAAATGTAGGTTGAGATAGAAATTTATGGAAAATTACCTCAATTTTTTTTTTTTGGGCGTGCTATAAACTATGAGATTATTTTAGCCCAACATGTCTCCTATTGAGGAAATCGAGATTTCTTTTTTGTAATTTTACCTTAGCTTTTTTATTTGATGGAGGTCCAAACTTGCAAGTACGAGAGCCCAGCAAGGGCACAAAGCTCACGAGCACACCAGCCCAATGAGGGCCTTCACAGAGTATTATTTGAACTATTTGAAAGATATTAAATAAACTTGTGGACTTCTATAATATTTTTTTGTGGTTTCTATGTGCAATTTTTATGATTTTCAAAAGAATAAAAAAATCTCATAATTTTGGCACAACTTTATTCTCTCACTTGTATTGTTTAACAATCTTTATATCATTGGAAAGATATTGAAGAAACCTACAACTTTGTTGTCTTATGCTTATAATGATTCGTAATATATTTAAAATTAATACAAAAATGTGTTTTTGACATACATGAAAAGATTCTATTTTAGTCTTTTGCAAATATGAAAGAACCCATAAGAAAGCATTACAAACATCTAACATCAAAGTTGTCGGTCTTATCAAATATCTTTTTCATCTACAAATGATATTCTAATGGGAGTTTGAGAAAAAATAGTCATAAGTATAAAAGATTTGTTTTAGTTTCAAAAGAATTTTTGTTTTTGTCTGAGTAAATTGGTTTCACCTATTAATACGTGCTTAAGTCCAACTTAGAAATATTTATTTAATAGTTTTAAGTTTGCATATTTCCTTAGTGTAACTGAGTTGTCATGGTTGGTCCTAGTCTCTCATCTCATTGAGACACTTTCTCTTTATGTACACTCCATCTTTCTTGCTTCTGCCTATATAAGAAAAGACATTGTACATTTGTAATATAACTGAATATATCATTTCCTGGTGAATCATATTTCTCTAACTTTGTGTGGAAGTGCTTGTGTTAAGGAAATACATTGTACATTTATAACATAACTCAATATATCATTCCTGGTGAATCATATTTCTCTCTCGTTGTGTGAAAGTGCTTGTTTTCACCATCTTGTCTTGGGAGCTTTGCTCCAACATGATATTAGAGCCCGTTGTTCTGCATCTCTTCCCAATCTGAGATCTTACCAACCCAATTGAGATTCCGGTTGTTCATTTGTTGAGCTGTACGATTTTCTATTGGCATTTGAATTTTTTTAAATTTCTATTTCGCCAAAATCTTTGTCAGCAATATTTGAGCCTATTGTTGTAGCAAAAAGTTTGGTCACTGGCTGTTTGTAGTTGGCCGAAGATCCCTTCTTGTGCATTGTTTTGTGTAGAACGACATATCTCTTTGCACGACTTCTGACAGGGTTTCATCTGACCTGCATCAGATTTTGTCTTCTTGCACTATATGTTTGGTTGGACAATCTTTTGTTTGGCTCAATTGTTGGGAGATGCATTTCCTCCAGCATTTGATTGGTCTTGATTCCTTATCGATCGACGAAATTGGCAACCGTTTATTGCTCAGGCATATTCATTTGATGGTGCTTTTATTGGGTGGTTTTATGTCTTGCACAAGGGTTCCAATGTGCACACAACCTGTGCTTTTTTTTGTCTTGTTTCAGGCATTGCAATTTTTGATGGCCCATGTGCCTTCCATAGTGCTGTTAGCTTTATAGTCTATCACAGATTGTATTTGGCATCATGCTCTTGCTGTGATCAAATCCCTTTTGGATCGGTTTCTCACGCTGCATCTGCATTCACATCGTGTTTGACAAATCTCAAGCCAGTTTTTGGTGATCGACAAGTCTAATTTTTATTGCTCTAGTAGTTTAGCATCCCTATTTGGCTTTGGCGGTTGGAAATTGGGGATTGACTTTCAATATTGAATCTATATTTTGTGGACGGTTTAAATCATACATTAAATTTAAAAATGTTAAACACTAAGAATTGACTGACATTCTCTAAGCTTAATATATTAATATTACTTAATATATGTAATTTAAAACTGACCATATTTTAGAGGCTGTGATCAGTATGATCCATTGCCGTATCATTTGCTCGGCTGGCGCCTTCCAACGACAGCCTATCAACCTTCTCATACTTGCATACGTAGCAACCCGTGCCTATTGCAACTAGCAGAAGCTTTAGTCCTGTTCGTGGATAGGTTGTCTTGTTTCCAATTGAGCTCCTTTCATTGTTTGGCACAAATTTGTCTTTGTAGGAGTTTAATATTGCACTTGGTGGCTTCATTTTTCTTGAAATTTCTGCGCACGAGCTCACACAAATTCTCTTCTCATTGGCTAGAGCATATCAGATAGACTTTAGAATTCTAAAGTCTTTCACAATTATTTGTGCACATTAGTGTTTTGTGTGAACGGTTGAGGCGTTTGGTGGGTCCACAACCAAAAGCCTTGAGCGCACTATTAAGGGACTTTATTCCCATATTGTGCAGATGAGTTTTTTGTTATTTTATAGTTGGATTCCTTTCCTTGGCTCTGTTGTGTGTACCAGTGGACTCTGATAACTGTGCTCTGTGAATCGTGGTGCTTATTGACTTGCGTGGGCCGATGCTTGTGGGAGTATTGAGGTGGACTATGACTAGCCGTGCTTGTGATTGGTGCTTCACATGGCTTGTCCGCCAATTTATCACCCTAAGGGGCCCATTATTTTGTCCAAGGAATCTTTCTACAAATTTTTGCCATTATTATTGCTTATTTTGACAAAATATTTGGTGTTTGGGAAATTGCAAAAATCTTTTTGCATCTATTATGGGGGTGTGCATATTGGTGCTTTCTGTATCATGCCAGACTTTAGGATTGAGCCATTCACACCATACAATTAACACACATGGAAGCTTAAGATGTTTCAATTGTTGCAATCTTGGGGTCTTTGGAAAATGGTGGATGTTGACCAACCCAAGTTCAGTAAAGAAATTAATGAGTTTGTTTATAGAAAGAAATTGGATGAGGCAAAAGGACTCATAGGTCTTCACATGCCAGATAATTTGTTGCTTCATATTGTTGAATGTACAACACCTAAAGAAGCGTGGGATAAGCTTGCATCATTTTTATGGTAAGGTCAATCCATTTAAGATCTTGCAACTTTAAGTCAATCTTATTTCTCTCAGTCTAGATGCATTTCCCACTATTCAAGACTTCCTTGCATAGTTTAACTTGGTTTGTCGCCGTTCAAAGGTTGTGGTCATGCTAAAGTAGATAAGGAGTGCATTTTCTTGATCCTGTCTAAGCTCAGAGGCCACTTCCAAGTGTTTGCCTCTACCTTCTATTAAACTATGGATGCTATGGGAGAAGCTCATAAGATGCCTTTATTTGAAAAGTTTTATGATAGATTTATTAGGGAGCAAACTAAGTTGATTTAGATGGATGTTCTTCCTAAGAGTCATGCTTTGATGGGTCACTTTTCTAAGGGCAAGGATAAGAATAAGATCGAGCCCAAGGCAACATCTGGTGTGCCTCCCCCCACCTCTTCTATAGAGCCTCATCCTTAGAAGGAGAGACCAAAATGTATCTTTTGTAAGAAACTTGGACATAGTGAAGACAAATGCTATAAGAAGAATAGACCCACATGTGGCTTTTGCAAGAAAGAGGGACATGATGTATCCAATCGTTACAAGATGGAGATTCATGAGTTGAAGCAATTCATCAAGGAGCATCACATTTCACTTTCTTCTTTAGCCAAACATGAGGATACTTCTCCTAGATACATGGAAAAAGGTCTTGCCTTGATCACCATTCATGCACCTAGGGATGTTGGGTGGATCATTGATTCAAGAGCTTCAGTTCACATCACCCATTTAGATGATACCATGATTCCAGGTTCTCTTCAAGAACCACTACATGATAGACCCTTGACTACCAATGATCAATTTGTTCATGTTGCTGGTGTTTGTGATGGTTTTTTGGGTATAGGTTTAGTTTCTAATGCTCATTTGATTCTTGACATTACTTATAATCTATTACCACTATATCATATTAAACAACAAGGCAAGACAATTGAGTTCATTCTAGATTCAATGCTCATTCATCATCCTACAATGGATATTTTTGCAGTTAGTAGAGCTGATAATCAGTCCAAGGTGTTTACCTTTGACTGCTTCATTGATGATGATGATCCATATGTTCCTTTGACTCATCTAGTAAGGGTAGTAATGGGTTTGTGAATCTCCTCATGATTCCTCCTACACCTGCTTCTTCAGATTTGGAGATTTCTTTTATTCAACATTCTGATCATAGTGTTCTAGATCTTGCTTTGTTGGATGAGTATTTGGTAGGTATTTTTGTTTTGTTTGTTGAGTCTCATCTTGTAGATTTGTGAGACATACTTGAGGGGTTTTCTCTTCTCTCTAAATATAATTTGATTACTATTGTTGATTCATCTTTGGAATTTGATGAGTTTCTTCATTTACTTGATTTGCCACATTCCTTGATTGAGCTTGATCACGAGTATGTGGTGTCTTATTCATACTTGGAAACTCCTACTCATTTTTCAAAGACTTCTCCTTTGAGACTTTCTTCCTCCCTCTTTCAATTGGACTGGAGTGGCTTCTTCATCATTCAGTGGACTTGTTTCTTTTTAAGGGGAGATGTGTTGCTTGTAGACATTGGATCATCTTTTGTTTCTAGGAATACTTCATTGGCATTGGAGCAACTTCATTATGAGGGGGATAATATTGTCTCTATCTTTTCCTTCATTAGAGGGGTGACTATATTGTATTTTCATGATAGATGTCATTCTTGGGGGGTATTGTAGGACCTCTATTCATCACTTCATGATTTGCATATCTCATTTTTGGAGAGGAGTTCTTTCCCATGAGGTTTTCTCCTTTTCTCCATTTGTGAGAATAGTTACATGATTAGTTGTACATGGGTGCCTAACATGGCCTAGTTGCCAAGATCCATCATCATAACATATTAGATCATTTGCGTAGTGATTTGGGTATGTGGAGGATCATGGGGGAGGCAAAAAGAGGCGATGTGAAAAAAAAATGCATTTTTAATTAGCTCGAAAATGCAAAAAATTGTGTTGACTTTTTACTTGAGTCAAGTGACACTACATGTATCCATAGCAATCACCTTAGCGGAAGAAATGTTGGTTAATAATGTATTTGATCCGATTGGATATTCATTACATCGATGATTCAATATATATAACAAAGGGATATCCGATCCAAAATAAGATATTCATTTTCTTTGAGACCATAAGAAGAAAAACATAGCCACCCTTTGGTCATTTTCACCGACGACGACAACAAAACCTTAAAAAACCAAGACAAAGTGATTGGATATCAAAGACGATGTCCGATATTCATTCTTCCTAAGAAAAATCCACCTCCATATTGTTCAAAGGTAGGTTATTTAGTTGTTTTCTTTTTTGTCTATTTTTTAATTTTTTCCATTGCTTTTTAGTTTTTTTAATTACAAATTAGGTTTTTTTAATATGAATTATAGTTTGTAGATTTTTTCTTTTTTAATTTTGAACTTTAATCAGGTAACTTACAATCATGACCATTAATCCAAACTCTGCACCTTCAAACTCTCCAACACCAAACCCTCCCTCAATTTAAGGTTTGATTAATATTAATTCGATTGAGTTGAGGAACATTTGTGAATTGTATTGTAGGCAACCTCATCTATCGTCAATGACAACCATGTTAGAGTCAATAATTTCTAATATCGAAACCTTCACAAGTCAAGAAAGTTCCATTCTATCACGACGAGAGTCCATGAGGCAACAATATGTCGATGGGTTGTCATATGATGGGGTCAAGAATCTTGAAATTAGCAAAGCACAATTAGCTGCATTATTTGTCAATCCTAGAACTGGACAAACTATTGATGTGAGAAAGCCTAAATATTCTATCAAATGGTGCTAGCATTGGGGTATAATAGATAACTTTTGGCATCATTGGTGGATGGTTTATAATAAACCACCCAACAACAATCTTAATGTCCCTTTATATTTCCTTCACAAACTATATGTTGAGTTTGTCCTAGGTATGCATGTCAACTACAATGACATGAGAGATTTATAGGGTGTGGGTAGAGATATGCCCAAGGATAGACCAAAGACAATTTGAGTGGTACAAGGCCCATATGTTCTCCCTCCTTGTCTTGCTCCCCATCTCCAATACCACATCTAGATCATGTTGCAGAGGCAACCTCATAGAGCATATCGGTTATTCATTCTTTGACTAGCCATTTGGTTTCTCAGACCTCATCACTCACCCAACCACAAGGCGGTGTTGGTATAGCCTCCTTGACTCCACATATTTGTTTGCCAGATACTTGCACTATGTGCAACCACACATGCTTAGGTCCTCTTGGACAACCTATTGAGGCTCCCATTGAAACATCAAAATATGAGGTCCATTAGATAGCTGGCGCAACACATGAGATGACATGGATAGCATCATATCCCAGAGAGTCATTTCATACTAGACATGAGGAGGATCTTGGATCTTACCGAGACAATGTAGTGGTAAATTTGAACTTGTAATTTCATGGTGCATTTTATTTTAAATTAATAATTATAAGAGATATCAGTAAGTACTAATGCCTATTTACGTGGTTCATTTAACAATTGATGACCAAGGAGGACATGACACAAGTCCAAAACAACACCATCTCAATCATTTCATTTGGTCTTGAGAGTTATATTGTATACTTTTTTACACATAGATGTTTATAAGTTTTTTATTGTATACATGCATATCATTTATATTGTCATTAACTAAATTATATATTAATTTATATATTTATCTTATTTGAACTTGTAGGAGAATCCTAGTGTGGTCGAGGTGTAGTGTTGTCCAACCTTTGGAAGTACAATGACCAATCGAGGAAAGGTAATTGAAGACAAGTTTAATTGAATTAATAGTTTAAAAAACTTATATAATTGTGCAATGGATTAGATGCTAACTTTTCAAATGTATTAAATGCTTATACATGTGTACATAGATTGCTAGTCTTACATACTTGTCGGTTTTATGTACATGTACCTATTGGGTTCATATCATTGTTGACTGCTCCCACAACACTTGAAGAAGAATCAAAAGATGTACCCCAATAAGTATGTGTTTATTGTATATTGTAGATAAATATGTTTAGATAAAAGTATCTAGACATGTTTAGTTTATGCTTCTTTCATTGACACTTATATATTAACTTGTATAAATTTTATGTTATGTGAACATGTAGGGTTATACCCAACATGACAATGTCATGGAGCTTCTGCCACAATCATATGCGAGGACTCTTGATTGTTCTAGGGGAGTATCATATGTAGAACTTTTTTCAGAGAAAAGATGTAGACTTGAGGTAATAAAGAATTCAATTATAGAGAATTTATGGTTCAACATTGATTTTGATGTTAATTTGACAATTCTAAATTGTATTATATAATTAATCCCACTTGTGATTTGAATTGTTATTGTGAAGGCATCTTTAGAGCCTTGGAATACTTCAAAGAGACTTGATTTTGATGAGCCCCCATAAGTTTAGGATGTGCTAGAGACATGTAATAGTCATTTGTGGACAATTTGGGATTCATACATAGTTATTTTGCATGCATATTTTGTATATATATTGAGATGGCATGTGCCACATTTTATTAAATTTTGTTTGAGTTGGTGTTTATGCCATTTTTGTATATAGAGATACACAATTATTGTATAATTTGATATACAAAATTTGCTATTTGATCTAATTTGTTCCTCATGTGCATGTCTTCTTACTTTGGAACTTTAATTTTGAATGTATAATTAGTTTAGAATGGTTAGGTTGGGAACAATAACATGTTATAGTCTTTTAATGATATTGCACTTCAATAAAACTTATGAATGGCAATCAATATTTCATCCTATCTCGAGTGTTAAATTTGGTTGCCTTGGGCAACTGCACCAAAATTTATGACCATTTTTGTATTGTTATTAATCATAACATGGATTCTTAGTAATGATGGATGGCAAGTAATAAAAATTGGATTCAATTTCATGCTCTAACTCCTTTGCTATTTGTAAAATTTCATTGCATAATCAAACACATTAATTACTAAGGCCATGCTTAAACAAATTACTTACTAAGTCTATGATCACCCTCAAGTTTGCAAAAGCAACTGGACACCTACGAGAGATGGAGCACAACTATGATTATATCAAGGCTTAATATAGATTTGTTAGCCTTTGTCTTTCTTTTCATCCTCATTTTCATTTGGATTAATTTACCATTGATAGGAACCTGAGGCTATGTCGTAAAGAAACAAATGTAGGAATCCCATGAATGCATGATCTCTCTTCAATATTAACCTCTCTCACATATTTCAGAGCTACATAGTGAATCCACTCACAAATAGTCACTAATCATATAAAAGGAGAAGAAGTCGCTAAACTATAAAAATTCAAGGGGATTGGAATGATACTAAAAAATACCATCAATAATGTAGCTACATGCGAAGGAAGGGGAGAAATGAAATGATAAAAAATTAAGGTTGGGTAAGAAGGTCCAACAAAATTTCCATCTTAATGAGAGCACACAACAACACACTACTCACTTCAAAGACTCAGAATTAAGGTCATTAAGCTATTGGAAGCTCAATTGATTTCTTTCAGGAGTCATAACTTTTCATTATGTATGTTATGGAGGATTTGAGAGAGGTTGGTATAGGGGAAAAAATGAATGGGATTTGTAATTATTGAACGATTAATTGTATTAAGAGATGCCAAAAAGTTTAGTAGGTTTAGTACATTTGTCAAAAAGTATCAAAAAGATTCAAAAGTTGCAAAAACAGTCGTGCACACGAATTATCAGTGCCAATACGTTCAGGTAGGTGAGTTTATGCTAGGCATGCTCTTGTCTTACTTCCTAACTTTCTCGAACGCTCAAGGTCATATTGTAGTTGTGCTATCTCTTAAATGCCCAAAGTTCACAAACTGCCAAACTTTGACAAACCATTTCTAAAAATATGGGGCACATACAAATGATCCATTTGGATCTATAGGGTCATGTGAGGCCCCTCTACAATAACCTATCTCATATTTTCAAGAATAGGAGCCATTTCTTAGGACAACGATTTTTCTATTGATGCAAAAATCGCTAGATGCATGCAATGCAAAGTTGCAAGGTAGTCTAATTTTTGTTCTTTTCATCATGGGAATGAACCCTTAGTGCCAATGTGTCTGGATAGGTGGGTTTATGCTAGGAATTCTCCTTTTTTGCTTCTCAACTCACCCAAATGTTCAAGGCCATATGGTGGTGGCACTATCTCTCAAGTGTCATAAGTTAAAAAACTATGAAAGTTTGAGAGACCATTTGCTAGAATCCAGGGCACATACAAATAATCAGTTTGAACCTATAGGGTCACATGAGACCCCTCCACAATAACCTATCTCATATTTTTGAGACTTGGAGAAATTTTCTTAGGGAACAACAATTTTTCTATTGATGCAAAAATTGTCAAATGAATGTAATGCAAAGTTGCAAGGTGGCCTAGTTTTTATTTTGTTCTTCATGGGCACAAGGTGTTAGTGCCAACACATATGGGTAGGAGAGTTAATACCAGGCATGCTCTTGTTTTTCTTTCCCACTCGCCTAGACATTCAGAGCCATACTAGAATGACACTATCTGTTAAGTGCCCTAAGTTCAAAAAATTGTCAAACTTTGACAAACCATTTCTCAAAATCTGAGGGCACATACGAACAATTCATTTGAACCTAAAGGGTCATGTAAGGACCCTCTACAATGACCTATCTCATATATTCAAAACTCAAAGCAATTTTCTTAGGGAAATGTTTTTGTTGATGCAAAAATCGTTTGATGCATGTAATGCAAAGTTGCATGGTAACCTAATTTTTATTTTGTTCATCATGGACACGAATCATCAATGCCAACACATTTAGGTAGGTGGGATTTTGATAGTGATGTTCTTGTTTTTCTTCCCAACTTGCTCGAATGTTTAGGGCCATATCATAGAAATACTCTCTTAAGTGCCCTAACTTAAAAAAATGTCAAACTTTGACAAGCTATTTCTCAGAATCTAGGGCACATATGGACAATCCGTTTGAACCTATAGGGTCATGTGAGACCCTAATACAATAACATATCAAATTTTTGAGACTTGAAGCTATTGTCTTAGTACAACAATTTTATATGCAAGCAGTGCAAATTTGCAAGGTAGCCTAATTTTTGTTTTGTTTGTCATGGGCACAAACTGTGCCAACACATTTGGGTAGATGGGTTTATGCTAAGCATGGTTTTTTTATTCTTCCCAACTTACCCAAACATTCAGGGCCATACATTAGTTGTGCTATCTCATAAGTGCCATAAGTAAAAAAAGCTATCAATCTTTGACAAGCTATTTATTATAATCTAGGGCACATACAAATGATCCATTTGAACTTATAGGGTCACATGAGGCCCTTCTACAATAACCTATGCAACTAATGTGACAAGAATGTAACTACTGCAAGATGTATTGAAATGATAATGAGGATGAAAATAATTAATATAGACCACCAAGGCTATACTAAGCCCTAATAAAAATGATAATGCAAATGAATGAAAGGCTAACTAAAAAGAACTAACATTTGAATATAAATACATTCTAGACACATAATCACCATTACACATACACGTGACATCCATGAACATACATAAGTAGGTTATACACATAAGACTTGTTACTCTAAACCTTTTTCATCATAATCATAATGTTTTTCATACATTCTAGACACATAATCACTATTACACCTACATGTCCTTATGATTACTCATGTCCTCATGAGTCATGTACAAATACATCATATATCATCAATACAACTACACCAATGCCATCATATACAAATATGTCAATACATCACCTATCAAGCTATCCTAGATACACAACTGATACATGTGCCTCCAATATCCTTGCTCTGTAACATAGAGCTCTAAGCACTAATATTCTTGAAGACACCTACATTGCAATATTATAAAAAATGTCAGTATTAAAGAAGGAGTATTGATTAAAAGTAATTTAACAATGAAAGTAACATGAAGTCCTAATGAACCTAAGACAACCCTAATGAACCATAGGGATGTTATTATTAATAATGCATTGTAACTTCCATTACTTAGAGTCTCCAACCAAACAAATGACTTCAATTCTTTGATTTGATAGTTGAATCAGATTTTCCCATTATTTTTTTAAACCCCTACATTCTCAGGCCATGACAAAAACTAAGTTTATTAACCAAAATAATCATTAGATTGCATTAATTTAATATAATCTTCTTAAGATTTACAACTCACACAAATGCAAATCTCTACATAAGCATAATGAAACCAAAGAACTTATGAATATCATAATGAACCTAGGACAACCCTAATAAAAATAGGAAAACCATCATAACCTCATGTCCTATGCTAAGTTTGTATGGAGCAGTGATTGCATATAAATTGAGACCTAAATCTATTAAGGATTGTTAAGAAACATTAACAACATAAACAACAAATTTTTATGATCATTCTTTGAAATGAAATGCAACATGATAAATCAAGAGGTAGGATTATATCAAGAAGATCCCTTTGTATAAATTACATCAAATCTACCCACAATGTTCAAGAAAAATGTTGACGTGAAATAGTATTGTCCATTAAAAAGACCTACATTTGTTAAGAATTGTTAAGAAACATAAACAATGTGAATAAAAAAGTTTTATGATCATTCAAGTTTAAATGAAATGCATGACAATAAATCAAGATGTAGGAGTATACCATGAAGATAGCTTCTTATTAATTACATCGGATGTACTCACAATGTTCAAGCAAAATATTGACACAATAGTATTGTCCATCAAAAAGCCATACATTTTTTTAAGAATTCTTAAGAAACATAAACACCGTGAACAACAAATTGTTATGACCATTCTTTGAAATGATAGACAATAATAAATCAAGAGTTAAGAGTATACCATGAAGATACCTCCTTATGAATTACATCAAATGCTACCACAATGTTCAAGAAAAATGTTGACACAATAGTATTGCCCACCAAAAAGATCTACATTGATTAAGAATTGTTAATAGAAACATAAAATACTACATATGTTTCACTCAACAATGGTTAAAATTAAACATGAATATAAATAAGACATGAAAATTATCATACTTGCCCCATTTGGTATGAGCTAGATATGCTAGTCAAGTGTTCCTAAAAGGTCATCTCTTAGCTTTAGAGTATCTAGTATTGCTTCATGATCAACACTTCTAACTGTCCATAGTTATTTTGTCCTTGGTTTGACATGATGCTTCAATAAATTAACATTTGTTGTTATAACAAGGTGCAAATACATGATAATGGTTTTGTGTTTCCTGTAGTCTTTAAATGCAGGTATGCTACTCTTTCTATTCATATATGTTGGCGACCAAGTTTCAACAACAACAACTAAATCTGTAGGGTACATGGACCATCACCATCTATTATCGATTGTGTTAGATTCTTCTTAAATCCTTATATGCATTGTGCCAACTAGTAGTCCGATCTCTCTTCATTGCCTTGTGGTGCAAAAACTACATAAACATGTCTTGGTTGTAGAAAATATAAAAGATGGTCATAGTCAAGAGAGATTTACATGTGTCATCATGTAAATAGGATATTGTTTGAGATAAAGGAGTCAGATACTGTGGAATCCATGTATCTACCCACTTGACTCACATTGAACCCAACCATATTGAATACAATTCTAACAAAAACAAGTCAACTCTCATGTCCAAATGGTCTATGTACGTGTATTTGATCTTTAAAATGATTATATCTTTGAAGATTATTTGACTGTCTAACAATCCAATATGTCTCCTACAACACCCTCATCAACCAAACAAAAGATCCTGCACACTTTTGAATCAAGTGTCTCTCTTTGTGATAATGCTGAACTACAACAATCAAGAATTAAACGTGCATCACTAAATTTAGCACCTAAAATCCTCAATTTCTCCTTAACTATATTTCTCTTCATAGATGCACTTTCTCCATCATGCCCCCCTTTCCCATGGACAACTTAAAAAAAAACTCCAAATATGAGCTACACTCCTTTTTGCATGAATTCTACTCAACCAATAAAACATATGAACATTCTTGAATTGAACCATGTAGTTATTTAACCAAATGAGATGTTGACCCAATGCAATATCTTTTTCTTGTAAGAACTCAAAAAAATTCTCAAAACAATGTTGCACATACTTTGATGAGTGAGATCTATCATCAGTTAAATAAAACTGGTATCCCTGATTATTTTCCCATCCTCTTTTGTACTATCAATGACATGTCTATATACGACGTGGACAAAAATAACATTTTGAATATAATTGTAATACTGAGATTGTACCTTGTTTTGTGGTTGCAATGTGTATTTTTTTTCAAAATCAACCACTAATATAATAGTGCTAACCGGGAAAGAGTCCTTACATATTTTAATTTCTGATCAAAGCACTCAAACGTATGGCTATGCCTTGCATACTTGTAAAATAGATTTTCCTTAAAATTTGAAATAAAACCAGACACAATTTCCTCTGTAACTAACTTGCATCTAGAACCCTCACGTCCACTCTGCAAACTATATTTCACCATCTCATATCTCTTTTTCTCAATAATTTTCTTTCCAAATTCATGTTCACTACGCTCATTAAAACATGAAACAAACTTTGACAAGTCACCACATTGTGAACACTTCTCATTTAAACAATTATTTAAATAAAAAAGTAGCCGTCATCTCTAACACATAAAAATAAATCTAACAAGTCTCTAGATGACTTCAAAAGTTGCATTGCACCACATTCCTACAACATTTCGTTAGTATGTAAAGTAGAATGAATATAACATAATAGTTCATGATACATTAAAAACTTCACATGGAACTTACAACAATAAGTATTACGAATTTTAAGAGGTACATAATAAAACAACTTACAAGATTCAAAAGCCCTTTGTGAGATTTGCAAAGTTGGATCATATGTTTCATAAAATTTTCTATTCTATATTATTTGCCCTGATTCCAAGAAATGTTTAGGATGTGGTGTGTAGTCTCGATTGTCAATTCTTAAATTTGAAACATCCATTACATTGGGTGATATTCTAGATTTAAGTGCCAAAATTATTGAATTTCCTCCTTTACATTATCTATAAGCTTCTTATCAACTTGTGTAAGCCTCCCACAAAAATCCCATGTATCATTTTGAAGAGGATCATCACTTAGTGTTTCTCTTCTTGCAAGTGCTCTATCCAGTATTTTATGATTTATGTTGAAATCAATACAAGTTTGTCTTATAAAACAAGCCTTTCTCAAATGATTGCTTGCTAATAAGGTTGTGATCACTCTATGAGCAACTCTCTTATCTTTTTACTTTCTAGTCTTTCCAACAAAATTAAGAGAATTTAAAATATTTTTGATGATAATTGAATTATTCTCATCTTTTTGTTCACATGAATCTTCAATTTGGCTAGCAAAGGTCTCATTTTTGTATCTTTAGCAATTGTACAAAAAGTTGGCATTGCTCAGTCAATGTCTTATTGCTAAAATATTCATTGAAAATTTGTGTAGCCCACAACCGAATGGTTCATGTTGACCTCTTTCCTTCAATGTTTTTTTATAATGCTCTCATTAATTTAAATTAACCATTTTGGGGTTCTTGAAGGTCTTGGATTTGGAATTTATCTTTCTTCCACACAAATGTCTTCATTTCTCATGTAATTTGGTGATACATAATGTTCAATTGTTTCATATTTTTTGAGTGTTATTAATTTTTTCAACTTAAATGTTATTAATGTTATCAAAAAAAATATTATCAATATCAAAATTTCATTTTCCATGTCAGTATTTTCATATTCAATTTTATGTTCAACATTTTTTATATCAATTTCAAAATTTTCTTTTTCAATTTCAATACCATGTTTAAAATTTTCATATTCAATTTCGTCTTCACTTGAAATAATATTTACAGGTGGAGAAGAGGCCTCATCTTGACCAATATTCAACATACCTTATCTTCTCTTTGTATGAATTTTTCTCTTTTTCTCTATATGCTTCAATTTTCTCTATTTTGAGTTTTCTCTTTCCTTTTTGTTTACAATGATTTCTGGTCCCCATTATCCCTACAAAAAGATGCACAAAAATGATTGGTAAAGTGAATATTGTGTGAAAGACTTAAAAGCTGAAATTTATCTGTATCAAACATAAAAACCATGTTTCTTGACTGTAAAAGGAATGTGCAGACTGTTGGAATGCTCAAAACGACCCATTGTTGGAATCCACAAGCTTAACAAAGAAAACATAAATGCACTAAGCATTACTTAACAAAATTCTCCTATTGTGTAGGTTTTCTTTGATAATGTAATTATGCACACTATGAAAGATAGGGTCACCACAAGACTATGGCCAAAACCATTTCAATTCTTTCCTTAATCCCTTTAAAATACCGCAATGCAGTTAACCACATAGGTTCTAACAAGAATATGATAAAGGATACAATTTGGGGACATAAGTCATTAACCCAAGTGATGTATTATAATGATTAAAATGTATTTACACTTTCATTTCACACGCAACATGCATTCTCACAAATATTGATATGCAACACACCCAACAAAAGAACAACAATATCAACATATCACGAACAATAATAATTTCAATCTATTTCACATTCAATTCACCACTTACATTATACAATTCACAATTCTCAATCAAGAGCTAAGCCATAAACATTCAAGTCAAATTAGACATATTTATCAATTGCACCATCGAAAGAAACACATCAAAGCATTCAAGACCACTCAGGGGCCACTATTATCCAAAGTCAACAAGAATCAAACATTGAGGAGATAATCAATCACTCTAGAAATAACTTGTTAGAACAATCAAGGGTCTAAATAACCATTTATCATAAAGAATTTCTGAAACATATCATACTAGGGAAAACAAGGCAACAACAAAAATTGTTGCCATTACCATCCACATACTCCAAAAAAATGAAGACCCAACAAGAGAAACACACCAAGGAGTGATCATTATCCACCTCAGGAGGCACTCAAATAGGGGTATTTATCCTTTCCTAATAGGTGCAACAAAACCTAGGAGTTAATATTCCTCTACAAAACTCTACTTGGGTTGGTTCACACTAAACTCACTAAAATACAATACAAGGTACCCAAGCAACAAATTGAACAACTAACTCACAATTTTTACAACTACTCACATAACTATGTGGCAAGTACTAACAACCACATGGGAAACAATATGAACTAGAGACCCTAGTGTTGAAACATAGGCTCTAATACTAGATTTAATTCCCTAGCAAAAGGACCAAGGAAAAAAATCGAAGAACAACTTTTTTTTGAAATAGACAATGACAACACCAAAGTTATGACAACAAGATGTCACATTTGCACTACAATGTGCACACAAGTGTCACGAGAGCACTACAACATTGAAGAATTACTACACAAGACCTTAACATTACATAAGAAAGGTGGTACCAATGGAAGACTAACAACTGTGGAACAATTCACCATGATGAAATGATAAGAGAGTGAAAGGCAGCACCTCAATGATGACCGACACAAACTACAATCACATTCACTCACAAAATGACACTAGGATGGGATAAGGGATTCATCAAATTTTAATCTACATCAAACCACAATAATCAAGTGAAGGCCAAAACACTTACGACATGCTCAAAAGATTGACATTGATGGAGTTTAATAGTCCACATTGCTAGACTAGATGACGAATTTGTCAATTTCAGAGTCAAGGGAGTAGGATGAGGGACAAATCAACTCGAGTCCACTGAATAATACCCATGCCAAACCTAAAAAATGAGGATTAACATATGCAAGAAGTCACTCAACCAAGAGGAGATAAATCTCCACCGACTGGAAGGATGACAAGCCATTTCCAAGAAACAAAATATATTTGAAGGAAAGGATTGTCCTAAATCATACTATATGACACTTGTCAATATAATTATGAAAAAGGCTCCAAAGAACAAGGGAACAAAATCCGAAATACTAGGTCACCTCTATTAATGGCTAATGATTAAATTCTGTCAATGAAACTACGAATTGGACACCCTAGGGACACTAGTGCCTAGGGAGGACACTAGTGCATCATGTTAGTGTCCTAGCAGCATGCTATAGTCCAATTCTGCATGCTAGTATCCTACCTGGTGAGATGTATCAAGTTAGTGAATTGTCACTAAGACACCTCAAATGTACCCCTAAGGCCCAATGATGCCACATGAGTCCAAAAAATGACAAAACTAGACTTAAGGGACAAAATTGACAAGCGACTTCCCTTGGTGTTAGATACCACCAAAATGCTCAAGGAGAGGTTGGGAGAGACTGTAGTGACCTTACCAACACTTATAAATCCTTTCCCAAACCAAAATAATCAAAGAAACAAGATTATGACACTTTTTGATAAAAGAGACACTTAACAACACTCTACAAGGGGTCCAAAATGGACCAAAAATCACTTGAAACACATCTAAAATGCAAGACAAAGGCACAATGGGTCTACAAAACCAACTAAGATGACATTAAAACACCTTAGATTCATTTTAAGCCCAAAAAATAAGTTCCTAACTTCATTTTTCCTTAAGAAAGAATAATCAAATTGAGCAATTAACAAAGAAATTGTGCTTTGCTCCAACACTAAGACATGCAAACCAATCCATACATAGAAGCATCATCCAACATGAATTACATCCATCTCAATGATGATTTCTATGAATAATAATTATATTTTCATTATAAGAGGACTCAAATGTCGTTTAAAATATACAATTACATTTCAACTAATGAGCATAAGGGAATACATGGGAAATGGATCCACTGAGAAAGCTTAGCTTGTTATCCTTTGAACCCTAGTGGTGGTATACACACCACCCAATCATATGGAATCAAAAGATCTACTCCATTTGTTCTAGGAAATAGTCACAAAGGCCAAAGGTACTCACACAAACAAGACACATAAGGAAAGACAAACACTCATCCAAACATGAAGCATACATAGCATCAAGATATGAGAAATACATGACATCCAAGAATGAGGGATATCAAAACATCCAAAAGATAAGAACAAATGGAATCCACATAAGTATCAATAAGTCAACACCAACATGAAATTTTTAATCATATTTTAGGTGCTAGTCAACTACTCAAGGGTTGGTGTTAGAGAGCAGGAGAGGGGAGTGTCGTTGCATAGCTCAAAGGGATGACTCATTTAGAACCAAGTAATCCTCTATAAAAAATGAGAAGAATCAATATTACTAGATAAACACCCTATAGACAACTAGGTCTTCCCAAGTCATCCTTGAGGATGGGGAAAAGTGGTGGAAAGGTTAGATGCATACAATATAAAATAAAGCACAATAAAGAACTAAAACACACAAAATGACCTTGTTTTATACCTTCTTTCTTCACCTCCTTTGATTGAGTGTGAAGTGGAATGCACCCTTTGTTTCCACTTGATTTTCTCCTTGATGTGAGTGATGTGGATTGTTCTCCAAAACACAACAAAAATGATAGGAATTGAGTGATTATATATGACAATATTTGGGCATGATAAGGGTACTATGCATGATCTCTTGGCTCAAATGGACAACATGAAAATATGAAAATGATGATTGGATTATGAAGGGAAGAGACTCCAATTTATAGATTGGAGGGACCCAAAATGGATGGTCGGGATTGAAGGAAATGTAGGGCTAGGATTGAATGATGGTGAGAGGGATTTGAGAGGACAAGTGGGACATCCAAAATATTTTTCATAAAGGAATTTCTTGTCTCCACACTTCTCAAGTAAATGGGGAAGAGTTCCCCAAGTACCTATGGAAGAGGAGAAAGGAATTAAAAATTCCTTGAGAGAGGACAAAGAGAATAAAAAATTGCCAAGAAAGAGGGGGCATTGGAAGAATAAAGAATAAAGGAATGAAAAATTTCTTGAGAAGAGAGGGCATGAGAGATTCAAGGAATTTGAAATTCTTTGGATAGACAAAAGTGGATGGCATTTAAGGT
The DNA here is from genome assembly GCF_030272615.1 of Cryptomeria japonica. Taxonomy (NCBI): domain Eukaryota; kingdom Viridiplantae; phylum Streptophyta; class Pinopsida; order Cupressales; family Cupressaceae; genus Cryptomeria; species Cryptomeria japonica. The sequence goes on along the minus strand of NC_081408.1, from coordinate 215,665,759 downwards.
TGGGAGGTGAGATGGGAAAGCCATTTATGAAAAAAAGTTGCCCCATCCCTAATTATGGTGATTAGGAATGTGCAAATGATTAAGGGGAGCGGTTAGGTGGGATAATTGAGGATTAGAAGGTAGGTGAGTTAGGAGGATGAAACATGAGGAGATAGAATAAGTGGAGGAATTTAAAATTGGGGAAAATGATAATAATGATAAGGCTAGGATTAATTAGGCTAAATGATGAGGATTAGGAGGGTGATTTGTAGGAATCAAGGCATTAGTTAATAATTAGAATTAATTAAATTAGGATTAAAAGGAAATATTGACTAAGGTTGAGAATTGAAATAATTTTTGAAGAATTGAATATAATTAATTTTGATAAATTAATTATATAGGTAAGGTGACAACATTAATTAAAATATAATTCAATTAATTTTGAGAAGAAGGAGGACTAACACAATTAATATAATTAATTATGCGAAAAGGATAAATTAATTATAGACGTCTACAATCCTTAGTATTTATGAGCACTCAAGGCATGAGAGGGGCACACATTGTCTTGGTTCATTATTAAGCATGTTTCATTAGTTCTCAGTTATTACCATAAATTCCCAATGAGTTATCATGAATATAAATATACATAAGCCACCTTTTAGGTTTTACATAGCATAAATTAAAAGGTGGCTTATGTGTGTGTATTCATGAAAGAAAATTAAACACACCCATCACCTATGCATCCCTAGATACATAGTTAGATCATGCCAAGATCAACACATCTCCAAGCTACAAATGGGAAGGTTATTAATGTAAAGGTTTTTGCTAAGGGTGTTGTCATTATAGGCTAAATTCAACAATTTTTTCAAAATTTCATAACTTTTGATTCAAAATTCTTTTATTTGCAAATAAGATATTGTAGAAAAGTTTAAAATGAGAAATTTGTATCTATGTTAGTCTTGATAAAAAATTTTCCTTTTTTTTTGCCATATATTGCAGGTTGAAACTATTTGATGTTTTTTCTTTAATATTCCATAAATCTCGCCTTAGAGCTCCAATTTTTGCAAACCAATATGAATTGGAAAGGTATTAAAGAGTACTACATAGCTACATGGTTATTTTTTCAGATTTATTCTTGAGTTTACTTTACATTAAAAGTTATAATTTTGGCCATTGTGGACCTATTAAGCTTTGTAATCAGATACAGTCTTTGTAATTGTGTTAATGCTAAACTTCAACCTTGTAATATCTTTGGAGGGGGTGATTTCAAAGACTATTGGAAATGGAGGTGTCTCTTTTGCATTTTTTTTCTTATTTTGTGCACTCACAAACAATCTTCTATTCTATATCAACAACACTGGGGCTTCACTTAGTGAACTTTGGTTATAAAACATGCGTTCGTGGCATACTAAAGAATCTCCCTATTTTCAAAAAATATTGCCCTAAACTCCTTTTTTGTCACCCCCTCCCTATACACATCCCGAATTAAAAGCCCCCCTATTTTCACCAAATACTATACTTTTTCATAGCCAGAATTAAAACCCCCCTATTTTCACCAATAGGTAATATATTGCACCCTCATTTTTGAAATATTAAGCCCCCCAATATGAATGCACGTGATATAATATTGCCTAGCTAGTGAATCCCCCACGATCAACAAGTACTTCTAATTCTAACACCCTATAACTATTTTGATTGGAAAAGTAAAATTTCAATCTACTTGATTTGTTTGGATTGTATAATGTAACAATGAGACTGGAAAATAAGCCAACAATTGATGCAAAAAACTCTAAATGGTTTAATAAGTGTGATAAAGTATTTGAAACCTTATGTATGTCTATATCTATTAATTTTCTCTTTCATGTTTAGTGTTTGCCTATACCAAATGAAGTTTGGATAACATTGGAAAAACTCTTTGGTAAGCAAGATGAATTGAGAGGTCATGAATTGGAGAACGAGCTCACTATTTTAAGTCCTTCACGTTTTGATACTATATAGGAATTCTTCACCAAACTAAAGGCCATAAGATTGTAACTAAAACAAAGTAAAATTGAGAAAGATGATAAACAATTGATCATAAGTATTCTTTCTAAGCTTGGTCCTGACTATTTAGTCTTTGTTTTTTATATTCTATGCTACTAAATATGTCTTGGGATCTACCTACACAATGCCATATCTTGATTTGTTTGCTAATGAGCTCACAAAAGAATAGGGCATGTTGGTGCAAATGGGAACACTAAAATATTCAAAGTCTCATGCCTTGGCTACAAATCAAGGCAATAAAGATAAAAAAGATAATGGAAAGCAATTTAAGAAAAAAATAAATCAAGGAGAGAATAATATAGATGGATCATCGTCTAATTCTAAAGTGGACAATAAACATTCTTCAAATCAAGGAAAACATAAGAGAGAGAATTTAAATATGCTTATTGTAAGAAAATTGGTCATGATGAACATAAATGTATGAAGAAATAGATGACTACCTCTAATATTTTCTTGAGAATACCAAGAAAGGGGTCAATGAATCTCAGTTTTCATTAAACCAAGAATTTACTAAGAAGAAGAAAAAAGGTCATGTTGGTTATACTTCTACATCAAATAATAATAAAGGAGAATCTCTTTTTCTTCTACAAGTGTTGGATCAGGGAGATGCCTTCTAGATTTAGGAGCTTTTCATTATATGAATTCTTCATAGTCTATAGTATCTTCTTTTTATCCTTGTGTTATTCCACCTATTTTGTTGGGTAAAAATGCATATATGTATGCAATTGTGAAGGGGTCTATTGATATTAGGGATGCCATTTTTAATGTTGTATTGCGAGTACCTCATTTTTCCAACAATCTTCTTTCCATCTATTAGATTGCTCATAGTAGAGAAGAGAAGACTATGGAATTCACTTCAAATTTATCTCTCATCAGAGATATGGAGAGAAAATAGATGATTTATACTAAGGTGGTTGATCATGCATCCAATTTTACACCTTTTCAGATTTTATTCTTAATGATGGATTTGATCCGCTGGATGATCAAACTTCTAGTTTGGATTTTGATTTTGATGAGAATTTTGGTTACTTGAGCATGGGTATTATCATGAGTGATCTAGTTATTGAACCTTGCATTCCATCTTCTCCATGCATTTTTTCTAATTTTGAGTTTATACTTGTTTCATTAAAAGCTTCATACACATTCTTTGCAATAGGACACACATAGTCTTTCAGATGCAACTTTGTGGGATGAATTCTTGATAGACATTTTAGTTGTGTTTGTGGAGTCTCATGTTATATATTTTGGAGAAACTATTGATTGCATACATATTCTCTTTGATGAGGGTGATTCTTCTCCATTTGTTGTGAGTAAACACTCTGACCATCTTCTTCATTCTCTACATGACCATTCCTTACAAATTGATGTGAATGTGGATACTTTGGAAGAAGATTTGGAGGAGGTCTCTTTATCTTTAAAGGGGATATATTTGTCTTTGAATTTTTTCTACATCATTTTTTAGGAGATTTCATATTATCAACTTCAAGAGTGTATCCTAGAACACCTAATTTGATGGTTATAACTTTCAACATTGGCATATAAGTGATTGAGAAGAGTTTAGATACATCATACATTTTGAGTTTTCTTCCTCCAAATTCCTTTCACAAATGGGGAAATCTCATTCATATACCTTTCATATTATTTCTTCCTATGGGGAATAATGGTGTTTGATGATCATGGAAAATTTTCTACATCTAGTTTCAAACATCTACCATTAGAGCTCTACACATTGTTGGGGGGCTGCTTGGTCCTTCGAGTTCTTTTCTCTTTCTTTTATGGGAGGTGTACTTTATTGTTATGGGAGAGGAATATTAATTTAGGGAGTATTTTTATTTGTAAATGCAAACCTAATACTAATATGGCTTCATTTTCTAGGATCCATCATCATAATATTTTCACTGACCTAAGCTATGCGTAAGGGGGGGTGTTAGTGTAGGTATTTATTTTTCTAGTAGGTTATTTATTTTTTCTTTAGCCCTAGGTTTTTCCTATACTTTTAGTAAGAATTATTAGGTTCATAAAGTGATTTTGAATAGGATTTGATGGTGAGGTATCCCCTTAAATAAAAGGTGGTATTCTAATCCTTAAATGGTGGAGCTTTTGCTATTTTTAGACTACTTGGTGGTCACACGTTATTGGATGGATTTACCACCCCCATCCTCTCCTTAGTTCTATATAAACTCACTACCTAGTTTTCATTTGGAATTATATTGTCTACATTGTGATTCTCTTTGAAATCCTCTTAAAATTTTGTCATCTTGATATTTGAACCTCTCGTGGAATCACAAGTCTAGATAATTGCTTTGATTTCATTTACAATTTAATAGCTTATCTCTCTCATAGAAAGATATTGGTTATGCATATATTTCATATTTCTAACATCACCCAATATTGACTATATGCATAGAAAAACCATCCACTTTCCTTTTAATATCTAGTGAAAATGAAGTACAACATAAATCACTACTGTGCACTATATCAAAGCACTCACATTACCTCAAATATTTTGTGTTTTGACATTCCACAACCACTTATTTTTCAATTCCTTTTTGGTGGTTAGGTTAGTTACATCTCAAAATAACAATTGAATCATTTATTAAACAATGAGAAATTTTTGTTTTAGAAGTTCTGTATAAGTGGCTCTGCCGCTCTTGCACTCCACAATTAATTGATTTGAAGAGAAACTATCAAATTCACCAGAATTTATTCTTGATAGAAATGATTAGCTGCCACATATGAACAAATTATGAAATTAAGGCCATAACCACCAAAGCATACAACCAAATGCTTAGATTTGATGAGTATTATATTAGTGAAGGGAAATTATATGTTGAGGTATTTTTAAATTTCATGAAAAAAATTTAATTTGAAGATGAGGACATGAGGATGAGATATTTGGTTAGGTCCTTGTATGGAAAAGTACTAAAGTGGTGTGAAGGTTTTCCAAAGGACTCCTTTAGGCCCTACTATGCTTAAGGTATAAAAAATTATATGGAAATAAAGGGAGTCTAGCAAGGAATTTAGTCATAGGTTAATTGATTCATTTCCACGATCCCATAAATACCTAGATTGACATGTTCCTTGGATCATATAATGCTGCTCAAGGTTATAGTTTAGCATGAGAAGAGCATAATATACTTAAAATATAGAAAGACATTTATTTCATTGATTACATTGAGAAAGTAAAAATAGATTTGATTGAAAAATTATTTTTCTCAAGTATAGAGGCTTTTAATAATAAACATGCTACTTTGAGCATCAAAGACATGGGTATTGCACCCGTTTATAGAATAATATCAAGTGATGATTATGTTTGTAAGTGAGTAGAGGAAGGCAATGTCATATTATGTGATGACAATGTAGATGAAGATGCTAGTGTTTGTACCCACCCTTAGTTGGATAATTTATCTTTAGATGACATAAAAGAATTGATTAATGATTAATGCCAGTTTGAGAATGAAGAATATGTCCATGCTATTTTGAATGGTGAGGTGGACAAAGAAGAGTTAAGTATCAATGAATAATTATATGGAGAAAATTTTGAAGTTGACTATATAGAGTGTGCTATGATGGGATTACTCAAGATTATTTCTTTAGTGATTGAGGAAAAAGATAATGGAAAAAGAGAGTTTGAGGAATTGGGCTCATCGCATGAGGTGTCTCATGGTTTTAATATTTTATTGATTTCTTGTTTCTTTTTGCCCCTAAAATGAGCAGTATATTTTTTTTCATGATGAAGATGCAACTTTTGATGTTGGGGATATTGGTGTTCTTGACTTTAAGTGCTTCATTTAGGCCCAAAATATAGTTGTTGAATACACCTAGTAACTGAGAGGTGGGGGGGGTGAATCAATATCTTCAAAACTTAAAACCTTTAGCACAATTTAAAAAATCTCAAATAGATCAGGAACAATGAAAATAAAGGAATGAACACCAATGCACAAGAGAACACCAAATTTACGTGGAAAAACCAAGAAGGGAAAAACTACAATGAGAAAAACCTCGCTAATAAGAACAAGATTGCAATTTGTTTTAAGGCTCATTGGTTAAGGAAGCACATTACTCCATGAAGGACTTGTTGAAAAGGTTCACTACCTCAGAGCAAGATATAAGGACCTAGTGAAGAGATTCACTATCTCATAGTAGGATAGATGAAAATTTGAATTATAATGAATAATCATTTAGCTCATAAAATCCAACAACCTCCTTGTAATGCAGCTTCTATGTACTCATTATCTCAAGAAATCATTAGGTAATTCAACTCAAAAAATTCCACTACACACTTTTACTGCACCACACTGCACATAAAACAAATAAAACATCAAATTAGGTTAGACAAAATAGGAGACAGGCATTAACCCCAACAATTCGGCCTCAAAACATATTTGTAGTGAAAGTGGTCCAAACTAGGAGATAGAATGAACCTAAAACAAATTATTAAATCTTTACATGCAGCCCCAAACATCAAACATATTGTCACACATCTTCCTAGGTCAGAAATAGGGTAACGTATAGCATTTTACTTATTAGCCAAAAAATACAACATCCAAATGAATTTACATAATGTGGATCACATTAGGATATAGCAAGGCTCAAAGACAACTCATCACAACCTCCAGTGCTGGTCTAGATGTCCAAAACCATAACAGAAGCAAGAGAATAGGCTCTATTGGCCAAACAACCACAAATCACCTCGAGAACCAACTCCACACAATATGTGACACCCAAAAGATCAACCACCATCATGTAGATCACATAAAGACATTCCATGAACTGTCAACAACATTCCAATACACTTATTTCACACTATCATTCTAAACAAGTTGGCACAACCAAACAAAAACACAGTTCTGTATATCCAGAAGGCTTGGAAAACAAAATCATGTGATAGAACATTATCAAACATACTTGGAGTACACTACATCGCCTGGAAAATTCAAATGAGACACTACACAAATAATATAAGCATGTACACTTTGACACAATAGTAGAAACAATAATTTAGAGAAATGCGAAGCATTTTTTAGACCAGCCACGATGAGCAACCAAACTGCCAACATGCTACATTTACTAGAAAATATCTATAGGAACATTGGTGAACTAAAAGAATAGGAGTGTAATTTCAACAACATAAGAAAATCCCAAACCTACAAGACCATATCTTTAGGAATGGAGGAATGTAGAGCATTCTCCCAAATAATCTTCAAAATACCTTCCTACATTTACACACTTCAATAACCTGCAGAGACCATAACATCCTTGTAGCACCATTTTCTCACCCACCAACAACACGAGAGATATAACAGTAGCCTATAACATGTACAAGACCATAAATAACATATCTTTAATGCTTTAATTCTCATCTTAATTCTTCTAATCCTCATATTAACATGATATCATCTCTACTAACAACAAACAAGGCACAACATCCAACCATGAACTTCAACACCATCACTATTCTTCAACACATCATCATTATCGTAGGCATTATCACACAAGTGCAAGCATAAATGATAACACAACACATGAGTATAGATTCCAACATTAAATAGAGTGTTGACATCCAACCATGGACTTCATTATAGCTTAGAAACATTTCTACACATGGACTCGAAATGAGACATCAATGAAAACACAATACTAAGGGTTGACATCAATGACAACACAACAATTGTTGCAATAATATTCAACAATGTTCCCCTTCATCATTGATGGAAACACTCATCAAACATGACAACCATTTGCACTCTTTCCTCAAGACTCATCTACACTCTCTCTTCCTTTCACATCAAGGACAAAGGGAGGTATCCATAACCTATGAGCACTCTCTTGAAAACTATCATACATGCTCCCCCTATCAGCAAGAAACTAAAAACTACGTACTCCTCCTAAGAGGTAGTCCACATCAATCTAGGAGAAAATGATATACCTTAAATTTATTCATAGATAGATGCACCATCTTATGCACCTACTTAGAAGAAGGGGAGGGGGGGCAATAACCTATAACACTTGCCTAAGATACCCAAATGTATCTTTTGAAAGTGCCTTTGTGAAAATATATGCAATTTTATCTTTTGTGGGAACATATTCCAATTTGAATTCTTGTTGTGAAACCTTCTCTCTTAGAAAGTGATATCGGATAGAAATGTGCTTGGTCATTGAATGCATCACTAGATTCTTTGAAATATTTATAGAACTTGTATTATCACACGAGATAAGAGTGGGATCAACATAGACCACCTTAATATCCTTTAATGTTTTCTTCATCCACAACACTTGGGTGCAACAAGATGCTGCAACAATGGACTCAATTTCTTCTATTGATAAGGACATTGATTCCTACTTATTGAACTAAGAGACCGGTATATCCTATAAGAAAAATACAATACAACTGGTACTTCTATCATCTGCACAACTAACCCAATCAACATCAGTATAAGCATTCAAAGAGAATTCATCATCCCTTTTATACCACAAACCATAGTCTAGAGTCCCCTTCAAGTATCTGAATATTCTTTTGACAACGATCTCATGAGTTTGTTTAGGATTGGCTTGATATCTTGCAACCAAATAAACCACATGCATAATATAAAGTGTAGAAGTAGTCAAATATAGTAGCCCTCCAATCATAGACCTATAAAGAGTTTGATCAACTTGAGGTGACTCATAATCCTTTCTCAAATGACAACCAATATCCATGAGAGTACTCACTTGTTTTGAATCGTCTATACAAAACTTGTTCAACATATTTTTAGCATACTTAGTTTGATAAATAAAGATACCATCATCTAGCTGAGAAGTTTGAAGTCTAAGGAATAAAGACAATTCACCAATCATAGTTATCTCAAATTCTTCTTGCATGTCTTTTGTAAACTTCTTATGCATACCATCATCTCCATCAAAGATGATGTCATTAAGATATAAAACAAAAACTAACGAATTTTCTTCCTTAACCTTAATATGAGGATTGCTATCTATGGTACCTTTCTTGAAACCTTTCTAAAGTAAGTACTTATACAACCCTTGATACTAAGCCCTAAGAGCTTTCTTGAGACTATACAAAGCCTTCTTGAGTCTGCAAACCATGTCTAGATCCTCTGATAACTGGAACCCATCAAACTTCTCTATGTATACTTCCTCTAAACCACCATTCAGCTGATTTGATATCAACTTGATAAACCTTGAAGTACTTGTGAGCAAAAAAAGAAAGAAACATTTTTATTGCCTCCATCCTAGCCACTAGAGAAAAATTCTCCTCAAAATCAATTCCTTCCACTTGTGAATAGCCTTTGCAAACCAACATAGCTTTGTTTCTTTTACTTCTTCTTCATTCAGTTTACTCTAGAATACCCACTATGTTCCTATGACATTCTTATCTATAGGTCTAGGGACTAATTCTCACGTTTGATTCTTATCAATTTGATTTAGCTCTAATTCAATTGCTTGCAACTATCCTTCATCCTGTTTGGTATCAACAAAGGTCTTGGGCTCTATCTTTGATAGCAGACAAAGATTCAATTTCTCACTTTCTTTTGCAAGTCCTCTCTTGGTTTGCACACCTTCATTCTTGTCATTTATAATTTGATCTTCTGAATGATTCTTTTGAACATACTTGGTTGGACTCTTAGGGGCCTTCTTTGATATTTGTTCCTTTTATTCTATCTTTTCTTCTTCTTCTTCTATGTAGGGACATTCTTCTAATCTACAATCCTTAGGCTCTTGTGTCATTTGACTCAAATCTTCATCTACTTTAACATTTGTGCTTTCAACCATCCTCCCCAGTCTCTTGTTGTAGTATCTATAAGCCTTTCTTCACATTGAGTAATCAAGGAAGATACCGTCATTGCATCTTGATTCAAACTTTTCCAATTCTTCTTCATCTCTCTTGATATAACATTTTCTACAAAAATTGTGAAATGCTTGATAGTTGCATGTCTTCCACACCAGAGCTCATAAGGGGTATTGGAGCTATTGACTCTCAATTACACTCTATTAAGAATATAGACAACAATATGAACTACTTATTTCCAATACATATCAGACATAATAGCTTCTTTTAACATTTCCCTAGCTAGCTCTTGGACTATTTTATTCCTTCTTTTTACTACTCCATTCTGCCGAGGGGTCCTAGTCCAACAGATATATGTCTCCTAATTCCATGGTCTTTACAAAACTTTTCAAACTTATTTGAAGTAAATTCAGCTCCTCTATCATATGTTAGATATTTGATCTTAACATATACTTCATTCTCAACCATAGATTTGAAAAATTTAAACTACTCTACAACTTCTAATTTTTCTTTAAAAAATGTAACCCATGTCATCCTAGAAAAATCATTGATAAGAAACACAAAATAGATTTCATGGTTGAGACCCTTTGTCTTGGTAGGTTCACATAGGTTAGTATGTATCAACTCCAAAAGTTTTAAAGAAGAGTACTTTTTATACTTGAAGCTTGTCCCTATCTTCTTCCCCATCTGTCATCGCTTGCATAATATGTTTGTAGGCTTGATGATCTTTGGAACGCCTATTACCATATGTGTAGAGAAGATCAAGTCACCATGTTTTCAAAGTTGATGTGACCCATCCTCTTGATCCATAGCCAACCAGTAGACAACTTCTTCCATTAGCCTCCTTTAGGTGATAAACATTCCCATTAGTCCCAATTCCTTCTACAACTAGTCTTTTAGAGTCATCCTTTCTGATTGCACAACCTTTGTCATGAAATTTAAGATTATATCCTTTGCTGCACATCTAACTAACACCGAGGAGATTGTGATTAATTCTTTTAACATAAATAAAATCCTCTATCTTGTTCTTTCCATTAATTTTTATAGCACCCTTTCCACAGATTTGTGTAGAGCCTTTGTCACCAAACTTGACTAATCCTCCATTCCACTTCTTAAGGCTGATGAACGTCCCTTTGTCACCAGTCATGTGATGGAAACAATCACTACCAATCACCCAAGAATTCGCCTCTTCTTTTGCGTGGAAGGTATCCCATACAATAATTAAATTTTTATTATCTTTGTCATCTTGCAAGGTACCAAACTTCTTACATTTTTTAATATCACCCTTTTTCTCACCGACTTTCAAAGCCATGCAGAGTGTTTCTTCATTTGAATCATCATGATTCTCATCTTCTAAAGAGCAATTGATTTTGTTAGAATGAATACTGCTTTTGAACTTATCTCTTTTATTGCTATCTTCTGATTCTCTAAAAGTACATTTAGAGGCAAAATGGAAAATTATCTGACAATTAAAACATTTGAAAGGTAACTTACCTTTTTACTTTATGGTGCTCTTCTTCAGTTTTCTCACAATTTTTTTGTCAACTTTCTCAAATCCATCAAACCGATCAACTCATTCATCTTCTACCTTGTTATTGACTTTGAATATTGCTTCCTTCTTTGGAGCATCTTTGTCAAACTCTCTCATCTCAAAGGCAACGAGAGCACCATATAGTTGATCCATTGAATAGATATTGAAGTCCTTATATTCCTCAATATCAGATACCTTATGACTATAAGACTTAAAAAGAGATATAAGTACCTTTTTCACAACCTCATCTTCTTTCAAGTCTCCACTAATATCTCTAATGCCATTTAACACTTCATTCACCCAGAGCATATAATTGGCAATATCTTCATCCTATAACATCCTCAAATTCTCGAATTTGTACTTGAAGTTTTGCATCTTTATTTTCTTTACTTTATCATCTCCTTCATAAATGATGCTAAGATTTTCCCAAATTTCCTTAGCAGTACCATAGTGTATCACCTTCATAAGTTTTGTATCTACTATCTTGCTCAAGACTACATTCCTTTCTTTGATATTGTTTTCATACAACCTAATCTCAACTAGATCTATTGGAGGAGTAGAAGGAGCAATATAACCATCCTTGACTAAGTTCTAAACTCCAAACCATATAGAGGACAAATATGCTTCCATTCTTACTTTCCACAAAGTATGGTTTGCTCTATCAAATAATGTTGTCTTGTGAAATCCACCTTGTGCCATCTTGAACCTTCCTCAATTGGTTAAGTTGCTTCCGAGGAACCTTACTCTGATACAAATTATTGAACACACCCAAATACTTAGAGGGGAGAGGGTGAATCAATATCTTAAAAATTTATACCCTTTAGCACAATTCAAAAAGTCTTAAATAGACCAACAATAATGAAAATAAAGGAATGAACACAAATGCACAAGAGAACACCAAATTTACATGTAGAAACCAACAAGGGAAGAACCACAGTGAGAAAAGCCTCACTATTAAGAATAAGATTGCAATTCTTTTTAAGGCTCACTACCTAAGAAAGCACATTGCTCCCTTAAGGACTTGTTGAAAAGGTTCACTACCTTGGAGAAATATACAAGGACTTGTTGAAGAGATTCACTATCTCAGAGTAGGATACATGATAATTTGAATTGCAATGAATAAACCTTCAACTCACATCTTCCAACAATCTCCTTAGGATGTAGCTATCCCTGAATCACTGCCTCAAGCAACTATTAGGAAATTTAGCTCCAAAACTTCCACCACACACTTTTATTGCACTATACTACACATCTCACAATACACACTTGCAATTGATTTAATCTTTTATATATAATCTTTTGCAATCAAAGAAAACATCAAATTAGGTTAGCCAAAACAAGAGACAAGCATTTATCCCAACAAATTAGCCTCAAAACACATTTTTGGTGAAAGTAGGCTAAACTAGGATATAGAGTGGACCTAAAACAACTTATTTCCATTTTTCCATGGAGCCCTAAACATCAAACATACTGGCACAAATATTCCCAAGTCAGAAACAAGGTAATGTATAACATTTTACCTGTTGGCCCAAAAATACAACATCCAAATGAATTTACATAATGTAGCTCACATTAGGAAATAACAGAGCCCAAAGATAAATGCTAGTGCAAACCCTCATCAAAACCTCAAGTGCTAGTTCAAACCCTCGAATGCATAGCACAAGAAAGAGAATAGGCCTTGTGAGCTAGACAACCACAAATCACCTTGAGAACTAACTCAAGATAATATGAAACCCAAAATAACATCAAACACTATCATGTGGGCCACATAGAGACATTATATGAACCCTAAAAAATATTCACATACACTTATTTCATACTTTCATGCAAAAACAAGTTGGCACAACCAAACAAATACCTAGTTCTTTATACCTGGAAGGCTAGAAAACACAATCATGAGAGAGAACATTATCAAACATACTTGTGGTACACTTCATCACCTAAAAACCACAACAATACACTAAACAAATAATATAAGAACATCCACAAAGATATAGGAGTAGAAACAATAATACAGAGAAATGTGGAGCACTTTTCAGACTAGCCTTGATAAGTAACCAAAATGCCAACATATTGCATTTACCAAAAAATATCCACAAAAACACCTGTGACTTGAAAAAATAGGAGTGCAAGGTCCACAACAAATACAAGAAAAATCTCAAACCTCAAGACCATATCTTTAGGCATTGATGAATGCAGAGAATTCTCCCAAACAATCTTCAAAACACCTTCTTGCATTTACACACTTCACTAATTTGCAGAGACCATAACATCCTTCTAGCACCATTTGCTAACTCAGGAGCAACAAGGGAGGTATAACAATATCCTGTAGCATGCACAAGACCATCAACATCATATCATCAATTCTTATAACCCTCGTCTTAATATAATATCATCTTTGCTGACAACAAACAAGGAATAACATCCAATCATAAAATTCAGCACCATCAATATTCTTCAAAAAATCATCATTATCATAAGCATCATCATAAAAATGCAAAAATAAATTAAACCACAACACACTAAATATAGACATCAACACCAAATAGAGTGTTGACATACAACCATGGAATTCATCATAGCTTAGCAACATTTATACACATGGACTGACATCAACGACAACACAACACTATAGGTTGAAGATAGATCAACTTGTCAAGTATTAAATATGCTCGAGCTTCAAAAATTTTAATTTGTAGTGGTTGAGAAGAAATTCCTTCATACAAACCAATAGAATGAGGAGGCATATTTTTTTTACAATGTGAGTTAGAAGTAATTTCTTTTTTGTTGAATCTAGCTAGGTTAGTAGATATGACGAAGATTGTGTTTTTGTTGAGGCATGCCTCATTCTTTAATTTTTTCCCAACATTACATTGGTATTTAATGATATATTACATGGTATAAAGGTATATTTGTTTTAGTTTCATTGCAATGACAAAATTAATTATGGAGCTAGTCTTCACTCTTTTAGAGGCAATCTATGCACAAAAGAAAGAAGATAAAGTTGTTGCCCTATCGTGATGAAGATACTTTTAGGTTGAGTGAGATTAGTTCCTTCAACTAATGACATTTGATTAAGGCAAGTGGATGCAACTATTTGTTCATGGCCATGTGTCATGGGTATTTAGGTAGGTTTTGACTTATGCAAAACAATGCGGTAATTTTTGAGTGTAGTCATATCTTCAATGTCAATGTGTCTTCTTGTGTGTTTTTTCTTGTACACATTGCTTCTTGTTTGTATTATATGTAGTATTTTATTTGTGTAGCCATGAATTTTTTTTGGTATGAATAAGTTTAAGTCACTCTTGATGCTTGTTTCTCATCATTTAACTATACTCCCAAAGATATGGATCCTTGTTATTCTTGCAAAAGATAGTTTGACTTAAATGTGGAGCTTCATTTTTTTTTTAGTCCCTTCCCTTTTATGTCTCTTAGTCACATTTGATGTGTTATTGGTAATTGATCTAAGACATAGTATATGGGTCCCCATTGTGTTGAAGGATACACATATCCATGTGTATGTGGGAAAAGCGGGTCAAGGAAACTTAAAATGTGAAAAATAAAGCTCAAAGAGGCTTGCTCACACACCCACATGACTTCTTGGTGCAAGTTATGGAGTCATGAAGAATGACTCAACTTCACAAGGTTGGTTCCATGGTTCTCTATATCACAAGGTCCCTCAAGCCAATGCCTTTGCTCTCATATAACTGAGCAAAGTGACTTAGGGATGACTAATGCAAGAACGAGGGATGCTTATGATTGATTTTAACATGAATGTATCCTAATTATGCATGATTGTACAAATGAGTTAAACTAGATTATAAGATGAAAATATTAGTAGCAATACTATCCTAACATGATATACTAGTTAATGATTTAAGCTAATGATAAAGGAAATATTCTAAAATTCTTATTAGATTAATTCCTATTACAAAGAGGAGCTAGATGTGTTAATAAAATTGAGCATGAATGAGATACTAAAAGCTTGCATGGTCTTTAAAATGGAGGAAGGAGAGCTCTATTTATAGTAAAAATAGGGCAATGGATGGTCAGGATTGAAAGAGTTAATAAAGGGTCAAGTTTGAAAGTTGTCAATCCATGTTTTCAATTTTCACCAATGAAATGGTGACAATTGTCAACATAAGGCTGGTTGAGAGGAGAGGTAGGAAGCATTAAATTCTTGAGAAGACCTCATGGTTACCCTAAGAGGTAAGGGTTAAGGTTAGGTTAGGGTTATCCATTGGATAAAGCTTTTACCCAAATGGTTAACTCTTGTGCAAGGGTTAAAGGAATAACCATGGTCAAAGCAATAAATGCTTGATGAGACCCTTGGGTTAAATGGAGGTTAAGTTAGACAAAAAGTATCTAACCATGCCACTAAGGGTTAGTTAACCATTAATGGTTTGAAGAATTTGGGGACAAATTTGTAAGAGTCCTTCCAAATTTGGGGGTATTCAACAAGTTAGCTTGTTGAATGGATAAAGGCTTTAATGCCTTTTGAAGACTTTACTCCAAATTTGAGAAGTGACCTCCTCAAATTTAGGGAAAGGGGATAATGAATAGGTTTGGGCTAATTGATTAGGATTAGATGGATTCTAGAAGAAATTAGGAATAGGGTTTAGGATGCAAGTGGGAGATGTAGGAAAATACAAGTGGATGATGAATAATAGGATTTATTAAATAAATTACATTATTTCAATTTGGTTGCAATTTGGGAAATTTTTTTTTGGCAAAAGGGTAAAAACTTTATTGAGAATCAGAATCAAGCATTACAAAAAGAATCAGAGCCCTGAGGCCCCCGAGAAGGACAACCATCCCAATCACAAATCAACCAACTTCAAGGCCACCCATGTTCTCAGTGAGAATCATCTGCAATTCCTGACAGTAATCCCCAGAGAGATGCTCCCAGCCTTCCACTTTCCACTCATTATCATGCTCTGATGCCCACTTGGCCAAATACTCCGCCACACCATTCCATTCACGGGGAATATGGGTGAAGGACACCTGCTCCATTAAAGAGCTAATCTGAAGAATATGCTGAACAATCCCTGCCAACTGCCATTGTATCCCACTCACCTTCTGATCAGACAACAAGTTAACAACAATTTGTGAATCCGATTCACAAATCACCTTCCTAAAACCCCTCGCCAAAGCCCGCTCAAGTGCATAAAGAATCACAAAACCCTCAATAAGATTATTAGACTGATACCCTTTATGCACCGAAAAGAGGAAAACAACCTCCCCCCTGCTATTCCTGCCAACACCCCCAACACCAGCAGGGCCTGGGTTGCCCCTAGAAGAGCCGTCAGTGTTGATCTTGATATACTCATCCAGAGGGGGTGTCCACCTTCCAACCCTTTGCACCTTCCTCGTAGCCCGTCTACCTTTCCTAACACAAGCAGAGTCAAGAGACAACTCCTGCAATCCAAGCCTACTCATAATATCTGCCTCATCTCTACCCAATGGGAAATTCACCTCACATTTAACTTCCACTGTCTCCTGAATCATAACAATGATCCTATTCCAAACTTGTTGAACAAACAATTTGGCCTCCCAAAAGATCCTCCTATTCCTTTCGAGCCAGATCTACCATAGAATGAAAATGGGCCCAATATACCAGACCTTCTGGAGGAAGGAGGACGAAATAGGAGGTCTGCCCAAACTACTCCAAAAATCCACCAGAGAATCCGCATGGACACAAGGATGCTTCCACACCCCCCACCAATAGTGCCAGATCAGCATAAAGAAGGGGCACCTGAAAAATAGATGTGAGGAATCTTCCTCTTTGTTACCACATAAAACATAGATAGAAGGCCCCGAGAACCCCTGCTTGCGGATATTGTCCCAAGTTAGACATCCATTCCAAGCCAAAGTCCAGGCAAAGCAGTTACACTTCGGCCAAGAAGCATTATTCCACACCTGTTTCCACCAGTTCACTTCTCCTCCCTCCAGTCTTTGACTCACCAATTCCCAGTAACCACTAGCCACAAAAAAAACACCCTTAGGATTTGGAGACCAAGCAAGCCCATCCCTACCCTTCAGAGAGCTGCAGTGTCTATTCGCCAAAATGCCCTGCAACTCTGCACACTCTTCCTTCATCCCAACCACTGGCCATTCATTAGGAGTCTTCCATCGCTCCAATTCCAGCCGACCACACCTGTAGATAGCCTTAAAGTCACTCACCCTTGACCATCCAGCTTCCAAGAACCTCTGGCCCAGGTTTCCAAGATTAGGAAACTGATCAAGAATGGGAGGGTATCCATCCCATGAATCATTCCAAAAAAGAACCTCTTCCCCCCTTCTGTAGATCCAGAACAACCCTACCTTAATGAGAGAAGCCCCCCTCTTGAGAGTGTACCAGATCAATGAGCCCTTTCCTTCAAGAGGATATCTAGGGATTTCCTCCATCGGGATCCTCTGCATATATTTGTTGGCCAAAATCCTAGCCTAGCCACAGTCCTGCTCAACACACCACCTCCAGTACAATTTAGCAGCAAGTGCTTCCCCAAAAAGAATAGACTGCCTTAACCCAAGCCCCCCAACTTGCTTCGTCCTACACACCAAGTCCCAATTGACTAGACTCCATTTTGAAGGAGGTGAGATTACCAGCCCATAATAATTTCCTAGCCAGAGAGTCCAAACCCTTCAAGAACCACTTAGGAGCCACCTGAAGCATACATTGATAGGTCGGCAAAGCCTGAACCACCGACTGAATCAGAAGAACCCTCCCCACAAAGGATAACCATCTATGAGTCCAGTGTTCAACCTTGGAGCGGAATTTGTCCAAGATCCCTTGCCACGACTCTCTAGGGGGGTTGCCAGGAGAAATAGGAATACCCAAATACGTCAGGGGCAGGGAGCCAACTTGGAATCTCAAGATAAGAGCAATCCTCCTCTAAATAGACTTAGGAGTGTTAAAAAAGACGATGGAAGATTTATCCTCATTGATCATCTGGCCAGATGCTGCAAGATAAACATCCAAGACCTTACGCAGATTTGAAGCTTTGTTGATTCGAGCAAGCCCCATCAGGGTTGTATCATCCACAAACTGCAAGTGAGACTACGGCTGCAAGTCATTCCCCCATCTCCAACCCTGAATAGAACCCCGACCCACATTATGCTTAATCAGCCTCCCCAGACCCTCAGCAAGAAGAATGAATAAATAGGGGGAGAGAGGATATCCCTAGCGGAGACCCCTAGAAGCACCAAACATCTCAGTATGGTCTCCATTGATGAGCACAGAGAAAGAGGTGGACGTAACACAAATCAATACCCACTGGATCCATTCATCCGCAAAACCAAAAGCCCTGAGGATCTTCTGAATGAAGGACCACTGAACTCTATCATACGCCTTAGCCATATCCAGCTTGATAAACATAGCTTTTTCCTTGGATGTTTCCATAGAATGAATGGTCTCTGTAGTGATGACCACCCCATCCAGGATTTGGTGCCCTTCCACAAATCCACCCCACTCCTCAGAAATAACCTTCCCCAAGCACTTCTTCAATCTATCTGCTATAAGCTTAGAGATGATCTTATAAATCACATTGCAGAGGGAAATCGGGCGGAACTGGCCTAACCGATCGGCCCCTTCGCACTTGGGGATTAGGGCAATGAATGTCGCATTCAATGCCCTAAGCATCTGTTTATTCCTCTAGGACTCCTGGACTACTTCCAATAAGTCCAACTTAATTATATCCCAGAACTCTTGAAAGAACTCAACCAGGAACCCATCCGGTCCAGGAGCCTTTCCTTTCCTCATGTGGAAGACAATCCTCTCAAGTTCTTCCAATAAAATAGGACACAAAAGCTGCTCATTCATCTCCCTCGAGACAAGAGAAGGCATACAATCCAAAACCTGATTCTCCTCCACTGTTTCCCCCTGAGAGTCCTCCCTAAAGAGGGACTGGAAAAATTGGAGAGACTCCCTCGACATCTCCTGCAAGGATAAGCACTGCTCACCTCTGTCATTAACCAGTACATGAATGGAGTTTCCGTGTCTTCTTGCTTTCACTGAGTTGAAGAAGAAAGCAATGTTCTTGTCCCCCTCCTTCAACCAGTCAATACGAGCTCTTTGCTTCCAATATATTTCTTCCTGAAGTTCCCATTCCTCAACCACCTTGACAGCCCTGTCTTCCTCTCTAAGCAGTTCCTCAGACAACCCATGCTCCCTAATTTTACTGGTGATCTCATTCAGCGCAACTTGAGCAGCTTTCTTCTCATGAAAAATGTTCCCGAAACCTTGACAGTTCCACTGTTTAAGCTGGAGCTTAACAAATTACAGCTGCTTGGCAAAAGAGTACATGGCAGTGCCAAAGGCCAGTCTCCCTTTCCTCCACTAGTCCACAACAAGAACCTGCAACGATGGGTCCCAAAGCCACATAAGTTGGAATTTGAATGAAGGTGAACGAGCAACCC
The DNA here is from genome assembly GCF_030272615.1 of Cryptomeria japonica. NCBI lineage: Eukaryota > Viridiplantae > Streptophyta > Pinopsida > Cupressales > Cupressaceae > Cryptomeria > Cryptomeria japonica. The sequence continues at coordinate 215,645,999 of NC_081408.1, read as the reverse complement.
GAGCCGAAGACAAAACCAACTTGATGGGCCAGTGATCCGACCCTCTCCAGTCAAGAATCTCAGAACTTGTGGACAACCCCCTGCCGATCCAAAAATAGGAAACCAGAAAATGATCCAATCGTTCAGCAATCCAATTCTCTCCCACCCTCCCGTTGTTCCAAGTGAACAAACCATTGCTAGGCTTGATGTCAACAAGTTGCAGCAAGGAAATACTATTCTGGAAAAGGAAAGAAGAAGGTTCCAACCACATTATGCCCCCCTTCTTTTCACTCAACTTCAGGATGGCAATGAAGTCTTCTGCCATAATCCAAGGATGAAGAGGGGCCAACCTGCGCATACCTGACACATGTGACCATAAGATTTGCTTACCCTAAAAATCAGTGGGAGCATAGATATTCGAAAACAAGATGAATTCCCTGGTCTCAAGACTAGCTAGCACCCCAGATAAAGAGGATCTGGAAGCAACCCACCAGATAGGGCAGAACCTTAAAGGGTTCCAAAGACAGGCCACCCCTCTCAAGGAACCAGTTGCCCCAACACACTAACACTCGCCACACCCCCATAGCTTTGGTACGAGACCCATCATACTATCCATAGTAAGTTTAGTTTCTTGCAAGAAAAGGACATCAGGTGAGTGATTCCTAATCATATCCCGAACAACTTTTTGTCTAGGGCCGCTGTTCAAGCCTCTTACATTCCATGAGAGCAAAATCATTTAGGAGGGTTGGAAAAGTGCGAGTCCAAATTTTTCACTGACCCTGACTCAACCAAATTCTCACCCATCAATTTGATCTTCTCCAAATCCTTCTTTCTGCCAACCTTTGAGCTCTTCTCTGAAGCACTTTTCTTAATATCTCTCTGATGTAGACCTAGGTGAATGACTGACTTATTACTTTTAGCCCCAACTAGTTCCAATTTTGAAGCTATCGGAGAACCCTCCCCCTCAGCTAAAGTCCCCTCAATAACAGGAGCCAGGCCCAACTAAGCCCCAACTGTCTATTCCATCTCCATCTGTTGGCTTCCAACCACTAGCAAGGCCTGGGAAGATTCCTCCATCACACTTTCCATCACCCCTCCTGATGCAACTTGATCTAGAGGGGTAAACCCCGGGTTAACTTCCTGATGGCTCAGGTCATCTAGGGTCTCAAATCTGTTAAAGGTATCCTCCTCTCATCTCTCCTATAAGGGTCTCTTTTGTCCTCTGTTCCTATCTTTGTCTTAACTAGGACAAAACCATCAGCACCATCTACCACACCTGACATGACAACTTTCCCTTTCTCAGCCCTATCAAGGCTCGGTTCTGACTACCGAGGTTGTCTCACTACTAGTTTGTATCTAGGGCACTTACGCTGTAGATGACCATACTCATGACACAGATGACAACGAAATGGTAAAGTCTCGTAATCTAGCTGTTGAACCCATGAATAAGATCCTACACACATATCTATAGCATCTGGCAAGGGTTTACTAAGATCTATTTCAACACAGATACGTGCATAGGTCATTACCTTTCTCCCCAGAGTTTGCGATGAGGATCGCACTAGCCTCCCAAGCAGAGTCACGAGCATCCGTAGCACATCCTCTCGACAGCATTCCATCGAAAGACGTGGTAACCGAACCCACACCATAACTCTATTTGGGAGCTCCTCTGAAGGATTAAACCTTGCATGCCAAGGTTTGATGAATAATCCCACTTGGTTGTAAAAATACGGACCTTCTTCAAAGACCCTATTGCGATCCTCCATGCAGTTGAACGTAACCATGAAATAGTTATTTGCCAGCAGCATAATCTCCATTTCCCCTTCCGGTGCCCATGTCCGTTGCGCCCAGTTTTCCAAAAACTGTAATGAAACCCTCATTCCCAAGAACTTGCAGTATAGCGAGTGATTTGAAAAATATTCAATGTCATCAGCTATGATCTCCGGAGGGATGATCAACTTCAGCCTCTCACTGCATCTCTCCAGGCAACCATTAATTTTCACCATGCGTGAGCTACCAGCACTCCCAGAGCCCGAATCAGAAGAGAATAGGTTATTGTTAAACGTCTTTACATTCTGAAAAGGGGGTTTTGAGTCCACCGCAACACGGAAATCCATAGCTGGAACCGTCTGCGAGGCTTCCCCACCCAAAGTCACCATTGGGCACACAAAAATTAAAAAAAAACCAAGGGTACGGCTGAGGGCCCCCACCCCAAGGTCTCCCCACGGGGCTCAGCACCCAAGACCCCTCCCCTCACTCGCACCACCAAGGAATGACCCACCTCAAACTCCAAACCCTCGGGAAAGCTTCAGCCGCAACAGCAGAACCCCACCCCTGCACAACCCTCCCACCTCCCGACGACCACCTCCACAACCACCACCGCATCTCTCGCACCTCCTTCCTCCTCCGTCTTCCATCAAACCCCAGCACTTCCCCCCCCCCCCCGTGCGAACCCACACCAGCACCGCCTGCAGCTAGGGCCGCGAAACCCTAGCTCGGCCTCTGAGAAAAAAGATTATAGGTCTCCACGAAGCCCCCTCCCTTGTGATTTCCCATAAGACTCCTCTCGCAATTTGGGAAATTGAATAAATTAGATTTATTCAATTTGGGAAATTGAATAAATTAGATTTATTCAATTTGGGAAATTGAATAAATTAGATTTATTCAATTTGGGAAATTGAATAAATTAGATTTATTCAATTTGGGAAATTGAATAAATTAGATTTATTCAATTTGGGGTGGACGATTAATTAAATGTAAATTTAATTAAAAGTAGAGAGAAAAAAGGTTTAATTAAATAAAATGATTTATTCAATTAAATGATGTAAAAGGTTCTAGTGAATTTAACTAAATAAATTGAATAATTTACTTATTTAAATAGAGGAATGTGGGTGATTTAGTTAAATTAGTTTTAACTAAAATAGAGGAATGAACATAAAATATTCATTTAGGAATATGGCCATTTTTATACGTCTACATTTTGCCCCTCTTTGAAGTGACGTGTGTGCACATGTTGATTCAAAGAAAATGATGTGTCGTTTTGATTTAGTTATGATCAATTTTTATGTCGTGCCCCAAATTTGATAACCGATGCCCTAGATTTGATTAAAAGATGTTGATAATGCCCCCTTGGGAGATGAATCAAATTTTTTGAAATTTTGATTGGATTTGGATAAATTTAATGGCATTTTAAATTTTAGTCTATGTTGAATGCGATAAATTGATTCATCTCCCGATAAAGATGTTTGGTAGAGTTGTATGAGACACCACGAGCAAGTTTTGCGTTCCTTCATGTAACCCTAATTTTGATTTACCCTATAAAAGGGAAAAAGTGATTCCTTTTTGTCTCATTTGTGCTTGTTGACTTTGGAGAAAGTGACACTTGGAGAAAAGTCAACATGCCGATTCTGTATTCTTCTCATCAATTCGAGCGCGTGCGGAGGTATCAGAGGCCTATCGCGTATGGACCACTGGTAAGTCAACCTTTTTGACCCCTTTTTGATTTTTGATTTTGTTGTTTTTAGTCATGTTTTCAATTTGTCACGCGGATTTTATGTTTTAGCGCATCGGGGTCAAGAAATAGCGCATACGATAGGTTTTGTAGCGCGTAGGGTTGAATAAAATAGGGTAGCATCCGAAAAGTTTAGGGTAGTGCATTGGTAGACTAGGTTAGTGTGTAGGATTAGGTTAGCACATCAGGTGCACAGGGTAGCGCAGAGGGCAAAACGGGTAGCGCATAGGATACACCTAGCGCATAGGGTGTCTATGGGGTCGCATGGGTAGGTCCAGATAGCGCATAGGTATGACCTAGCGCATAGGGTTAGATACGTAGAGCAAGAGCAGGATAGAATGGCGCATAAGGTAGCTGTAGCGCTTAGGGTAGTTTAGATGGTGCTTTGGAAGAAAAGGGTAGCGCGTAGGTGCTGGCTAGCGCATAGGGTGGATTGGGTGGCGCTTTGAGAGGATAGGTTAGCGCATGGTAAGCAACTTAGCGCGTAGACAAAATTGTTTAGCGCATAGGGAAAATTTTTGGTATAGTGTGATTTGTGAATGAAGAAAATTGGTAGGTTGATGCTGGTTCTGCCGGGATAAGTGCAATTTGTCAGTCTGCGTGTTTGTTGTCATTGTTTTGATAAGTTGTCCAATATGAGTTTTGATATAACTTGATTTGATTTGCGATGTGTCAAGTTGATATAGATTTGATGCTGATTTGGTATGATGTGGGTTTTGATATGAATGTGTGTGATATGAATTGTGGAGCTTGATTTGTTTTACAAGCTGCATTGATTGTGGAACTTGAGTTGTTTTACAAGTTGATATGAATGTGAAACTTGAGTTGTGTTACAAGTTAATATGAAACTTGAGTTGTGTTACAAGTTGATATGATTGTGAAACTTGAGTTGTGTTACAAGTTGATATGAAACTTGAGTTGTGTTACAAGTTGATATGATTTGATGGATTGATATGATGTGGAACTTGATTTAAATTGGTCAAATTTTTCAAGTGTTTGAGATGAATTTGATTTTGATATCCATGTGTTGATGAGGAAACTGATATTGGACTTGCTTTTCTTTTTGATAGGAGTGTCTTGGAGTGGTTCAGTCATGTGAGTGATTTTCGAGACCATGGTCCTTGATACCACGATTGACACAGGCAGATAGAGACATTATTGAGAGGTTTGGCTTGACCTCGTTGTTAGATATGCCTCGGTTTATCATTCACTATTTTCTTTAGGATTTTCAATATTGTTTTGTTGGATGCTTCTGCCTGACCATTCCCCTGTGGGTAGTAAGGTGTAGAAAAACGATGTTGGATTTTGAATTTTTCACATAGTTCTCGTACATCTTGGTTTTTGAAAGGTCGTCCATTATCTGTTTCCTAGTCATTATGGTCATGGGGACTGCTTCAATCCATTTGGTAAAGTCTTCTGTTGCAGTTATAATGAACTTGTGTCCATTTGAAGATGAAGGATGAAATTTGCCGACTAAGTCTAGTCCCCATTGACAAAAGGGCCAGGATGTTATGAATAGTTGCAGTTCCTATGCTGGTGCATGTATAAGATTGCCATGGATTTGGCATTTAGGACACTCCTTTGCAAAGTGGTAAGAGTCTTTTTCCATTGTCGGCCAATAATATCCCATTCGTAGAAGCTTTTTATCAAGAGTAGTACCATTTGAATGTGTGCCATAGATACCTTTGTGAAGCTCATGTAAAGTGGAGTCAGATTCATTACGATCAAGGCAACGAAGAAGAGTACCATCTAGACCTCGATGATACAAAGTATCAGCGGTAAGAGTATAACGGGCGGCTTGTCAGATAAAGTTACGTTTTTGGTTTCGAGATAGGTCAATGGGTAGGATATTGTTTTTAAGATAATCGTATATCGGTCCATATAACAGAGAGTCAGAATCGGTCAAGGCATAGATAACATGGGAATCAGAGTGGTCATAGGCTGGGGAGAATAGTTGCTCTACCAGAAACTCATAACGACTCTGTTGCTCTGGGATTTGCAGTAGTGAAGCGATAGTAGCCATTGCATCGGCTGCTTTGTTGTCCAACCTTGGTATTTTCTCAAAGGTGATGTGTACAAAATATTGTTTGAAATCATCCACCATTTGCTTGTATGGTAGCAACTTTTCATCCTTTGTCTGATAGTCATTGTTGATTTGATTGACGACCAGTTGTGAATCTCCATAGATTTTTAAATCAGTGATTTTCTATTCTATGACCATTTTGATGCCTATAACCAATGCCTCATATTCAACAATGTTATTTGTGCATGGAAACATAAGCCTATATGATCTTGATATAGTGTGTCCTTTAGGGGTGATGGACAAAATGCCAGCACTTGAGACATGTTGCATGTAGGATCCATCAAAATATAAGGTCCATTGTGTGGTGGAGATAGCAAGAACGTCCCTGTCCAAAAACTCGATCTCCATAGTTTGTTTACCAGGTAGTGGTGCTTCAGCCAGTTGATCTGCAATTCCTTGTCCTTTGATAGCTCATCACTTTGTGTAGTGGATATCAAATTCACTAAGGATCTCGACTGTGTAAAACTCTACACTCGACGCTCCCTAGGCACTGCATCCTCATAATGGTGCTGGTAATACTCTGCCTCCTTGGCTCTCAAAGCCAACTCTCTCAAGGTGTCTCTCATCGGACCACCTGCTACCGCTCTTTGCACACTCACTGCAAGATCCTCTGATCCACCCCGCTGCTCCATCTCAATATCGCACTCTGTGGTCAACTGAGTAATCTGACGCTGATGCACCAACAACTGTGTCTGCAAATGCTGCACTGACAACTACAATGATCTAATCTACGCATCCTCTGCATGCATCAGAATCTGCATTTGCAGAGGTACCTGTGAAGGGGTACCCCCTATCCCTCTACCTATCCTCGATGCTGGTGGAGGTAATACATCAGATCTCCTCCTCTGGGCCGGTCGTCTGAAATCATCATGCCCTCCCACCACCACTATCACCTCACCAACCTGCTCCTTCCCTCCAGCTCTGATAGCCAAACCTCCTCTCCCTCTATCCACCGCCACCCGCCACCCTACCCTCTCACCCCGTACCCCTTTGGCACCACCATCTCCACCTCTCTCTCCTCTCCTCCCCCGATCAAGTCTCCCTTGATCCAATCTCCACCTCCTCTATCATCACCTCCTCCATCATCACCCCCTCCGTTACCACCTCCATCCTCTATCTCCTCACCAGCTTCTCCTCGCTGATCATCCTCATCGTCATTAAAAGTGGGAATCATCTCCGCTGGATCTGATATCCGGGCCACTGCATGCGCTGTAAAAAATGCTACAAACTCGTCAGTCATCCCTGCATCCACTATCTCAGGGGCATAATCCCAAATCTGGCCAGCTAAATGAAAGAACTCCTCCACTGCCGCCGTGTTGTCAATCGTAGGTCCCCAATCCGGAATGTCCTGTCTTCGTCGAGCATAAAAGAATGCTCCCTGTGGAATCCCCTGCTATCGACCATACTGCCGCAACACCAGACCATGCAGAAACCCTAAAATGTATGCGGGAAAAGCGGGTCAATGAAACTTAAAATGTGAAAAATAAAGCTCAAAGAGGCTTGCTCACACACCCACAAGACTTCTTGGTGCAAGTTATGGAGTCATGAAGAATGAATCAACTTCCCAAGGTTGGTTCCATGGTTCTCTATCTCACAAGGTCCCTCAAGCCAATGCCTTTGCTCTAAGATCACTGAGAAAAGTGACTTAGGGATGACTAATGCAAAAATGAGGGATGCTTATGATTGATTTTAACATGAATGCATCCTACTTATGCATGATTCTACAAATTAGTTAAACTAGATTATAAGATGACAAGATTAGTAGCAATACTATCCTAACATGATATACTAGTTAATGATTTAAGCTAATGATAAAGGAAATAGTCTAAAATTCTTATTAGATTAATTCCTATTACAAAGAGAAGCTAGATGTGTTAATAAAACTGAGCATAAATGAGATACTAAAAGCTTGCATGGTCTTTAAAATGGAGGAAGGAGAGCTCTATTTATAGTAAAAATAGGGCAATGGATGGTCAGGATTGAAAGAGTTAATCAAGGGTCAAGTTTGAAAGTTGTCAATCCATGTTTTCATTTTTCACCAATGAAATGGTGACAAATGTCAACATAAGACTAGTTGAGAGGAGAGGTAGGAAGCATTAAATGCGTGAGAAGACCTCATGGTTACCCTAAGAGGTAAGGGTTAAGGTTAGGTTAGGGTTATCTATTGGATAAAGCTTTTACCCAAAGGATAAACTCTTGTGCAAGGGTTAAAGGAATAACCATGGTCAAAGCAATAAATGCTTGATGAGATCCTTGGGTTAGATGGAGGTTAAGTTAGTCAAAAAGTCTCTAACCATGCCACTAAGGGTTAGTTAACCATTAATGGTTTGAAGACTTTGGGGACAAATTTGTAAGAGTCCTTCCAAATTTGGGGGTATTCAACAAGTTAGCTTGTTGAATGGATAAAGGCTTTAATGCCTTTTGAAGACTTTACTCCAAATTTGAGAAGTGACCTCCTCAAATTTAGGGAAAGGGGATAATGAATAGGTTTGGGCTAATTGATTAGGATTAGATAGATTCTTGAAGAAATTAGGAATAGGGTTTAGGATGCAAGTGGGAGATGTAGGAAAATGCAAGTGGATGAGGAATAATAGGATTTATTAAAATAAATTACTTTATTTCAATTTGGTTGCAATTTGGGAAATTGAATAAATTAGATTTATTCAATTTGGGGTGGACTATTAATTAAATGTAAATTTAATTAAAAGTAGAGAGAAAAGGGTTTAATTAAATAAAATGATTTATTCAATTAAATGATGTAAAAGGTTCTAGTGAATTTAACTAAATAAATTGAATAATTTACTTATTTAAATAGAGGAATGTGGGTGATTTAGTTAAATTAGTTCTTAACTAAAATAGAGGAATGAACATAAAATATTCATTTAGGAATATGGTCATTTTTATACGTCTACACCATGAAAATACCATTTGGGTGTAATGCCCCATTTGAAGGACAAAGGAAAAACCTAATTTTTATTTTATTTGAAACAACAACTAATAATAGTACAAATATGACAACATGTTGCATTCACATAACAATGTGCACACTAAGTGTCATAAGAACACTACAGCACTAAAGAATGACTATACAAGGCCTCACCATTGCACAAGAAAGGTGGCACCAATGGAAGACCAACAATTGTGGGACAAGTCACCATGAAAAACACATAAGAGAAAATATGAAACGTTAAAAAAATCGACACAACTCACGATCAAAATCTTGCACAAAGCCAAATTTGTTAGAATGAGGAAAACATCAACCTCCGATCCACATCATACCACACTAACCAACTCAAAGACACAAAACTAATGACACTCAAAAGATCAACACCAATGGAGTCTGGGAACCCGCATTGCTTGACTAGACAATGAATCTATCAATTTTTGAGCCAAGGAGTAGGAAAAGGGTCTAATCACCTCGTCTGCTCAACAAGATCACTTCCAAGCCCCCATCATGAGGTAAAACCTACATAAATGGTCTCTCAACTAGGAGAACACAACTCTCTACCAAATGGAAAGACAACAAGTCAATTCTAAGCAATGACTCACTTCCCAAGGGAAAGAAATGTCCTAAATCCTAATGTAGGACACTCCTCATCATCTTGAAAGCTTAAGAAGGAGCTAGAGACAAAAGAGACCAACTTGCACACACTGCTTCACTTTGAGGAATAATTTACAACTATTTTCGAGCAACCAAATGACAAAATAGATACCATGGGGACACTATCACTCATATGGATCATAGCACCTAAGGAGGACACACAACTATGACACTCTTAAACAAAAAATACACTTTACAACACTTTATAAAAGAGTTAGAAATGACCCAAAAACTTCTCAACACTACTCTAAACACTACTAGAACACATGTTGAAGGCACAATGTGTCTACAACACCACCCAAGATGATAGTAAGATTCCTTATATTTATTTTAATCACAAAATACAATTTCCTACATTTATTTATCTTAACCAAAATAAAAAATTTGATCAAATAACAAAGCAATTGTTCTTATCTCTAACATTGAGATACACAAACCAATCCATAACTAATTACATAATCTCATTATAATTACGTCCGTCTTAATGTGAGGTTCAATGAAAGAATAATAATTTACATTACACAAGGAATCAAATGTACTCTCAATACAAATACATTTAAATGAATCAATTGACAAGCATAAGAAAACACATGGGAAATGGATCCACCAAGCGAGTGCGATCCACTATCCTTTGAACCCCAATGGTGGTATACATACCACCCAACCACGTGGAATCAAAGATCCACTTCCATTGTGCTAGGAGATAGTCATAGAGCCAGAGACACTCTCACACACAAGACAATGAGGGGATGTGCAAACACTCATCCAAACATGAAGAATACACATCATCAAAGGTATAAAAATACATGATATCAATTAACGAGGGACAACATCCAAAAGACAAGAACACATGGTAATCACATAAGAATCAATAGATCAACACCCAAAGGAAAGGTAAGATACTCTTTTAGGTGATAATCAACTACTTGAATGTTAGATATTAGAGAACAAGAGAGTGGAGTGTCATCATATAGCTTGAAGGGTTGACTCACATGGAATCAAGTAGTCCTCTCTAATAGACGAGGATAATCAATCTTACTAGATCAATGTCCCATAGATGACTAGGTCTTACCAAGTCATCCTTAGTGTTTACGAGCACTCAAGGCATAAGAGGGGCATGACATGTATGTTATCTTGGTTAATTATTAAGTGTGTTTCATTAGTTTTCATTTTTTACCTTAACTTCCCAATGGGTTATCTTGACAACCCCTTTGTGCCTCAAACCCCATTGGAATACATTCTATCATTGACTCTAATACCTACACCCTAGGATCATCATGTTCACCAATAAATGCATAATTAAAAATAAACAAGGCTATTTCATGAGTTTTCACATCACATTGATCATTTTATCAATTCACAAAAAACACATTTAGCACAATCCAAACAAATTCAATTTCACAATTTATAGGGCATGTCTATACCTCGACATAATAATCCATCACTATTTTTATCAAATTCAAATTTTCATATTTTTCACAAAAACACAAAAATGACTATACCAAAACCACTTTCAAGGAGTAAATACCCATTTGCAATGATATATAAGAATATTAAATAGCAGTACTTGTAAGGAAGTTAAGTAGCAAAACAACTTCCTACACTAACCTTGAGAGAAGAATAATGCAAAATAAATTATAGATCCTCACAACAGTTACAAAAAATAGAAATAGATATAATAACATTCAAACCATAACACTGATTTACGTGGGGAAAACCATTTTGGGAGAAAAATCCCACACTCCAAAAGCTTCCCAACATATTATTCAACAATCAAAACAAATTACAATATGCTTGTAGAGAAATCTCTTCGTAGGAGTACCACTAATTAGAGATTTAGAGGTAACTCAATATCCATAAGACTCTTTCACACAACCTCTATCTCACACATCTCATATATAGGAGATACAATACAAGAAACCATCAAACGGTATTACAAAACCATGGGCTAGAACCACCCAATAAGGTGTAGTTAACTTTATCTCCCTTCGAGATGCCCTATGACGTGTCCCTCCCTTTTTACAACTTATTTATGTGTCCGATGTATTTTATATTTCCTATTTCACAAGTACAAACTTTCGAAGGCCATAACTTGAGAATCGTGTGTCCTATTGATGAAATGTTTGAAGCACCAGAAAGCTCGTGAAGTGCTTTATTTCCTCATAAGCTCCTATGTCATTTACACCCACTTTGTAGGGTGTTTTGGGGCCTCCAAAGTCCTCAAAATCAAATTTAAACCTTTCATTGGACCCCTACAAAACAAAAAAATTAATATATTCAAAACTAGATGTGATCTTACAACGTAACTTTACCAGAATGCTTATCTAGCCAACCAGAAGCTTTGGGGATAATTTCGCACTATTTCATGCTCAAATCTCCCACTTGTCAAACACCTTGCAAGAGAAAAGGGAGTATCAACACAATAAATAAATTGCTAGGGGCCATGAGGCCCATAGACTCCGAGCACCATCTAAACTTCTTTGTGCTCACAACCCGAGTTAAAGACTCTACAACATTCATCAAAGTTTCTACCTTAACCAGCTTCACCCTACCATCTTCGACCATTTCTCTGACAAAATGATACTGAACATCAATGTGCTTGGTCCGAGCATGAAATGTCGGGTTCTTAGATAGACAGATCACACTCCGAATGTCACAATAAACTGTCACGACTCCTTGTTTTATTTCAATGTCTTAACACAATCTCTTAAGACAAATGGCCTGTTTACAAGCATGAGTATCTGCCATATACTTTTCTTCAGTAGTGGACGAAGCAACCATATCCTATTGCTTACTCATCCAACTAATTGCACCACCAAATAAAGTAAACACATAAGCATTGGTGGATCTTCTGCTATCAATATCACTTGCCTAGACTGAATTCACATAACCATGAATATCAAGGGAAATCTCGTCTCCAACCGAATTACCATGATAAAACAAAGAATACTTTGAGGTACCCTTCAAATATCTAAAGACTCTTTTGACTGCATCCCAATGAACTCTATTAGGATTAGACATATATCTGGACAAAACTCCCATTGCTTGGGCAATGTCTGGTCTAGTACAGACCATAGCATACATCAAAATTCCAACTGCACTTTGGTAAGGCACTATGCTCATGTCTTCCATCTTTGATGGGGATGTAGGATAAAATACAACAAATAATTTTGTTCCAACTGTAAAAGGAACACACAATGGTCTACAATCCTGCATGTTGAACCTCTGTAACACTGAATTCACATACTTACTCTGGCCTAGCCATAACTTTCTATTCAATCTATCTCTTCTAATTTCCATCCCAAGAATGTGTTTCGTTGCACCAAGATCTTTCATTTCAAATTTAGCAGTGAGCTACGACTTTAGTTTTGAAATCATATATTTCCCTTTACCAATGAATAACACATCATCAACATACAATGCAATGTACAAGAAATGATCACCATTAGTTTTATAATAAACGCAATGATATGATTTAGAACGCTCAAATCCTAAACTCAACACATATGTATCAAATTTCTTGTACCACATCCTAGGACTCTATTTGAGGCCATATAGGAATTTCTTTAACTTACATACCAAAATACTTTTACCTTTCACCACATAGTGCTCCGGCTGTGTCATATAAATATCCTCCTTCAAATCACCATGGAGGAAAGCGATTTCTACATCCATTTTCTCAACCTCTAAATCATAAGAAGCGACAATAGAAAGCAAAAATCTAATGGATACCATTTTGGCAACATGAGAAAATATCTCACCATAATCAACACCCTCAACCTGAGAGAAGCCTTTTGCAACCAACCTTGCTTTATACTTTTCAATGCTTCCATTTGAACCAATCTTTTTCTTGAATACCCATTTGCAACCAACAAGCTTTCGTCCTTCGGGCAATGGTACAAGATCCCATGTATCATTCTTTTTTAAAGATGCCATTTCTTCTTCCATAGCAATCTTCCAGGACATAATTCATACCTAATGCCTCTTCTACAGATTTTGGTTCATCCACATTAGTATTCAAAGCAAAAATGCATCTCCAATCATTTGGTGAATACCTTTCAGGTGGTTGTCTATGTCTTGTAGACCTTCGAACAAGATGAGTTGGAGATTCTTCCTCATCTTTTGAAGATTTAGAGCTAGATGAGCTCTCCTCAACTTCTTGTCTATCTAGTGGTCTCAATCCAACTCTTTCAGGTGTAGAAGGAAATTGAATCACATCTTCCTTTTTAGTCTAGTTTTTCTGCAATGCAATATAAAGAGACTTAATTTATCTAAAAATAACACGTCTACTATGAATTACCTTTTGTGCAACAGGGTTCCAAAGCTCCTATCCTTTCACACCATAACTATACCCGATGAAGATACATTTCATAGCCTTATTCTCCAACTTTGTCTGCTTCTCCTTTGGCACATGTGCATATGCCTCACAACCAAAAACTCTAAGATGTCTCAATGAAGGCTTGTGATCCGACCATGCCTCCACAAATGTTTTATCAACAAGGGTTGATGTAGGAGACCTGTTAATCAGGTAGCAAGTAGTGGAAACAACTTCAACCCAAAACTTATGTTCTAAACCAACACCACTCAACATACTCCTAGACTTATTGATCAATGTCCTATTCATTCTTTCTGCAACTCCATTATGCTTTGGAGAATACAGAGTTGTCTTCTGTCTGTTAATGCCACAGTCTTTACAAAATCTATCAAAATCATTAGAGAAAAATTCATTGGCATTATCAGTCCTCAAACATTTAATTTTCTTTTCAGTCTGCAACTCAACCATTGCTTTACATTCTTTAAATCGACTAAAAATTTCAGATTTACTCTTTAGAAAATATATCCATGTCCTTCTACTAAAATCATAAATAAATGAAACATAATATGTGGATTTTCCAATGAAGGAACATCTATAGGACCAAACACATCAGAATGAATAAGATCCAAAAAACCACAAGTTTTATGACAACTCGTGTAAAACTGAACGCGGTTTTGTTTTCCATAAATGCAATACCCACAGAAATCAAATTCAAGATTACAATCATTGAAACCTTCAACAAGGTTTTTATTTTTCAAGGTCCTTAGATCATTTTCTCCAATGTGGCCAAGCCTTTGGTGCCATAACATAGTCTTCTTTGCAAGTAAATTTTCTTCAGAAGAAGAGCACCCTTAGGTACCCAAAAGCCATTTCCATCTACTGAAGGTGAAACCCTCAAATCTTCCACAAATTTACTTTGTACAAAAGTGCTATTACACAAAGCAGTGTATGCATATAGCTTATACAAAGTGTCGAATCTGACACCTCTAGAAATTACCATAGCACCATTAATCATTTTATATCCTGCTTCAGAAAAGACTACCTGCACACCCGTATCTATCAGTTTGCTCAAAGATAATAGATTTCGTTTTAAACTAGGGATATGCGACACATCATTAATCTTTTTTATTCTACCATAAGAAAACTTGATTCTAACTTTACCTCGACCAACAATATCTAAATGTGAATCATCACCCAAGTACACCTTACCTCCATTAAATTCTTCATATTCAAAAAATTGATCTCTATTGCCAATCATATGAAAAGATGCACCTGAGTCAATAAACTATGCATCATTACTTGCATGAGTTGCAAAAGCTACAATAAATGCATCACCATCTTCCTTCTTAGACTCAGAATCAAAATCAATCTTCTTCTTTTTTTTTTTCTTTTCTTGTTTGCAGTCCTTACGGATGTGACTTGGTTTACCGCAATTCCAACAAATGACTTTGGACTTTCTAGGATATTTTGATCTCTCTCTCGATTTGGACTTATCATGCTTCTCATTCTTCTTGCCTTTCTCCTTAGGTCTTCCACAAAAAGTTAGGGCTTCCTTCAAATTGTGGGATACCTTCCTTCACATCTCTTCACCAAGTAGGGCACCTTCCACATCTTCAGACTTCAAAACAATAGAAGTACTATCGATAGCCATAATAAAAAAATCCCACGAATCAGGCAAAGAATAAAGCAATATCTGACATTTCTCCTCTTAGTTCATCTTAACACCGATAGATACTAATTGAGCCACCAACATATTGAATGCTTCTAGGTGGTCTGCAACTCATCCACCCTCTTCCATCTTCAAGGAATATAATTATTTCCTCAAGAAAATTTGATTTAATAAATATTTCGCTTGATGCATTTCACCAAGCTTAGTCCATAGCTTCTTTGTAGTGTTTTCTTCGTGGACATTGATCATAACAGAGTCTGTTAGGCACAGTCTGATTAGACCCTTGGCTTTTCAGTCCATAACATCATACTGAGCCATTGCAGTGGGATCTGAGAGCCTTTGGACATTCGCATCAACAACATCCCATAGATCTCAATCTATTAGCAGATCTTCCATCTTCAGCTTCCACATCTCAAAATTTGTTCCATTAAATTTCTCCACCTATATTTTCCTTGAAAAACTTGCCATCTGAAAATTCCTGCAACAAGATCAAAAAGTGTCTTCTACAAAAGCTCTCACTCAAATCTGGATTAGTTCAACAAACCCAACAACCCACAATTGAAACCAAAGGTGATCAAGCTCTGATACCACTTGTAAGGAAGTGAAGTAGCAAAACAACTTCCTACACTAACCTTCAGAGGAGGGTAATGCAAATTTTTTTATAGATCATCACAACATTTTACAGAAAATAGAAATAGATATAATAACATTCAAACCATAACACAATGATTTATGTGGGGAAAACCCTTTCGGGAGAAAAACCCCACACTCTAAAAGTTGTCCAATATATTATTCAACAATCGAAACAGATTACAATATACTTGCAGAGCAAGCTCTTCATAGGAGTACCACTAATCAAAGATTAGAGGTAACTCAATAGCCATAAGACTCTTTCACACAACCTCTATCTCACACATCTCATGTATAGGAGATACAATACAAGAAATCGTGAAACAATATTACAAAACCATGGGCTAAAACCACCCAATAAGGTGTAGCCAACCTTATCTCCCTTCTAGATGCCCTATGACGTGTCTCCCTTTTTACAGCTTATTTATGTGCCCGATGTATTTTATATTTCCTATTTCAGGAGTACAAACTTCCGGAGGCCATAACTTGAGAACCGTGTGTCCTATTGACGAACCGTTTGAAGTGTCGAAAAACTCACAAAGTGCTCTATTGCCTCATAAACCGCTATGCCATTTATGCCCACTTTTCAAGGCATTTAGGGGCCTCTAAAGTCATCAAAATAAAATTAAAACCTTTCATTGGAACCTCCAAAATGGAAAATTTAATATCTTCAAAACTAGTTGTGATCTTGTGACGTAACTTTATCAGAATGCTTATCTAGCCAACCAGAATGCTTATCTAGTTCCTCAAGAAACTAAGACCAACACAAGGGTATTCAGAGGCATGAATGCAAAGAAAGTACCTCTCACTATAGACACAAATTTTTTTTCATCTTAATCCTAGGTGAATCCACTTCATTTTTCATACATTATTCCATCTATTATCATTTATCATCATTTATCTATTATTAATATTATCAATAATATTATTATTATTTATCCTTATCCATTAGTATTATTATTTATCATCAATAATATCTATATTATCATTTATACATTATTAATATTATTATGCTATCACCTATATATTTAATAATACTATCATTTATCTTTTTTCACAAATACATGCATAAGCAATTACATTATTCATTTATGTTTTCTCCTCTACCCATTTGCATCCACCTCACACATGTGGAATCAAATTCTCAAAGCCTATTATTTATCCCACATTCCCACCACAACCTGGATTCATCTGGAGAATGCTTATAAAAGTAGAGCCCCTCTCCCATTTTGGGATCCACAACTTTTGGCATTCAAAGTATGTTGATTGCATCCATTTCTTGCATTTTGATAATTTTTCCTCAATCTCCATCTTTCATAGCTTCTTGTGCATGTGCTTTTTGAGAGCACTTATTATTTGAACACAAGATCTTTATAAGTAGGAGGACAATGGAGTAGATTTTGTAACATGCATGTGTGTTTTAGTTTTTAATATTTGGTTTGCATGTGTGTTCATTGCAAGTACTTCATTGTTGGTTAATTGATCTATTTGAATCTTTTCTCATAGGATCTCAGATTAGATTTTCTCAACTACACTCACAACCAAGATCACCCACACTATGGAGGCTCAACAATCCCTAAAAATTCCGAAGAAGGCCACATGGCTACCAACTACCATAAGGCATAGGAGCAAGACAAGATTCCTCTATTGTCGAACACTCAAGTATTGCCACAACAAGGGTTAATCAAACAAACTCGATCATGATTTCATAATCAATAAGGTGATATTGAACCCCTCACTAAGGTCAATGTCCCATGCTCACAAATTCAACCAAACTAAGGGGGGTGAATTATGCTCATTAGAAGTGCATCCTCTTCCAACCTTAGGTTAGGAACAACCCAAACCACTAAGGTGAACTTATCCAACTCGTACCAACCTACAACAAGGATTCTAACAAGGAAATATACATATAAATGTAGTCGGTGGAAATATAATCATTAGGTTGTGAAGCACTAACTAAGGCACTTCCCATCCCCACACTATGCCATCCATACTTGTAGTTAGGAAATTCCACATCTATGGTGGCACAATGAGCACCGACAAACAATAAAATAACAAGATCAATGGTGCATTAAAATACCTTAACAATCACACCAACAAACACAAAGAATACAAATGATTCTACTATCATCAACACGAACTTATACAAGAATACAACTAGCACATTTCAAGATAATCCAATTACACACCTCATTCAAAATCTAACATAGGCATCCATGCTTTACCAATATTGCACATGACATACATTAACATTCATTGAGGACATAGAGTTTACAATTAATTATGATTTTAACTAACACACATTACACAATTCACATTTGACCAGTCACACATCTCTTAACAATTTCATATAATTCAAGAAGTTTCAATCATATTTTATCATGGAATACATACTTTAATTCTTCTATTTAACTACAATTCTAACTAATCAATAATCACATTTGGTACATTCTCCGTAATGTTCTCCCTTGTATATATTATTAGAGGTTCACAATGGATACAATAGAGAATAACACTTATCACAACATAGTTTTAGCCTTATCAGGCAACTTGTCTCTTCTGCTTCTTTCTCTGTTTTAATGAATGGATCCCCTTCTCCTTTCTTTAAAGCTTCTAGAGGTCTTAGGCAGGGGGGCCCTCTATCCCCAGTTATCTTTATCATTATGGTGGAATGTCTGGGGAGATGTATTGGAAAGCTAGTTAGAAAAGGGAGTTTTGTGGTTTGAATCCTTCTTCGGTGGATCAAATATGTTCCCATTAGCAGTTCGTTGATGACTCTATAATAATGGGGAAAGCTACAGTGAAGGATTCTAGAAGATTAAAAAAGGCTTTGGATAACTATGGAGATGCCACTGGTCAACTTATAAACTGGTCTAAAAGATTTGTTTATTTTATCAATACCCTGGAGAGAAGGAGGATTAAAATTAGTAATATTTTGGGTTGTCAAATTGGCAGTCTGCCTGCTTCTTACTTGGGGCTCCCCTTATGCCATGATCATCCAGATACTTTTTTGGGAGCCTTGGTGGATAAATTCCACAAGAAGCTATCTGGCTGGAAGGGTGCTCTTCTTAGTCAAGAAGGTAATGCTCAATTGCTGAAATCCACTCTTCAAAGTATTCCTCTCTACGCCATCAGTCTATTTAGGATTCCTGCTAAGTATGCAGAGGCCATTGAAAAGATTCAAAGATCTTTTTTATGGATAAGGGTTGAGGAGAAGAAAAGAATGAACTTGATTGCATGGGAGAAGGTCTGCAAGCCTATAAATAAAGGAGGTCTAGGCCTTAGAAGAATAAGAGACATAAATGAGTTCCTTATGGCCAAGCAGATTTGGAGAGGATATAGAAATCAAAGAGAGTGGAAAATGATATGGGATAAAAAATATAAAAGTCAATGTTTGACACTTCAAAGCTTCCTCAAAGCGGAGATTATCCCAATTGGATCCAATATTTGGAAAAATGTCTCTAGAACAAGAGACTTAATTGTCAAAGGTGCAAAATAGAAATTGGGGAAAGGGAATCTTATCCAGTTCTGGGATGATCCTTGGCTTCTGGAGATCCCTTTGAATCAAAACCTTGAGTGGAACAAATTTCAGAACCAATGCAAGGAAAGATTTGGAACCAAGGTGGAGGATTACTGGAAAGATGGATAGTGGAAGGACTTATCTCAGGTGGACCAGTCTTTGGGTAGTTTGAATAAAGTCATGAACTCTATGGTGAGGGTTGAAGAAGAAGACTATTTAATTTGGAAATTCACAACTAGTGGTACATTTACAGTGGCTTCTCTGTATCATCAATAGTTCTACAACATGGAAAGCCCATGCTAGGCTAAAGCATGGGTGAAAGGCCTCACCCCTAAGATAAACATTTTCTTCTGGACAACCCTTCAAGATAAAATTCTTACTACTGAGAATATCAGAAAAAGAGGTATTAGTATGCCTAGTTTTTGTATTCTTTGTAAGCAGAATGAGGAGACTATAAATCATATGCTCTTTCATTGCCCTTTCTTTGTTGATGTTTGGGGAAGTTGTCTGGATCACTTCAAAGTCAGTTGGGGTTTCCCCAAGTCAATTCAGGAGATTTTCAATTCTTGGCATCATCCTTCAAGAAATAAATCCACAACCTTATTATGGAAAATTGCTTTACCTCACATGTGTTGGGGCATATGGAAAGAGAGAAATGATAGAGTTTTCAGAGAAAAGACTACTAAGGCTAAAATTGTGTTTGAAAAAATAAGAAGAAGTATAGTGGAAAATATGAATATCATAGGCGGTATTGATAATCCTCAAGATAAGGATGATCAATTTATCTACAAAAAGTGGAGATTAAAGGGTCAAGAGTGCTTTCAGATCAACCCTAGAGAGGGTGTGATATGGATCAGTCTGCCCAAGGGATGAATGAAAATCAATTTTGATGGGGCCGCAAAGGGTAACCCGGGTGTTGCAGGATGTGGAGTGGTCCTACGGGATGAATGGGGAATATGAAAAATCATAAAATGTATTCCTATAGGAAATCAGACTAATCATGTTGCCGAAGCCATGGCGGCTTACCATGGGATGATCCTTGCC
Source organism: Cryptomeria japonica (assembly GCF_030272615.1). NCBI lineage: Eukaryota > Viridiplantae > Streptophyta > Pinopsida > Cupressales > Cupressaceae > Cryptomeria > Cryptomeria japonica. The sequence continues at coordinate 215,625,647 of NC_081408.1, read as the reverse complement.
AAGGAAGGTAAATGCACTAAAGTTTGGTGTGAACGAGACTCTTTAAACATAATCAATTGTTTAAATATGAAATTCCTGCCTTCTTGGTCAATTAGTAATGCTATTAAAGCAACTAGGAAAATCAGCGAAGAATTTGAAATGTGTGTTTTTACACGTGTATAGGGAGGCCAACTCCTGCGCTGATGGGGCAGCCAACCTGGCTTGCCAATCGGGAGACATCATTACTAGTTATGGTGAAATGGAGATTGCAAGTGAAATGAAATCCCTTCTTAATCAGGACCGGAGCCAGACAAGGCAACGTGGTACTTTTAATCATTATTTCTAATGCCTCTTCCGCCTTTTTCGATGCAGGGTTTTATTGAAGATAATGAGCATTTATATAGGTGTCTTATCATTATTATCTGGCATAGATTCTGGGCGTTCTTACAGAGTACCCACAGAAACCAGAGGAGAGGTTATCAAGATGAGAGAAGGAATTGCAAGGAAGGTGTTGGAAAAATGGGAGGTAACAAGAAAAGATTCGAACCTACTTCCTGCTCTGACTGGAGAAAGAACAAACAAGTCTAGGATATCCTTCAGCAGGGGGGTCTGAATGTTTTCATGGAGCGGCTAAGTGGGAAAGACCCCACAATCACTAGCTATTTCATCAAGAATTGGAAAAATGGCAAAATCCTTATCGGATCCCAGATGATGAATGTTGATGAAGAGGTCATTGTTGAGGCCACGGGGATGACTACTGAGGGAATGAAATTTTACAAGGACGGAGGCATATCAAATAAATCCACAGATAAGTTTCCTATCACGGACAAAGAGAGGAAAAAGATGATTAAAATCGATAACTCCTACCATGCTCCGAAGAGAATTTGCAAGCCATGGAGGTTTGTTTTATTCGCTTCTATTGCATACATTACCTTAGATGGTAGGTTTACCAGAGCCTACGGGCATCACTTTGTTTTGCTCAACCATTTCCGTCATGGTGAAAAGGTGAGCCTACCCTATTACCTAGCATGCTCAATGGATCATACTATAAAGGAGGTTCAGAAGGACCCTAAAGGCGACCATGCCCTCCACCAAGGGCTTATGGTCCTGGTTTATAAAATGCTTAAGGGGAAGTGCATTGAAAAGCCTATTAAAGGCAAAAATGCAAGAGATGAGACAACGAAGAGTGAAGCTAGCGGATTTAACTTTGAATCAGAGACCGAGGGAGAATCGGAAGAAACTAGCAAAAAAGGGAGGAATAGGGCCAATAAGAGAAGGATTATTGTGGAATCATAAATATCGGATTCTAAAACTGAATCCTTTGAGAAAAAAATTGTTAAAAAAAAGAAAGGGAAAGGTACTGGAAAGCAGACTCAGAGGAAGAATACTAAAAAGGGTAACAATTCAGACATCAACCACATTCTAGTTGATTCTAAGGAGGAGGCTAAAGAAAACAAGAAGGTTGAGGGTCATGATAAAGAAGGGGAGGGTAACCCGGTGATGGGCAATATTGAGGTCGTGAATACCACAAGTCTGCAAAAGGAGGATAAAGGGGATAAAAGTGGCAGTGGTGACAATGATATTGTTAAAGCCTTCTGTGAGACCATCGCTACCATGGTGAAGGATATCAACAGTTTGAAAACAGATACGTAGGCTACCGCAAGAGTTACGGTTGGTGATAAGCCCCTGGCTGAACATGTTAAAGAATTGGTTGTCGTTCTGCATAATGCGGAAGCTATTGAATGTATGGTTGGAAAAATCATAGCTACGGAAAAAAAGGTCAATGAGATGGGAGATAGAAAGGAAATGGAAAATAAAATGAATGACTTCGGCAACAGAATTGACAAGTTGGAACTCAACGTCAAGAAGATTACAGACCAAAATTTCCAAATCCTCAAATCGTCGGTGGACAACATGAACATCCTTATCAACAGGTTTGAGAACAATGCTGAGAAGGATGGTGATAAAGAGCAGCTGGACAGGAAGGGTCATGAAAGGAGGACCAGAGCTAACACAAAGATCAAGGGCGACATCAAAGGTCGTGAGCTGGAGGAACTGAAGACCTCAACGAACAACATGAAACAAATGGTTGTGCATGCTGAGGAAATTATGAATAGTATTTAGGCCTCAGTTGGTGTCCTAGGTTCTATCTTTTTGTTGTCTCTGTGCTTTCCTTTCGCTGTCTGTTCTGGGTTTTTAATGATATGTTATGTTAGTTGATCCCTTTCGGTGGGATCATTTTGCCTTTTTGAAGTGATCAGGCACTTTTTTCTAGCAGTTCTGTTCTCCTGGCTTGTACAAGGTTCGGGTACCTTTCAAATACCTGCTTTTACTTCATCAAAACATAGAGCTAGCAATACCAAACATTCAGAATAGTCACCATAAGATTTGAAAAGAGAAAACCCAAATATGAACTCATGAAGCTCAAATGTTGTACATCTAAATCAAATGATGAAATGCACCTTATGCATTGCCACACAAGCACAAGATTATCATTTAGGATAATAATTTTATATGATAAGAAAAACATAACCAATGATCATGCACCTTTCAGTGTACATTCTCATGCTTGATGTAGACTACTATTAAAAATTATAAAACCAAACTTTTTCAAGAACTTTAGAAATTTTCCAAGAGAAAAAAATACAAGAATGTGTGTGTGTGTGAGATGCAAAATTACACAATCCTAAGATACTATTGTAAATTAGTAAATTTAGGAACATTTTTATTTCATAGATTTGATCCAAATATAGAAACGAATAAAATTATAGATTAGAACAATTCACTAAAGATATGTAAAAATAATATCAAAATTAGATATCAATTAATTTTCAAAAATTATATAAAAACATAATATATATACATTAATCTTTAATATTAGAAACACCTTAATCAAACTAAATCTAAAATTACAAAATTGATATAAAATCTACCATTGCAAAAACTAATATTTCTCCTTTAAAAATTTATTTCATTGATAGTGAATTTGACTTTAGATTGTTTATCAGCAATACTCATGCTTACCAATTAGATAACAATTACAATTGACCTTGTCAATAGGTAGCTTATCTCCTCACCAAGAAAACTATTAAAAGCCAAATCTCTAGGGAGATAAAATTGTTTAAAGAAAAAAAACTTAAAATGACCAACTCAATCATGTCATAAATGATATACAAATAACATGTGATAAGCGAACCCAGTTAAGACTATTCCTTCACCCATCATATGTATTTCTTGGCCCTTTCAAAGATGACATAATCCCAATATTTAAGTCATTATTCTCTACCCTACAACAACAACCATTATAATTTTTAATTTATATATACAAGTTGAGATTGCATGCTATATTCCAATTCCTAATGAAATAATATTCTATATTAGTTCAAGAACATAGTCAATGCCTAATAATTACAAGAACAACTAATAACCATGTGCAAGTAAGGGGCTCTCTAATAATAGAGAACATAATTTACAGAGAGCAAAAACACTCCCAAGAAGAATTAACAGTTGACCAAACAAGATGATTATATATTTCTGAATTTGAAAAACCTTTGATATTGCAATATTCTTTTTTTCTGTATTTGTCAGGCTTTAACTACTCAGTATTAAAAAACAAAAAGATACCAGTTGTATAATATGACTGCCATAGTTGTGGGCCTCTCAAGTATGATCATTATAGCCAGCAGGATGATGAGACATGCATAGCTGTCTTTCATTCCCATTTCCTGAGCTCAATATTCTTAATGTTCTCAAATTCTGAACAAATTGCAGTAGTCTGTTCATCATCTTTTGTGGGGGGGAATTAGACTTTATGAAATGCCTCCCTCAGCATATGTATTGATTGTTGTGTTCTGGGGACTACTCATGGTGATCACTCCCATTCTCATCACTTGGTCTGCTGCAGAAAAACCCCAATATTCTTCTTCTTCATTTGGGTTTTCCAGTTCCTCAAGTAAGTTTTTTTTGAATTAACTACAGTATTGTCAAGTAAGCTTTTAACTGATCTGACCTGTTGTAATTGTTTTTAATTTATCAGTGTTTCATCATGTTTGTTTTTTAAAAGTAATGTCATTTTCTGGTCTGTTCTAATTGCTTTTAGTTTGTAGGTTTCTACCTGCTATTTGTTTGATCTGATTCAATGTATTTGTCTTCAGCTACCTGCTGTAGCTATTATTCTTCATAATTCTACTTTGATTCAATAAAAAGAAAAATAAGCTTTTAACTTTTATTGTTCTATATCATGTCATCTAATTGATTCATTGTATGCTAAAAAAAATGTGGGTAAACTTCTATGCAGTTGCAGAAGCTCTCATAGGTTGGGAAGAATTCAGTTTGAGGAGGATGTTGATTAGATCAGTTCATTGGGTGGGTTCTATTTCTTCTTCTTCTCCTTCTCCTCCAACAAGTTTGAATTGATCAGATTGTTCAAAATCAATTGGGCTGTGGTCCTCTTAAACAATACTAAAGATTACTGTATAGCCCAGTTTCAGGCAGATTTGTTCACCTGGAACCCCATGTTTCATCAGGGGGGATAAAATAAGTTTATCTAAAAAATCTTGCAGGCAATGTTGATTTTACAATAAGAGAGTTAAAAAAAGAGGTTATGTTTCTAGTTCTGAGTAAATTCAGATCAATTTGTGGTTCTAACTTTTCTTGGGAAGTCTGCTATGAGATTTTTCTCCATGTCTGTCTCTATTTATTTGGAAAAATTAACCTTGTGTACATATCTGTATTAGAAAATATCATGATTGGGTTCAGTGTGATCTTCAACAATGGAGATGACAACCATCCTAGAACCTTGTGATTTGTATTGACTGTTTGTGGAATAATTAATTTGAATGCTTCTTACTTAATACTATTAGGTTTTTATGCATGTTTATATGCATTTCGCCAGATTGGATCCATGATAATCAAGTATATTTCAGTTGTTATATTGGTATACCAACTTTATACCTACGCTGTGAAAGACAAAACTCCAGCAAAAATACACGAAATTGTTGCAGGTATATGCAGGCAGCCAAACTCTTTATTGCAGTTTATTTTAATGATTTATTTACATAATGTAATATAATTAAAGCTTAATATTCTATTATATTGTTTTAATCATTCAATATATAAAATATATAGATCAGTGAGTTATGAGTTAGTGTAGATATATTGATTGTTTATTATAAATAAATGTTGAGAAATTTAAATAGAAAGTAGTGTATTTAATTCAGTAACAAATAAATTTATGAAGAATAAAGAAGATCCGATTTTGGTAAGTCTTAGGATTTGAGAAGTATAAAGATCAAAGATGGTTAATGCTTAGTTATTTTTCGTTGATTTTGTATGGGGTGGTTTTAACTATCAATGACTAATTTACAATCTCGATCTTGTCTTATACTCCCAAACTCCTGGACTCTTTTTTTTTAATAATTGAAAAACAAAACAACTATTTTCAATAATAAAAATACTCCTAGAATAGTTGTGCAATGTTAGGTTCCTTTTACATTATCAATTAAAATACGTAGATGGGAATTATTTGTCTATATGATAAGAATCAATGCATTTAAATATAAGAAAAAAATTAATATGTTGTACAGAAAATTGTTTAGTTAAACTTAAGTAGGAAGCATAAAGGTGGGAGGTTTGTTGAATTTCAATTTTGACTTTTAAATTAAGGGGATAGATCCACAATTGTGAGGATAACCCTACAACAACAAACTACCCTTGTGACATTTAAAAGGGGCTAGACCACAATGAAATTTATGTGTATAGGTATAAGTGCAAGCTTAGAAGTAATAAATAAATGGATAGAGTGAATGTTTAAGGGTGTGCGGACATAAACAAAGAATAAGTGATAGGTGCCTAGAAGGGAATATGATGAAGTCTTTGGACAACATAGATCAAGGGACCTAACTTTACATGAAGTTATCCCATTTGCCATCATGTCTATGTATCAAAGCACTCCCCTCAAAGTACAAACAAAAATAAATGGAAAGTGGCACAACTATACAAATTCCATCATTATAATTTGCCACTACTTTAAAGTGTATATGAATCTTAGAATGACCATCCATCTCAAAATATGTAGCACTTATTGACAACTTTGGCATGGTGTGGTAGTTAAGTTGTGTTATTGGTCTTTTTATTAAGGTTCAAAACCCATTGGGGTGTCATTGTTGAATATTCCAATTGGAGATGAGGTCCCCTATTTGTGATCTCACCTGTTCATAGCATCTGGTCAAAAGTGTTTATATGCGTGTGCATGCACGCACAAACACATGCATACACATGTATGTGTGTGTGTATACATGCACATGTATGAATATATAGCACTTACAACATGCAATTGTTGAATATTCCAATTGGAGATGAGGTCCCCTATTTGTGATCTCACCTTTTCATAGCTTCTGGTCAAAAGTGTTTATATGTGTGTGCATGCACGCACACACACACATGCATACTATAATGTCCCGCCAGAAACCCTAAAGGAAAAACATCACAATCTATGCAACTAAGGGTGAAAATATTTTTTTTTTAAAAGAACAAGTGCGTAATTATAACCATTGCATGCCTAATAACACAACGGAAGTCTAACACATGATTCCCTAAGGGTCACCAACGAAGATTACTTCATAAATTATATTAACACCACGGAAAAACCTACTGTTTAGCTTTATAGGAAAATTAAATGTTTAAGATAAAAATTCCACAATGAAAGAATTCAAAGTACTCCAAAGCAATCATTTAATATATATACAAAAGAATTAAGTAACTGAAATAACATGCATTCAAATGTTTCTCTATTTTACAATATTTGAAAATACATGTTTACAAAAATTACACCATGAATTAAAATGTTACAAAATGAAGGTTACATAAAAGTTTCTATACAAGACCTCAAGATTTCAACTGAACAATGGTCACGAACAAGAGCTGGTACATGAACCACGAACCAAGAACATTAGCGAAGCCTTTCCTCGCCTGAAGATACCTTCCAGAACATCCGATGGGAAGTGGCACTACCACCCGACCATGTGATCCCGAAATGGAACCACCCCACCGTGCTACGAGATAGTAGAAAACCCTCAAGCAAGAAAAATAAGACAAGTACGAAAGAAATACACGACTCCGCAAACATTCATGTGACTCAACTCACAAACACTAGTGACTCTAAGGAGAGAGTGTCATCGCATAGCTTAAGATGGATACCATGGTACAACCTCCTAGGTCCTGGCTCTCTGTCCTAGTAACCTCTCCCAGCTTCCAACTCCAATTAAGTCTCATGCGGGCCCTACCAATCCTTTCATGAAGACAAAGTGGTAAGTTTTCCATTCCAGGCTTTCTCGTAACATTATCAACCCTGTACAAGCACTACACCTATGCACGAGACACATTATCTTAATTAATGTTTATCTCATCCATCCCAAATCAATTATTAGGTTATCACTTTTTAACTAACTTCTGACGGGTTATCTTGTCATCCACTTCGGGCACGACCCCTGCTCGAAAGCCACTCTCTCTCATAGGACACTACAGGAAAAGTCTCTCTACGAGAACTCTATGGCGCAACAGACAACCATACCTAATCCTGACAAACCACAAGTGAATGATACACGATTTACTAACCAAAGGTTGACCATTTGAACAAAACACACAATGGCTCACATCCATAAAGTTATACATCGACACCTGACCAAGGAAACATAATAACATAGGACACAATGATAATGTAACAAGAATTGGAATTTAAACTTGACAGAAAATACCATTTTCACATGATCCTAACACAGACAATCTTTCCTTAAAACAGTCAAATGCATAAACAAAGTTTGCAAATAAAGACTTCCAGAAAATAATAATTACAACTATATTAATACACTATTTAATAAGTCATAAACCTAATGTTTCAACAATAAGCCATTACTCCCCAAACTCTCCTAGAGAAGCGACTAATAAGTCTTAATACCTAGGTTCTGAAAGCAAACATAAATTTCTTTCATATAATAAAAAGTGTGCAATATGTTCTTAAACAACAATATTCTAATCATTTAAACAAAATTCCACTACTATAGCTAATAACTTAATTACATCTAAAACCCTATGATTTTCATTCATCTCGAATAATAATTCCTTTCCATAACCATAACATAAGGAAGATCATACTCATAACTTACAACAAAAACTTCCGTAAATAATAATAAGCCAACACTAAAGAAAGTTTCTGACCTCTTGTAATCTTGACCGGTTTCCAAGACCTCGACACCCTTCCGCCAAATAGTAACGCACCTTGCTTGTGAACCTATCTCCAATATACTCCCAATTCTATCTCAAATCTTGACCGGTTTCCAAGACCTCAACACCCTTCCGCCAAATAGTAACGCGCCTTGCTTGTGAACCTATCTCCAATATACTCCCAATTCTATCTCAAATCTAACTCTCTTTGATACTTCAAAAGTATCCTCTCTATCTCCCTATCCTATTCTATTTTTCTCCTCTATTCTATTCTTCCTTCTATTCTATTCTTCCTTCTATTCTATTCTTTCCTCTACTCTATTATTTTCTCTTGAGTCCACCATCCTTCCTTCGATGCGAATCAATCCCCCTCCTTCCTTCCTCCCATCTCTATTTATCCAAAAATTATCCTATGTTTTCTCCCCATTCAAAGGCTCGATGATTGTATTTGATGAGGAGTCTTCTATCCATTATGTTGAGTTTCCTATTTTCATGGCACCACACCACTAAAGTGATTAAGTCCATATTTATAGATGATACATGTGGCTTTTGACTTCAATATTAAATTGTCTTTACTATAAATAGCTTCCTTAAAACAAGCAAATCAAACAACTATCTAATACACGTTGATAATGGTGGATATGGGTGGGTTTACGTGGGTTGGTAAACCACGTTATTCTCCAAGTTACTCCCTACATTACTTCCTACCCCTTCATTAATTCCTTTCACCACATACCTTAATGGATATGGTTGCATGAATCTAACACGTGGGTTATGCTTTGGAAGAAACAGTCGCTGTCAGTTTAATCCTTGTGAAGATTTCAGTCTGCCTCCATGGTTAATGGAGAAATCTGCAACTTCCCTATAGACATGGCACCACGTGCCAATCTACTCCTCTCAACTATGGTCTCCCACGAGTCTTCCTCGATACCGAATCCTTAACTATGAGTTTTCTGATACATAGTGGCGGTTTGAAAGCCAAATATCATGGCCACGTTGCAGTCGACGTTTGGTATAATAGCAAGCGAGAGGGTGTCGTTGTTCGCTGCAATGTGGAGAAGCTTACTAAAATGGGAGGAGGCGTGCGTAATATAAGGGAGGAGGGTGATCGGTGGTAATACCGACCCCTCCCTTTATTAAGGGGGGTGGTTGATATTACTATCGACCACCCTAATTATTAGTTTAATTTACTTAAACTTAAAACCCGCCACCACCATTTTAAAATTTGTTTTATTTGTTTTTATTTTACTTTAATTATTATATTTTTAATAATTAATTAGTGGCTTTCATTAATATAAACATTTAAACATTAATCCTCCTTTATATATTTTGATTTCCAATATTTATAATTAATGACTTTTCATATATATATTCAAACAATTGAATTATATATATTACACGTTCGATTTATCAAATCTAATGTACAAAATATATTAAATATGATATATATAATCCTAATTTATATTCATGCATATTCGAAAACATAATAGTTTAAATTGACGATATTATCCAATGATAGTTCAATCACTTAAACATTATTTAAAACAACTGCACATAACTAACAGTCACCCTAGTGTATACAACCTATATATATTCAAATGATCAAGTCGCAATTATCGAACTGACATGCATAAGAAACTCATATATTTGTAAACAACGTTAAGACACTAGATCACTTAACCCCTTTGTTTCCTTCCAAATATAAAACTACTTTTTACTCTTATAGACGAAATAAACGTAACAATTACCAATGACACGCAATAGTTAAAAACACTAAACACACAAACTGATCAAGCATCAAGCGACTTCTCATAAAGGTCAAACAACCAAATACGAAGACCGAACAAATTGATGGAATGACTGACTGATGACACTCACCCGAGTGTAACTGAATAAAAATAGGGTCAACTACTATCTCCTCCACTTCCATCAGAAAATATATAAGGCACGCTCAGACTTGTGAAGCCAGGTGGAGACGATACCCCGTACCTACCCGGTACTTGTACCTGCAATATCCTGCATCACCGAACTACACATGCGTATATACAATATAGAAAACACGACATACACACCAATGAAGGAGAATCGTGACGTTCCCTGTCTCACCAAAATGAGTGAAGGAAAATCATCCCCTTGCATCCAATACACTCGTAGACACACAACATATAATTCCACATTGCATAGTTAAAGTAAAGTGTAAGTACGTAGCAATAATCCATAAAGTGTCATAAACCATGAGTACTGAAATACTGTAAACACGTTAAGCATCTCATATCCAGATAAAGCATAAATAATGTCATATAAGTTTGAATAACAAAACATGGTAATGTATCCATTGAAAATAACAACAATAAAATACAAGTTCAATGAGTTCAAACGAGTAGGTTTACTACATTCTCCCCCCCAAAACTAGGCTTACTCCTGGAAGCTTGAAATAAATAAGAATACAACTCTCTCATCTTCGTTGCATCCTCCCAAGTCGCCGAGGTCTTCATCATTTGGGTCCCATAGGACCCTTACCTGGTCGATGGTGCGACCCCTGAGGATCATCTTGGCAGTCATCCACCGTTGACAAACACTCTATGTGATCTCCCTGCATCTCCCACTGTAGGCTCTGGTGTTGCTGGCCTCTGACTTCCTATATTATGGAAACGTTGAGGGCACTGCGCGGCTCTGTGACCAAACTACCCACAAGAGAAGCAAGCTCCTCTACCTGGTCCTCTTTTACCTGTTGGTCCACTAAATTGCTAGAAACTTCCTTGGCTAGGGGTGTGGGATTCACTCTGCGAGGACTGCCTTATAGGGCCCTGAAATTGTTTTGGTTTCGACAATTGCTGTTGCTGCTGCTGTCCACCCTTAGCGGGTGCCTGAGGAGTCCTAAACGGTGCAGCTAATTGGGACTGATTCCCCCGAGCTCTATTCCCACTAGAAGGTGCACTCCTTATCTGCACACTTGGCTGACCACCAAGTGCACGGCTAAGGTTCAACTCAACTAATCTAGCTTTTGCCATGGCTATCTCCACTGAAATTGGCTCAAACACCCTAACACCTCCACTAATGCAGTCATTCAAGCCCCTCAGGAAGTGTTGTACAAGCATAGCCTCATCATTACCAATCCCAGCATACTTCTTGAGCTCATAGAACCCGTGTTCATACTGGTCTACTGTCATACCATACTGACGTAGATCGTGGAACTCATCTGCCCGAGTCTGTCTCCACTGGGGTGAGAGAAATCGTGCCCTGAATCTCTCTAGAAATAGCTCCCATGTCATGGTGTTAATCCACACACCGATCTTCTGCTCCTCTAGTCTCCACCAGATCGAAGCAAATTTTTCGAGACGCATAATAGCACATCTTGCCTTGGTGTTGCTACTGTATGGGAACATAACAAAACACCGATAAGCCAAGTCTCTGCCTTGAGACCGGTACCCATACCATCAAAGTAAGGAGGGTTGGACCTAATCAAGTCCTTTATGTGACCCAAGGAAGCTCAATCTCCATTAACTGCAATCTCCCTCCTCCTGGGTGATCTCTCTCTCTCTCTCTCTCTCCTAGAACTGGCTGATCAACCTCAAGCCTGGGGCCTAACCTAGCAAGAACCTCCCGAAACATCTGTCTCAACTCGTCCCTTTCAGGAACCTGTTCTTCTGCATGTGGTGAATCCTGATGAACAGACTGTTCTGGCTCAACACTAACATGAGTAGGTGGTGGTGAAGGACTGTGATGATTAGAACCACAGCCCCGTCCTCCACCCCTGCCTCCTCCTCTACCTCTATTGCGACCATCCATACGACCACCTCCCCTAGCTCTCCTAGCCATGACCTAGCACTATAAAAGAAAAAAAAAATGGTTCAGATCTATGGCAAGGATAAATAAGGAAACCACAAACATTAAGACCTAAGCAAAAAGGTCAAGTTGAATAGGCACACTACAAACCCAGAGTACCCAGTGTTGAAACTTAGGCTCTGATACCAAATGTAATGCCCCGCCAGAAACCCTAAAGGAAAAACATCACAATCTATGCAACTAAGGGTGAAATGATTTTTTTTTAAAGAACAAGTGCATAATTATAACCATTGCACGCCTAATAACACATCGGAAGTCTAACACATGATTCCCTAAGGGTCACCAACGAAGATTACTTCGTAAATTATATTAACACCACGGAAAAACCTACTATTTAGCTTTATAGGAAAATTAAATGTTTAAGATAAAAATTCCACAATGAAAGAATTCAAAGTACTCCAAAGCAATCATTTAATATATATACAAAAGAATTAAGTAACTGAAATAACATGCATTCCAATGTTTCTCTGTTTTACAATATTTGAAAATACATGTTTACAAAAATTACACCATGAATTAAAATGTTACAAAATGAAGGTTACATAAAAGTTTCGATACAAGACCTCAAGATTTCAATTGAATAATGGTCACGAACAAGAGCTGGTACATGAACCACGAACCAAGAACATCAGCGAAGCCTTTCCTCACCTGAGGATACCTTCTAGAACATCCGATGGGAAGTGGCACTACCACCCGACCATGTGATCCCGAAATGGAACCACCCCACCGTGCTGGGAGATTGTAGAAAACCCTCAAGCAAGAAAAATAAGACAAGTACGAAAGAAATACATGACTCCGCAAACATTCATGTGACTCAACTCACAAACACAAGTGACTCTAAGGAGAGAGTGTCATCGCATAGCTTAAGATGGATACCATGGTACAACCTCCTAGGTCCCGGCTCTCTGTCCTGGTAACCTCTCCCGGCTTCCGGCTCCAATTAAGTCTCATGCGGACCCTACCAATCCTTTCATGAAGACAAAGTGGTAAGTTTTCCATTCCAGGCCTTCTCATAACATTATGAGCCCTGTACAAGCACTACACTTATGCACGAAGCACATTATCTTAATTAATGTTTATCTCACTCATCCCGAATCAATTATTAGGTTATCACTTTTTAACTGACTTCCGACGGGTTATCTTGTCATCCACTTCAGGCACGACCCCCGCTCGAAAGCCACTCTCTCATAGGACACTATAGGAAAAGTCTCTCTACGAGAACTCTATGGCGCAACAGACAACCATACCTAATCCTGACAAACCACAAGTGAAGGATACATGATTTACTAACCAAAGGTTGACCATTTGGATAAAACACACAATGGCTCACATCCATAAAGTTATATATCGACACCTGACCAAGGAAACATAATAACATAGGACACAACGATAATGCAACAAGAATTGGAATTTAAACTTGACAGAAAATACCATTTTCACATGATCCTAACACAGGCAATCTTTCCTTAAAACAGTCAAATGCATAAACAAAGTTTGCAAATAGAGACTTCCAGAAAATAAGAATTACAACTATATTAATACACTATTTAATAAGTCATAAATCTAATGTTTCAACAGTAAGCCATTACTCCCCAAACTCTCCTACAAAAGCGACTAATAAGTCTTAATACCTAGGTTTTCGAACGCAAACATAAATTTCTTTCATATAATAAAAAGTGTGCAATATGTTCTTAAACAACAATATTCTAATCATTTAAACAAAATTCCACTACTATAGCTAATAACTTAATTACATCTAAAACCCTATGATTTTCATTCATCTCGAATAATAATTCCTTTCCATAACCATAACATAAGGAAGATCATACTCATAACTTACAACAAAAACTTCCGTAAATAATAATAAGCCAACACTAAAGAAAGTTTCTGACCTCTTGTAATCTTGACCGGTTTCCAAGACCTCGACGCCCTTCCGCCAAATAGTAATGCGCCTTGCTTGTGAACCTATCTCCAATATACTCCCAATTCTATCTCAAATCTAACTCTCTTTGATACTTCAAAAGTATCCTCTCTATCTCCCTATCCTATTCTATTTTTCTCCTCTATTCTATTCTTCCTTCTATTCTATTCTTTCCTCTACTCTATTCTTCCTTCTATTCTATTCTTTCCTCTACTCTATTGTTTTCTCTTGAGTCCACCGTCCTTCCTTCGATGCGAATCAATCCCCCTCCTTCCTTCCTCCCATCTCTATTTATCCAAAAATTATCTTATGTTTTCTCCCCATTCAAAGGCTCGATGATTGTGTTTGATGAGGAGTCTTCTATCCATTATGTTGAGTTTCCTATTTTCATGGCACCACACCACTAAAGTGATTAACTCCATATTTATAGATGATACATGTGGCTTTTGACTTCAACACTAAATTGTCTTTACTATAAATAGCTTCCTTAAAACAAGCAAATCAAACAACTATCTAATACACGTTGATAATGGTGGATATGGGTGGGTTTACGTGGGCTGGTAAACCACGTTATTCTCCAAGTTACTCCCTACATTACTTCCTACCCCTTCATTAATTCCTTTCACCACATACCTTAATGGATACGGTTGCATGAATCTAACACGTGGGTTATGCTTTGGAAGAAACAGTCGCTGTCAGTTTAATCCTTGTGAAGATTTCAATCTGCCTCCATGGTTAATGGAGAAATCTGCAACTTCCCTATAGACATGGCACCACGTGCCAATCTACTCCTCTCAACTATGGTCTCCCACGAGTCTTCCTCGATACCGAATCCTTAACTATGAGTTTTCTGATACATAGTGGCGGTTTGAAAGCCAAATATCATGGCCATGTTGCAGTCGACGTTTGGTATAATAGCAAGCGAGAGGGTGTCGTTGTTCGCTGCAATGTGGAGAAGCTTACTAAAATGGGAGGAGGCGTGCGTAATAAGGGAGGAGGGTGGTCGGTGGTAATACCGATCCCTCCCTTTATTAAGACCCTAATTATTAGTTTAATTTACTTAAACTTAAAATCCGCCACCACCTTTTTCAAATTTGTTTTATTTTTTTTTTATTTTAATTTCATTATTATATTTTTAATAATTAATTAATGGCTTTCATTAATATAAACATTTAAACATTAATCCTCAATTATATATTTTGATTTGCAATATTTATAATTAATGACTTTTCATATATATATTCAAACAATTGAATTATATATATTACACGTTCGGTTTATCAAATCTAATGTACAAAATATATTAAATATGATATATATAATCCTAATTTATATTCATGCATATTCGAAAACATAATAGTTTAAATTGACGATATTATCTAATGATAATTCAATCACTTAAACATTATTTAAAACAACTGCACATAACTAATAGTCACCCTAGTATATACAACCTATATATATTCAAATGATCAAGTTGCAATTATCGAACTAACGTGCATAAGAAACTCATATATTTGTAAACAATGTTAAGACACTAGATCACTTAACCCCTTTGTTTCCTTCCAAATATAAAACTACTTTTTACTCTTATAGACGAAATAAACGTAACAATTACCAATGACACGCAATAGTTAAAAACACTAAACACACAAACTGATCAAGCATCAAGCGACTTCTCATAAAGGTCAAACAACCAAATACGAAGACCGAACAAATTGACGGAACGACTGACTGACGACACTCACCCGAGTGTAACTGAATAAAAATAGGGTCAACTACTATCTCCTCCACTTCCATCAGAAAATATATAAGGCACACTCAGACCTGTGAAGCCAGGTGGAGACGATACCCCGTACCTACCCGGTACTTGTACCTACAATATCCTGCATCACCGAACTACACATGCGTATATACAATATAGAAAACACTACATACACACCGATGAAGGAGAATCGCGGTGTTCCCTGTCTCACCGAAATGAGTGAAGGAAAATCGTCCCCTTGCATCCAATACACTCGTAGACACACAACATATAATTCCACATTGCATAGTTAAAGTAAAGTGTAAGTACGTAGCAATAATCCATAAAGTGTCATAAACCACAAGTACTGAAATACTGTAAACAAGTTAAGCATCTCATATCCAGATAAAGCATGAAATAATGTCATATAAGTCTGAATAACAAAACATGGTAATGTATCCATTGAAAACAACAACAATAAAATACGAGTTCAATGAGTTCAAACGAGTAGGGGTACTACATTCTTCCCCCCAAAACTAGGCTTACTCCTGGAAGCCTAAAATAAATAAGAATACAACTCTCTCATCTTCGTTGCATCCTCCCAAGTCGCCGAGGTCTTCATCATTTGGGTCCCATAGGACCCTTACTTGGTCGATGGTGCGACCCTTGAGGATCATCTTGGCAGTCATCCACCACTGAAAAACACTCTATGTGATCTCCTTGTATCTCCCACTGTAGGCTCTAATGTTGCTGGCCTATGACTTCCTATATTATGGAAACGCTGAGGGCACTGCGCGGCTCTGTGACCAAACTACCCACAAGAGAAGCAAGCTCCTCTACCTGGTCCTCTATTACCTGTTGGTCCACTAAACTGCTAGAAACTTCCTTGGCTAGGGGTGTGGGATTCACTCTGCGAGGACTGCCTTATAGGGCCCTAAAATTGTTTTGGCTTCGACAGTTGCTGCTGCTGCTGCTGTCCACCCTTAGCGGGTGCTTGAGGAGTCCTAAATGGTGTAGTTGACTGGGACTAATTCCCCCGAGCTCTATTCCCACTGGAAGATGCACTCCCTATCTGCACACCTGGCTGACCACCAAGTGCACGGCTAAGGTTCAAGTCAACTAATCTAGCTTTCGCCATGGCTATCTCCACTGAAATTGGCTCAAACACCCTAACACCTCCACTAATGCGGTCATTCAAGCCCCTCAGGAAGTGTTGTGGAGCAGGAGCCGAATTGCCAGGAGAAGAGCGGAGGTGTGGAGCGGGAGCAACAAAAGTAGGAGCCAAGGGGGCAGAAGAGTCCACAACAACACTATCGTCAGCAAAAAAATTCATCAGCAGTAAAGGGCACCTCATCTTCAAAAAATATATATATAACTAATTATTATCTTTAAATATTTAAAATGATATTGATTAACTCTAAAATAAGTGTATTGGACACAAGACATTCATGATTATAATTGATGTTACAAAAATATTGTTCTAAATAGAGCTATTTTGAAATTCATATATATAATTTCATAAATTTAAAGAACTATAAATTGTAGCATTAAGCTTTGTATTGGCAATATCATCTACTATAGTGTAGCTTTTTCTTCAACTTAACTCTTTAAATTCTTGAAATCATGTGTCAATTTACATGTTTCCTATCAAATCCTTGCTTGTACTAAATAATTCTTAGTTTTAACCTGTTTGAATGTGTCATTTCTACGTGTTCACATTAGTCATTTGGTCCTTAATATTTGAGAACCTCATTTGCAATGCACTAGCTTTAAGAGGTCAATACATACATTTATTGGAAAAACATAAGTCCATCCTTTTTATATACAAACTATTTCAAGTGTGTGTACTTAATCTTTTTTTGTAGTTTAAGTCTCAATAAATTTAACTTCATCTTAGGTTTAATTTTCATCTCAAATAGCCTCCCCTCCTAAAAGAAAGATTCTACTATATTTTTCTTCATTATTGACAACTACAAGTTTTATTTCTATTTAAATATTTTGATCCTATTTTGATCCTATGCTTTAGGTACTATCTAACATTTTGTTTTCCATTTTGAGAAACTTTTGTTTTTTCTCTTTAAAAGTGAAAACAACTGCCTCTATGTTGCAATGGAAGAGAACAACAAAAGTTTGAAATAAAGACAACAATATGAGGTTCCAGATTTAGGAGACCTCCTACACTTTAAGCTTATAAAAGCTTGGGCAGGTGAACCCTTTTAAGACTATTTTCTCACAAAAAATATTAAATGGTTTGCAGAAAACCAATGTAAATTCCTGCAAACTTTCCTTACTGACCAGTACAACTAAAACATAAATGGAAAGATGATTTTGTCTTTTGAAAAGGATCCCAAAATGCACTCAAAAACCCAACAGGTAAACCAGTTCCTTATCTGGGCAATAGAGTCGTCTACAATAGACTGCAACCTGACAAGAGAAACTAGTACACAAATCACAAATTCCTGATCTATCAACTCTGAATATGCCTGATATATACAGAGTCCTAATCTGTACCAGACTTCATCATCAAATCCACACCAAAAGTACTAATATCAATGCCTTTGTTTAAAGTATATATATTTTCCTCCTTGAGAAAAAGACTAAAAACAACTTCATTAGATGCCTAGCAAATCATTCAAATAAGCGATCCTTGATTACTTAAATGGAATGAACACCAATACAATAACATAGAGACAATACAAATCTGAATTTAACTTCTCGGGACTGTATATTTTATTCCTCTGTCAAAAGGTTACAAGTACTTCATATTTGACTCAAAAAATTGCTAAGAAAAAGGCCTACATTGATTTTGCCAAAGTTTAGCTACAAAATTTGTGTCCCCTTTTCTAGGTAGCCTTGGTATCCTTTTATAGAAAATCAGGATGCAACAAGCTTCAGACCACCTAGAAGAAAAAATCATACCCTAACAATCATTTACTCCAAAAGTTACATTTATGTGCCATTGCAGTTGAGGGAGAAACCTAACATTCTTTCTGGGATGCGTGCTTCATTAATTCACTGGGCATTCATTTGGAAAATGGCCAAAAGGGTAAGTTCCTATTACCCAAAATCGGTTACAACCACCGTCAGCTTCATAATGCCGGTGGATCATCTCGTGCCAGAGCATTAATGAGTTCTTATCTAAGAAAACATAGAGCCATGCACTACTATGTTCTATGCACATCTCCTTGAATACCTCTCACCAACTTTCACTTCGAAACAATATCTGATGAGATTTGCACATCTCTGCCATTGATTCTTTTGAATATTTTAGAATTTGGCACCAATGGACTAGGGAAGCCTTCTTTCTGAGCACATTTCCTCTAGTCGCCATGTCGCACGGTTTAACGTTTGGGCGTACTTCCATTGCGGTTAGCGACAACCATCCGATCATGGGAAACTAGCACGCCCTTTAACTCTCCCAAGTAATCAACTTAGAAACGGGCCCCATCGCTTGGTCTCTAGCTGTTAAAAACTTAAACGCTACCACTAGTTGTCCATCGTAACCACTTACCTTAACTACTAGCATTAACTGTTGTTGCACTTGGCCTGCAGAAAATCATCACCTTCTGACTGAGAAATAACTTCTGAGATCTCAAGGTCACTGCCCCAAAAATATTTGCCATGGGTTACACTTGACTGCAGAATCAGATTCCTCAGAATGAGAGCTTTCCAATGATACATGACAAATCCATAATTGGGCAAAAATTAACCCTCGGGCGAATAAATCCCTCTGCAGGTCAGTCATTAATTTCTCCTTTCTCACTATAGTTTGAAACTTTATTTTAACCTGACTTTCCCGCGCAAATCTTGGCCACATGTCACCTCCTGGTTCGCTTGTGAGTCCATTTGGACTCCACCTGTTCACCACTTGGACCGCCACCGGACTTGGGCCTGCCTTGGTTCTTCTTCTACTCCCTGCCACGTGGTACATCCTAATACGTTCCGAGCCCATCTGGACGACCACCTTGTTAGTCGCTATGTCGTAGGGGATAACCATCGAGCATCTTCATCTTGCAGTATAGCGATGGCCATAGATCTTCCCTCAACCTGCTTGATACTTAACACCTGGGCCGCTTCACCTTTTTCGCACGTGCCTTGTCACCAAGTCGCAAGGGATATTTGGCGATCATCTTCCCATCGTGACATGGTGACAACCATCAGATCATTTCGCCCAACCGTCAGATCTTCTTAATCTGCTCGGCCTTTACCTCAGCCAAATTGCTCCCCTCTGCTGTGTGTCACCACGTGTCAGCCAATGATTCGTTCTAAGATCTACCTGGGCACCACCTGTCTGTCGGGTCTTCCACGCGTCAACCTCTAGTTCTATCGGATATCATTCTTTTGGCCAAACTTCCTCTTCGGCTAACCGTTTTCTTGTCTCATCGAAACCTTAGTTTCATCGATACCTTTTATGTCGATGAAACCGATGCCTTTAGTGAGTCCCTATAGTGATTCATCGAAGCCACAGTCTGTTCGATATTCATTTTGATGATATGCCACCTCTGCTCTACCATGTGGCACTTCGTCATTCGTTCTGGGGTCCCGATTGGCCACCATCTAACCTGTCACGGCCTCATCTGCCACCTCAGCACCACAGGACCCACCGTTTCACTTTGGTTTGTTCGACATCAGTCTTTCGGCCAAACTTCCTCTTCGGCAAGCCGTTCATATGTCTCATCAAACCCGCAGTTTCATCAATGCCCTTATTTTATCGGTGGGACCAGTTGATATTTCTTCGATGTGCCTTTGTCGATGGAACTGAGCCTTCGACGAAACCATCTAGAGGTTTATCGCGGCCAAGGTTTGTTCGACGGTCATTCTGATGACATGCCATATGTTCTGCTGCGTGTCACCACGTGGCACTTATAGTCCACCATGGCACCACAGGACCTGCCACCTCACTAATCGCCAAGTCACGACGATTAATAGTCGAGCACATTTACATGGCGGTATAGCGATAGTCATTCGATCGGCTCAAACTAGCTCGATCCTTAACCTGAATCGCTCATGCTTTTCGGCACGTTCTTTGTCGCCAAGTCGCGATGATATTTGGCGAGCATCTTTATGTCGCGACATAGCGATAGCCGTTGGATCCTTTGCGATCACTGTTGATCTGCCTAGTTATTTTGCCTTTCTGCTGCAAAATTTGGGTGCTTTTAGATGCGTACAGGGGGGCCCACCGGATCGCTGAGCGATGCCTTGTCAAAATCCTGTAAGCTTTGACACTAAGGATGTGTGTGACTTTTCATTTGAATACCAAAAATGCTCCTCCTCGCGGTCAATGTGGGATAAATGGTTTACATGCTTGGCGACTGAAATTGTTTCCTCGGACTATGCAGAGAGGATGGTTCTGGTTTGGGCCTGGACTATACACCTGCTAGTGCATTGTTTATAAAACTTTGATGCCTCCCCAAACGCCTACGAATCTTTATTTGCCTGAACCGCTTGCATTAACTGCCAGCAATGGTTCACCGCCGGTGGTTTGTCGCGACGAATAACCATCGAGCACTTTTATGTTGCGGTATAGCGACAGCCACGAGATCTAAAGAAAATTGCTCAATCTTTTAAGAAACCCAACAGATACGTAGGAAAAGACATAGGACTTAAGAAAAATTAAAATTTATCAGAACCCACCCAAGCCTAGACGTAAAAGGGGGCCCCTCTTGACAACGCACAGATCCTTCCACTTAAGTGAAAAAGGTAACGAGCAAACACCTTTAACAAAACAAGGGAAATTTTGAATCTTGAACCTTGAACCGATTTGTAAATGGTTCAGAACTAACATAACGCATTCACACTTGCTTATTAAATAACATTACAAAGCCACGACTCACGTAAGAGAAATGGTTGAACCTTGAACCTTGAACCAAAAAGGTTCAAGGGTTCAAGTTCAAAATGAATTACAATAATGCGCTACAAAGGTTTAGTTTTTTAACTATTTTCATGCAAGAGTAAAAACCCTAAACCCTCAAAACTACAAACTTGTAGGCAAAGGTCAAATTCTGAATTTCGACAGACTCCAACAGCTAAAAGGCAAGATTTCAACATATTTGAAACAATGATAACAAAACATATTCAAATAAAGATTAAGAAGGTTGTAAAAATATAATTTCCTTTTAGTATAAGTTCTCATTTGTATTTTTTTAATTTATTTCCAAGTCATATATGAGCTTTTCTTTTTTCTTGTATTTCTTTATTATTGTTATTAACGTCCTTTTCAACAATGGTAGTCTAGAGTTACAATTTCATTGTTTTTAATATTTATTTATTTTAAAACATGTAGATACACATATATTTAGAATTGTTGGAAACTCAAACTCTCTAGTGAAAGAATCAACCAAAGTCGGTGCATGAGTACCTTGTTAAATGGGGCCTTGGAGTTGCATTTTTGAGTCTAGTGTTGGTTTGAATCTTCATGGGTGGAATAAGGTCTATTTAGACCAATTTTGATATGTTTGAGTCATGTAGGGTCAGTTTTGTTAAGTTTTGTAAAAGTGGTCAAATTGTGAAAAATGTTGTAAAGTTGTAGTGTTAAAATTTTAGTCATTTTTGTGCTTTGTAAGGAAGGTGACCAGTAATAAGTTGAAAAGTTGTTATGAACCATTGTATTCAGTGCTATCATGCATAAAAGAAGCCTTGGACATTTGAATGGAAGGTTCTAGAGTTGATTGTTGAATAAATACAATAATTCAGGCATCATTTTCTTGGAATTTTAAACATTTTCAAGAGTTGCAAACCTCTGTATGGATTTGTACGTCATTTTTTGTGGGTAAACCAATTGGAAATCATGAAGGAGTGAAATAGATTTCATTTGCATCTGGTTTCACTTTAATGCATTCAAATTTGTGCAAGATATGAACATTTTTTTGAAAGTTGCTTTGTGAGTGAGAGTTTCAAGGGTTTGTTGATAAATTTTTTTGAATAACTAGCCATTCCATTGTTGGAAGAATCTGAAAATCGGTGGAATGAATAGTTTTGGAATTCTCTTAATGTTTATGGTGGTTTTAGAAAAGGCGAATGGAGTTTGCCAAGTTTTCAAGCCAGCCCTAGCCTAACATCCTCATGTGGCAGGCTTAGTTAGTTGAGGGTTTGATAGAATAGGAGATTGAGGTGGTCCATTAGAACTAGCTACATAATTGGACCCTACATGATATGTGAAGGTTGTTTGTAAAGATTTTTGGTGTTTGGAGATTATTGGGGGCACTTTCTTTGTAAAAAAGGCCTAATTAGGTCTAAAATCTGCATACTAGTCAATTATAGGGTGTCATGATACAAAACAACCCTATGCAAGCTTTGGATATGTTGTGGTAGACCAAAAAGGGTACTTAAAACTGCTCTCCTTTGGTTGATATCGAGATTGTGTTAGAAGATATGCCCAGACTTGCAGGGTTGAAGGGTTATAAGCCAATGGCCTAGGTTGTGAAGGAACCATTGAAGATAAGTAGCTAAGGTCTAAAATTCTTGCTAGGTTTGACCTAGTAAGTTGTCACAAGCCCCTATGAATTCAATATTAGCAGTTGTTCAAATTTTTGAAACTATCTCCACAATCTCCACAAGGTGTGCCTTGTCAATTATGTCATAAGAACCTAAGATTGATAGGTGAGTTGGGAGAACGATCTCCATGTTTGGATGGTTGATGTGTTGAATTGTGGATGGATTGTTGTGTTGTTTAAGGACCTTGCCTTGCTCTACATCAAAAGCTTTCACAATCAACAATTTTTTACCAACATCGTAATATGTTACTAGTAATTGTGCAATTTCCTAGAAGCAAAGGTCATCTTTGATGTTGTACCATAACTAGTATATATAGTAAGTAAAAATCAACTTATGTGCAATTACTAAGCAAATAATCAAAATTTGCCATTGGTTGAATAAACATTCATTGTCAAATGAACAAATTTTTATGTATATCAAATAGAAAAACAAAGTAGGTGATGCAATGGAATAACCTATATAAAAGTCTTGTCCTTAGGCCAAGAAAGGGTCCCACAAGCCACCAAGGTTATCCTCAAACACTAGTTCTTTTTGAGTAATCTTTAAAGGAAGATAGCACACCTTTTTTTTTTGTAAGAATAAAGAATAAAGACCCATTAGGAAACATCTCAAAATGTGGTGAGGCATGATGCTAATGAGTTTATTATGCATCATATTTGTGCAAATTGACTTAGCTTCAACCTCATATCAATAAATGGTGAAAGAAGATAAATAAGGATTCTAAGATGTATGCAAGTTTTAGCTATCAAAAGGTACATAGCTCTTTTTGGTTAAGCAAAATTTGCAAAAGAATATTTCTTATTAATGTCATTATAATGTGTCTTAGATAGACATTGTTTTGAGGATGACTCTTAAAGTCAAGTGAAGGTGACAAAGCCTTAAAATGTTTCCCAAGTGATTAAAAACAACATTAATAATTTCAAAATCATTGGCTTGTTGGTTGATAAACAATACCGATACATATTTGTATACTCTCTCTCAGTTGTAGTTGACGATGTTTGCGACTCCCGTGATTCCCGCCCAGGCTTTTTCAAACAACCCTCACTCCCCTATCAACGCGAATGGTGCTTCTATTGGGGTTGTCGTTGCTGTGGGTAGTGGTGGGGGTTGCTCTGCGCCCTCTATAGTTGCCTCCCCTCTCCTTTCTGTTGAACATTTTGTGCGTGATGCTCCCCTGGTGGTGGGTTGTGCTGGTTCCCCCATGGTTGGTGTCCCAGATCCGGTTTTGGATTTGGATGCCCTTGCTGCTGCTGCTGATGCTCAGGTTAATAGAGACTCCTCTTACTAGTGGTGCTCCTGACGACCCTCCTGCGGCTGCTAATGCTCTGCCCAGATCTTCTTTTGCTGGGAACCATAGCTTTGCTTGTGTGGCCAGATCTGCTGCCCATCCTTCCAAGGGGGTTCATCCTCTTCCATGTGCCAAGACTTCACCTGTTGTGATCTGTGGCCAGGAGGTTGTGGAGAATATCGATTTCTACCAACACAGTGTTTTGGTCTGCAGATTTGCTGGGTTTTGGCCTTCCCTTCTAGACCTTCATCATTGGGTGAGTGATTCTTGGAAGCCTTTAGTTGCTTATGGCATTGAACTTTTTCGTGTGCTAAAGGTTTTTTCATTGCTTCTTTCACCTCTACTCTTGACCATGATTTGGTTTTGGGAAAGTTGTGGTCTTGGGGGGATCACTCTCTCTCCATTAAACCCTGGTTTTCTTCCTTCAACCTCCTTACTGAATCTCTATCTATTCGTCCGGTTTGGGTTCGCCTCCCCAATCTCCCCCTCCATTTCTGGGAGCCTTCTTGCTTTGAGGCCATCGGTAACTCCATTGGCAGTTTTCTGAAGGTTGACGATGCCACGACCTCCATGGGTCACTCTACCTTTGCTCGTCTATTGATTGATATTGACATATCTCTAGCCCTCCCCAGGGATGTCGTGCTTATGGTTGGGGATAAGCCATGGGCTCAACCGCTGGATTATGAGAGCCTCCCCTTTTGTTGTCGAAGGTGCTTCTCGACGGGACAATTAGTTTCAGACTACTCTCTCTCCCGCCACAAAGGCGTTGCTACTTGGTGGAAGGACGCTACTGAAGATCACTTGACAATTAATGCTTCTGACTCTGTCTCAATTGAATCCTCTCGAGATGAGGCGCCCCTTACTGTTGATGATGCCTTTGCTGAGGTTACTACTGTTGTAGACTCTTCCATCCCCTTGGCTCCTACATCCGTTGCTCCTAATCCTCAGCTTCGCTCTTCTCTTGGCAATTATGTTCTTCAACAACAGTCTGTTGGTGTATTGTTGCAGCAATCTGGTAGTGTCTCTGCGAGGTCTCCCTGCTTGATTTGTCCTTGAATATTCCTAATGATAGTGTTGCTTGGACGGTTGTTTGTCGCAGGCGGAAAGGAAAATCTACCCCCCTTCCCAGCCCCCCCTTCGTCAAGGTGTGGATTCTCCCCACTCTTGAGTTGGGTTGGTTTGTTGATGGTTTGATAGGTGGGTTTGTTTGCCTTGTCTAACTTTGTTTGTTTGGGGTTTACACCCTTGCTTGGTCCATTTATTTCAGTTAGCCGTTTAGCTTTGTAAAGGGTCAGCGCCCGTTTTATCACTACTTTATTTATCAAAAACATACAAAATCTTAGATCAAAATTTGAGTAGATGAAATAAATCTATATTAAGGCTAATTAGATTGGATATTTTTGATCAATTACCATATGACAGAAACCATACTTTTAAAAATTAAAATTACTTAAAATTTTATTTTGTCTACTTTTTTTTTTTTTTAATTTCAAAAACAAAATAGATGGGTGTTCAAATATTTGAAATGACTTTTTAACATCATATTAAGTTGTTAAGATTTGAATCACCTCACAATTACAGACAACTTGTGAAACCACGAGAAGCATTGAACATCATAATAATCAACATCTTATGAAGCATATTTTTGTCATCTAATACAAATGGGACTTAAAAACTCAAAACATTAATTCTAAATATTTTTTGATAATCTTATGTGAAATATATATTTAATTTCAAGATTCATTAATACAAATATAGAATATTTTGACAAAATAATACCAAAATTGATTCCATGTTTGTACAAATAGAAGGCATAATAGCAACCACCTAAAAAACGACATCCCCAAGTATTATAGAGTGGAGATACTTTATTTGATTAAGAAAGTGTCACCATAAAAAGGCATTGAAGTCAGTAATGGATACTTTTTTTATTACATGTATGAAGGTGATGATAACATAAGCCACAAACATGCATTTCATTTGACTCACGGTCTAACGAACCTTAAATTTTGTTAGTAAGTCTACATAGTATTGCTTTTTTATGTTCATTCAAGCACTTCGAAAATTTCTATGCATCTTAGGTATTAATAAATAAATAGTTCAATCCAAATCTCACCATCAATTGCATTCTCAACAAATAGGCATTGAACATCACCGACACCACATTAACCTAGTATTAGGGTATTTCTACTTACATGTGTGATTTTCTTACATATACTAAATTTTTCAGATTTTCCACAAGTTTTTCGTAACTTTCCAAACCACAAATTATTATAGAAAACATTCCCTTGCTATCATTTATACACTAAATGGAAAAGGCAAAAAACTTTCGAAACCACAAATTATTATAGAAAACATTCCCTTGCTATCATTTATACGCTAAATGGAAAAGGAAAAGGAAAAGTTTCAACTACATATACATCCACATATAGAAGGCTAAAGTTACAATTATGAATTGAATGCACCTCATCTAGCTTTGAAAACCTATAAGCTCCAACTAAAGATTACATAACACGTGCATAGTGAAAGAACAGTATGTCATATGATATCCATCCATTAACAATACTAGCTAGTCTCAAATAAAATTATTTGAGATCAAAATGAACATCAAATTTCATGCCAGCTCAAGCATCCTTCAAGGGAACGTAACTCTAGACCTTTTTGGTCTACACAAAACCACTTACCGATACGTATTGCACAAAATTTTAAGAATAAAAAACAAATATGGATCCGAATTTAAAGCCATGCCCATCTATTTAACGTATAACAAATAAATACAGATGATGTATCCAAGTTGAAACAGTTTTAATTCCAAGAATACTTGAGATGACTTTAAAGAAAGAATTCAGCATATTTGTTACATTTATTGAAAAAATGTTGTGTAGACGAGGGAGGTTGAGGAGAGCCCTGGTGCTAATTGAGGAAGACGAAAAGTCATCATCTTTTGCCATCTCCAGAGCTCTTCTCATTTATCAGATTCATATACAAGAGGCAGCCTTTGTTTCCTTGGTCATTTTTGTGCTTTATGTTCTAGTTTCTTTGACTGAGCTTTTGTATTTTTGTCAGTAAAGCATTTGCCATATAAATCTCTTTTTTAATTTGTTCTTGTCTTCATTTATGTTAGTTCTACTTCTCATTGTGTGCATCTCTTGAATTATTGAGGCATACATTTTGTAAGGTTGCTTTGTTTTTGTTTTTTTCCTACATTGCTCATGTGTGTTAGGATTCTGGGCGTACCCTTGTTTCTCTGAATGACGATACGGAAAATGTTGTTTAAAAAAAAGATAGATTAAGAAGAATTGCAGTTTTCTTTGTTTGGATAAAAAAACTTCTTCTTACAGTTTTCTTTGTTTGAATAAAAAAACTTTCTTCTAAGAAATTTTTTGATGATTCAAAAGCCTATCTTTAAGGGGGAAATTTGGGCATGTGGAATAGAGTTTTAATACAGAAATTTTGGAATGTGGACGGTCAATATTTAAGGCTGTCATGATACCTAATATTGAGCCAAAAGATGTTGGTATAAAATCTGAGCCCAAATGGGCAGAAGTAGCTAATGTGCTGCCTCAACTTTATTATCTCCTTAAAACTGTCCTAAAACCCCTTGGAAAGATTCTTCAAGTTGAACAAATTAACTTTACCATGTCATATATAAATGCTAGGGTGCTAATGTTACTTAATCCCAACATTGAGTTCCCTAATGTTTTGTCTATCAAATGGAAAAAGATATTCCAGTGCAACATTCAAATGTTGGGAGGGCTATTCATCTTGCTTTCTATGTAAAATGGGTGGCCATGTAAGGAGGGAGTGGCCCCTCCTGGCTCACCCAAAGACTACTGCAATCCTCGACAATAATCTTGCTCTAAAAGATTTTGAAAACCCAATTTTCAAAGTATCAATGGCGAAGATGACTGCAGAGATGACCTTGTCTAAAGAAAAATGATTCTAATTGTTCCACTCACTATGAAAATTTAAATGCCTTTGCAAACCTTAATGGAACACCAATGGTTTGAAAGATACTCAAATTAGAGTTTGTATCGCCACGTCACCGAATGGGGTATGTAGGTGAATCAAAAGACTAAAAGACCAAATGGAAAATCCAAAGTGTGATGGCGTTTTGTCCTCAAATGATCTCGTAGAGGGTGGGAGGAATCAAATACATCCACCCTAAGTCACCAGGTTCGAATTCGAATTCGAAGTTCGACAGCTTTGAAATTCGAATGGAGTTCGATGCGGAAAAAAAACGAAATGTATAAAATTCGAATTAAAATCGCCATATGTAATTTTTAAAATTTTTTAATAAATATATGTAATATATCTATAAAATTGCCTAAATAGTTTAACATTGATAAATAGATTTGAAATCATTACAAAAAGATGACACATTTATAAAATATAAACCATAGGAAACATATGCTTTCACAATTGCAAAGATGTTCTTTTGTCAAAAAGGTACAATAACAGTCAAAAACTTTAGGACTTTAAAATAACTCTAAGTCATCAAGAGCACTTGGCTGGGATGTCAAATCATCATCATCTGTATCACTACTCAGTTCATCATCTGCAAAGTCAGGCTCATCTACATTTGGTATTGCTATGCCTTCAAGAGTTTGTTCTAAAGAAGTGTTCTTTGCTGATTTGTTCATCAACAATTTCAAATTGCTGCGAACATAGACAAGATCTCCCAACTTTCTAGTCAACAATTTGTTCCTCTTTTTGGAATGGATGTGGTCAAAGCAACTCCAGTTCCTCTCACAAGCTGGTGAACTTGCTCCCTGACTCAAAATTCGAATAGCAAACTCTTGCAGTTCAAGAGCTAATGATCCATAAGCGATCCACCATCTATATCCAGCCATACATGGCGAGTCATATTTGGCTTCTGCCCCTCCAAACATCCCTTCTCCTCTCTTGTATTGCCAACTTTGATCTTTGATTAGTGCTGCAATTTTTGGATCTGGTACATACCTGCTAATGGCTTGGTAAAGCCCTGCCATGATTTCATTATCACCCCTTCTATCAATAGAAAACAACTTAGGCTCCAAAAAGCAAGCTGCTGCATGTAAAGGTGTGTGCATCATTTTCCATCTGCAATCAATTGTCTCTCATATCTGCATATATTCTGCTTCTTCATTATTTAGTGCTTTTTGAATAGATTCCTTACACCGGTCCATGCTTTCATAAAGCATGCCAAGGCAAGGAGTGTCACCATCAACCATACGAAGCACATCAACAATTGGTTCACATACAAGCAAAACTTTTGCTGCACTTTCCTAGAAATTTTTGTTTAGGATGATTTGCTCTATGTTCTTCCTCTTAGGGCCTTTAGAAAACACTGAACTTTCCCACTGATTGGAACAAATAACAGATCTCAACTGTTTTTTCTTCAGCCACTCTTTTCAAAGTGATATAATACAAAACAAATCTTGTTTCACAAGGCCTCAACAATTCCTTTGATGCATGCTGCCTATAAATACTCAATGTGAGACGATGATTCCGTATAAAATTTGCAATTGTTGTCCCTCTATGAATAGCTTCATTTACCCATGGGAATTTAGCCAAGTCATGAAGCAACAAATCGAGACAATGGGCTACACATGGGCTCCAATATATCTGTGGGCACTTCTCTACAATCAGCCTCCCAGCTCCCACACAATTTGTTGCACTATCAGTTACCACTTGAACCACATTTTCCACCCCCACTTCAAGAATGGCTTCTTCTAATATTGGAAAAATATACTCTGAAGTTTTCTTGTGGTTCATGGTGGCAATGACTTAAAAAAACACAACACCTTCAGGACAAGACACCAAAACATTAATCAATGGCCTTTGACACATATCTGACCATCCATCACTCAATATAGTGCAACCTGTTTCCTTCCAAGTGGCTTTGACATCAGCTAATTTTTTAGTCACTCTATCTTTTGACCTCTGCAAAAGATTTGTCCTGATAGCCTGTGAACCTGGGGGTGTGTACCCTTTGCCAAACTCTGCAATTTTCTGAACTGCATTACGGAAATGAGGATTTCTCGCAACATTGAACAGAAAAGCACTTGTGTAAAACAAATCAGCAACTGCATCATCCACCTGTTGTTTCTCTACTGGTTTCTAAAAGTTGTTCAGTGTTCCACTCTATTTTGATACACTCACTGCTTCGGATTGCACAAAAGAGGAAGACATGATGGATGTGAATCTAGATATATCTCCCTCAATTCTCTGTTTCTTTTATGCCTTCTTCATTTTGCCTACCGTTGAAGCAGTCAACTCTTTCTCTAGAATAGCTTTAAGTTTTGGAGTCGCACCTATGCATGCTTGAACACCTCCACCTGGACCTGTACTAGCAAGGAAGTGGTCCCTAAGCCTTGTTAAAGTTCCAATCATATTTCCCCGACATAGGTTACATTTGGTGTGAGTTCCATTTCAGGGCACATGCTTCCATGCTTCAGAAGTTGATTTGGGAGGAGCCATTAAATGAAAATCTGCATGTTTGGAAAGAAAAATTAAAAAACACACTACATTTATTTCAACCTTTCAAAATAGAAATACTTTTAAGTTTTAACAATTTCACAAATGACCTCTTAAAAATATATAATATTAAATAATATAATAAAAAACTATTAATATTAAATTATAAATTATATAATAATAATATTAAACAACATTATAAAAAATAAACATTATAAATTTATAAATAAACATTATAAAGTATAAACTATTAATTTATTAAACATTATAAATAAATAAATAAATGTGTATTATGTGTATTTTGTAATATTATATTGTATAATATAATAACAATATTAATATATTATTAAACCTAAAAAAAATTTAAAAAATATAAAAATATATAATATAAAATTAAAAACTATTAATATAAAATTATAAATTATATAATAATAATATTCAACAACATTATAAACATTATAAATAAATAATAAGATTTATAATAAACATTATTAAATTGTTTATAAAAATATTAAACCTAAAAAAATTAAAAAATATAAAAATATATAATATTAAATTAAAAACTATTAATATAAAATTATAAATTATATAATAATAAAATTCAACAACATTATAAACATTATAAATAAATAATAAACCCCAAAAAAATTAATTATAATGTTGTTTAATTATTAAACCTAAAAAAAAAAAAAAAATTTTAAAAAAAGTTGAAGCCTACTTGTGCAGGTCGAGACTCGGGAGAGGCTGTGCAGGTCAACCGTGGGCGACGTCGGGTCGGGGTAGCAATAGTCGTGGCTCATGGCTGCAACTTCGTCTGTGGTGGGTAGCAATGGTCGTCACTGCAACTCCATTCGTGGCGGGTAGCAATGGTCGTCGCTACAACTCCGTCCGTGGCAGGTAGCAATGGCGATTGGAACTAGTGCGTGGCGTCCATGACTGCAACTCTGTCTGTGGCCGCCTGTATTTATAAAACAAACCTCGACAAAACCCTAAAACGTGCCAAAAAAACACTTTTTGCCAGCCTTAATTTTTTATTCGAATTTAATCGAATTTTTAGGTAATGTTTCAAGTTCGGCGAATTTTGAACTTCAAGGTTCAAATTCGGCCGAACCTAGTGACTTAGCATCCACCTAGAAAGGCTCTTGTTTGGGAGAAGAAAAGGTTGAAATCAAGAAAAGGAAATTCATTGAACAAAACAAGGTAGAAAAATCTGAAAGAATAAGGATGTGAAAATGCCACAATGCTTTGAAAGAAGCCCCACAAATCTCTTCCCAAAGAATAAATGAGCATGAAATGTGTTAAAAATTTATGGGGTTGTAAGCCTATGAAAGAAAAACAATTATTAAGATATTTTATAAATCCGTTGATAAATTTGAATGTATGCTATTAGGAGTCAAGCTAGCAGGTTCTACTCATGATTCTGCTCTTGATTTTATTTGAAAGAATTCTACTAAAGTTAACAGTAAATATAAAAATGGTAAAGGGGGTTCAATGAAATTGCTTGCAACAAAAGGGTTCCTTTTGTTGTCAACTTCGGTTGTACCCCATGCAATAGAAATTGTTGGGTCATAATTGGTGATACAAAATATAAATTTAGTATTTGAACCCTATATGATTCTAACAATAGAGGGAGTCTAGAATTGACTGATTTGTAACTTACATAGCATTCCTCTTATGTTGGGTGGAGATTTTAATATATGATTGAAAATAAATGTTTTTTATTAAAAAAAAAAAAAAAACAAGGTTGATGGCCCTATATACAAACAACTCGTAGGTGGCAAAAAAGAAAGGCAACAAAATAAGGGTGTTGACCCATAAGAAACCTAGGTCAGACAAGCCTTTAACAACAAGCTAGAAGACCATTGTTAAAAGCTTGCCAAATCAGTAACAACCCAAAACCCAACTCATGAGTGGGGAAAAACACCCAGAACTTGACACTGGGGGGGGGGGAGGGGGTGGCAGGAGGAGGGGTGATGAAGACTAATCCTTTCACCTATGACAAACAAATAGTCCAAGCAGTATTATTATTAGGAACATAAGAAAGAACAAGTGGGGAGATCCTCGTAGAGTTTATGTCCACAATATGAGCAAACTATTGTTGTAGAACAACATTAGGAATAGATTCACTAGGAGTAGATGCAATAGGTGTAGGAGCCTCAAAGCCAGAGGAGGCCACATCAGTAGCAACGAGAAGGCTAGTAGAGGCCTCAATAGCAATAAGAGGCACAACCTCATCCTGACAAGAGTCATCATCCTCTTGTGAGGAGTCATTGGAAACATCATAATCAGAAGCCTTGATAGCCAAGTGGTCAACAATACCGTCTTTCAACCAAGTAGTAGCACCTTTGTGGCGTGAGAGAACAATTTGAAACTAAGTGACCTGTTGAGAAGCATCTCTGACAGCGAAAGGGAGGGCCCTCATAATCCAATGATTGAGTTGATGGCCTATCCCCAACCATGAGAACCACATCCCTAAGGAGAGGCATAGAGATATCAATGTCGATTAAAATGTGGCCAAAGGTAGAATGACCCATGGTAGACGTGGAATCGTCAATCTTCAAGAATCGACCTATAGAGTTACCAATGACATCGTAACAACAATGCTCCTAAAAATGAAGGTGAAGATTAGGGAGCCAAACCCATACTGGACACACATTGAGTGGTTCGGTAAGAGGGTTAAAAGAATTTGTCATTCCCAACAAAGGAAGCAATGAAGAATTCTTTAGCACAAGGGTAAAACTCAATGCTACCAACAACCAAAGGCTTCCAGGAATCACTCAACCAACGATGGAGGTTAGGGAGAAAAGGGCAGAACATGCAAAAAAAAAAGGTATTAGAGGGTTGCAATAAATTTAAGTGGAAGGGTAGAGAGAGATGTTATTGGGCTAAAATGAAGGGAATTCTAAGTCTTCAATACCCCTAGAGATGGTAAAGGGCAAAATAGAGAGATTTAGTGTACTTAGTAACCAACAAAGTGGGTCAAATAGGGCTTTTGCTAGATTGGATAGCTTTTACACTAAGTTTTTTAAATTTTAGAACCCCTAGTAATAGCGATGTTATTTTGGTTAAACTCTATCTAATCATCACCCTAATGAAGCTCAAATTTGTCCAAAAATAGGAAAAGCTTTAACAATGATAAAGGCAATTACTTTTTTAGCTGAATTCATCCCTATTGAAGCACATCGATTGTGTCTTTGACACTAAAATGGTGAAGGATTGCATTTAGGCTTAAGAAATGAATGCATCCAGTTCTGAACAGAGAGGGCCTTGACAAAGAAATGGAGACAGGTCGCAATACCTAATGTATCTTATTAAGTTTCAACTAAATTGTTGGCTTCCAGACAAAGAAAAGTCTTTCCCAATATGATTCCATGGTCTCAATTTGACTTTTTAAAAATGATTTGGGAAAATCTAATAACCAATTCAGAAGATATTGACTGGGCTAAAAAGTTTGGTCAATAGATTGGATAGCCCTACAAGACTTTGAGAAGACAATGATAGAATTGAATGACTTTTCATTCTCCTTGTTGTGGAAGTTATTGTGCTCAAAAAAAAAAATTGCATATGCTCAAGAGGATATCAATGGTAAAATGTGTTCCCTAATAGAGTTACAAAGACCAATTACTAGTGTTGTCGAGCCCCTTCACTATTTGTTATAGCAACAAATAGCATTGCATTATTTACTCAAAGAATTCTCTTTAAATCCACTTGTGAAAGTGCTTGCCTTGCCTAATGGCAAGGAGTTGATTGATATTCAATTAGCTTATGATACTTCCATACTCCTATTATTGAAGAGAATATTTTTATATACTTTAACAAATAATTCAAAACTCTATATTGCATTGCATCTAGGTCTAAATTGCCCGACCAAAAATCTATGTTTCTTAGTTGGAATGACTCCCCTACTAACTAATTTGAAATAAATGTGGGAATGAGGTGTACATGAAATTGTCCTAACAAAATAATTAGATATTTAAGGATCACTTTGTTGTTTATCCCATAGTTGAAAAACTAAGACTTGACAATAACTCATCTAGCCCAAAAAATTAAAAAACTTAGCAATTTTTTCGAACATTTTATATACATAAATGTTTAAATATATTCTTCAAAAACACACATCACTAAATTTGTTGAGCATATTACCAATTTCCATCATATAAATATCAAAATTAGAATTTAATACATACCAAAGACCAAAAAACAAGTTCAACTCTATGAGTTATAATGTCACTTCCACTAGCCATGTCATATGTAGAAGTTTCCTCATCTAAAGAGATTTTTGGCAATAACATCTAAGTAAGTACACTCGAGTTATATCTCAATTCCCCATCACCCCCTCATAGTAATCAAGTTTTTTATTTGATAAATTACAATAACTAATGGGGATTTGGGAGTGGAGACCCTAATGAGGTTGAGGGGTAGTGCCCCTCATGGGGGTCTAGAAGCAACGCCTCCAACAGGGTCAAAGGGCAACGCCACCAATGGGTTCAAAGGGCAATGCTCCTTGTGGGGGTTTGGGAGCAACGCCCCCAATAGGGTTGAGGGGCAGCGCCCCTCGTGCTATCTAGGGGTTGCGCTACCCATCATGATACAAGGCAAGGTTGAAGGGCAAAGCTCCAAGCCCAAATTAAGGCCTTTGAGACCTTCACCACCAATGAAAATTGTGTTTTTCACATTAACTCGCAAGTTTAATACGAAAAAATGACCACAAGTTTTTCAAAAACTCGTTGGCAAGTTTTTTGTGAGTAACTTGCCTAGCATTTTGCCTTGGGTGTACCCAGAGTTTTGCGATTTTTTCGCAAGTTTTGCAGCACTTGTTTATCCTTCATGGAAAGAAACGTGGCATTGGGTGGTAATGAAGATTGAGAAGAAATGTGTTATGTGGTAAGGCCATATGCTTTCTATTGCAATCAGGTATAAGTTTTATCAAAAATTTCACTTCTTTTATTTTATTTTATGCTTTTGCATGGTTATTTAAGAGCTACCAGGTAGTAAGAATTCATAAACAGATATGAAATTGTCCACAGTCAGACACAAAAGATCAAAAGAAAAGGCATACAATCACCTAGAAATGGTGTTGCCTTCCTGGGAAATATGGTGGTATGGGGTTGAGGAATCTAAAGGTCTATGGTATTGTGTTGGCTGCTAAATGGGTCATCAAATCCTTTGAGGGAGATAAGCCTTTGGAGGTCATGATTAGAAATAACATAAACAATGCAATACAAAAAGAATAAAAACTAGTTGAAAGAATTTTGTTCATATGACATTCTATTTGAGAACTTTGCCATTAATTGTGCTTCTAGAATTTTTTGTAGCATTTGGAGGGTCTGGGAGATCATTAGAGAGTTTTTGTTTAGAATGGGAGCCATACCCAAAAAAACCCTAGCTTGAATTCAAGGGTGTTCTTGAGAATTGTTCCCAAGGAGATTCAAAATTTTGGTGATATTTTCAAGAACCACCAAATGTTTTTGATATTAAAAGCAGCCAAAAAACAAGGGCGCTGACCCATTGGAACAACAAAGAAACAATGACAGGATTATTGTCAACAAATTATCAACACAGTTACAACCCTTTACCTCTATCAAAACCTATGATCATTCTACATAAGTTCAATAGATATAAAAAAGTAGTTGTAAACATTTTAAACATTTGCCACGTAGGGCAATAGGCATAAAAGTTCAAATATAAACATAAACTAAAGCTATCCGCCCATAGGCTACTGGGAGTAGACAAAAAAACAAACTTCCGCAGCATAAAAACATTTTACTTCTTTTTCCCATGGCTCCTCTTGGGGAGGAGCTTTCTTGCCCATTCATTTGTGAGGAATTTGAAAAGGGCCTTGTAGTCCTCATCGTCCTTGATTTTGCCTTTGGAAGAACTTTCCTGCAGAAGGCACAGAGTGGTCGCCGAACAACGCATCACAATCAACGCAAATTTTGAAACATCATGCATTTTGTTTTCCATTGCCTCCAGCCTGCTGGTGATATCCTACACATTATCAAACAGGGCCTCCACTTTCTTACCCAACTCCGCCAGGTTGTTGTCATCCTCCTTTATGCTACTTGCCTCCTCCACAACCATCACCTTCTCAAACCTGAGAGTCAGGGAGGAAGAATTTGTTTGGGACTTGGGGCCAGTCTCCAGACTCCTAGAATTTCTAGGGCTTTCTGAGACGTGGGTCGAGCTGACGGAGTTGGGGGTCGGGTAGGATGGAAGAGGACCACATTTTCAGTTGGGCTTGAGTTCCCAGGGTCATGCGAAGAGGAGTCTCTCAGTGGTTTTTCTGAGGGTTTAGAGGTCAGTCTGATAGAACGGCGGGGGGTGTTAGCTTCGTCAGTGATTTCCATGTCAGAATCAATCTCTTGGATTCTGACTTTCTTGGGGGTTTTAACATCTTCAAGGGTTTTAACATCTTCAAGTGGGCGCTTTTTATTTTTCTTGCTATAAGAACCTATTTTCGGTAGCTGAAGAGGGCTAGCATTATGTTTAGCAGTAGGGTAGGTAGAGGGACTGTTATCAGCCACATTCTGGACGGAGATAGTTCGGGGCAGGCAGAGGGCCAAGTGGAAGTTGTAAAGACGCAGGATGAGGCCTTGGTGAAGGATGGGGAAGTCTTTACCCTTTTTCTTGGCCTCGGCAATATCCTTGACATTAGAATCCAACAAATGCAGCAAGAAAAACGGAATGGAAATGTAGTCCTTATTTCTCAGGTGGTTAAAGAAAGGGAGATGGTAGTAATAAAAGATTCCATACCTTCCTTCCAAAGTGATGTATTTCATCACGATGTAACAGACCTCGTCCCATCGAGTGGGGAGCTTCTCCCGATTGAAACTGCCCGCCCTTTTCACCAGCTTTTCGCCTTCACGAAAGAACTGATTCAAACTGGTGGTATCCAAAATGCGACTCTACTTTTTCCATTTTCTCCCCTCCTTAGGTAGACCCGTCGCTTGGGCAATAACTTCTTCATTAATTTTGAAAGAGATACCCCCATGGTAACTCTGTCCTCCTAGGAAGTCACAAATTGCTTAGACAGTCTCTCATCATTCCCCTTCATGCTTTCCATGAATTTATCTATGCCACCTTCTGAACAGACGAACCACACCATCGGCTTAGCTTTAAACTCATTAGTTTTGTCGGGTTCCAATCTAAGCCTGCCACCCCCCATTGTTGTTTCCTCTAGCTTAACAAAGCAGGTGTGAAATAGAATAACAGAATCGCAGAGCCGAAACAAGGCCAAGGTAGGGTTGTAATAAAAACTTTGCCAATCTTGAGGTAAAAGCACGCAATAAACAATGTGATTATTATCTCTTATGTCCGAGTAGA
The DNA here is from genome assembly GCF_030272615.1 of Cryptomeria japonica. Taxonomy (NCBI): domain Eukaryota; kingdom Viridiplantae; phylum Streptophyta; class Pinopsida; order Cupressales; family Cupressaceae; genus Cryptomeria; species Cryptomeria japonica. The sequence continues at coordinate 215,587,373 of NC_081408.1, read as the reverse complement.
TATCAAAATCATGAAATCTACTAGAAACGTGCAGACCCTCAATCCAGCCAATATGATTTGACCTATCCCTACTATCGCCTTTATGGCCGCCAGTAAGCTCCGTCCGGATAATAATTAGGAAATATTCATTCCCGATGTCAATACTATCATCATAAACACATCCCTTTTGAGAGTGATGACAAGGCCCTTCGTAGCTACGTGGCAGACTGGGCCCATGATGGGCGGGATTTCCTTCTAAATTTGAAATTTTGAAAATTGGCTCTCTTCATCAAGTTAGGGTTATACAGGTTCCTCATTGGACTTGGTTTTTTTTCCATCTCCAAGATCACCTTGGTGGCTACTGGCAGCAAAATGAGGTTCCTCCAACATCGTAAGTCGTTTTGCAGCCTTCCCACTGCCGCCATGGAGTCCGCAGCCTCATTCCCTTCTCTAAAGACATGCCGAATGGTGAAGCCATTAAGATTTGCCAAAAGAATCCTAGCATCCCTCAAAATGGACTCAACTTTCCACCCAGCAGTAGATCTCCCCCTCACCGTTTCCACTATAATCTGCTAGTCCCCTTCGATTTCCAGCTGCTTAATGCCCATGGAATTGGCAAACTTCAGTCCCCATAGTAGAGCCATTCCCTCTGCCTAAGTGACAGTATTGTTCTTAAGGTTGCCAGCATAGGCTGCCACAGTGTTCCCCAAGTGGTCATGGATGATTCCACCACCCGCCTGCCTGGCAGGCACTTTGGCCAGACCCATAAAAGTTCAGTTTAAACCAATGTGGTTTAGGGGCTAACCATTTGGTCATTTTCCTTTTGTTTTTAGCATTGTTGTTGAAGATTTTGAACTCCGGGGGGAGCTTCCAACTTTCAGCAATTTTTTTCTCCATCCAATTAGGAGGATTGGGGGGGTTTTCCACTTTGTCACAAATATGTTATCTAAAAATGTTGTCATGGACTGAATTAAATAAAAAAAAACTAAAATTCCAAACTTTAAAAAAATAACCTTCTCCATTCTGACCAAGGCTACTGAAATTTTGGGGAATGTTAATTGATCTAATGGCACTGCCCTCACTAAATACACTAGTCAGATCATTTATGAAAATCAGATTGATACCTAAGAGATCTTCACCTATCTCAACCTTAGATGGGGGATAAGTTTTAGAGATTAATGGATTTCATCAAAACTCACTATTTCTCTGGTTGCCAATTTTCTGGCTTTATAGTTCACAAGAAGGATGCTATGGTGAAGTTTATGAAAGATAGTACTATTGTTGATCCTTATCCCTTTCAATGGTGCAAGATTCTAGATTTTTTGGTATATGATTGGGGTGGCTAGCTGATTCAGAAGAAAATTACTATTGTTTCATCATAGCAAATCCTGCTACTGTTTCGAATGCTGCTAATTTTGGCATTGGTTTCTACTCTTATTATTTCTACTTATGTTACTGGCATTGATGTCAATTCTCCCAATTTGCCTGTTGACTCTGGTGTTGGGGATACTTTTTCCCTATGATTTGTAAGTTTGCGGTTGATGATTGTCCTGTTGATTATGTTCTCCCTAATATTGTTGCTGACCCAAGTGGAGGTGTCTCTCATGATGCACGTAAAAATAGGAAAGAGATTGATGTTATTCCTAGGCAGTTTGATGTCCATAATATTCTGATGTAATGTCCTGGTAGACTGCAATAGTTGGCCATGGTGGGTGGTTAGTTTGGTGTCTTTTTGGTCTTTTTGAATCAGCTGGCTGAATCTTTGTTAACAGCTGTTAACTATTTGCAATGTGAAAAAATAAAAAACTATGAATGGAGTAAATATATCAAATTATATAGTCCTATTGTCTTGAACCCAAAAAAGCATGTCTATGATGGTCTTTTCTGCTTCAAACATCAATTTTAGCCTTTTAGGGTCTTTGTGGGGGGGGCGCAACGGTTTCATGTCTGTCTCCTGTAGCATGTGAATGTTGGGTTAGGACTGTTTCTATATCTCGGGAGGATATTGTGATTGGTTATATTAAATGTTTATATAATATGTTACAAAAAATTTGCTTGGTTCTATCCACTGAAATATTATCGTTCACTTAAAAAGCTAAAAACAATGATATGTTCCAAGGTAGAGTGAGAATGCTTATTGACATTATCTATGAGCACAACTCTTCTTTGATTGTTTCTTAGGTTATAATGACTAGATACTTCCAAAAACAAATTTTCCAAGCTAATGAATAAAGCCTCAATTAGGCTGAATAAGGAAGACGTACTACATGCTGATGGTGACTGGAACTTGATTCTGATAAGTTGTGTTATCGGGTCCTTCCCCGACCCCCCCGGGTCCTGGTTCGGTTTGAACTGGATCCAGTTTCAGGGCCGGTACGTAGAGGATATGGCAGGGTCCCACCCACGCACTGTGGGTTTGGTCCTGCCAAACCCAGGTTGACCAGATGTGAATTTACGCCAATGGACTGTGGGATTCTGTGAATTTGCTTTGTTTCTGTAGCTCTGGCACAAGCTCCTGGCATTGAGCAGGCCCTACAAAGTGCCAGTTGAGTTACCTGGCTTGGATGTCTTGTGTACAGTTCTGGTACGCTATGGGTTCAGTGAGGGAATTCCATCTATATGGTGCGTTCAGGGATTTGCACCTACTCGCTTCTCTCTTCAGTAACATAGCAGCATGCCTAGGAGAGGCAATCAATTATTATGTTTATGATTTCCCAGGATTTTGTGGTTTTCATAGATATTATATAAATATAAAACTATTGCTGATGATATCGAAAAAAGTAATATAGTTTATAGTGATTTATATGCCTGTTCATTAATATTGTTTTCTATATAACCCTGTACTCGATCTCATAGTATATAGGCCAACGGAAAGTGAAATGCTCCTCAATCTCGGCCTCACCCATGGTACAAAACTGGCAAATCTTGCTATCTCTGACTAAATGATGATCAGTCTCAATACGAAGACGATGGGAGCCCACTCTAAAAGAGCCAAGGGGGATCCAGAGAGAATGTGCCCAGTGATGTGATACGTAAGGATGCACAATGACCAAACCCAGGTTGACCAGATGCGAATTTACGCCAATGGACTGTGGGATTCTGTGAATTTGCTTTGTTTCTGTAGCTCCGTCACAAGCTCCTGGCGTTGAGCAGGCCCTACAAAGTGCCAGTCGAGTTACCTGGCTTGGATGTCTTGTGTACAGTTCCGGTACGCTATGGGTTCAGTGAGGGAATTCCATCTATATGGTTCGTTCAGGGATTTGCACCTACTCGCTTCTCTCTTCAGTAACATAGCAGCATGCCTAGGAGAGGCAATCAATTATTATGTTTATGATTTCCCAGGATTTTGTGGTTTTCATAGATATTATATAAATATAAAACTATTGCTGATGATATCGAAAAAAGTGATATAGTTTATAGTGATTTATATGCCTGTTCATTAATATTGTTTTCTATATAACCCTGTACTTGCTCTTTTTTTGAGGAATTGTCCCTATAACAGCCTGAATCATTAGTCTTCATACCGGTTGATGCTTGTCATAGACTTTGGCTGTATATTGTGAGTTTTCTTGTGTGAAATATTATGCAATATTTTTTTTTAAAGAGGAAAATGTGTAGATGAATTATTTCAGACACTCTTCCATTATGAAATGGTAGAAAAAGGAACCAAACCAAAAGAATGAACTTTCAGCTTAGTTCATGTAGCAAAATCAAACAAGAAACCACTTCTAATTAATGTTTATTACCCAAGAAGCTGCTGTCAAACTGCTGAATCTAATAAATAATCTGCATGAGATATGCAATTCAGAAGATAATTGAAATTAAAAATTGTTTATTACAAAGCAAAATGTTGAGGGTAGATGAATGCTTACCTTATGATTCTGAATCTTTTTAACATTTCATGGAAGCACAGACGTGCTCCAAAGGACTGAAAACATATACATCTGCTGCAGTATCAATAAATGATGATGGTTGCTAGTTTTATGGGAAAAAATGTAGTAGTCACAATTACAAGATTTTAGGAACAATTATTAATCAAAACATTGATCCGAACAAATTTCCCACAGAATGGCACAATATATAGGTCTATCATGAACATTGTAAAATCCATTTTAATCTCCTCAACTTTGCATCACTAACGATTTGTTATACTGCAAAACCCTTTCTCTCCACAACCAACCTGTACAGGAACCTTGAACCTCAACAGTCCATGAGGAACTAAGCATTTTATTTTGAGACATGAGTTATTGTCACAATGGGATTAGCATTTTCCCACTTGACTGTACAAAATCGATATAGAAAGATATTAATTACATTGATACTTGCATAAAAATTGTTCCCTTTATGTATTGACAAATTTTACATTGTCACTTCACTGAAAATCACTACATTTTCTACTAAATACACATATTTTCCAGTTTTTATCAGCCTAGTTCTGAACATACAAATGGATTCCCAAATGATCAAATACGCTAATGAGAATTTTCAGAGGAGATAGTACTCCCATACCGCAATATAGAACGCTGTAACAGTTGAACATCCACAGCAGATAATAAACATGCATACCTATAGCGGCAATCATTTATGATCTGGGCAGAAGCATCCCAAAGTAAATCAGCATCAGCATACAGGGAGTAATAAATTACTTATCAAGCTTTAAATTGTCGCATAAGTGACCAAGCTCTGGCCTGGCTTGCATCCAAGCAGCGAATCCCGTCTCTCCTGTGAATTTAGCCCCATGTAGTGCCACATGGCTGTACAGATATGACCTAAAAGCAATTAAGAAAAAATATCGTCTGCCACAGAAAAGGGACAAGCATGAGTTATTCAATTCACTTTGAAAAGTACAAAAGAAATACACAATATCCACAACAATCAAAATAAAATGGGTTGTGACATTTTGCTTGGGAATCAGACAAATATTATGCCATGCCAAGGAGCAGGATTTGTCTACTATAAGATGCCTTAGTCACATACAGAACAAAGACTCAAAGACCTTCATCAGTCTAAACTTAAGAATTTTAAAAATCTACACGCATGAAAAATGTAAAGGTAACAGTAGTATTTAATGTCGCCACCAGACAGAACTCACATCATATTAGGAATGAGGAAGATGAAGTAAACTGGGATTAGAAGATGTAACATTTCAAGAGCACTGTTGATTAAGGAATATCCATTGAAAATTGGAGATTCTAGTTGCTCAAGATCAATATCAGCTATTATGCTTTCCTGTTAAAGATACATAAAAGCATGGACACAGTAGCAAAACCCAGCACTCTAGTGTTTAAATTTAGTAGCATCATATATATAAGGTTATTCCCACCTTACAATATGTAATTGCAGCATATTCTTGATACAATTTCAATGTCTTCAACTCAACCCGTTCTTCAACACATGTATTTATTAAAATTTTAACATGAATTCATCCATTTCCAAGTTACGAAATAAATGTAAGTATAGTCCCCAGGAAATGCATCTCCTATGGTCAGGGAAGTATTTATGTGTATCTGCATGTCCTTATGGCTTTTGGTATCGTCATTTCATCTTAATATATGTTTACTTACATGTATTTAGCATTTCTCGTGTCAACACTCTGGCGTTTAAATTTAGTAGCATCACACATATAAAGTTACTCAGTTTACAATATGTAATTGCAGCATTTGCTTCATACAATTTTAACCTCTTCAACTCAATCCACTCTTCACTACATGTATTTTTAAAAAATTTAACATGAACTCATTCATTTCCGAGTGAACAAACAGATAAAATATAGTCTCCAGGAAATGCATCTCCTATGGTCAGGGATGTATTTATGTGTATCTGCATATCCTTATGGCTTTTAGTATTGTTGTTTCATCTTAATATATGTTTGCTTATATGTATTTAGCATTTCTGTTGTGTTGGAAGAAAAAATATTCTTTATGTTATGTATGGGCATTTCTATGCCATCCCCTTAAATTTGGGATGACGGACTTGTAGCTGTACGCAAAACTCATGCCTCCGTTGCTTCTTTCTTGACTCCAGGGTACTTTGGAGAACTTTGATGATAACAAAACTCTAAACCTAACACAAGGGCATATGTCACAAAGAAATTACCACTGATAAAAAAAATTAATATAGGAATAGATGTATTATAAAATCAAGTTCAACTAGTCCATATTTGGAACTACTGATAGAAACTATCATTTAGGTTTAATTTCTCTCCATGTTAGCTCAGATTTTATTAACTTCAAACAAAATCATGAATAGACTAGTAGAAAGATCTATAAAGAAAACATAATCTTTGTATTACATGATAAAATAATTGGTAACAATTTCTTTAAAGACTTCCCAATACATTTTTTAGTTTAGCCAATAGGCTTAGTAAGAACTTTGCTCCTAATATTTGTCATCCTTCAGCCTGGTAGGATTCTCATGCCATCAGCCTTTTAAATCCTATGTATTTAATTACTCCTAATATTGTATTGTTTATAAATCTTCATAAGGGATGAGGGCTTTGTCATCAGTAATAATTATGTTTTACCGTCAAGATTTTACTATTACGGTAATTAAATCTTTTACTGGAAGTCAATAACTAATTTTTACCTACAGTAATTTACTAGTTACCGAGAGGGAATCTTGAAGGATAAGGTTATTTTGGGTGTTCAACTTCCTACACGGGTTGCTATGAGGTTGTTTTGTTATTTTGGTGGGCTATTATTAAAGATAAAACTTCTTGTTATAAACAATAACAACCAAGTTGGTTAAAAACTAACAACTAGGCGTCCAAATCAAATAGGTGAGTAAATGCTTGAAACCTACATTATATAATGCATTAAATACTTGGAAGCATCATAACCAACTTGGATGCCCTATTTAGAAGGTGAAAATGTTATATAAATAGGCCTTCAAGTGGTAGTATGGATGTGTAATTGGAAAGAGTGAAAATTCTATATTTGCAGATGCTAAAGGATTGAAGATAGATAAGATAAGATAAGATAAATTTATTAATGTCCAACAAAAGACCACAAAACAGGTCAAAGGGACTGCCAACAACCAAACAAGGGAGCCAGCCCACAACAGGGACACCAAACGGTGCCTGAACAAAAGCAACAGAGAACAAAAGACAAAGAAAGCAAGCAAGAGAACCAAGAGAGAGCAAAGAGAGAGGGGGGGGAAGGGGAGAAAGGAAAACCCCAAACCCCTTAAGCCCCCCCCCTACAAAATCTGCACCGCAGAAAAGAACCTCAAGATAATCCTACCGCCCAAAAGGCCGGCAGGAGGCCCAGAGCCCTTATGATGTTTCTTGGAAGGAGAAGAGCACTGCTGCAAAAGGGAGACCTTCCTGGAAACCACTGAGTGATGAGATTTGGAGGGAGGATTGAGTAGGCGCTTGGTGCCACGATCTGAGTGAATCTCAAGAAAGAAGGAGGTAATAAGCTGGCACGACTGCATAGTGTCATAGTGCTGATGCTGAGAGGAAAGGTCCTGTAGCCGAACAGCCTCCTGAATGTAAAGAGCAAGGCACCTCTGGTCAGTGTATCGAAAAAAGGTGGAGAGGGACTGCACCTCCCTGAAGAGATAGAAAAACCTGCCTCTGATCTCATAGTATAGGGCAATGGAAAGTGAAATGCTCCTGAATCTCGGCCTCGCCCATGGTACAAAACCCACAAATCTTGCTATCTCTGACTAAATGATGATCAGTCTCAATACGAAGACGATGGGAGCCCACTCTAAAAGAGCCAAGGGGGATCCGGAGAGAATGTGCACAGTGATGTGATATGTAAGGATGCACAATGACCAAACCCAGGTTGACCAGATGCGAATTTACGCCAACGGACTGTGGGATTCTGTGAATTTGCTTTGTTTCTGTAGCTCTGGCACAAGCTCCTGGCATTGAGCAGGCCCAAGGGGGATCGGGAGAGAATGTGCCCAGTGATGTGATACATAAGGATGCACAATGACCCCATCACGTAGCTCCAAAAAGTGCTCAACATAAAAGGTCATCTTGGGGCGGAGGCCCCCATGGGGATTGACCCAGGTAGTGTGAATGAACTGCCTATAAATATCCTCACGAACACACCGATTGAGCTCCTGTCTAGAAGGAAGGAGATGGTGAGGAGCACCCAAGAAGTATTGGAAGGGAGGAAGACGATCAATCTCAATCCCAATAGAGCCAAGAAGAACAGAAGAGAAGAAAGGAAGGATTGTATCTAATTTTTATTTAAAGATATTACAGATCTAGGCCTCTCAACTTAGTGGAGCTCTTTTTCGAAAAGGTTTCTCCATGTAAACATTGTGTTATATGTTACTGTTATATTCTTCTATTACATATTCTTTGAGTTGCTGATTCTTTTTGGCCATCTCCATTTGGTTATCCACTGGATAAAATCTAATTTCCAATTGAAATTAGACTTCAAATTTGTAGTTGTTCACCTTCATTTCTAACCTTCAACTTTGTTTCTTGGCTGTAAGTGTGAAGGAATGCAAAAACAAAAAGGGACATGTGAATGAGGAAAGCAAAAACAAAAAAGGAACAACAGGATTCACCATAGAGAAGTCCTCTCATTCAAGCGAATTAAGCTTTTCTTTTTTCATGTGATATCTAATGATCACTGGTTGATTGATTCAAGATGCTCCTATGATATGATTCCTCATAAGAAGTGGTTTTGCATATTCCTTGATTAGCTTCAAATTTAATTTCAATTCTAAGTTGAATGATGCATGAATGCATGTAACATTTGATAAAGCATGGTTGCAATTTGGTGAGAAGTAATTTGTTGATAATGAGAGGAACAAGGATTGGAACTTTGTTTAGGCTAGATGCAACCACTATTTTTTACTCTAAAAATTTAATTGAGAAAACTAAAAATACATGTAGTGGCACTGCAGATTGGGCCACATAAGTGAGTCTGCTTCAAAGACCATTTAAGTAAAGAAATGTTAGATGATTTTTCTTATTCTGATGAGAAGTTTGATTTCTGTGAGCATTGTGTGTTTGGTAAACAAAACAAATCATCTTTTCCTTCAGGCAGTAATAAAGCTAAAGATTAAATCAGAGATTATTCATTTGAATATGTGTGTTCATGTGGATACTGAATCAACTGGAAAGTCTAGATATTTTGTGTCTTTCATTGATGGTGTTTCAAGATTTACCTAGATTTATTTCATGAGACATAAATGTGAAGTCTTCACTAAGATTAAAGAATTTAAAGCCTTAGTTGGAAAGCAATCAGATTGTAACATAAAGGTTTTGAGATTTCACAATGGAGAGGAATATTGTTCCAAGGAATTTGATGAATTTTGTAAGCATACAAAAAAAATTAGATAAAAGACTACTCTACACACTCAACAAAATAGGATGATAAACCGAACAATTATGTAAAAAGCAAGAAGTATGTTAAGTAGTTAAACTGTTGGATACATGTCTTTTAGGCAGAAGCTATGAGTATTGCTTGTTACTCATTAGATAGATCTCCTTGTAAGGCTCTTGATTTGACAAGTTATGAAATGTGGATAGGTAAGAAACCTTCTATTTCCCATTTGAGGGTTTTTGGCTATGAAGCTTATGTTCATGTGCCTACAAAAAAGCAATTTAAGTTAGATCCAAAAGACGAAACGTGTATCTTGATTGGATATGGTCAAAATATTGTGAATTATAAACTTTAGAATCCAATAACCAAGAAAATTATATATTCTAGAGATGTGATTTTCAAGCAACTTAGAGCTATTTCTAACCCTGAATAGCCAAAAGATAAAGAAATGAGAAGGAGGTGCATTTTGAGACTAAGCGAGAAGACGCACCTCAAAAAGAACAAAGAGGTGGATTAGGGGATGAGGAGGGAGAAGAAAAAAAAGGGTCAGATGAAGTTTTCAATAAAATTGAAAAGTTAGGAAAGACTGCCAAGAAGAAATTGAGCAAACTCAAGAACAAAAAGATATTCATACTCCTATTCTCAGAAGATCCACAAGACAATGAAATTCAGTTGACAAGTATAGCCCGGCAAATTTTTGTTGTATATTTGCTTTATTAAATACTAATGATGAACCTAAGATCTTACAAGGAAGCTCTAATTGTAGATGATAGTAAGTCTTGGATACAAGCCATGCAAGTGTGGAGATGATGGCTTTAGACTCTTGTAATACCTAGGAGCTAGTGCATTTTCCCAAAGGAAGGCAGGCCATTGGTTGTAAATGGATCTTTAACAAGAAGTTTGGAACAGATGGTTCATTAGAAAGGTACAAAGCTAGATTGTTTATATCCATACCAACTGAGAATGATTTTGAAATTGAACGAAGGGATGTTAAAACTACATTTTTGCATGGAAAATTAGAAGGGAAATTTTATATGCAACAAACTAAAGGTTTTGAGGGAAAAGGAAAAGAACACTTGGTTTGCAAGTTAAAACGTTCTCTTTATGGTTTAAAGCAATCTCCTTGAATGTGGTATTAAAAATTTGATTCATTTACTCAACATTGGGTTTTGTAAGATGTGAAGATCACTATGTTTACATTAGATGTATTGATTATAATATACTAATTGTTGCCTTGTATGTGGATGATATGTTATTTTCTAGTAACACCGAGGGTATGATTGGTAAGCCAAAAGCTCAACTTTCGAGTGCATTTGAGATGAAAGATCTACAAGCAACGAAGTACACTTTGGCAATGGAAATTAGAAGAGATGGGATAAAAAAACTTTAGTTTCTCGGTTTGAGTATGTTGATACTATTTTGGGTTCTTCTCATAGTGTTTTGGTTAAGTGGTGGTGGTGTTGTTGTACTTGTGACCACCAAGGTTCAAACCCCCATTGGGACATTGTGATTGCTGCCTTGTGCCTTTGCTGATCCAATGTGCTCATAGATTTGAGCTTCAATATTGTTAGATGGGGATGAGCTCCTCCGTTTGTGACCTCACCGATTCATAGCTCTAGGTCAAAAGCATCCTAACATGTTAAAAACAAGTTAAAATGCTTACCCAACACACACACACACACACACACACACTATATATATATATATATATGCTATTTGAATAGATTTTGTATGCAAGATTATAAACGAGTTAAAATTCCTTTACTAGTCAACAGTAAGATTTCATTACAAATATGTCCTAAGAGTGAAGATGATTTTGAGGATATCTTTAGTGTGCGATATGCTAGCGTTGTAGGAAGCTTAATGTACAAAATGGTTTACACTAGGCTGAAGATTCCCCAAGAAATGATTTTTTTGGGCCAGCTTATGTCTAACCCTAGCAGAGAATATTAGAATTATGTGAAAAAAAGGTGTTAAGATATTTGTGTGGCTCTTTTGATTATTGTTTGTTTTATACTGATACTAATAATATGGTTAAAGCATTGGAAATAAAACGTTTTGTTGATGCAAAATGGGCAATTGACTTGGACAATTTAAGGTCCACTAGTGGGTATTTGATAACAAACTCGGATGCCCCATTTAGGGGGAGAAAATGCTATATAAACAAACCTTGAAGTCATGGTAGGGATGTGTAATTGGCAAAAGTGAAAAATCTCTATTTGCAGATGTTGAAGAATTAAAGATAGAGAACGAAAAAAGAAAGATTGTATGTAATTTCTTTTTGAAGATAATACAGATCTAGGTCTCTCTTAGTGAAGTTTTTTACCCGAAAGGGTTTATCTGCGTAAAGTTAACCATTGTGTTATGTGTTCTATTCTTCTATTCTGTATTTATTTGAGTTCCTGATTTATTTTCTTGCAATCTCCATTTGGTTATGCACTGGATAAAATCTAATTTACAGTTGAAATTAGATTTCCATTTTATAATTATTCACCTTCACTTCAAACACAGCCAGAATTATAAGATGACAAAATGTTGAAGTGCTACTTTTTTCTGCTAAACATGTCTAATGCCCAAAACTTGATCTGGAAACTATGAAATAATTTCCATAAACTGAGGTTGGATATATGGAAAAAATAGAGCTTAATATGTCTGTCCTCTGTCAATTTTTAAAACAGCACACGCACAGCATTATTACCAGGTAATTCACATGGTTTAGATTCACCTGTTCTGCAAAACCTGTAAACCTTTGCATGGTCAATGAATTCATACTTTTTTTTTGTGGCTGAAAAATCAATTGAATTAACGGTCCTTTTGTTTTGTTTTAGCTCTGAAATTTTTATGGTTGTATATTTGAGAATTGTTGTCTACTGATGGTAAAAAGTATAGAAAAATATATTTAGATGTCTATGCTCTACGAATTCTGGACTCGTGCTGTTTTCTGGAAGCCTAAATAACAAAATAGCATGTGAGTTTTTACAGCATACATTTGATATCTCAAATCTTTGTCTGTGTTAGCACTTCTTGCAAAGAATTTCATTAGGAGATCTTCTTGACAATGATGTTAGTCTTGTCATGAATCCTCCATAGCAGAACAAAACTTAGTGAAAATTTTACAGTTTAGAAGCTTGTTCACCATTTTTTCTTTCTTTTTGTTTCACCTAAAATTTCCCTAGGTTTCAACTGCTTGTAGAGGGGAACTTAGAATTAATATTAGCTAAAACACCCTCCTGCTTGAAATGAAGTCTGCATCTAGAAAGTTGTCGTCTGTGAACTTTCCATCGGTGGATGCCACTTTCAAATATTCAGACTTTGACTACTATGCAATTTTATTTCTGAAGTAGCTTGCAGATAATACCATCATTATTTTCCTTATCTTCTTTAACCACCCAGATCTGAGAACAATATTTAAGATCATTTGTTCATACTGTCCATGGATTATTTTAGAGTTGGGCACAGCTTTGATTTTTCTTTTGGCACCACTTAGGGTTGGTTTACTTGCTGGATAGAGACAATGGCCTCCCTATTTCCGTCTACATGTTCACCATTTCAACTTTGATTATCATAGTGGGGGCAGCATAAACGAAGAGAGAGCAGATGTCCTTACAAGGAATTAATGGCTCCTTTCAAAATTCATAATCAGTAGTTTTACTTATTGAAGATATTACAAAATGAATAGATGGAAGTTTATTGCAAATCGTCTCCACTTTAATGTGTATTGCAATGAGTTCTGCATGCTTCTAATGGGTGTATTACTCATATTTAAGAGGTCAGTTTACAAAAAAATTAAACATTTCTTTATATTATAATGTTTTAAGACTTTCTTAATCTTTCAATTATGATTCTCAGGTTGCAGAGTGTAATGTCCCCCTACAAGGAGTCTGCCTGTTTCACAATAATTAAACATAGATCATTATACATTATTATGCCTTAGATCAGATTATCAAAACTAGAGAACAATTAGTATTCATAATACAATTGATAATTACCATATTTAAACTCCCAATCCTTACTTCTTTCCTAATCATCAACCCTAACGGAGGATGGAGAATTACTATGTTAGGGTGTTAGAAGACCATTCTCCACAAATAGGCCCAAGGGTTTCAGGAATGCCCATCCATACCACCTCCTAGAGCTCACCTACTTTGTGAGATATTAATACTGCCTTTCCCTACCAAAACCAACCTATCCTCATGAGGGGCAATAGAGAATCATTAAGGATTAGGTGATTAATATGCTAATCCCTCATGTATTATGAATGTATATGTAAATAAATGAAATTAAGCATAATTGTCATATACATCTGGTTTCTCTATTATTAACAAATATAAATCTTATTGGCATTATAGGCCATATATCTGCCCCTTATTTTTAATAGAATTCAAATTTCAAATATAACATTACTGTAAATAAGCATTTAGTTCATAAGTGAGATACAGCATACCGATCTGCTGTTACCATAATGATTGCTAGTAATATAATATGAACTGCTCCTTGCAAAGAACAACCAGTGCATGATATATTGTATTCATTCCGAAACAATTGTATTTATGTTTTGTTGGCTGTAAGTCCTTAATGTTTGTAACTCAGATCTGACTCTCTGGATGCACCTCCTCCCCCTTTGAAGTCCCAATCTTCATGTATATATACCTCCCCTTATGGTGAATGGTCATGTCTTTCACTTAGTCATGGGTGAGAGGTCTTGTCTTTTCGTAAGGCCACAGCCTTCATTTGTGAGAGGTGCCCCTTCTCCTTCGCCTTTTCACATCCGCTGGACTCTTGTAATTAATCGCACCTTATGGATTGCTAATAATGCATTAAACTTGGCATTAAATCAATGGACAACAGCTGGAAGGATCGCTGTCATTGATGTTATATTGGAGGGTGCTCCTTGATGATGTGGTTTCTTATAAATATTATCAACCTGGGGTGAGTTGGGTTTCAGAAGATTGCGAAGTATTGTTCCAAGACAATCTTTTCTTATTAACTATGGCACAGGTATAGGTGTCATGGCGGGGATATGACACAGAGTCACCATGCTTCTTTCAAAGATTTCTTTTAAAAGAAAAACGGAATGCCATTCCTTGGATCAGATTTCTTGACCGAAAGAAAAATACGTTTCACATGATGACAGGCTACAACAACATTTCAATGCTCGTGTCAAATGGTGGCTAATTAGACTTTTCCCATTTTTGTTTGTTTGTTTAATTATTTTAATACTGTATACTAATAACATCCTGTTGGCTCAGTGTATCAGCCCACTTGCAGCATTTAAAGAGCGCAGGTGCTAGTTACTATCATATGGTGAAAAAATTGTTACACAATTTCCATTGGGACTAACCAATAAAGTACATTTTAGTATTTTACTGTTGATCATAGGCTGCACTCTGAAAGAGTTCTAACATTCTTTCACTCTTATTAGACACTTTGAAGTACACCCACAAACTAACTAATCAAAATGATTTTTGTCAACATAATTATTTATGGTAAATATTTGACCTTAAATAGTGCCATTGATATACAAGTTGCACGTGTGGCCCAAAAAGCTTATCTCTCTAACCATAACAAATAACATGCCATATCCCATATTACACTGGATTCATGTACACACATTGTCACTTTGAGACGCCAGAAACTTGTATCGGTACCGCTACGTGTAATTTTCAAAAATAGGAGATTGGGGACTTGGAGATGCTAGTTTTTAAATATAATTTAATAATTTCTAGAAAATATCATGACATAGAACTTTGGAAACAAGAACAATAAATCAGTCGTACAAGAACAATAAATAGTAAAAGCAATTACTCTTTAGACCATTAGAATAACAAGAAATCAGTCATACAACTGTTTATGTCCCTCTCAAGAAGTCTACACTATCAGTAGATCTGATCACTATAACTTTGCGTGGTTTTTTGTATCATCCAAAATAGCAGCATGAAACATTATGCAGGGTTATTTTATTTATTTGCCTTCCAGTTTTGCCTCTTAACACATTTTGCCCTAAGTTTTTTGGTAGGAGATGACGATTTCTGGTTGGAAGACTTCAAAGATGGCAAGAGACAGCCGCCAAAAGAACCCTATGCATTAGGACATTTCTGGGGATGTCTCCAATACTGGAGACGCATCTCCATCTCCGAGATGCATCTCAGGGGGTGAGAGACGCATCTCCCAATTAACATGTATACACATAATTGACTATAAGTCAACTTTCTATAACAAAAATTGAAAAATGTGCTTTTGTTAGATTCCAGATCTTCATTGAGAAAAGAAACTGAAAAGGAATGCTCATGCAATTAATAAAGCTCCAACAAGTCCCTTTGCCATTCCTTCTAGGTAGTGCTACTCTACTTGGGTTCCCCTAATGACAACAAAACACCGTGAAGCTTTATTGAAGCAAAGATCTAACATTTGAACTTTGAGTCTCTTAAGCCTTCATTAATGACTAAGGGCTTATAACATCATCTAAAATCATTAATGAAGGATTACGAGGCTAAGTTAGACCTTTGCTGCCGTCAAAATTCATGGTGCTATGTGCTGTCAGTAGGCCACCCCGACAAGTTACCACCACCTAAAAAGACTGGCTAAGAGGCCAGCTATGCAAGGTATGCTCTGATACTAAAATCCTTTTGCATTAGCAAGCGAATTGTAAAGCCTCATTAATCACATGGGAAGTCAACCTATGTAAGAAGGAAATTCATTGTGTAGGGTTAAGACAAAGAGGAAGGAAGCATTTCAAAACATCATCTATAATAATCGCATTAAATCATTAAAATAATGCATCAAAACTACTATATGCAGGTCAGTCATAAAATGAAATGACTTTTTGCTTCAATAATTGATTTGCATCTTCACCAGTTCAGTCCTAATTAATTATCAAATCTCTCCTACCTATTTCATGCATAAAAAATAATTATAAAGAAAACAAATCCTGCATTTATAGACAAAACAGTTAACACTAATAAGGAATTCCTCTTGAAAGTTGAAATAAGCATAAGAGCCCAAATGGACTCATGAATTTACTAAGCTTTTCAATACAGCTAATTGATGATTGGGAACTAGACTTGTTAGATAGTTTTAGCAATTAACGCTTACCTTAGAGCCTTTATGCCCATGTCCGAAAGGTATGACCTGTCATCGTCATCAACACATTCTTCTAATAGCTTTTTATAGTACAATATGTCATTCCGTAAATGTCCTGCACCCGCACACCTTGAATCACATAAAAGGTAGATCAGCTCATGCAAACAAATTTAGAAAGAAAAATTCTGTGATCATAAAGCACTCAAAGCAGATTTTAAGAAATATTAATCTTTAATACAATGTTATGAGAGAAAATAAAATGTGCATTGCTCATAAAAATTACATTGTAAGTAAGAGCCTTGTCTTAGAACCAAAACACAAATGCAATAACTAATATAGGGCAAACAAGAATTTGCAAAAGTAGAAATTAGAGTATTTATAATGCTCGTAGGAAACTGAGGCAAAGAAGCATAACACTTGAAAAAACCCTGATTACTCCAAGGTAATCATGACCCACCACATGTCGTGTCATTTCCCAATTTTTCAAAAGTGGTTCTGATAATCTTTTATATATGCCCATCTTTTTATCAGCACATTTTTATGCTTAGAGGATGAAAAATACAGAGGACAGGTAGACTGAACAGTTTTCATAAGCGTTAACGTATTTTAATAGTTTTGTAAGTTTTACTTTGAATAGTTTTTTGTACAAGTTAAATTTTATTTTATTAGTAAAATTTTAAAATAGATCATAAAAAAGTTAAAACAATATCCAAGACCCTTGGCACTTAAACTAATTACAAATACTTTCTATATTAAAGCAGAAATAAACAGCACAAGTGAATAAAAAATTGGCACTTTCATTGAGTTGTCATTTTTTAATCAAAAGAAGATACAATTATTTATAGCTATTTCTAAGTATAAGTGGCACCTGATTGCATTAAATCAAGGAATACTAAAGCAAAAGTGGCAGCTCATTGACTTTATTCAAGGATGGTGTATGTTGTTATTAGCTACATGTGAATAAAATATATTTACCTATGTAAACTTAATTAAATAGGTGCAACAAAGAGTGCTAAAGTAGGCCCCACTGCATCATGATCAAACAATAAATCTCTATTTTCAATAGAAAGCATCTCCATGTTGTAATGAAAGTGTAAGAGATTTGTCATCAAAGAGGAGTACAAAATCCTTGCTAATGTCATACAAATCTGAAAGTGATATTCAAAAAAAAATCATGAGAAGTCTAGTAATAAGTATCCAAATGTGGTGGATAATATAGACAAATATAAAACTGCTTAAGAGTCATCAGAAGCATTTGGAGAAGTCATGATCTATGTAGAAGTAGCAGTCTCTTTAGTTGTCTCAGTAACATCCACAGGAGCCAATTATTAATGGAAACATCACAAATAGAGCTTAAAGTGGATTTCCAAACAACAACTAGATTTTATGGTCCTAGTGGTTAGCAATATAAATGCACTCAATGTGCTATAGGTGATGTAATATGTCCTTGCGAACAATAAGACAGATTAGTTTGTAGACTCTTCTGTTAATGTTTTCCTATTTATAGCTGGCTCTATAAATTATTCTTAATCCATAGATCCAGCTATTTGCAATGATTCTTAATCACTTCTCGCCATCACTTATAATTATGATGATTCAATGTGTTAAAATAGAATAGTGAAAGCAAGCAATAAAAGAAAGGAAATTTGACATGAAGAATGCAAATAACAAGAGAGGAACCGCCCATATCACACTCAAAGATGAGCATACTGACAACAGAACTGTTACAGAAGACTCCTAACAAAACAAAGCCCACTAGATAGTGCATGATTGCATTGTTAGAAGAAAGGTTATAAAGTAGTCTCTATGTTGTGTCCTTGTATTGCTGTGATGATGGAATATATAACCACAATATTAAAAAGTACAGCTCTACTTGACAAGTCCGAGAGGAGCAACACAAAGTCCTCTATGAGCAAATTGCTAGTGGATTTGCCATATGACAACGCATCACAAGTAATAGAGATGGTTACTTTGCAAGTGAGAACTACTTCAGAACTTGCGATAGAGTTATAACTACATGGCATCTTTCAGAGAGAGACACCTTTTTAAGGTATGGACTAGATGAAAATTATGAATAAATAATGTGGAAATATGTTTGGAGATGAAAAAGTTGTTATGCAATGTGCATATAACTAAGTCTGGTTTGTAGGTTATGTTAAGCGGTTGTGTATGGGATTTACATGCGGTTGTTGCCAAATGAAAAACACAGGGTCTATGAGAGGTCTTTAATACTCCTCCCAAGGCCCTTCTTGAGAGATTTGTAGACTAGTTCATGAAAATGAGAATAATGTCATCTATCAAAAGATAAATTATATTGATAAAGGAAATGGCCACCTACAAAATGCCAGGTTTCTTTACAAGTAAAATATATGTAAGAGTTTACTGCAGTTATAAAAGCTAGGGTATAGCCTAAATTACAAGGAAGCAACAAAAGAGTAGTATATATCTGATTAGCTTAGAGACATGTTGAAAAACTAAATATCTAAAATGGCACTAAAAGTAAGTAGAGATCTATTGCAATTCTGTTTAGCATGGGATTGACATAGATATATTGGTAGTCTGTGCAGTCGAGAAGGTGTAGAGAATTTTGTCATTGATGTCAATGTTGTTTGAGTGTCTGCATTTGAGCTGCTTGGTTGAGTGTCTATATCAGCTGGTTGCCTGTGCCTTGTAAGCTGTTCTTTCTATGTCAGCTTTTGTGTCACATCCTTGAGTGATTCGTTTGCAAGAGGAATGGAATGTGTTTTGGACACATATGTGTTCTTTTTCATCTGCTGTGCGATTTGTGTTCAGAAGTTACACGAGCCAGCTTCAATGGTAGTTTCTATGGCACGTATTTTGTTTGATTCTAAGCTATGATGGTGGAGTATGATGGATACGTGGCCTCACAATCAACTTTCTTCTTCATTATCTTTGTGGTAGCAAAATTGTAGAGAATTCTTGGCTCTTTTTTAAAGAGACTTTCAAACAGATGTTCGAACTCTACAAGCTGAGTTGCATACAACTTCTAAAGATAAGTTGTCTTCATTAGCGAGCCGTTTTGGACACGTATACCTGTTTTAGATGGATATGAGATCTGATTTTTTTTAAAAAACGTTTTTGTTTTGATTCTTTTCAGCAGGTGAATGTTACATGGTTCTAATAAAACATTTTCTTTTTCCTTCTACGTGGAGTATTTTGGCAGTTCTCTTCAACAAACTGAGAAAGTTCGACACACTTGGCTTGTGAAGGGCATTGTTTTTTTTCAGATTGAATCTTTTGGAATATTGTTTTGAGAGCTGCTGGTCTGTGTGTTTGGTTAGGCGCAGTGTGAAAAGAATAACGGTTCTCTGAAATTTTCTATGATGTCTGCCATAAACATTTCTCGGATTTTTCTGAGCCCGATTTTTCCTCTGCTATGAAGTTCTGTGGGAAACATTGTGTCAGCTTTTGATTGTGTCAGACATTCTTTGTATTCAGACAGGTGGAAGAGTTGTGTATTCTTTCTGGGAAGCTACTTCGAAATTTTTTTTAGTGCTTCTCGATTTGTAATGAGTGGGATGTCAGTATCAAAAAAAAAAGAAAATGTTTTGTTTACAGTAGGATATTTCGACTAAATTGAGTGTGATTTTTTTTAAGAGATGTGTTGACGTAAAAAGGTAACTGTGTCTGGTTTTTGAAAGGTGCTGTGCGTTTCAAGAGGGTTTATGAAAATCATCTTTGCTGTTAATATAGTGAAGTGATCTGTTGTGCGTGATGATTCTGGAGAGGTATCGGGCCGTAAGTGATATATGCTGTTCAAACTGTGTTTAAATATGATATAGGAGAACAGTTCGTATGGGTGTGTATCTATGAGGGACACTGATTGTGGGAGTGATTATACATATCATAACATAGTTTGCCGGTGGTATGCAGTAAAAGGAGAACAGTTCGTGTTTCTTTAAAAGTGATACAGTTACTGTTTCTAAAATAGGAGGATTGATTGAATATCTTTAGGAAGCTCTGAATGCATGTTTTGGAGCATATGTTATGAAGAGAAGCAAATGATATTTACAGAATGAACTTGATACAGGATTATAGTGATTTTTGTGTTGCTTTTCTGATTGCAGTTGGCGCCTCAACTGATTAATGTTGTGATTCAAAGAGGGTAGGAGCTCTCTAAGTGGGTTGGTGCCCATTTGTATTAACAAAAGTTTTTTATGCCGTGGTTTTTAACCTGATAGGGTTTTCCACGAGATAAATTCTATATCCTCTCTTTGAATGTTTATTCTGCTTATTTTGTGTGATTTCAAATACTAATATTTTGAAATACTGATTCAACCCCGCCCCCCCTCCCCCCAACCCCCCACTCAGTATTTCTGAATTGGTTTTCAGAAGGGCTGCATATCTTTATTTTGCCTTGCAGCTGTGAGGGGACAGGGATTTTGTTGCATGAGGAACCTGATCTGGAGGATGTGACCTCAAATTGGCACTGGTTTCAGATCCATTCCACCACTTCTTCCTCCGAGTGAACCCTAGGACTGACACTCCATTTCTCCATAGGTGGAGAGTAGTGTGCCAGAGGTTCATTGAAAAACGAGATGGCTGTATTGGTGGCCAACTGTTGCTCGTTGTAGTGTATTATTTCTGCTAGTTCTCTTTTCAATTTTTCATTTATCAGCAGCAACTTGGTAGCTCAGTAGCTTCATTCTGGCTGAACAGATTATTATGTATTTTTCCAGCACTTTAAGTGATCTGCCTTCTTGCTAAGGTATCTGTGTAAAGCCATTTGATTGTCCCCATAGAACTGAATATTGACAACCAGCAGGTTAATGCTCTTCTAATTTCCAGCTTGTTCTTCAATGTTTACTTCTAGAACCTTAGTGTAAACCCTTGCAAGTATTACTGTTGTTGGCAAGGGTTATAAGTATGGCTGTATCTTTGGAATTGAGCTCATTTGCAGGGTAAGCATTAGAATCAACAGGGCATGGGTCAGTATTAGTGTCTTCAGAGGAGAGTGCAGACCTGTCACCATTCCATCAGAGTGCAAAAGGACTTGTGCCTTTAATTGCAGTAGGCATACAGAAGTTGCTTTTAGTAGATGTGGAAGGTCTAAAAATCATAGGTTTGGGAGTTGAAATCAGCAGAGGCAAAAGGCTTTTCAGAAAAAATATCTGTAGCGGATAATACTCCAGTGTGCTGTTTAAGACCTGAGGTCATACTTGCTTTTGAGGTGGGAAAGCAAAATTAAGGGAGAGTTATAGTTGAAGTTTTTGAGTGAGAAGAATGTCCTTGGAAGGCTGTACTACAGCAATTTCAGTTTCAGAAAGCCTGACAGCGCAGAGAGGAACATTATGCTCATCTGCATCAAGAACAATACAACAAATCTCATCTCTATTCAGCTCCTTAACAGCATTGTCATCAGGATTTGGGAGCTCTATAGAACAAATTCTCTTTGAGAATTGCTTCTTTCTTGTATGTTTGAGAGTTACAGACAAAACAAAGAGACTGACACTTACAATATCTAATATTCTTAAGTGGCCTGCTATAGCTTTCAGGAACAGGCAGCTGCTCCTTATTTCATTGCTACAGAGATTTGAATTTCAAAGGCCGAAAGATTGAGGTGAACTGTGACAAGATTGCTTGAAGGGCCAACAATGATCACAAACCAACTTTGACAACTTATAATGTAGGATCAGACAGCAGACCATTAACACCCAGGACATTTTCTTCAAAATCCTAATGGAATGTTTTGCTGATTACATTCAAATTTCCGAAAAGGATAATGCTTTTGCAAACCAACCCAATTAAAAACTTCCTCGAAGGCCTCAACAAAGTGATGGAAGCCAGAAACATGGAACAAATTGTTAGTGTAGGCATTTATTTTCTCTTATGTTAGAGAATATTTACTTTTCCTACACATTATTAAGCTTGCTTACGTTATATTAGAATGGTTAGGATAAAGACACATGGCATAATCCTACAATCAAACGTGTCATTCACACCCACATTTGGGAAGTTGAATGACACACCCTCTTTTGGATTTATCTACCACCTCCCCAAAACCATTTCTTTGTCTTTACGTAAGTTGGCATAACCATGTATTTGGCATTTACCAAGTAGGTAAAACTCCCTCCTATTTTGGGCTATAGGGAGTTATTATTCCTCATGGCTTTATTTGCCCATACTTTCTTATATACACAGCCCTCACCTCTCCCTATGATAATAGATCACTAGCTCAGTTGATTATGAGTCTAGTTCAGTACGAAGGGAGTGCTGATTTTTGTTCATCTTAGGATTCCTACCTTGCTTTCCTTCAGTCATATTGATCTTGGATGGCTTCACAGCTAAATCCAACACAAATCAATCTCCAGCAGTCTAAATATGTATAGGTCTATTTTTCGAACAACTAAGTGCTGTTTTTGAAGCATTAAAAATATTCAAAGCAATTGTAGAAAAAAGAAAGTGGAAGATACATAAAGTGTTTAACAATAGATAGAGAAGGTGAATTTTGTTTAAAAGAATTCAATGAATTTTGTGCAAAGGATGGAATCTAGTGGCACAAAAAAAACATAAAAACATAACACTATTAGAATTGACAAGGGACATACTGGAAGCAAGGAGTGTGAACAAGGGGTTTTGGGTTAAAGTACTTAAATCTGTTGTTTATATCATGATTAAGAGCCCAACTATTGCAGTAAAAAGCTTGACACTGCATATGGTGTGATACAAGAAAAATCCTACAATAGCATGCTTGAAAGCATTTGGTTGCTGGGCTTGTGTTCACATAAAAAAAAAGACAAGTTAGAAATTGGATGCATTGAGTGAAGCATGAATATTTACAACATACAATACTGAAAGCAAAGTATTCCCCTCAAAGAAGAGCAGTATTTGTAGAATGCGATATTAGTTTAAAGAGGTGTCTATGCAAATCACTTCAAGGAATTAAAAAAAAAAAGAATTAACAAATAACTTGGGATCAAGAAAAGAGAGCTGAAAGTCCAAAATCTACATCAAATTCAAGCAATGTTGTTACAAAAAACAAGAAACATAATGCAAACTTCCTCCAAAACTAATGATAGATCAAACATTTAAAAGAAGATTAACAAGAAATCAAGTTAAAGAAAGCAATGAAGATGATGAATTGATCAATTATGCATTTTATTCAACTATTAGGATTGGACCTAAGTTTGTAGAAAAAATTGAAAGAAAGAATGGATTATAGCTATGGAAGAAACGAATGATGCTATCAAAAGAAACAAAAATAATAATTGAAAGATACAAAGCTAGACTGGTTGCAAAAGGATATGTGCAGGGGTCTGGTACAGACTATGAAGAGACCTTACTTGTTGTCAGGCATCACACTATAAGATTGATATTGTCATTAGTAGGTCAGAAAGAATGGAAAGTATACCAATTAGATGTGATGAGTGCTTTTTCAAATGCTTACAATGAAAGTAAGTATATGTGGATCAGCTACAAGGCCTTGAACAAGGCAAAGAAGTATGTGCTTACAGGGTAAATAAAATGTTCAATCACCAAGAGCATGGTATTCAAGAATTTATATATGGTTCTTACCAAGTGGATCTGTAGTTGTACAAAGCAAGAATGAACCTACACTGTATTTCAAGAAGAAAGGTAATGAAACATTTTATGTTTTCCTAAAAGTTGATCAAATCGATAAGGAAGCTCAATCAAGACTAAGAAAGAATTCAAAAAGTCCATGACAAAATAATTTGAAATGTCTAATTTATGACTTATCCAAGATCTTTTAACATGAAAAGTACACCAATCTCATGTTAAGATCTTCAATCATCAAGCTATGTATGTGCTACATATATTGAAGAAGTTTAATATTCTAATTCTAGATTAAAGGTGTTGATGAACCAAGTGCACATGGAGAAAAATTGATGAAAGATGGATCACCAAAGGTAGATGAAAAGAAATACAAAAGTATTATTGGTCGCTTAACATGTTTGACAGCTACAAGACCAGATATTATGTTTGCAATTTCATTGATTTCAAGGTATACTGGTCAGTCTATGGAAAGACGTCTACAAGCAATAAAAGGAATACTTAGGAAAGTGAAAGGAAACAAAGACAATGGAATTCATTATTATTCAGTTAAAGATTCAAAGTTGTTTGGTTATTTGGACACAAATTAAACAGGACTGCCAAATAATTAAAAAAATACAAAACGATGTCATTTTGTGCTAGGAAGTGAATCGGTTACAGGAGTTCATAAAAGCATGATACAGTGGCATTATCAAGTCCAAAAATAGAATATGTTGCATTAACAGTAGCATGCACACATGCATCTTGTTTAAGAAGAGTTTTGGAAGATCTAAGAGAAGAACAAAGAAATTTTATAGTGATATTTTGTGACAACAGAAGAGCAGTACAGTTAAGTAAATATCAAATGTTTCATGCCGGTACAAAAAAAAAAATTAAATCACCAATATGCAAAAGAATTGGGATAAGATAAAAAAATTCAGTTTTGCAGGTCAATAAAAGAGTTGGTAAGTATCATGATTAAAGGACTAGGAATAATAATAAATATAGAGTTGAAGAAACAGCTACAGATAAAGTGATTCGACATCAAGGGCGAGAATGTAGGAAAAACTGATGTAAGAGCAGAATGATATCTAAGTTAAAATAAGATAACAAAAGCAAACTACTGGTGTTGATAAATTCAAATTGTTGCTAATAAAGACACATCAGTTGTTAATGAAGATAACAAATAGTTACCGACAAAGATGATAGTAGTTATTTTTGAAGATGTTTCATACATTCTACAGTTTGCTAAAATATTGGGTACAACCAATAAATATTTGTTTTAGGTATTATTTTCCAGCTGTTTAAGACTATGTTTATGAAGCTCAATTTAGATTTCTTATTTATTAACTGTTGTTTTAGAAAATAGGGTGCCACTATTTTTAGGATAAGCCTTGTATGCTTAGACACCCAGCTTTTAGTCTTTATTTTTCTTTCTAAACCACCTAATTGGAAAACTAAATGTAAGGTGACTTAATTTAAGAGATTGTTTAATTGTTTTTATCAATAATTTTTACAAGTGTCAAACTCTATATTAGACACATTATTTTAGTTTGTATATAGAGATAATGAAAGGTAAAATCAAAGAGTAATTCAGACTCAAGGAAGTCAATTAAGAATAAATAAAAGTTTTTTCAGCATCTAATTTATGAGTAGCCCTGTCCCATTTGAAATTTATTAACAGATAATGTTATTTGTAATATATGTATATATTTTAATCATATGTAATGTCCCATATTAAATTAATTTGATAAATTAATCAAATTGCAGCGAAGGACATCTAATGAAATTAATTTGTCAATCCAAAATCCTATGAAAACACTTATCCAAATTAAACTGAAATTTCTTTGCAGTTTCAGCAAATAAACTCACAAATTATGCACCCTATTGCACAAATTTCACCCAAACTTCAGGGAACTTATTTAAATTGATATGAAATAATTATTTGAGATTTATTACAAGAAAATACATTATTTTTTCTGTCATAAATAACACTAAATCTGCGTACAAAACTGGAATCAATTTGAAAGCAAACTCACTGTAAACTTCACCACATTTCAGGAATAACTCACCAAACTTCAAGACAACTTAATTAATGATAAAAATGTGAGTTTAAACAGAAAAATGCAGCAAACGCCATGGCCTCAATGGTGCCAATAGACTTAAATAAACTCAAGATACAAAATTATACTCAAAACAGCTGCAAACTGAAGAAATCCTAGACTAATCAGCTCAGTGATAACCTCTGAATGAGATTATTCTTTACAATGACTTGACTCCCATCTTCAGAACACCCTGGTAATCCTCAAACTCCCATACTTAGATCAACTAGAAACTTCCAAACTCTCGTTCTACAGTCTCCTTCTCCACCGGTTTATCAGCCACTAAAGAAACAAGCCAAAGCTCATACTAAAAGCCAAATTCTGAATGCCCTCCAAATGCCCAAATTTCTTTATATATTAAATTCAAATTCAAAATTCAAATTGGGCACCCAGATCCCACTATTTGAAATGAAAGAAACTTTCATAAAAAGGAAATGTTTATTATTTTTTACAAACTCCCATACTTCGATCAACTAGAAACTTCCAAACTCTCGTTCTACAGTCTCCTTCTCCACCGGTTTATCAGCCACTAAAGAAACAAGCCAAAGCTCATACTAAAAGACAAATTCTGAATGCCCTCCAAATGCCCAAATTTCTTTATATATTAAATTCAAATTGGGCACCCAGATCCCACTATTTGAAATGAAAGAAACTTTCATAAAAAGGAAATGTTTAATATTTTTTACAAACTCCCATACTTAGATCAACTAGAAACTTCCAAACTCTCGTTCTACAGTCTCCTTCTCCACCGGTTTATCAGCCACTAAAGAAACAAGCCAAAGCTCATACTAAAAGCCAAATTCTGAATGCCCTCCAAATGCCCAAATTTCTTTATATATTAAATTCAAATTCAAAATTCAAATTGAGCACCCAAATCCCACTATTTGAAATGAAAGAAACTTTCATAAAAAGGAAATGTTCAATATTTTTTACAACATTCATGCCAAGGAAACTTTTAAAAACCCACGCCCACCAAATGAGGACATTAATTTAATATCTATTTGTTTAAGATATATGGATTTGCATCAAAACAAATAAATTATAAAATTACTATTATTTTTTTTTTGCTTGGTAAAATTAATATTATTTTTTCAAAATAAATAAATTATTAAATTAATATTATTTGTTTGAGGAATATGGATTTGCATCGAAATTAATAAATTACTAAATTAATACTAATTTTTCCAAATTGTCCTATGGCCCCGACTTACTATTTTTGGATAGTGAGAACTTACTATTGTTAGTAAGTTTC
This sequence comes from Cryptomeria japonica, assembly GCF_030272615.1. Classification (NCBI taxonomy): domain Eukaryota; kingdom Viridiplantae; phylum Streptophyta; class Pinopsida; order Cupressales; family Cupressaceae; genus Cryptomeria; species Cryptomeria japonica. The sequence continues at coordinate 215,560,155 of NC_081408.1, read as the reverse complement.
CATTTCTGGTAAAAGGGGACATGACATCATATTTGTTGGGAACTTAAAAAAATTGATAAGTTGTTGTATGGATGAGAGAGCTCGTCTAACAACTTGTAGTCCTCAAAGGTTGTGGATTCCTGTAATTGCTTCTTTGGCAAGGTGGTCTGTTAATTTGATTGTAGGTCTTCTTTGATAGTGAATTCTAGTCCTTTCAAACAACACCTTCCATTAGTGGTTCTATTTTCCAATTCTAGCAATATTGCTTGTTTTGGAGTCCCTTGTTGATTTAGTTAATGATTAATTTAGGATCACCTTCCACTAGCAGCCTATTGACATGCATATCTTTGGCTAATTCTACACCTCCTCTCATGACTAATAATTTGGCCATATAGCTTGTTTGCTTACCTGAGAATTGCTTATATGCCATTCCAAACAGAACCATTTGCATGTCTTAGCATATTCCTCTCATGCTGACCCAGCCAGAGTTATGTTTGGATCTCCCACTGAAATTCACTTTCATCCATCTGTTAGGAGGGTAGTCTCAACAAGGTTGGAGTGTTACGGAGAAACAGCGTGTGTTATAGTGTAAGGGTATTGGACCCAAGCTCATTCAATAGGTAGATCTTTGAGATCCAAGATGGAGAATTTATCCCTTGACTTACCAGCATAGATTATGGCTGTATCTATGATCTGGGTTTTAACAATACTATTACTTATAACTGTATCCATGTGGCATGCTGAGTTGTCAAAGATTCCATTATTTCTCTCTCTCCATATATACTAAACAGTGAACTCCAGGGCTGAGTTTGTGGATGAGTTTTAGCACTGGATCTGTCCAAAATATCTATACAGCTTTTTAATCTTATCCCAGATTGAATTGGCTTCTTTGGGAGACATGAGATTTTGATACACAAACTTTCCAAACGTATTGGCAACAGACAAAACAAGAAAGATGACCAATTGTTTCTTTATTGCAACAGTCATGAGAGCATACCATTAGTCCAACGAATCCCTCTTTTCTGAGCTGTACCTTAGTTGAGAATTTATTGTGTATTGTCACCCACAGCCATCCATGTGTATTACAGAGTTGCTTCTAGATGTTAGATGTTAGATGCCATGACAGGGTGTAGGAGAATCTTGGCACAGGCTTTAAAAAGAGTTTAGTATTTATAAATTTGACTTTGAAAAGAGTGTCTTTTAGCATTCCTGAGGTATCTAACCTGATGTGGAAAGAGTTAACTGGCGTACTGATTGTCTTACACATGTTGGATCAAGTAAATATAGAAAATCTATGACCTTATATTGTTATTGCAAATAGAATAGCAGTTGTCCTATTCTATATACAGTTGCATTGCCATATTATTGAATGCATAAAACTCGCCGAGTTTCGCCGAGTTTTTGTATCCGGAGAGTAATAATGACTTTTACTCGCCGGATAACTCGCCGAGTTTTTGGTGATGTTTTGGCCAAACCTCGGCTAGTTCGAGTCAAAAACTCCCCTGCCTGTGCCTAAAAATGCCAAACGGCAGAAAGATTATTCATTTTGTGTTTTTTGATTGGGTTTTGGGCTGAGAAGGGTTAAGGTTGACTTGGAGTGACTTGCAAGGTTATTTGGAGTGATTTTTGAGTGATTCCAAGTGGATTTTCAGGGGATTTGAAGGGGATTTTCAAGAAAAATCAGATTCCCAGGTGTTAGTTTTTCTATTTTTTTCCTACGCTTTTTTAAAACATTTTGTTTATTTTTTGTTGAATTTAGATGAGTTAGAAATCTTTTTAACTTATTTGAACAAGATTTAACACTAGTTTTGACAAGTTCTGTAGATTTTTTCACTATTTTTCTGAGGAATATCTAGTTTTCAAAACAAAATCAAACCCTAATAGTTTTGTTTTTTTTTTTTAAACTTTAAATGATGTCTAAATGTTTTTCAACTAATTTAGATAGTTTGCTAAATTGTTTAACTAAAAAGTTAACTTTTTTTTTCACTTTGTATGTGTAGGTTAACTAAGCATTAAATATTGCAAGTCATGATTGGCCACTAGAACCATGCCCATCCAGTTATATAGGCACCCGTCCGCTAGAGATAGGGCTTGGAGGTATGCATATGAGGGACCCAAACCTGGGGAAGTTATTTGCATAAAGTGTGAAAGAGTACTTCATGGAGGCATCAACCGCCTCAAATACCACCTTGTTGGCATAGATAAACATGATGCTAGAGAATGCATAGGGACCACTCCTGAAATAGAAAGAGAAATGAATGCCCTACTTGCAGCTGGGGAAGAGAAGAAATTGAAGAGGGAGAGGGTAAAGCTAGCCATGAGATCAGCCATAGCTGAATCTCAAGGTGCTTCTATTGATATTGAAGAGGAACAAGAAGCACTTTAGAGCATAGTGGGCTCTTGACGTGGCCCACATATCCGCAAACCCACCACCACCTCGCCCATTGCATCTGGTTCCTCTAGTAGAGAACCTGGCTCTAGCAGTGTCAGTGCCACTGTTGCATCACGATTAGGGTCCATAGGTGACTATTTTGTGCCCAGGAACACACCTGGAGCACAACCATCATTAAAGGCCACTGGATGGAATAGGGAGGCACATGAGAAATGCCACATTGCATGCGCTGATTTTTGGTACTTCAACAACATTCCATTCAATGTGGCAGAAAATCTTTATTCGCTGAATTTGGTGACCACAATGACAATTGTAGGAAAAGAGCACAAGGCCCCTACTCGCAAGGAGTTGAGTGAGAGGTTAGTAAATTACTAAATAGTCCACTTGATTTCATTTTTAATTGTTTTGTAGATTTCTTGTTTATTAAATCAAAATTGTGTACTAATTTCACTTTGTTCTTGTAGGTTGCTCACAAATGTTGTTGGTAGGGCAAAGGAACTAGTAGAGGAACAAAAAAATGAATGGGCAAAATATGGCTGCACCATTCTTTCTGATGGGTGGACAGATGGCAAGAACCGCACCATTATAAAAAATTTGGTTGCTTACAAGGACAATGTAGTGTTCTTGAAGTCGGTTGATGCCTCCAGCAAGGTGAAAAATGCAAAAACATTGGCTGAAATGTTGAAGCAGGTTGTGATGGAAGTGGGGGTAGACAATGTGGTGCAAATCATCACAGATAATGCAACAGCATATGTGTCAGCAGGTAGAATCCTTTTGAATTATTATGTTTAGGCATTACCAATATTTTCATTTGTTGTACTTGTGGCTTTGTTTTACTTGGTTGCATATAACTTCTTTTGCAGGAAGAATCCTCCAAAAGAGGCACCCCACTCTTTTTTGGACACCTTGTGCAGCACATGTCCTTGACCTCCTTTCGGAGGACATAGGCAAACTTGAGTGGGCGACTCCAATTGTGGAAAATGCAAGGAGGATCACCAAATATATTTATAATCACCCTTGGGTTCTAAATTTGATGAGACGGCACACCCAAAGGAGAGATTTGGTGAGAGTTGGTGTCACAAGGTTTGCAACGATTTTCTTGACATTGCAAAGTGTTCTTGCTGCATCGACTTCTTTGAAACAAAGGTTTGTCAGTGGAGAATGGCTTAACTCACCTTATTCAAAGAAGCCTGAAGGAGAGGTTGTGGCATTCATAATGTTCGACAACCAATTTGCACAAAGGGCTGCAAAGATTGTGAAGGTAACTTCAAAACTTTAATTTTTACTTATTCTTGATTCAAGTCTCTCATTACTAATTTGTAACTTCATTAATTAATCTTTTTGTAATTTGTATTTTTCAATTGCAAGTGTCAAAGCCTTTTATTTGAGTTCTCCACTGGGTGGATGGGGATAAAACCCCAATGGGATATCTTTACGAGGCCATGGATAGGACCAAGGAGTCTATCAAAAACTACTACAAGGGGGATAGACTCAAATTTGATCCCATTTGGGAAATTGTTGATAGGAGGTGGAACAATCAGCTCCACCAACCCATTCATGCAGCAGGGTACTTCCTAAACCCTCATTTTAGATTCGGGGGTTCTTACTTAGATCTGAATGGAGAGGTCATGGAGAGCTTTAGTACATGCATTGAGAGGATGGTACCCAATGTTTAGGAGAGAGAGCTCATTGTGAGTGAGCTCCAAAATTATAAGGAAGGGGTAAGCTATTCTCTCAGAGCTGGCTAGGAGAGGGAGAACCACTCAAACCCCAGGTATAACATTTGCCATTTGGATTTTGGGATCTAAAGTGATTGATAAACTGATAAATTATGTTTTCTCTTTTCTCTTTGCTTTCTAACTTTTCAAATTTTTTTATTTTGCAAATGCTTGGTGGCAAAATTGGGGTGGAAACACCCCCCCTCTCAAGAAATTTGCCCTCAGAGTCTTATGTCAGCTTTGCAGTTCATCCAATTGTGAGCGCAATTGGAGCTTTTTTTAAGCAATCCACACGAAGAAGAGGAGCAAGTTAGCGCAGAAATGCCTCAATAACCTTGTCTTCATGCAATATAACCTTTGATTGCGCGTAAGGAAGGTAGAGGAAGTAGAAGGTGGTCCAATTGACTTCGATGATATAGATCCTTACAGTGATTGGACATCGCAGGAGCAACCTCCATTGTTTTCCGAGGGTGAGATCACTGATTTGGAGAGGCAGGCTATGGAGGAGGAGGGGGGTGGATTTGGTTTCACGCTGGATGACATTGAGGAGGAAGAGGATGAGGATGAGGAGTCATTGCCAGTGCCACAAGAAGGTGGAGACATAGCTTCAGCCATGATGGAGGATGAGCCAGCCATACTGAGAGAGGAGGCACAGACACTCACACGCCAACTGCAGACTTCTAGGACTGGACCCTCTAGATCTGCCTCTCCCAAACTTTTTGCTAGAGCTGGGAAGAGGAAGTTGTAATTGTAATTTGCAATGATGTATTTACTTTTGGTTTTACAAAAACTATTTACTTAATTGCTTTCAGGCTTCCAGCCATCAGCATTCCTCATGAGGATGTGATTTTGTAAACACTTTGCATTTAAATATATCTAGAATCAGCTTGTTTCTTTTGTGTTGTCATTTATTGACTCATTGGATGCATCTTCTCATTAAATTTTGCAAAAAAAAATGCATTTTTTATTAAATTTAAGCGTGTTTTTAAGTTGCCGAGTTTTTGCCAAGTTTTTTTCCTAGTGGCTTGGCGAGTTTTGCCGAGTGGCGAGTAGCTAATGTATTGAACTGATGTGAATGTTCAGATGATAGACATGTAATTAATGTAGGCTCATTGACTACAAAAACACAGGTGGATGAGCTATGCCAAGGTCGGGCCAGTAATATAAAGTGAAGTACAACAGAAAGACAAAATTAATCAGTTCACAGTGCATATTTTGTTAGTAGAAGGAAATTAATGGAAGTTATCAATTAATTAATCTAGCATATGATGATTCAGTATATTAATGGCAATTACTCACAGAGCATATTACAACAGTTTTTGTAACAGCTGTTAATTATGGTCACTTTGGACCTTGGGATCATAAATTCTAATATGCTTTTAATTTCTTGAGCTTACAGCTGGAAGGTAAATTAATATGCTCTGATAATTGGGTGTCCCTAAAACATAACTATATCCTACGATTATAATGAGTAATATAACAATCTCAAGAGGCATTCTTAATCTTCTTGGATAGGTTCACATCCCAAATGATCTCCAATTTGCATAAGATTGATTAAAACTAAAATTTTGCTCAAGTTACTGTAAACATCATAGAAGACTCAGACTGAAGGATGGGTCACTGGAAAAGCCAATATTGCAATGTCTGAAATAACTACCAGTAATAAGTTGGACCAAACCTTTAGGCTTTTATCATTACTTGTCCACGTATAAGAGAGTCCATGTTTTATAGGAAACATCTAGATTAAAGTGATCTTCCTCCATATTATAATTGGATTCCAATAACCATTACTGAAATTGCAGTAAAGGATTATTTAAACATACAAAAGAGAAAAGTAAATCATATGGATCATACAAAAGAAAAACAAGCATCCACTAGCTTCTAATTTCATCCCTGCTTACGTAAGACTACCTGATTTGTAATTCCATATTTATTGGGAAAAGTTACTACAAGGGAATTGCATCAAAATATTATATCATCAAACTGAAAGAAAAGAAAGAAGGTGAGATTTCAATAATAAATTTAATGAATGCAAATTCAAAATATAATCACTTGATCAAAATGCTTGACTACTTAAGTGGATAACAAACCATACCTGTCAATAACAACATCCACTTCAGTCTTGCTAATGGGGCCATATGCTAGAACTCTGGTAAGACTTAAAATATCCCTGTAGTCTCCCTGTTTGAATGTCTCTTCATCATTCGAAGGATTTATGACTGGGCCGTTTCCAGAACACTGCATCCCTGTAGAATTAGTCAATCCCACAGATGCTGAACCCTCACAAGTCAGTGCTCTTTGTGCACTAAGTCTAAGACAAGTGATGGCCATTGCATATGCAATTCCTCCTAATCCAGTATGTGAGACAAACAAGCATTGTGCTCCTCCTTCGCTGCTGAAAGACAAGAAGCATAAATTTATATCTGACCATAGAATCTATGAAAAAACAGTTATAGACATTACTGATACACCCATGCATTGAGCAGGAACTCAGTTATCACAGTTAACATACTCATCTAGCTGCCGTTGAATAGAATCTACATCTGTGGCAAGAGCTTCTCTTTCTCTTGTCAAAGGCACCCTTTTGTAATCAATATTGTACCCATCACCCTTGAGAGCAGCATAAACTTCTGCTGGTGTTTTAACATCTTCAAATGATATATTCTCCCAGTATCCTATGATGTCTGACTGGTTTGTGATAGGATTTAACTCCTCACAATGCAAAAGCACACGCCCACCTGATCGTGCTACCTCAGACAAAATTTCTTCTTTCAGTCTAGCCTCCATATGTTCAACCTAAAAATGTATGATATCAGTCAAACGGAATACATACTAATGTTTCTGTAAATGGAATTCATATGCATCCAATCAAATAATTTTGAGTCTTTGACTAAACTAGATTAATATCAACTTATATCTTTATATAAATCATATTAAAGGTGGTGTGCTAGGCCTACTGTATTTAATTGCATGACTCCTACCCACCACATGGCCTTTAATTCCAACATGCTTGAGCGTGTCTACTGGCTGATAAAGCTCTCGAAGCACAAATGGTTTGCCACAAATATAGACAACAACTTCTTCTCTCAGATCTGTAATAAGTACTTTTTGTGAGCAATGTCCAGCAGATCTGGGTTCAGCATTAAGACTAGATAGTAATGCTTTTGCTCCATCAACAGTTGGTGTTGCCATGCTGTACACTGGAAAATCATCAACCTGAAATATTACATACATCAGAGAAACAGATAGATAGCACAAGGAATTGTAACAAAATAGATAAAACTTGAAAACAATAGTTTTCAGAGCAAGCATAGACTAATCACTACACTAACTGTACAGAAAAAAGAAACATTTCCCATAGTCAGTTCAAAAATGGAAATGAATATGTATGAGATGCAGGACCATATTTAAATATAGCTTATCTACTCTACTTCCACCAGTTTCTAGTGGAGTAACAGTGAAATGCAGTTCCCCATGGACATTACTCACAATCATTACTAAATAAGGCATGTGAGAAAAGAAAAATTCAAAACACTCTATCAGATAAAGGCACAACAAAAGGAAAAAAAGAAGGAATGGAACTTCTTGTTATCAAATCATGAAAGAGACGAACAAGAGCAGGAGAAAAATTTAGTGATAGTTAATCTATTTTATTAACTATGTATCCTACAAAAACATTCAGAAAAATAAAAATTAACACTAACCCATTGATGCAGCCATCTAAGGAAAACTTCATCAAATCATATGCAATGTCCCCATCTTAGCTAGAGTCAACAGATCAGGATCAATCTATTAACGAAGTCCTCATAGACTGATAAGGACAGGCAGAGGACACTGGACTGGTAATTTTCTCCTATTTTAGAGGGCACTTTAGAGTCAACATGGGTTGAATCAGTTGACAGTATTGTTATCTCCAAGTTGCCAGTCTAAAACTCCATTAAACCCTAGAATATCTCCTTCAAAGGCATAAATGAGTCTACAGAGAGAGTGAGGTGCTTCCTTGCTAGACGTCCCAGGAGATGGAAAATGGAATTCACTCATTTTATGGTTATTTGTAATATTATAAAAGATATTAAAGGAAACTTGCAAAGCCGACTTATTAAGTTATAATAAAGTCATTGACAATGATAAAAGGGTGAAATCGACTTATCTTGGATGCCCTTGAGGAGAGAGAAATATGCTCAAATTTAAAGGAGTATTAAAGAGAAAAGCAAAACTCGATTTGAAAACATAAAGTGGGTGTTGGGAAGAAACCATAATTAGGGTGCATGACTTGGAGGCTATTAATAAGGCTATTTGGAAATCATTTGGTATGTTATGTGGTTTTTTTAATCTTGCTATTGTCTCCTTAGAGGAGCTTGTCTAAACCTTAGGGTTTGAGCTGCTTATTGGAGACGAAACCTCCATAAGTAAACATACCTGCAGCTGTGAGAGACCAACCAAGGGAAGCAGCTGTGAGAGACCAACCAAGAGTGTGCAAGGAGGTTCTACTTCAGGGATCTCAGTTTGGCTACAAGGAAACCAATTTTGGAAGAGTTATTTGCTGATAGAAATCTGAAAGAGAAGCTAGCTTTTTTAGCCACTCCCTATTTGGCTTGTTGGAAGTGAACAAGAGTCTTTTGATCCATTTTTTGATCGGGGTTTGTATGAAACTCCATTCCCAGCAATTTGAAGGGTTTTTTGGATCAGATTAAGAAGTCTTCTAGTGGTGGCTGAAGTAAGATGGCTGCTTGCTAGGCCGACCCCCTTTGCAGCTCATTTGAAGGTCATTCTAGCCCCAAACTTCATTCTAGGTCACTCACTTGCCATCATCGGGATCACACCTCCAGCACAATAGTTCCGTCTAAAAGAGTTGCAGCAGACAAAAGGGATTTAATATACATAAATCAGACTTGTAACAGGCTGTACCAGCTGAAGGATGTGAACTCTCTAAACATCTCCAAACTCAAGGGTTAATCATAGCATGTCTACTAATATGAGCGCCTACATCAGACCTCCGTATGACAGCAGTTTGGAGAAGTGAAGAGCAGATTTCTAAATCACTATGAATCATTTTCTGAGTGAGCACCTTGGTTGTCTGATTGCCTAGAAATTAACTCATTAAGTACTCTTATGCAAAGGAGCCATCGGGTATGTTAGAAAGTGATTTGAAAGACACTGCTTGTTTGTAATAGCACCATTATCATAAGAAAACTAGTGTATTTGTTTACAGTAGAAGCCTGATTGAAATAACAAGCTCGACTGTAATTCCTAAGTTAGTTTCTGTTGGCTTCATTAATTGCAAAAAGAATATAATTGTTATTTCTCTTCAAAAACTACAAACACAAATCAGAACACAACTTCTGCAATTTATGTCTAATTCTGAAGGACCGCCAAAACATAGGAAAAGATAATTATTAAATTAAAATTAACGAGCAGGTTGCTGCAGAACAGTTCTCGGTAGTTCCATCCAGGGTGGGACATCACATCATATCTAACAGAAAACCATCAGCTGGTAAAAATTGCTAGGATCTGCATATGTCTAACTTGTTCATGCATAATTGCCTTGTATTCAGTGCATTAATGCATGCAACATTCCCACCTCATATATACAACTCAGCAATCTTACAATCATATTTTACACCCCGATTCTTCTACCATATTTTGATACATGCATACAAGTCCAACAACCTTAAAATGGAGTAAAACAGCTCCCATCAGAAGGGTTATGAATAAAGATATAAAATTGGTATCATTTTTTATTTAAGTTTCTCTACCATACTATTGACAGTTAAAACAATGACTCCAATGGCATGTTACTAATGAAAATGGGATTTTAATATTTGTTGTATCAATTGCAAGCTGCACGGAGCACAATAACTTATCTGCAGTTTGCACTGTGGGCAGTGCTATTATAGAGACATACTGTTCCAGATTTTCCTGTTCAAGAAGAGAAAATGGCTTTTCTTATCTTCAATAAATTTTATCACAGTTAGACAATCATTATGATAAGTTTTCAACCCAGGTGTATAAAGCACATAAAACTCTAGTCACCAGGGTACAGATTTATACACCATTTATTGTTAATAATTGACATTGTAATCAAACAACATGCACATGTTTGTTGTTTCATGGAATGACAGTTGCCGCCAAACTATTTGCTGGTGGTAAATCTTAATATCAAAAAAAGGCAATCTCAATCAAAACCAGGTTTTATCATTATAAACTTGGGCATTGCACATCTCAGTCTGGTGATGACCTTATACTTTCCATGGTTATATAAATAAGTATTTCACTTGCTTTTCCGTATTATATGCTCTCCAATTCTACAGTCACCATGAATAGTAACCCTTGTTCAAAGGCACTACCATCACAATCTGTCATTTAACTTTTAATTGGGAAAACTTGAGCACAAAAAATTTAGTGTTTAACCATTGTTCGGCTATCCTTGTCAGAGAAAGGGGTTAAAAATTTGAATTCTGTGTTGATTTTCAGAGACAGCTAAAAAGACAGCTGGGGTATTTGCCATAGTTACAGAAATAATAAACAGAACATAGACAAATCAAGGATGTATGAAGAGGATGAGATCTATATTTGCTTCCAAATTTAGATGCATCTAGTAACATCATTCATACTTTTCATTCAATTATCTGACCAATACTTTAAATTAGTGACTTCATTGGTCCAGTATGATAAAAGATCTGGAAGAAAAGTCCTCGTTTATGCAAACTTTGACATGTAAAGGAGGATCTAAATCACCTGACTCCAGCTTCATTTTGGCAAATAAAATCAAATTGACAATATCCATTCTTACCTGAGTTTTCAACTTACCAGCTCAGTTTCCTAATATGCTCAATCCTATCCTTGATCCAGTATACAAAGTGCCTACTGAACAAAGCTTTTGACCTATTTACTCACAATTTATTTGGCACTAACTTATAGTGAACAATGCTTTCTTAATTTGAAATGACTAAATTGAAGCAATGGCATGTCTCTATAAACTGAGTGCTAGCTGTAAATTTGGATTGTCATCCATTTTAACTGTATCTGTTTGCTTCACTAAATTGTAATGGTCTATGTCTATGCTACAAGATTTGCCCATTTCTGGCGACATACCGGTGTCATACAAGACTAGGTACACGTCACAGTCTGGTCCCTCTTGAGCACACCTAGGCATCATACTTGGGACTGTGGGTTCGTCCCAAGACATAGCCAAGATGAATCCACATTCCAGAGGACAAACCCTGAGTGTACCCAGGGTAAATCCAGGCAAACAGTGTATTAAAAAAATATTATAAAAAAAAAACAGATTTTTAGGAACTAACTGCAATTAAGCTCTGTCAGTTTTCTAAGTTCTTCTCATTAATGTTTTTTTTTTATTTCAGCAAAGAGTCCGCCATTTTTTTTCTCATAAATGTTTTTTTTCCAAACACATTTAAGCACGGTAAATTTTCTTCTCATAAATCATAATTGTCCTCAAGAATTTTTTGTCTAGAAGCAAACTTGTTTTGAACATATGAATTCTGAGCAAAATCTAATTTTTCAACCATACACTCCAAATTTGTATCCTAAACATGCTGTTTGAATTGATCTTCCATAGTTTGCATATTAGGCTCCAGATTCTAAAATTCATTCCATGATAATGCCACTTGATGTGCTCAGTCAGAGAACATAAGGATTTCAGAATATACTAGAATGCAGAAATACTCAGGCCTCTGTGCGGGAAATAGAGTAGCAAACACAACAGCCACTGCTCTACATATGTTTATCTTTCGTGCGTGATATTATTTATTATGGATGGATAATATGTCCATCTGTAGTTCTTAAATCTTTTCTATTCTCTGGATATGTAGCAGCCTTTATTCAACAAAAGTTCATATTTATTATTTAGCCACTGATGGCTTATTGTAAACTCTGAAGGCTGCAATATTGTAACAATATGTCCATACAATATATATATATTACATACATATATATATATATATATATATATATATATATATATATATATATATATATATATATATTCTGGATAGATAAATAATAATAATATAAGCATGAATAAATATAAACATGTTGAACAGCAAATTTAATGTATAAATATATAAATAAGAATCATATATATTTATCTATCTACAATAGATAGATAGACAAATTGTATATATATGTGTGTGTCTCAAGGTTTGGGGATGTTTCCTCGGGTGGACAAGCTAAGTTTGGGGGGGGTAGCAGTACTGACATAATACATATAGTACTTGAAAGATTAGTTATAAAAATATGTATAACTGTATAAGGAATAAGTAAACACGTTGAAATGATTGCATTGAACTTTGAACATTAAGCTATATGTAGAACGATTGTGTTGGAGTATCTTAAAAAAATCCAACACTAAAGACAGTAAAAGCTCTAATTACCCATATCATTTCAGCTCAAGGTATAGAAATAATGGCATAAATATATTTCAATTTTGTCATCATAAAAAACATTTCTATGTGTAATGACCACTCTGGATGATCTTTTATTTTTTAACAGGCATAAGAACCATGCAAATTGAAACAATGCTATCTCTGCTATTAAGCACTGATAACGATTACAAGCTGATACAAATGTAGGTACAAGGCAGCACATTGACAAGACACTTTCTAGGTTGCCCAAATTGCATGAAACTAGCACCCAATAGAAAACAATAAGGGAAAATACCTTGAAAAGACAACTGAAATGATCGCTTTAGATAGGGGGCACATCCTCGTGGAACACTGACACACACACACACATATATACATATCTACATATATGTATACATCTCCACATACATATATATATTAAAAATATCATAGCACAATAGGAATACCATATCAAATATGGATAATACTACTTTTCTGTATGTGTGTCAGTATGTGTCAGTGTGTGTCTGTGTGTGTATGTATCTCTGTGTGTGTGTGTGTGTGTGTGTGTGTACGTTTACGTGTGTGTGTATTTAAGTATATGTGTAGCCATAGGTATATATGTATATATCTATATGTGTATGTACATTGTATATGTATATTATGTATTCAACTTCATAAATTGTAATATCCCTTGGCCAACTAGGAGTGGAAAAGATGTATTCTAGCCCAAGGAATATTGACGAACACTCCATATGCAACCCTCCAGCTTGTTGGTTTATTATCTCAGTCTGAAATGTCCTTATTGAGATGACTATAGAAGGTTTCCAAATGCTTGAGATTCAACACTACAATGCATAATTTATCTTTTCAATGCTTAAATGTCACTTTAGACCCTTAATCAATGCATAGTGATGAATTTACATTGCACTTACAGCCAAGAGACAATTTGACAAACATTTGCCAAACATCCTCAGACCAAACAAATATAGATGTAATTCCAAACTCCTCACTCCTTATTTCATTTACATAGGCAGCAAATAATCACATATAAGGAGTGTTGTCATAACAGTCTGAAGACAAATTTTCAGTCCTAAACTTATCATTGAAAACTGAAAATTACAATGAGTTTGATTAGCGATTGAACCTGGAATGAAGCAATGAAATTACTAGCAACAACCATCCAAAGTAGACTTCCAATCTGCAAGATTATCCTTGGTCTGATGCCGCCCTGCTGCTGCTAACTTGATCTCCAACTTGTAGTATAGCGCCTCACTCCTTAGCTGATTTTCTTGATCAAGTAAGGCACTGAATATTGAAATCGAAGAGGGATCATGGGGACGGATCTGCTACCTTCGGCTCCTTCAAACTAATTATAATAGTCATCAAATCCTCTGTCTAATGATCTTAAATTTATCGCCTTAACCCTCACTGCCCTTTCGATGCATCATATGATGAAGTTTGATGAAGTATGAAAGGCACGGACCTGCAGAAGTTCGGCCTCTTCACTGTAATTAAATAGGCACCAAATCTTCCAATAAATCACCTCAGAGACATCACCTCATCCTTAAATAAATTTAGGAACCAATGTTGATCAAAACTGATGCATGTGGGGAAAGATATAATTCAAATCGTGGGAAACCTTGGTCTGCAACTTTTGATGACAGTACAATATAAACTCAGATTTGACTTCAAACTCCTTAATAAAAGTTGCCTAAATGCCAAAGAGATATCGCTGTTTTAATCTTGCTCAAGGATAAGCCTTCAACCAAGGGATCTCTTCAAGTCTGAAAATCTGAAGCAACATCACAGAAATCTGATATGAAACTTTATGAGCTCAAATAGGAAGACTAAAATATACTCCTCTCAACTGCAAATTTGTCTTCGAAAGAAGACCTCACAAATTTGGCGCTGATGTAGACTCCGTCACGAACCTACTCCCAAAATGAAGAACTAGGGTTTCGTCCAGCCCTTCTATCAAAATCTGTTGAAGGTTTGCGTCCTCAAAGATTCAACTAATGCCATGCATCAGCTCATCAATTCCAAATCCAAAACTCCATGTGTCTGTTCAACAATCACCCTCTTCTATTTATCCTTTTCATAACCCGTCATGAGATTCCTTCTAGAAGAGGGTAGGTACACTTTATTATTTATTATTGACTTTACAATTATTATTTTATTTTTATACTTTAGTCACTTTTAATTAAATTAATTAAATATAAAGTCATTTTTTAATAAATATTTATTTTAATGACTTTATAAGAAATTAATTTAATTAATTTCTCCTTATAACGCCTATTAGCCTAAAGGCTAAAATAGGGGACATTACATAAATAACCTATGTATATATCTATATATATGTGTGTGCGTGTGTGTACATACATACAAACTAAGTCACAGGATACGGCGATTTTCATGGATGAGGTTCGAATTTAATCGGATTTCAAACTTCTATAAAAAAAAACGAATTTAATCGAATTTCTTCTATAAAGCACTGCTATCCGCCTCTAAACACAACTCAGTTGGTCGTGGGTATTCTTTGTATATGCTTTGTATCTATTGGGTCATGGGTGTCTGCAACTGCTGGGTCGCCCTCTGATTTTCTCCAACAAGGGTTGCTATTTTGATAATTTATTAAAAGTATACATATATTTAAAAATAAACAAAATTATAGAAGGCGAATTTTATCCGAATTTTTTTTCGAATTTTTCCCTTGTCGAATTTCATCCGAATTTCATGGCTGTCGAATTCGAATTCGAATTCGAACCTTGTGACTTAGCATACAAATAAAGATAAATACCATATCAAATATGGATAAAACTACTTCTCAAAACTTTCTTATATATATATATATATATATATATATATATATATATATATATATACATATTCAACTTAATAAATGACCAATTTAATAATAATTTACATAATATAATATATATTTAACAAATATTTTATATGCCGATAAATTCAGTTTAGTAAACAATATTCCTCATTTCTAATAATAATTAAATTAATAATTTTTAAAAATATATTAAATTTAATAAGATTCTAGTAAATTAAAAACGATATTAAATAAAGTCATCTAAATATTTTCTTTTGATTACTACTCAATCCCTAGCGAATAAATTCCATTACGTGTGAAATTTGTATAATGTTAAATTAAAATAAAAATTTGCTAGTGTTTAAGGGTTGAACTATGCCCAATTTGGGGAAAATCCTGCTTCTCTTCCCTTGAAACTCCTTTCATGAACTAGAAAGGCATATGATTTAGATGCTTCTCCGTCTTGAGACAGATTTGGAATGAGACATCCAATGGTGAGTCGTAATGTAGCAATGTTCAAGGAGAAGAATTAACCCTTCAAATATTGTGTTTGCAATTGAAAAGCTTAAAATTTGCTTCTGAATCCCCATTTTGTTATTGGAATCAATCAAATTTGACATGTAAAACTAAAGAACATTAAGGAGATGTTTAGTTAATGAGCATTTATGATTACTTTTGTAACTAGTAGAGTTAGGCAGTAAACAGTCTTCATCTTTTGGGTAATCTTCTTCAAGAGGCTAAAAGATAATGGCATACTTAGCTCCCCCTAAAATTGTGTTTCTTCTTATGAACTAGGAGATACCTCTTGTGAATGTAATCAAGTTTGCACTTGAATAGGTTTCTCCTTGTCTTTCTTTAGCTTCCTCTTCCAAACTTTTATAGGATCTTTCTTATGCTTGCCAAGTGTATTTATCTTCTTGTTTTGTCTTGAAGGTTCCATAAACCCACTTCTGCAATGGCATGCTATATGTCCATAGCTGTTGCATTTGTAGCATATAACCTTATAATTCACTAAAGGAACATATAAGAATTCCTATTTTTCTTCCATCTATAATCATATCACACTTGTGCTCTACAATCTCTTGCCTTATGTCCAAAAGGATTACATGAGTAGCAATAGCCATCGAAGGTACTCTTCAACCTATCCATATGACTGTATCTTGAATCATAAAATCTTTTGAATGTCCTATGGATGAGTGCTCAACTTCTATGGGCTTTACTATTCTTGTTGTTTGTTCCTTTGATAGCATAACTCTTTGCCTTTCCTTCATTTGTCATCTTTTATGACTCTTTAGACTCTTCCTCATTTGACATCTGGTTTTCTTTATAACCAAGTTCTGTTTTATTTAATAGTGACCTCTAGCCATTAACGATGTTTGTTATGTCCCCTGTTAATGCATTAGTAGCTTCTGCAAGATAAGACTTTCCTAACCCGTTAATCTCCTCTATTCTGTGTTGGTTTACTCATCTATGCTATTAGATTATCTGATTTATGCTTTCCGAACTGAATATGTTTATCAGACTGTAACATTGATCATGATTATGATATTGACATTGGATAAAGATGAATTAGATCGACGACTTGCTTAACATAGTTAAGCATCAATCTAAATGCTATCGGGCTAGTAACCCGATAGCATATTAATGTCGATTCATTTATGAATCGGCATTAATATACTATCGAGGTATTAATCCGATAGCATATGTAATGCTATTAGTTATTGGGCTTGTTTGCTTTGATACTGATTCATTATCTGGTGTGTTTATACCGATCTGTTATCATTTACAATGGCACCGATTAGTTATCATAAACACCGAGTGGATCGGTTGGCATTTGTAAGAGTCACGACCAAGTGACATCTTGGTCGGACATGTCTAAAAGACATGTCCGATCAAGGTGCTACTTGATTGTGACTACCTTACTATATATGCATCATTCAAAAGAAAGGGGATGACATTGAAATCGATACATGTTCATCCTCCATACCTGCAGCAAAAGAAATACAACAATATTATTGTCATAGTCATAATACCAAAACCTTAAATACACCATTCTGCATATAACTTGTTCATTAAATTGGAAATTGCAATAACATTTACATCCCTAACAAGGGATTACCTGGATTTTGTCCTAAATTAGTAATTCCACAATATAGTTTATCATTTTTTCAAATTATGAGAGTGACTCGATCTAGTCATTCAATGAACTTACAAATCGACGAATAAATACATGGATAAATAGTACATATATTACAAAGAATGATAAACATGTATTTCTACCTATAACCAATCATAGTTTAGTTTGGTAGGAAAGCCTCGAGAGAGTGCCTATAAACTGCTCAACCCAACTAAGCCCAAGAGTGCACAACGTCCCACTAACAACTCACCTCTTGGCCCTCAAGAGGCAGGAACGTCCTACTATGACAATTCCATCCCTTGGGGTGGCCTACTTAGCTTGGGAGAACCAGTAAACTGCAATTCCCTAACTTACTTCCTCCATTCATTCCTTTGATTGATTACGAGATAAGACATACACACATATATAAATAATCAAAGTAATTTATCTATAATCTTATCCATAATATTTGTAATTTGATCTTTATATATATATGATCTTATTGATATTATTTCAAGTATATATGTTTGTATATCAAGCTATTATAAGTCTTGCTAACATCATTATCATATATAAATCTATTATCCTTATTCTGTACCATATAAATCTATATAAATCTTTTATGTACTATGAATGCATTTTAATTAAGTATGACTGTCGTACATGTTGCAGTCTATATTAATATTACTATTAAATTCTGCATAAGAACATTATCAGACTTCGTATATTATGCATACATATTAAGCATACCACCAAGGCCTGTAACTTAATAACAGTTCTGATCTGATGCATGGTGATGTCACTGGAGACCTTTGATTCCTTTCCTTTATATCTAGAGGTCACACCTCTTCATTATGGATGCCCTTAGGTAAGAGACACACCCTTTCACTATTAGCACCCTTTGAAAGTGTGCAACTCTTCATTACTTCTGCCCTTTGAAAGGGACACAACCTTTCACAATCAGATCTGCACTTATTTATATAAGATCTGCACTTCTGATTCCCAAATTATTTCCTCTCAAATGAGGCTCTCTTCTCCCTTTTATATCTCATGTGTGAGGGAGTCACAAATTTTCATTCCATGTTTTTTGACCATTCATTAACTTAATTAAATTTAACTATATTTAATAATATTCTTTTATTTTTTATGTTTTTCATTGAATTTTAACTTTATTATTATTATTTACCATTAAATTCTATTTCAAAATGGGGACATCACAATGTCATCTAGGATTTTGATGCTCTTTACAAACTTGAGGCTTGTGTTTAACTCAGTGGTTGTCTTCTCCAAATCCTTCCTCACGGAAACAATTTCACACTCTAGCCTTTCACAATTTTCATCTTTTGCTTTCAATTGGATTTTTAACTCTTCTTGACTACTTTTCTCTTTCTCTATTTGAACTTTCAAGTCAATAATCATTTGTTTCGGATTCTTCAAATATTTTGGCCTTTGATTTACACTCTTATTGAAACAGCAACTTATACTTTGAATTTTTCTAAGTTTCTCGATCTCCTCTATAGCGCAATAGAGTTCTTCCTCAAAATCTCCTTTATCGTCATTTTGGTGATACTCTTTTTCTACATCAACTTCTCCATACAGTTTGGCTTTTTCTTCTTTTTCAATAGGTAGTCAGTCTTCACCTTCTGATACATCACTCTTTGTATCTATTGACATGTGTGTCCCATTTGTTACTTCATTACTTTTGCTACCTTCACTTTCATCACTTTTTGTATTTGATTTTGGTGATTGTTGATCAACATTCTGTTTGGCATTTCTTTTTCCCTTATTTCCTTTTCTTCTCACCATATGTTCTCTCATAATCTACTTTCAAGTGGTTACACTTTTTTGAAGAAACCGGCTCTGATACCAATTGATGAGCACTTTTCCAAACTTATTACACAATACAACTAGAAAACACGATTTACATGGCAACCCTTGCAGGAGAAAACCACGGCAAAATATTGCTTTATATATAGAAAACTCTTACAAATTTGTAGGCACAAACCTATAGGAGACACCAATCCCCTCGTTTTGTAGGCACAAACCTACAGGAGACACCAATCCCCTCAGTTTGTAGACACCAACCTACTGAAGGCACCAACCCCTACAACTAAGCACCAAATTAGCTAGAGACACCAATCTCTCCTTTAGGAAGCACCAACTTCCACAACAAACGAGATTCCACCCTTAATATGTTGCTTCTTCAACGGATGACGGATATTATGATGATATCATTATCTCCTTCACCAAATCAGCATTCTATTCTTCTTCTCAAAACTTCATATATTCTTATTCACTAGTCTGATTACAAATCTGCTCAAAACTCTTTTCACAAGTCTGCTATAATTCTGCTCTCATATCTCCTTCAGATCTGGTTATGTGTTTGCACAAATATTGCATGCAAATTTTCTTAAATCCACCATAAAGTCTGCTAAAAAAAATCTCTCCAATATGCTTTATTGTTCTGCTCCAAAATCTTCTTTAACCTTGCATGAAACATATATCTTTCTCAAAATCTGCTCTTCAAGGTCTTTTCGCTGGAAGATGTATGATATGTCTTATTACCCCACACTCACTAATTCAATATATGATTATTATTTACGTCTTTTTCACTAATCTGCCATGATAAAATGTGTGTTCTTTATTCTTTATAAATTCTTCTTGTGTCTGTATGATATATCCTTTTGGCTTTATACACTTGCTTCCTTCTTCACTCTACACACCACTAACACCTTCCACACTTCTCTTTCTTTTTATATCCTCATATTGATAGAAGGAACATAGCCTTTGGGATTAGATATCTCTTTTCAAAGAAGAAAGTCTAATAGGTGCTTGAAGCCTATTGTTTATAATTAATATAAACAATCTTAATCACTGCTTTACTTGGGTGATTTATATAGTTGCTGATAGTAATATATAATTGCCAATTGCCTCATAAAACAAGCAAATGTTCTTAACAAATAAATCATATAAAATCACTGCTATATAGATATATAGTGATCGGTGCATTTGAAATCTTATCATGATTGCCACTTGCCACTAATTAATATAGTGATCGCCACTGATTATAATCTCAATCACTGTTCTTTATATTCAATATTTTATTGCTGTGCTTTTATTTTATAACTTTTTGTCTTGGGCACCAATAAAATCGACTAGCATAATCTTCTGCCTTCAATCATGCATCACAAAAATCCACAATCTTCTATTGCCAAACCTTGTATTAAATTTTCCTTCAACTTTAAATATTCCTCATAGTCATAGTTATTTAGTTCTTCCCTGCTTACTTGGCCTATATATATATGACTAGTGCAATTAAGAGTGTAGTTAATGAGGATTAGACTATTAGTTAATACACTGATTTCATCTGCAAAGTCAGCTAGCAATAGATAAAGATTTGAATGTCTTGCTTATATACTAATGTGAACAGTGTCGGCCTATGTGAAGAGTGTTGGCCAACTTAGGAACTTGTCTTCTAATCACCTTGAAATAATGCAATCTGTATTTGAAACGATAAGTGGCCTTTAGCCTTTATTCAATTTCTTTGGGCATCAATTATACTTTGATATTCATAACTTTCCTTTAACATCAATGACTTCTTTGGCTTCAATCATGATGATAGTCTTCCTTTGACATCAATGACAACATTTCCATCAAGGGGATACATCATCAAGTTATTGAATGGTCCAGCCTTCCAACCTATGCTGCAACAGCCATCCACAACAATGCCAACAAACACCAAGTGATTGATTACTAGAAAAAAAATACAGAGATCATGACTCACAACATGACTGTCTTTCTTCGTACTCCTTACTGATCAGGATAATAAGCTTCCTCTTCAAAATGCTCAGATTGTCAGCTTGATTTACAACACCTAGTTAGTTTGCAAGGGGAAATATCCATGCCAAGGATTCAACAAATAAATGAAAAAGGCCAACACATGTCAGAGAGACTTTATAGCAACCAGGATTCAAGAAGCCAAGATCTTCTGTCTCTTTTTCTAGAACTTTATCAAATGTATTAAAATTGTGAAGTCTCTGGTCATTAGAAAGAACCAACTGAAGTAGTTAACTATACAACACATTCTGGAAGCAGTTTATTCTCCTGATTGCAATAAGATTATGGCTCGACAAATTCTCTGTGAATTACGAATTACCAGTTCCTCTAAACCAGTCTGAAGAAAAACCGAGAATAAGTATTAAAATACTTGATTTAGTATTAATTCTACAGAGACTCTGTTTTTACATATTTGTCATGAGATATGATGTTTTCTGTGAATAATTGTCAGATTATTTTGACAGTTATCCTTCTAGTCCATACTCTCTGTTAATTCAGATCTGTTCTAATCATCAATCTCAGAAACCACAATTTCTGACATTGTTATCTTCTTTATATTTGAATATATACTCTCTTTTCACCCACATCAAAACAATTTGAGAGCAAGAAAAATGTAACTCCGTAAATTATAATCAGAGCTCTCTTATTCACTGAACAGTAAATTTCAACAACTCTGAAGAAATCAAGAGTGACACATTGATCAAAAGTTAATAATACACTTGCATGTGAATTCACAACCAATCTCAAAAACAGATGTATCATGTAACAGACATCATATTAAATAACTGAGCAATGTTTTACCCGACAACATATCCAGAAAACCAAATATATGCCTTCCTTACCTTGTATACATGAGGTGCACCTGGAATGTCAATGTAGCTTGAAGTCTTTTTCTGTCCAGGAAAAAAATACATTTTAAGTATGGAATGTTTTCCCAGAATAGACCCACTACGAGCCTTCACAATAGCTTCCATGACTGCATCACCATTATGGCTTTCAGCAAGTGTCCTTGAATCCACCTGCAAATTGCATAATATGAGACAAGACAACTTTCCTTTGACACAAAAGTGTAAAAACATAGCATGAGCCCTCAGTATTACTTCAAAAAACTAGAGAATTTGTGTCAATCAAAATAATGCTATTACAGGAATGGCAAAGAAGCGTGCAGGTCGTAGCCGTATGCTCCATTTCATTTCTTGAACCTCGGGTCTTTTGTGTAGCCATGTCTTAAACAAGATTTTAGGAGATCCAGATTCGCAGAAACCATCAAATGCTTCACTTCCAATATATGCTGCAAATGCAATTAACATGAAGTATCGCTCCAAATATTCAGCACCACGGTTTAGCGCAACACGTCTCTCTCTAGGTTCCATGTATTGCTGATTGAACTTCCTCCTATAATGAAGAACAGCTTGCCGTATATTTTGAAGTGCTGCACAGCAATCAATAACGGCATCTAATGTTTCCCTGCACTCTACACCACTATCAAACAATGTAGTAACCTTCCGTATAAGTAAAATATCATCTATGCCGAAACTCGAGAATAAACCTTGCTGCCTCCTGTTTGCTTCTGGTGATCCATTTGAAGCATCACCACTCTCATTCCCTGCTTCTTCTCCACTAGTAAAACCACTATCTGTTTCTGAAAGAGCTGTATGTGCGGAAGGCAGTCTAAGCGGTTTCCCATAATCAAGTCTAATCTTAACAAGGCAAGCAATCACAGTTCCTGTTGTGGTTCTCCCACGACCCATCTGAGAAGAGAGACCAAATTTAAGATGTCATAGGACTCATGAAGTATCAAAGCATTAATGAAAATAGAATAACATCTAATATGACTTTCATCTAAAATCCAAAGAAATAGATGAGAAAATCACACTTGACAATTGAAGAGAAATGCAGTGTTCTTTGGAGCTGAGGCTATTTTCATGGCTAAGGCATCAAAATCAGAACTCTTTGGAGCTTTTCCATCTGTGATGGGTACTCGAGCATACTCTATTGGAAATCCTTCAAGTTCCAAGCCTTTAAACACCTCCAAAGGGGTCTGCACTATTTGTGAATTTACTGTTTCCCAAGCATCATATATTTGGCCATCATCTGCCTCATGGATTACCATTATAGCACCCCCATATCGTTCTGCCTCCCTCAAAATATCCTCTTTCAATCGAGCTTCCATTCGCTCTACCCTCTCTCGATCAATGCCCTAAGACCAAATTGACCAACATTAGAAAATGAGCATAGAATTCATGCACCATTACCATTTCCAATAAGAATGTTGTTCTCCGAATCAATAGTTTTTTACAGAAATATTTTTTCAATAAAAATACAGAAAAAAATTGATGATGATTGATGAATGATCAAAATGGGTGAAAAACAAAAGCAAAAGTATAAATTATTACTTTACAAGAAAAACTGAGGCTTACTCTTGATAATATGATAGCTTTAAATAGTAATACAGATAGCATAAGGAATCAATAATATAAATGTGTAATCCTTGATCTTTTCAAAGTGGCCATTATCCAGTAAGGAGGTCTAATTAACTCAGTAGCATTTTGATAAGCAAGCATGTAACAACAAGCACAGACATACATCATAGGTAGAAAATCAGATGAATTTTAGCTAAGAGAAAACAAATATAGAACTCAAAAATTAAACTGCCTGCCAAATTCAAGTTCCTCACCGTATATTCCAGCATGTTTTTATATGGCCTTTCCACCTCACGAAGTACAAAAGGCTTTCCATTGATATAAATAACAGGTTCTTCTCTCATGTTGTGCCATAAAACAGGCCTTCCACCATTCCAGCCACCGATTCGATGAATAACAGCTCTAATGCCATCTACAGTTGGATTAGCCACACCATAAACTGGAAAGCCAGGTACTTCTCTGAAATTGGGTGCACCCTCAACACGCTCAGGTAACGACATGTTTTGACAACCAGGGCAATGATCGCTTTTGAGAACAGTTTGCCTTCCAAGAACCTCTCCATTTCTTTTGGCAGCTACAGTATCCATGTCAGATGGCCGAACATCAGTGGAAGCAGCAATTTTCTTCATTAGTGACGGCTTTAAAGTGCCATAGCTTAGGGCACCCATTGGATCCCGCCTTAGCAATCTAGAAAACAAAAGCATTCACCCAAGTATTTCAGTCGATGCATTCTCCACAGTTAAAAAGTGGACTGTTGCAGTCAAATTATAAACAGATTAATTCTAATATTTTGTCGCTTTTCATATTTTGCCACTTATTTAAAATATCAAGGCATTGTTTCTAATATTTCATCAGTCACGAGAAACTCATTTCCTCACACAACATTCAGTACCAGTAAAATTGTAAAAAAGATTTTATATTCAAAAGACAATCAAGGCATGACAAATTATAAAGGCAACAGATGAGCAAATAATTTCTTAAAGTCATCATCCATGTCACATGCTTGAAACATTCCTCAAAGATGCACAAAGCCTCCAGATTGGAATTGAATTTTAACAACCTATAAATATCATTGGGAGACAAAGCCATACGTTCCTCAAAAACCAACTCATCTGTTAAGAGGCAGAAACTGAAAGTGGAGTTGAGTTTATATTGATGTACATGGATGGCCAGAATGGTCAATATCAATGCATTTCATCTGTCAGAAATAACTATTAACAGGTACTGCCCAATAAAAAGGGGTTATCTCTTTAACTAAAAGAAAAAGAAAAGAAAGAAACAATAAAACAGCTGGATCAAAACTGGAAAGAGCTTATAACACTGACATGCAAAGTTGGTGTTTAGTCTATCTTCTATTTCAGAGATATGTAAAGCAGCAATTGAGTACATGATAATGAAGTTGATCAAAACTAGAGACAGACCTCTTTATGTTGACAGTAATTTTCAAAGATCATTCCACCTAAAGGATTTGATCATGTTTCCACTGGTGGTAACTTTAGAATTGCATTTGTATCTTGAATTCTATTTGCAAATATTATATAATTCTCTTAATCCACTGTGATGTTTTCTATATGTTCTTGTGGTTTTTAATCATGTGTGCATTCAGTAGTGCATTTTGATTTCTAGATCTCTGTTAACTATTTAGTTCCATTGTCCACAGAGAACTTACAATAGAGAAACTTCTGGATAAGAACAGTGTAAGAATTTGTCAAAGTTTCAGGCCCCACTTCATAACCCATTAGATATTTGATGTTTAGAATTCTTGATCCAAAATATGTTAAAAATTTCCCAAAGAATACCAAACTACACCACTGCAAATCAGGCAGCAGTAAAAGAATATTACAGACAACTGAGATCCATCGAGGCCATCATTTGGTTAACAAATGATGTGACCAATTCAAGATCATCTGCTTGCAATTGTGTGAGATCTCCATCCTAGTTGATCTTACTGGGAAGGGATTTGAACCTGTTCTGAGCTTTTAAGAAATGCAACATTGCCAAAGACAGCAACTGAAAAGAAAAGGGCAACATGTAGGCTGATAACAGAAAAGGCGAGAGTCCCAAGCTACCAAATCGCCCAAGAATTATGCCGATTCTGGGTACAACATGTCTCGGAATCGAAGTGTGTGAAATCGGTGCAAAATCAGATTTTATGTGCCTTGACCTCAAAAAAACCCTAAACCACATTCTTTCTTCTGGGATCATGAAAACTAAAAGCCCTAAATGGAAGGAAAAATGCAGATGTCTACGAATGTAGTCATTTTCAAAATTTGTCGAAAAATGTTATTTTGTTTTTAGTTTCTTATTTTTAACGTATCAACACCTGGCCTAGTACAAGGTATTTTTCCTCTGGCATTTTCAGCCGATGGCGAGGCCATGGGACTGCAGCAAAGCATTGACAGTTTACATGATTGCATTGGGTAGTGGAAGGGATTAGCTGTGGTTGGGTGTTTTTGTCCCCATTTTTTTGACTTGTAAGGGAAATCTTTTTCTCATGCCAATTCTTATTAATTTAAAATAATAATATTATAAAATAGTTTAAAAATTTAATTAGTATATATTATATCAGAATGTTGTTTCTTAATTTATATATTAATAATTATTAATTATATAGTAAAATTAATAACTAATAATAATATAAACTAGTCTATAATTTTTTTGGCTAAGTTCAGCTTTAGGGTGCCACCCCATATATTAAAACATACAAAGTTACAAATATTAAGATGACAACTCCAGGAATGTCAGAATATTGTCAAGTCCATACTATCCTAAATCCCCATTAACAGGGTACATTGTCCAGATTCAAGGAATCCAAAAGGGTCTACTTTAAATCTTATTGCAAATCTTGCATTCTGCAGCACATTTAGTGTGAGAGCAAAGAAGTATGTTAAAAAAAGACCACCTCTTTCTTTTTTCTTTCTTTCTCACAACTGTCCAATTTTCACTAGCATCCCCACCATTCATAGCTATATCCATGGCTTGTGGGATACTGTGATCTTCATCCTTTGGTGGTAAAGCATCTGAAGACTCTGGTTGCACTATTATATCCCCTTTTGTCTTAAAATTCCTGAGGTTTGGATCCATAGTGAGACCCCATCCCCTCACCCCCACCCCCTCAATAGGTCGAGAGGCAACAATAGTTGCATGAGTAGGTTGCACATCACCGGATGGGACAATTTGGCTACCATTCACAATAGAGGGCATCATATGAGAGGATTCATTATGAACTACTGCCTAGGGGCTGCCCTCCACTGACGAATCAGAATCTTCTTTTACCACACAAAGTAATGGTGGGTGGAAATGTCTTTCCACCATGTGACCTGGGTATCACTCAAACCATTTGGCACAATGTGCAGCAATGTGACCCATGCCAAAACATATGTAGCACCGAAATGGTAATCCCTCAAAATCCAGGATTTGTTTCTAGAATTGAATTGTGGTTTTGAGAGATATATCAGCTGAAAGGCTTTTAGAAATGTGTAGCTCAACCAAGGGGCAAGCATATGTAATGTGCGAAAAATTGGAAGACCCCTCATCTACATTTAAAAATTTCCTCAACAAATTTCCAATTTCCTCAAAACACTAATCAAACCAAAATTGAAGAAAAAAATTTGGGAGACAAACCTATACAGGAGTGACATTGAAAGAATCAGAGATGGGATTAAAGGAGGGATGCCAGGGTTTAAGCATGAGAATATGATCATTGCAGTCCCAAAGAAAATAATAGAGAATAGTTTTGCATTTTATAGCATTATCAAAAACCACAACAACAAAAAAATGGAGGTGGGAGCACTGGTTGAGGCAATCAGATGAGCAGAGGATTCCAAGGGCACGCTACAGTGGTGGACGTGTTGGCCCTCCTCTAATGCGGTTTTGTGGCCCTTCCCATTTGATGCTCTCCTTGTTCCTTTTGAAACTTTCTTCTTTTCTGCTGGTTTAGTTAATTTCAATTTTTTTCCACATTTCTCTTTGGTTTTTTCCCAATTTGCAAGCAACTATTGTGACCCTCTCATATGGGGCTGATAGTATGAAAATTAATTAAATGGAAGTTGGTGCCAAAACATCCGGCAAGCCTCCCGATGATCCAAAACGGTCATCTGGAGTTAAAAGCAAAGAAAGGTCTTTCTGAGACATAGTCACAAAATGAGGAAAAGAAAAAAAATTACCCTCTACCAAGTTTATAGCCCACGAAGATGCTGAAGTTGGTGGAAGAGGTCGGGGTTGCAAAGGATAAGGTAAGTGTCCTTCAGTTGGCCCTAGAAAGATCCTCATTTCTCCTAACTCTGAAATGGTTGATGCCTTGGGTACAAGAATGTTGCTATTTTTCTCATTGCACTTGACTGTGATAAGGTTCCTGCTAGGAGATAAATAGATGAATGGCTAAATAATGTCTGGTTTAAAAAGATAGGGTTACAGATTTCCTATTGTAGAACGATTCTACAGGGATTATTTTTAGTGTTCTTTAAAGATCACAATATGCAGGTAAAATTTATATTGGAAAATGTATTTTTTGTGCCCAAACCTAGTCATTGGAAGACTTAAATGAAGAGATTCTTGCACTTTCTTACCCTAGATGGGTAACTGTCAAAGATGTTCCTCCCCAATTGTAGCATTGTTGCCACAACTATTTCCCCAATAGTAAATGTACTGAGCATTGAGAAGACTAAGGCCACTCTCCTCCATATGGATGCAAGAATGCTTGTTTCTTTGTCTCCGAAAATTGCAATTCTAGAGGTGATAGAAATTGAACTTGGAGAAAAAATAACTTCCTGCAAAATAGAAAATCTTGGTGGTCTTAATGCTTGCTTCTTATGCAGAAGAGAAGGGCACGTCAGGAGAAATTGATCTATTCTTAAGAACAAACCTGGAAACCCTACAACCAAACAAATTACAGTAGACACTATTCCTAAGAATATTGTAGAAAAAGAGAAAGTGTTGAAAAGGACATTGGTTCTAACTCTGGCCTTGAGGTTTCTGTAGACAACGTTGATTCTCATGGCTTGCCCAAGGAGATCACTAGTAACAATAGCCTAGACTTTGCTAACAGTGAAGTTGCTTTGAGTAGCCCAAGGGAAGGATTCAGCTTCTCATCCCAAATTCTCAATGCTGCCTGAATAGAGATGATAGCCTTTAAACCTAAGAGTAACCAGGTTCATTCTAACCCTATCCCTAGAATTCTTCCTAAAGAAGTGGTAAATGGTGAAACCCTCACTAGATCTTTGTCAGGTCTTGTTGTATCATTAAACATATTGGTTATTCATAACAAGATTGAGAATAGCCCTAATGTTAATAATCTTGATCTAGCTAGCAATGTTGAAATTGCAAACACAAGAATTGAATTGACAAAGGCAGCCAATTCAATTCTAACCCTATCCCTATCCCTATAAACCTAAGAGTAGCCAGGTTCATTCTAACCCTATCCCTAGAATTGAAGATGATAGCCAAAATAGAATTGACAAACACAAGAATTGAAGATGATAGCCTTTAAACCTCAGAGTAACCAGGTTCATTCTAACCCTATCCCTAGAATTCTTCCTAAAGAAGTGGTAAATGGTGAAACCCTCACTAGATCTTTGTCAAGTCTTGTTGTATCACTAAACATATTGGTTATTCATAACAAGATTGAGAATAGCCCTAATGTTAATAATCTTGATCTAGCTAGCAATGTTGAAATTGCAAACACAAGAATTGAATTGACAAAGGCAGCCACCGTTAGCTTCTAATTTGGGACATGCTATTCAACCTATGGATAAAAGCCCCTAAAGGACCATGACAATAACCTTTCAAGTGTGCCTAGTACTACCCTTGGATTTTAAAAAATTGCCCAAAAGCTAGTATTAGACAAGATTAAACAATCTATGGCCCAGAAGATTCATACAGGGAACATAGAACCCTTACTTGAAGAAGACACCCAAAATAAAAGTGAAATTGAAAAATGTGATATTTGAGATCAATAAAGATTGATGAATAAAACCCTCAGCACCTGACCGATGTTGTATCCTCTACAGTGATGAACACTGTGTATGAGTTTGAGACTAAAGATTTAGTTCTTAGAAATTCACAGATCTTAAGTAATCTGACAAATGCTAATAAGATTAGACTTGATCATAGCAAAGTAAACAGCATAAATTTGTACTGTGTGCCTAATTCCAAACATGGACAAAATGATGCCCATGTATTGGTCTTAGACAAGGGCCTGTAAATGGACGCTAAAGTTAATGGCAATAAAGATTGAGATAATATTAACATTGTTCCACGGAAATGTGTTTCCCTCCCCCCAAGCCCAAGTCCCCCTGTCCCCGAAACCTTTTCCCTTCGTCCCTGAAGCTCGTTCCCCCGTCTCCCTGTCCCCAACGGCCATGGAACAATCGTAATGCCAAACATGACAATGCCTACAATCCCAATTTGATCACCTTGTTTAGTACCAATCTAGGACAGGAAAATAATGCCTAGAGGTTAATATTAAATATACCAATTGATGAAGCTGAAAACAGAATGTGGACTAAAAAGGAGGTTCCTACAGGGGGTTATAGAGTCATTAGATAGTGACAAGATCACAGAAGAGAGCTTGAATCCTGAAACAATAACTTCCCCCATTCCTAGTTGAAATGTGGACTAATAAGGAGGTTCCTACAGGGGGTTATAGAGTCATTAGATAGTGACAAGATCACAGAAGAGAGCTTGAATCCTGAAACAATAACTTCTCCCATTCCTAGTTGAAATGTGGACTAATAAGGAGGTCCCTACAGGGGCTATAGAGTCATTAGATAGTGACAAGATCACAGAAGAGAGCTTGAATCCTGAAACAATAAATTCCCCCATTACTAGTTGAAATGAGTTATCATGTGGGGAAAGAGCTAATCCTACAGGAAATGGATGGATAAAAATAAAAAAGAATAGTAAGAAAAAGAGAAGAATTAGAACCCTACACCAAGAAGAAAGAGAAAGAGGATAGAATTCCTAAATGTTTTGATAGATTTAGAACTCTGTCGACACTTCTCTATGATAAATGTTGATCTTTAATTGCTCTTGCTAGAATATTAGGGGATTTGAATCCCCTGATAGGAAGTACATTGTAAGGAGGTATTTAAATCTTGATAAACACAAAGATGCTGTCCTACTACAAGAAGTAAAGGCAGTCAGCTTTACACTTGAGACCAACCTCAAGTTTATTTGGAAAGGAGCGTCCCACTATTTCACTGAACATACAAAAGGTAAGGGAGACTCACCCATCCTTCTATCTAATGAATGGTCTCAATATGTGATTGCTTCTGGAGTTTCTCCATGCAATTGGGCAGTTTGGATTATCATAGAAAAGGAGAACAAAAGATTTGGTTTATGTTCAGTCTGCTCCTAATGAGTATAGGGGCAGAATTGAGCTATGGAAATAGATGTGCAACCTTTAAGACCTTCCCTAGATTGTGAGGGGGGATTTTAATATGATTGAAAAGAAAATAGTGAAAACAAAAATAGAGGTATAGATATGGAATGGATGGATAACGAGAAGTATTTTAGGTACAAAATGAAGAATAAGCTTAACTTTTTTTATCCTCAAGAAAAAATGGAAAGAAAAAATAAAAATATTTGGTATACTTGGTGTAATTCCCAAAAAGGGAATAAAAGAATATACTGTAGATTAGATAGATTCTATGCCAACAAAAAAAAAAAATTAATTTTGACAAAATTGAAGATGTTAGTAGGGTAAGAGTTTACGCCTGCTCTCTATCTGATCATCATCCTATCAAGGTAACAATCTTGATAGCTAATGAGAGACATAATGAGTGTAAGAAAAATGACAAATTCATCCTGCATGCTAACCCGTTAAAGGGTGAAGATTGTAATGAAGCTATTTATACAATGAGAAAGATTAATAGATGGATGTCAAGAGACAAATCAGCCCTTGACAAATGGGAAAATAATGTCAAAAGCTGAACAATTATATACCAAACCATCGGTGAGGAAAAAGCCATGGATAATAGGAAGACTCAAAGCAGCCTTCAAGAACAACTTCTTAAATTTGAAACTAATCTATAGAGTGATCCAAAGAATATAGAACCGAATGAGGAACTAATCTCTATTAAAAAATCCATAAGGAATTTGCAAGCTACCAAAACACAAGGTCTTTGCATAAGAGCAAAGATGAACTGGTGAACTCATGGAGATAAAGGTTCAAAAAATTTCTTTAGATACATTAAAAAGAAAGACGTTAAGGAAAAATTTGGTAATGCCTGGTCAGAAAATGCTAGAAACTTCTACAAGAACCTCATTCCAAAAAGAATATCCAAAGAAAATGCAATCAGGTTGGATAGAGCGATTTCCAAAGAGGAAGTTATTAAGGCTTTTAAGGTTCTACAAAATGATAAATCTCTAGAGGTTGATGGCTTGCTTGTAGAATTTTATAAGAAAAATGTAGATTGGGTGAGAGAGGACTTGCAAAAGAATTACAAGGAGGCCATTAGTAGAGGCTCACTAGGCAGTAACATTAATAAAATTATTGTCAAGTTGTTAACTAAAGAAGCTGATAAGTCTCTAATCAAAAATTGGAGACCTACTACTTTGCTCAATGTATCATACAAAATCCTTGCTAAGATGTTAGACCAGAGATTAGTGGATATACTTCCTTCTTTTATCAGTAACACTCAAACTAGGTTCATAGAAGGCAGATATATTTTGGAGGAACCTCCTAACTAATTGGGAGGCTATAAAATGGGCAAGATTTTCCAAAAAAATTCTGCCATGCTCCTTCCAGACTTTGAGAAAGCAATTCACAAAGTGGAATCGATCATTTCTTGGGATGACCCTTGAGGCCTTTGGATTCCCTGATAGATTTTGCCAAATGATGAACACTCTATTCAAAAATGTAGTTGCACAGGTTGATGTTAATGGATCACTTTCTAAGCAATCCTAATTAGAGAACTCAATAAAGCAGCAATGTCCTCTTGCTCTTGCCCTATTTGTAATTGCATAAGATGCTATTTTCTATCAAGAGACTCACCTATAAGATGCTATTTTCTATCAAGAGACTCACCTATGACCTAAGTCACAAGGTTCGAGTTTGTGTTCGTGTTCGGCAACAATAAAATTCGGATGAAATTTGATAAGGAAAAAGAAACTGTGATAAAATTCACCTCTATAAATTTGATTTTTAAAAAAATATAAGTAATAAATCCAAAAAGTAAAGTTAAATCTGAAATCATTATAATAAATTTTAAAACATTATAATATAAAAAAATTTATATAAATTTGATTTTTTTTTAAATATAAGTAATAAATCCCAAAATTAAAATTAAATTTGAACTCATTATAATAAATTTTAAAACATTGTAATATAAATATTTTTAATTTTTTAATCTAGATATTGTTAATATATAAACAATAAATATATTAAATAAAAATCCAATTTACATATTTAAAATATTAAATTTTAATAAATTGAATTTAAAAACAAATCTACAATGTTTAGAAAATAAAATATAAACATATTAAATCACATCACAAAAATATAACACGACCACAAGGATATAGAACTGGGCAGGAAAACCCTATAGTTAATACAAGGCTTTAATGTTAATATGGATCCATACCCAGTTAATATAGGGCTTCAATAGTTAATATTGATCGATACCCGGAAAGGAATAGGGCAAACTTCCCTTCTGCGCTATCCCCAACAATACATGCTTTGTCTATCACATTGAGTTTCACATGACAAAATATAATAAACTTAGACAAGATATAGAACTCCAAACGGTGACTCCTGTTCTAAGATACCAAATGACCACGGATGCTAAGCAAACCCCCTCTAAATTCTTCGACCATGGTATCATGCTTGCCTATCGCCAATGACGAGGCAAGAAGAGATGAAAAATGAGCAGATGAGAGATAAATCCCACGATTTAGCCAATCTG
Source organism: Cryptomeria japonica (assembly GCF_030272615.1). Classification (NCBI taxonomy): domain Eukaryota; kingdom Viridiplantae; phylum Streptophyta; class Pinopsida; order Cupressales; family Cupressaceae; genus Cryptomeria; species Cryptomeria japonica. The sequence goes on along the minus strand of NC_081408.1, from coordinate 215,526,598 downwards.
ATTCAACACTAGTGGCCCTAAAAAATAAATTTTAAATATTAAAAGTGGTAAGCCCTTATCCATATGAATATTTGCACGAATAAACACGAATTTTTAATCTTTTTCTTTTGATTCATTGAATTTCGAATTTCATATATGAAATTTGGTGAATGTTGTGACTAAGCCTACGACCCCTACGATAGGAGGTTTACACCTACCTAACGATGAAGACCTCTTAAACATCAAATTTGCAAATGATACTACATTGTTTGTTGAATTTAAAGAGGATGATGTTGATAATCTAATATAAAGATTGAAACTCTTTTAACTGCCTTAGAAGCAAAAGTATCTACTACTAAATCTATAATGCTTAGCTGGAACGACACCCCCATAACTAGTTTTCTAAATATGAATTCCAATGGGGAGATCCCAACAAACAAGTCAGATATTTGCAAATTCCTTTTGCAATAAATCCATTCTTAAAGGATATGTGGGTATGGGTTAAAGGAAAAATTGATAAAAAGCTAGATAATTGGAATAAGCAATATATGTCCTTGGCAAATAGAATCCAAATATGTGAAAAGATCCTATCTTCATACAATTTATGATACACCTCTTTTTGGCTATTTAACAACTATCAAGTTAGTGAAATTCAAAAAATTTGTGGTTTGATGGAAAAGGAAAAAAGAAGAAACACTCAGTTAGATGGGTGTCACGACCCCGCCACAAAGAGCTTTTAAATAGATGATTATATATATATATATATATATGAAAATCGTCTTATGAAATAGGACTTCACAATTTTCTAAAGAATTCTAATCCCTAAATCTGCATTGATTTCCTTATCCACATATACATTGGTCTCTATGTATGATCAGGTGGAAAGAATGTTTATTAAGGCACGATAATTCCTAACTCACCACAGGGATTAATGAAGAGGCACAATGATTAGACATCAATAGTCAAGTGGAATACTACCCTCTTGGAGACACCCTTAAAGGAGGCGTGACTATAGAAGAGACACATCCCTTCCATAGCAAGTGAAGATATATATATGCTGCGAATAAGAACTAGGGGATCAATCATCAAAGGAGAATATATATGCTGCGAATTCTATTAGGAATAAAGGATAGATATATGACCTATAGTATAAACTATAAACTATTACATTTATTCTTATATACACATATAACAGAAATAATAAGATTTATAGAACAATTATGCTTAATTTCATTTGTTTACATATATATTCATAATACATGAGAGAATAGTATACTCATAGTCTAATCCTCAATCATTTTGTATTACCCCTCATGAGGATAGGTTGAATTTGTTAAGGAAAGGCGGTTGTTATACCTCCTAAAATAGGCGAGCCCCAAGAGGTGGTATGGATGGATATTCCTAAAACCCTTAGGGAGTCCAAGAGGTTGTATGGACGAGTGTTCCTAAAACTCTTAGGCCTATTTGTGGAGAATGGTTCATCTAACACCTGTTGTGACCTTTTCACACATTGCCCATTGCAAACAAGGACCCCCTCTTTCCTACTTTCCGGTTTTGTTAGTTTAGGGTTTTGGCAGTCAAGTGACAATTTTGAGCTTTTAATGCCTGACTCTCACCTTTTGATATGATCATGTTCCTAGGTCTTCAAGATGTTAACAATGTTAAATTTTGAGTTTTGAGGTCAATAGGATCAAAATGTTGAAGATTTTAAAAGGTTAAAGTGATCCTAAATTTTTCTAAATGTTGAGGTTGCAACTTGCCTTCAAAATGTGAGCAAAAATGTTTAAAATGTTGCAAAATGGTGTGATTTTTGTGTGCAAGTGTCAAAAGTCCCTATAGGAGTCATTTTTCCTAATATCTACCCAAGTTATGGGTTCTCATCCACCAACTTGCTAAGAGAAATTGGGGGGTATTGTTCTTAAATCTCTTAATATTCCTTGGAGGGGTTTCATCCTCATTGGCTTTAATATTCACTTGCAATAAGTTAATATATTCATTCGTAAAATTGATGCCTTTTTCTCCCCGATTAACCTTCATTTAATAAATTGCCTTTTATCATAGAACATAACCCTACATAGGTCTTTTGCCATTCATAACTTCACTTAAGTTAGCGTTTACTAACCATTTATTGAATGCTTCCTTAAAAATCTTCTACCTTGCAATCTTCTCCCAAGCACTCTTTCTAAATTACCCAATCTCTTTTCATTTGCTATAGTTTGTCTTCTAGCCCCTAGACAATGTTATCCTCCGTCTTTATTATGCCTGAGGTAATTTGTCTTGTTTTGCACCACATTTGATTTCTTTTGTTTTCCTTAGCGAATTCCTTTCTTTTGGCTGGATTAGATTCATGTTGTAATGGTGCACTTTTGTTTTTCCTTAAGACTCATGGGAGATGTATGAGGGAGCATTGGGTTAATGTTGTTCTAATTTCAAGGAGGGGACATTACATATCATGACTGGATACCCACAATGGTCAAACTTAGTCCAAAGTTAATAAATGCTATTATTTATCTTCCAGTGGAGAAGATTTCTGTTTTAAGTTGGAACTAAAGCACAACAAGAAAAACTCATTAAGGATAGCTACTTTGGAGAGCCAGCAACAACAGAAAAATGCTGTCCCACATATGTAGATGCTATTGCAAATGAGTTTGAAAAGTGTAATGGAGTTTGCATTTTTGGGTTGTTTTTAATAGAGAGAAACTATTTAACTATCAGGTCACTTTGGAGTCTATTAAACCGTAGATTAATCAGCACCAAGTGTTACTGTAGACAGCTTAGTGGGTACTTGGGTAGATTAAGCAGCACCAAGTAAGCTGATAATGGTCAATCTGTCTAAACTGTGAAGGCATATTTTAATATATTTTAGTATTGTTATGGTAATAAAAAGGTATCATCAAAGGAGTGACCCTTGATGATAACCCAAGACTCATATTTACGTTCACTTGTTTTGGCTTTGTAAGATCATCAATATATTCCAATTCATAACTGTAAATTGCACCCTTAGCTAATTTTGCTGTTATTTAATGGTCTTTAACGACTGTACATTTAGAATAAGCTGTAAAGAACACTATAGGTAATTGTATACCATCAATGAGGGTGATGTTTGTACTTGGTATTTGCATTTTTACATATTTTGTATGATAATGTCTCGTTAATGAACCACTTATATGAACACCCCTTTATTTTTTAACTTTCGTGTTAAATAAAATGAAATAAAAACTTACTATCCCCTATCTTTTCCTGAAATTTTACAAATGTCCCCAATACGTTTTCAGTTTTAAAAAAAAATGGAGAAGGCATGGGGACGTTTCCAACCTGTCCCTACATCCCCAAAACGTCCCTTGCTGGCTATGTCCCTATTTTGGTCAGAACGCATTCACAGGTTACAGTGTTTTATTCATTTATATGCCCATAGATATCTTAACAGATCACTAAATTATTACAACATCAAGACATATTTAGTGTGAGATGTTCTGATGTACCACATTATTAAGTACTTTTTTTGTTACATAAATCATTTATAGTTGGGTTATAACTTAACTACTAACAGTGATCATTAACTCTATTTCTACAATTAAAAGCAACTTCCTTAGTTGGAACAACTCTTCATGTGATCAATCTCATCAATTACAATGGCCGATACAAACCCTAGTTTACTCCAAACACTCAAATCTACATTAATATAAACATGTCAGCATCATTCTCTATCATACAGTCAATTTAAATCTCAGAGATCTGATTTTATTTGCCCATTGAGTTGAAAATGATTACAATGCATGAAACAATATTTTATCCAGATTTTAGTCATAAAAATGCACTCACAAAATAACCAGTATGAACTGTTGTAGGTCGTGGCTGAGAATTTAGGACTATGGCAGCTGAGAATGTGGTGTAAAGAGTTGTTGCACAGCAACATATCATGCCGGTACAGCTCCCCCAAGTCTGATTGAACCTTCCTTGATGCTCGTACACATTATAGAAAGATGACAAATGGCTACTATTGTGTCTAAATGGCTTTACAACTGATCTGAAATAAATGCTAGGCAAACAGCAACCATGTCCATGCAAACCCTTCAAATATAATTTTTATTTTTTGTGCAACTAGGCTACCTCCAAAAGTAGTGCCAAAAACCTCCAATGATGTTAACCAGCAGCTGATGTCACTATAACAACTCAGATACAGCAGCCCTTTAATATGTCCACAAACTCATCAAAATTTTGCAACTCAATATATAAACGATGGTTTGCAAACTCTGCAAGTACTCTCTGAGTTAGCAGTACTCTTTATGTTTTTTTGCTGGGCAAGTTTTTAAAAGTTTAACTCTTGCATTTTTATAAACATAGGAAAAATGCTAGTAAAAATACCGACACAGGTATTATGCTAGTTAAAATGCATTTTTCAAACGTTGTTTATTTATAAAACCATGCATTTTCTCTTTTATGATATCATTTTATAATTTAATACATTTTGTAATTAAATTTTGCAAAAAAAAAATGTTTCTTGAAGAAATTTTAATCTCTAGTACTTTCTAAGTTGCTGAGTTCTTACCGAAATTTTGCCTAATTTTTGTCGAGTATTTGCCAAGTCAAAAACTTTGGGCTTACTGAGTACTCTCTGAGTCCGAGTCTGCGAACTATGATATAAACCCTCAAATATGCATCTGTGATGAAGATATTATTTTTGCTTGCCAAAAACAATGTAGTGTTCCTATAGTGGCAGTGTAGCAGATTGAAAAATGTCTTCAACTCCTTAACAAATTGGCATAATTGTGATCCCAAAATGGGAAACAAGGGTTTTCATCCTTGATCCCGAATGTGGAACCAAAGAGAGTTTTATTCCACTCAAAACCCAAACAAATGTAATTTCCCCGTTTTATAAATGCCCTAGTTTTTGCCCTTTTATCAGATCTGCTCTTATGCGATGCTTCAGTTTTTGGAATGGACTGTTGTATCTTACTGTGTGACAAACTCAGTCTATTCTGCTCCTTTTATCAGATCAGGTTTTCCAATTGATCGTTCTCAAAGCCTTAGGACTGTTCCAAATATGTGTCCGATTTCTGCTCATGAATGTCTTGAGATTTTCTGCTCATAGGGTCTTCACATATCCTCCTTAAATCTGTTCTTAATCTCAAACTTGCAATGTCCCTTTCCTGGACTGCCTTGTAATCGCAATGGTGTATGTTATTGCACAATCACTCTGCTGCTTGTATGATTATTCTGGATCTCCTCCTAATTCATTGATAGCATGAATGCTATATTGCTGTGTCTGATTGGTCTTTAGGAAAATGCAATTATGGTGGTGCTATTTCTGATTTATCTCTAGAAGTATGCAACCTGTTTGATGCCAAGGGCAGATGCTTGACTGAGCAGATCCAAATATGGATACAAATAAGAAATTGAGACAAAATCCAATGATATTTGGAATGAGTACCAATCCACATTATATATCTTTGGTTTTGACTGGCTGTACCCCTTTGCTTGGAAATGGACACATCCTTTCCTTGAACGCATCTCTTCCTTATACAAATCGTGCCTCTTAATTAATAGCATTCTAATAACTAGTTAGATTACTGATCGAACTTGATGATTAATCATTGTTTGAATAAATAATCAACCAATTGATTAGTTAGTTGCTGGTTGGATTGGTTAATGAAAAATAAGTTCATCGACCTGCTAATCCTTCCTCCCTCATGAGGACAATTTGCCTTATCAATATGATGCAACCAATATGAATTACTTTCAGATGTTATAAGTCTCCTTGCCACGATTATAATTGATGGCCACATATGACGGTCTTTTGTTTATGATCGAGGTCACACTGACGATAATCGATACTTTTTCTATTAGCTTATTACAGCAAAAATGGATGTTAGATCAGAAATGGTCTTCATACATGATCGATATGGATTTATATATGATCAATGCATAAGAGATCTCCATGAGTTTCTCTGTAACAGCTTTAGCATGCATCATACTTCCTCCATGTTGTCTTAATGATGATGTTGGGATACCATCTTATGGACATAAGATTAAGGATTTACTGATGGTTATTTTGATCATATTGGATTACTGTAATTAATGGCAGGGTCATGATCTATGTAAGATGGGTTATCAGCCAGGTTATCATACTTGACATCATGTGGGTTCAGTATGCCATATGATCTTAACGTCTTCATTCCTTGTTTATGAGAGTTCTTGTCTTCACTCCTACATGTTATTCTCTATGCTGTACTTGGATGCTTGATAGGAAAATCATGAAGTCTTATGAATAAGATGATTTCTTATTGAGCCTCATCGTTTGGTCGGGACATGAGAGATCCACATACTGAACCCTAGATGCCTTATAGATTGAACAAACTGCTCAGATCTGAATTTTTTGTGGAAAAGGATAACTTGAATAGACATGAATTACGAAAAGTGCTCCTTTTATATTTTCCTTTTAGGTGCCTTCATATATTTATTTTTTTATCTTAATTTTATTTTCCCAAATACTTTTTATATGCAAGTTGCCCAAAAAATAAAAGTGCCAAGGCCCAACTAAAGAAATTTATTAATTATTTTAATCTGAAAAGGGAGACATGACATTGCCATCCCTGTCCCAAAAACTTGGAGAGAATAAATAATAATACATTGCATGATGTTCAAACCAAGCCTTCTTCAGTTTCTCCAAAATTATCCACGGTATCTATTACTATGTCATATTCATCAATGAGGACTTAACAAAACTCAGCTCTCCTTGCAAGAGATGCTAGATAAACAACACTTGCTCTACACTTATCCACTTTCTTCACCAACTCCAAGCTGCTTGTATTAACATTCTTTATAATGAAAACAAATAAGCTAAAAAAGGTTTTAGAGAATATCTTCATTCTCCACAATCAAATGCAAACCCACATCTCCATTTTTATTACACAATGTTTTCATCCTTGACAGCAGCATCTTTGTCCTTGATGCAAGCGTACATCTCTTCCTGCCACACTTCCATACAAGTAACTAACTCTCAACATCTAGCTCCTAACTTATTACTATTTAAGTACTAACTCTTACAAAGTCACTAGGGTGACTTTATTACAAAACGTAAGTCTTGTATTCTAATTTCTAACATCTAGCACTGTGGGAGAGCAAGTTCTAGAAATGTAGTTCGCAGCCTAGTCAATTGAGCTAGCCTATATAGTTACATCCAAACAAACTTATAAACAGCAAAGCATGTAACTTAAAACAGTGATAAACCTAGATTTTCTTGACAACACATAACATGCATGCAATTCAGAGACACGTACCTTCGTATGATACTGTATAATTCAGGTCTTGCCTTCATCCAATCAGCAAAGCTGCTTTGTCTAGATGGATTAGAACAAAGAGCAGCCCGATCTGTATGGATGTACACGGCAAAGCAAATAAGGTAATAGTAGCGCTCCAAATATTCAACAAAAAATGAAAGCCCAGACTCCCTCTTCTTTTCATCTGGTTGCCGTTGAATGCTATTCCGATAAGCTGAAATAGCTTCCCGCAAATTCTGTACCAAATGTTATATGTAAACGTATAGAACTAAACAATGAACAGAAATAAATGGACTTCATGGTAAAAAACCTTCTTACCTGCATGGCAGAACATTTATCAATAACTTTATCAACTTGTCTTTTCCCTTCAACACCGCCCTACAAATCATTTCCGTGAACATGTTACAATTAATCTCTAACCCAAAGATGGTACACATAAACATTTAGAAACAAAGCCTTGATATAAATTATACCTCTAATACTCGAATCAAGCTCCGTATAACAGTATATTCACCTCTCCGCAGTGCCTCCTCAGAATCTGATATGTCATCTATTATATCTGATTCAGATTCCAGAACTCTTCCCATAGAATTTGTCCTCGGAATTCCTATGAAATGACCATCACATTTTTTTTATTATGTCACAAGAAAGGGAAAAAAATATTGCACATACCTAACTATTTTCCACAACTTTCTAAACACATACTAAACCACACAGAGGATGAGATCAAGTTCAAGGCTTTCATGATAAAGCTCTACGTTTAAATACCAGGAGACATGTAAAAGAGTGTTAAGATTGGGTAACTCAGAGGGTGCAGCATAACCCAAAAGACAAGGCTGGGTGCAAGTTGTGGGTAAATTTGACGCAAGTTATAACTGTTGGTGTTGGAAATAAGCCACACCCGGACCGACGATGGACTGGTCCAAAAGGGGCCAGTAGCTCAGTGGTAGAGCACTCCAGCAGCATATGGAAGGTCCTAGGTTTGAGTCCTAGGTTCGAGTCCATGTCTCAACATGGTATCAGAGCCAGGTCTAGGCTAGGAGCCCCAAGCACACGAGAGGTGTGGCTTAAGGGGGGGTGTTGGTGTTGGAAATAAGCCACACCTGGACCGACGATGGACTGGTCCAAGAGGGGCCAGTAGCTCAGTGGTAGAGCACTCCAGCAGCGTATGGAAGGTCCTAGGTTCAAGTCCTAGCTGGTCCATGTCTCAACAATAACCATCAGTCATGGCAACTTACTGAACCCTACTCCCCAAAAAAAGGGAAATTTAGCCAGATTAATAATTAAAAACATATACTAATCACACATGCTATGCTGAGAATTTAAGGAAGATGAAACATAATGTACTATTTCAACTCAATACTTGTAACCAAAAAGCAACATACAAATAACACTTATCCAGTTGCAAATGGTACAACGACAAACAATACAAGAAAAGTTTCCAGTAAAGGAAGTAGCAAAACATTTCCAGACAAGGAGTGGAATGCTCAAAAATGATTCCAAACTTTTTAGGGAGTAGGGTACAGAAATTTTCCCAACGTTATGTGTTTTAGGAATTTTCTATATATAAAGTTACAAACAATATAAAAAGGCTTCCAGGCAAAGAAATGGCAAAAGGTTTCCAAACAAGGAATAGAATGCTAACAAATAGTTCTAATTCTTTTTAGGAATGGAGAACAGAATTCTTCCAAACATTTATGTTTTAAGAGTTTTATTATAGGCCTGACCTTCTCATCAGATATCTTCCCCACCCTCAACAGTTGGCAGATCCGTCCTTGCCACTGAAACTTGTCTTTTCAGAAGTCACTTATAATGTCCCCATATTATTTAGACCTTAAAATTTAATTAAATAATAAAAATTTAACTTGTCAAAAATTATATAAATTTAATGACTTATAATTATTTACTAAGATCATTAAAGTGACTTTAATGTCAAAGAAGAATTAAAAGGTTCACTTGATTATTTCCCATTTGTAAAAGTCAAATATTAAAAAGTGAGGAAATTTTAAAAGGGTTTCTGCAAGCTTCGTCAGGGAGTTATAAAAAAGACAGTTTGAGTCTCTTTTGGGTATGCTTGGTTTATAATTTCTCTTGTATAGCTCTAAGAGCTTCTGGCTTTCAGTTGACAAGCCCTAGGACGAAAACCCTTGGGTTTTGAGAAATTAGACAAAAACACAGTTCCATTTCTAAGGCGACTTCATCCAGAATTCACAATTGCATTGCATTGTTCATATTTTGGAAGTCGACTGAAGATTTCACTGAGGATTCACAAATAAGTTGGACAAATTTCTTAAATCTCTTACAGAGACAACTTTACAGGGTTTGATTTATTATAAAAAATTAATAGAGTTGAGTTATGGACACCTCTTTAAAATATATTACTTGTTGACAAAGGAATGCATTTTAAATGAACTTTGTGATAAATAATCTTTTTGCACGTAGCTTAAGAACTGGTGGTCATGTTAAAATTTGAATGTCAATATTATTCTGTTTTGGGACACTTTGTATTTGGAGAGATAAGTCGTGGATGAGAAAATATACGGTTATTTGTTGTCAATTTCAATTATTGAAGTCAAGACTATATGATTAGACATGGAAAATAAGTATTTTTGGGAACCAAAGGTTTTCCATGTCACTGCTTCTATTGCTGGGCATATTACCTTGTAATTTCCAGGCATAAGAAAAGGTAGTGGTCGGGTTGAAATTTGGAAGCTCGAAGCAAGTCATGGGTGGAAGGAAATATTCCAAGGTAGACAAAAAGAGGTCCCACAAGCTGCAAACCAGATGTTTTGACTATTGGCTCTCCTCGTTCCTTCTGCATTTGTGAGCCCATTAGGAACTAATCGTAGCCATAACTTCTATTTTTTGGGCACTACGATACAGGGCGAATTTGTGTGGTGATGTATCAAGCATGGTGAGGATATTGGAGGTTGTTTGAGCCCCAAACTTAGACACCCTGATATTCAATCTCTCTCGACATCATTCCTAAAAACAGACGTGGAAACTCTAGGTCAATACGCAGCCATTAATGGAGGCGTTTCAAATGTTTATGCTCTCACCTTGAAACGCAGAAATAAGAGGACATTCTTGAATAAAATGTTGGCCATGGAACCTTCAGCTGGGCATAAATGGACACTACTATATCAGTGATTAATATTTATATATAATATCTTCATTTCTCAGCTACAAACTTTAGTAATTTGCAATTGCTAGCAGTGCCTTGCGAAAGGTAGAATTTCAGATCTGTGCTGATTGTGAGAAAGAAGTTTGGTTATTCAAAGATTTGTATACAGCTATAGACACACAGTTCCATTGCTTTTCAGTCCTTATTTCATTCCTGGACATTACTTTGGCTAGCCACAGCTACTCATATCAATATTGCTGCTACAGTTCTGGAGGAGGTCGATTCAAATGCTTTGTAGATTGCTGTGCATTACAGAAGGACTCACAAGCATTATTAGTTGGCATATCAGATATTACGACTGAAAATATTGTGTAATTGGAATACTATTAAGCTGCTATAATTTAGTGAGCTATAATTGACATTTTCAGACTGGTACTTATTTCCTCTCAGAGGAGATCATGAATCGCTACTCTTGAATACTATTCATCATTCTAGAACCTGCAGCAGGCCTGTATAATTCTAATTGGCTGTCAAATTGAGGTTGATATTGCTGGTGAAGATAATAGAGGATAACTTCTGGTTTGATTCTCATTTCTGTAACAGCTTGAAGTTGCTGGCTGGAAGATGAACAATTGGTTGCACAATTGAGAAGACTGAGATTTCTGAAAAGGTGCATAATACATATTTCTGTATCTGAATATTAAATCTGATTGTCACTGTATGGCAGAGATAGATTCATTTTGCAAATTATATCAGTCTTTATGTTTCTGTTCTTATTGGAAACACCTGTCATCATTATAAGTATCCTTCAAAACATTCCTCAAACTATTTGATACAAGTCCTTGGAGTAACTAAAGCAAGCAAACATTAGTGGATATGAGTAATAGGTTTATACAAACTGTTCAACAAAATAACTCAACTGGGGAAAGGTGAAAATTTGGGGTGGAATCCAGCAGGGATACAATATCACTTGCAAGATTGAGTGCTTTCATTTTTCCCATAATCTCTTATACCTTTGATATTAACATTTGCTTCTTTATCTTGCCTTTATTTGAACTCTCTTACTTGCATTCTTTCAACACAAGTGTTTGCCTCTTCCTCTATACTAGCAAAATCTCTACCAACTTGAGCCCATGTTTTGACTTCTTTTGATATGTTGTCTTTGCTATTCTATATTGCCTTCACCCCTTGAAATTTTGTTGGGTGAAATGTTTTCCCCTCAAGCTGAGAAGTTTTCAAGTATACCTCAACCCTATTCGCCACCATGGATTCTTTCATGGTTTTCCAAGCAAGCTTCATGTTTTACCACTCAAGCTTCCCCACCAAAAGAGCTTCTTGCAACATTGCCACCTATTCCTTTAAAACTTTGTTATCTTCCACTAATAATTGATTGGCTAATGCAATCTCATGGAATTTGCGGTCCTTTTCCACTCGTTGCCTTCTAAAACCTCCAACCTCTTCTTGGCATTTAACAACTCTTATACATAAAGGTCTGAGGATCAGGTAAGAAGCGAGGAAGTAGGGCTATCAATGTCAGATTCTTCACTGACTCTTTTGTCCTTGGACCTTTTACCACAACCTTGTAACAAAGATTTGTTTGAAAGATTTTTGTACCTATGACTAAGAACCACTTTTTTCTTATTTGTGCCCATTTTAAGTAGGCGAGCCTATATTTTAAGATTCATTGTAATGTCCCCACTTTGAAATACGATTTAATGATAAATAATAATGATAAAATTAAAATATATATATATACTATATATAATAATATAAATAAATAAATAGTAATAAAATATAATATTCATTAAGACAACTAAATGAAGGAGAACTAATAAATAAAACATAAGTAACATGACAAACGTACAACTTGAGTTGGCCTAGTGGTGGAGAACTTGTGGTCTTGAAATAGAGGTCACAAGTTCAAATCCCACAAAGGGGGTAGAGTATGTACACCTTATCGGCTTCGGCCAATTACCTATCAAAAAAAAAAAAAAACATGACAAACAATCATCCAACATATCCACCAATTATTATCAATGCTTCCCAAGAATAATATAAATTGCAAGGAAATTCATACCGCTTGAAAAGAGGCAATTGATTCAATCATCCACTCGTCACAATGAAGAAGAATGACATAGCAGGCATGATACTCTGAAGACAAAGTCGATGGATATGGAATGATACTGAAGCTAATCAATGTATGAGGGATTAGTTAAGGACAATAATTACGGTATATTTCTGTGTTAACAGCAACGGGAGTCCATATGAAAATCGGTAGCCAGGCAATGGGAAATTAATAATCGTGAATACTGACCATAAGATGAAAATGGTATACCCAGCGATGGTCAACAACATAATAATGCCGTAGTTTGAATTACATTGATTTCGGTTAAGGCAAGGGCACATGTTGATTAATGATTATGATTAAAATGACATGATACCAACTGATGATCAGCAGTCACCAATTAGAGGCTAATCTCAGAGAGACCCGACAACAACCCAATTACCATCAATCATTACTTTGGAGATTAATAATGATGAAAGGATGATTAGTAAGTGTTATGAAGGAAAGCATTCACAAAGAGACTCACGAAGAGATATGAGGCATGTATTATCACTCCAAACACAAAGTATATGAAGGCGACTCTTTCCATTTCAGTGGGGGAGTTTTAATTCTACTTATTCTAGTTTTGGGATTGCTCTTTGGGAGCCATTGCTGAAGGCACATAATCAATTGCATAAGGAATACTATCAATATTGAAGACAGGACCATTGTGATGCAAGTACATATCTCCATACCAGAAACAGCAACTTATTACTATGGGTGATATCATCGCATCCATAGTTGCATAAGTATATCGACACATTAGATATAGCAAAGACATAAGTGACGACGTCTGCATACTTATTGAGAGTAAATCTGAAACAGAAATCCACTCTACATTAGTCTAGTCGAAGGGAAAGACTATCAGCTTTACCAGAGATTTATTGCATTACCCATATCCCTGTATCAGAAAGAGCATATATCTCTGTATATATAATTTTGCAGATTGGAATATTATAACTTTACATATTTCTAAGGATCATATCAGATACAATATCAATCAGCTATCCAATCCATATATTGTTCTTTTAAATAATATTATCATTATTTATCAGTTGTACTTCATTTGCAAGACAACATTAGCATCACCAAGGAAAGACATCTCTTGAAAAACTGACAGTTGATATATAATTGTCCCCACTTTCCAGGTAGCTAAATAAGGGACATTACATACATTGAAATTGCTTTGCACTAACCCAAACTCACTTCCCTACTACACTGATGATGCAATCTTTACTTGACCTAAGTGATTTGTTTCAACAAGACCAAAGAATTCCTTTTCATTTAACATGTTTGTTGTCTACTTATTGGGAACAACATTGCATTGAAAAAGCTTCCTTGAGAAAACTGACTGGAGCCCACCAAAACCTTGTATAACCTTTGCCCTGCATTGACTGCAGCCTCCAGACCCACCATTCAGCAATGTCCCATTCAAACAAAGCACCTTCAAATACCTTCTTTCTTTTTGTGTTTGACCATGCACTGCCGACATACCAAAAACCCTTGTTGGCTAGACTCTAAAATCACTGCTTGACTGATTGATCCTACATACTCGCGCCTGTAACCTGTATACACCCTAAATATTGGATACTCTTGCAAATTGTTCATCTTGGGTCTGATCGGTAGATGGATTGACAATGAGTGATTTATAAAACAACCCCTTACAAATGTGAGTTCCTAATTACAGAAAAAAAGCTAACCCTAAATCTAAAAAAAGGCCCAACAAGCCCCTCAATACCATTTAAGGGAGAGTCTATCGGGTCTTTAAGAAAGTTTGCCAATATTAAGTACTTTAACAATGGCATCAGTCAGCATTGTTAATGGATAAAATATAATGTGTGTATGTGTGTATATATATATATATATATATATATATTTTGTTAATACATAATTTTAATATAATATATTATTGTTAATCTAAGAACATTACTCAATGCATAAAAATGTAAATCAATGTACATTGTATATATAAATTCAATGTGTAAATTGATAACAAGATATCATTTTTAATAGCAATGTAATAATTTGCCCATAAGGGGAATGGCTGGGTTCAATCTAGCAATGAGTGTCTTTCTAGTGAGAAGTGGGAGAGACCTTCAGAGGGATGGTGGAAAATAAATTTTGATGGTGCCTCTAAAGGTAATCCTAGACCATCTAGGGTGGGGTTCATTGTTCGAGATTGGAAGGGTGAGGTGGTAGCTTTAGGTGCTCAAAAACTTAATGAAGGCTCAAATAATATAGCAGAAGCGTCAGCGGCATTGTTAGCGGTTAAAGTTGGTAAGAAGTTGGGTGTCAGGAAATTACATCTAGAGGGGGATTCTTTGATCGTCATACAGACTATAATGAAGGGTAGCATAGAAGCGTGGCACTTACAAAATTGGATTATTAGTATAGTTGAGGAAGATTTTCAAGTAAGTCATATAAGGAGAGCAGGCAATGTGGAGGCTGATATCCTATCTAAATGGGCTTTGTCCTTTAATGAGATTGGAGATTTAAAACTTGAAGATTTTCAGCAAATTTCATTTAAGTAGTAAGGATTCTGGAAACTGATGATTATAGTACATGGCGAAAAGCATGGAGAGCAAAGATGAGGTGGTAAGAGGCGGCGAGCATTTAAAACTTGGGGTATTAATGATGGTTGTCGAGCAGATGGAACAAATAATTAAGTCATAGTCCCATCATCTATTGAGGCATTATTGTGAAGAAAGCCGAGTTCTTTGTAGAGGGTTTTTGCAGGGGTGGAGTTAAGCAGAGTAGTGCACAGTGGTGGAGCGATATAGGGAGAAGTAATGGAGGCAAATTTTACAATCCGAAGCAAGAAACAGTTATGTCCTTTTTACGGGGACTTAACCATTAAAAGGCTCAGGGGATTTTTCAGGTTTTCAGATGAATTGCTGCCACGATGTGTGGCTATCATTGTGGGTGATGCTTTTAACCTGGTTAAGCATAGATACAAGACAAGAATGGATATTTACACGCTGATAATGGCATGGGGGAGAATATAGGCACGGTGAGGCGAGTCATGAAAATGATAATTCTTGAGGATTTTTTGGTGGGGATGGAGACGTTTCTAGAGCGAGTTGTGCCAGGTGTAGGCTCCGATGTGTGAGAAGGCTTGGAGGTGGATGTTCGTGGTAAGAGGGTGTTGTGACGTATTCACACATCGCCCCATTGCAAATGAGGACCCCTGCTTTTTTGCTTTCTAGGGTTTGTTTTTTAGGGTTTTGTCTGTTAACCTTTGCATTTTGAGTGTCGCCAAGGGGATCACCTAGATAGCAGGTTCTGCTTGAGTGAGGTCAAGTTGATGAG
Organism: Cryptomeria japonica; assembly: GCF_030272615.1. Classification (NCBI taxonomy): domain Eukaryota; kingdom Viridiplantae; phylum Streptophyta; class Pinopsida; order Cupressales; family Cupressaceae; genus Cryptomeria; species Cryptomeria japonica. Next base: position 215,510,802 of record NC_081408.1, on the reverse strand, counting down.
TGATGAAGTCTGGAATGTCCTAATCCTGAAATTTGACTAAGTCTGGAAAACTGAAGAATCCTCCAAAAACTAGATTTTGCAATATAGCTCCTGGAGGTCTGAAACCACTCTCAAACATCCTGAAAGTATATATGGAATATAACTTAAAGTATAAGTGACATTTTCTTATACTTAAATGTTATATTCCATAAAATGATCCTGACAGAGAGTTCAAGAAGTCAAATTTCGCTCCTGACCCTTCCAAAGGGTCCAAGGCGAAAATCAACCTAGGACTCATTCCTTGCCTTATTTGACCAAATTTTGATTTGCAAGGCATTTTGAAGGGAAGATTGGAAATGATTGAAAACCTTGAAGAAAATGATGGATTCTAGCCTGGAAGAGGAATTTCGCTCCTGACCCTTCCAGAGGGTCCAGAGCGAAATTCATTATAAAATTCATTTGCCACCTTGTTTGAGCTTGAAAACTTGTTCCTAACTTGGAAAATGACTTAACTTTGCCTTGTGAAGTAGTTTGAAACTTAAAATTTGAGCAATTTAGCCTGAAATGAAGATTTCGCTACTGACCCTTGCTGAGGGTCCAGGGCGAAAATTTTGTTTAAGTTTATTTGTCACTACTTTTGGCTAACTTGTTTTGTGCAGGGTCTCCCGGAAGGAAGATTGGACGTCACTTGATGCATTTGGAGGTTTGAAAGCATGAAAAATGGTGAATTTTGGGCAACAAAAGCAAATTCACTCCTGACCCTTACTGAAGGCCCAAGGCGAAATTTTGAATTTCCCTTATTTTGCAGTGAAAAAAGATCAAGTTTTGAACATGAGTGAAAAAAAGGCATCTCCCTTTACCCACCTGAGAAAGTTTCAACTTGAAAAGATAAAGGACTCTGTTGAAAACCTAAATTTCGCTCCTGACCCTTGCTGAGGGTCCAGGGCGAAAATTTTATGGGGGATGTTTTTGCTTAGTTTTGGAATGTCAAAGAGGTTTCAAGGTGAAAAATGAAACATTTTGAGTCTAGATTGCAAAATTCGCTCCTGACCCTTGCTGAGGGTCCAGGGCGAAAAGGCTTAGAAGGAAGCTTTCTTGCTTGGTTTGGTTGAAATGAAGTGTCAAAAGCATGATGAAAGATGAGAACCTACCTTGCAAAGGAGTTTCAAGTTGGAAAAATGAAGATTTTTAGTCAAAATTGCAAAAATCGCTCCTGACCCTTGTTGAGGGCCCAGGGCGAAATTTCCAAGTTCATCCCTTTTTTTGCAAAATTAAGACAAGATCTTGCTATTCATGATTTGGATGGGAGGGAGGCATGATGTTCTTTGCCTTAGAAGTGATTTCAAGTTAAAAGCATGAAGAAATATGCCTAGAACCCAAAATTCACTCCTGACCTTTGTTGAAGGCCCAAGGCGAAAATCCTAAAATCTCCCATTTTGCCTTGCAGAATGAAATCAAACTTGGATTGGGAGAAAGAAGAAAGACATTTCCTAGCATTGTGAGGTGGATTGAAGTTGGAATGATCAAAAATGAGCTACAAAAAGCAAAAATCGCTCCTGACCCTTCCTGAGGGTCCAGGGCAAAATTCACATGTTCACCTAATTTCCTCATAAAAAATTGAAATGCAAGACTTGATTAGGTCAAAACAAGCATAAGCTCGCCTTCCGAGAAATTTTGGAGTGAAAGAAATGAGATATTCAAGACCTAATTGGAAAAATCGCTCCTGACCCTCTCAGGAGGCCCAGGGCGAAAATATCAAAAAATCTATCATTCAACCTTGTTTGATTGAGTCTAAGGAGAATTGCAAGATTGAGAATACAAAGGCATGGAAATTTGCAAATATTGATTGAGAAAATTTCAATTTTATCAAGTGAGCAAGTCTAGACATAGGGTTCAAACCATCACTTTGGATATTTTTGATGCTCAAGGAGGAAACAAGTTTCAATAAGTCTTGATCAAACCTTAATATTCCTAAGCTAGCCCACAATTTTCACTAAATTTGCCAAATTCAAGACATATGGGAAGCTAAATCAAGTTCGCATAAATTAAGGCATTCATAATTTGATTAATTAAATTCTAAGCCTTAAAACAAATGAAAAAACCCACCTTTAAAGCCTTGAAATTAATTTTCAAATTTTAAATGAAGGTGAGCGCTCAAAACACATTTATTGGCTAAATAAACAAGTCGGCCTCCTTTTAAATGGGATTTTATCCTATTTTATTACTAAATACTTAAGTCGGCCTCCTTCTAAAAGGGATTTTATTTTATTTTTTTGTTTATTTGCTAGGTTGGCCTCATGGTGAATCAAGGTGAGCACTCTATAAGAGAGGGGTGTTGTGGCAAATGCGAATCATTCTTTCATTCCTTCTTATGCGAATTTAGTGATTTATAATTAATTAATTTGAAATCCAATTTCCATTCATAATTAATTTGAAAATGTATAATTCTTGATTTATCATGATTTTTTCAAATTAATATCTTAAGCTATACCCTTGAAAGGTCTTAAATTTCATGCTTTAAGGTGTCATGCTCAAAGACTAACTTTGAAGTTTTTGTGTAGGTTTCAAATAACCACCCAAAGCCGGAGGATCTATTACTTAGCAAACTTTCATCAAAGAAGATCAAGCAAGGACAAGGGCGACCTCCTCCCATCTAGCATCGACAAGGATGGCCTTCTTCGGTCAAGCATCATCAGGAATAACCTCTTCCAATCCAGCATTCCAAGACGAGGTACATCATCATCCTGCACATCAAAGACAAAAGGAGTCAGAGCAAGGGTTCGTTGAAGAAGCCGATGGTTTTAGATGAATTAATTAAAGCTAGCTTCTCAGCATCATCGAATTGGATATCTACCAAGTTGCAAGTATCAGACAAGGTGGCATCCCAGTCATCACTCCTCCAGTCGGATTGGTCCACCTCAGCATGTCCAGATTCAATGTACCTGACTCATTAAAGGTGGCACAAACTTCAATGTACCTACCCCAGCTATCCATTGGTCGAATTTTCCAGAGAAGACATGTGTCCAATTAATACAATTATTTCATTGGTCAGAATTGAGTTTGTTGTAACAAACCCTAATTAGGGTTTTCATTGTAGAATCTTGGCCATTGATCTCAAATTGATCTTAGCCATTGAATTGTATTAAGGGCACTATATAAACCCCGGCTCTTCATTTGTAAAGGCTAATAGAGAGTAGTTAGTGAAGAATAGAAAATAGTTAGTCAATAGTTAGAAGGTGAGTAGTCAGTTGATAGAATAGCAATTAGAGTAGAATAGGAGGACAAGGCAAGAAATTGTTGCCATTGATTGTAAATAAAGTCCATTTTCATTGAAGTAATGGTGAAGTGTGTCGTTTCTTGCAATATGCATGGTTTCTTGTTGAATCTTCAATTTTAGATGGTAGATGATTAGATCGAATGAAGGAAATTGTTGAATGCACCTGTGTGGAATCTGTCTAATCCAAACCACTAGCCTCTTGCTGATGGTAAGTGCGCCTTGCGTGGTCAACTGGAATAAAATGAGCTTAATCTTAAGTCGTTACACGTCTATTGTTTCATGCATTATCTTGAATGGTGATCAGTGTCAGATGGTATACGATTTGAACATATTGGAAGCATCCCTTAAAAGATCGCACTGAGTTGGTGTTGAATTGTTCAGCCTGATGGTGAGACCCAGCCCAGTAGGACTCCACCTAGTCAATCATCCATCTTCTCGCATTCTAGGTAGTAGAGTAGACTTCCTGAACCTTGCATCTTTTGCCATTTGTTTGTCTTCCAGTTAGTAAATAGGACTCGTGATTCCAGCAAATCAGACATTCAGTCATCAAGTGTAAGTCCCCTTGTGATTCCAGCAAATCACATCATACCACTGGTGCTTATCCACACGTAGAGATCCTACAAAAAGAACCTTGAAGTCATCCCGATTGATCCTTTTCGCGACATCTTCAGCATTCGGAGGCTTTATTCAAGAGAGGATAAGGTACCCTTTAGGTATTTTATTCTGTGTTCGCATGTGCATAAAAAACACATCAACACAGGGCAAGTCTGATTTCATTTTTAAGGTGGCCACAAGGTCTGTGTCAAGTACGCCATAGAGCAGAGGCAAAGCATGGCTGGGAAGCCTTAAAACTCATGGTGGAAATCAAAGAATTGGAAGCAGTAATAAAAATTGCAAAGGCCAAAGCAGAGGGTATCGCAAGGAGAGTGCTACATCCGAGGAAGCGAAGGGAGACAGAGGACAGAAAATCTGATGAAGATTTTGGCCTGTGACGCAAGCGAAGATTGTGAGTTGATGAACTTGCAGATGGTTCTGTTTTGTCTGTAGTGGTTGTTATCCACTTTTTTGTTTACATCTTAGATTGGCAGGTTAGCGGTAGAATGGGGTAGTTATTTTTTGAAAGCGTAGCTGTCAGTTTAGTATGGGAGCATTTTGTATGGCTCGCCTTAGATGTGGTGGTTGTCTTTTCAGGATATACTGTGGACTTATATGGTAGATACTATTATGTTTTTGTATTTCTATCTTTGAATATTAATAAAATACAAATTATTACCAAGCAAAAAAAAACAATGTAATAATTTTAATATGATTAACATATTACAGGGTAAAAATATATTAATTATTTCTATTATAAGTGTGGGAACATGACAATTTGAAAGCTTAAGCACACGTACAAGATGATAAAATGTTTCACAACTACGTCCACCAAAGTTTGAAACCCCAAAAAAGCCACTCTGTATGGCTCAAAATTGCAAAATACAAAAGTCTACAAAATGCTTAATTTGTTTTAAGAAATAACTTGTTTGTGTTTTCAGCATTTCTTATCACAACAAATACTTTTCACTTCTTGGGGGGCTATGTGTCATGGATTTTTACATTCCACGGTGTATCAATTCACTTCCTATTTTCTGACCTTTCAGTTTCCTAGTAAGACCAAAAAAAATGTTAAAGCTTCACATTTCATATTGAAGATGCGTAAATTGCTCCTTTGCAATAAAGCTTTCATTTACAATGTAATACCATTTTCATATATTGGATTCAGTCATCTTTATTTTGGTTCCTTGCTTTCATAAACATCAAGTGCTTCAACTTAATGTATTGTTCACCAAGCTGCCAATGAAATAAACTGATGAAAGGGGCAGAAAACATCTGAATAATTACCCCCAATAAACCATTAATAATTTCTTGTGTTGTGAGCAGGTCACTCTCTAAAGACCTTGACTTTGTCTAGATCTGCATATAATCCATGTTCATCAATAAGGTAGCCCAAGTACCTGACAAAAGATTGTCCAGAGGACTTCTTCACTTTAAATCAGTTGTATCAGATCAAGAACTGTTGCCACATGTACCACGTTTTCAGAAATAAGTTCAAGACAATTTTCTATTCCAACATTACGGTAAGACAATTTTCTATTCCAACATTACGATAAGAAAATTTGTTTCAAGGTGCAGGTAGCAGAGTTACAATTTGAACTCTGCTACATGCACCTTGAAACAAATTAGGGCTTATTCCCAGAAAATGGTCTTAATCCCGAATTTGATACCAAGGATTATTGTTTGCATAAATTTGTTGATCAGATGCTTAAATTTGCTCCTTTGCATCTATTTATGCCTAAAATTGAAACTCTTTTGTAATAATGCTTATGCAGCATACCCTTTTTAGCTAGCTAACCCCATATTTAATCTTAGAAGGACCAATTCTATTTGCGTCCATGTGCAGGGTAGATGCCTCCCAAGGTAGACAACTCATCCAAGGCACCTAAGGCAACAAGTACATCCAAAACAGAAGATCACCACAAATTGGACAAGATAAAGTATGAATATCAAGGAGCACTACGGAAGTCCAAAATCCAAAGCAAATGGTAGAATGTACGAGACATGAATTTTGGACATATAGACATTCAGCAGTTTAAAGAGAAAATGTACAGCCCAAACCCAACATGGAGAGCTCAAATGTGGTCTAGACTTATACAGCACAGGCTGATGGTTTCCCACAAGCCATCCAAAAGTATGAGTTAATTGTGTAGTGCAATAAGCACTACAGACCCCCAACAAGGGTGGTCTTTGTTAACAAGATGGTCATAGCCAATAACACATCCCAGGCTATTGCAGAAGCTTTTGGCATTCCAATCCATAAGGATATGATGGTTGTGCACATGGAGGAGAACTGTTCAATCAAGACCCAAGCAAATGCAAGAGTAAGATGAATAATAACTGGTATAGAGAAAGAAGACCTCACCATACCAAGATACCCAAGAAAATCTACAAAAATGAATTTAATGAGTTTTGGGACATGGTCACTCTCCTCAGCCGGGTCATGGGATTACCACAATTGAACATGTTCAAGGAGTTGATGTTTTATTATACGGAAGAATTCTTTGGAGGCCGACTTATGATAGATTGGGTCCAAATCATATGTGACAACATCCACGAGCAATCGGTGCACTTGGCAAAGAGGAAGGCATTCACCATGTCATCCTATGTGGTATACATGTTTGCTCAGCAGTCCAAGTACATCAGGCTAATCCACCTAGGCGAGATTGGAAATGGAGAAAGACAAATCAAGGTGCATGAGTGTTACCCCCAGCTCCACTTTCATAACATCCACTAGAGGGAGAGAAATAACGCAGTAGGCCAATCTGAGAGGGTAAATGATGCCTTCAGCATGCATATTGTCTGAATAATGCAAGCAAGATTCTAGCAAAGGCTATCCAAGCAGGCAATCGCATTGGCTAAACAATATGGGGCTTGGTTTATACAGTTCCCCAGGTTCTCTTATTTGAGAATTTTTGGATTTGAGGGCTCCCCATATATGCTGCCCAAGTACCCTATAGATAAATCGATCCTCTTGGAGGTAACTAGGCAGGTGAGCATTGCAACGAAAGTGCTAAGAGACTAAAAGGTCATAGGGGCATCATATCCAATGGTGATTGGGGATAGAGATGTCTATGTGCAAACTTCCGCCCAAGCAAATAAATCAGCAGATGAGCTAGCATCATATGGTCTGCATGAGCAGACAAGTAGGAAAAGCTATGATCCTACTGGACTAGGACGAAAAGCCTATGGGATGCATTACAGGCACAAGGCCAATATAGAAGTCTATTGGGCCTACTGAAATGACAACTTCAAGGTCACAAGAAGAGAGTGTTCTCAGCTAAGTCTCAACCAAATAAGAATATATGAGTTTGCCCATGTGTCCGACCAAACACATGATAATGACGATTGCTTGGAACACCCTGTGTATGATTCTGTCACAGATCGGCCACCAGCCTAAATTGATTGGTTGCAAGATCCAATCATTAGCCTGGAGGTTATAGGGAGGAGACCGAAAAAATACATCAACACTGGGATGCACCAGCAAACCGAAGAATTAATGCGTGAGGGTGTAAAGCTCACATACAACTTTATGGGAGGCCTTGAATCACATTACTTTGAGATTCATGAAGAAGCACAAGTTGTAGCTCAAGAAAATAAATAAAATAGGGATAGTGAAGAAGAGGAAAAATAAGAAGGTCGTGAACGAACAAAAGGCAGCTAAGAAGTCCAAGAAAAAGAAAAACTCATAACCTGAAGGTCCTAGTCGTAAGAAGCTGAAGAGAAGACCTTCAATTGCAACTACCTCCCGAGAAGATTCCACTACTGCAGAAAATGCAACTAATATAGAGCACATGCCTACTATGCAACAACTGGAGGCAGTCCTTGAAGAGGCAGCTAACCCAGGAGAGTCGAGTCTCCAGTAGCACGAAGTGCAGATTATTGACCTAGACAATCCTACTAATGAGATTGAGGAAGGGGAAATCCCACCTGTGGAGTCAAACAATAGAGAAGAGGCCACGGATAAAGGGACAGAACAGCAAGAAACAAAGGTGCATCAAGAGCTAATGAATAAAGTTGGTGAGAGTTCAACTGGAGGGAAAGATCAAGACACTATTGAAAATCAGCCTCCCTCCATAGATAAGGAAAAGAATATAAACGTTGGACCAATTGAGGTTTTTGAAGAGCAAGGAAAAGTGGTAATGGTCTCCGCTAGCCAATCAGCGCCTCCCACCTAGTTGCAAACCGAAATCGAAGAGAAGGCATCAGCAAGAACATCATCTCTAAGTCTTGAAAACTTATTCGCAAGAGTAGGGCAGCCCAAGACCAAGGAAGAAGCCCAAAACCTAGTCACAAATAACTAGAGATGTGTAACAAAATTGGGTTGTGCATGTTGTTGTTCTACCTTCAAATAAATCAGTTGAAGAAGTCACCCTCGCGGATTATAAGATCTTATCATTAGACATGGGGAAGGCAACAAAGGAACAAGAGGTTAAGGAGTTCCAAGTCTCTTCCAATGCAATACTCAGGAGGTTTAAAAAAAGAAACGGAAGAAAAGGAAATGTTTAAGGCCCGAACTGAACAGGTTGAGAGGTGCATTGATCATTTGCTCAGGCCATTGCAACAAGCAAAAGAATCTTATGTCCCTCCTGCAACATTTGCACAAAGAACGATGGCTGAATTTGAAGAGATGAGAGCCTATGTCAAAATAACAAAGACCTAGTTCAAAAAGTTAAGTGCAAAAGGGAACAATGTGCTCAAGGAGTTAATCGTATAACAATATTACCAAATCAATCAACGTTGCACTTCCTCTTTTGAATACTTTGGTTAGAAACATCACTAAAATCCCCACCGGCAAGCAAATCATAGAGCCACATTAACTCAACACCATCATGGAGTTGTATAAGTCGTTGACATTTAAAAGAGATGTTATTGTCACTATTGACCGCGACTAGGAAGTGTGTGACGACACCATTGAGTATGTTAAGGAAAGTTGCTCCTTGCTCTTGGTGAAAATGATTGGTGATAACAACTCGCAAATGAACTTTGACACGTTGAGGATAGTTTGGAATAGTTAGTTGTTACCCAAAAGGACCCCATTTTCCGAGGGAGATATGGAAACTGCTAGCAGATTGTGTGTTGTATACAATGCACGCATACGATGCCAACAAGGTAGATTGGAACAATGAAATAAAGAGGGTGGATAACAAAATAGAGGCCAATAGATCCCGGTTCAATAGCATTCTTGTGCCCACTAATCACGAATTGAGAACAATCCAGCTAAGGTTCCCGAAATATGTGCGAGCACAACGAACAATAAGTCGAGACATATGGAAAAATTATTTAAAAGATGAACAAGAATTTTTATTGTAAAAGAAAATATTTGTTTTGGGCTAAAGTAGAGATAAAAATACAAAACCCAAAGTCAATTATTTCCTCAACTAAAAAGTTTGTCTTTTTGTATCTCGAGCCTTGTGCACTTTTTCTTTTTGGTGGGATTAATTGCAAGTAGTTGCAAGTTAGTTAAGATGAGATGTGAATCCTTAAATGGCTATGGTGGAGTTTTTAGGGGATGAATTTGGGCCATTGAATGGATTTGATCTAGGCCATTCATCTAGTTCCTAAAATCTATAAAGGTGTAACATCCTAAAATTGCACCCCTTGAAATTTTTGATCACAAATTTGGTCTTCGCCTTAGTGTTTGCACTCCTTGACCTAATTGGAGACCTAATTATGCTGATACAAGTCAAAAACATCATCTACCTCAAAAGTGCACTTCACATGCCACCTCGATCCTGCCCCAAAATAGGGCAGGACCAAGGCGTGGCGCCCTGGTCCTCACCAATACCAGGGCATGGTGCCCTGGTCCTCACTAGGACTAGGGTGTGGCGCTCTAGTCCTCCCTAATGGGCACCCATTTTGGACCCCCTGACCCATCTCAAATTTGAGCGAGAAAAACCCCTACATGTCGGCTCATGTCGAAAAATTAGTCAATTAATTCGACAGACAAGTATATGAGAGAATTTCCCCTCTCATTTGAGGAGGAGATTAGATCCATCCATCAAGTATCCACAAACACGCACACACAAGAGATCAGGCATTCAAGAGCAATTGAGCATTTTCAGTCTTCCTTCAAGCTTTGGAGCAACAATAGAGTCAAGATTTCAAGCATTGAAGAGGAGATCATCATTCTAATTCATGAAGTCCTAATTCCATGTGGAAGCAAGCAAAACTTCACAAGGAGGTATAAGCATTTCATTTTCAATCAATTCAGCATCCCCTCAAAGAGGAGGATTTCTACTTTCAGTCATTTCAATTACATTATTTCAACCACATGGTTAATTCCAAAACCGAGGTTTGACCTATAGGCAAGCTCCTATTCTCGACACATTTCACTTTTCTTTTGTGTGCAGAAAAACAGGTACGCAACTATAACTCTCGGGATAAGCTTCAAACATAGAGACGAAAAAACCCTTTTCGGCGATCGGAAATCTCAAAGGACCAAGAGGGGGGCGCCCTAGTCCCTGCTACTTTTGGTAGTTTTTGTAGAGAAGCTCCGAATCATATCACACTTCTCTAATCCATGTGCACGACAAAATCCCGACTTTACAACTCACTGTTTTCTCAGATTTGGCTACATTTCTTGCATTTAATCTTAATTCAGCTAATCAACTTACAAAAGAGGGTCAAACACATTCTGTTTCAGTCAATCTACTTAGTATTCAGTCCTAATCTGATTAGTGACTGAATCTAGTGGATCCCCCCCCCCCCCCTCTTTAGAATGTACAATCCTCCAAGTGAAAATTGACTTAGTGATTTCTCCCTTCCACACAGTGAATTTGCTAAGCCCAAAATTTTCCACTTTACAAAAGGGAGCAAGCCCTCTTTCATTTTTGTAAGATTTTTTCTGAATTGTTGTAGAAACTTTGTTGAAATCAATACGGAAATTGTTGGCATAATAATTAAAGTGTTATTTCATGTGAGTGCATGGTTCTCCCTTCTTCCATTTATTTGTTTTATTTATGCATGTTAGTATGAAATGATTTCTGAACTAGTATTTGATGAAGCCTTTGTTCATAACATTAGGGATTAACTGAATGTTGGTTTCTATGTATAGTTAGTTTGAACTTTTTAGAGCTTTAGTTCACTTACTGAATGTCTGTATTGGATTGCTTATGTTTTTTTTTTGAGTTCAACATATATGCTTTGGCAATCTGAAAATTTGTTTAATCCTTTGAAGATTGCACCAACATGTGCTAAGTTGTGTTATATTGGCAAACTTGGGCTTGGTTTTTAAACGGCTCTATCCACTGTTTTGGAAGTTATTTCATTGAGCTAGATTAGCTCTCTAAACTCTTACTTTTGCTTTTTCTTTTGAAATCAGTTGTGGAAGTAGTTCATAAACTAAGTTACCGGTTTGGGTTCGACGATGCTACTCGATTCGTGGGTTGGGGAAAAAAAAAATTGCCTTCTCGGTTTGTGGATTAGGTTCGTCCGTATATGTATGTATGTATGTATGTATGTATGTGTGTGTGTGTGTGTGTGTGTGTGTGTGTGCATGTATGTATGTGTGTGTATGTATGTATGTATTGTTGTTTATAACTAGGTAAGAGGGTTCGGATTGCCTTAAGGCAACATCCGAACCCACATAGGACTGGGTCCTATCCAAAAAGGTAACGTGCCCCCAAGTCAGGACTGGCCCCATATCTCCACGCCATACCAAAATATGTACCACGCCACAAATCAAATTGGCGCCAAAATGATTAAGGCTGACTTGGAGTATATGGGTTAAATGCTCATATAAATAAAGATCAATTGCCAAACACAAAATACACATTCATTATTCATTTGATCCTATGCGAAATATATGTCTGCCAGTTGCGAGTTAAGGAGGAATAAATATATGTTTGCCATTGCGAGTTAAGGAGGAATAAACATATGTCTGCCATTGCGAGCTAAAGGAAGTATATTAGATCTGCCATCACAGCAAAATACCTCAGTTACATCAGCGAACTACTTCTCCCAATTAAAGTGTGAAATTCATTCATGTGAAGAGCGAACTGGTGTGAAGGAGAGCAAACTGAAGTTGCAGTCAATCAAAGAACAGACTTCATACATTACCAACCTAGGGTTTGGACCTGATTGCTGTTGGAAGGGTTAAAGGTGCAGATGTGACTACTTGATGCTTGTGAAAGTGCAGTCTTGTGGAAGACATTATCAAACACCTTCAAGTACTTGAGATAAGTGTTGTAACCCTCATATGAACATAATTCATAATCAGATCTGAGGATCTTTTGGCTGGGTTTTTTCTCCTAGGAGGTTTTCCCAGCGTAACCTTGTCTTGTGTTTATTTTGTTCCTTTCTTTGTTATGCTTAAATCTGAAAATAACAAACCCTTCATCTAATCAATTTAATTAGTAATTAAATTCTGATTATCTGAGTTTAGATTAATCTGAAAGTGCTAAATTAACATGTATGTGTGTGTGTATGTATGTATGTATATACATATTATATGTAAAAATTTAAAGAAATATTCAGAATTATAAAACTAAATACATTTCATAGTATGCTACTTCATCATTGATCAATGTGTGACGAAAACACAATGATAGAAGGGGTGCTTTTAGGGTATTTAATTGCAAAAGGTCAAAAATGTGTTTTTGTTATGTTTTGGCACTCAGCACCTTTGGATATACCTAGGTTCATACCTAGCGGACCTTGGTTTGTACTTGGCAAACCCAAACGCTTGGGTACATACCCAAGGCGAACCCCACGCAAACCCAAACCCGAGCAAACCCGGTTCAAGTACGTGGACTAGAACAGGCAAACCCAGTAACTTAGTTCATAAAGCCTCATATATGTTGAAAATCTGATGTTTTAGAAGGTTGTCTGTATTATTTATTCTAAAAATCCGTCCAAAGAACAGGCACAAATCACTTTGTGATTACCAACAAACCACATCAGCCCTAACTTATCCTAAGGTTAGTCATGACTTGACATTAGGAACCTTGAGGTTATACTTTGTTTGGACAATTGAAGGCATACAAAGTCCCCTTACTCAAGATCGAATAGGATAGACTCTGTGCATTCTATTCTATGTTGACAGGAGTGCTGAATTTCCTCATCAACATATTGTTCATTAAATATGTCAATATAAATCAGTTTATGCAAAACTTCTCGCTGTCGGCAATAGCAGACTACTATCATTTCTGCAACTTTGTATATTAATATTCCAATTATTATAATGTTATATTTCTGATTTAAAAAGGAAAGAAAAATGCACTTCACCATATTACAAACTTTACTTGCACAGAGAAAAAGGAAATGAAAACTGTACTATGATGGAAAGAAATAGGATATAATCAAAAGTTCAAACTTGTCACTATTAAGACTTCTAAACTTCAAAAAAGAACCATATACAAAATTCATTTGCCAGACATTCCAAAAAAGAAGAGAAAAAATAGGACCACCTGTTTGTGACTGTTTTTATAACAACACATTTTGCTACAATCAAACAGCAACCATTTTATGCATAGTCTTGTAAATGAACCTACTCATTGGTTTTATTGATTCTTACATATAATGATATATATATATATATATATATATATATATATATATATATATATATATATATATATATATATATATATATATTTCCAAAAAAGAGTATTTATGTCAGAATACAGAATCTATTACTATTTATTAAAATGGCCACAAGACCAATAAATCAAGTGTAAGCACCCCATGACTCATTTACTGCTAAAAAGGATAGTTGAAACAAGAAGCATGTCTACCTGACGCTCCACTACGGTGGAGGTAAACCAATGTGCCAATAACCATCCCAGTAGTTGTCCTCCCTCGGCCCATTTGACAATTGAACATAATTTCTGTATTGATATCTGCTTGTAAAACTCTATGCACCTATTTCAAGTGGAAGAACATTAGAAATTGCAAGAAATACAAAAACATGATATGCACTTATAATGCAAGTGAAACATAAATACAAAGAATTCTATGGGAAACAAACAACATTTATAACAGCATAGTCTTGCGATTTGAGAACCATACTTGAAACTTGCTCTTTTATTAAGAAGCAACTTATGTGGCATCATAGTTTTTAGAACGAAAATTATATCATTCTTTTTCCAATAAAACAAATTAAAAAACCTCTTAGGAAAGCTTTGCAAAGAATATGGAACATGGAGAGTGTGCAAACATTATCCCAACAAGAGCTATTCATCATTTAGTTTCTCTTCTGCTTTGTATCTCTTATCAAATGGAAGAATTAGATGAGTAGAGCTCAATCTGAAAAAGCTAGAATGCTTACAAAACAACCACCAAAGAAAATTTATCTTCAAGCAATATGAGAATTAAAAATTCACAATAACCAAAACTCATGCAAAGAATAAGATCCATGTGGCAGATACTTGTGGCATCCACGACCCCATTTCTATACTTCTAAGTCGGTGAGGGGTGATTACTAGAGAAGTGTATACTAGTGAGGATTGGTTTTCGTTCATTTGTCCCTAGTATTTTTTAGAGTATTCAATAATTTACTATGTTTTAGGAGCATTTCGTATATTTTAAGGGCATTTCCTGAATTTTAGGTGGTCAATTGGAGGTCAAACCCTCACCGTTAATCTCCTATTGGGGGATTTACTCTAAGCATACGCTTTTACTATTGACTTTGTTCATGCATTGGAGATTTTTAAGTGTACATGTCCAATATAAGTGCCCTATGGAGAACTTGTTCCTACTTCTCACAGGCTTTGTTAGAAATTAGTGCATGACATAGTTTAATATTTGTGTGTGATAATAAATAATAATTAACATGTTAATGTTAAATTTTTACATAGATGTTAGCAATTAATGATATTAGTTAAGTTGGGTCATTTGGTTGGTTGGTAAGTTGAATTGCTTTAGAAAGCAATATTGAATTAAATCATTAATGTTGAAGATGACTAATTAATCAATGTGTTTTAGCCTTTGGATCTCACTCATATCTCATTTTTAATATGGTATTAAAAAAAGATTATTGCAAAACCTTTGTTGACCTCCATTTCATTTGATTGGCTTCTTTAAAACAGTTCAAGAACATAAAGAGGCATAGGACTTTTTAAGGAATCCTTTCCAAACATCTACACAAAAATGAGTTGAGAATCTGAGATTGATTTGGTTTCAGATATTCGAATCAGTTTTGACTCGATCTCGGATCTTTGTCCAAAGACTACAAGTCACTCCTGACCTGGTCTTTCCATTTCAATGAACTCAACCCTCTACAAATATGAAATGTGCAAAATTAAGGTTTCAGCCACAGTGTGCAAGTATGATACTCTCCTAATTTAGGGAAGGCTCCCCCTATCTACAAACTAAACTAGTCTAATATGGATGAGACAACAGTCTTTCTTCTTCTTTCAAGAAAAACTATACTCTTTTCTCTTCACAAAAAAGTAATAGCAATTGGAAATAAATAACAGCAAATACAGAAATGAGACTTTTTTGTAGGATTTGGAACATAAAAAAAGCAAAGTTTCTATGAAAGCACAAAGACTTTCGTCACTTCCCTAGGACAGGAAAAAAAAAAAAAAGTTCAAAGTCTTCAACTATCTATTCTCCTATCAACCTTTTTAGATGATTTTCTGCTAATTAAGCACAGTATGTAGCAGCTCAAAGTCTAACTACATGATGCACTTACCTTGCATGCACATGTCTTAAAAATAGAAGCAGCACAAAGTCTACAAGCTATCTTCTCACTTGAGCTTTCCACATTAGCTTCAAATATGATAAGCAGTTCAAAGTCTACAAGACCAAATCTAAAAACCAAACATATAACTCTAAATACAACTGCAAGATTGAATTTAAATCCCTCTTGAACAATAAAACAAAAATCACAATCAACTCCAAAAAATGTTGTCACATAACGACAACTTGAATTGGCACAAAATCTCAACACAACTTGTCGCATTTATTGAAAGCAATTTGATTTACATCTAAGCTCAAAGTCTTAGATTGCACATACAAACTAGCAGAATTTTGTTGCATTGCCAAAAGATAAAAATTACCATAGACCCCCTCAAGTATTTATAGGAGAGGAATCTTGAGAAAAAGGTGGCAGGATCCTAACTAACTTGAGAAATTCTCTCAACCACCATGACTTATTCCAACTACTAAAAAAGACTTATTCAAAATTACAAGTGCTATTCTAAATTGACTTGTAATTATAAAAGTGCAAGTGACAAACTTGCAATTACAAAAAAAAAAAATTTACAAGTAAACTTGTCAAAAAAAAATTATAAATTCACAACTGAAACTATTTAATGTGTCCAAAGACACAACTCTAACTACATCATCCTCTGTTTTGAAAATCTTCATGTTGCTTCAGGATGCTAGAACTTGAAGTATTCAGGATTGGTGAAGACATCTCGAACCGGAACGGGAATTTGCATCCTTAGTGATCTTTGTGTCTTTCGCCAACATACTTCAATCTTAACTTCTTGCTTGGGATAGTACTGGCTTTTCAGGAGAAAAGTTCTTTGCAAGGCTGAAGTAAGAAGCCTATCTCTGTCTTGAAAACATTCTATGCTCTCAACCGTTCATATCACTCATTCATCTCCTTGTGTGGCTCCATCATGTTATTAATCTTTCTTTGTATCATCCTCCGATCTTGGAATCTGCTTGTAGAATAAGGCCCATGCCTTAATCCATTGATTTGGTAGGTCATGTGTCCAAACAAGACTGACAAGGGAAGGCATAAATTGATGCAAAAATGAGCTCACAAGTGAATTTTGAGTTCTGGAAACTACATTACATGTGTGGAAAAACAAGAGCATTAACTTGCAATTGTGGAGAACAAACATGCAACTCCATATGTGTAATGGGAAAATACAAGTTTGCACTTGTAATTGGACACTAGAGACTCATTTTAAAGTGTTTTTGAGTGCATTTTGGACCAATTTCAGGTTTTGGAAGGCTGACTGCAAGTGAAGACAAAACTGCAATCGGGTTTTAAAATTTCGACTGCAAGTAGACTTTAAATGGGAAAAATGAGTGAAGGTGTGAAATGAATGGATGAAATGGGGTTTTGACATGAGAGGAAAATGGAAAGAATAATTTTGACTGGTAATGGCAAACTTTATGTGACAAGGAAAGACACATTTTCAGCTTGACAACTTTGGAAGAGGGAAAAAAACTTTAATTTGTAATCAGATTTATAAAACCCGAAATCTTGCTTGGTCAAAACAAATGAACTTGGGAGAAACCGTAATGCTCTTATAAATAGGTAAAGAAGCCTGTTGATGATTTATAGCTTCAGTCGGATAAAATTAAATGTTAAATTGGCCTTAAGGCCTTCAACATTTAATAATATATATCATTATGTTATTTATTATTATTATTGTTAAATTGATTAGATAATAATAATTATTACTATATTTAATTGTATAACTAAATGAAACCACGTCTTGCTTAATGAATGTTCGGATTAATCATAACATAACCGATGATTAATAAGTGACTCTTGGCATTAGTCGGTTCCTAATGAAGACGTGCTAATAAAGAGTCGTCTTGCAAGTCCGCCACCCTTAGTGATTGTGTTCGATGCATTTTGTGAAGTCGTGTCACTTGGAAGGGGTGCCCACTCTTGGGTGTAGATCACCTTCATCGGATATAAAGGAAGACCATATCTCTCCTTCTTGGAATGGAAAAATATACACAGTTCTGCAGATCGTATCCATTCATTGACATACTTCGGCATTCAGAGAATCTTCTCCAGCAGCTTGTTCTTATCCTACAACGAACAATATACATAGTATGCAGTCGACAAGCAGAAAGGGAGCAAAAGTGGAGGACAGTGAGGACAGCGCAGGACAGTGCAGAGTACAAAGTACTGCGACTGCGACAACAACACTAAACCTGCAGACCAATAAGACATTATCACAGGAGTAAAAATCAACATGGTATCAGAGCCAGGTTTCCTTCTATAAAGCCTAACCACCTGAAGGAAGATCCGATTAAGATCATATTGATATCTCCTTGAAAGTTTGTATTTTAAAATGACGAATGGAATCAGATTCGAAGACAGACTTGAAGGTGCCTCAAACTATGATTCATGGAAACTACGAATGATGTTGGTACTAAGGAAGAGTGAGTTAAAAACAATAATAGAGAATCCTTCTAAACCTGTGGGAAAAGAACAATATTAAAGTAATGGAGTTATTAGTAGATGGAGTAAAGAGTCACCTACTACCTATCATTACAAGGTTAGATTCTGCATATGACATGTTCAAAGCCTTGAAAGACATGTTTGAGATTAACAACACGAGCAGAATCCTCGCACTTAAAAATCAACTTTCTAATATTAAAATGAGTAAAGAAGAGACTATCACTTCATATTTTATGAGGATAACAGAATTAAGGAACCAGCTCTCATCAATTGGTCACATTTATGATAATAAGGAGCTAACTATGATAACTCTAAATGGGCTCCCTATCTCATGGGAAAACTTTAGACAAGGAGTTAGTGCTCGATCCAAAGTTCCCAAATTTGATAGACTAAAAGCTGATTGCATTCAAGAAGAGTGTAACCTAATATCAAGAGGAATCATGAAACCTATTGATGAAGATGTTCAAGTTCTAGTCTCTAGTTTGAAAAGGAAAAAGGACAAAAAAACATATGGTAATCGATCATTCAAGAAGCCTAGAAACTCCTCTAAAGTACAATGTTTCATATGTGACGAATATGGCCACATTGCAAGAACTTGTCCTCTCAAACTTAAACTACAAGCTTCCCTTGCTGAAGTCAAAAATTCAGACGTATGTTCAGAAAAATATGTTCTCTAGAAGAAACTCAAGATACCTTGTGATTGAGAGAGAGCTTACTAATAAAGATTGAGCACTTCTGAGGTAAAATTGTAAATATTGATTATTATTATTAATACTAATAATTATTTTATAGGCCTTGTGTAAATCATAAGGAAGTGACGACTTCCAAATGATTTCCACTTGTATTTTTTTGAGGTTATTGGAAGGTGACGATCTTACAATAACTCAAGATTGTGGATAGAATCGCCGACTAAGGCAATCCACACATAAGAGCTTGTGGATAGAATCGCCGACCGAGGCAATCCACGTGAGAGCTCATGGATAGAATCGCCGACCGAGGCAATCCACACAAGAGCTCATGGATAGAATCGCCGACTGAGGCAATCCACGTAAGAGCTTGTGGATAGAATCGCCATCGCCGACTGAGGCAATCCACGTAAGAGCTTGTGGATAGAATCGCCAACTGAGGCAATCCACGTGAGAGCTCATGGATAGAATCGGCGACTGAGGCAATCCACACAAGAGCTTGTGGATAGAATCGCCGACAAAGGCAATCCACACAAGAGCTTATGGATAGAATCGCCGACAGAGGCAATCCACTCAAGAGTTTGTGAATAGAATCGCCGACAGAGGCAATTCACATCTTGAAACTATGGTCCCAAGATAAGCATCATACGATTTATGAATATTGCTCCCAATATCTTTTATCCTCCCTAGCTAAGAGAGAGTGTTGATGATTTATAGCTTCAGTCGGATAAAATTAAATGTTAAATTGGCCTTAAGGCCTTCAAAATTTAAGAATAAGACACAAAGTAGGAACTAAAAAGACATTATCACAGGAATAAAAATCAACAATAAGACATTATCACAGGAATAAAAATCAACAAAGCCAACACGTTGGTATCCCATGCAGCAAACAAATCAATTTTGCATTTAACCCATTCCACAAAAAACAGCTTGGAAGGAGAGTTACATTTGATGTCAAACACTCTTCAATGAATGAAGGATGCAAAACGTGTTGCAAATGTGGCAACAATGGCAAAACATGGGCACCCAA
Source organism: Cryptomeria japonica (assembly GCF_030272615.1). NCBI lineage: Eukaryota > Viridiplantae > Streptophyta > Pinopsida > Cupressales > Cupressaceae > Cryptomeria > Cryptomeria japonica. The sequence goes on along the minus strand of NC_081408.1, from coordinate 215,491,132 downwards.
AACGTGGAGCTTACAAAGCAAAAACCGGAGCCAAAAATACCCACATTTATGCACATGTTTGCCAAAACCATTGAATCCCAAAAAAGTGGCACCAACCATCGATTTCCAACAGCATAGGAAGAATGTGGGATGGATTCAAGGGAATAATGCCACAAAAATCAGATTTGTGAGAGTAAGAATGCAGATCAGGTTTTTCCTCTCCAGCTACAAGCAAATGTGCCCTCCAAAGATGCAATCGGGTTTTTAAAACCCCTTTACAAGTTTTAAATTGCATTACTTTTTCCTTCACTTGAGCAAATTCTGGTTTGAAAGGAAGAAAAGCAAAAAGAAATAACAAAACAACTTGTAATAGGGAAATAAAATCCCTCTTACAACTTTTAAAAACATAAAGACTTATAATAGGGAAATAAAATCCCCATTACAAGTTTAAAAGGAATAAAAACATAAAAACTTGTAATAGGGAAATAAAATTCCCATTACAAGTAAGACAAAACACTTGAAAAACTTAAAAGACTTGTAATAGGGAAATAAAATCCCTATTAAAACTTAAAAGCACAAAGTAGGAACTTTTATGAGAACTTACAAGTTCTCATTAAACTTGTATTTTTAATTTCACTTGTAATTTGTCTAAAACGTTCCTACAAACAACTTAAAAGACAAAAAGGGGAAAGGGGAAATAAAAAGCAAGTTACAAGTTACAAGACCGAAATAAAGTGCACTTGTAATTGCTAGTAAAAACCCCTACAACACTAAAACATAAAGGAAACTCTAAATTTGTAAAGGAAAGAAAATTTTCCACTTGCAGTCCAAAGAATAAAACTCGATTTTGAAGGAAAAGCATAGCAAATGAACTCGAAACGTGATGAAATTTGAAAGGTGAATCAAGGATGGACCGAAGATCAGTCCAATTCAACAAGAAGTGAAAATTTTACCTCAAAAAGTGTGCCTTAGGAGTAAAATCTTCAACCTGCAGTGACTCCTCTGAAACTCTTCAACTTACCAAAACTTGGACAATGATGGTAAAGACACCCCTTGATGATTTCGCGCTAATAAATGTGAGTTTTACACCTCGTAAAATGTGCCTTGGAGACAAAAATGACACATTTTGAGCAAAAATTTGGACGTGTTATCACTTATTTGAAAATCCAAAAATGAGGACAACACTTTTGTCATTTACTTGTCTAATGACTGGTACAATCTCCACACTCAAGCTCCCTCCACTTGACATACTAGAACAACACTTTGGGCATAACAACTCAAGCTTGGTATTTGATAACAGGTCAACACCCCTCATCTAAACCTATTCAAACTTCACATAGCATTACACAACTTGGTGGTGAAAACTTTTCTTTGGCAAGGAGATTATTGATGTAAATCCTAATCTCTAAGTTGGAGCTCGAGGAGAATTTTTCAAAAAGGAGAAAATATTGTAAGGGAGATATCATTTTTCAAAAACATGTGCAAAGAGCAACTAATGATTGTACAATCACCATTTTTTATTTTTTTTCGCATACAATTCATTATCATTGGAAATCAACATCCCAAGAGATTTGATGATGTGAATCTCAATAGTCAAAGATGGAGACAAAGACTGGTCAAGACCAACCATCAATGCAGCTCAAGAATAAGTTCCTTCTCCTATGTCCACAATGAAGGGGTGAAGTTACAAATTAGTGCACAACATAGTTTAACATTTGTCTATAATAATAAATAATTGATATTAACATTAATATTAATTTATTAAATAGAAGCTAGTAATTAATAATATTAGTTAAGTTTGGTTGTTTGGGTAGTGTTGGTGTGTTTTTTATGACAGTGTCGAACACATAATAAAGTTGTCTAACGGTCATTTTACTCTCTCTTGATCAAAGTACGATTGTATGCTAAGATTGCAAGAAGTTCAAACAATCGACTCCAAGGATTCTTTATGCTATAGACCTGACTCAGTTGGCTTGGTGTGATACGCCGGTAATCCAAGGGGACTTACGTTTGAATCATTCTTTCACTTCTTTGTTGTGGCTGGAATTTCATCATCAAATATGGCAATTTTGTGATGCTTCCGATTCAAATGAACTGAATTGGAATCAACTAAAATTGAAGGGAAAAAGGTTTAGAAGATCTAAATCTACTCCTAAGGGCAGTGATATCAATGGATAGTTCTCTAGTGGACAATTTCCAAATAAACCAAGCTCTACTTCACCAAGATTAACTACAACTCTGCAGGAACCGATGCAATCTTCTGAGGATGTTTAAGGATTTTCACATGTTGCAATCCAAACGACTATTCACAATCGAACTTAGCATAAATTTAGGGGTTCAGACTAACTTTACACTACATCTTATAATCAACAAGATGCAAAATGTATGAACCATGGAAATTCATCAAACACCATTACATTCTTCATTCAAACCAAAGCACTTTATCTAACAACTGAGAAAACAAAATTCTACTCTAAGTGAGGAAGGTGAAACCATGCAAGTTTTGAAAAAATAAATAAAGTGGACACCATCAAAGAACAATGTTTCACTATTATTATCTCAAAAACTCATCGCAACAATTTCATACAAAACTTCCTCCCCTTACAAATGAAGGGGTCACCCCCTTATATAGGCCTCAAGCCTTGAGGACATGCAAACCCTAATTGGGGTTTCCCCTAGAAGATTCTCCACTCATGCTGCAACAAGGTGGCAATCAACAATTAATGACCCATCATGCCCATATACAATTAATTTTACATGCCCAAAATGATGTACATTTATGCATTAAATGCACCACTTACTTCAAGTTCGTTGTTGTCCTCATTTTTTAATTTTCGAAAACATGACAATCCCTACAAATTTTTGCTTAAAATGTGTCGTTTTTGTCTCCAAGGCACATTTTACAAGGTGAAATCATCAAGGGGTGTCTTTGCCATCGTTGTCTAGGTTTTGGTGAGTTTTGGCCTTCATTTTCCTAGCTTTCTGTTCAATTTCGGGTTTCAGAGCAATCACTACAAGTTGAAGATTTTAGTACTAAATTTGCATTTTTAAGGCTCTAAGGCACACTTTTTGAGGCAAACTACTTGCTTCTCTCATAACTGAACTGATCTTCAGTTCACCCTTGATCCACGTTTCAAATTTTATCGCATTCTAAGTTCGTTTGCTTGGTCTTTCCTCCAAAATCAGGTTTTGATCTCTAAACTACAAGTGGGAAATTTTCCTTCTTTTGCAAGTAAAAGAGACTTTTGCTTTTAAAGTAATAGGAACTTATTCAAACAGTTACAAGTGAAATCTTATAAAGATGTGTAGCTTGTAACTTGTTATATCTTTTCCATTCCTATTATTTGTCTTTAAAGTCACTTTGTAGGGACTTTTTGATCATATCGCAAGTGAATTTAAAATTACAAGTTTATAAGAACTTATAATTCCCCTTTAAAGTTCCTACTCTTTCCTTTATTTTTCTTTGTTTTGTAAGTTTTAAAACTTGTAATTGGGTTTCTGAAACCCGATTACAAGTCTTTTGGTGAGTTTTATGTATTTTTCTTAAAAGTAACTTGTAAAGTGATTTTAAAGACCCTATTACAAGTTATTTGTAAAAACTAACTTGTAATGGGTCATGAAAAAACCGATTTGATTCAAGTAAAGAATTACAAGTCATTTTAAACTTCTAAAAAGTATTTCCAAACCCGAAATCAGTTTTGCAACTGATTTTTACTTGTTCTTGCTCATATGTACCCTGATCGGAGAGATTTTTAACATGAAGAACACTTGGCAGATCTGCAACTTCAATGAATCCTTGTTTCTTGCCCTACTCATGCCACATTTTTGCACATTTTTAATTGGTTTTCTCCTCTTCTTTCATGGCCACGTGTGTAGAGGAGGTGTTTTGATCTGTGTTTTCATCTTCTCTTCACGTTTTAAGGAAGAGCTGAGTCTTTGTTGCTAAGTCAAATCATCTGGGGCAGATTTGCTAAGACATGGTACAGATTTTTGTTTCTTTGTTACTATTTATTGATGCATTTCTTTCTTTGCCCAAATGGTTAGGGTTTGCTGAAAACGTTTTCTATCTAAAGAAACTTTTGTATCTTTCCTCCATGGTCGGATCTCCACAATGCGGTTGCAAGTTTCTTTTATTCCAAGTGTCAAAGTTCTTCATCTGCATTGTTTCACCCCCATTATGGATGATTTGCAAAGTTTTTCCCATTTGCATTACAAGTTGAATTTGCCTTTCATACCAATCATGGCCATAACTGTTAGAGATGCTATGTGCATTCCCAATAAGACAAGCTTGTGTTCTTCCTTTCAAGTAATGTATTTTACCTGTAATCGGGATTTTGAAACCCGATTACAAATAGTGATATTTAACCAGTCTATGCTTTTCCCATCAAGAAAATGCTTGCTTTCAGGTTTGTATGGTCTTTCACCATGTCAAAGTTAGACTCATGTGAATACTTGCACTTGCAGTCAGCCTTCCAAAACCCGAAATTGATCCAAAATGCACTCAAAAACACTTGAAAATGAGTCTCTGGGAACCACTTACAAGTGTAAACTTGTATTTTCCCATTACACATATGAAGTTGTGTGTTCATTCTCCGCAATTGCAAGTTAATGCTCTTGTTTTTCCACACATGTAATGCAGTCCTCAAAACCCGAAATTCACTTGTGAGCCCATTTTCGCAGCAATTTATCCCTTCCCGTGTTAGACTTGTTTGCACACACAGCCTACCAAATCAATAAATTAAGGCATGGGCCTTATTTTGCAAGCAGATTCCAAGACTGGAGAATAATACAAAGAAAGAACAACAATATGAAGGAGTCATACAAGGAGATGGATAAGTGATATGAATGATTGAGAGCATAGAATGCTTTCAAGACAGAGATAGGCATCTTACTTCAGCCTTGCAAAGAACTTCCCTCCTAAAAATCCAGAACTACCCCAAGCAAGAAGATAAGATTGAAGTTTGTTGGCCAAGGACAACAAAGATCATTAAGGATGCAAATTCCCATCCCAGTTCGAGATGTCTTCACTAATCTTGAATACTTCCAAGTTCTAAAATCTTGAAGCAACATGAAGATCATCACAGACAAAGGATGATGTAGTTAGAGTCGTGTCTACGGACACATAGAATAGTTTCAATTATGCATTTGTAATTATCGTTTTGACAAGTTACATGTAACAACAAATTTTGTAATTGCAAGTGTCACTTTCACTTGCATTTTTGTAAACTGTAATTACATGTAAAGCAACTACAAGTTGAGTTAGATTAGGACTGTAGTTGGAATAAGTCATGGTGGTTGAGAGAATTTCTCAAGTTAGTTGGGATCCTCCCACCTTTTTCTCAAAGCTCCTCTCCTATAAATACTCAAAGGTGCTCTATGTAATAGATATGTTTTGGCAATGCAACAAGACTCCGCCAATTTGTATGTACACTCGAAGACTGTGAGCTTAGTTGTAAATCAGATTGCAGTCAATTAAAAGAGGCATATTGCTTTCAAACTTTGTGTTGATTCAAGGTGTTATACAAGAGGGATTCGAGCTCAATCTTGCAAACTTTGAGCTGCTTATTGCATTTGGAGTTTTAGATTGTTTTTATGATTTGATATTGCAGACTTTGAGTTGCTTGTCACGTTTGAAGCTAGTGTAGAAAGCTAAAGTAAGGAGATAACTTGTAGACTTTGTGTTGCTTTTATTTTCAAGACTTGTGCATGTAAGGTGAAGTGCATCATATAGACAGACTTCGAGCTATTGTGTGTTGTACACTGTTATTTTTTAAGGAGGTTGATAGGACAATAAAAGTGTTGAAGACTTTGTGCTTTCATTTTTGTTTTCCCATCTCGAGGAAGTGACGGAGGTCTTTGTGCTTTCATGGAAACTTTGCTTCCCTTTATGTTCCAAAAACCCTACAAAAAGTCTCATTTATGTATTTACCTTTGTTGCTATAACATCTTTTCTGAAATAAGAGAAAAGAATATAGTTTTTTCTGAAAAAAGAGAAGAGGACGTTGTCCCACCTAAATTCAATTAGTGTTTAGTAAGTAATAGTAGGAAAGGGGGAGCCTTCCCTTAAATTAGGAGAATTTTATACTCACACTGTGGCTGAAACCACAATTTTGTGCATCTTTCCTGGTGTACAACATTTTCAACCAACATTCGCCCAACATACAATGAATATTCCCCATAAAGAAATCGTTCATGCTGACATAAATGCCCGTTATTCTCCCATGCGACAGCAACATGCAAAAGGAATCTGCCATAGTATCATCAATGTGGTGTCTGCATGCAAAAGATGCTTCATTATTCAACATGCATTGACCAGCTACCACTTAGCAAGACACCCCTGGAGAGAGAATACTTGATCCAGGAAGAATTTTCTTGAAGTTTTGTATTTTCCTTGTCTTGTAGAAGATTTTCCATCAATTTTCACCATCTCCTATTTTTAAGGAACTTTCCAAAAATAGAGTTCCAGGGTTCCAAGAGAGAGAAAATTCTCTGCAAGATCCAAATCCATCAACATTTTGAAATTTGGATGACTTTTGATGCTTGAAAAATGGATTTTTTTTTTTAAACTTCCGAGGGGAATTCATCCTTGACTTCCATTTTCCTTGCTTTAGAAAAATTTGCATTCCAATCTTGGATGTGGATTCCACAATGTGAAGGAAATTTCACTCTTTCATGTTTTTCCTTGATACACTCCTTTGGTGCCTTCGATCTTGCATGGGTGCTGATTCACCCCTATGGAGGAATTCTCAATTTTCTAGTTCTCCATCACTCTTTGATTTTGGCCCCCTACCTGGTTCTTAGGAGCTATTTCTACTTGGTTAAGGAATTTGGCATTTTAAACTTTTTTCATGTTCACCCTACTTTGACACCCTCTCCTTGACCTCAATGCCAAATTGCCATATAGGAGGAATTTCTACAATTTTTCATTTTCCATGCTTAGACATTTTGGCACTCCTCTTTGTGCATGGGCGCCATTTCCTTGGCTTGGAAGAATTTCAACTTTTCCTTGAGGACCTCTTTTTGGCGCTCCTCTCTTCACTTGGCCACCATTTCACCCATGCCAAGGAATTTTACAATTTGTTTACTTTCCATGCCCACTTTGATTTGGCACTATCCACCTGACTGGGGCGCCAATTTCACTATGTGGTGGGATTTTGCATTTCTTATTTTCCTTAGCCACCCCATTTTGGCGCCAAACCCCTAACTTGGGTGCCAAAATCACAATGTAGTGGAATTTTGCTTTTTGATAATTTTCCATGCTATCTCCATTTTAGCGCCCATTCTTCCACTTGGGCACCAAAACACTATAGAGGTGGAATTTTCAACTTTTTCACCTTTCCTTGGCATCATGGTTCTAGCACCCTTTTGCCATCTTGGGCGCTAAATTGGTCTAGTGGAGGAAATCTTCATTTCATTGCTTTTCCATGATGCCCTAAATTTGGTGCTCAACCTCTGACTTGGGCGCCATGTCCCTTTGATGAAGGAATTTGACTCGTTCCTCTCCAGACTTAGTCAGTTTCGAACCTTTTCCACAATCAGGATGTCGTCTTGAGGAATTGAAGTGATTTTCCAGCTGGACTTTGAGGATTTTCATGTTTTTTGTTTCTGGAATGGATGTCTACACTTAGCCATTTTTTTATGATTTAGGAATGCTCAATCTCCAGTGTCTGCCTGTGAAGAACCTACCACAAATAGACTTTCCAAAAATAGAAAGTGTTTAAAAATGTCAAAGTTACGGCAAAACAAGACACAAAGACACTAAAAATAGAAATTACTAAAAATAGTGAGTTTGATTTTTGGGAAAATTAGACCAACCCGAGAGGCAGTGAATCCCTAAAAAATAGGAACTTTCTAAAAATAGAAGGTTGCTCAAAATTCACTCAAATTTCACGTGGAGGATTAGGGTCTTGATTCCAATGCAACGCTTAGTTTTTGCAAAACCCCAAAGGAAAGGCCTCAAATTCAAGCCTAAAGGTGAAAACCCGAAATCAGACAAAACAAGCTCCAGACTTAGCCAAAATTGCTCAAACGAACTACAACTTGGTCAAACCGACCCCCAAACAATTGCAAACTGAGAAGATTGATGAGACTACCACGAAAAGACCCAAACACCAAAACCAAACGACTGAGAGGGCCTAAAAAGTAGGGGGTCCCCATTTGGAATGGGGCGATGTGTGAAAATGTCACAACAAGTAGATAAGTTGAAAAGCTTTAAAAGCCATATTATATTATATCATTATGTCATCGCCCTAATCATGTCACAATGAATTTAGTCAAAAAAAAAATAATTATATTATATCATTATGTCATCCCCCTAATCATGTCACAATGAATTTAATCAAATAAAAAATAATGATAATATTCATTAACATGTTTATAAAATCAGAAATAAATTCAGTAATAAATAAGATTCAAGAACATATATAACTATATTATCATTGCTCAGAAAATCGTCTTATTCATAAGACATCACAATTTTCTATAATTTTAGATCCAAGAAATTAACGTACCAAGCAAGTAATTATGCTATCTAAGTCTTCAAATATGTAAGTTGTGCCCCAACCATAAGGATATTAAAATAATATTGTAATATTGATATAATGGTCATCTTAGTCAATTAGTATTTAGAAACTTTCATTTATGTCTTTCATCTTTGGTTAGTTTTATGAAGTTTCCTTTCTGTATTTTGTGTTTTTATTCTCGATAGTTTCTGTTATGGAAAGATCCTCTTGTATTCTCTATATAAAGAGCCTTCATCTCCTTTGTAATTAACATATAATGAATTATCATTTCATGATATCAAAGAAAAGGTTGCTATAAGTTTTTTTGGCAAATTTTAACAAGAATAGTGGCTCGTATTCTCTATATAAGGAGCCTGGCTCCTTTGTAATTACTATATAACAAATTAACATTTCATGATATAGCAAAGGTTGCTCTAAGTTTTTTGGCAAATTTTAATAAAAAAAATTGTGACTTCTACCTAGAATTTTTTGCAAAAAAAATTTGAATCGTTTTATAATAGAAAAACGTGGTTTGCTATTGAAAATCAAGAAGAGTTTTCTGATTTTTTTCCACAAAAAATCATGAAGAGTGTTGGATGAATTTTTCCATAAAAATCAGGAAGGGTTTTCTGATTTTTTTCCACAAAAAATCATGAAAAGGTTTTATATGATTTTTTCTATAAAAATTAGGGAGGGTTTTGTATGATTTTTTCCTAAAAATCATGGTCATGGGGTTTCACCATTTTTTCCACAAAACAAAGGTCTTTGCCGATTTTTTCACAAAATCATGTGTAATTTCAGCATTGAATTGAGAGTTTCACGTTTTTTCCACAAAATTGTGGTTTCTTGCAGCTTGTTTTTTGGTTGCACCAAAAGTTTCTAGGGCGAACAGTGTTATTCTTCAAAAGTTTTTACAGTGTTTTTATAAAATCGTGGATGTTGTTACCCAACATCATGTTGGAAGGATTGTGGTAAACTTGGTCATATCCAAAAGTTCTACAGAACCAGGGAGGGTCTTGGAAATCTCATGTCGTAGAGTATTCTAAGAATAAGGGGGCAACCTTCATTGTATCCATGGCCAAATAACTTGCAAATTATGTTGAGTCTTTTGTGGGGTAGTTAGTAGATCCAGCAAAGGTTTCCAGCAAAAAATCATTTTTTGGGGACGGCAAGGGGGCATTTCCTATCATCCCCCCATCCCTAGGTCGTCCTCTTTTCCAAAACAGCTGCAAATCTAGAGGAAACATGTCCCCGAGCTACACTAAACATATCACAAAATGACAATTTTTTTGCTACATGTTTTAGCAATGTTTTTTTTGTGCTTTGCTTATGGTTTGCAATCAAAGGGTCCATTATAAATGTTTATAACAGTGAGAAGAGACTCAGACTCGGCTTGGACTCAGCAAGCTGATTTTTGACTTGGCAAAGACTCGGTAAATCAAAAAACCCAAAAAAATCAGAGAATTTTAAGGATTTAAAGCTTGTTTCATGCATCCATTAATAAATAAACCTTAATGACACAATAACCTCATCAAATAGAAGCTATTTTGATCACATGCGCAAGTATACATGGATCATATAAGTATAAATGGATATTTTAGCTAAAAGAAATAACACATTTAGATATCTGAATATTTTCAAATGTACACAAAAGTCATAGCATATGAAATACATTGTATCAACAGAAGTATCAAAACTAAAAATATAAGTCTATGGCTCAGAGGCATCTGCATTACTCATCCAAACATCACGGCAAGTCATGCATTGGCATCTAAGATAGGTCCTGGATGATGATGTAGCCATGATACATTCCCCGGTCTCAATGACTGGTGTGAATATTCAATTGAAGAATCTAATATCAATGTTTTCTTTAAGCCTTCAAGACTGCATGTTTTCTTGTCAAACTCCTTAACAAAGAGAGACAGCTTTATAAAAGATAAATGCTTATGTTCTAGTTTGACCTTAGCTAGGATACTAATAGATGGGATTGTTCTATGAGTTGTCGGTGCAGGGTATAATGATACATTTTTGCATTATGAAAATGAAATTTTTTGCCAACTTTAACTTAACTTGTATTCAGCAATACAATGGTTGTAGCATGCCAGCTTTGCCTATGGCAGTCCTTGTATACTAAACAAGTTGTCCAATGTATGAAACATGATAATCCTTGATTGTGGCCTTGCAACAAGGGATGTGTTTTTTGTAGATTTAATGATTATGATTCATCATTGGCTATTGCTTGCTTAGACTTATAGTTTGATGGGGGTTTGGGGGCAGTAACCCCTTGTAGGGAGGGGTCTGAGGGCAGCACCCACAACAAGGTCAAGAGGCAACGCCCCTCATGGGATCTGAGGGCAGCATTCCTCGTGTTCCCTGTTGCAATACAAGGTGGGGTCAAGGAACGAAGTCCCCGCCACCAAGCCCAAATGAAGACCTAAAAAACCACACAAACCTTCATGGCTCTCACCACTTTCATATTTTTTTTAAATCCTAGATGGGCATTTCATAAACTAAACAAGCATTGAAAGGTTGCAAGCTTTATTTTTAAAAAAGTAATTAAAATGTCGAATGGCCTACAAGACTCGTAAGGTCTAGCAAATCTTCAAGTCTCGCTCAAGTCCCCAAGACTTGTTTGGCCTAGCTCACCTTGAGACGCACCAAGTCTAGGCAAGTCCAAAAAAGTCTTGTAACTATGTTTTATAATGAAGGGATATTAAATATACCTAGGTAAACAATAATATCATATCACATACTTCATCTAACATTCAATGACATTACAAGATAATGTTGGCTAGCAGATATTGAGAAGTAAAATTACTGTTTAGTTGCCTTTCATAGACTACATGAACCTCTTGAGGGAAAATAGAACAGTGTAAATTTCAGCAGCCCCAGCCAATGGTGCTTCTACAAATATCTCAAGGAGTGCCAATGCCATTAGAAGTGCAAGGCAATTCCTCGCCCAACAAAATCAAAGGGTAAAAAGAGATAAATTAAATCTTAGAAATTATGCTATAATAGTTGTGCACTTGGAATAAAATAAGTGTCAAATGCATACATCTATATTTGAGGGAGTCCATCATACAGTCGAATATATTTGGCATAAATAATTGTTCTTCTTATGATGCACAATGGGATCATCTTTTGGATCTAAATTAAGAGATAAAGCCAATGCATCTAAAAACCTATCAACTAACCCCTCGAACAAGACATTAAACAACAAATGTAAATAAAAATAGCATCATTAAGATTATCCATCCATCTCATCATATGAATAAACTAGCCAAGACACAGCAAAAAGTGAGAGGATACCAGCAAGTCAAAGTCTCGCTCTTTGGGTGATTTCTCATCTGTGATAGGAACTCTTTCATAATCAACAAAGTAATCGTGTTGTAGTTCCAAATATACCTGAATAAAGTATTAAAAGAGATCAGTTACAGTCAAACACAACAAATACAAGAAATTCGTGTATACCTCTAAAGGAGTCTGCACGGAACCTCCAGTAATTGGTTCCCATTGGTCCACCATTTGACCATCTGGCAACTCATCCGTAACGAGAATTTTGTTTCCATAACTGTCAAGGAAACAACCAAAGGAAACGCAACCAAAAGTAACTTTCAAAAGAATTTCACATATAAAAAATGTATATAAGAATTGTACAATGACCAGCAATATGATTCAGAAGGGATTCTTTAAGAGTGCACAAGAAAAGGCTATTACCATGTAGCTTCCTGTAATATGTCCTCCTTCAAACGAGCTTCCATTTCTTCAACTCTAGCTCTATCAATTCCCTAATGAAGGGAGAATAGCGAATAATGTCAATCAGAATAAAGCATAAACACATTATTTACATCTTTCGCTTAAAAACACTTAGCTTCTGTCTCTTTGTGCATAACAAATGAGGGAATCCAAAAACTCTTCATACAAGGATATCTCCAGACCAAAAGACAATAATTTGCAATCAAGGAAAATGAAAAAAGAAAAGTTTCAAGAAACTCTAAAATGACAGGTAAGGACCCACTTAGCATCTCAGTTTACTTGTTTATCCTCTATTTCAAAGCAAACAGAAAGAATGAAAGTATGGCAAGATGCTTTTTCACACAGTGGCAATTTCTGCCTCATAGTATTAATAGCATACATGTTCCATTATGTCCTATTCTTCCTATTCTACACACACGTCCTCAGATTTCTTAAACAATAGTCTATACCATTAAAACATTAATTGGTCAAGAGGGTTGCAGTAAAGCATCAGTCATCCTCTTCTTTTCAAAATTATCACAAATAAAATAAGCACCTGAGTTGTTTACTTTTTCAATAATTTACAAAAACTAACAAGCAGCTCTTTATTCAGATAGGTTCAATTAGTAAATCAGCTTTCAATTAGAATTGTTATTTAGAGGGACAAGAAAAAAGGGTTCTAGGGTAAAGTTGGGCTGTTGAAAATCTACCAGAGCTATAAAGTGTGTGCTAAGCAAGTAAGCATAATGACATTACTAAGTTACTTTTGAATAATATAGCATCAAAAAACCCCAACATTTCTACAATCAGTATGCATTTATAGACATGGAACATGCACTGAGGTTATCATAAAATGAAAAGTGTAAGCAGCCATTACATAATTTATTTCTTACAAACTCCCTTTCATATCTTGGTTTAAGAAGATACTAAGAAAATTAGATAGGGATCATTTAATTTTTGCATAGAGCAAATGAGAAAAACGGATTAGATCTAACTACAAATACCACGATCGTTCTATGATAAGTAGCAAAGTGCAAAGGTCAAGTTTCATGAAGAAACTTCAACAGGTAGATGATTTAGAGGAAACACATTCCTGATATGTCATGAATGTTTCATGCATCACAATTAATAATATACATAAAAAAGGATGCAGAATTCAGATTCTTAATTAGTAACAATATGGCAATTCAACAACATGCTCATGCACAAGAGAAAACTCCTCCCTTCTGAGCATGTGGTACGACACTGTTTAAACTGACTCCTCCATCAATTTAGTTATCTAAAGATGTGCAGCAAGAAGTTGATATGATATAATGAAACTTTTCCAGGAAGCTACAACTCATACAGCCCACACCACTGAGCAATCAATTATACCCCCATGACTAAAGTTAGCCCATTTCATGGCTACAAACATCTCATATCATTCTGCAAATGCTACTTTTAGACCTACAAATTTTTCAAGTAGGGCAAAAACTACAAAACAAGCCTTAAATATTCCTCTTAACTGCTTGGAAAATCAAACCTACAAATTTCTTAGATGGAAGCCAGGGCCTCAAACTTACAAATATCCTTGGGATAAGGATGTGATGGCCCCTCCTTAATTTTATAAGGATGGCCTTTTTCCTGCAGTGTGCTGGGTTTTAATTTCCTACTGATCGAATCCAAAGGCTCCATCTTACCAATTCATTGTAATGTTCCTTTTTTGTAAAATGCCCTAGTTTGCCCTAGGTTACAACTCTTACCTCTTAAGGGTGGGTTAGAGAGGGAATTCCATTATCTCTTTAATGGAAAAAACCCTGCAAACAAGTTAGGAAATTCATCTATAACATATAAGTGACTAATGATTACAATAGAAATGAGACTCGGACTCGGCACGGACTCGGCAAGGCTGACCCGACTCGAGACTTGGCAAAACAATCGGCAAAACTCGGCAAGACAAGGCAAAATACCAGTTTCTAGTGAGTTTCACCTAAACCGAGTCCTTGGAGAGTCCCGAATCCCTAAGACTCAGCTAGGGTCACTCGGCTCAGGACTCGGAGAGTCCTAGCGAGTCCTGGAACTATGTAATAAATAAATAATACAAGCATACTAACTATAAAACAAAGAGAGACTAATTATGATCCATAAAGTAAAGAAGCACTAACTATGATGAAACTTAAAGCAATTTGCAACTACAAACAACTATAAATGTAGAGATCAGAATCATAGGTCATAACTAAAGGAATCCCAATCATAGCAAGCTAGGATGGGTAACTTGATAGGGCGTCTTAACAACCATTCTCCCTTAGCCAAACCACAGTTGATAGGGTATACCCTATCAATCATTCTCCCTCAATCAAGCCACACTTGATAGGGTGTCTTATCAACTGTTCTCCCTTAATCAAGCCCCACATGTGAGGATGTCTAAACCGTTCTCCCTCCATCAAACCATACTTGTGAGGGTGTCTTTATCAACCGTTCTCCCTCATACTAGAGAGGGTGTCTTATCAATTGTTCTCCCTTAATCAAGCCCCACTTGTGAGGGTGTCTAAACCGTTCTCCCTCCATCAAACCATACTTGTGAGGGTGTCATTATTAACCGTTCTCCCTCATACTAGAGAGGGTGTCTAAAGTTTAAACCATTCTCCTTCATGTGCTAAAGAAGGTGTCTAAACCATTCTCCCTCATGTGCTAGAGAGGGTGTCTAAACCGTTGTCCCTCATGTTGTAAATCTTCATAACTACAGCTGATTACAATAATCAGACATAATATATATATATATATGAAACATCATATTCCATCATATTAAACATAATAGATCACACAGTATGAGTCAGAAAGAGCAGATTGGAGATAACATACAGTGAACAATCATAACAACAATCTGTGATCAATAATAGTATGCAGAAAATATTATCAGAAAGATGCACAGAGCTTCATACTAGAATATCGTCTTATCTTAACAATAGTTTCAGATTCAATCTCTTTATTATGTTCACCTCTTCCAAGATTGTTTGATGCTTTTCCTTTGGGTGGCTGTTATGCTGTATATAAACCCTCAATTTGCATGGAAAGTTATGTCTTTCCAAACGGTTACTATCCTTGCAAAGGCGGTGACTCCTCATATCATGTCTTTTGCCTTAACTAATTAATCTGCTGCTGATTATTGCACCTAATCAAGGATTATAAATAATACTTGTTAATGTAAACACAATTCTTATCGTTTCCTTAATCCATTTGCTAACATGCTAATGCTTCATTGACATATAATAAGATCTCTTCCTGGTTGGTATCACTACTCTGCAATAATTAAGCGTGCCTTTTTGTATAGTGCTTGTTGTTTTTAGATCATCCTATGCATTGGCCTTACATATGCCTTTGTTTGAGTATGGAGACGGCCTGTAACTTCATAACAGTTCTGATCTGATCTGCTTGATGTTGATGTCACTAATTGCTTTTGATTTCTTTCCTTTATATCTCCCAGTTTGAAGGAGGTGTCACACCTCTTCATCATATATGCCCTTTGGCAAGAGACACGCCCTTTCACCATTAGCACCCTTTGAAAGAGTGCAACTCTTCATTATATCTGCCATTTGAAAGGGAGACAACCTCTCACGATCAGAACTGCACTTCTTATTTAAATCAGGTCTGCATTTCTGATTCACAAATTATCCCCTCTCAAATGAGGTTCTCTTCTCCCTGTTATATCCCATGTTTTAGGGAGTCACAACTTTTCATTCCATGTCTTTTGACCATTCATTATCTTAATTGAATTTTAATTATATTTAATTGTATTCTTTTATATTTAAATTTAAATTTTATTTTGTTTCTATTCTTTTGAATTTTATTTTTTTAATATTATTAATGACCATTAAATTCTATTTCAAAGTGGAGACATTGCATTCATTAAGATGTTTTATAAAAGAAAAAACAATTTAAACAAAACTGTGGGTAATCATGGATCCAAGGGTCTAAGAGGCAGCATCTGTTTTTGGAAGAAAAGACAAAAAGTTAATTACAGTTAATTGTTGCTAAAAGACAGAGGGTGAGTAGCATCTTTTGGAAGAAAGGGGTATAAAAGAAGTCAAGAAAGTAGGATGGAGGGGCATCGTAGAAGACATTTTTATATGATTCTATCTATTGTGGACAAGATTTGTGCTCTAACAGCCTGAAGACAGAACCCCTCCAGACCTGAACATTAAAGGACGAAAACTCTTTTCTTTCCTTGCAGAGTTGGTCGACGGAAACCCCCAACTCAAGTAGATCTCAATTTGTTTTCTAAAAGCATTCCACTGTGTTAAATTGCTGCAACCTTCAAGTAATTCAATAATTCTATAAAAACAAATATTGGACATAAATATAAGCTGATTTCTAAGTGTTCAAAATAATAAAAAATTTATTAACAGTAACCATTAAGTTGGTAATAAAATCAGAAATTTCTTATTGATATTTGACTATGCAAGTTTTACCAGGAGTTAAATCTTATTATATTTAAGAAAAATAGGGATAAAATGAAAAAGGGACAAAACAAAGGATGTATTGTCCCGTTACTCTAATCAGCTTCACTCAAATCATTTCAGAAGAATATCCCGCAAGCCTTGTATCTTATAAGATTGTGAAAGTAGACTCACAGCCACTAGACCACCAACTCAAGCATCACCATGAGGCCAGTTTCAAAGCCCGGTGAATCATCAAGACGAATATATTCCAAAATGTAAACCAGTGATTCCTAGTGATAACTCCAAAACTATCCAATCAGTAATGCCAATCACCTCTTATGTCCCATAGTAAAGCAAAATCACCTTTTGTGGTCAGCTATGCAACCAAGATCAATATTCTACCCAAACATGCCTTAATTAGCACTCCACCAAATGCTGAACCAGAAATTAAAACGGTGCAAGAGAATTTTGAAAGCTTGAATCTAGCATGCTATGTCGAGAGTGCATCAAAGCTCATGCGTTATATTAGTAGATTAATCATGGTATCAGTCAACTATGATCCGAAATTGCAGAACACAAAGCTTAATTCTCCATATATGGCACCACCAAGTGCTGGGCAGAGCCATGCATATGACTCGAGGGCCAGATTCAACACTTCATTTTGGCATGGTCCAACTCTTACCAACAAAACACGTAGAACCTGTTAGGTCTTGCAAATTTTCATACCCTCATCTCATTTCACATCATATATCACCTATGTTACTAGATTCATGAGAAACGGCCTAGAATCAAATTCGAGTGCAGTCCGGGTCCGAGTTCGCCCAAGGTTCCACTTGGGCGCCCAAATTCGCTGTGGGTTTAGCAAAGGTGTACAACCAAAAAAGGGCCCCACAATGAAAAAAAAAAATTAAAACTTAAAAAAGCCCCCCCAACCCTTAATTTCACCTTGCCTTCCCTTATTTTAGTCATTTCACCTCATTTTTTCACACAAAACTTGCATTCTCACCATTTTTTCCAGGCTGGCTTTGAAGGTTGTTGCATTTTTCTTCGAAGGTGAAAGCCATAGTTTTATAACTCGTGGACTCGCCACGGACTCCCAAGTCCATGGGAGCGAGTCCATCTAAAAGACTCACGAGTCTTTTGCAAGGACTCGCGCGAGTCTTTTGCACGGACTCTCGAGTCTTTCAGATGGACTCGCGCGACCCAGAAAAAAAGTAATGCAGGCTTTAAAAGTGAGTTTTTTTTTAATTTTTTTGCCTTCATTTGGCCTAACTGAGGGAGTGAAAAATAAAAGCAAAATAACACCCGACGCCTTTATAAAAAAATTAAAGTGCCTTGACCCCAACTTGGGGGCGCTGCCCCCAAACCCCCATCGAAAAATATAGGGGGAAACTGCGCCAATGGAAGTAGGGAAAATTTAACCTCCGAGTCTAATTAGGCTCCATATAACAGCATAATTAGCATTGAAGAAATCTTGGTATTATACATTTTAGAGTTGAAAGTTTGAAACTATGAGTATGTAACATGTGTAATGTTTCAATTATGGCTCTTATGTTCTCTAAATGCATTAATTTCTTTATGTTTTTTTGTAAAACTACGGTTTGTTTTTTTGCCGAGTCATTCGCGAGTCTTTCACGAGTCCGAGTCCGAGTCCAAATTTTTGGTTTGCCGAATCCATGGCGAGTCTAAGTTTTTAAACTTTGGTGAAAGCTATGGAGAACTAAGATGCACACCAAAGACTTAGGAATCGTTGGAGAAGGAAGATTTAACTATCACACGTAAGAAAATCTTCATTTGTTTCAAGTATTCAACAATTTTTTCAAGATTTTTCAATTTATTTTTTTTTATTTTTAAAGTTCTGAATTTTTTTGTTAACTTTTTATGCATAATAAGGGGTTATGATGCTGAATTGTTTTCAATTTTTTTCAATGATGTTTTCCATTTTAGGTATCATTATTCATATATAAT
The DNA here is from genome assembly GCF_030272615.1 of Cryptomeria japonica. NCBI lineage: Eukaryota > Viridiplantae > Streptophyta > Pinopsida > Cupressales > Cupressaceae > Cryptomeria > Cryptomeria japonica. The sequence continues at coordinate 215,472,531 of NC_081408.1, read as the reverse complement.
GGCTAGAAGTGAAAGTTCTAGTTTAATTGACCAAGGCAGAAATCAAAAGAGCCCTTTCAAAATTGATGCAACTTCACTACTTAGGCATCATACAACAATGATTAAACAGATTCTAGTGGTTCGAATTTTTCTATGGCAGTGTAACCATTGCAGCATAGAGCATGCACGCCCTAAATATCAAGTGAAAATTCACTTATGCACCATCCCTAGACACGGAATAAAAGCTTCTTGGGGGCCAGATGGCAAAGGAATGCCACAAGATCTAATAGTTGATTATATTGAAGAACATGAGGAAGCCAACATGAAAAGCAACAAATCAAAGAATGATCATCCTCTTCCCAAGAAAAGCTCGATGAAACCTCCTAGTGCCTTGACACAACCATCTAGCCCACATCCTCTCATGCCACCACCTTCTGAACCAAAGAATGTTTTGGTTACACAAAAAAAGACCCATTGGATAAGGCCTTCAAAAATGAAATCAAAGAGATTGCAGGCCAGAGCATTGCTCATTCCATTTATGGCAATGGGCTTCCTTTCAACATTGTTAGATCACCTTATTGGTGGGAGATGGTAAATACCCTTTGCAATACACCTCATAATTATGTTAGTCCCAAGTATGAAACTGTGCGAACCACATTATTGGTGAAGGAGAAAGCTTCAATAGAGATCATTGAGAGTGATCAAAGATACATGGCTGGAAACAAGTGCGTCCACCATTTATGATGGATAAAAAGATTGCAAAAATAGGCCATTGATCAATGTTATAGCGGTGTCCCCTAAAGGGAGGAAGTTTATGAAGGCAAGTTTCATTGCCAATATCCTCATAGCATCCATTGACATGGTGGGGCCTAGAAATGTTGTCCAAGTTTACATGGAGACCGAAGTGATTCAAGTGTTTGTGATTAATCATCACATGTCACAAGCCATATTCAAGACCTTTAAGTTGGAGTTGTTGAAGGTAATTTAAATTTTATTTTTTAATTGTTTAATTTTTTTTATATTTGATAAATGACATGTATTTTTTGTGACATGTCAGGTTGTCATAACACGATTCGTATCTCACACAACCTTGAGGAGGGTATGGAAGCAATCAAACACCTAAAGAAAGTAAGAGCATGGATCCTTTGATCATGAGTGGTGGGATCATGTAAAATGTGTTTTGAGTTTCACTGAGCCCATTATGAGCATGATTAGGTATGCTAATACTGATCACCCATGTTTGGATGAAATTTATGATGGCATGGACTCCATGGTGGAAAAATAAGAACAATAATAGAGGCCAAGGAACATGACCCAAGGGAATAACTTTTCAAAAATTCTACAGCAAATTATAATTGACTATTGGAAAAAGATGACCACTCCCTTACATCTCTTACCATTTGCTTTGTCCCCAAAGTTTTATAGCAAAGAGGTACTTGCATTGCCAAGGAGGGTGGCACCATGTAGAGATGTGGAGATTGCTATTAGCTAAAAAGGCTGCATTTAGAAAGATATATTCAGAGATGAAATTCAAAATATTGTCTTGAGTGAGTTTAGCCAATTCGTATCTTATAATGTCCCCTACTAGGAGGCTATCAATTTCCAATGTTGACATACATTACTATGCAACTAAATCAAATTATTTTAAGAAAAAACAATGAATAATTCATAGTATATTTGATAGTTAACATATTTAAACCGACTTTCTTACTTCTCTCCAAACTCGACCCTAAGGAGGACAGGGAGTACTTGTCATAGGGTGCTCAAATGCCAATCTACAAGTGGATTCTCTCAAGGTTTCCAAAACACATATTCATACCCATCTTGGAACTATGCCCTCGGAGTTTCAGAAATACATGCCTTAGCCTATCTCGAGATTTGCCCAACTTGCAAGGAATTACTCCAGCCATTCTGTTGATGTGTTCTTATGCACTATACAACACAAAATAAAATACTAAGTATTCTATCCTCTCTTGAACAAAATCCTCCCAAGTGCTAAATTGCGTGATCAAATGGGATGATTCCAAGGTTTCAAATGTCAAGTCTTCACGTGCTCTTGGATAGATTCAATGTGTGAGGTGATTTGTTGGAATCAAAAGGGGGACTTACATCGATACTTGAATGTTTGAATGTTGTTGGAACGTGTAATTTTACTTGAATTTAAAACAAAAGGCAAAAGAGATAGGGTTTAGGAAGCTAGTCTAATCCTAGTGAAATTCTACTAGAATTTGCTTTGTCATGCAAAGCAACAACTCCACAAAGCTAGTGTGATCTTCTAAGGTAATCTTATGATGTTCAAATCACCACCAACAACATAGACACCATCAATGTGATGCATATCAATGGGTGAGTAGCAATCAAAGTTAAGCTTATAAAGAGTTCGGTTGACCACGCAAAGTACTTGGCAATCAACAAAATACTAGTATTAACGTGCAAGTTTCACCATTAATCATCCACAATAGCTTCCATCCATTCTATCAACATGAAAATAAACAAGACGTAGTGACCATGCATATGTTGAATCAACACATGAATTTCACAATATCTTCAATGAAAATAATATGCTTCTTGCAACAAAGTCTTCGCAACAATCTCCTTTTCTCCCACTCTACTCCAACTATCTATTATCTAATGTCTATTGATCAACTATCAATTACTAACTACTCTCTCTTACTCCACTATTCACCTTTACAAATGAGAAAACTGAGCCTTATATAGATATCTCTTTACAATGAGTGGCTCAAATTAATCCACAATCAATAGCCAAGATTACAAGATGAAAACCCTAATTAGAGTTTGTTACAACAATCTCTTTTTCGGCCAATGAAGAAATTACATTTGATTTGACATATGTTCCACATTGAAAGTGAACCAATAGAAAATGAGGTTAGGTATCTTGTATTTCGCGCCTCCATTGAATAAATCAAGTACATTGCATTTGAACATGCTAATGTGGAATCCTTTGAATGGTCAATGATGACAAGGATGCCACCTTAGTTTGCTCCTCATTGACAATGAAGGCATCATCTTGATCAAGCTGACTCTCTAGTTTTGATTGTTTAATTTGCCTTGCTTAAGCGAATCCTTTTATCTTCTTGCTCGAACTGGCTGGCTTCTTGACAAAATTTTGATCATGAATCTTTTCTCTTTGAAGTCCTTTGTTACTATCTTTGATTATCTTCAATGTTATATCTTGAATTGTTGATCATCTTGTCGTCCTTGCGAATGTTAAAGTTACTAAGTCTATCATTTTTCTTGTATAACTCTTGCTGTTGATCTTTTGACACAGCACTGTTGGGACCTTGATGCTAGCTGCATTGATATCCCTTGATGAAGTCCATTTGCTCTTGAACTCTGGCCTCACATCCTTATGCTTCCCTTGTATTCACTTGCAATCATAATTGCAAGAGGATTATAATTTGAATTAAAACATTAACTAATTACATCTTCAAGCATAAATGATCTTTCATGTATTTCATTTAGGTCTAGGCCTAATTGCAACCCCACAAACCTCACTTAGTTTTGGCCTTACGCTTAATCCTGCTTATGTTTTTATCAAGGTCTGCACGCTTCAACCTACCTTCACCTCCTTGCTTAGGCGCATTTTCATGCTCCATTTCCACAAGATTTTTTTTTTGCTAGAGCGCATTTTCATGCTCCATTTGCACAACATTTTTTTTGCTAGAGCACATTTTCATACTTCAGCACAAATGGAGGGTGCAAGATTGATGCTTAATTGCACAAAAACCTAAAGGAGGGCGCAAATAAGTTCATTCGCACAAATGTTGCTTGCTTTAGCAGATTTTTTACATTTAATCGCACAAAACTATAGTTGCAAGAAACAAATTGAGGGTTCATTTGTACAAAAAAACTTGAAGGAGGCTGCCTTTTTATGTTCATTTGCACAAAATTTACAATTTTCAAGCTCTTCAACTTGGGCGCATTTGGTATGTTCGTTTGCACACTTTCTTGCTAAGGTACATTTTTCCCTCCCATTTGCACAATTTGGTTGTCCTTTTCATCTTTGATTATACAAATCATTCATTCAAATGTCTATGTTGACATTGCTCTTGCTCAAATCATCCTTTTCTTGGCACATTTTTGGGGTTCATTCACACAACTTGGTTGCTCATGGTGGGCAAGCTACTATGAAGACCATGACTTGAGCAAAATCGAGACTTAGTCAAATTTCACTTCCACACCCCAATTCATCAATCTTGACCGCTTACCTAACATTGCCCTAGGTTATCTCATTTTTCCTACCTCTCTAGCATGGGTGCAAATCTTAGGTCCATTTGCACAACTAGGGTGCAAAATGTATGGGTGTATGAACAATGCGCCTAGATCTATACTTAGTCAAATTCTCGTTTCACTCCAACTTGGATGTTACCTTGCTCCATTTTTGTTGTCTTAGTAATGGATTTAAGATTGCTTAGATATGAAGAAGGGAAGGTAAGTCTAGGTGCATCAACGTTGCTAGACCCTTCAGGAATGACTCTCAACACTTAAACAAATTCAACCCTAGCAACCTAGCATCTTTCTTTGCAACTTGACAACTTCTTGCTTCTTGACAACATTTGCAACTTTGCAACCTCGGCATCTCTCGACAACCTAACCTCGACTCCTCATGCAGGACTGACAAAACCAACCTCCACTCATAAGTAAAGGTTAACAACTAAGAAACTATTGCCAAGCAAAACACTAAACCAAAGCAAAAACTGGAGGTCCTCATTTGCAATGGGGCGATGTGTGAAAACATCACAACACATTCCCTACAACCCATCTATCCTCAAAAGGGGCTATAGCAATAGACTAAGGGATAGGTTATATATATATATGGACCATAAGTTGGCTCTTAGCCTTATTATCTTTCAAATATTATATTTTGTAAAGCAGTACTAAATCGTACCCTTTCCATTACACTTTGATGCCAACCGATGAATAGTAACTTATTGGTCTGTGAATGAAATCTGTAATTCTTCTTCAAATCACCAAAATCGATGCCTTTGAGTTGGTGTTTGAAGCGTCCTTTATACCTTTATTTCTTAAAGGACATGATTCTTGGAATGGTCGTTTCACTTAAGAGTCACAACCTATCCCTTTAATGAACACCACTTGTTAACCAATGAATTGATTTAAGTAAGATCATCGCACCTCTTGGTAGTAATTCAGACATGTGATTACTACCTCTATTATGCAGACTGCTCCCTTCTATTATATAACTGATCTGATCTTAACCAATTAATCTCTTCATTTATTGTTATCATGGTAAAGTAATGGATCACTGCACTAATGATCTTCACTAATTAGACATAATCATTGTTCCAATAGACAACATATTTCTTCATAGGGTGCTGATTCATTTATGTAACATCCTCCTTAATTAATAACAATCCAACTATGATCGATAGCATTCCATATGATTTTTTATGTAGTCCAAATCCATATTTTAATCGCTGTTCATATTGTACTAAGTCGGGGTCATGATAGTCCGCCCTTCTCAAAATTGCTTGTCCACAAGCAATTTCAAGTTTGGATGATTGAAGATTTCTTCTACTTCCCATGTAGCATCTTCTTCAAGTAAGCCCTTCAATTTGATTAAGAATTTGGGGATGGTCTTATTTCTTAATTGTTTTTCCCTCATATTGAGGACTGCTTCTAGCTCCAAGATCAGCTTACCCTCGTCATCCAATAGAGGTAACTCTACACGTGGAGTAATTTGTTGTGCAAGGACTTTTTTAAGTCCTAATACATGGAAAACATTGTGAATTTTGCTGCTCCCAAGCAATTCTAATTCATAAGGTACCTCCCCTATCTTCTTTAGGATCTTGTAAGGTCCATAAAAGTGAGGTTTCAGCTTTTCTGCTCCACTGGTCTTGATGGAAGACTGCTTGTACAATTGTAGCCTTAGGAATACCAAATCTCCAACTTTAAATGTTTTGGGAATGGTGAAGGTTATCCTTGAGAATGTTAATGATATCCACATTTTGCTGCACACAATCTTTGGCGCCTAGTACTCTACCTTCTTGGAGAGCCAAACTTCCAAAAGAAGTTGCTTCATAACTGTATAAAGCCTTAGATTGACTCATTTCAATTGATAAGTGATGAGTTCTATTGTAGCAATACTCGCCAAGGTGTAACCACTTGATCCATGCATTCTATTGGCTAGTGACGTAGTTCCTCAAATATCCCTCAAGCCATTTGTTAACAATCTGTCTGACCATCAATTCTAAGAGTTAATTCAATACCTACCAATCTGAAGAGTTCTTGCCAAAATAGGCTAAGAAATCAACTATCCCTGTCACTAATAATGTTCTTGGGTAACCCATGTAATCTGAACACTTCTTTGAAAAAAGATTTTAGCCACTTGGGGTGCCCTATATTCTGTAAATATGGCCGTAAAAAGAGCATACTTGGTTAGTCGATCCACTACTACATATTTACAATCCTTTCCTTAGATTTTTGGAAGCCCCTTTATAAAATCCATAGAGTACTTTCCTACTTTTGGTTGGGTATCCGATCCACTACACCATTAAGCACACTACATTCGCATGTATAAAGCGCACTCACGCTTTTTGTTCCAATACAGCAGAAAAGAAAATGAGCTACATTTTCCCCATAAATATGGCATCACATATATTCTTAATGACCATCTCAAATCACCATGATTCTTCCACCACGCATAAACAAAACACGCAATACAATACACACGGAAAACAATATTTGGTCTTTATAAAAAAACGTCTTTATTCCATTTAACATGCCCAGCTTAGATACCGTGAACCTCTTCCGACATTAGCTCCTTAAAAAAAACGCACCAATAAACTTCACCATCTTTGAGACAAAATCGCCTAAAAATAAAAAGCATCGAGTCTAGTAGTTATTAATGAACCTTAGACAAAGTCAGAGCCGTCCCTCACAAAATAAATTCTGACCTGAGAATATTTAGAATGAATGCACATTAAATTTGCCAACTGTCAAAAACAATCGCTGCTCAAGAGTAAAGAAACTGTACTCAATAAACAACTTGCCTTGAAAAATTGCACTTCCTTCCAAAAATATATATATATAAAATATATCAATCACTTTTTGACAAGTCACCATGATAAAGTGGCATGAAAGGCTGACAAGTAGGCACCAAAGAAGCTGATGAAAACATACTCCCTACTCAAACAGTGTCATGTCCCTTTTTCTAAAAATAACACTTACTAAGGCCCCATTGGCCAAAAATAGTATGCCAACTCTGACAGGATACATTTGGAAAGATTATTTAATTAATATTCATTATCTCCCCTTTCCAAAATCAGCAATTTCTATTTTTAGTAAGCTCAGCTTTCCAAAAATAGTAAATAAGGACTTTTGGATAAGACTGGAAAATAATATCTTTTTGGGTGATTTAATCAAATCAACAATAATTATTTATTATTAAAGATATTATTTTGAATTTTCTACTCAAGTGATATGTGGGTTTTTGGAAAGTCTTATTTTAGCAACATTTTGAGTTCCATTGCCCGTTTGATATTGTTGGCAAATGGAAAGTTTCCTTGAGACTTGTAGGAAATTGGAGACACTTAGAAACAAGAAACTTTCCTTTCCTTGGGAGTGGGATTTTTGGTGCTCATTTTGGTTTGAATTTGAATTCTGTAAGTGATTTCATATATGCATGGAATTGGCTCCATTTGGATTCATTCTATCTTATCATTTCAGGATGCTGGAAAAAAATTTGAGGAATCGTTGAAGAATTTGGGCAGCAACTTGATCGACTTTGTGTTCTATTTTTTGGGGGTACTGTTGTGACCATTTCACTCATCGCCCCATTGCAAATGGGGACCCCTGCTTTTTTGCTTTCTAGGGTTTGTTTTCTAGGTCTTTTAGGGTTTTGTCTGTTAGCCTTTAGCTTTCAAGTGTCGCCAAGGGGATCACTTGGATAGCAGGTTCTGCTTGAGTTAGGTCAAGTTGGTGAGTGATGAAGTCTGGAATGTCCTGATCCTGAAATTTGGCTAAGTCTGGAATGTCCTGATCCTGAAATTTGACTAAGTCTGGAAAACTGAAAATCCTCCAAAAACTAGATTTTGCAATATAGCTCCTGGAGGTCTGAAACCACTCTCAAACATCCTGAAAGTATATATGGAATATAACTTAAAGTATAATACTTAAATGTTATATTCCATAAAATTATCCTGACGGAGAGTCTAAAAATGTCAAATTTCACTCCTGACCCTTCCAGAGGATCAAAAGCGAATTTCACTCCTGACCCTTCCAGAGGGTCCAAGGCGAAAATCAACCTAAGATTCATTTCTTGCCTTATTTGACCAAATTTGGATTTGCAAGGCATTTTGAAGGGAAAAGTGGACATGTTTGGACTTTGGAATTGTTTGAAAACCTTGAAAAATGATGGATTCTAGCCTGGAAGAGGAATTTTGCTCCTGACCCTTCCAAAGGGTCCAGAGCGAAATTCATCATAAACTTCATTTGCCACCTTGTTTGAGCTTGAAACCTTGTTCCTAACTTGGAAAGTGGTCTAATTTTGCCTTGTGAAGTGGTTTGAAACTTAAAAATTGAGCAGTTTAGCCTGGAATAAAGATTTCGCTCCTAACCCTTCCAGAGGGTCCAGAGCGAAAATCTTATTTGAGCTTATTTGTCACTAATTTTGGCTAACTTTTTTATGTGCAGGGTCTCTGGGAATGAAGATTGGACATCATTTGATACATTTGAAGACTTGGAAACATGCAAAATGAAGAATTTTGGACAAGGAAGGCAATTTCACTCCTGACCCTTCCAGAGGGTCCAGAGCGAAATTCCTCATAATCACATTTTTGGCCTTCCTTGGACGTGAGACTTTATTCCTAGCATGATGAAAGATGAAAACCTACCTTGCAAAGAAGTTTCAAGTTGGAAAAATGATGATTTTTGGTCAAGAATGAAAATTTCGCTCCTGACCCTTCCAAAGGGTCCAGAGCAAATTTTCTCAAAATCACCCTTTGCTATCAAGTTTTGCTAAGGCAAGTATGGGATAAGGTGAAAATAGAAGGAATTGAGCCCAAATGAGAAAAATCGCTCCTGACCCTTCTAGAGGGTCCAGGGCGAAAATTCTAAAACCTATCTTTTCTTCCAAAGTTTGGGCAAAGCTAAACTTAAGCATGGGTTTGAGGAGACTTTTGAATTGCCTTGAAGTGAAATTGGATTGTTAAAAATGAAAATTTTGAAGCCAAGAAAGAATTTCGCTCCTGACCCTTCCAGAGGGTCCAAGGCGAAAATCTCAAAATCCCCTATTTTGCCTTGCAGGAGCAAACCAAGCTTGGATGGAGTGAAAGAAGAAGACCTTTGCCTAGCTTTGTAAAGTGGATTGAAGTTGATATGATGAAAGAGTAAGCCCAAGGAGGAAAAATCGCTCCTGACCCTTCTAGAGGGTCCAGGGCAAAAAATCCTAAATCCACTTTTTTCTCCAAGTTTTGAATGAGACTAAGCCTGGACTACAGTGAAAAAGCCTATTTGAGATGCCTTGAAGGGGGTGTGAACTTTGAAAAATGAGAATTTTGAGCTCAGGAGAGAATTTCACTCCTGACCCTTCCAAAGGGTCCAGAGCGAAATTCCCCTAAATGCAATGTTTCCTTCAAAATTTTGATGAGCTAGCCCAGTGATGGAGATAAATGAACCCTGGAAATTGCCTTGAAGGAGTTTAATAATCAAACTAAGGTGAAATTATGACCTAGGATAAAAAATTCGCTCCTGACCCTTCCAGAGGGCCCAGGGCGAAATCCACATTTTCACCTAATTTCCTCCTATGAAATACCAAAATTTGAAATGCAAGACTTTAATTAGGTATGAATTCACCCTCCAGGAGATTTTGGAGTCGAGGTATGGGATATTCAGGACTAAATTGAGAAAATCGCTCCTAGCCCTTCCAGAGGGTCCAGGGCGAAATCTTGAAGAAACTTCACTAAGCCTCAAACAAACCTTGATATTCCCAAATTTCGCCAAATTTGCCAAATTCAAGACATTTGGGAGGTTGAATTAGATTCGCATTAATTAAGGCATTGGCAATTTAATAAATTAATTTTTAGGCCTTGAAATAATTAAAAAATCCACCTTGGAAGCATTAAAATTAATTTTGAAAATGAAAAAATTAAGTTGAGCGCTCAATATTTGTTATTTGCATTTATTTGCCAAGTCGGCCATCCTTCAAAAGGGGGTTTTATTTCATTTTATTTCCTTTTTGTCAAGTCGGCCTCAACAAGAATTAGGGTGAGCGCCCTATATAAGGGAGGTGTATTGTGGACAAATGCAAATCATTCATTCATCCCTTCTAAGTGCAAAATTGAGGAGCAATTTGAGGAGCGAAATCCAACAGATTGGAGGCAAAATTTTGCTAAGTGTTGGAGGCTAGTGGAAGGCGAAAAGGCTAATTGAGGCATATTTCATCCAAAAGAAGGCCAGAAATTCAATCTTTTTCCAGCAAATTTTGAGCTTCTTTCTTCCATTTTTTCAAGGTTCATAGTTAGGCATTCAAGGAGGAGGTATGAAGAATCATTTTTTTTTAAGTTCTTATTCAAGACTTATTGTGATTTCATAGCAATTTTGTAAAGTCTAAGTCTTGAAAATCCAATTTCCATTCATAATTAATTTGAAAATGTATAATTCTTGATTTATCATGTCTTTTTCAAATTGATATCTTAAGTTATACCCTTGAAAGGTCTTAAATTTCATGTTTTAAGGTATGATGCTCAAAGACTAATTTTAAGTTTTTGTGTAGGTTTCAAATAACCACCCAAAGCCGGAGGATCTATTACTTAGCAGACTCTCAACGAAGAAGATCGGGCAAGGACAAGGGCAACCTCCTCCCGTCTAGCATCGACAAGGACGGACTTCTTCGGTCAAGCATCATCAGGAATAACCTCTTCCAATCCAGCATTCCAAGGCGAGGTACATCATCATCCTGCACATCAAAGACAAAAGAAGTCAGAGCAAGGGTTCGTTGAAGAAGCAGATAGTTTTAGATGAATTAATTAAAGCTAGCTTCTCAGCATCATCGAATTGGATATCTACCAAGTTGCAAGTATCAAACAAGGTGGCATCCTAGTCATCACTCCTCCAGTCGGGTTGGTCCACCTCAGCATGTCCAGATTCAATGTACCTGACTCATTAAAGGTGGCACAAATTTCGATGTACCTACCCCGGCTATCCATTGGTCGAATATTCCAGAGAAGACATGTGTCCAATTAATACAATTATTTCATTGGTCAGAATTGAGTTTGCTGTAACAAACCCTAATTAGGGTTTTCATTGTAGAATCTTGGCCATTGATCTCAAGTTGATCTTAGCCATTGAATTGTATTAAGGGCACTATATAAGCCCCGGCTCTTCATTTGTAAAGGATAATAGAAGGTAGTTAGTCAATAGTTGATAATAGGTGAATAGTTAGCTAATAGTGAATAGTCAGTTGATAGAATAGCAATTAGAGTAGAATAGCAAGAGAAGGCAAAGATTGTTGCCAAGATGTTGTTGTAAAAGACTTGTAAAACTTCATTCGAAGAAATGGTGAAATCTATGGGTCGATTCAACAATTTGCATGGTCTCTATACTTCTCAGATTTGATTTCGTGTTATTAGATGAGTGTAAGAAATGTGTTTGATTGATGGTGAAATTCGTATGTCCATACTACTAGCAGTTTGTTGATTGCAGACTTGCCTTGTGTAGTCAACTGGAATCATTCAGCTTAAGCTTAACTTCAATTGTCGCTTCTTCATTGATATGCATCAGCTTGATGGTGTCTATGCCTATGGCAATGATCTGAACATCATAAAGCTCTCCTCCGAAGATCGCACTAACCTTGTGGAGATGGTCCTGGGATGTCAAAACAAGACTTAGTTAGAATTTCATCAAAGATCATTCATTGCTCCTACATTCTTAGTGTCAAAATTAGATCCTTTCCTCGACCTCGTCCTTTTTCCTTTTTTTCAAATCTAAGCCAGTAAAATCTTGTGTTCCAGCAATATTCAAAGCAAATCAGACGTTTAGGTCGTCAAGTGTAAGTCCCCTTGTGATTCCAGCAAAATCACATCATACCACAGAGAGCTTATCCACACGTAGAGATCCTACAGCAAAGAACCTTGAAGTCATCCCGATTGATCCTTTTCGCGACATCTTCAGCATTCGGAGACTTTATTCAAGAGAGGATAAGGTACCTTTTAGGTATTTTATTCTGTGTTCGCATGTGCATAAAAAACACATCAACAGGTACACAGTCAACGACTGCAATTTCCTATGATAACTTTACATGCTATGATCTGAGCATATATGAATGCATGCTCTCAATGTGCGTTGTCTCTAGTTTGTGATTCAGTATTATTTTGAGCAAAATAGTCAAGTATTGTGATATTCACAAGTGCACACTTGCTGCACGTGTTATTTTCTTGGTTAATTTTTGTTCAAGCACCATTGTAATTTCTTTCATTGAAGATAACAGAGGATGCTACTATTACAAAACAGATCTTGAAACAAGACCACATTATTAGCCCTTTGCAGGTTGAATTATTACAAGTTGATAATTCTAGATTGAACATTAGTGTATACTGATTGTTATAAATGAATGTATGTTATATTGACTGTCACCCTGAATAGGCACCAATCGGTCCAGTTTCTCCCATAGCCTCAGAATATATATTTTAAACGATAAATATTAAATCAACTATTTCATTCTTCTGTATTTGTTTAAAATCCTTGTATCTAAAACAAACCGATCATAAGGAGCTTGTATGTTTTAAGATCTCATTCACAAATCCTTGTCATAAACATACAATAATCGATTTGCTAGGCACTAAGTCTTACATCTGTTACATACTTACACTCAGTGTCATAAAAGCGTTTCCCCACCTAGATTTTGCAAAGCCTGAAGTACAGAGGAAAACACAATTGAAAGTGTTTCCTGTTCGTTGTCATAACTTCCAGCAGCTTTGAGCATAAGAATTAGGTAAATCTTTAAAGGTTGTTGGAATACAAGTTGGGGAACCAACAAAACCACTTCTGGAAGTGTAGCTACTTCATCTTTTAATACATTTATTTCCCCTCTGCAGCATTCTACAACCATGTGTACATATATAGATAATTAGATAGCAAAAGATTAATAAAGAATAATGAAAATTGACCACCATTCATCTCTTTCAAGAGAACGCCACGAAGAAAACACTTGATAAATATAATTTCAGTTATTGTTCTATATTATTATTTTACTTATGCATCATTTTTATTGTTATTACTAATTTTGAATTTTTCTTTAATACTGGATTCTGCATGTAAGACATCCAAGTTCTAGCAAGATAGAGTGTTGTCCCCATGATATCTCCTGGGATTCCAACCATTAGATTGAAATAGATTGCCAATTTAGAGGCATAACATTTGAAGGCCTATTATCATTTCTAGGGTATCTGTTTACAATGTCATTTTTACATTTGAAATCCTACTGTCATTTCTGGAGTACGGAACAATTACGAACATTTGGATCTGATTTTCACCAATAACAAATAACCAAAATGATTAATTTTTTCATAAGCAATCACATTCTCTTGGATAATCAAATTTAAGCCCATTTAGATCCTTAATATTCTGATTCATACCACCAACACGTATCAAAATAAAGTCTATTTTTTTCATAATAGTCTAATAGATCATGGATTCCTGAATTTTTTAGCCTCTTCGAATGCATTAACCTTTTCAGTTTTCTGGTACGAGTTCTGCATCAATATTATAAAAATAAAACTCATTCCATGCCATTAAAATTTTAGTTATAAATTGTCTTAATTACATTATGAACCACATTTGATTTATTTTTTATTTTAGTCTCACTGCTTCTTGTTGTGGTTATTAGAGAACAATAATAAATTTATCCACTTATTTCTGCACTGAAATTATAAGCAAACAAGCAATTGACAGCAAACTCAATAGAAGCAACTCTATAGGTTGTGACAAGTTAGAAGTCATCTCAAAGAATGAAACAGTAGGACTTCTGAGCTATAGCTACATTGAAATAATTAATAGATCCTTCACTACAAACTCAACTTCTAATGGTGTAACAAACATCATAAACAATGATACTTGAATTAACTAAGTCCTAAATATCTGGAATAAAAAGTTTAAATCACAATATTAGTCTACAAGTTGCCTTCATGATCAATTTATCTCTAATAAAAAGTCCTATATCTAGTCCCTTGAGAGTTGAGACATACCGTGTATTCAAGGTTAGAAAATGGACGCTCAACTTCACGCAAAACAAAAGGCCTTCCATTAATGTAAACAACCTGTTATTTCCCATGTCAAAACAGAAGTCTAGTTAAAATCAAGAGTAACACACATTTTTAAATACTCTATGATTAACAAATATATAAATATCAGAATGACAAAATAATGTATAGAAACAATATAAACATTAACAATGAAACAAATGTGAAAAAGTAAAAACTGTGGGGGACTAATACAGTTCAACTTTTAAGATAGAAAAAAACCCAAATCAGAAGCAAACTGATAGAATGTCATTATGTTTCATAATAATTTCCTCTCTAAGACATTTGATTTGCTCTCATGTCATCTCAAAGGCTATTCCACATAAATTATGAAGGGTACTCACTGGCTCCTCTCGAAGATTGTGCCAGAGCACACGTTTCTCTTTCCCATTCTTGAGAGCTCCAATGAGGTCAAGCACATTGCGAATACCTTGAACAGTTGGAATGGCAACACCATGAACAGGCAATGAACCAACCTGCAAACAAACAAAATTTACAAAAATCATGCACAAATAAATCTGAACTTTCAGATTGAACTTCCAAAACATTGTAACATAAATTTTGATGCAACTTGGAAATCATTCTCAAAATCCATATTAACATATTTTCAGACCATTTGAATGAAAGACATTTTAATTTGAGAAAGAGATTTTAGGCAAAATATGACGCATGCAAGGGATGGTAAATTTCCTTAGCATTATTGATTCAAAAATAGCCATTCCCTACATATTGATCCATAATTTTGTCAAAAAGTGGTAGAAAATAAGAAATCGCTGATAAACTACTGTTCTACTTGCTTTATCACAAATGATAGTAAATGAAAGAAGAATGCTGTGTTAGAACACAGAAACTTGCCCAAAATTTGCAAAACAACACAACAGAATTTATCCAGGAAAATTCCCCCTTAGAAGGAAAAATCAATTAGCAGTACCAAATACTCATTTACCTGTTGATTATTAACATAAACAAGAAGTACAATGAGGGAATACAACCAATTGTTGTTCTAATTTATTCACTGTCAAACATGCACAGTCTTCTACAGCTGAATTCTCCTTAATCTCACACATACTATGGTCTAGGACTCCTCTGAACCCTTGAGCTTTGTGACACCTTTTTATTGATGTTGGGAACCATTCCCATGCACTAGAAGACCCCAATTTGGAATTGGAAGTGCCAGAAGTGGGTTTGTTTCAAATTCTGTGTTCCCCTGTGCCATGCTGAAACCAACAGTTGTCAACAGGTGGCAGTCTTGTTTCAGCCACAGCAATTTCAAATTCGCCATGATGGTTTCACTTCCAATGCAACAGTTTCAGCCTGTGGAAAAAACCACTTATTTTCTAGAGTTCTCAACTTCTGGATTTTCATGGATCACACATTCATGTAATACATTAACAACTTGAAATATGCTTTAGCACGATCTTTGACAGTGACATAATATAAGCTACTTTAAAATGCAAAATTGTCTCATTCTCAGTTAACACAAATGCAAAGCGAAAAAAAATTAAATTTCAACAAAAGCATGTTTGGTTTTCACTATTTGAGAAAAAAAACAAAAACAAAAAATTAAATAAATGTCTATTAAGTAACCAAAATAGATCAATGGCACCCAAACCTACAATCAATACCAATAGCAAAATGGAGTATAAAACAGAAGTTCCAACTTCCAACACTCGAAGAAGCTCGACAATACAAGCTAAAATTAAATAGCACATAATTAAAAAACATTCTAACCATGGTGTCAACCTAATAGGTAAACCCTAAAACATGGCATAAAATTCGAAGTCATGTTATGCAAAATATACAGATAATAAATGAGAACATAAGAGCTGTGGCCAAAGAAGATAAGATTATAAGGTTGATGGAGTCCACAGTTTGAGGCAAAAGCTGACCTCACTATGTATGAAAATATGATGGAATGACCAACATCCTCATCAATCTATATGGAAGGGTCTATACAAGATCTGGAAATGTGTCCGCAGTACAGTGACCTGAAATAAGGAAAGCTGACTAGGCAATTCTTTTTGTGGGGCAATATTTTAAGATTTCCAGAGACATCCATATTAGGCCCACAAGGTTTTTAAAATGCCCTTGGCTGTCCTTATAATAAGTTTAACACAAAATAAACTTTAAGATGTAAAATCAAACGGAAACATTCAACATTTCCACATAAATCTAGTTACTGAGTAGTGACAGTGCCAATTAAAACATTTTAAGAGGATATGAGGTAACCTGCACTTGGAAATGAGGAGCAGAAACAAGAAATGGGATTCCTCAATCAGTAGGAAAATGAATAATTCATACCATGGAACATGTTGGATGAGGAATGAAGGCCGGAAAGACAAGATTCACAAGGTCATGCATCAAGCATATTGTCATCAAAAAGTGGGATTTTTTCCTAATATGTTCTGTTCTAAACCATTTGGTATGGTTTCTCTGCAGGATCAATCAGCATTGTTGATCAAACTCATTTCTGCAGACTATGAACAAAAAGCAGCTCACAGTGTCAAATACTAGTCTCAAACACAAGCACTGTCATGGTACCCAAGGCAAAATGCTTTTGAAACTAACAGAGAACTTGTAACAGATACGCTTAAGCATGGTTCAGAAGATATGTGCATTTAACATTCCAATTTCCAGCTATAGCTAGGAATAGAAGGAAGCAACAACTTACAATTAAATTCTATATTATGGGGACAATGATCAATGTTTAATTAGCTACCAATCAGCAATTAATTTTTGGGCTGGGCCATTACAATTTGACTCCTTGAATTTTTCAACATATCAAGTAATCCACTGTAGTGGACGTTGAAGAATGTCTACTCCATTCCATATTACTTATCATCCACTTCTGCAAATGGTTGCCTATATTGCACAACGTAGAACCCAAGGAAGTAGCTTTAACACTACTTTTTTTATATAAATGAAGATGTACTTTAACAATAGTTTCAAGAATTGTTAAGTTGGAAACATCATTTAAAAGCCAATGCATAAGCCAGATAACAGCAATTGACTATAAACCTGATAAACATACAAAAAACTGAAACAGGGCAATTCAACTAGTGAGATCTATCAAGTATAATGTAATTCATGTGTTGACCCACGCGACAAACAGTTGTCCCAACCTTTTGATCTCTGAAAAAGAAGAACAGAAATCTACTGTACTTTCCCAATACTTGATGAATGACTAGAGGCAAATGAAAAAGCTTCATGAGTGATAACTCCAACAGTAACACAGGCCCAGAGAAATTTGCAGGAAATCACCGTAGAAGAATGGTATAGATTAATCTGTTTTCTCGGTATTTATGCATTCAAACGTGATATAGATTAATCTGTTTTCTCGGTAGTTATGCATTCAAACGTGAAAATAAACTACCAGTTCGGCAATACAAGCTTGAGAATGTAAAAGAACCTAACATACATACCCGTCTATAATTGGGAGCACCTTCGATTTGAGGCCGCAACCTCTTGTTCTGGCATCCAGGGAAATGATCGCTCTTCAATATTGTCTTCTTTCCAAGAACGGAACCCCCTCTGAGGCTCATTACCTGCTCCGAATCTCTGTCTAAAGACATCACCATCTCATCTCGGTGCTACTGCTCACACCTCAACCCTTCCCTTCTGACTGTCCAATGACTGCTAAAGGCCTTCGATCTATTCTTAAAATTTGAGGCTCAGAATCGCACTCTCTGAGCTGGCAAATAAAAAGCTGATTACTGATAGAATAACGGCATCTAAATTGAAGAATATTACTGGAAGATGCTACAATGCTTTAAACTTTAAAAGTCATTTACGAGGAGTCAAGAATACTACATTAGCAAATATAATTGGGATACTTATGCTGTTGGTGTTATCTTTTACCCAAATGTCCCAAACACCGATAAAAGCCAGAAACCTTAGAAAGGAAAATACCAGAATAATGATATTACTATCTTTATTCGTTTAACCAGTGCTTATTTTTCGAAGCAGTTAATGCGGATTGTTGTTCGCATACCCAAAGGTAGTGTTTAAGGCCAAGAACGAACAAAATTGCAAAGCTTCGCAGAGCATTTGCCTGTACAGTTTCGAAAGAAAAAAAAAGAACACAAGGTTGCCAAGGCAGCACAGGCTCAAAACGGTTCAATGCACGAAGATTTCGGCACAAAAATTCTTCGCAATCATGAAAAAGGGGTGAATCAACTCAGGAAAAATTAAATAGCTCTTACATGACAACGAGAACTACAACTTCACTAAATCAAACACCAAAACTTAAATTTCACCACAAATAGGCGAAATCTGACCCACGGGAGCTCGGATTGTTCTGATTCAACCGCAGAAATTTAAAACTTCGCTGATTTCAAGATAACATACAACGTTTCACCACAGATTTCGTCTAAACTCATGAAAAGGGGCAAAATATGACACAAGGAAGCGCCAAATGCTTTCGTTCACGAAAAATAATCCGTTTCAGTCAAAAGAGACTTATGAGAAGGCAAATTTTGACTGGAATTCCTCGCAGATTTCGTTTTGAAATTCATCCATCCAAGCTTTAAAGAAATGGAGCCAAATTTAGAGCCAATTTAAGTTAAATTAAAATATTTTAAGGTGATAAGAAATGCTCTGGTTCGTATTGATCGCAGGATAGAGACAAAGACGAAGAAGACAGTCTAAAAGCCATGTAAAAAGAAGGTAAAGGTCTCTCCATTGTTTTTTCCCCCTAATTTCTACAGTAACAGACAAAGCAAGCCTTACTCTTTACTGACGTAATGTCCACGTGAGATGCGTGTAGGAAATGAATGCAATGCCTTGCTAATTTTCATGGGTCTTGTTTAATCGCCATGCTATTTTCGTGACGCCTTTCAAAACAACTTAAAATAATTCTCAACTGTCAACCACGCCGCTATTTTTAATCTTTCCTTAACATGCCCTCATCGGTCGTTTTCGAACAACAAAAAAATCGAAAATGACGCCTTCATTCCAAATTTCGCAGTCCCCCCGGGCAGTAAAATTCAAATAATTTTCCTCCCTGTAAAAAAAATTGCAATACTTGAAACCGAAAAAAAGTGATTTAACCGCCTAAAATTGTTAGCAATCCGTTGCATCTTCTTTCCATTCACGCAACCTGTTGTACAATGCAGAGCAGGGTTTTCAAGTAAAACGAGGGGCGAAGGAAGCTGAAAATAAAAATAACAAGAAGAATACTATCCGACATGATAAGTATTTGTTTAAATATAATTTCCGCCCTGATTATCTTTTCCGCGTATTAAATGTGTGGTTACTAATATTTTTTATTTTACTTTGCGTCGTTAAGCATTACTGTCATCACCATTCTTTTTCAATATGTGCTGGAAATCTTTTTCTTTTCAAATTTGTTAAACGTTTGAAACTCTTTTTTGGAATATGTTAATCTTCTTGTTGAAAAACAAAGGCAACCATGAATAGGACGGATCTCTTCAAAGACATTTTCCTAATCAGAAAGAAAATAAACAGTTTTTTGTCACTCTTAAGGAAGACAGATTTTCATGCCCTGTGAGGTTGGAAGTTAGAACGTTTAGCGTTATCTTGGGTTAAATTTGATGGTCTATCAATTTATTATTAACATCCTTATCACATGGAAGGTGGAATTCCAAGTAAGTCAAAGAGTCTAAAAGGAATTTTTTGAAAGTACATATAGGTATATACTAACCATAATGTATAACATTTTTTTTAATATTCACTCATAATTATGAATGGATTCAAATAAATTAAAAATAAATTTATTACTTTTGAACACTCTTCTTAAATGATAGGTTGTTTTGAGAGGTGGCATAGTATTTATTACTAAAAGTATTTAGAGATGCTATAATAAATATAGATTTTTTTTAAAGAGAGTTAGGTATTGTTCATTTATATGTTTTTAGAGTCATTATAGATTGCTTGATTGAAATGATCTTAAATATTTGTAAGTAGCAATGATTCAATAAAATGTTGTTTATAAGAAAGAAGTGGCGTAGATGGTATTTTAATTTACTAATATTAATTATTATGGTTTCATAATAAATATTAACCATAAAGACTTGGATAAATTTATCATTATATTTTAGGACATGTATCTTTCCAATAATAACATATTTTCAATGATACATTATGCATAATTATTTATGCACATAGTACATTGTGCAATAAGACACATAAAAACGCATAATTATTAGAGGTTAAATGGAATCATAGGCTTGTCCAATTTGTGTGGTTTTCACATTGGTAGTAGCACCGTCACTTCTTATCATAATCTACTTTTATACAACTTCAAAGTGTTGCAAACAATGCAAATAATGGATACATGAAGGTTGACCACAACTTTCAAAAAATTATGTGAATTGATTTCTCACCAATAGTAACTACTTGACATGGACAAGTGGTATGTATTGGTATACTACTAGGCATTTTATTATGTCCCATTTTTTCTCTATTTTTTGTGAAATAAAAAATATGTTTTTACACCCATCTAAATTCAAACAAATGAATGAAAAAAATAGAATGTAACATTTAAAAATAAAACAAAGAAAAATAATTCTTGATCATGGGAAAGTACTTCACACTGTAAGCAATGACATTTTAAAATGTACATATGGGCTCCGTGCTCATTAATTTTGAAGCTGTGAGAATTCACATCGGGGGCATTTTCTATGATGTCATTTGTGTGTTTGTAATAGACATGGTGGTTGTTTAGGTGAAGGTGGCTACTTTACAATTCCCTTCTTGCTTCAATTCTACATCTTTCACCTCTCTCTTCATGGTTATAGACTTTTGCTTTCATGGATTCCTCTATATTCATGCTAGTGATAAACAAGGTGGTGCAAGTGATGTTAGAGAAACATTGTTGTAGAATCTAACCAAAAGGTTGAAGGTTGGTGGGGGAATGATGCTATAAAATTGTAGACACCTAAAATCAACCACATCCTAACAACACATCTAACATTACTACCTTCATCACTTTTGACACCATACTAGGCCTATCACAACCACACTCGTGTCGTCTCAACACTAATTATTTAATCATATAATATGTATTTAATTAATCAATAATTATCCTCTAACATTCCCCCATCACCCAATCAATTAATTAAAACACATTTATTTAATTAAACTAACATCCTTCATCCACCTCTCTCGGTTGATTAAGTAATATAATTATTTGATTGATTGACCTAAATCCCCAAATCATATTCTAATCCCCACTAATAGGACAATCATGTTACATCCACAAATAAAAATAAAAAATAAATACAAGTCACCAATGCAAAATAAATTATGTATTAATCTTTGCCATCAAATCTACCAAACTAATTCTAACCACCCATCTCCAACCACCTTCAATCCAAATTCAAATTAACTTGTAATCTCAATCAATCATCTAATTAAATCAATCCTACTTGTCCATCTACCAACCACGAGCATTAAATCCCTTTTCCCTCTCAAATTTAAATTCAGAATTTCTCTAAAGTAATATTATTCAACCACCCTAAACCAATCTCAACCTTCCATTGATCTTGAAGAAATCTATGAATCAAACAATCCATAAGACTTCCAAGAAAGAAGACTAGATGCGACAAGGTTAAGCTGCAAAAAACTCAGGTAATCACACTCAACCTCTATCATCAACAATCACTTGGAGTGCAAAACTTAGGTCATTGAAAGGTTTGTATGGTAAGAGGTTTTATGCTTTTTATCATTGTTCATATTTTTTTCTCTATCAAGGGTGCATGCTTAATATAGGGAAGCATTCACATATGGTGCTTGTTTATTGATACATTTTTTTATATTTTACTATTCACAAATAAATCATTGATTATATTAAATGTGAAATTAATAAACTAGATCTTGGGCAACGAGTCATCTAGGATCTAGGATCATGCTAAGAAAATGGACGGTACTTCTTGTGTGAGCGTGTGCAAAGCTATGATAAATTTACGATTGTGTACTGGAATGCCAACCAAATCAATGGTGTCCCTTGTTAAAGCATAAGGGTATCTTTGAAATGATACAATTGCTTAGTTGGGCCACCATTCTCTCCCTAACAACAGGTGTATATGGTGAAAATGGATAACAATAATAACGATATTGAAAGGCTAAATGAATTCAACCACAAAACCCTAGCCTAACAACAACAAAGATCCACCATAACATATAAAGATTACCTAAGACAATGCAAATCAAATGAAATCACAAAGATTATACCGTCACATGTCCAATAGAGTTTGGATCTCCATTCTTCCTATCTCCATTGATCTTGTTTGATGTATTTGCTCTCAAATTTTATGTGCACAAGAGCTCAACAAAGAACGAAAATGTGGTTGCAAGTAGGATCGCATATGCCAAGTAGTCAATTGATCAAGTAGTTAGAATGATTGATTAGCCAAGGTTTGATAATGAAGGAAGCATCTCCTTATATAGAAGACACAATATGAAATGGAGGGATAAGATTGAGAGGTGTAAAAGGAGGTCGGCTATGATTAGAGGGTAGGTAAAAGAAATAATAAAATAATGAAAGGGGTAGGTGGTGTATGAATTAAGAGATGAATGACATGTGTCATGGGTAGAAAAGGCTAATGAATTAATTAAATAAATAAAGATTTATTTAATTAATAGAAGAAGTGGGATCAATTAAATAAATAAGATATTTATTTAATTTAGGAAAAGGATAATTTAAACAAATAAATGTATTTATTTAAATGAGAAATAAGGCTAGAAGAGGATAAATGAATTAATTAAATAAATAGAGATTTATTTAATTAATAGAAGAATTAAGCTTAGATAATTAAATAAATAAAATATTTATTTAATTAGACTGGACAATTTTGGGTTTCTACAACAGGTACTTACCTTTTACATGATAATTTTAATATTAAAAACCAAGCAAATTTTTTCTATAGTTACAACCTTTAATACTTTCATGAGATGATGATTAAACACAAAATACTTAGGCACTTGGTACCAATTACTAAGGAAATGAAGGTCTAGATGGTTTTTGGTATTGAATCTAATGTCTATAAATGCTACAAGGATGAGGGGGAGGATGGTCTAGTTGAAATCCCTCTTCCACCAAAGGTTAAATGTTAAAAATTCCTAGGAGTGCTATGGGGGTAGGCATAGGAGCTTGCATAATTTTCCCTTCCTCATAACTATCTAGTTGTTTTTTTTTGTGTCTAATATTGGGACACAACTTTATCACACTTTTTGGGTCCAATAATTTTTTTGGTAATGGTGAGTGGGTCATTGAAGTAATTTTCCCCACCCTTAGTGATAATAATCTCTTGTCATATGGATCTATTTGGTTTGCTCATTTTCATCTTGAACTTTTTTGGGGTTTTGCATATAAACTATATACATGATGATATTTAGTTTATCATCTTAGTTGTCTACAAATTAAGCCTTTGACTACCACCTCATATGTTAGTGGTTTCAAAAAAAAATTGGGTTGGAATTTTTTATGGTTGTCCAAGAATTATATGTTTTTCTATTGATGAACTTGAAGAGCTCACTACCAACATCTAAGCCTCAAAGCTCTTTTTTTTAGCTCCTTGGTGTCTTACCTAGGTATATGAGCAAGAAAAATAATGCTAGGAAGATGGATTATTTTTTCTCTTTACACCAAAAAAGAAAAGTACATGTATAGAGATGAAGACTTTAGTATCCCTTCCTATGACAAGGACTAGCAACCAAAAAATGTAATATGAGAATATGAAATTGCATGAATATTATGAATGCACCTCTTGGGGTATCATGTGTATTGAAAATTTGTGTGAACATTTCATCATATAAATGATAATATTTTACACAATTATGATTACATAGACATAACTAAAAGATAAATAATTGTTGTAAGTATAAATGCCACAATCTATTTAAATTTAAAAAAAAAAACATGTTGAGTTATCCAAATCAATCATACTTGTAAATTGAACGCATATTGTATCTTTCCTGTAAGGATCAACTTAGAGACAATGATTGCAATTAATGCTCCTCTTTTTTCTTATTGTTAACATAATTCTTCATTTTTATCTTAAGTATCATTCAATTAAGAATAATGGTGATATTCTCAATGTCCTATGAGATTTAACTCAAGAGACAACAAGATAGCAATGAAAGTCAAACAAGCCCTCTCTATATCATTGATATCTATTGTGGCCCTTTTCAACATTAGTCTTGTGACTTGTTTGGATTATTAATGTCTCGTGGCACACCCACATACTTGTCAAATTCCACAATTATAACTTTTGTGATCAAGTACCTCAATAATAAAATATATTATTTATAGTACCAAATACTATATTAGCTAAGCTAACATCTACTCATAAATTGTACACCAATATTGCATGTTTCTTGATACACCACATAACCGCTCTATCCAAATTATCATCCTTAGAATCATGCGATTTTATATGTCCAAAATATATAGATACATTATGTTAGGAAAAGGTGTGTTGTACACCTTGCATGATGTTATAATGTTTAATCTATTATTATTCGTGGTGCACCTAGGGGACTTAGGGATATGTGCATCACACGGGGTTAAAATTATTGGGGCCACTTTATGCATTGTATGTAATATTGTGATAAACATTTAACTTGGGGCCTCACATGGGAAAAATATTTATTGGAAAAAATCAATACCAATATTAAAGGAGGGGTTGATGGTTTTGCAATTCATGGTATTAGTCACATGGTTTTATTTAATAACACTTAGTGATTTTGTGTGAGCTTAATTTTATAAAAGCAAGCACATGGGTAGTTGTCTAAGGTTGGCTAGTTGGCTATTTTGGCTCAGGGGTTGAGAGAATCTCTTGTCTCCTTTGTGAGGGTTTGAAGCATGGCATGGAATGTGTGATTACATGTTTGTTCACATGAAGTGCTTGTAGAGTGTGTATATTTTTTAAATGTTAATGGAGATTTTGAATGTGTATTGTAATGATTTTGTTATTGGATAATACACGATAGACGAATACTTTTGGATGTTTGGTTTTTCCATCCTGAGTGTTTTCCTAGGGTGTATATTACGTCATTTTTGATGGTATGTTGTCTATTCTTTTGCATATGGATTGTGAATACTTATTTGCATAGACTTATCTATTTGGGTTGTGGAAATTGGCATTGTGTGTCTATAAATTTCCTAACACATTACATGTAACCAATGTGGTGACTTTAACATTATATTATTATGAAGTATTATCATACTTTTGTGGCATATAACTGCATAAATGCATCAAATATTACATGCTCCTCAACACTTACTAAGACATGTGTTATACTAGTGAGTATTTTCTAAGCATCACATAAGTTACAATTGCATTCCTAATTTTTGTTAGCATCTCCTTGAACTTGACTTATTTTTATAATACCCTAGTGTTAGACACACCCCAATACTAAGAGGGGAGAGTGAATCAGTCTTGATCAAAACTTGAAACTTTAATACACAACTTAATTTCAACTTTAAACCCCTAGTCTAATTAGCAACAAAGAAAGATAAAGCAATGAATACATGTGGACAAGAGAAAACCAAATTTAAGTGAAAAACTAAAGAAGGGAAAATCCACAGTGAGAGTCAAATCACACTATATGAAACAAATATTACAATATATTTTTTAGAGATCATTTCCCAAGGAAGCTCACTTCTCCTAGAATAACTTGCAAGTTGAGGATCACTTCCTTAGGGAAAGATATGAAGGACTTGCTGAGAAGACTCGTTATCTCCAAGCAAGATAAATGAATTTTTGTGTTATAATGACTAAACATTCAACATCACTACATCCAACAATCTCCCTAAAATGTATTTTCTCTTGACTCACTGCCTCAAGCAACCATTTAACAATTTAGCTCCAATACTTTCACCACACACTCTTTATGCTAGTGCACATAACCAATCGGCGCAAACACACATTTTCAAAGGAAATTTATCAATGTGGGTTCCCACAAGGCATGGCAGGACCCAAAAACAACTCAAAACAATTTCCAATGTTGGTGCAGACCCTCAAATATAGCACAAGCAAAAGAGCAAGCCCTATTGGCCAAAAAAATTGCAAATTACTTTCAAAACCAACTCTAGACAATGCAACACCAAACAAATCAACCAACATCATGCAAACCACATAGAGACACTCCTTGAGCATCAATTAACACTTCTAGATACATCTTTGATACTATCAAACCGAGCCAAGCTAACAACACCAAACTGATATAGAGTTCTTCATTACCAAAATACCAGGAAACATGGTTATGAAACAAAACCACAACACACATACATATGGAACACTTCATCATTTGAAAGCTAAATAGAGACACTACGTAAACATTATATGCATGTCCTCCAAGCTACAACAATAGAAACATCAATGCAAGGCATTCTCTGAACTAGTCCTAACAAACCACCAAACTACCAACATATTGCATTTACCATAGATAACAGTTACAACAATAGGGACTGGGTATGTGCAGGATAATGAGGGGCCAAAAAGTGGCAATATGAAAAAAAATTGCCTTCTCCACTCGCCCAAAAACGCCAAAAATTCGTGTTGACTTTTTGATTGGCTTGGATTTCAGTACATCTAGCCATGGCAAAAGCCCAAGCAAATCGGATATCTAATATTAATGAAATATTATATCAATACAAATATATATTATATTATATATAATATAATATATAATATATTATTATAATATATAGATATATAATATATTATATAATATATATTATATTATATTATATCATATATATTATATTATATTATATCATATATTATTCAATTAATATATTATATGTGAATAATATATAATATATTATTCATATTGTGTGAGGTGAAAAATTATGATGACAAACTATTGCAAAACCACAAAGATCCAACCACAAACAATCCTAATTATACAATAAAAACACACCATACACCAATGAAGATACCTAAGAACATGCAAATTAACAAATTGAATTAATAATACCATTCACATGCCAAGTAGGGTTTTATCTCCATTGTCTCCTATCTCCATTGATCTTGTTTGATATATTTGCTCTCAGATTTTTTATGTGCACAAGAGCTCAACAAAGAACGGATTGTGGTTGTAAAGTCGCTTGATTGCATAAAAAGTGTTAGGGTTGTGAAAGAATGAGAGAATCCTATTATGTAGAAGACACTTTAGAAAATGGAGGGATAAGATTAAGAGGTGAAAGAAATAAATAGTTGGCTAGGATTAAAGGGTAGGTAGAAGAAAATAATAAAATATGAAGAGGGCAGGTAAAGAAAAATTAAGAGATAAATGACATGTGTCATGAAGAAAAAAAGCTAATGAATTAATTAAATAAATAAAAATTCATTCAATTAATAGAGGAAGTGGGACCAATTAAATAAATAAAATATTTATTTAATTTAGGGAAAAGATAATTTAAATAAATAAAAATCTATTTAATTAATAGAAGGCTTAGGATAAAATAATTAAATAAGTAATATATTTATTTAATTAAACAAGACAATTTTTGGTGTCTACACATATATAATATATAAGATGTCGTATTCTATGTCGGGAAAAAGGTTTAGGTATCAGTTATCTAATCCATGTGGGTATATTTATATCCACTAAGACAGCCCGTGGGTCATTTTTCACCCACAAGCTACGCGAATCAATAAAATCTGATATCAGATTTAATCTAATATCCAATTTCATGGCATTTTTTTTTGTGAAATGTTCAATAGAGGTATGATTTTATTCCAATTTTGTTGTCTTTTCGTCAATTTTTCGCATTTTTTTATTTGTTTTTAAAAAATTTTGATATTTCATTTGAAATACATTGTTCTTTGAAATTTGTTGATTAAATTCAAATTTTCAACTTCAATCAGGTAAAATGGGGGATAACAATGACAATGATAAATAGCCACAACCACCAAACCCTTCATTACTAACCCCCCCCCCACCCCCCCAATTCAAGATTTAATTGGTCAAAATTTGAACCAATTGAGGGGCATTGCTAATATTTACAACAAAATCCCTCCTCTAGCCCCAATGTTATCTGCACTTAATGCCATAATAAACAATGTAGAAATTGTCACTACTGAGCACAATTTTGTTCTTTTGTGGTGAGAGTCCATGAGGAATAAATATGTGGATGGCTTGACCTATGATCGGGTGAAGGATCTTGAGATATCTAAAGTTGATATTGTCCCATTGTTTATTAATCCCCGCACTAGACAGCCCATAGATGTGAAAAAGCTAAAACTTTCCATCAAATGGTGTCAAAATGATGATATTGTAAAAAAAAATTGGGATCATTGGTGGATGGTTTTTGATAGACCACCCAACAACAATCTTGATGTCCCATTTTATTTCATCAAAAACTTGTATGTTGAGTTTCTTTTGGGCAAGCTTGTCAACTACTTTAACACCAAGCCTTTCCAGGGTGTGGGTTTAGGTATGCCTCTAGATAGACCTTGGGCAATTCAAGTATCACACGGCCCATATTTTCCCCCTCCTCCCATTGATCTCCCACATCGAGTACAACATCCAAATATTATTGTTGAGGCAGCGTCACAAACTATATTGGCTATTCACTCTTTGAGTAGCCTTTTGGTTTCTCAGGCTGGGGCGCTAGCTCAGCCTTTTGGTGATGCTAATGGTGGATCTGATGGCATTGACACATCCTCTTCAGCTCCACATATCTTTGTGCTGATTGCCACATACTTGTGCTATGTGCAATCAAGTATACCTAGGTCTTATTGGAGAGCCTGTTGATCGTCACATGGACACTATTGATTACAAGGTGTTTGATATGCCCGATGCACCAGATGTGATGACAAGGACTAGAGCATACCCTGGGGATTCCTCACATGCTAGAGACAAGGAGGTGCCTTCATCATGCACTAACGATATAGTGGTGAGACTTTTAATTTCATAGTACATTTTATTTTAAATAAATATTTATAAGAGATAGTATTAAGTATTAATGTTTATATACATGGTCTATTTAATAGTTTATGTCTGAGGAGGAGTTATCACAGGTCCATGACGACACCTTGATAGCCATTTCATTTGGCCTTGATAGCTATACGGTACATATATTATTGCACCTAGTCGTTTATGTTTTTATTGTATACATTATCGTCACTTAAATTGTCATTAATTAAATTATATAGTAACTTGCATATTTATCTTATTTTACTCTTGTAGGACACACCTAGCGTGAGTGCAGTGTCGCACAATCCAGGCTCTGGCAGCGCAGTCACAGACAAGGGAAAGGTAATTGAATGCAAAGATGATTGAATTAAGAGTTTAAATAACTTATAATGATTGATAGTTTCACATACTTTTCATATTTATGTACAAAGAATTGTTGGCTTCACATCCTTGTTGACTACACCCACAATACCTGAAGAAGCAAAAGAGATTCCTCAGGTACATGTGTTTATTTTATTTTGTGTTTAGTAGATATAATTTGTTTCTATCATCGACAACTATATGCTAACTTGTATCAATGTTATGTTTGTGAACATTTATAGGTTGTTTACGAAAATCTTGATGACATCCCTGCTCTAACGAAGACATATTCCAGGACTCCTAACCATCTTAAGAGAAAACGTGGAGATGAGGTAATCAAGAATTCAATTTTAGAGTTCAATTATAGTTCAATGTATATTGATTTTTATGTTAACTTTTAGAATTTAAATTATATAATATAACTAATTGTATATACATAAAATTGGCTATGAGTGATTAAATAAATATTATATATTTATTTAATGTTTATTCTTCTATTAAATAGTTAATTTGAAAAGATTAATTTATTTAATTCATTTCGTGTCTTTCTATTAATTAATATTTTATTAATTAATTCATCTATTTTATTCCTCTAAAATAATTAAATATCTAATATTTGATTATTCCTCTAACCAAGTTAATTAAATATCTAATATTTAATTATCTCCTTCAATCAATTAAATATCCAATATTTAATAGTTATTCTCCTATCCTATAGTCTCAAATATTAAATAATTTCTTAAATTATTTAATCCCCCTCTTCCAACTCACCTTCCATCTCCACTTCATCTTCCCTTTGCCAACTCATCAAACATGTGGCTAAGGAAATTAATATTTCTTAAATATTAATTCATCATTTATCTTCAACCACCAAATTTAATGAATATGGTGTACGTACACATATTTCATAACCATCTTCTATATTCTCTCCAACACCCCCTACATCTTAGGAAGGACTTGAGTCCACTTGTCCTATCATGCCTAAATCTTCTCCAACCATCCCTAGATTCCCTTAGTCAGCAACCCAGTCAAGGTGAGATGAGTGACACTTGTCTTCTCCTTCCCCCTTTCTCTCAACCTTCACTTTTGCTCACGACTATCCAAATCTGCAGACCTGATCATGACTGTTGATCTAAGCCACATCATCTCATCCTCTCAAGGTTTATAAAACAAAGAGCTTCAGTTGAGAGAGAGTTAGACTTCAATAGACTTCAAGTACATTTTCAAGCAAATCATTTGTAAAACTTATGCATCTATGAGTTTTAATCTTGAAGCAAATAGCAATTATCATATAGCATAATCATGTAGTATTGCATATCATAGCATCAGTTAACTACCAGTTATCGGTCCATTCTTCATATGCCATCTTGGAAGCTATCAGTGCATTGTCTGAGAGCACACCATCTGCAACCAGGGACAGTGGAGTTAGGACACAATGAGACATAAAACATGAAGGTAATATTAATATTTTTATTTCATATGTATTTCATGTAGTTTCATTGGTTGAGTTTGGATTTCCTGTAGCATTTCCATTTGTATTTTGTGAAACTAACTTGTTGCAGGTAGCATTCTACGGATGAAATTTAAGTTGACACACTAATCATAATTGTGGTTATATAATATGACCATATTGGTATTGTTATTAATCATAACATGGATACTTAGTAATGACAAATGAAAAGTAGCAAAATATCTTCTACAACGAAATGCAATTTTTTCATAATCCATTGGTTACATGCAACAACAGTCGCCCATCATTAAAGCTATCTCAACAGGGAGATACTGAGAAGAGGTTCATTTCCACATGTTTCCCATTAAATTTAAGACCTGAATATATGAACTCTAAACATAAACTTGTTTTGATTGTCATTCAGTTGTTGAAAGATACAAATGTCACCTTCCTTTCTTTTATTGTCACATGCAAAATATGTCCACCCCCACTGAAGGTAGGAATATTGTGCTTCATAATGCATTATATCATCCATTCTAACATGTCCAGTTAGGCATTCTTACCCCATGCATGCTCTTCTTCTTCCCCCCCTACTTAGTCGAACACTAGGGCCATACCCTACCGGCCTCATCCCTCGAGAACCTTAAGTGCGGAAAACTATCAAAATTTGACAGTTTGTATCGCATGATCCATGACACTTTCAAGTGATTTGTTTGAACCTACAGGGTCACGTGAGGGCTTCCTACAATAGCCTATCTCGGATTTTCAAGATTTGGAGCAGTTTTCATAGGGCAATGATTTTTCAGTTGACAAAAAAATCGTAAGATGCATTCAATGAAAAGTTGTCAGGGAGCTAATTTCTCATTATGCTCATCACAAGCATGAACCATCAGTTCCAACACATCCGGTTAGGCATTCTTACCTTAGGAATGCTCCTATTTTTCCCCTGCACTCGGTCAAACACTTAGAGCCATACCCTATTGACCTCATCCCTTGAGAGCCCTACGTGTGAAAAAATGTCAAAATTTGATAGGTTGTATCGCAGAATTCATGGCACTTGAAAATGATTTGTTTGAACCTATAGGGTCATGTAAGGACCGCCTACAATATTTTATCTTGGATTTCAAGATTTGGAGTGGTTTTCGTAGGGCAACGATTTTTCAGTTGATGAAAAAATCATCAAATGCATTCAATGAAAAGTTGATATGGAGCCAATTCCTCATTCTACTTGTCGTGGGCATGAACTATCAGTTCCATCACATCTGGTTAGGCATTCTTACCCCAAGAATGCTCCTATTTTTCCCCCTCACCTGGTCAAACTCTCAGGGCCATACCCTACCGGTCTCATCCCTTGAGCGCCCTAAGTGTGAAAAATTGTCAAAATTTGACAGGTTGTATCTCAGAATCTGTGGCACTTGCGAATGATTTGTTTGAACCTATAGGGTCATGTGAGGGCCACCTACAATAGCTTGTCTCAGATTTTCAAGATTCGGAGTAGTTTTTGTAGGGTAGCAATTTTTTAGTTGACAAAAAAATCATCCCTTGAGCGCCTAAGTGCGAAAAATTCATTTAAAACTATAGGGTCATGCAAGCTCATCCCTTGAGCGCCTAAGTGCGAAAAATTATCAAACTTTGAAAGGTTGTATCTTAGAATCTGTGGCACTTGTGAATAATTCATTTAAAACTATAGGGTCATGTGAGGTCCGCCTACAATATCCTATCTCGGATTTTCAAGATTTGGAGCAGTTTTTCGTAGGCAGTGATTTTTTAGTTGACAAAAAAATCATCAAATGCATTCAATGAAAAGTTATCACTGAGCCAAATTATCGTTCTACTCGTCATGGGCGTGAACTGTCGATTCCAACATGTCTAGTTAGGCATTCTTACCCTAAGAATGCTCCTATTTTGCCTCCCTACTTGATCGAATGCTCATGGCCATACCCTACCGGCGTTGTCCCTTGAGCACCCTAAGTGCGAAAAATTGTCAAACAAGCCTATATTAAATGATAATAAGGATGAAAAGGATAAATATAGACTAAAAAGCCTATATTGAGTTGTAATGATCATGATCATCATATTTGCATATATTCTAGATACATAATTACCATTACACTTACATGTGACATCCATGAACATACATAAGTGGGCCATACACATAAGATTTGTTAGTCTATGCATCTTTTTTCATCATAATCAATAAAAATACACCAATGTACTCATGTACAACATTGTATATCATCAATACAACTACATCGGTGTACTCATGTACAAATACATTGTATATCATCAATACAACTACACCAATGTACTCATGTACAAATACATTATATATCATCAATACAACTACACCAATGTGCTCATGTGCAAATACATTGTATATATTTGTACTCATGCACAAATATATCCTATATCATCATAACAAAGTTACATCAATGTCCTTATATACAAATACAACAACCTACTTCATGTGCATCTGATATCCCCATGTCCTAAGAGCCAAGCTTATGTAGAGCAATGTTTGCATATAAATGAAGGCCAACATAAGCAATGTGAACATCATCAAAAATACCTACATTTTTAAGAATTGTTAATCTACACATAAAAAAACATGACAATAAACAGAGATGTGGGATTATATACCGTGAAGATACATCCTTTTGAATTATATCAAGTGTACCCACAATGTTGATGCAATAGTATTATATATCATCAAAAAGACCTGCATTTTTAAGAATTGTTAATCTATGCATAAAAAACATGAACATAAAGGTTTTATGATCATTATTTGAAATGAAATGCATGCTAATGAATGAAGAGGTGGGATTATACCTCATGAAGATACATCCTTATTATATGGAGTGTACCCACTACGTTGATGCTAAAATCGTGATGCAATAGTATTGTATATCATCAAAAATGCCTACATTTTTAAGAATTGTTAATCTACACATAAAAAACATGAACATAAAGGTTTTATGATCACTATTTTAAATGAAATGCATGATAATAAACGAAGAGGTGGGACTATACGTCATGAAGATACATCCTTACAAATTATATCGAGTGTACCCACTACGTTGATGCAATAGTATTATTCATCAAAAAGACCTGCATTTTTAAGAATTGTTAATCTACACATAAAAAAATTGAACATAAAGGTAAATTATGATCATTATTTGAAATGAAATGCATGATAAAAAATTAAGATATAATAAAGACCTGCTACTCAAGTGTGCCTAAAGGGTCATCTCTTTGCTTAAGAGTATCCAGTATTGCTTCATGATCAACACTACTCACTGTCCATAGTTATTTTGTCTTTGGTCTTGCTTGATGTTTCAACAACTTGATATTTGTAGCTATAATAAGGTGTGAATACACGAGAATGGTTTTGTGTATCTCGTAATCTTCAAATATAGGTAATGTCATTCTTTCTAATCTTGTATGTTTGCAACCAAGTTCCTGCAACAACAACTGAACCTGTAGGATACATGAACCCATCACCAGCTGTCACCAATTGTGTTAGGATTTTCTTTCCGTATACACACCATGCCAACCAATAGTTTGATATCTCTTCATTTGCCTACAGTGCAACAATTGCAAAAACATGTCCTAATTGTAGAAGATCTAAAATATAGTCATACTTAATTGAACTTTCAATGTCATCATTGTTGGCATAAGACACTATTATGATGATCCTCCGGTGAAGATTGATGATATATGGTGCATGAGATCTAGATTAGGAGTTGTCATTGATGGTAACTCAACCTATTGATCTTATCTGGTATGGAGTTTGGGATATCCGGATGTCTTGAGTAAGTTTTTGTATGAGTTTGTCGGTGATACTCAGTGTACAGTCTCAGTGAGCATTTCTCATTTTCGGTGATACGTTTTTTTTTCCAGTAATTAGAGTTAAGTTGATTGAGTATGAGAAGAAGATTATCATGTAATCCTATCCTCCGGTGTTGATTCTTATGTCTTTTAGAAGGTTCATTATCTGATAGAGTAGTATAACAGGGCTATCTTCATAATTGGTGGTGTAACGTGTGGACCGGTTTCTTTGAGGTGATTTTGGTGGTTGTTGGTAAGCTGGAGGTAATTGGACTGACTTATGGGAAGTGTGTGATCATATATTTTGGATCTGAAATATGGTCTTGTGGATATTTGAGCCGACTTGAAGCTACAAGTTTCATATTTTGTCATTTTGGGAAGCTGACTTGTGGGAGATCAATTTTGTTAGTGCGGATATATAAGATCGACTTGGTTAATTTTTTTGGGTGATGATATGATATGGGAGATGATTTTGGGAGCGATTGAGCATAGTTTCACATGTGCATCTTAAGTTTTGTTGATCCGGTAATTGGTAGCAGAGCATAACATAGTAGTTTATCAAAACAACACAGCGGATCACTTTGTGCATAACCGAAACTGTTATTTGGCATAGTCAAATGTTTTTCTTCAGTTCATTACTTATTGTAATCATTTTGTATTAGCCTGTAAGGCAATGAGCCTTCCTCTGGGTTGTATCCCTTTTGTAATTAAGCAATGAGCTCCAGGGAGTGTGTCTAAATGCATGTGCATTCCAACTTTTGTAATATTGTTCTACTACTGGCCATAGTATAACAATATTGTGGGTACTCAATCCCACCGTAGTTTTTCCCTTTCTAGGTTTCCACGTAAAAAAATTGGTGTTATGGTTATGTGCTTGTTTGCTTTGTTTTTCCACATTTCAGTTTCTTACTTGTGCATCTGGTGGATAAAGAATCAAATTAACAAATTTGTAAATACCAAAACATTGATTCACCCCCCCCCCCTCTCAGTGTTCATTGATTCCAACAATTGGTATCAGGTCCTAGTTCCTCTGAGGAAGCCTAACAACTTGAGGAAGATCTGGAAGGTTGAATCAATGGACTCTGGCTTGTAGAGACAACTTAGTGTGGCACTTGAAGATCTTGATGCAATAATGAAGGAAAAGAGCATCCCGAAAATAAATTTGAATGCAACTGAAGACTTCATTAAAACCCTGAAAGATCAATTGAACACTTCTTGGGAAAAGAGAAAGGAGATGATGGACAAGCTAAAGGAGAAAGAAGTTCACAAAGTGTTGACAATCAAATTCTACAAGATAGATAAATGTGAGGAGCTGGCCAAGGAGAATGCAGTTTTGAAGAATGAGATGCAATCTATTGTCATGAAGATGACTAAGAAAATTGAAGACCGAAAGAAGAATGAAGAAAGCTTGACTCAATCCTTGAAGGAAAGATCACATGAATGTAGCAGACTAACCTATGAGAATGACCAGTTGAAGCTTGAGATGATGCAAACAAAGAATGATGGGCAAGAACTTGAAAGACAAATCATAATTCAGAGAGAGGAGATGACTACTGCTAATGAATACAAAGAAAAGTTCAAAGCTAGTTCATCCCAGTTGGATGAGATGCTGGAAGGTCAGAGAAATGGAAAAGAAATGTGAGGACTTGGATATGAGAAAGGAGAATCATTTGGTTCTAGATAGAGCAATGCAAAATCTAATCGTCAGCAGAACAAGAAACCTCTGGTAAGACAAACTAATGCATATAAATTCAATGGTAAATGTTTTATTTGCAATAGATTTGGTCATATGGAAAATCAATGCAGAAGTAGGATGAATAATGGGATGATGAATAATGTTGTGAATAATGGCCCTACCTTTACCGGTGAATGCCTCAAATGCAACAATTTTGGACATAAGTCAAATATGTGTAGAATGATGATCAATTTCCAGAATAAGAGATGTTTTGCATGTGGGATGTTTGGACATATATCTAACAAATGTAGGATGAGACAAAATCAAATGAATTTCAGGCCAATGCAGAGAAATGTTGTCTGCCATGCATGTAATAAACTAGGTCATATTGCAAAATATTGCAGAAGCAGGAACAATGGTCTGGTAAACAAAAATAAATCTGATGAAAAAGGAAAAGAAAAGGTAGATGAAATCAGAGATCAACATAAGAAGATGTGGCTAAAGAAAGAAGATCAAAATGTGCAGAATGGCTCCACACCTAAATCTAATGATGGAACCTCATCCGGTAACTAGAGCCTTTTTGGCCTTAGGGGGAGTTTTTCATGTAGATCAATAGAACCCCCTCTTTGGAGATCTGTAACCGGTTCTAGAAGGTTGTAGAAGATCTAGATCAAGCATGCAAATAACATCCAAAAGGTTTGCGACAGTTTGGTAATCCGGTTAATGAAACAAGGAAAAATAGTGCAATCGAAAGCTTTCAAAGTTGAGCATTTATTACAACACAAAATTAGGTTTTCAAAGGTTAAAAGGGAATTTCAAAAGTTTAATCTTCACAATGCATTCAAGAGAAAAGAGCAGAGCAATAGAGTGAAAGAGATTTGACAACAAAAATCAAGCTTGAAGCGATCATTTAGTGATTCCTTGCACCTGGTTGTGAATCAAGAGGTATTTATCCATTCACAAGTTATCTTCTTAAACCCTAAATTCATCATGGCATCTGCATCCGATATTGCTACACCTCTTGTGGTTGAAAATTTTGATAGAGTAAGGCCTGTTTTCAAAAGGTATCCTTTCAAATCCATTGAAGATGATCCAGAAGGAGCATTTTCCTCAGTTTCGTATGGTGTCCTTCACAATGAAGATATAAGGGCATACATTCACTGTGATATTGAAGAAATTGGCAATGCATACATTCTTACACTCTATAACAAGCATATGGTAGATAGTTTGGGAAATCTGAAGCCCGAATACAAGATCCTTGATGATAAGGGATTCACACAGTTTATCCATTTTTTGGTATTTGACGAAGCGAAATAGTTCGGTACATTCTGAGCAGGGTTCATGATGAGTTCATATGGCTGGACAAAACAACATAAAATTACAAAGCAAGTCATTTAGGCAATCACATGCTTGAGTGCAACCGATGAGATTATGAGTCTGAGGAAAGTACAGAATACTACTGTGGTAGTTGTTACCAGTTTCCAATATGACAACTGATCGATGACAATCAATGACATTGATGAGCATGATGTAAGATTCGCCTCAATGGTGGTGGGATACAAGGTATACCAATTAAGCAGGCAGAACCCGGTCTCTGCTACTGCCATATTCACTGCATATCAGATGCTCAAGGAGGATAAAAGGTGTTGTCTTTGTTTAGTACTTCTAAGTGAATTGTTGAGCAAATTGAAGAAAATAAAGCAAGACAAGAAACATACCTTCAAGTTTGGATCCTTAATTGTGTGCTTAGCTCTCTATTTTTTGAACGAGATCCCCGAAATTGGTAAAGTCCAATGGGCTTATGACAAACCGGTGGCTATGAAAATTAAAGAAGGATTGTTGTGTATTGGTGACAATGTGATGAGAATATCTGCCTTATGGGGCTATTTCAAGAATTTCCAAGCCACCATGAAAAGAAGAGAGAGAATTCCCAAAGAGATATTGGAGAAGTATGAGATGACTATTTGTTTCATGGTTGACAAGGTTTAGTGTCACATGGAGGCAGTTGAGCTGAGAATTGTGTGGATCATGCCCATGTGGTATGAGGTAGATGTAGTCACCCTTGATGTATATGCTCAACACCTGTTAAGTCAATCGGTGGATTAGAAGGAAGAAAGGTTTGGAACTTTCCAAGAGAAGGACCTAGCTTTGCACCAGAAGTTCACTGGGCCCACAAGGAAAAGGAAGGTGAGAAAAGAGGTTGAGGAACTTGCTGAGCAGATGGGGATTACCAAATAAGAAGTGTAGAAAGAAAGGGAGAAAAACATTCTAAATGAGGAAGATGTGGTAAAGCCACAAGATAAACTGACTCCTCCCAAGCAGTCCAAGGCAAAGCCCATCAAATTTGTACCTACTCCTGGTGTACAGAAGTCGGTACCTCCACCCAAGCCTAAACCAACAACATCTACCAGTGGAGCTGAGAAAAGGAAGAAGGAGAAACCTACAAGGCAATATGTTGCAGCAGAAGAGGAAACAGAGTCAGATGAAGAGGTGAGGGAAGTAAAGAAGATTGCCACCTATGCAAGGGAAGCTGAAAGCCTACATCCGGTGATGCTCCTCCTACTAAGAAAGCTAAGTCACAAGGAGAGCCATCGGGAAGGACAAGGGTGGGAAAGAAGAAATCTCAGATAGATCAAGCTCTTAAGTCCGGTAAGCTTGAAGGACCATATGAAATTGTGCCTCGTATGACTTTGCAACAGTTAATTGATGAGATTTTGAAAGATGGAAATTTAAAAAATATTTCTACATATTATGAGAATTTTGAGGATAAAGATCAGCGATTTGTTGAAGAGGCAATTGTAGAATATATGGATAAATTTAGTAAGGTTTTGGTAGAATTATCATCTATGATCCCCAAGATCTTGTATGACATTTTGAATACAAGGAGACATACAACTTCACTTGAGGATGAGAGGATAAAAGAATATGTGCTAGTAAATCTATCTTCTATTATTTCTAGAGATGAAGTCACTCGGTTAATAAAACTTGCCAAGGACAAATTCTAAAGGAAGAGAAGGGTAAATAAACTTATGATAGGGAAGAAAGATGAGGTGATAAAGGAAACTGAAACAATTCTGAGATAACTTTTGATTAATCAGAGAGTTGATGTGAATCCGGAAGACTCTTCTTAAGAAAAATGTTTCGGAAGAACAAGCAGTAGTAACTGAACCTAAGGATACTCCATCTATCCTAGATGTGCCTGCAGATGTTCCCGATGGACAATAAGATCAGTCATCTATAGATCCAGTTGGACAAGAAGCTCCAGTTGATGCCTCTGGTAATCAAGCAGTGGATAACTTTGGTGAAGCTACTCAGGATCCTCTAGAGATTGAGATCTTAACAGAGATGATAGCAGAGGAGTTAGGTGAAGCTAGAAATGGTGAGGGAGATGGTGAGAGAGGTAAAGAGGATGTAAATATTGAAGAAGTTGTGAAGGAGAAGGGTGACAAGAAAACTGTTGTACCTCCGGTAACCATGACAAAAGCCATTGTTCCTGATAAAGGAAAGCAAATTGCAATTGAGGATGATCTTTCTCATGGTCTGGTAGAATTAAGTACCTTGTCCCCTCTTCAAGAACTAAAATTGGCCACCCTTGCGCAGATCAAGGCAAGTGAATACTTACTCAAGTCTGCTTCAAATGACAAAGAGGTGATATTTTTGGCAACTGCAGTTTTGGATAAAGTTTGCCTAACCTTAAGAAAATTTCCAATGATTCACCCTTCGATAAGTTTAAGGATATGTTAAACAAAGTTGAATCCAATTTTGTATCACTAGAGAAAGCTTCAGGTATAAAGGTTTTGAATAAGTTCAATGAGATGAGGCTTCAAACCTATTTGAAAACAATTGAAGTTGATAGGGAAGTTTTGAAGTCTGCGGTGAAAAGTGTAGAAGATGCATTAGATGAAGGCGACAAAATATTCAAATCATGTCTCTTTTTGCCCAAGTTTACTGCAAATGTTGATAAGCAAATAAGAGATCTTGAAGGGAAACTAACTATTATTAGTCATTCATTTGCCCCTCATTTAGTTTGTCCAAGTTCCCTTGAAGATCAAATAATGGATCTTACTGACAAAATAAAGGGCTTGAATAAAGAAAAAGAGAAAATGTTAAGCAGAGTGGGAGAACTGAGAAGTTTGATCACTCCCTGGATGGACACCTTACTTGGAGCCCAGCAGGATGCAGTCAGTGCTTTAGGTAAATCGGTGCCATTAGATCTGAAAGGCGTTGAAGATCATACATACATGTTTAGTTCTCTGATTAATGTTTTAGATTTTTACCCGAGAGGATGGAATGACTACTTGAAATCCCTGAAGGTCACTTATGCAGATATTTTTAAATTCATGTAAATTATTACATTTATTTGTACATAAGTTTTGGCAGATTCCTACCCTTTTCCATTGATGTCAAAGGGGGAGAGAGTTGGGAGAGAGTAGTTAAAAATGATGCTCATTCTTAGGGGGATTCAGTTGAGTGTACAAATTTCACATTGTCGGATTGCTTGCAGTGTTTGGAGTTTTGGAACACTTCTCATTTTTCATATTGTTCCCATCAATGCCAAAGGGGGAGATTGTTGGCATAAGACACTATTCTGGTTATGCTCCGGTGAAAATTGATGATATCTGGCGCATGAGATCTCTTAGGAGTTGTCATTGATGGCAACTCAACCCATTGATCTTATCCGGTATGGAGTTTGGGATATCCAAATGTCTTGAGTAAGTTTTGGTATAAGTCTGTCGGTGATACTCAATGTACAGTCTTGATGAGCATTTCTCATTTCCAGTGATATGTTTTTTGTTTCAGTAATTAGAGTTAAGTTGATTGAGTATGAGAAGCAGATTATCATGCAATCCTATCCCATGGTGTTGATTCTTATGCTTTTTAGAAGGTCTAGTATCCGGTAGAGTAGTATAACAGGGTTATCTTCATAATTGGTGGTGTAATGTGTGGACCAAATTCTTTGAGGTGATTCTGGTGGTTGTTGGTAAGTTCGAGGTAATTGGACTAACTTATGGGAAGTGTGTGATCATATGTTTTGGATTTAGAATATGGTCTTGTGAAGATTTGAACCGACTTGAAGCTACATGTTTCATATTTTGATATTTTGGGAAGCCAACTTATGGGAGATCAATTTTGTTAGTGCAGATATATAAGATCAACTTGGTTAATGTTTTTGGGTGATGATATGATATGGGAGATGATTTTGGGAGCGATTGAGAGCATTTTCATGTGTGCACCTTAAGTTTTGTTGATATGGCAATCAATAGCAGAGCAGAATAGAGCAATTTATCAGAACAACACAATGAATCACTTGTGCATAACCGAAACTGTTATTTGGCATAGTCAGATGCTTTTCTTTAGTTCATTACTCATTGTAATCATTTTGTATTAGCATATAAGGTAGTGATCCTTCCTATGGGTTGTAACCCTTTTGTAATTGAGCAGTGAGCTCTAGGGAGTGTGTCTGAATGCATGTGCATTCAAACTTTTATAATTTTGTTCTACTACTGGCCATAGTATAATAATATTGTGGGTACTCAATCCCACCGTGGTTTTTCGCTTTTCCAGGTTTCCACAAAAATATTGGTGTTATGGTTATGTGCTTATTTTCTTTGTGTTTCTGCATTTCTATTTCTTACTTGTGCATCTGGTGGATAAAGAATCAGATTAACAAATTTGTAAGTACCGGAACACTGATTCACCCCCTATCAGTGTTCATTAATTCCAACAATCATTTGGTATGGATATTGTTTGAGATAAAGGAGTTAGATATTATGGAACCCACGTATCCACCCACTCAC
The DNA here is from genome assembly GCF_030272615.1 of Cryptomeria japonica. Taxonomy (NCBI): domain Eukaryota; kingdom Viridiplantae; phylum Streptophyta; class Pinopsida; order Cupressales; family Cupressaceae; genus Cryptomeria; species Cryptomeria japonica. The sequence goes on along the minus strand of NC_081408.1, from coordinate 215,430,276 downwards.
TTGACTCGCACTGATCCTAGTCACACTAAACACAACTCTGACAAAAACAAGCTAATTCTCGTATCCAAATGGTCCATGTACTTGCATCTGAGCTGCAAAATGAATACATCTTTGAAGAAAATTTAATTGTTTGACAATCCAATTTGTCTCCCACTGTGCCCTCCTCAACCAACTAGAAGAATCTACGCACTGTTGAATCAAGTGTCCCCCCATGAAATTGTTGAACTACACCAATCAATAATAGAATGTGCAACAAAAAATTTGCACTTGAAATCCTCAATTGCTTCTTAGCTAGAGCTCTCTTCAAACATGCACCTACTCCATCATGCTCCCCTTCCCATGCCCAGCTTGAAAAAAACTCCAAATATGAGATACACGCATCTCTACATGCATTGTAATTAACCAATAAAACATACGAGCTTTCTTGAATTGACCCGTGTAGTTATTTGACCATATGAGATGTCGGTCTATTGCAATACCTTTCTCCTGCAAGAACTCAAAAAAATTCTCAAAACAATGTTGCACATACTCGGAGGGGTGAGATCTAGCATCAAATCATATAAAAATAATACTCCCTGATTATCTTCCTGTCTTCTTCTATACTATCAAGGGCATGTCTATATGTTATGTGAACAAAAATAGTAATTTGAATTGAATTGTAATACTGAGCCTGTACCTCATTTTGTTGTTGCAATGTATAGTTTTTTGCAAAATCGACCAATGATATAACAGTGCCAATTGGGAAAGAGTTTTGACACATCCTGAACTGCTGATCCAACCACCAAGACCTATGGGTATTCCTTGCATACTTGTAGAAAATATTTTCCTTAAAATCTAAAATATAATCAACAACACTTGTTACTACTTATCAAGTTGCCATTAGTTTTATGATCAAAGTTATTCTATATACTCTAGTCGGTTATCTCTACCGAAATATTCAGTCGGTATGCACAGTCTAGTCGATTATAGAAGAAAGTAGTCTCAGAGCGTAGTATGCACCGAGCTGTCTACCGAGTATCATTCCATGTCTACCAAGCAACAAAGATGACACACCAAGTTGATATACACCGAGTGAAACGTGTTACCAGATTCATTGAACCTGGACATATATATGGAAACGTGTTACAAGATCGAGGAACATAGAACCGTTATCACATTGGTAATTGCACTTAAAGATTGTGTATGATTTTGAGGTCATCTATCCAATGAAATATTTTGCATCTTTATTCATTCGATAAAACATATTTGTAAGATCGAAGCAATGAATGGATCACCGACATAAGAGATCTATTTATACAACATGGATTAAGATCAGATATATACATGTAGCATGACAGAAAGGAAGATATAGAAATATATGAAGCAAGAAATGTGAAAGCACTAAGTGTTATGACTGTTACAGAGACACAGAGGTCACCGAGAAGGATTCCAGAGAACAATCAAAGAACAGAGTAAACAGAAGGGTTTACCAAGTTACTATATGGGTTACCGAGGTATGCTATAAGCAAGGTAATCTTATTCTGAGCACATAGAATCTTCTATAACATTCCAGATGTAAAGTTGCAGATATTTGTAAAGATTTTATTGTAATATTTTGAAGTTGTAAGAGAAACCTTTAACAGGGTAAAAGACTCTAATCAAGTCTATAAATTGTAAAGCCTCTAACTAGGTGCAGCATTTAGATTAAGTGTTGTAAAATCCTTTAGCAAGGTAGATCTAACAGATCTTGATACTCCTAATAGGGTAAGCTATCAGAAATAGCTAAACATGTAGCTCTAACCGAGCAACCTTTATTATTGTTGTAGTGAAGTTGTGGGTGCCATCCCCACCACAATTTTTCTCTCTAACCAAGAGTTTCTGTGTAACCAAAATATATGTGTTATGGAGTGTCATGTATGATTGTTATCTATTTGTTTTAGCTTTATATTATGTTACTGCACTATTCGGTTTATGCATAATAGTAAAGTTATTATTGAAGAAAAGTTTTTAAGTACTAATTCACCCCTCCCCTCTCAGTACATTAGCTTTCCATATTGGGCCTAACAATTGCTATCAGAGCTTCAATCTTGGAAAAAGGTTTAACTGCCTAAAGAGAAAGATCTTATCAATGGAAGCCTATAAACAATCTCAGAGGATTGTGTATCTGCAAGAAGAGTTGGACCATGCTAATCAAGTGATTGTAGACATGCAAAGGCAAATGCAAAAATCTCTAAAAGTGAGAAGAAGATTATTTGATGATTTGCAAGACTCTCAAGAGTTACTGGAACAAATTGAGACATCATCTGAGAACAATATATCTAAAGAGACTGAAGAAATTAATGGAGTATTGAAAGAAAAGAACAAAGCACTGGCTGATCAACTAAAAGGAATGAAAAGAGAACATGAACATTTCAGCACATAAATGACTGAAAATCTTGATGCATTGAGGACAACCGAGGATAAGGTAAGAGATCTAGAAAGAGAGAAACAACAACTTGAAGCCTTAGTATCTGATAAGAATGATGAAATCACAAGGATGACTGGAATTCAACAAAACCTGTCAGATCAACTAGGTTATGCACATCATGAAGCAAATCTGAAAGATGGTGAGAATCAAGCATTGAAACTTGAAGTATCAAGGTTGACCAGTGAACTTGAAACAGAGATGAAATCCAAAGAAACACTGAAGAAGAGTTATGAAGCATCAAAGATGTTGGATGAGCATCTGAATACAAGAAGACCCAACAAAGATGCAGGACTCAATTATAAAGGAAAAGACTCTACTGAGAAGGGAATCCATACTACCGAGAGAGGAGAATCATCAAAGCAAGCTGGAATCAAGAAGAACATCAAAAGAAAGAAGCCTATTTGCAACTATTGTGGAAATCAAGGTCATACTGTCAACATGTGCCAAATCAGAAAAGGCAAGCAACCGAATGTCACTAAGTCCAATGGTTATTGTTACAATTGCAATAAATATGGTCACACATCTAATCAATGTAGGACAAAGTCTGTTAACAATTATCAGAAGGCAAAATTAAAAGGGTTTTGTAAAAACTGCAATAGATATGGACATAGTATCGAGAAGTGTTGGCTTAAGCAAAAGAACTATATGTGGTCTGAACACCGAGCAAATGCTAGAGGTTACCGAGCTCACACAAATCCTTACCGATAATATTCTGCAGTACCATGGGATTACAATACAAGGATATGGTGTGAATGTTGTGGAAGATATGGACATATAAGTGCCAACTGCTTTATAAGGTTTAGGATAAACAACCGAAGATCATAGAGAAATCCTAGTATGGCATGTTTTCATTGTCACAAAGTTGGACACTTGGCTGGAGATTGCAGAGGTCAACCTAGAAAAGACACTGAGGAAATAAAAGAAAAATTAAAGATGATTTGGAAAAAGAAGGAAACCATGTCAAATGAAGAAAGCACCTTACCTACCGAGTTAGGTGCTCCTATTCCAAATTAATCGGTAAAGGTATGAAGGGAATGCATTCTCTCAAGGTTAAATCTTAACAGTTCCTATTTTATTATGTACTTAAGACAAAATCTGCATACTTAAGATGTAGTAGTAAGTTTGAAATTCTATCAAAGTCTTTTGGAGCACTATACAAGAAACCTGTCAAGTCGGTGAATACAGGAAACCTGTCAAGTTGGTAAATGAAGGAAGTTTGGTTACTTGGTTAAAGCCGAAAAAGAAAAGAAAGTTTAGTGGAACCGAGTGCATTTAATGTTTTTGACCTAACATGCACGGAGCCCGATAAGGTATATTGTGTACTTAAAACATTTATGTGGTCATTTTCACTTACCAAGTTTTCAAGAGAGAAGAGCAAAGTGATTCAAAGGCGATCAAACCTCCTACAAAGCAAAATTCAAGGTATTTACATCAATCTCAACGCATTGTTAAGCTGGTTTACCGATCTTATCAAGTTGTCATTATCTGTTAAGTTTGAAACGTCTGCCGTTTGAAAATCCTCAAACCCTAAGGATCGTTTGTTAGTTTTTATCTGAAATCTACAAATGGCACCTAAGATCCAAGATCCCATCATTGTTAAGAATGTTGAAAAGCCCTCACTAAAATACTCATTAACTCCCAAAGTTGCATCTGAACCGGATGACAAAACTGCATTTTCACTCATCCCGGATAGAGTGTTATTAGTCGAGGATGTGAGATTCTTCACCAAATGTCATGTTGAAGAACTCGGTCATGTTGAAATCAAAGACACCTATGATGAATTGTGCACCGATGGTAAATTGGATAGCAAGTATGAGCACATTAAGATCAAGGGATTAACTGAAGCCCTAACCTATCCCCATGTGTTCAAACCCCAGTGGGTCAAGTTTGTTCTGAGCAGAGTTCATGATGACTTCACGTGGCTAGAAGAGCAACCGTTTAAGATTACCAAGGAAATCATTCATTTGATTACCGGTTACCCTATTTATGATCATGCCCGAGCTCAAAAGATGATATCGCAAAAGGAATTGATCAGTTTAACCGGAGTGGAATCAGATTGCAGAGGACTAAAATTGAACAATGTCACTGATGCAGAACTAAAATTTGCCATTAGAGTAATAGGTTATTGTTTCTTCCAATCGGTAAGGGAAAATAGTGTACCCTGTGCAGTAGTAGACTTAGCATACAAAATTGTGAAGAAAGGCATGAAAATTGATCTATGTGAGGTGTTGCTGAAAAATCTGTTTGAGAATCTAAACACCATCAGGAAGCCGAAGAAGAACAACTTGGCTAATACACTAAAGTTTGGATCATTGCTTGTATGCATGTTTTTCTGTAGACATCTAAAAATGGTCAACACTTGCGGAGTCATACTTTAACATTTGTGCATTGCCTTATTTTAGGGTTCTTGCGTTGCATTAAAATTTCATCTATGTTGCGCACTTGGTCTTTATCATTTGCGAGCATCGAGTCCTTCTTCTACATTCTTCATTTTTCTCACTTTTGAATTTGGTCTTGTCGATAACAATCTTCAGTCATGATTTTGGTCGATCTTATCCTATCGCATCATGGTGCGTACTCATTTATCATCATTTTGGACATCGTCAATCCTAATCAATGATAGAATTAGGGTTTTGTCCTCTTGTCAATCTTTCAATCATCTTTAGCTTGTTAGTAATCATTTGCGATTATCAACTTGTCTATCTCATCATTTTGCGATCGATTCATCATCGATCCTTGTCCTTGTCAATCTTATCATTTTGCGATTGATTCGTCATCGATCCTTGTCCTTGTCAAATATCGTCATTTTTGCGATCGATTCGTCATTGATCCTTGTCCTTGTCAAATATCATCATTTTTGCGATCGATTCATCATCGATCCTTGTCCTTGCCAATTTTGTCATTTTGCGATCGATTCGTCATCGATCCTTGTCCTCTTCAATCATGTCAATTGGCGCTTTTCAATTTGATCTCCTTGTCAATCTTGGTCAATTTGTCATTGGTTTTTGTCAACCAATTTTAATCATTTATCAACATTGGTCCTTTGTCAGTCAGAATCATGATCAAATCGAACCTACATCAATTATCTTTTGTCAAGACCTAATTGTCGTCCTTGCATTTCTAATTCATCTTCTAGGGTTTTATGATTTATTCATTTAATCTTGTTTGTCATTTTCCCTCTAGGTTAAATAATTTATTTATTTATCCTAAGTCTTCTTGTCACAATTAAATATTTATTTAATCGGCTAATTAATTCCCTCTCTTTTTGTGAATTAATTAATGAATGAAAAATTATTAATTAATTTACCTAATTTTCTAATTTCATCAATTTCTAATTTCTTAATTTCCAATTCATCATTTCTAACCTAATTTTCTAATTTCTTCTAATTTCTATTTCTATTTTCAAATTTTTGTCATAACATCTTGCATAGCAATTTGTCATAATTTGTCATAAATTGTCATAATTTGTCATAACACCTTGCATTTCAATTTGTCATACACTTGTCATAATTTTGCTATTCTTGTTTTGAATTTCCTTTCAAATGTCTTCATGTTAATCTTGTCCTCTCTTCAATTTGTCTATAAATTGGATGAATTTCTTCAATCGAGATCCGAATCAATCACGCTTCTAGTATCCTTATGCTGTCATCTCATCTTGCCAATCTTGCTTTCATACTATGCTTGTGCACTTGTAGGTGAGATCCACAAACACACTAATTTGAAGGAGAAAGAAGGACAATGGAGAATTCTGGAGGAGATATTCGCGTTTGTAATGGTTTACATTTGGTTTGAATGTCTTATTTTCAATATCTCTATTGAATGTTTTTAGGATTTCTTATCATTGCAATCTAGTTTTTGTGATTGAGCTAGTCTAATTTCTATTTGCTTTGATGAATTCCAAATTCCTATCTACATTTTCTATTTTGAAAAATTCTTTCGATCAGTCGGTAAATTGTTTGGGAACTACACCAACCAATCACCCATTAGATCAATGACTTCATTAAGAAGCTAGGTGATAATTTTAATGATATTATGGATGATTACTTCAGTAAATTTCAAGAGAAAATGCATAACAGGTATTGGATTCCACCCAAGCTAGTGGAAAAATACAAAGATGACATATGTTTTGAAGTAGACACTGATTACTATTATGTGAATGTCGTGGAACCAAGAACTCAATCTTTGTCACCTATGGGTTAAGAGATTGATTTTGACATCACACAACAACAAATTGATGCATTTCTTACATTGCCAAGGCATGCTACTGAGCTAAGGTATGGAACCTATGAAGAAATGAAGGAAAAAATAAAATTGAGCATTGTAGTACCCAAAGCTACAAGAAAGGAAACAAAGATGATAAAGGCATCATCGGAGAAATTCAGAGAAGATTCTTCCTCCACACCTGTCAAAGGCACTATAGCCATTACCAAAGAGGAATCTGAAGCCCAAGAGGTAGCTATAACACTGAGCATCGAATTGCCTAAGGGAAAAGTGTTTAAAAGAAAGAAATAGGACACATCAAAGGCCTCATCGACTCCTCCAGCAAAGCGACCTAACACTAGAGCATCTGCAGCTTCACCAAGTAAGAAAAAAAAGAGTGTTACTGTTCCTAAGGTAACAAAGACTTACAAGAAATCTACTCGGAGACTCATTTTGGCCAAAGAGTCCAGTGACACAGAATCTGAGGATGCAAGCAAATTTCAGATTGTCAAGAGCAAGAAGGTAAATGTACATAGTGTTGAAAATTTATGTGCTAATCTGAAAGAATATGGTGGATTTGGAGGATTTAGATATGTTAAGTATGAGACCAGAAATGAAGATGAAAAGAGACAAATCGAAGAAGCTGTCATTTGCACACTTCTAAAATTTTGATTGGTCCCATTAGAAGTCTCTAATTCTCTCTCAAAAGAATTATATGCACATATTGATAACAAGTGGCAATATGCCCTGGACTCGGAGAAACATAATAGAGAGAGAAGTTTGGTACATCTCTTTCCTGACATGTCGGTAGCTGAAATAAAAGAACATCTAACAACCTACCACACAAAGTTCCTTGTCAAACAAAAAGCCTTGAAACTGATGAATGGGCTGTATATTGAAGTGGAAAATGAGACAAAAGAAAAGTGGTAGGAAATCTTTAGAAACAAGGATGCCGGTGAGCAAGCTGAAGTGGAAATAGTTCATGTCACCGAGCAAGATCCTGACGTTACCAAGCAAGATCCTGCTGACACCATTCAAATAGATGAAGATATCATGGATACAGAGGCACCGAAATAGGAAATGATAGAAGGCAATGCATATGCAAAACTTGTATCCAGTGAATCAGTCTTGGAACAAGTTCAGCCTTATCCATCGGTCAATCAACCTATCTCAACTGAAACCCCTCAGGATACGGATAAAGGCGCCAAAGATCACAAGTCTACAACAGGAGAAGGTACTACTCAATAACAGATGTCTCAGGATCCTTCTAGCACTGAAAATGTTGCAACTGAGACACCGAGTACCGAGACACCAAAGGACACTACAGAGGTTAAAAGAACCGACCAAAGTGTTGCCTCTACCGAGCAACCTACCGAGGGTCATCAAGCCTCACAAGCCCTTGTCTTAGTTCAATCAGTAAAAGGTAAAGAAAAGAAGATGAAAAAGCATAGTTTCAAAGTAGATTTGTCAAAACCGATAGTGTTGCCCAATGTTGATATATCCAAATTAAAGGGGCAAGCACTCATTGATTTTGGTGAACTATGCAAAGCAAAGGCCGAACAAGAGAAGCAAATGGCCATTTAAAAGAAAAATAAAGTACTTCAGAAGGTGAAAGCACTCTTAACATATATGCTACCTGAAGCTACAATAACCAAAGATGCAACCATCCACATTCAACTAGATGAACTCCTAACCAAGATAGAGACATCTGGAGTAGATGCATCTGAATACTTGAGCAAGCTAAAAGACAAAGAGCTCACTGCAAAAATGATAGAAGAGTTACAGAAAGCTATAGCTATTGGCAAAGTAAAACTTGTCAAATTTATTGCTGAGTTGACCCCTCAACTCAAGCACATTCTTTATTTATTTTAGAAACTCTGTACATTTTCTTTATTCATTAAAGATATAAAAAATAAAACAGAAGCAATTGAGAAAAAGATCACCGATCTCTCAAATAAGTTGACCACAGAGCCCAATTCAGTTCAAAATTTCTATACAAAGTTACAACAGCTCATGGCTCAACAATTGGACCAAGAAATGAAGAACACAAGATCAGGATGGACATAATGACACTTTAGACATTATTCCTTCCTCATCTTTCATCCATCCAAGAACAGATCAACCGAGCCACATACTTGTCTACTACACAAGAGGGAAGCACTTTAGATGACTTCATATCATTATTGGCTGATATTCAAGCACATAATTCTTTAATGGATAGTGTAAAGGATGCCCTCTTTGTCACTCTCACCGAAGCAAGGACAAAGTATAAATCCATTTTTGACCAGTTACCACCACCGAATGGTAACTAAATTTTGATGTTTGTCAAAAAGGGGGAGTGATATAAGCATCAAAGTATAGTATCAAACAAAAGGAGTGTAGTATGCAGGGGGAGTATACCGGGCAAAGTATGCAGAGTATCCAAGTGCAATGAACCGAGCAGTGAACAAAACAGTAAGCAAAGAACAGAGCAGATTGCCGAGCATGCAAAATCAGAGTTTTGTACAGTATATTGATAAGGGGAGTATATCTGGACATATTATTTCATTGACTATTGTATATACTGTCATTGTAGTCAAATTTTGCAAGTATATAGATTATTGAGTTATAACTTTGAAAGTAGTTTTTGTCAAACATCTCAACTAATGTCAAAAGGGGAGATTGTTACTACTTATCAAGTTGCCATTAGTTTTATGATCAAAGTTATTCTATATACTCTAGTCGGTTATCTCTACCGAAATATTCAGTCGGTATGCACAGTCCAATTGATTATAGAAGAAAGTAGTCTCATAGCGTAGTATGCACCGAGCTATCTACCGAGTATCATTCCATGTCTACCGAGCAGCAAAGATGACACACCGAGTTGATATACACCGAGTGAAACATGTTACCAGATTCATTGAACCTAGACATATATATGGAAACATGTTACAAGATTGAGGAACATAGAACCATTATCACATTGGTAATTGCACTTAAAGATTGTGTATGATTTGGAGGTCATCTATCCAATGAAATATTTTGCATGGTTATTCATTTGATAAAACATATTTGTAAGATCGAAGCAATGAATGGATCACCGACATAAGAGATCTATTTATACAACATGTATTAAGATCAGATATATACATGTAGCATGACAGAAAGGAAGATATAGAAATATATGAAGCAAGACATGTGAAAGCACTAAGTGTTATGACTGTTACAGAGACACAGAGGTCACCAAGAAGGATTCCAGAGAACAGTCAAAGAACAGAGTAAACATAAGGGTTTACCGAGTTACTATATGGGTTACCGAGGTATGCTATAAGCAAGGTAATCTTATTCTGAGCACATAGAATCTGCTATAACATTCCAGATGTAAAGTTACAGATATTTGTAAAGATTTTATTGTAATATTTTGACGTTGTAAGAGAAACCTTTAACATGGTAAAAGACTCTAATCAAGTCTATAAATTGTAAAGCCTCTAACCAGGTGCAACATTTAGATTAAGTGTTGTAAAATCCTTTAGCAAGGTAGATCTAACAGATCTTGATACTCCTAACAGGGTAAGCTATAAACATGTAGCTCTAACCGAGCAACCTTTATTATTGTTGTAGTGAAGTTGTGGGTGCCATCCCCACCGCAGTTTTTCTCTCTAACCAAGAGTTTCTGCCTAACCAAAATATATGTGTTATGGAGTGAATCATGTATGATTGTTATCTATTTGTTTTAGCTTTATATTATGTTATTGCACTATTCGGTTTATGCATAACAGTAAAGTTATTATTGAAGAAAAGTTTTGAAGTACTAATTCACCCCTCCCCTCTCAGTACATTAGCTTTCCATATTGGGCCTAACAACACTGATTTTCTCAACAATATTCTTTCCAAACTTGTGTTCATTGCCCTCATGAAAATACAAAAGGAACTTTGACAAGCCACCACATTGTGAGTACTTCTCATTTAAACAATCATTTCTATAGAAAAAGAATTCATCATCTCTAGGACATAAAAATAGATCTAGCAAGTCTCTTGTTGATCTTGAAAACCGCATTGCACCGCACTCTTGCAACATATCATTAGTATGAAACGTAGAATGAATATAGCATAAAAGTTCATGGTACATTGAAGACTCCACATGGTACTTGCAACAACAAGTATTATGAATATTAAGAGGTACACAATAAAATGGCTTCAAAGATTCAAAGGTACTTTGTGATATTTGCAAAGTTGGATGTGTTTCACAAACATTTTTGTAGAACATTATTTGTCTTGATTTCAAGAAATGTTTAGGATGCGGTGTGCGGTCTTGATTGCCAATTCTTAACTTTAAAACATCATTTACATTGGGCAATACTCTAAAATTAGAGTGCCAAAATTGTTGAATTCCCTCCTTCACATTGTCGGTCAACTTCTTATCAACACGTGGAAGCCTCCCACCAAAATCCCATGTATCATCTTGAAGAGGATCATCAAGTCTTTCTCTTCTTACAAGTGCTCTATCCAAAGTTTTATAATTTATGTTCAAATCAACACAAGTTTGTCTCATAAAGTGAGCCTTTCTCAAATGATGGCTTACTAAGGAGGTTGTAATCACTCTTTGAGCAACTCTCTTATCTTTTTCCTTGCTATTCTTTCCAATAGAATTGAGAGCATTAAAAATATTTTTGACAATAATAGAATTTTTCTCCATCTTCTTGTTCATATGAATCTTCAATTTGGCTATCAATGGTCTCATCTTTTGCATCTTTAGCAATTGAACAAAAAGTTGGCATTGCTCGGTCAATGTCTTATTGCTAAAATATTGGCTGAAAAGTTGTGTAGCCTATAACTGTGTTGGTTGAAAATTTTGTAAACTATGTGAATCTACAAAATTATAGTTTCAATCATGGAAACATGAGATTTAATCTGTCCTATTCTTCTAAGGGGAATCTCCCCCTTTAACTTTCTACTCTATTCTACTAATATGAAATACAACATTTAGTTTCTATTCTAAGCATAGGTGGAACATCATCCTATCTTCTTTTTAAAGATATATGTTATTATTTCCCTCTTACTTCAGGAAAGAATTTACAACATAGAGCAGTGATAATTATTACACTTTCTATGTTACAAATTAACTCTAAATGCAAGAATGAGTAAAATATAGATAAGGAAAGAAGCAAAGTTTCTATGAAGGGTTGAAAGTCCTCTATTGCTTCTCTGGGATGGGAAAGAGTGCTTAAGCTCAAAGTCTTAAAATAGTTTCTCTCCTATCAACCTTTCTTCAAATAGTTTCTTCTGTAAGTATTTATACTGATTCCTGATTATACTTTTGATAATATTTTTCTGAAAAATAATGACAAGAGCTCAAATTCTTCAAATCACAATTTTCCTTTTCCAAGATTACACAATAAAGCACAAAGTCTTTAAAGTATAACCTAAATATATCTCAACTAAAATTAATTAAAGCACAAAGTCTTCAGACTAATATCAAACTCACTAATTCCTATTCTATCAATAGCCAAGATATGACACAAAGGTCACAAATTAAACATTGCCTCTACATTTTAACAATATTCTCAACACACCTTCACTTGAGTAAAATAAGAATTTATAATGAAAATGACATAAGAACAATCTGACCATACACCACCAATGAACCTAACACCAAGTCTGGATGTCAAAAGCTTTCTTATTATTTCATCAGATTGTAAAATTACAAAAGGAACACAAAGTTCCACTTCTTAGATTTTCACTTCAGTAGAGTTTCGACATATATATTAAAGATAATAGATGCAAATTACAATGAGAAACCTCTTATATATAGGAGAGAAGTGCAACATAAATCTAGGTAAACTACAACTAATTTGTGACCAAGTCAAAGGTAGAGTTCGATTTGACTTAGGACACGTGCGTTGCCTAAGTGCAAAAACTAAGTACAAAATTGACACTTAAGGTGTCAATGTCTTATTCAAAAATGCATCTACTATGAAAATTACTAAGTGTCACTAAACACTCCATTTTGATCCCGCTTCATGAATTCCTTGAACTTTTGCAAAGTTGCTTTCATTGGTTTTTGATCAGGTCCTTTTGTGTGACTTGTAATGGCCTTGACCCGAGTGATAGAATCTTCAAGGTTCACATAGTATTTCTTACGTTTCTTTAAAAGTGAGTCTAGATCATCCAGATTAACTTTGTGTTGGGTGAAAATTTTGTAAACTTGTAAAGGGTTACAAAAAGAGTGTTTCACGATAGCGCTCAGGATAATATCTCTCAAAAGGCAAGATACGCTCCCTCCTAATTATAAGGGAAGGCTCCCTCTTTCTACTACAATTATTCTACTTTCTTCTACTTGCTAACTTCACACTAATCAAAGGTACAACAACAACTTAGTTCTCTTTTTTTAGAACCAATTCCATATAATTATCTTTTAAGAACAAACTTTTCCCTTAGTTTAAATAACATGAAAAACTTGTAGTAATAATTAAACTAATTATTTTGGAAAGTAAACTGTCCATGAAAGAACAAAGTCTCCTATTACTTTCCTTTTATGAAAATTACCAAGGGACGAGAACTCACACACTTAAGAACTCAAAGGTTCTTTTTATGTATTATAACTCCTATCAACCATTGTAACCCAAATATATCATTAGCTCAAAGACTGAAAGATATATTGAAAGATATTCTACTCTAACTAGATAGTTTGCACAACACAAAGACTTCACTTTCTATCTTTTTAAATTTAACTAGAGGGATCATTTTCAAAAGAACGAAGACTTAAAACAATATTATCTTAACCAGATCCCAATTATTGAATCTTCAAAGTAACTCAAAGATTACTTCTAAAAATCCAAAGTTCTTCAATATCTATCACCAATAACTTTCACCAACTGTAATCAACTGGGAGCATATGATACTATATGACATAAGAACATCAATATCACACAAAGATTGAATTCAAAATAAAGTTTGAATGCCAAGCTTCAATCCTTCTTGATTAACTTGTAAACTCACAAAAAGAACACAAAGTCTCAATTTGTTCTTCACTTGGGCAGAGTTTTGTTGCAAAAAATAAAGATGGAAAAATATCCTTATTACAATAAAAACCCTCCTATATATAGGAGAGGGGTGTAGCATAGAAATATGAAAATATAACTAATTCTATGACTAGGTCAAAAGAAGAGTTTGATTTGACTTAGGACTTGTGCACTCAATAGGTGCACATGAGCAATTATAAAATGACACCTAAGGTGTCAATAGACATAATAAAATGCCACTGGGAAAAACATGAAAATAACCAAGTATTTGGAGTTCCATTTTGTGCATCATCACTTTCATTCTTCTTTAGAAATCCTCTGAAATTATAGGGAATGACTTGTACTCTTGAATCTTTAGGTTCTTTAGAAAATAACTTGTTTGAAAAAGATCATTTGCGTTCATACTCTGGATTCATACAAAATCAGGTTCAAAAAACCCTATTTGAAAACTTAGAAAATTCCAAGGTTGAGGTGCAAATTAGGTTTATAAACCCGATTTACACCTTGGACAGTTAAGTGAGGTGCAGTGTAGGAGTTTAAACCCGACACTGCACTTTGGAGGTGCAAAACACTTGGGAGGTGTAGTGTAGGAGTTTAAACCTGACACTGCACTTTGGAGGTGCAAAACACTTGGGAGGTCCAGTGTAGGAGTTTAAACCCGACACTGCACTTTGGAGGTGCAGTGTAGGAGTTTAAACCCGAGACTTCACTTTGGAGGTGTAGTGTAGGAGTTTAAACCTGACACTACACTTTGGAGGTGCAATGTAGGAGTTTAAAACCGACACTGCACTTTGGAGGTGCAAAACACTTGGGAGGTGCAAATCGGGTTTAAACCCGATTTGCACCAAGGAAAAACAAAGACTAAGGATAAAAACCAAGTGTAAATCGGGGTTATAAACCCGATTTGCACCTAACATGGGACTTAACTAAAATAACTCAAAAATACTTAAAAACCCCCAAATTGAAGATCAAGTTAAAAACACACATATGAGGAGAACAAAAATGCCTCGAAAAGTGCGCCTTAGAGAACGTACGCTACGAATTGGACAAAATTTGTAGGATTACCCCAATTTTTCCGTGAGTTCAAATTGGGGACAACACTTGGATATCCACCAGCTTTCCTATTGAGGATATTGAGAAAGTTTGTTTATCAACCTCTTCACCGATCAACAAACTGAATTCTTTAACAATAGCATCTTCATGGAGGGGATTTTGATTCTCATCAAGGAAAGTGCAAGGAAAGATGAAATCTTTTCGATGATGTCTTTCCCTTTAACATTACATTCTTTTTGTGCTTTCCTCAAATATTTGATAAGCACCTCAAGAAAATTCATCTGATTTTCCAGTATCTCTCGTTGCTCAATGTACATTTCCCTTGAAGGAATCACTTCATTATCACCCAAACTATCTAACTGTGAATTCTCTAACTTCAACCAAGAGTTGAAGTCCTTCTCATGTATTTCCAATTCATTTGAGAAAAAATTCAAACTATTATCAATTTAAATTCTTACCTCCTCCAAGTTTACAAGAATGATTGTTGAACATAGGAGATGAGTTCCTTGACTCAACAATCTATCCATCCATTCACCCACTGTTCTCCCATGAGATTCTACTTGTTCATCTACTAAAGAAGTGATTGGCTCAATTACCTCTAATGATTTGGTAATATTGATCAAGACTTTAGTGAGTTGATCAACCTATTTCTTTAATTTATCTTTCTTCATCTTCTCTTCATTGAACATTGTCACAAGATGTTGGAAATAAGTTTGAGAATCTTCTACTATACCTTTATGCATTTGTTTTCCCAAATCAATTCTTTTGATAATATAATCAGTAGGATGCACTTTATCAAGATTTGTATCTGGAGGAGGAATAGCCATCTCCACATATTTTTGCTTTGATTCAGCTACCTTCACCCTAGATAGAGTTTTAGCCTTCTTCTTACCCTTGGGCTTAACATGCACCAATTGATTAAAATAAAAATCATCTAAAGATATGGCCTACTTCTTCCTCTTGGGAGTGTTAGACACCAATGAAGGTCGCAATGATGAATCTTCATTTACTCCAACAATCAAAACTTGTGTAGCCAACTCATGTGACTGAACACTAGTAGTAACAATGGGTGAAGAGAAAGTAAGAATGATAGGTGTGTTTGAAACAATAGAAACCTTTGGAAGAACCTGGGTTTCTAACATGAAATTCTCAAAATCTTCCAACACGGAAGAATTAACCTTAGACAGATTAGGAAGGAACACGACATCAAGGTTGTCATGAGGTGTAGCTAGGGTTAATTTACTTGTGGAGGTGGAAGGAATGATATGTATTTTTGGAGCTTGGGATGAAAATGACACAGTAGAACCCAAAGGAATAACATCAATAACAGAGACTGAAGTAGTACCTATGATATCACGTGATGTAGGAGTAATACCTTCATGCATATCTTGAGAATGGGAAGTACTTGGGATTTCAAGTGCTCCCTCTTCATCAAATTCTACTTCTTCCTATTCTTGTTCATTCTCTGGTTCATCTTCATTTACTTCTTGTTCTCCTTCACCAATCTCTTCTTGAGCTTGAATTTCTTAAGTTGAAGACTCACCTTGGTTTTTACCTTTTCCAAAAGTGAATTTGAATTTTGGACCTTTGGGAGTCATAGGTTCCTGTCTGTTTTTGTCCTTAACTCGGAAGTCTTTCCTTTAGGGCCTACAACATCTTCTTCAAATGTTTCGGTCTGGTAAGGCTTTAGATGAACACCATACAGGTTCAACCAAATAGTGGTATTATCAAGAATCTTTTGAAACTTGGACCTTATATAATTATTCTCCTTTTGGGACCATTGAATGAGAGGTAGAGGTAATCCAATAACTTTATTTATTTCATATGCAGGATGAAGAATGTCACCATCCTCTTCAACATCTTTAAGAACGTCAGCTAGATCAAGGTTTTCAATTTGCTCTACTATCAAATAATAGTAGTTCATTCTCTGCATGTCCTCTTCAATCATGCAATCCACCCATACATCTGCAATCCAATGGATATGAGTATAGTTCTTCTTAATCTTATTCTTCATGCCCCTATAATCGAAGAACTTTTTGGGATTGAAGAACCTCATAGTCACTCTCCTCATCTCTTCCTCCATGGTGCGAGCCTTGTAGATGGAATTGATGGAGTATCTCCCTATGGCTATGAAGAACTTAAGACCTGCCTTATGAGCTCCAAATTGACACTCATGGATAGAAATCATTTGATGATCCATATTCATAAAAATAATGTTATCTGACAGATACCTTGGGAGCATAAATGGTTCTCCATCAAAGCATCCAAACCTTATATATGTGAATGTGGGGAATTGAATAAAAATGCAACCATATTCACTCACCACCTTCCATGCCTCATCTGATACTCTTTTGTTTTGAAGGTCCTTACCAAATAAACACATGTAATGAGAAAAGAAAGCAACATTTACCCTCCTAAAATGGTGTAAACTCTCAAAGGGAGTTAACTGAGTGGAGCACTTATAAATAGGAACTTGACTCTTGTTACCTATGGTAGATAGACCTAGAAAATACCTCATCGAGGTAGCTGCATAGACAAGATAAGAATTCATATAGAATTTTAAGGTGGTAGGTACCTTAGTCAATTGTTCACATAGAGCATCTGCAATTTGCTTGACCTGATAGATCTTCTTTTTATTCTGCTCGATGACATGAATGTACTGATACATCTATTTATAGAAGTATTAGAAGTTAGGAGGCTTTTTACTCTACTGAGAAGAGTAATAAGGTCATTGACCTCCTCAATGAAGTCACTGCGGGGAAGAGTCTTTGGCCACCTTGAAATCATAGACCTAGGCGTTTTTAGCCAATTATCATTCATATTCCTCCCACATTTCTCTTAATTCTTATCAAAATAAGCCAGTGTTGATTGCATGTCAATATATGCATATTGATCTATAGGGGAATACTTGAAAATTGTATCAAATAAATCCTCATCAAGCTTAATGAGTGTTTTCTTTCCATCAACATCCTTTACTAATTTGGTGACAGGGTCATATCTGCTGGCAAGAGCCAACACAAATTTTGGATTTTGAGCCGACATGGGAAAGGCAACCACCAGATGCATTTCACTATTTATGGTGGGCTCCATCTTGTAAGAAACAGGTGGCTCTCTTAACCTCTTCAGAAATTCTTCAAGATCAACATGGCCAATCTCCGTATCCCTGATATTGTCAATATTTGATGACACAGAAGAAGGAGGAAACACCAGATGTATTTCTTACTTCTTGAACTTCATTCATTTTTTGCTTGGCGAGGGTTCTACCATTTGCAATGGATGCATTGCAACATGAGAATATCATCATTTGAAATGATTATCCTTCATAAAAATCTTCATTTGATAGGGAAAGTCCATCGATTGAGAACAAATTTATCAAAAATCATCAATTTGTATGTGTGTGCATTGGATGCAAATCAGACGTAGTAGTGTAAATCCAAGTTATAACTCCGATATACACTAGTTATAAAGTTACTATGCTAAGTGTAGAATCAAGACCAAGTGCATATCAGACTTAGAAGTCTGATTTACACTTCATATAAATCAATATAAAAACTAATGTATATTGGAGCTATAAATCTGATGTACATCATGGAAAAAACTCACAAAGTAGTGCAAATTGAAGATATAACTTTGATATACACTAGTTATAAAGTAACCGAGCTAAGTGTATGTTGGGTGAAAATTTTGTAAACTTGTAAAGGGTTACAAAAAGAGTGTTTCATGACAAAACTTAGGATAATATCTCTCAGAAGGAAAGATACGCTCCCTCCTAATTATAAGGGAAGGCTCCCCCTTTCTACTGCAATTATTCTACTTTCTTCTACTTGCTAACTTTACACTAATCAAAGGTACAACAACAACTTAGTTCTCTTTTTTCAGAACCAGTTCCATCTAATTCTCTTTTAAGAAAAGACTTTTCCCTTAATTTAAATAACTTGAAAACTTGCAGTAATACTTAAACTAATTATTTTGGAAAGTAAAGTGTCCATGAAAGAACAAAGTATCTCGTTACTTTCCTTTTCTGAAAATGACCTAGGGATGGGAACTCACACACTTAAGAACTCAAAGATTCTTTTTATGTATTATAACTCCTATCAACCATTGTAACCCAAATATACTGTTAGCTCAAAGACTAACATATATATTGAAAGATATTCTAGTCTAACTAGATAGTCTGCGCAGCACAAAGACTTCACTTTCTATCTTTTAAATTTAACTAGAGGGATAATTTGAAAAAAGCACAAATACTTAAAACAATATTATCTTAACCAGATCCCAATTATTGAATCTTCAAAGTAACTCAAAGATTACTTGTAAAAATCCAAAGTTCTTCAATACCTATCACCAATAACTTTCACCAACTTTAATCAACTGAGAGCATATGATACTAAATGAGATAAGAATATCAATATCACACAAAGATTGAATTCAAAATAAAGTTTGAATGCCAAGATTCAATCCTTCTTTATTAAATTGTAAATTCACAAAAAGAACACAAAGTCTCAATTTGTTCTGCATGGGTAGAGTTTTGTTGCATAAAATGAAGATGGAAAAAGATCCTTATTACAATAAAAATCCTCATATATATAGAAGAGGCGTGCAACATGAAAATGGGAAAATATAACTAATTATATGACTAATTCAAAAGAAGAGTTCGATTTGACTTAGGACTTGTGCACTCAGTAGGTGCACAAGAGCAATTACAAAAAGACACTTGAAGTGTCGCTGGATAAAACAAAAAGCCACTGGAGAATCATGAAAATGACTAAGTGTCACTTTCCTTAGGTAGAATTCTTCTTTTGAAATTCCTCAAACTTCTAGAAAGCATGCTTCAACTGAACTCCATCAGGTCTTTGGGTATTACTAGTGATGATCTTGACTCTAGTAATGGAATCTTCTAAATCAATACAACATTTCTTATGCTTCCTCAAAATAGTATCTAAGAAATCTAGAACAAATTGAAGGTCAACCAATTTATCAATCGAGGATAAAGAGAAATCCTCTCTATCAACTTCAGCAGTTACAAGTAAACTAAATTCTTTAGTGATCCCATCTACTGGTAGCACTTTCCCATCCTAATCAAGGAACATACATGGAATTTTTGAAATCTTTGTAACAATCTCTTCCTTCTTGTCAACACATTCCTTTAAATCCTTCCTCATATCCTTGACTAGATGCTCAAGAATGTTCATTTTGTGTTCTAAGGTTTCTCCCTGCTCCACATACATGTGTCGTGAAGGAATACCATTATTCTATATGAGTTCATCGGGATCGTAATCTTCAAATTTCAACCAAGCCTCAAAGTCTCTTTCTTGTGTTTCGAGCTCCTGGGAGATGACCTCTATAGTGTTATCTATCTCTTTCTTGAGGGTATCAAGGTTATTGACAATGGTACTCGTTGAACCTATGAGTAGTGTGCCTTGACTCAAAATATGATCCATCCCTTCTACCATAGCTCTACTATGAGATATCGCTTGTTCAACTCTTTTAATAACCTTCTCATCCAAGAAAGAAGTTATTGGTTCAACAGTCTCAGAAGACTTATTTACCTTGATCAAGATCGAAGTGAGTTTCTTGATCCTTGCTTTGAGTTGATCTTTCTTAACTTTGTCTTCATCATATCTGGAAACAAGAGCTTCCAAAGCCGATATTGCATCACTTGAAGTAGAATCATGAGTCTGTTTTCCCAACTCAACCCTCTGAATAGTATAATAAGTATCTTGTACTTGAGCAATAATTGCATCTTGGGGAGTAACAACAACCTCAAAATACTTGTTCTTATCCTTATCGACCTTAACTCTTGATAGAGTCTTATCTTTCTTGGCAGTTTTGGATTTTACAAGAACAAGTTGACTGAAATCAAAATCTTGAGGGGAAAAAAATTGCTTCTTCCTTTTTGGGGCATTAGAAAACAACCAAGGTGGCAAGGTAGAATCATCTTCCCCACTAACCACCACATTCAGAGAAAGATTGATAGAGTTCTAAACAATTGTAGTCACAAAAGGAGAGGCTATGGCGATCACATTGGTTGGATTTTCTAATGAAGATTCATTTTACCTAGGAGCTGGCTCATTGATGAACTTATCAAAATTATCTAATATAGATGTAGACATTCCAGACAATATGGGAAAAGCCAAGAAAACATTCTTAGTATTATCATGGGGTGTGTCTAGGGCTGACTCACTAGCACTTGTGTAAGATACATGAATAATACTTGATGAAACAACACTTTCAAAAATTTGAGGCTCAGGATGAGAAGTAGAGATAGGAACTTGTAATGTAGATGTAGGAGAAGAAACTTGGAGTAAAGGTTCATCAATTTGTGACAACTCTTCTACATTCAAATCATCTTGTTCTTGATCACCCTCATGTTCATTAAATAACTCTTCATCGAGAAGTTCACCCTCGTCTTGCTCATTCTGTGTATCCAATTTTGATATGTCCTGAACATTGGAACTTGAAGGCTCTCCCTGAGATTTACCTTTCTTGGAGCCAACTGTGAATTTAAATTTAGGAGCTTTCACTAGAACAACAACATCCTATTTGTTCTTGGTTCTAATCTCAGATCTCTTTCCCAATGGGCCAACAATATCGTCATCAGAAACAAAGGAGAAAGGTTTTAGGGGAACACCATGCAAAGATAACACAATATTAGTATTCATGAGAATACTCTAAATATGTGCTCTATTAGAAATACACTCCTTTTGCGACCATTGAATAAGAGGCAAAGGAGTACAATAAACCCTATTCTTTTCATATAAAGGATCCAAGATATCACCATCCTCTTCCAGATCATTAGGAACATTAGCAATACCAAAGTTCTCAATTTTCTCAGCTATCAAGCGACAATAATCAAGTTTCCTTATATCATGCTTGGATCCACAATCAACCCAAACATCTTTGATCCGATGAACATGCACATAGGCCTTCTTCAGTTTATTTCTCATACCCCTATAGTCAAAATCTTTCCTGGCTTTGAAGAATCTCATAGTGACTTTTCTCATCTCATCCTCCATGGCTCTAGCCTTGAAAATAGAATTGATACAATATCTTCTAGTGGAGATAGAGAATTTCAAACCTGTCTTATGAGAACTAGATTGGGACTCATGTACTACATTCATCTGATGAGCAAGCTCCATTAGCATAATTTTTTCAGAAGGATATCTTGGGAGCATGAAGGGCTCACCATTGAAACATACAACCCTAATATAGGTAAAAGTTGGAAATTGAAGAAGCATGCATCCATATTGATTAACAACTTCCCATGCGTGATCAAGAAGCCTCTTATTATATATGTTTTTACCATCATAACCATATAGTAACCAAAGAAGGCATCATTGACTCTTCGGAAATGACTATGACTTTCTTTCAAAACCAATTGGGTATGGTATTCATGTACCTCAAATTGCCTTCTATCACCAGTAGTAGTTAAGCCATGAATGTGTCTCATTGAGGCTGCAATGTACACCAAGTAAGAAGTCATATAGAACTTGAGAGTAGTGGGAACCTTGGTGAGTTATTCACAAATGGCATCATTGATTTGGTTTCCCCAAAACATTTTCTCTTTATTCTGTCTGATCACATGGATGTATTGATACATCTACTTATAGAAAGTATTAGAAGTGGTAAGTCCTTTAACTCTACTCAAAAGAGTTATCAAGTCATTGACTTCTTCAATGAAGTCACATGTGGGAAGAGTTTTTGGCCATCTGGCAATAGTTTGCCTTGGAGTTTTAAGCCAATTGTCATTAATATTACACCTACACTTGTCATAATTTATGTCAAAGTAAGCTACAACTGATTTCATAGTGATATAGAAATATCTCTCAATACTCGGACATTTGAAAACTGAATCAAAGAACTCTTCATCAAGCATGACTAACTTCTTTCCGGATTCATCTTTCATGCTTATGCTTTTAGGATCAAAATTCTTCACCACTGCAATCACAAACTTAGGACCTTGTGCTGACATGGTAAAAGTTGCAACTAAGTGTATACCACTATTGATAACTGCTTCCATATCTCGATATGAAGGTGGTTTCTCGATTCTTCTTAGAAATTCTTCTAGGTCTATATGACCTATCTTTGTGTCTCTAATATGATCAATATTAGAAGTAATAGGACCTATTTTTGATAACTTGGTATTTCCAAAGTAAATGGAATGAAAAATTGCCATTTACGTGTGTGAAAAATAAATAAATCTCAAACAAAAACATTTGAAAAAATCCATTTATAAAAGTGTAGAGCAAAAAAAGTAATTAGAATTTATTTAAAAAAAATCTAATTACACTTAGAAAAATCCCAAAAAACAAGTTTAATTCAGGCTCATAGATCCAAAATACACATATTAAAGAAAAGAACCAAAGTGTTGGTTGGGTCTATAGACCTGCCATACACTTAAAAAATTGTATGAAAACCGTATAACGCAAGACGATTTTATAAGCCTACATTGTACTTTAAAATATTTTGAAATGGTGTCGGGCGGGGTCGTAGACCCGACATACACCATTTAATGGTGTATGGCGGGCCTACGGCCCCGCCAAACACTGCTTTTGTATTGCAAGAAAAACTAGGGCACGATGGGGTGTTGTAGGGTTTCCGACCTGTCATTCACCATGTGGTGGTATATGGCAGGCCAAAGGCCATGCCAACACCACAATAAAGCTACAAGATAGAAACAATGTGGCGGGACGGTGACCTACCACACACCATATGACCTGTTTTAACATCCTAGTATACGATATGACCCCTTATGACACCATATGACTCCTTAGGACAATATGGTGTTCTAAAGGGTTAAATGGTGTCCTAAGGGGTCATATGACGTTCTAACATGTGTGGGCCCTTAAGACCCCTTATGATCCGTAACGACACCATATGACCCCTTAAGACCATATGATGTTCTAAGGGGTCATATGGTGTTCTAATACATGTGTTGCCCCTTAGGACCCCATATGACCCTTGGCGATACCATGTGACCCCTCAGGACACCACATAACCCCTTATGACACCATATGACCCCTTAGGACAATATGATATAATAATGGGTCATATGGTGTTCTAACACATGTGTGGGCCCTTAGGAACTCATATGACCCCTAATAAAACCATATGAGTCCTTAGGACACCATATGGCCCCTCAGGACACCATATGACTGGTTTTAACATCTTAGTACACAACATGACCCCTTACGAGACCATATGACCCCTTAGGACAATATGGTGTCTTAAGGGGTCATATGGTGTCCTAAGGGGTCATATGGTGTTCTAACACATGTGGGCCCATAGGACCCCATATGACCCCTAACAATACCATATGACCCCTTGGGACACCATACAACCCCTTGGAACACCATATGACCCCTTAGGACACCATATGACTGCTTTTAACATCTTAGTATACAATATGACCCCTTATGACACCATATGACCCCTTAGGACAATATGATCTCTAATGGGCCATATGGTGTCCTAAAGGGTCATATGGTGCTATAGCACATGTGTGGTACCTTAGGACCCCATATGGCCCCTAAGGACACCATATGACCCCTTAGGGCACCATATGGCCCCTTAGGACACCATATGACCCCTTAGGACCTCATATGACCCCTAGTGGCACCATGTGACCTTTTAGGACACCATGTGACCCCTCAAGACACCATATGACCCTTTAGGACAATATGATGTCCTAAGGGGTCATATGGTGTCCTAAGGGGTCATATGGCGTTCTAGCACATGCGGGGGCCCTTAGGACCCCATATGAGCCCTAATGACACCATATGACCCCTTAACACCATATGACCCCTTTTAACACCCTACTACACTTATGACACCATAGGACCCCTTAGGACAATATGATGTCCTAATGGGCCATATGGTGTCCTAATGGGTCATATGGTGTCCTAAGAGGTCATATTGTGTTCTAACACATTTGTGGGCCTTAAGGACCCCATATGACCCCTAACAACACCATATGACCCCTTAGGACATCATATGGACCCTCAAGACACCATATGACTCCTTAGGACCATATAATGTCCATGTGTTGACCTAAGGGATCATATGGTTTTCTAACACATGCATTTCCTCTTAGGACCTCATATGACCCCTAACAACACCATGTGACCCCTCAAGACCCCTTATGACCCTTTACGACACCATATGACCCCTTAGGACAATATGATGTCTTAAGGGATCATATGGTGTCCTAAGGGGTCATATGGTGTCCTAAGGGGTCATATGATGTCCTAAGGGGTCATATGTCATTCTAACACATGTATGGGCCCTTAAGACCCCATATGACCCCTAATGACACCATATGACCCCTTAGGACACCATATGCCCCCTCAGGACATCATATGACCCCTTAGGACCATATGATGTCCATATAGTGTCCTAAGGGCCATATGGTTTTCTAACACATGTGTTGCCCCTTAACAACACCATATGACCCCTTACGACAATATGTTGTCCTTATGGGTCGTATGGTTTCCTAAGGGGTCATATGGTTTTATAATGCATGCGTGGGCCCTTAGGACCCCATATGACCCCTAACGACACCATATGACCCCTTAGGACACCATATGGCTCCTCAAGATACCCTATGACCCCTTAGGACACCATGTGACCCCTTAGGACAATATGATGTCATAATGGGTCATATGGTGTCCTAAGGGGTCATATCATGTTCTAACACATGTGTGGCCCCTTAGAATGCCACATGACCCCTTAGAATACAAGATGACCCCTTAGGACAATATGATGTCCTAATGGGTCATATGGTGTCCTAAGGGGTCATATGGTGTTCTAACACATGTGTGGCCCCTTAGGACCCCACATGACCCCTAATGACACCATATGACCCCTTTTAACATCCCAGTACACGACATGACCCCTTATGACACCATATGACCCTTTAGAACAATATGATGTCCTAATGGGTCATATGGTGTCCTAAGGGGTCATATGGTGTCCTAAGGGGTCATATGGTGTTCTAACTCATTTGTGGGCCCTTAGGACCCCATATGATCCCTAACAACACCATATGACTCTTTAGAACACCATATGGCCCCTCAGGACACCATATGACCCGTTTTAACATCTTAGTATATGACATGACACCATATGACCCCATATGACGCCTTAGGACAATATGGTGTTCTAAGGGGTCATATGGTGTCCTAAGGGGTCATATACTTTTCTAACACATGCGTGGACCCTTAGAACCCCTTATGACCCCTAATGACACCATATGGCCCCTTAGAACACCATATGATGTCCATATGGTGTCCTAAGGGGTCATATAGTGTTTTAACACATGCATTGCCCCTTAAGACCCCATATGACCCCTGACAATACCATGTGACCCCTCAGGACACCATATGACCCCGTAGGACAATATGACGTAATAATGGGTCATATGGTGTTCTAACACACGTGTGGGCCCTTAGGACCCCATATGACCCCTAAAAACACCATATGACCCCTTAGGACACCATATGGCCCCTCAGGACACCATATGACTGCTTTTAACATAATAGTACACAATATGACCCCTTGTTACACCATATAACACTATATGAACCCTTAGGACAATATGGTCTCCTAAGGAGTCATATGGTGTTCTAACACATGTGTGGGCCCTTAGGACCCCATATGACCCCTATGACACCATATGACCCCTTAGGACACTATATGACCCCTTAGGACCATATGATGTCCATATGGTGTCCTAAGGGGTCATATGGTGTTCTAACACATGCATTGCCCCTTAGGACTCCATATGACCCCTAACGACACTATATGACCCCTCAAGACACCATATGACTCTTTAGGACAATATGATGTCCTAATGCGTTATATGGTATCCTAAGGGATCATATGGCGTTCTATCACATGTGTGGGCCCTTAGGACCCCATATGAACCCTAATGACACCATATGACCCCTTAGGACATAGTATGGCCCCTCGAGACACCATATGACTCCTTAGGACACCATATGACCCCTTAGGACAAAATGATGTCCTAATCGGTCATATGGTGTCCTAAGGGATCATATGGTGTTCTAACACGTGTGGCCCCTTAAGACACCATATGATCCATTAGGACACCGTATGATCCCTTAGGACAATATGATGTCCTCATGGGTCATATGGTGTCCTAAGGGGTGATATGGTGTTCTAATACATGTGTGGCCCCTTAGGATCCCACATGATTCCTAACGACACAATATGACCCCTTAGGACACTATATGATCCCTGAGGATACCATATGTCCCCTTTTAACATCTTAGTGCATGAAATAACCCCTTAGAACAATATGATGTCCTAATGGCTCATATGGTGTCCTATGGGGTCATATGGTCTCCTAAGGGGTCATATGGTGTTCTAACACACGTTTGGGCCCTTAGGACCATATGACCCCTAACAACACCATATGACTCCTTATGCCACCATATGGCCTCTCAGGACACCATAGGACCCCTTTTAACATCCTAGTACATGACATGACCCCTTATGACACCATATGACCCCTTAGGACAATATGGTGTCCTAAGGGGTCATATGTTGTTCTAACACGTGTTGGCCCTTAAGACCCCTTATGACCCTAACGACACCATATGACCCCTCAAGACACCATATGGCCCCTCGGGACACCATATGACCCCTTAGGACCATATGATGTCCATATGGTGTCCCAAGGGGTCATATGGTGTTCTAACACATGCATTGCCCCTTAGGACCCCATATAAACCCTAATGACACCATGTGACCCCTTAAGACACAATATGACCTCCTATGACACCATGTGACCCCTTAGGACAATATGATATCGTAATGGCTCATATGGTGTCCTAAGGGGTCATATGGTATTCTAAAACATGTGTGGGGCCTTAGGACAACATTTGACCCCTAACGACACCATATGACTCCTTAGGACACCATATGGCCCCTCAGGACATCATATGACCCCATTTAAGATCCTAGTACATGAGATGACCACTTATGACACCATATGACTGATGGTATGATGAAATAATAAGTATCCGATAGAATACTGAGAGTGGGGGGTGAATCAGTATATTGAAAAACTGATACAAAGTTCCCAATCTCAAACTCAGTCACACAAAGTAAACATATCTCAGTCAAGATCAATATTCATAAGAATACTTGACATCAACTGGTTTAACTATTATGACAACTTAACAGCAAACAACTTCAATTTGTAAACATCAACAATGCTTAATCATAACTCAAAATATTCATCTTTCAATGCTTCTACTTATCATGCCTTATCAGAAGTTAACCAAATCAACAAATAAGATCATAACCACAAAAGCATTCACCACTTGACACAAATGTTTATACGTGGAAAACCCAAATAGGTAAAAACCATGGTGAGATGAGACTCACAAGGATAGCTATCTGAACTCTTCTGAAGTTCACCCTTTTAGGAGCCAAGCCTATTAAAGCTTTACAATAAGTCATGTTGAGAACTAATTCCGATTAGGAATCACCCAGTTAAGGGATTTACAAATATGCCTTGATGAAAAGCACAATACCCTGTTAGGAGTAACCTTGCTGGAGGATTTAAGAATCCAAGCTAAGTGACCACCTTGTTAGAGGATTTAATGAGTAACCAAGCTTGTTAGAGCTTACTCGGTTAAGGGATTTCACTACTACTGTAATTGTTAGAAAACAACAGGTTTTCTTGATCTGTCTGAGTACCACTACATTTGCTTGATCAGATCCTTCTAAGCTTCAATATGCCTTCACTCAAAGTGCAGATCTATTCACTGGTTAGGCAAATACACACTCAACGGGTTTCTATCAATCTTGCCAACAACCTTTACAAACAACTTCATCGACCTTAAATACAAATCAGTTAGGTCAGTAACACAACATAAACCTAATTCTCATCACCGAGATTACAAACAAGTCAGTACAATCTTGATCGTTAGAAATCATGACAATCTCTTCACATTCTTCAAGAAAATTCCAACCGCTCCAAGATCACCGCTTCTAAGGACTTTGTAACTCATCACGCGCTGTGCATTAGACGCAATCCACTTTGCTCCTTCCCTAGATAAAAAACAAATGTGCCAAAATAATTTGAACTTATCCTTATACAATGATCACACATGTCTTCATCATTACCGCTTATCAGATAATAAACCAACAAACTTGATCGGTTAGGGTTTAACAGTTGATAGGGTTTACCAGTTACATTGCTTAGAAAGGTTTAACCCTTTGCACCAGTTCACTGGTTCAACTCACAAACTTTACATACCGGTTTACAACATCTTCCACAAATCTCTTCTTACCGGTTACTAGCCAATATAAAAAACAACAATATCAACAATAACATGAATACCATTATCAGTTCAATTGACATCAATGACAACATATCATTAATGCAATCTTTATGCAAAATGCCAACAAACTCAAAATGCCAACAATCTCCCCCTTTGGCATTGATGGCAATAAAAATATCAATGCCTTTGATTGCTGCTAAGATTGGTGAATAGGAATCCTAATTTACATTACCAAGTATTCACCTTGCTTCTATCTGCCTTCAACTTGCCGCTGGTTCACCTAATCAGACACATAATTCTTCTCCTCGATCACATAATTCTTCTCCCCCTTTGACAACAATGACAAAGTGAAAGTAAAAAGAAAATGTAATTCTGCTCTCACTGTGCATCAACATTATTCTGCAACTTGATGCTCCCCCTATGGAATACATCCACTTCTTCATCAATCCATGTAAAATTCTGCAAGTGGTTTAGGGACTTATGCAATCAGCATCATGCTCAACTAACTTCATGAAGAGGGACAACCCCTAGTTGAATTCTAAGATACTCGAAAGTGGTCTTAGATAGAGGTTTGGTAAAGATATCTGCAAGCTGCTCCTTGGTAGAAACATGCTCCAAGATAACATCTTTACTTTGAACTTTTTCCCTCAAAAAGTGACATTTCAATTCAATGTGCTTAGTCCTTGCGTGCAAAACAAGATTCTTAGAAATATTTATTGCACTTGTATTATCACACAAAATTTTTATTGGTTCTGAGATTTCTAGCTTCAAACCTTCCAAAATGTGTCTCATCCACATAGCTTGTGTGCAATTCATATAAGCTGCTACATACTCAGCTTCAACAGTAGATTGTGAAGTACAACTCTGCTTTTTACTACTCCATGAAACTAGCCTTCCTCCTAGAAAGAATGCTCTACCGGTAGTAATTTTCCGATCATCAATATTTCCTGCCTAATCAACATATGTGTATGCTTTCAAATCAAAATTTCCACCATATGGATACCATAACCCATAGTCAACAGTACCTTTCAGATATCTAAAAAATCTTTTGGTTGCCATCAGATGTGCCTCCTTTGGATTCTTCTGAAATCTAGCAACAATACGAACTTCATGGGCAATATTCGTCAACTGTATAAAACCTCTCTCACATACTTGGATTGAGTAATGAAAATACCATTCTTCATCTGTTGTATCTGTAAGCCTATGAATTTGTTTATTTCCCGTACTAATGACATCTCAAATTCATTCTTCATTTCATTTGCAAAACAATTACTCGTGTCATCATTACCTCCAAATATAATGTCATCAACAAATACTTCACTGACCAGTATTTCATGTCCTTCAGACTTGAGATAAATATTGTTGTCATCACTGGTTCTAGCAAAGCCTATCTTCATCAGATGAGTATGAAGTCGTTCATACCATGCTCTGGGTGCCTGCTTTAATCCATACAAAGCTTTATGCAATTTGCATACAATGTCTTCCTTTTCTGCCAATGCATAACCATAAGGCTGCTCTATATAAACCTCTTCTTCTAGTATCCCATTCAAAAATGCAGACTTGACATCCATCTGGTATACCTTGAACTTCTTATGAGCTGCAAATGCAAGCAATGTTCTGACACCTTCCAGTCTTGCTACTGGTGTAAAAGTTTCTCCATAATCCTCTCCTTCTTCTTGCACATAACCTTTGCATTCTAATCTTGCCTTGTTGCGAATTACAACACCATCTTCATTTAACTTGTTTCTGAACACCCATTTAGTACCTATAACATTCTTGTTTACTAGTCGGGGTACTAGGGTCCAAGTGTTATTTTTCTCAATTTGATCCAACTCCTCCTCCATAGCTTTCACCCTATGATCATCACCAAATGCCTTCTTAGCACTTCTAGGTTCAAAGGTGGAGATAATGCAAGAGTTCTCTCTTATTCTCCTTCTAGTTAGTACACCGACATCCTTATCTCCAATTATCTGTTTAGGACTATGATTCAGTCTCACATACCTAGGAATAACATGATCATTCTCTTCAGGTTCAACTTCCTCATTATCATCTTCCTCTGAATTTATTTGTTCCAGTTGAACAAGTACATCAGGATTTTCTTTACTGGTTTTTGATTCAATAGTTTCAGGTTCTAAAAGTAAAATGCAAGGATCTTCATCATTCTTCTCAGAACTGGTTCCTTCTGAAACTTTAGGATATTCATCTACATGAACATCAACACTCTCAACAATTTTCTGTGTCTGGTTGTTGAAGCATTTATAGGCCTTACTCTTGGTTAAATAGCCAAGAAATATGACTTCATCACTCTTAGCTTCAAACTTGCTTATGTAATCACCTCTTTTAATAAAACATTTGCTTCCAAATATCTTAAAATAGCTAACATCAGGTGATCTCCCATACCAATATTCATACGGGGTCTTGTCCTTGCCTCTTTTCACCAGAACTCGGTTTATTGTGTAAACAACTATACTTACAACTTCTTTCCAAAATGTTTTTGCTACACCTCCTTGTATCAACATAGTCCTAACAGCTTCAACCACTGACCAGTTGTTTCTCTCTGCTATACCATTTTGCTATGGTGTCCTTGGTGCAGAAAGTTGTCGCTTGATACCATTATCATCACAATACTTAGTGAACTCCATAGAAGTGAATTCACCACCTTGATCTGTTCTTAGACATTTTATCTTTTTTCCACTCTCTTTCTCAGCTAAGGCTCTCAATGCCTTGAATTTACCAAAAGCTTCATTATTATCCTTCAAGAATGTGACCCACATCATCCTTGAACAATCATCAGTGAAGATCATGAAGTATCTGTCACCTTGAATGCTTCTTGTTCTTATTGGTCCACATAGATCTATATGAACCAAATCTAACAAGTGCTCTTTTGAGAAGGACTTGCTCTTAAAAGTTGAAGAAGTCATCTTTCCTAGTTGACATTCTTTACAAAGAGCATTAACTGGTTTGTCTAGCTGAGGCAGACCTCTTACTGTCTTAGACTTGCTTATTTTAACAATATTGTCAAAATTTATATGACAAAATCTCCTATGCCAAAGCCAACTATCATCTATTTTTGCAATCAAACAGTTGCTAACTTTAGGATTGAGATGAAATATATTACCTCTGATCTATTTCCCGGTTGCAATCAATTCACCTTTGTTGTCAAAGATTTTGTACATTCCATTTTTAAACTCCAGTGGGTACCCTTTGTCATTAAGTTGTGCCACACTTTAAAGATTGTGTTTTAGGCCTTCAACCCAACAGACATCATCAGCACTGCTCTTCCCATTAAGAGAAATAATTCCCTTACCTTTAACCATACAAGGTGAGTCATTGCCAAATCTGACAACATCACCATGGAATTCCTTCAAGGAAAGAAATTAGCTCCGATCACCGGTCATGTGATGTGAACAACCACTATCAATGATCCAATCACCAGAGTTATCCATTCTAGATACTAGTGCCTTCTGATCTGATATTTCTTCCTTAATAGTTATGAACACAATATCTTCACTAGCATTATCATCAGATTCTTCATCAGTAATACCACTGTCAATAGCTAAAATACAATCTCTCTTGCATTTACCCTTATACTTCTTAAATTTGTCTCTCTTGTATTCATTTTCACCATTAGGACAATTAGCTGCTATATGAACAATCTTGTTGCATGCAAAACTTTTTAAAGGTAGCTTACCTCTATATTTACCAGTGCCTCTAGGGAGTCGTTTTGCCAACAATGCTTCAAGTTCCACTAAGTTGTCTTCATCACCATCATCTCTACTGGATCTAGATTCATAGCTATGGCCGATATCTCTACTTCTTCTCACAAACAAGTTAGAGACAAAAGCTCTAAATGCAGATTCTGATTTTTGTACGCTACCATCATAGAAATTTAGTTCAAAAGCAGTAAGTTTGCCAATAATAGAGTCAAGAGTTACCTTTGTCTTGTCAATGGATTTCAGCTCTTGAATAGCTACAACTCAGATAGCATAGACCTGTAGCAGGGTTCTCAGTACCTTATTGATAACTATGGCATCTTCCACTTTCCCTCCTGCACTCTATATCTCTCCAACTATCTCTTTAATCTTGTGACCATACTGTTGGATATTCTCACCTTCAGACATTCTCATGTCATCAAACTTTCCTCTTAAACTCCCCTGTTTGGAAATCTTAACATGTTCATCACCACTATAAATCTCTTCAAGTTTTTGCCACACTTCACGTGCAGTCTCAAGACCATGAACATCTATATATTCAACATCAGACAGAGAACTGATAATGACCTCTAATGCTTGGTGATTTTCTTGATTTCTTTCTTCTGATCATTAGTCAGGATTCCAATGGGTGCAATATACTTAGTTCCTATATGATCCCAATATTGACTACCAAGACTGCTAATGTAAATCTTCATTCTATCACTCCATATTCTATTGTTATCTTTGTTGAACTTCGGACCTTCTTTCTTCATCATGATATACAAGATCTTTTCCTCAAGATGTTAGGCTTTTAGATTAAGAGGACCTGAGACGCTCTGATACCAATTGATGGTATGATGAAAGATAATAAGTATCCGATAGAATACTGAGAGGGGGGGGGGGTGAATCAGTATATTGAAAAACTAATACAAGTTCCCAATCTCAAACTCAGTCACACAAAGTAAACATATCTCAGTCAAGATCAATATTCATAAGAATACTTGACATCAATCGGTTTAACTGTTATGACAACTTAACAGTAAACAACTTCAATCTTGTAAACATCAACAATGCTTAATCATAACTCAACATATTCATCTTTCAATGCTTCTACTTATCATGCCTTATCAGAAGTTAACCAAATCAACAAATAAGATCACAACCACAAAAGCATTCACCACTTGACACAAATGTTTATACGTGGAAAACCCAAATAGGTAAAAACCACGGTGAGATGAGACTCACAAGGATAGCTATTTCAACTCTTCTGAATTTTACCTTGTTAGGAGCCAAGCCTATTAAAGCTTTACAATAAGTCCTGTTAAGAACTAATTCCGGTTAGGAATCACCCGGTTAAGGGATTTACAAATATGCCTTGATGAAAAGCACAATACCCTATTAGGAGTAACCTCACTGGAGGATTTAAGAATCCAAGCTAAGTGACCACCTTGTTATAGGATTTAATGAGTAACCAATCTTGTTAGAGCTTACCCGGTTAAGGGATTTCACTACTGCTGTAATTGTTAGAAAATAATAGGTTTTCTTGATTTATGCACTACATTTGCTTGATCAAATCCTTCTAAGCTTCAATCTACCTTCACTCAAAGTGCAGATCCATTCACTGGTTAGGCAAATACACACTCAACAGGTTTCTATCAATCTTGCCAACAACCTTTACAAACAACTTCATCGACCTTAAATACAAATCAGTTAGGTCGGTAACACAACAAAAACCTAATTCTCATCCTTGAGATTACAAACAAGTCGGTACAATCTTGACCGTTACAAATCATGGCAATCTCTTCACATTCTTCAAGAAAATTCCAACCGCTCCATGATCACCGCTTCATCGGACTTTGTAACTCATCACGCGCTATGCATTAGATGCAATCCACTTTGCTCCTTCCCTAGACAAAAAACAAACGCGCCAAAATAATTTGAGCTTATCCTTATACAATGATCACACGTGTCTTCATCATTACTGCTTATCAAATAATAAACCAACAAACTTGATCGGTTAGGGTTTAACAGCTGCTGGGTTTACTAGTTACATTGGTTAGAAAGGTTTAATCCTTTACACCAGTTCATCGATTCAACTCACAAACTTTACACACCGGTTTACAACATCTTCCACAAATCTCTTCTTGCCGGTTACTAGCCAATATCAAAAACAACAATATTAGCAATAAAATGAATACCATTACCGGTTCAATTGACGTCAATGACAACATATCATTAATGCAATCTCTATGCAAAATGCCAACAAGCTCAAAATGCCAACAATGACCCCTTAGGATAATATGGTGTCCTAAGGGGTCATATGGTATTCTCACACATGTGTGAGGCCTTAGGACCCCATATGACCCCTAATGACACCATATGACCCCTTGGGACTCCATATGACCCCTTGGAACTCCACATGGCCCCTCAAGACACTATATGACCCCTTAGGACCATATAATGTCCATATGGTGTCCCAAGGGATCATATGGTGTTCTAACACATGCATTGCCCCTTAGGACCCCATATGACCCCCAACAACACCATATGACCCCTAAGGATACCATATGACCCCTTAGGACAATATGATATCCTAATGGATCATATGGTGTCGTAAGGGGTCATATGGTGTTCTAACACATGCATGGGCCTTTAGGACCCCATATGACTCCTAATGACACCATATGACCCCTTAGGACACCATATGGCCTCTCAGGACACCATATGACCCCTTAGGACACCATATGGCCTCTCAGGACACCATATGACCCCTTAGGACACCATATGACCCCTTAGGACAATATGATGTCCTAATGGGTCACATTATGTCATAAGGGGTCAT
Source organism: Cryptomeria japonica (assembly GCF_030272615.1). Classification (NCBI taxonomy): domain Eukaryota; kingdom Viridiplantae; phylum Streptophyta; class Pinopsida; order Cupressales; family Cupressaceae; genus Cryptomeria; species Cryptomeria japonica. The sequence goes on along the minus strand of NC_081408.1, from coordinate 215,394,727 downwards.
ATAATATTCCAACACATACGTGGCCCCTTAAGACACCATAAGACCACTCAGGACAATATGATGTCCTTGATTAATAATGATGAACAACAAATACCCTAATCGGTATTGAGAGGGGGGGGTGAATCAATACATACAAAAACTTCTCAACAACTTATCAAGTTAAAACAATGCTAACCGATTGTCTTCATCATTGAACTTAACCATGGCAATATCGGTTAAACACAGTAAGACTTCAGATAGCTAAACCAGTAAAACTGAATACTTCAAATAACATTCAACACTTTGATAACTACTTCACCAATATACTCATGCATGTGTTGTATCAGTAATACCATGACCATTAGCTTTGCATGCATATTCACCTAAACAAAGACTGCTCAATCATCACATGAAAAATGCACAACTCATGACACACAAATTTTTTCATGTGGAAACCCAACTGAGAAAAACCATGGTGGGGATGAATACCCACAAGCTTGTTTTTGAACTCTTTTGAAGCTCGCTCTGTTAGGAGCCTAGTCTGGTTAAAGACTTTAGAATAAGGTTATGTTAGGAACCGATCCTGTTAAAGATCACCTGGTTAAGGGATGACTATATACCTTGTTAAAGGTTGAAACCCTGTTAAAGGTTACCTCGCTAGAGGATTTGAAGAACTCAATGATATTGAGTCACCTGGCTAGAGGATTTACAATAAGCCTATTAAAGCTACTCAGTAAAGGGATTTTCCTACTATTGAAATGGTTAGAAGAGAACATGTAAAGCTCTGATCTGATAACAATACTACATGCTAAGGCATATCCTTTTCAGCTCCTCTACTCTACAGTTTTCCACTCACTGGTCTGGCAAGTATCTCATCACTCGAATACAAACACAATATTTGCCAACACAAACAATAACAAACATCATTGACCTTAGAGACACCAATTAGGTCAGTAGCATAAATCCTAAACCCTAAACATTTTAGGTTTATAATTACAAGCGGTCCAATCCTGACCGTTCAAACATTTTGCATAGAATAAAACAATCTTAAACAGATCACAAGTCATTCTGCATTGTCCATTTCTTCACTGCATATAGAAATCAATAACCCATCACTCTCTCTTCACATACTGCTAAGAAGAGTGTTCATTCCCGAGGTAGACATCTAAGAAGAATGTTCATTCTTGAGGTAGACATTTAATGCAATCGATCTTCACATGCAAGATCCTCAAGGAAATCCTTCACATGCACAAAACTGATGTGGCATCTCGATCTCATCCTTATCTCTTAGCTAACTCATCGCAGAATGTCACCGGCTGCATCACACAAGCTAGATTGCCAAACCGGAAACCCTAGAGCTGAGACTTCCAACCGGTAGTCACACTTAGTAAAACCCTGACACCGGTCCACTTCATCCCTTCATACCGGTTCTCCTACTTGAACATCAATAACAACTTCTTCCAATCTTCATACCTGTTCACCTGCACTTATTGACTTCAATGACAACATACATTATCATCATATCGGGTCATCATATGCCAACAGTCCTAATGGGTCGTATGGTCTCGTAAGGGGTCATATGGTGTTCTAACACATTTGTGGCCCCTTAGGACCATACATGACCCCTAACGACACCATATGACCCCTTAGGACACTATATGACCCTTGAGGACACCATATGACCCCTTTCAACATCCTAGCACATGAAATGACCCCCTATGACACCATATGACTCCTCAAGACAATATGATGTCTTATTGGGTCATATGGTGTCCTAAGGGGTCATATGGTGTTCTAACACATGTGTGGGCTGTTAGCACCCCATATGACCCTTAGGACACCATATGAGCCTCGAGGACACCATATGACCCCTTTTAACATCCTAGTACATGAAATGACCCCTTATGACACCATATGACCCCTTAGAACAATACGATGTCCTAATGGGTTATATGGTGTCCTAAGGGGTCATATGGTGTTCTAACACATGTGTGGGCCCTTAAGACCCCATATGACTCCTAACAACACCATATGACCCCTTAGGATGCCATATGGCCCCTCAAGACACCATATGACCTTTTAGGACCATATGATGTCCATATGGTGTCGTAAGGGGTCATATGGTGTTCTAACACATGTGTTTCCCCTTAGGACCCCATGTCACCCCTAGTGACACCATGTGACCCCTTAGGACACCATATGACCCCTTATGACACCATATGACCCTTTAGGACAATATGATGTCCTAATGGGTCATGTGGTATCCTAAGGGGTCATATGGTGTTCTAACACATGCATGGCCCCTTAGGACCCCATATGACCCCTAATGATACCATAGGACCCATTAGGACACCATATGACCCCTTAGGACACCATATGGTCCCCCTTAGGACATCTCTCTCTCTCTCTCTCTCTCTCTCTCTCTCTCTCCTAAACAAGGTATCATATATTTATCCCTCTCCCCCCCTCTCTCTAAATCCCTTTACCCCTCTCTCCCTATCTCTCCCTCTTCCTTACCCTTCTCTCCCTCTCCCTTTCCCCTTCTCTCCATGTCTAGATCACTTTCCTTTTATCCCTTGCCAACCATCTCTTTCTCTCTCTCTATCCTAAACAAGGTACAAGATATCATATATTATCCAATATCTGATATCTTTTATTATTAACATATTAATAAAAATATTAATAATATATTATTAATATATAACATGTATATTTTATATTAATATATTAATACTATACAATAATTAGAGAACTAATCACTACTCTTATGTTCTCTATTTTGGTTAATGGATCTCCAACAATTTTTAAAAAAAATTCTAGAGGGCTAAGACAAGGAGACCCCATATCTCCTATCCTTTTTACCATTTTGGCTAAAAGTATGAGTGGAATGATTCATAAGTTGAAACAGAGCAAAACTATCAAAGGTCTTCAACCTTCCTCTGCCAATGTGTTTTGCACTCATCAATAGTTTGTTGATGACACTATCATCATGGGATATTCTTCAGTCAAGGAGGCTGAAGCCTTCAAAATAGCTCTCAACTCCTATGCTTTGGCAACTGGTCAACAAGTTAATTGGGACAAATCAGCTATGTTCTTTCTCAATACTCCAGTCATAAGACAACAGAAAATTGCCAATATTATTGAATGCAAAGTGGAATCGCTGCCTTCCACCTACCTGGGTCTTCCTTTAGGGTTGGCTCCCCCAAATTCCTTCTGGAATATGATCATTGATAAAATTAATAAGAGACTTGCAAGATGGAAAGGCTCAATGTTATCTCAGACTGGGAAAATGCAGCTCCTCCAAGCTACCCTTCAAAATCTCCCTGTTTATGCCCTTAGTCTGTTTGGTATTCCGGCTAAAATTGTTGAAGCTATGGAAAGAATTCAAAAGAGATTCTTGTGGTTAGGAGTGGAAGAAAAGAAGAGAATACCTCTGATTGCCTAGGACAAGGTGTGTAGACCAAAGAACAAAGGAGGGTTGGGGATTAAAATTATAAAAACTTTTAACAAAGCTCTTCTTGCCAAGCAGTTATGGAGAGCCTATGACACTAAGAAAGAATGGAACCAAATTTGGTTTAACAAATACATTAAGAATCAGACTATCCAAGGAATCCTTAATTTTGAAGATATCCCGGCTGGATCCTTCATCTGGAATAGTGTTACCAAATCCATAAAAGTTGCAAAAGCTGGAGCAGGATGGGTCCTTGGAAAAGGTGACAGAATAAGGTTTTGTGAAGACCCTTGGATGAAGAATGAAGCCCTTTTTGATCAAAACAATAGTCAAGTTATTGAAGAATGTAAAAGGAGGTTTGGGCTGATGGTTTGTGACTATTGGAAGGAGAATAAGTGGGTTAAACTTGAGGACATCCATCCTGGTTTTTCCTCTCTTCAGAAAGAGTTGCTGTCCTTTTCCCTTAACAAAAACTATGATGATGTTTTCCTCTGGAAAAGTGATCCCAAAGGTGAATTCACAGTTTCTTTTGCCTATAAAAACACTTTCTCTCAAATCAGCAATCCCATATGGAGAAAAGTCTGGAACAACATCCTGATCCCTAAAGTCAACATTTTCTTTTGGCTTGCTTCTCATAATAGTACCCTTACTATTGATAATTTAATCTGAAGGGGCTTCAAATTCCCTAATAGATGTGAGCTCTGTTAGAAGGAGGGGGAATCAGTTGATCACCTTTTTTTTCATTATTCCTTCACAAGGGAAATCTAGTGTAAAATGTTGGAAAAATGGAAAATTAACCGGGTCATGAACAAAAGCATTAAGGATATCATATGGCAATGGAATTATCGTACCAAATGTCAAATCATTAAGAACCTGTGGTCTTTGACTCTCCCCATGATATGCTGGGGCATTTCAAAAGAAAGGAATAATAGGATATTTAGGGAAGATAAGTGTAATACTCAGGTAGTCTTTGAAAAAATATGCAGGGCTATAAAGGAGAACATCAACATCCCTCACAAGAATAATCAGCAATGGGATATTATTGATATGAATGATTTAGAAAAAGACATTCTTACTAAATGGAACCTAAGTCATAAGGTCTATAGATCAAACAACAAGAAGAAGAGAGATAACATTGTTTGGAGGTTTCCTGATTATGACTGGATAAAGGTTAATTTTGATGGGGCAGCCAAAGGGAACCCTGGAAAGGCTGGTGGAGGTGGAGTTATCAGAAATGCTCAAGGAAGTTGTATTGCTTCTTTTGCTTTCCCTTTTGGAACCCAAAACAACCATGTGGCTGAAGCTATGGCCATGCTTAAGAGCCTCCAGTTAGCCCATGAATTCAAATTTAAAAAAATCTGGCTCGAAGGGGGCTCTTTAAATATTATACAAGCCCTCAAAGGTATTAGTTCAGTTTCCTAGAATATTACCAATATTATAAAAAAATGCTAAAGTTATCCTTAATAACTATGTTAGCATTATTATAACCCACACATTTAGAGAGGGTAACAAGGTAGTGGATATCCTTGCTAATGAAGGGGTTAATTTGGAGAAGGGCGTCAAATATATAGGGGAAGATCACATCAAGTGGGAGATTAAGGAACAATTATATTTTGAACGCCTTAATGGATCAAGCTAATATTATGATTGATTTATGGGGAACGAGTACCAATGACAGATTTTGGGGGCGGATGAACTACCAGATGATGAGTGTTTCTCGGCATCATAACCAAGATCATATGTGTCTGAAAGGTAATTGTAATAATAGCCGGGTTCGTATGAACATGAGTGGCAATCTCAAAATTGTGAGAGACTCTTTACAAGGCGAAACCAGAAATTCAGAGTTTTACCCGCGGGCCGAGAGTTGTAACAAAGGATATTGTTACCTGGAAAGCAGAATGGGAGGCAACCTTAACAGGAATGAACCTTCAGGTTGTGAGCACTGGAAGAGTGAAAGAAAGGTGTGGAGAAGGCTCCACAGACATGGTTTCACTGATTATATGGAGAAGCTCCATGGTAGTAGAAACTCTGTGTCTCACGGGTTTGCTAAAAGCTGGAGTAATAACAGGGCTACCCTATTTGGGGAAATCTGGCAAATCGATGAAAGTTTGATCTCAGAGGCCATGAGACTCAAGATGGAGGGGACAAAATTCTATAGGGATAGAAAGTATGCCACTGAGGCCTTAAAAAATTCCCCTAAGATGGAGGACGAGAAGGGCAACCCGGAGAAGAAAGACAACATATCATACTTCACCCCTCAACAGGTAAAAACTTTTTGGCAAAAAGTTCTTAGGGCTTTAATGGAATATTTAACTGTGGATGGCAGGTTTACGAAAATTTACAATTATCATTTTGCCATCCTAAACCACTTCCGCCATGGGGCTAAAATATCTTTGACCTTCTATTTAGCCTCTTCTCTAAATGAGAGCCTGGCCGACCATATTAAAAAACCCAGCTCCTACCCTCTTGCGCACCAGGGACTCATTTTGCTGATTTATGAATATATGAAAGATAAGGCTAGGGCTACCAAGGATGACCCTTTAATCATCAATGCTCAAATTTCTGAGAAATGAATTGACTCTAATTCGACTGGGGAGACCAGCACCCCTACCCATAAAAAAAGGAAGGTTGAAATTGTGCAGGAAGAAAAGGATGTGCTTTGTGAGGAAGAAGAGGGAAAGAATAAGGAAAATATTTCTGAAATGGAGATTAACAAGGAGGAGAATTATGGGGAAGGAGAGGAAGGGGGCAATTCTGAGAATCGTCAACCTAACCCTGAAGGCTCGGAAACTGAGAAAGAGGCTTTGAAGCCTAAGGAAGGTGAAAACCCTAATATGGAGGAGACGGAACAGAGCAAGGATTCTGCGGACACCATTCTGGATACCACCCGCAATTGCACCCTTGAATTCTTCAATTTTCAGAAGTGGGTGGTGGAAAATATTACTAGCATGCAGGGTAAACAAAGGGAGCTGTAAGTTAAGATCAACAAGCTGATCAACATGTCTGAATCTGGGAAGCAGCACGAGGAGATGAAGAATAGTGAAGCGGAGGAGGAAATGGAAATGGAAGACTGGCTGGAGAAAGATTTGATAAAAGGCGACCTGAAACATCTGGAGGACGTCATCAAAATAATGAAGGAACAGGTGGAGGAGGATAAGGACAATGTCAATGCCCAGATGGCTAGAAACGAGAAAGCCTTGAAAAGCCTTATGGACCATAGCCTCCAGGTTCTTAAAGTCTCCTCCCAGAACATGAATGCGCTGGTGAATCATCTGGAAAAGAAAAACTAGGAGAAGAACCTGGTAGTTATTGAAGATGCTCCTACTTCCAGCCTAAGCCACCAAACCCCTAGGCGCAGAACTAGACAAACTACGGCGGAGAAGGATATGAAGATGAAAGAAAGCCAGATAGCTCAAGAAAATACCGACTTGAGGGAAGCGGCCAAGGCAATGATGCTTTTGGTGCAGGATGCAGAAGAAACCATGAAGAATTTCTAAATTTATGTTTATGCTGGTCTTGGGGCCAATTTCTTGCTGGCCTCTTGCTGTCCTTTCCTCTGTTGCTGGTCTTTTTGCTGGTTTTTTGCAGCCGTTGTGTTTTGTTTCTTTCTTGAATATCTTTCATATGTAATTGGGTTTCGGGTCCCTTAAAACCCGTTTTTAATTAATCATAATAAAAAACATACTAAATATTATTAATTTTATTTATAATAAAAAATTATACAAATTGTATATCCGATTTCTCTGACAAAAAATTGAAATCTTGGTATTTGGCTCGGTATTGCATTAGGATTTGGCTAGGAAATGCAAAACCTGGAAAGTCAATAGAAAAAACATTTTTTTGAGTGTTTCTTGCTTTTCCAGACTTCGCTCTGGTGGTTGAAGACTTTTTTTAAAGCCGAAATTAGTGAAATGAAAAGGATTTTTAAGGACATTCTCAACTTTCCAACAATATAAGGCTTACCTTATTTTGACTTTAATAAATAATTATTACTTATTTTTTTATTGAATTCTGACTAAAATCCTGATTAAAAAACATACATAACTTTCAAATGGTATCATATTTTTTGAATTTGAAACATGCGTCACATTCTATGCTTCACCTATTATAGGATAAAAAGATAATTTAATTTCATAAATTTTTGACCAAGTTAAGGTGGTTAGACATACGAGTTTTTCAATAACTGAAAAGTTGTAGTAAAAAATTCATAATTAATTATTTACTTAAAAAAATTACTAAAAAATGTGCATCACATCTGGAAATGAGTCTACTACTTATATTTAAAAATATTATGATTTGATTGTGGTTAGGGTGGTCAGACATACACCTATCTCTTATCTTTTTCTTGAAATTTTAGTACTACTGCATTGAAATTTCAAATTTTTGTCAAATAGATTCTTTTTATTTTTATTTTTAGAAAAAAACTAGTAGCTTAGAAACTACATGCAATTTGCTATAGATTGTATTCTTACATATTTTTAAAATAATGTTCACAACTTTTCAAATTTTTACGTCAAGTTGTCTAATTCTATTTTTATGAAATTTCATTGCCACTTAAGGGCCTATTTTGGCCCACCATGATCCTGCACATACCCAACCTAAAAACATAGGAGTGAAACATCCACAAAGCATAGACATTATATCCAAAACTACAAGACCATATCACCAAATGTGGAAGAATGTGAAACATTCTTCCAAACTGTCCTCAACACACTTTCCTAAATTACTTCATCAACTTCTAGAGACTAGAAAACTTAGTAGCACTAGTCACTCACTCAGGATCAATAAGAAGGATACCTAAACAACCTGTAGAAAGCACAAGACCATCATCATCATCCGAAATATATCCACCCTACTATCATGCTTCTAATCCTAATCTCAATGCTTCTAATATTAAAAGTTTTGATCCTCAACTCAATGCTTCTAATTCTCATCGTAATACTTCCAAACATCAACTTAATGCCTCTAATCCTTGTCTAATCATGAGAAAATTGCTACCAACCAACATGAACATCAACAAGTATCAATATCATTGTAGCATCATAAATTGTATTTTTATACAATTTAGTTCTCACCTAGCCCTCACCTTGGTGTTCCAGCCTTCAATGTTCAATGACTTCTTTGATGCTAGTCACACCCTCATGAAATCTGCATTTTCAAATCATTATCTAGTCTCTATCCAATTTTGAGTACTGATTGATAGGACTAGGACACCTTGGGTTCCCTAGTCCTAGCTTAGGACCCAACATAGGGCCCCACAACATTCACTTCATGTGAGTGGGAAATTTGGGTTTGTGTCATCTTGCTTTGAAAGTTAAAACATTTAATGCATAGTTAGGTATAAAAAGGAATCCTACCCTCCTCATTTTCTAAATTTTGATAACAATATTTGTTGTGGAACTAGGAAATCATAAGTGAGCTCTCAATTACAAAATCAATTCAAGCCCATGTGAACAAGCAATCAAGTATTCATCGAGCATTGAAGGAGAGGTCAAGTCAAGTTCAAGCATTAATGATCAACCTTCTATGAAGACGTTCTACATTACATTCTAAACCCTTGTATGAGGATTCAAGCAAGCTTCATCAAGGTATCAAGTTGAATTACAAGCATTTTTAGATCAGATCTAGCATTCCTTCAAAAGGAAAACATTCCCTTTCAATTCTATTTCAATTCTATTTCAATTATCATTTCAATTTCAAGGTTAATTCCTAAACCATGGTTTGACCTAAGGAAAACTCTCATCAACAAACCTATTTCCCTTTTCTTTTGTGCAATAAAATGTCTTAGGAGTTGTGAGCGAGGAATTCAATAAAGTATACAACAAAAATCAGACTCAAATTTTGAATGTGCGAAAAAATGGAGGACCAAGATAATCAACTCTCCTCGGTCTTGGTAATTTCTGATGACCTTTTGATAATGGATTCTGTATGTTATCCTGATTCGAAAAACATCAAGTTTGTTTTCCCTTGATATTCAGAGGACCAAGATGACCTTCTCCCCCTAGTCCCAACAATTCTACCTGAACTTTCCATCATAAGTTCTAATCTATTTGTCATCCTCAGATCTAGGTTTACAACTCTACATGATATTTGGAACATTTTGTTACTATTATTTTATGTCAATTTCTCATTGTTTATCCTATATCTAGCATGACACTTCAACCCTAATTCAGATTAAATTTCAACTCAAACAAGGAGGATTAAGTTGGTTTGTATTCAACCCTTTCAGGATTGGATCAATGAAATTCAATTCCCTTCTTAATGTGTTGTGGCCCCAAGAGAAATCAGTGGCTTTATCAATCTAAGAGGTGAAGCCCTAATTTCAACGCCTTATATTTTGGTGACCTCTTAGCTCATGCTTATTCTAATTTTTTATTTATTTTTATCTAATTTTTAGGCATTTAATTCAATTTACCTTTTGTGTAGGGGAAAAAGCGAGACTAGGTTAACATGCCCTAATCCTACCTTTTGACACACATTACGGAATACGAAAGAGCCTAGAGATATCGCACAATTGGCTACTTCTTTTTGTGAAAGAGAGAGCCACGGGATATCTATTAGGATTTCTATTCCCTTGTTGAAATTGAAAGATAAAATGATGCAAGTTCAATCCCTAACCTCAAAATGCAAGTAGGAACTAATGACAAGATTGCAGAATTGAACTTAAATGATGGAAAGCTGTAAACACAAGGATAAGACAAGAATGAAAATGCGTACCCGAAGTTAAAATATGACTGAAAATGTTCGGGACGGGGGCGTGGGCGCCACTGTCCTGATTCTGCCCCTGAAACTGCTCCGGAAACTGCTGTTTTTGCACTTTGGAAAAAGCTGTCAAACTTGCTGAAAATGCTGTCGGACCAGGGCGCCCAGCGCCCCTGTCCCAGGGACCAGGGTGCTCAGAAGGGACCAGGGCGCCCAGAAGGGACCAGGGCGCAGGACCAGGGCGCTCAGAAGGGACCAGGGCACTCAGAAGGGACCAGGGCACCCAGCGCCCCTGTCCTGGTAGGACCAGGGCGCCCCCCGCCCCTGTCCTGGTCTTTTGCACTGAAATTTGGTGGAAAGGTTTGTCTCAGTCTTCTCTCTCTGGATTTGTGTCCTGCGGCGTCGTCCGAATCCCGAAACCTGCAATAATATCTGAAAAGGGGGAAGGGCGGCTATATAGGGTTTTGCCTTAGTCAAACCCCCGTTTTGGTGATTTCCACCTCCACGAATAGCCAAGTTGTTTTGTAAAATGTATTGTGTGTGCAGACCTAGTGTGTGTGCAAGGTCCAAAATGCAAGAAAGCAAACTAGAGCAACCTAGAAAGTAAACCCTAATTGCTTGTAAATGATAATGCAAATGCTCTAAATCAAGATGCAATGTGATCTAAAGAATGAATAAATGACATATCAAAGCTTATGTAAGGACATGAAAACAATATGAAATCATACCCAACCCTCAAGGGAGGAGTACAAGCCAATCTTCAGTCGGTAATCTTCTATTGTTCTTCAATGTCTTCCAAGCCCTAATTGGATGAATGAATGAATTTGATAGATGCTTGATAGAATGATGTTGAATGTTGTTGAAGTCTTCAAAGATCTGTTCTTTCGCTGCATAGAAGGTCCTTGAAAGCCAAAAATCGGATCCTTTCAAATGAAGAAAGAGAGCTCTTATGTATGAAACCCTAGGTCTTAATTTCGACTTTTGGCCGACCTAGAGATTGAATATCCTGCCAATTTCTTGGGGTTAAGCTTTATTTTATGATTGGATCGTGCTCCCAAAATTTCGGGAAAAATGTCCGGGACCATGTTGCACGGGCGCCATGGTCCCGACAACTTTTCACCAAATTTTCAGGGCCGTCAGATATGATGATTTTAGAGAGAATCCCGAAGTTACAGGTGATTTCGAGATGTTTTGACCCCCGAAATCAAGCCCCCAAGTTCAAAATAGGACCTAATTAGGGTTTTTGATTGAATGATGTATAGGAGGAATAAAATGAAAAGGGGCACACTTTAATGAAAGGGCCCAACTTTATGATATGGGAGATGATAAAATAGGGCCTTAGACCTAATTAATTTAATTAATTAAGTGCTAAAGGGGAAATGCAATGCAAAATGCAAAATGCGCCAAGGCGGGTGCTAAACTAGGTGTGAAATTGTACCACCCTAGCAAGTGCGTACAATTTACGACGCTACACCTTTTATTCATGCACTTAAATCAAATCAATTTAAAGGTTAATAGATATTGATTTATGGATACATAATTTTCTATTTATATTCTTAGATCTAACTTTTATTACATATCATTTTCAGATTTAGAAACATCTTGTGTTCAAATTCAACTTAATTTATTGGTTAATCAATTATTTTAAATTAAAATTTGCATTGTTTAATCATACATATAGCTTTCATTATCAAAAAATTCTGATTTCATATCTCCACATTCAATATTTCCTTCTTTGTGGATGAGTTTTGTTACCCTTAGTCATACATCCAATATTCCAATGAGAAGAAGTTATAGACTTAGGGCTTCCCAAAGTCTACATACCAAGGATATGGAGCCCGAGTTGAATAACAACCTATACCATGTTACTATTGGTACTTTCTATAATCCAACAAATGACACACCTAATATAATGGAGCCCTATTCACTTCACACTTCTCATGATGAAGATGATGACACACTAACAAGGGTTACCAGTTCTTAATTTGGGAAGCTTGACATTGAATTGGAAAGACTTCAATAATGGATAGGCCAAGAACACCCAACTAGTGAGGCAATCTCCTTGATTGAAGGGTTGAAGAGAATGGTTCAAAGCAATAAGTTAGGTGTGGAAGTGTTACATGGGATTTCTCATATTGTTGATGCCAATATTATGCCTATCAAAAGTTGTGTTGAATCTCTTGGTTATTCTCATCCTATTAGTCAAGTTGATCATTTCATTCCTATACCTACATCCTTGCCTAGTGTCCCTACATATACATCTTTTATCATGACTACCTCTACAAAAAATGTTAATCCTACACATGTTAGTCATGGGGGCAATCATATTAATTCATACTCTTACATACCTCCTTCTGTTAGTCTTCCATTTGTTTCCAACCATCTTTTATACCAACATATCATAATGTTCCCCCTCCTTATTCTCAACCTCCACTTACCTACAATAACATTACTCCTCTATTACAATCCAATACATCCAATATGTCCAATTATAATGCACCCATTGAAGCCACTATCAATAACCTACCTTAAAGTGTTTCATTCTTTCAACAACAATTGGCTTCTTTAACCTAATTCAAGTTCAATGTCCCCACTTATGATGTAGCAAGCCCACTATCAGATGAGATTTTTCATGCAGTTGCTCCTAAGAATGTGTAAATCCATAAATTCAAGTTATACAATGAAAAAGGTGACCCCTTGACTTATGTGGAGACATTCCAAACCTTGTGTAGTGATTTTTCTCATGATCAAAGACTCATGGCAAAATTATTTACCTGAACCTTTAGAGATAAAGCTTTGCAATGGCATTGTTCTTTGCCTCCTTATTCCATCACTTCTTTTCAACAATTGGCTAATGCTTTCATTCAACAATTTTAAAATAACATTGGTCCTAAAATTAATTTGACGGATTTGATTCATTGTAAAAAAGGAGTTAAAGAAAAAGTGACTGATTTTATTGGTAGATATAAACATTTGCATTCACAAATTGCTTATTTTGTGCTTGATCATGACATTCAAAGAATTTTTATTACTAATTTGTGTAGTAAAACCGTTAATTTTGCTTAGGGACCAATTAAATTAGGGAAATATAGGTATTTGATAGATCTAAATCTAATAGATCTAGATTATGATCAGATTCTAGGGGTTTTTGGTGTGCCTCTTCATCCCTTGAGTTGGTTTGATTTAAATTTGTTAAAGATGTTGAAATTAGGTTAAATGTGTGTAAATTGAAGCAATTATGCATAAACAGTGAGCTAAAGTCATCAAACAGAGCCACAAACCTGGATTTGAGCAATATGTGAGTGTTTGGATATATTCCCAGAAGGTCGACCTAGATTGTTAGGGCCAAAGTGCCGGTCGCTCTGGTCCTTCAAACTTTTCATGATCTAAAAGGGAGCCTGTTTGTCTATGCGAATAATGTCAATCTTGAAAATTACATCTCTGTACCTATTTCCTACACACATAAAGAAAGAGGAAATTGTTTGGAATAGAGGCTTGCCTAAGTCAAACCTCAGTTTAGGAATTAACCTTGAATGAAATAATTCAAATACTGAAATAAATAATGAAAATATATACGTCAGATCTACAATTGTTTATGATGATGCCTTGCTTCTTGAATACAATTTCATATGTTGTATGAAATGGCATGAACATGACAAAACCCTAATCAAACACACATTCTTGCATATGAATGATATAATTTTGCTCCACAATGGTTGAATGAAGAATATGCAGCCTTGAAGATCTCTAAAAATGCTTGATAATGAATGCTTCATGGATGCAAGAATACTTGAGGATGGATACTTAGAGGAAATAGATGAAATTAGATTGTTCAAATGTCTTTATATATGGGTATCTAGGTCATTTACCGATTAGGCTGACCTCCAATGGTCATGTAGAGCCATGAAATTGAATTCCCGCTGAAAAGAGGACCCTTGCCCCATTTCAAAATTGGGCCCAAGTAAGAGGGAGCGAGGCATTGGGCACTCTGGTCTAAGACCAAGGTGTGGGGGCCCTATTCCTCAGAAAGGGACCACAATTAAGCCCTAGGGAGAAGGACACCCCTCTATGAAGTTCATCAATGGATGTACACGACATCAAAATTGGGGCACAAAACAAACCTAGATAGGGGATGGGGATAGGAGGTGCAAATTAGCCCGATGATAATTTAGGACACTACAATTTGCAAAATGATATTAGAGATAAGCTTCTACTTTCTGAATTTACCTCTCTCATGTAATTGTGTGCAGTGCTTCATAACTACAAACTTCAAGTGAGACAATTTGAATAATCTACTTTAATGGATCCAGTTGATAGGAATGAGAGCGCTCAACAATCATTTCCAAAATTCAACAAAAACAACAAATTTTTCATCAAGTTAAATGATAACTCTTCCAATAACATCAACACAGAAGTGGCAACCATAATAGCAGGTGTAGTTCCTTTATCCAAATACTTTAAAAAATAATTAACTCCTCTTTTTGAGTCTTTGCATAGTATAATGTTGACATTGATTAATGCTAATATGTTGCATATTCCTCTCATCAAACCTATAGATACCTCTAAGCCTCTAGCACCTTCCTTTGACCATAAAGCCTTTTGCCAGTACCATCGCTAAGCGAGTCATGATATTGAAAAGTGTTATATGTTAAGGTATAATATTTAAGACCTTATTGATAACAATGTTATATCAATAGCTGGTGTGAATAATTAAGGAAAAAAAACCGTAGCACCTCCTAATGAAAATCTCCAAATCTTCACCAATCTTTTGCCTTCTCACTCTACCAATGTTGTCGAGTCTAAGTCACTTGCATTCTTTTCCATTGACTTTGGTGTAGAATTTAATAATGTTGTGAACCTCATTGAAAAACCTAAACCTAAACTAGAATTATGTATCACCTTTCATGCGAGTGAGACTATTGTTGCACCGAATGGACAATTATACATTATTGGTTAAAAGAAAACTCTCACAAGGGGTGCTCATTGATCTAGTATGTATGGTGAATTTTATTACTGAAGAACATCTTTTCACTCAACAATTGCATCAAGTCACATATGATAAATATGATTCCATGTTCAAGGTGTATGATGGTTTCTCTTGTCCTACTATTGGTTCTATTACTCTTCCTATTGAGGTTGGTACTAAGTTCTTAGATGTTACCTTTTTTATTATTCCTACATCAAATCATTTTTCTATGAAGTTGGGATATCCTTGGTTCTCTTCCATGAAAGATATTCCTTCTATAATCCACGTGTTTGAATTTCTCTCATAATGGTCACCTTATCATGATTATTCATAGCCTTTAACAACCCACAACGAAGTGTGGAAATTTTGCCCTTGATTACTTTTGGCCTTAACAACCTGAACCTTTAAAGCCTCGAAATGATATTCTTTTTATGTCTTATCTAAAATAAAAAATGAGATGATATTAGGCCTGATTAAACCTAGAGACCCTTCACCCATGGATTTTCCTCCTCATCCCTAACCTGGTCTTCTTCCTACAACTTTTATTCCTCCTATATATCCTACATCCCCACCTCCCACATCTTATAAAGGAAAAAAACCAACACCCAGTATCTCTCAACCTAATAGGGTTTCTTTTGTTCCCCCCCCTATAAGGGAATAAAATAATCCTATGTTGATTGATCCTCGACCTTTGCAAGTCTCAAGTAAAACTTAAAGAAATCATTGTGCGAGAAAACATCAATGAAGATGTTATTCCAAGGCTCTTGAAATTTCTTCACATACCATTTCCTCCCCGAAGACACCAAATATTGACTTAGTTCCTTTTTCCAACCTTCACCTAACCCTAGGGAGGAAGTTCAACTCAAATCACCAAAGTTAAAGATGCATAAGAAAGGTGATATGATAAGGATGATTATAATAATTTTTTTCATGCTAATAATTTTGATCCTAATGATTATGATCATATGTATGGGTTTATTGAGATTAATCATGAACTATCTTCACATTTTTTCAAAAGCATTAATCCTAGCTCCTAGTAACAAAGAAAGTGTCACATCATTAGAGCATTCTCCTTGTTTGGAACTTGCAATAGCTCCATCTATCGTGCTTGTTGTTGCTCCTCTTACATATTGTCCACCATCCCTAAATAATGTTAAGCAAGACTAGAAGATATATGATTTTCTTGATTAGCTTCATCTATGTCGTAGATTCTTATGTGTGTTTTCTTGTACATAATGTGCTTCCCTTGTGTTGTGCTACTTGATATGTCTTTATGTTATGTTAGGATCTCTTTGGATGACCCTTTTTACTCTATAGGTGCAAGGTAATAAAGAGACTGAATCTATTGAGACATTCCTCTATTTTGTATCTAAGTCAATGTTATGCCATACGTGTGCTATTATTTGTAAATGTTCCTTTGAGTTGTCTACTTGCGGACAATGCAAAGTGTTGAGATATCTTTTTGGTCACTCCCATGTTGATAGAAAAATAATTTGGTTTGTTTATCTTATGTGCTCTTCTTCTATTGTGCTCTTAGTTCCACTACCTGTGGGGGATGAGGTCAATTCAATGCAATTATTCTTGATATACATTATTAATAAAAAGTACATACTGACTCCAAATTGTGGATCCCTTATGTGATTTTTCCTATAATTTTTGTGACCATTTCCATTTGATCTGTCCTTTCTTGGAAGCATCATGTGCTTGTCTTTTGGATGCATGTATGCTACCTTAAAGAAATTGCTTCTAGTAAGGCTTACATAATTGCTTTAACGTGGGGGCATACACTTTGCTCAATGTTACACTTCATGCACAAACCATAAGACTTGGTTTGTGCAATTTGATTACACACCATGACATGTTTGGTACATTCTGTAATACCCATTTTGCAGTCAACTCAATTCAATTTTTCAGGTTAGTTTTCAAATTGAGCCTTTTTCTTTGTAATATTTTGCATTTTTAATTTCAAAATTTTCAACCTAACATGAATCATAGTAAGCACAAGCCTTACTAGGACAAGTATAGTCATGCTCTTTCTATCCTCTTTATGTGTTGCTCCTTTTATCTCAATATTATTTTGATAAGATCCTAAGTCCTTGGGGGCTTGATGTGTCTTGTATCTTTGGTATCTTGGTGAAAGTTTTTCAATGTAACTGATTACTTTACCATGAGTATGAACATAGGATCATACTCTTGCTAAAGAGGGGGATAAATGTAGGATCATAAATTGTATCCTTTTACAATTTCATCCTCACCTATCCCTTAGCTTGGCATTCTAGCCTTTAGTACTCATTGACTACTTTGATCGTGCTCACACCCTCTTGAAATATACATTTTCAACTCATTATCCGATCTCTATCCAATTTTGAGTCTTGATTGACAGGATCGGGGAACCGTGGGGGCACCTTGACTACCTTGGTCCTCCCAATTAGGACCCAAAATAGGACCTCACAACAATCACTTCACACGGGTGGGAAATTCGGCCATGTGTCGACCTTCTCCAAAAATTCAACCATTTAATGCACAGTTAGGTATAAAAGAAAGCCTACCCCCCTCATTTGGTAAATTTTGAGAACAAGACTTTTGGAGAACTAGGAAATCATAAGTGAGATCTCAATTATAAAATCAATTCAAGCGCAAGTGAGCAAGCAGTCAAGTATTCATCAAGCATTGAAGGAGAGGTCAGGTCATGTTCAAGCATTCATGATCAACCTTCTATGAATAAATTCTACATTGAATTATAAAGCCTTGTATGAGGATTCAAGCAAGTTCTATCAAGGTATCTTGAGTTCAATTTCAAGCATTTTCAGATCAGATCTAGCCTTTCACTCAAAAGGAAAGCATTCCCTTTCAGTTCTACTTCAGTTTCATTTCAATTTAAAGGTTAATTCTTAAAATACGTTTTGACCTAAGGAAAGTCCCCATCATCAAACCTATTTCCCTCCTTTTGTATGCAAGAAATTGTATTAGAAGTTATGAGTAAGGAATTTGATAGAGTAGACAATGACAATTAAACTCAACTTTTGAAGGCACAAAAAGAAGAGAACCAAGATGATCGGGTGCCTTCGGTCTTGAGAATTTATAATGGATTATGTGCATCATCTCGATCTGAAAAAATATCAAGTGTGTCTACCCGGGATATTTGGAGAATTAGGATGACTTGCTCCCCCTAGTCTTGACAATTCTTCCCAAACTTTCCATCATAAATTTTGATCTATTTTCAATCTTTAGATCTAGGTTAAAAACTCTACATGATATCTAGAACATTTTGTTACAATTATCTTATGCCAATTTCTTATTATTTGTCCTAGATCTAGCATTTCACTTTAACCCTGATTCAAATTTAATTTCAGCTCAAACAAGGAGGATTAATTTGATCTATATTCAAAACTTTTAGGATTAGATCAATAAAATTCAATTCCCTCCTTAATGTGTGGTGGTCCCAAGAAAAAGTAGTGGCTTTATCAATCTAAGACCTTATTTCAACCCTTACAACCACATACTGAGTGTACACAAGAAGGTGGATATCCATAACCAAGAGCATATTCAACATCAATCTTCATTAATGACAATACTTGCCAACAATCTTGTCGCATTCTGATAATCACAACACAACACTAAGCATACCATTAATGATAATACACAAGTTGAGGATTGACATCAATCAACATATACTTCATCACCATATCATCAACGACACTATACAATTGATAGAACAACCAACAACCATTTGGTCATCTTCTTAGTATTTATCTAAATTTCAAATCAATGAAAAATATTAACACCAAGAATAATGTGTTGAGTGTAGACATAAACACCAATAAGGCGATTATTCACAACAAGGAACACCATCAAGCATCTACAACATCCAACAATTATAACATATTAACAACATTGTTGGAAATACAAGTATGTGTTGTCATTGATGTCAAAAAATTTACCATGGGAGATTAGTTTTTCTTGCATGGTGTTGTCATTGATGTTATACTAGTGTGTATTGATGACAAAGGTGAAGATGAAATTGTAGTTGTTCAATTGTGTTTTTCAATACAGTTGTGGTCATTGTTGTCAATTTGATTAGTGCTTGGTATGTATGGTCTAGAAATGAGTATTCAAATATTGTTATAATGTTTGGCAGTGATATTATGTGAGTATGTGGTGTTCTTGGAAGGTGACAATAGTGGAAGATGAAATATGTAGGAAAGAGTATTTAAAGTCTTTATGAGAGAATGCTTTGCATTCCTCCACTTTTGTAGTTGGTGGCTTGCGATTATAGATTTAATGTCTATGTTTTGTGGATGTTACACTATTGTGTTTTCAAGTCCTCAGTTGTTCATGTGTTGTTTTGAATTTGTTACAATAATAGGATCACAAGAAGATGACCATGCACAATAATCATAGGGTGTGCTCGATTAACCACGAGCAATGATTCACATCATTGTTGTCCTCCCAACCATAGACGATATACTATTATCATCTCCCTCAAGCACATAAATTATATCTCTAATATATATTAAATATGAACATCAAGATGCTGTTATAATGATCAAGTACAAAGATGAATGTGAATTAATTCACTCCTTGAAGCTTATATATGGATCCAGTCACTTTAGACTAAAGGAGATGCAAACTGAGCTATTGTAGGATATACCACCAATGCTTTCCTTTGCAAATCAAATCTGCTATGTGTTAAGGACAATCCATTGTAGACAAATCATAGACTGAGATGAATGTGCATAGCTGAAGATGAATACACACGAGTTTCTTGCATACAACATGATAGTGTTGAAGAATTCACAACATTATGAAGAATGACAGTGCATACAACACGATAGTGTTGTAGATAATATTAGATCATTGGAGTAATTCACTGTAGATATAGTTTGATCTGCAAGTATGTTATATGTATTTTGATCTACTACAATTTGATCCACACTACCCACACATTCTAGATTATAGTGCATATAATTCGATCTTCCCACACATATCTAGATCGCAGTGTATATGATTCGATCTGTCCACACATATGTTGCTTCCTGCTTGGACAGAAAAAGAAGTTCTTATGTATCCATCCATGGGTCATCTAAACAACATGATTCCTTGACCAAGTTGGCTGTGCCTCTCCAAATGTGCCTTTCCCAAAGGTGGCGGGTCAAGGGATAATCGATTCTCATTAACCGATTATACAATGTTATTATTGTTAATCAATTACATTTAGTTAGGAACAAATTCGTATAACATGAATATGATTCCTTTTAATAGGAAAGATAACTTATAAATCATTATATATAAATGTGTGAGGCCAAAGGCCATTCACACATTTGTAATTTTCTATGTCGGCCTGAAGGATCCGACCATATCTATTATTTTAACACTCCCTCTTAGCTAGGGAGGAATCCTTCTTGAAAACAAAGTCACATTTCCTCATCGTGATGACTATACTCATGTGAGTAAAGGAAGCTAATCACCTCATCATGATAGCATATCACCTCATCATGATGTTTGACCACAATGGCTACACCCATATGTGGAAGGAAAAGATATCACCTCTATGTGATATCAACCATCATGGATTCTCCATGGATGGTGTAAGAATAGATATCACCTCACCGTGATATCAACCATAATGGATTATCTATAGATATCACCTCACGTGATATCCACCATTATGTCTTAAATAAAGTAATATCCACCATTATGGCTTATCCATAGATATCACCTCACGTGATATCCACCATTATGGCTTATCTATAGATATTACTACATGCAATGTCCATGGATTTCATGTCACATGAAATCCACCATGAATATCTCTTTATGTAATATCCACCATTATGGCTTATCCATAGATATTACTACATGGCATGTCCACGGATTTCACGTCACATGAAATCCACCATGAATATCTCTTTACGTAATATCCACCATTATGGCTTATCCATAAATATTACTACTAGAGATATAAACCATTATGACATATCCATAGATATCACGTCCCATGATATCCATCATAATGGTATGATCAATCAATATTGTAATATCGTCACCTTACGATAATGATTAGATGTACAAGTGTTCAATATTGAGAGATCGTCACGTCACAATAATGTTCACAAGGGCTCATCAAGCACTGGACCAATGTTGTCGTGGAGTCACACACATGATACTAATCATGGACCATATCAGATTAATAAGATTGTGTAGATGTCTAAAAATGACCATATTCCTAAATGAATATTTTATGTTCATTTCTCTATTTAATTAAATCCAATTTAATTAAAATACCCACATTCCTCTATTTAATTAAGTAAATTACTCAATTTATTTAAATTAAATTCACCATACCCATTTAATGAATAAATCATTTTATTCAATTAAATTCCCCCTATCCACTTTTAATTAAATTCAAATTTAATTAAATAGTTATCCTAAATTGAATAAATCTAATTTATTTAATTTCCCCAAATTGCAACCAAATTGAATTAAATTAACTTTATTTCAATTAAATCCTATTATCCCTCCATCCACTTGCAAAATCCTACATCTCCCACTTGCCTTCCTAAACCTGTTCCTAATTTCTTCTAGACCCTTCTAATCATTTCTAATTAAGTCTAACCCATCTTCTAAACTTTGTCACATCCCTAAGCAAAGGGAAGTCACTTCTCAAATCCTCAAAGTCTTTGATAACCATTAAAGGCTTCAAGTCTTCAACCACTTAATTCCCCAAAGTCTTCGTAACCATTAATGGTTAACTCAAACCCTCTTACATAGTTAAAGAATTTCTTTTAACTCAACCTTCATCCAACCCAAGGGTCTCATCAAGCCTTTAATGCTTTGACCATGATTATCTCTTAATCATTTGCACAAGGGTTTATCCTTGGATTAACTCTTAATCCAATGGGTAATCTTAACTTAGGCTTGACCCTTACCCTCTAGATAACCATAAGGTCTTCTCAGGCATTTAATGCCTCCAACCCCTTCTCTCAACCCAGCCCTATGTTGACACTTGTCACCATTTCATTGGTGCAAATTGCAAACATGGATCCCCAACTTTCAAACTCAACCCTTGATCAACTCTTTTAATCCTGACCATCCATTGCCCTGTTTTTGCTATAAATAGAGCTCTCATTCCTCCATTTTGAGATATCCTCAAAATTTGTAGTATCATACTTATGCTCAAATACATTCAAGCTTTCATATATCATTTTTATGCTCATCATTTTAGCCTCTCTTTAACTAGGAACTAGTCTAAATATGCATGTTTAGAATACTTTCTTTATCATTTAGCTCAATCATAGACAAATATATCATGTTAGGATAGTATTTATACTAACCTTGTCATCTTATCATCTAGTTTATTGCATTTCTAGAATCATGCATAGCTTAGGATGCATTTCATTCTAAAATCTATCAAAAACATCCCTCGTTCTTGCATTTGCCATCCCTAAACCATTTTGCTCAGTGATCTGAGAGCAAAAACATTGGTTTGAGGGACATTGTAAGATAGAGAACCATGGGACCAACCTTGGGAAGTTGAGTTATGCTTCATGACTCCATAGCTTGCACCAAGAAGTCCTGTGTGTGTGTGGACAAGTCTTTTGGAATATTTTCACATATTGAGTTCTATCGACCCGCTTTTCCCGCATACAGATTGCATAATAAGAGTTTACACTTTTAAACATCTTAGAGAATACATTAGTACTATTAAAACATATCAATATTTTTGAGACTCAATCTCAGCTAGGGCTACATTTTCTACCATACCAAGCTTACCTCGAAAGTACACAAACTTTATTCTGGAGAGAGGCTTGGTGAGAATGTCTGCCATTTGCTCATCAGTACTGATGTATCTTAACTGAATAGCATTCCTTTCCACCATGTCTCTAACATAGTGATACTTGATCTTCACATGCTTCGTTCTATCATGAAACATAAGATTGACAGAAAGCTTTCACACAAATTTGTTTATCACAATGAATAATTGTAAGCTCCAATGATTGCACAAACAATCTTGCAAGGAGGTTCTAAAGCCACACTACTTCACGAGGTGCCACACATGGTGCAACACAATGAATCTATCTTGGTTCACACATGAACTGACTAAGAGTACTCACTGCAAAGCAGATATGTGGTCTGGTGTTGACCAAATACATAGAGGAATCTACCAGATTTGAATTGGAAGCTGACTCGCTCAACTTCTCCAGAATTATATCCATCAGCGTAGATAGGGACTTACAGTCCATCATGCCAAATCTCTTCAGGATGTCTCTAGTGTACTTCCCCCGACTCAAGAAGATCTCATGCGGTCTTCTACCAAACTTCCAATCTAGGAAGTAATGCATAAGACCAAGATCCTTCATCTCAAATTCAGAGGCTAACTCCCTCTGACACTGAATGATGAGCTTCTTTGCCCCAGTGAGAAATAATTCATCAACATAGAGGACCAAAATCAATGCCTCACCATCAACAACCTTTTATGTAAAGGTTGGACTCTTCATCACTCTTGGTGAATCCCAAGTTCACCAAGTATCCATCTATCCAGGAATATCATGACCTAGGTGACAACATAAAACCTGCCAGCCTACACACATGGGACTCCATCCATGAATAATAGAGTCCTTCGACTGTTGATCACTAGAGAAACCATTTTGACATGGTCCAATCCCTCTGAACAAATATGACCAATATCCTCGGAAGTTAATTGAAGCAAATCCTCTAGCTACTCCCTTTGTCACATAAGCATACCCTTCGAAGTCCGCTCCCTCTTACTAGGAGAGCCCTCTTGTCTTGAATTTTCTTTATAATCCTTGATGCTACCATTACTTGCACAAATTCCTCAACAACATTCCTAATGTATTGTTCTTCTTTTTCTGCAAAACCCATCCTCGAGGGTCAAGGAGAAGAACAAGAGCATAAATTTTATAGTACATATAGGAATATGGATAAGAGGTTGACTACGCCAAGCAAATAAAAGTAATACTCAAGAGATAATAACCAAGAAAAAATACTTATCTCATTATCCAAGCTCCATCTGGCTTTGGATAAACTTGTAACCCTTGCAAGTAGTATAACAACAACCAAGCCTTAGCTACTAAGGTTTTCAAGTGTCCCCTGCAATCACATATGCACTTGCAGATACACTTGTAATAATTTTCTGTTAAACATAGCTGATGATGATGATAAATTATATGTCTTGAATTGTATGTAATCATAGCTAAGGGCTACAAGACTCAATCTTACACATGGGTAGTTCTAGTCTCATGAACATGAAGGCAACAATTAGTCCAAAGCATACAATAGACAAATAACATTAGCATAAGCAATGTACAATATACTATCAGATAAATGTGGTAGTAATGAGAAGACTTATCTGATTAGTTTGATTCTTTCATCCAATGAAGGTCTCGATCTCATATTTTAGTTGCCATCGACAGATGCAAATCTGCAGAGTTTCCAAGGCTGAAGATAGAAATGTCACTTCTCTGAAGAGAATCATTAAAGTCTACCTGGAAAGAAGTGGCCCCAACTTCCTTCTCATTATTCTTGGCATCATCCTCAATTATAACCCGATTCAAGAATCACTCTCTACTCAAACTAAAGATGATCTCTATCCCCTGTTATATCTTTCCACTGTTAAGCTCAAGATCCTCCTCAAGGAAGAGGGGATGCACTAACTGTGGCAATGGCTCTACAAGAACCTGACTCTGATACCATGTCAAATTTTTTACAATACTAGGATCACAAAAATATGACCATGCATAGTAATCATAGGGTGTTCTCAATTAACCATGGGTAGTGATTCACATCATTGTTGCCCTCCCAACCATAGACGATATACTGTTATCATCTCCCCCAAGCACACAAATTATATCTCTAATATATATATATATATATTAAATATGAACAACAAGATGCTGTTACAATGATCAAGTACAAAGACCAATGTGAATTACTTCACTCCTTGAAGCTTATAGATGGATCTAGTGAGTTTAGACTGAAGGAGATGCAAACTGAACTACTCTAGGTGTACCACCAATGCTTTCCTCTACAAATCAAATCTGCTATGTGTTAAGGATAATCCATTGTAGACAAATCACGAAATGAGATGAATGTGTACAGCTGAAGATGAATACACACGAGTTTCTTGCATACAACACAATAGTGTTAAAGAATTCACAACATTCTGAAGAATGATAGTGCATACAACATGATAAAGATGTAAATGATATTATATCACTAGAGTAATTCGCTGTAGATATAGTTTGATCTGCAAGTATGTTATATGTATTTTGATTTGCTACAATTTGATCTGCACTGCCCACACATTTTAGATTGCAGTGTATATAATTCAATCTGGCCACACATATCCAAATCACAGTGTATATGATTTGATCTGCTCACACATATGTTGCTTCCTTCTTAGAGGGAAAAAGATGTTCTTATGTATCCGTTCGTGGGTCATCTAAACAACATGACTCCTTGACCGAGTTGGTTGCGCTTCTCCAATTATGCCTTTCCCAAAGGTGGTGGGTCAAGGGATAACCGGTTCTCATTAACCAATTATACAATGTTATTATTGTTAATCAATTATATTTAGTTAGGAACAAATTCATATAACATAAATACGATTCCTTTTAATAGGCAAGATAACTCATAAATCATTATATATAAATGTGTAAGGCCAAAGGCCATTCACACATTTGTAATTTTCTATGTTGGCCTGAAGGATCTGAACATAGCTATTATTTCAACATGTTGAAGTTGGTTGTTGATGCCTATTGACAGTGAGGTTGTTTATCAGGACTAGGTTCGGAGAATTCTTTGCATTGCTCTGCAGTATTAGTTCAAGTATTGCAACTTGGAGAACATGTTCATATTGCTCGTGTAGTGTTCCTATTTAGAATTCAAGTGATGGTTTTCACTGCAAGTGAAGTTATATTTTTCTGTTATTCAATGTTGTTTGTTGTGTTGGTCTTTAGCCGTCTTAGTTGGTTTCTCATATTTGGATCATGCTCTTTTTGTCCATATATGTATTGGAGGTTGCGTGAAAGTGTTGTATTGGTTCTCACCATGGCTTTTGAAGATCCACATTGTGTTATTTGTACTGGATAATATTTTTGGGGCAGCTGGTTAATGAGATTTATTGTTTATCTACACATTACATTTGATGCCAACTTTGGAGGATGTGTTGGTGTGTGTGGTTCATTGGAATTAAATTAGGATGACATGTTGTGATGTATTTGGGCCTCATTTACCTCTTGGAGTGGATATCATATAACACAGTTCCTCGTGGTGACCAACTTGTGTAATTTAATTTTATTCTATCTATGGCCAACCTAGTTGAGTGTTTTGGTGAATAAGTTGATCTAAATATATGTGCACATGTGTGAATCATGGTGTGGATTGATTGAGGATGATTTTGAAGTATATGTGTGGAAGCAAAAGTGTGAATATCAATTTGTATTTTTTTTTTAAATCAGGAGATCCTACTTAGTTCAATTCATCTTTTCTTGTGCTTGCTGGAAGACAATGAGTCCTTTTGGCAGCTTGTGCAGATCTGTATCTTTCTCTGGGATTGTGCATCTTAGTAATGCAAGTCCATTGTATCTTTCCCTAAGGTTGTGCACCTTAACATACAAGTCCAAATCAAGAGTAGTGAGCTTCCTTAGCCTTGTGCATGCAAAAGTGAAACTTAAAGCTTCTATAATTGATTTTGAATGCTCAAATCACATGACAGATGATAAAGTTCATAGGCTTTGAAAAGTATGATGGTGGATCAATGAAGTTTGCTGGTGAGGAGGCTGAAACTATTTGTGGTAAAGGAACCATATCCATTGATGGTAAACATAAGACAAATGATTCTTATTATGTTAAGGATTTTAGACATAATATTTTGAGTGTGAGTCAAATGTGTAGTAAAGGCTACTCATATTTCATGGGTTTAGATGTGAGATAAAAAAAAGGAGGTTCTAAAAGGTTAGTTGAAAAAGATATAAGAACAAATGACAATGTCTATTATGTAAAGGAAAACAAAGGAAGTAGTTGTCTATTGGCGTAGAGAAATGAATGTTAAGTGTGGCACAAAAGGATGGGACACATTAAATTTGGCAACATGGTGAAGACAAATTTTACTTTGACTATGAGAGATTTGCCAAATATTATCAAACCTACCAATACAATGTGCAAGGAATGTCAAATTTGGGAAAGCAAACAAGGAATAGATTCAAGAACAAGGAGTAGAATGTGCAAGGAATGTCAAATGGGAAAGCAAACAAGGAATAGATTAAAAAACAAGACCTTTGGAATTGATTCATACTGACCTATGGAGACCTACAAGGACAAGAGGACTAAATGGTGAAAGGTATTTTATGTTTCTCATTGATGATTATTCTAGAATGATATGGGTTACTTTCTTAAAGGAGAAATCATAAGCACTAGATAGATTTAAGGTGTTTAAATATATGGTTTAGAATCAAATAGAAGCCAAGATAAGATAAAATGTTTAAGGTTTGATAGAGGAGGATAATTTACATCAAGTGAATTTGATAGATTTTGTGAAGAGCATGGTATTAGAAGGCAATTGTCTGCACCTAGGACTCCATAACAAAATGGAGTTGTTGAAAGAAAGAACACGGTTGTTGTTGAAATGCCTAGAACTATGTTGAAAGATGATAACCTGCCTAATATGTATTAGAAAGAAGTTATGCATATTGATGTATATATTCTTAACAGGATACAAGTGAGAGTGAATCACAGAAAGACACCTTATTGGATATAGCATGGAAGATGACCTATGATCAAATATTTTAGAATATTTGGAAGAAAGTGCTACATCAAAAGAGATGATGAGGATTTGGGAAATTTTGATGCAAGATCTAATGAAGGAATATATATGGGATACTCTACAAGAAGTAAGGCATACCAGTGCTACAATAAGAGGCTAAAGAAGATTGTGGAAAGTACAAATGCTAGAGTAAGTGAAGAATGAAATCATGCTATATTGGAACCTTAGATTGAGATAGAAGACACTCCAATTACTATAGAAGAGAAGGACATTCTAGACTTGATAAATAGGAATCAAATGAAAAAGAAAAAGAAC
The DNA here is from genome assembly GCF_030272615.1 of Cryptomeria japonica. Lineage (NCBI taxonomy): Eukaryota > Viridiplantae > Streptophyta > Pinopsida > Cupressales > Cupressaceae > Cryptomeria > Cryptomeria japonica. The sequence goes on along the minus strand of NC_081408.1, from coordinate 215,366,530 downwards.
CTATGAAAGAACCTAAGACACCTGCAAAGTATGTGCAAAAGAATTATTTAGAAGATCAAATCATTGGAGATAAAGATAAACGAGTTCAAAATAGAAGAAGGCTTGTTAAGGCTAGTGAATAAGCAAATGTTTGTTTCTTATCTAAAGTTGAGTCAAAGAATTTTGTAGAGGCTAGCAAAGATGATGGGTGGATGAAGGCAATGGAAGAAGGGTTGAATCAGATGGAAAATAATTAGACATGGGAATTAGTACCTATACTAGTGGACAAGAATAATATAGGAACGAAGTGGGTGTTCTAGAACAAGCTGAATGAAGATGGAGGAGTCACAAGAAACAAGGCAATATTGGTATAAAAAGGCTATTCATGAGTTGAAGGTATAGGCTTTGAGGAAACTTTTGTTCCAATAGCTAGGATGGAAACTATAATAATATTTCTTGCATTTGTTGCTTACAAGAAATTTAAGGTATAGCAAATGTATGTTAAGTCAATATTATTGAATGGAGAACTTGAAGAGGAGGTTTACATTGAACAACTAGATGAGTTTTAGTTGTCAAAAGATTTGGATATGGTTTGCAGACTCAAGAAGGAACTTTATGGATTCAAGCAAGCTCCTAGAGTTTGGTATGCAAGGTTGGGAAAATATTTGTTGCAGAAAACCTTCAAGAAAGGTACCATAGATAGTAATCTTTATTTCAAAGTTAAAAGTGAGAAAATATTGATAGTGGTTATATATGTTGATGATATTATTTTTGGTGGAGATGAATATGTTTACAAAAGGTTTACATAAAAAACGCAGAAAGAATTTGAGATGTCAATGATTGATGAGTTGTAATTTTTCCTTGGTCTTCAAGTAACATAGTTAGAAGATGGTATTTTCATTTCTCAAACCAAGTACATCAAGGAGATGTTAAAGAATATTGGTATGGAAAACTGTAAGCCAGTTGGAACTCCCATGGTTATTGGTTGTCATTTAAGAAAAGATGGTGAATCTCCAAAAGTGGATCAAAATATTTACATATATATGTTTGGTAGATTGTTATATTTGATTGCCTCAAGACCGAATATTATGCATGTTGTTTGTTTGGTTGTTAGATATCAAGCTAATCCAAAGAAATCTCATGATTCAACAATGAAAAGGGTATTCAAATATTTGAAAGGGACTCTGAATTTTGGTTTGTGGTATAAGAAGAATGATGATTTATCTTTGAAAGTTTACACAAATGTTGATTAGGTTAGATGTGTTGATGACATATTAATACAAGTGGTGGTGCATTTTTCTTAGGAGACAGACTAGTCTCTTGGTTGAGTAGGAAGCAAGATTCATTATTATTATCTACAACAAGAACATAGTATATTGCAACAACATCTTGTTGCACTCAAGTTATGTGGATGAAACAAACTTTGAAAGATACCAAGGTGATGTATGGTGAGGCCATTCCTATTATGTATAATAATACAAGTGTGATTAATATTTTAAAATTTAATGATGCATTCAAAGACAACATATTTCTATCTAGTATCATTTCTTAAGAGAGAAGGATGCAAAGAAGGAAGTCAGATTGGAATACATGTGCCTACAAGGATAAATTGCAGATATTTTGACCAAGGTATTGCCAAAAGATACTTTTGAGTATCTCCAACATTAAGTTAGGGGTTATTGTGCCTCCTACTTCAAACTAGATGCATAGAAGTGGTACATCTTTCTAGGGTGAGATTAAGAGTTTTTGTCTCCTATATTGAAGTGGTGGTTTCTCTCAAGGGGATAAGTGAAGGTTGTGGTTTCCTAGTTGTAGGAAAATATGTGTAGAAGAGAAATATCCTTGATAAGGGGAGTCTTACAATTATTAGAGATATACCCAAAAGGGGGAGTACTATTTAAAGAAGTTATGGTTTGAAGTGTTGTGCCCTTTATTGTTGATGCCAAAGGGAGAGAGAGAGTTAGAGTTAGAGAGTTTTATTGATTGGTGGTACAAGTGTTGCCATCAATGACAAAGGGGGAGAATGTTGGAAATATGAGTATGTGTTATCATTGATATCAAACTTGTTGCCATGGGAGATTGGTTGTAGCTTACATCGTGTTGTCATTGATGTTACACTAGTGTGTATTAATGACAAAGGTGTAGAGGAACTTGTAGTTCAATTTTATTTTCCAATGTAGTTGTGGTCATTGTTGTAAATCTAATTAGTGCTAGGTATGTATGGTCTAGAAATGAGTGTTCAGATGTTGTTATGATTTCTGGTGGTGATACTAAGTGAGTATGTGGTGTTTTTGAAATGTGATGATAGTGGAAGCTAATATGTACTAAAGAGTATTTAAAGAATTTATGGGAGAATGCTCTACATTCCTTCATTTTTTTAGTTTTTTGCTTGTGGTTCTAGATTTAATGTCTATGTTCTATGGATGTTGCACTATTATGTTATAAGGTCCTCAATTATTTAGGTGTTGAAGTTGGTTGTTGCTATCTATTGATAGTGAGGCTATCTGTTGGACTAGGTCTGGAGAATGATCTATAGTGTTAGTTTAATTATTTTAGCATGGAGAAGATGTTCATATTTCTCATTTAGTATTCTAGTCAAGAATTCAAGTGTTGGTTTTCTCAACAAGTGAAGTTATGTTGTTTTGTTGTTTGATGTTTAATATTCTGTTGGTCTTTAGCTGACTCAATTGGTTTATCATGTGCACATCATACTCTCCTGGTTTAGATATACATTCGAGGTTGAGTTAAAGTGTTTTTATGGGTCTCATCATGGTATTTGAATGTCCACATTGAGTTAATTGCATTGGATAATATTTTTGGGTTGACTGGTTAATAGTTTTTATTATTTATCTATACATTAAGTTTAATGCCGACTTTGGAGAATGTGTTAGTGTGTGAAGTTCATTGGAATCAATTTAGGAAGACATGTTGTGATGTATTTGGGAACCCTTTATCTCCTAGAGTGGACAAAATTTAGTGCAGTTGCTCATGGTGGTCAACCTTGTGTAATTTATGTTTATTTTATCCGTGGCCAACCTAGTTGAGTGTTTTAGTGAATAGGTTGATATAAATATATGTCCATATGTATGATTTATGGTGTGTATTGATTGAGGATGGTCTAGAGGTATATGTATTTAAGAAAAGTGTGAATATCAATCTATGATGTGTTTAAGATCAAGAGATCCTACTCAGTTCAATTCAAATTTTCTTCGTGCTTGTTGGAAGACAACGAGTCCTTTTAAAAGCTTGTGCAGATCTATAACTATTCTGCTACGCCATCCCAGATGATCCTAGTGCAAGATATAATAAATAATCAAGTGAAATTAACTAATAGGGAGTTATAAAAAATTCTCATTAAAATAGTTTCAGAAGGTAGGAAAGATTGGTCCAAGTAACTACATGAATCCATCTAGGCATATAATACTACTTAGAAATTAAGTACAATTATCACACCACGTGAACCAATGTTTAGAAAGAAATCCATCCTACGTATTGAATTTGAACTCTAAACATCGAGGATAGCCTTTTATGTGGGTTTTTATATTAAAAAAACTTAAATAGAATGAGTTCAGTTTGGTCCAACAATAGGAATTATTACTATAGTTAAAGTCTCAACCCGAAGTTTGGACATTCACTCTGTGAAGTTACTATCTCTATAATTGGAGTTCATTTGATTGTCAACCCAGGGATGTATTACTTGAAATGGGTTTGCACTATATATGCACTAAGTTCCTGCGATAGCTACGTTGCATTACTGCAGCAACTAAAATCTATTTGGGAAAAGTAAGCAAGAATTAAAACTACTGAATGGCTATAGGAAAACTCTACATTAACATAAAAATCACTCAAGAAATGCTAACTAAGAACAAAGGCACATGAACACTCACCAAGTGTTAGGCCCAATATGGAAAGCTAATGTACTGAGAGGGGAGGGGTGAATTAGTACTTTAAAACTTTTCCTCAACAATAAATTTACTGTTAAGCATAAACTGAATAGTGCAGTAACATAATATAATGCTAAAACAAATAAATAAAAATCATACATGATTCACTCCATAACACATATATTTTGGTTACGCAGAAACTCTTGGTTAGAGAGAAAAACTGCGGTGGGGATGACACCCACAACTTCACTATTGCAATAATAAAGGTTGCTTGGTTAGAGCTACATGTTTATCTATTTCTGATAGCTTACCCTGTTAGGAGTATCAAGATCTGTTAGATCTACCTTGGTAAAGGATTTTACAACACTTATTCTAAATGCTGGACCTGGTTAGAGGCTTTACAATTTATAGACTTAGTTAGAGTCTTTTACCTTGTTAGAGGTTTTTCTTACAACTCAAAATATTACAATCAAATCTTTACAAATTATCTGCAACTTTACATCTGAAATGTTATAGTAGATTCTATGTGCTCAAAATGATATTACCTTGCTTATAGCATACCTCTGTAATTCATATATTAACTCTGTAAACCCTTCTGTTTACTCTGTTCCTTGACTATTCTCTGAAATCCTTCTTGGTGACCTCTGTGTTTCTTTGTCAATTGTAAATCATAACATTCTGTGATATCTCATGATTTTCCTTTTTGTATATGTCTTGCTTCACACACACATGCACATATATACTTGCACACATATCTAATCCTGAATTCATGCTGTATAAATATATCTCTTATGTCGTTGATCTGGTCCATGCTTCGATCTTACAAACATGATTTCTTGAATGAATAACCATGCAAAATATTTCATTGGTTAGATGACCTCAAAATCATACACAATCTTTAAGTGCAATTTCCAATGTGATAACGGTTACTTGTTCCTCGATCTTTGTAACACGTTTCCCATATATGTCCAGGTTAAGTGAATCTAGTAACACGTTTCACTTAGTGTGTGTTCACTCGGTATATTGTTCACTCGGTATATCATTCTTGTTGCTCGGTAGACATAGAGTGTTACTCGATAGAGTGTTCAGTGTATACTATGCTCTGAGACTACTTTCCTCTATAACCGACTTCACTGTGCTTACCGACTGAAAGATACGGTAGAAGTAACCGACTAGAATATATAGAATAACTTTGAACATAAGACTAATGGCAACCTTAGTGTAGTAAAAATCTCCCCTTTTGACATTAGTTGAGATGTTTGACAAAAACTACTTTCAAAGTTATAACTCAAAAATCTATATACTTGCAAAATTTGACTAAACTGACAATATATACATTTTTCAATGAAGTAGTATATTCAGATATACTCCCCTTATCAATATACTGTACATAACTCTGATTTTGCATGCTCGGTGATCAATGTTTTGTGTGCTGCTCTTGTTCTTTGCTTACTGCTCTGTTCACTGCTCAGTATACTCCCCCTGTATACTACACTCCCTCTATATACTTTGATACTATACTCCCCCTTTTTGACAAACATCAAAATTTAGTTACTATTTGGTGGAGGCAACTAATCAAAAATGGATTTATACTTTGTCCTTGCTTCGGTGAGGGCGACAAAGAGTGTATCCTTGACACTGTCCATTAAAGAATTCTGTGCTTGAATGTCAACCAATAGAGAAATTAAGCCATCTAATGTGCTTCCCTCTTGTGTAGTAGATAGGTAAGTGGCTCGGTTGATCTATTCTTGAATGGAGGACAAGTGTGGAATGAGTAAGGTTTGAAGAGTCATAATGTCCATCCTTATTTTGTGCTCTTCATTCTTGAGTTCCAATTGTTGAGCCATGAGTTGTTGTAACTTTGTATAAAAATTCTGAATAGAATTGGGCTCGGTGGTCAACTTATTTGAGAGATCGGTGATCTCTCTCTCAATTGCTTCTGTTTTATTTTTGATATCTTTAATGAATAAAGAGAATGTACAGAGTTTCTTAAATAAATAAAGAATGTGCTTGAGTTGAGGGGACAACTCAGCAATAAATTTGACAAGTTTAACTTTGCCAAGAGCAATAGTTTTCTATACCTCTTCAATCATTTTTGCAGTGAGTTCTTTGTCCTTTAACTTGCTCAAATATTCAGATGCATCTACTCCAGATGTCTCTACCTTATTGAGGAGTTCATCCAGCTGAATATGGATGGCTGCATTTGTTGACACTGTAGCTGTGGGTAGCATATCTAATAATAGTGTCTTTACCTTCTGAAGTACTTTATTTTTCTTTTGTATGGTCATTTGTTTTTCCTGTTCGGCCTTTGCTTTGCATAGTTCACCGAATTCAATGAGTGCTTGCCCTTTTAATTTTGATATGTCTACATTGGGCAACACTATTGGCTTTGATATATCTACCTTGAAACTATGCTTTTTCATCTTCTTTTCTTTAGATTTGGCCGGTTGAACCAATACAATATCTTGGGAGGCTTGTGGATCCTCGGTAGGTTGCTCGGTGGAGGAAACACTTTTGTCAATTTCTTTAGCCTTTGCTGAGTCCTTCGGTGGTTCGGTGCTCAGGGTCTTAGTTGCAACATTTTCAGTGTTAGGAGAATCCTAAGAGGTCTATTCCCCGGTGGCCTGAGGAGTACCTTCTCCTTCTGTAGACTTGTGAACCTCTACACCTTGTTTAGTATCATGAGGGGCCTCGGTTGCAGCAGAATGAGTGACCAGAGGATAAGGATGAACTTGTTCCAAAACTGACTCACTGGATACCAGTTTTGCATAGGCATTGCCTTCTATCATTTCCTGTCCAGGTGCCTCGGTGTCCATGATGTCTTCATCAATTTGTATGGTGTTAGCAAGGTCTTGCTCATTGACATTAGGATCTTGCTCGGTGACACCAACAATTTCAACTGTAGCTTGCTCACTAGCATCCTTGATTCTAAATATTTCCTGCCACTTTTCTTTTGTCTCATTTTCCACTTCAATATACAGACCATTCATCAGTTTTAAGGCTTTTTGTTTGACGAGGAACTTTGTGTGGTATGTTGTCAGATGTTCTTTTATTTCAACTACTGACATGTCTGGAAAGAGATGTACCAGACTTCTTTCTCTAATCTGTTTCTCCGAGTCCATTGCATATTTCCACCTGTTATCAATATGCAAATATAATTCTTTTGGAAGAGAGTTAGATACTTCCAATGGGACCAATTGGAATTTTAGAAGTGTGCAGATGAAAACTTCTTCTATTTGTCTCTTTTCATCATCGGATCTAGTTTCATACTTAACATATCTGAATCCTCCAAATCCACCATATTCTTTCAAGTTAGTACAGAAATTAGCAACACTATGTACATTTTCCTTTGTACTCTTAACAATCTGAAATTTGTTAGCATCTTCAGACTTTGTGTCACTGGACTCTTTAATCAAAATGAGTCTCTGAGTAGATTTCTTATAGGTCTTTGTTAACTTAGGAAAAACAACAGTCTTTGGTTTCTTACTCAGTGACACTGCAAATGATCTTGTGTTTGGGCGCTTTACTAAGGGAGTCGGTGATGCCTTTGATGTGTCCTATTTCTTCCTCTTCAGAACTTTCCCTTTAGGCAACTCAGTGCTTAGTGTAATAGAAGCCTCTTGGGCTTCTGATTCCTCCTCGATGATTACTAGTGTGCCCTTGATAGGTGTGGAGGAAGAACCTTCTCCAAATTTCCCTAATAGTGCCTTGATCATCTTTGTTGCTTTTCTTGTAGCTTTTGGTACTACAATGCTCATCTTTACTTTCTCTTTCACTTCTTCATATGTTCCATACCTCAGCTCGGTAGCATGCCTTGGTAGTGTAAGAAATGCATCTATCTACTATTGTGTGATGTCAAAGTCAACCTCATAACCCATAGGTGGCAAATATTGAGTTCTTGGTTCCACAACATTCACATAGCAGTAGTCAGTGTCTACTTCAAAACATATGTCATCTTTGTATTTTTCCACTAGCTGGGGTGGAATTCTATACCTGTTATGCATCTTCTCTTGAAACTTGCTGAAATAATAATCCATAATATCATTGAAGTTATCACCTAGATGTTTGATAAAGTCATTGATTTGATGGGTGACAGGTCAATGTAGCTCCCAAACTACTTTACCGACTATTGGAAATAATTTTTCAAAATAGAAAAACATGCATAATAACAGTGATCCAAACTTTAGTGTATTGGCCGAGTTTTTCTTCTTCGGCTTCTTGATGGTGTTCAGATTCTGAAATAGGTTTTTCAGCAATACTTCACAAAGATCAATTTTCATTCCCTTTTTCATAATTTTGTATGCTAAGTCGACTGCTGCACAGGGTACACTATTTTCCCTTGCTGATTGGAAGAAACAATAACCTATCACTCTAATAGAAAACTTTAGCTCTACATCAATTACATTATTCAGTTTCAATCTCTACAATCAGATTCCACTCCGGTTAAGTTGATCAATTCCTTTTGTGATATCATCTTCTGAGCTCGGGCATGATCATAAATAGGGTAACCGGTGATCAGATGAATAATTTCCTTGATGATTTTGAATGGTTGCTCCTCTAACCACATGAAATCATTGTGAACTCTGCTCAGAACAAACTTGACCCACTGGGGTTTGAAGACACGGGGATAGGTTAGGGCTTCAGTCAATCCCTTGATCTTAATGTGCTCATACTTGCTATCTAATTTCCCATCGGTGCACAATTCATCATAGGTGTCTTTGATTTCAACATGACCTAGTTCTTCAACTCAACATTTGGTGAAGAATCTGACATCCTCAACTAGTAAAACTCTATCCAGGATGAGTGAAAATGCACTTTTGTCATCCGGTTCTGATGCTACTTTGGGAGTTAGAGAGTATTTTAGTGAGGGATTTTCAACATTCTAAACAACAACGGGTTCTTGGATCTTTGGTGCCATTGTAGATTTCAGATAGAAATTATCAAAAGATCCTTAGGGTTTGAAAACTTTCAAATGACAGACGCTTTTCCTCTTAACAAATATGAAATAGAAATCTTCAATAGATATGATCGGTAAACTAGCTTTACAATGTGTTGAGATTGATGTAAATACCTTGAATTTCACTTTGGAGGAGGTTTGATCGCCTTAGATTCGCTTTGCTCTGCTCTCTTGAAAACTTGGTAAGTGAAAAATGACCATGTAAATGCTTTAAGTACACAATATACTTTATCAGGCTTCGTGCAGGTTAGGTTAAAACATTAAATGCACTCGGTTCCACTAAACCGATTTACTCTCCTTTTTCCACTTTAACAGAGTAGCCATATTTCCTTCATTTACCGACTAGACAGGCTTCCTGTAGTTACCGACTTGACAAGTTTCCTTTATAGTGCTTACAAAAGACTTTGATAGAATTTCAAACTTACTAATGCATCTTAGCTATGCATATTTTGACTTAAGTACATAATAAAGTAGGAACTGTTAAGATTTAACCTTGAGAGAATGCAGTCACTTCATGCCTTTACCGATTAATTTGGAATAGGTGCACCTAACTCGGTAGGTAAGGTTCTTTCTTCATTTGACACAATTTCCTTCTTTTTCCAAATCATCTATAATTTGCCTTTTATTTCTTCAGTGTCTCCTCTAGGTTGATCTCTGCAATCTCGAGCCAAGTGTCCAACTTTGTGACAATGAAAACATGCCATACCAGGATTTCTCCATGATCTTCGATTGTTCATTCTAAACCTTATAAAGCAGTTGGCACTTGTATGTCCATATCTTCCACAACATTCACAACATATCCTTGTATTGTAATCCCATGGTACTGCAGCATATGGTTGGTTAAGCTCTCTGTGAGTTCGGTAGCTTCCAGTATTTGCTCGGTGTGTAGACCACATATAGTTCTTTTGCTTAAACCAACACTTCTCGGTACTGTGTCCATATCTATTGCAGCTTTTACAAAACCCTTTGAATTTTGCCTTCTTATAATTGCTAGTAGACTTTGTCCTACATTGGTTAAATGTGTGACCATATTTATTGCAATTGTAACAATAATCATTGGACTTAGTGACATTCAGTTGCTTACCTTTTCTGATTTGGCACATGTTGGCAGTATGACCTTGATTTCCATAGTAGTTGCAAATAGGCTTCTTTCTTTTGATGTTCTACTTGATTCCAACTTTCTTTGATGATTCTCCTCTCTCGATAGTATGAATTCCCTTCTTGGTAGAGTCTTTTCCTTTGTAACCGAGTCCTGCATCTTTGTTGGGTCTTGTATTCAGTTGCTCATCCAACATCTTTGATGCTTCATAACTCTTCTTCAGTGTTTCTTTGGATTTCTTCTCTATTTCAAGTTCATCGGTCAACCTTGATACTTCGAGTTTCAATGCTTGATTCTCATCATCTTTCAGATTTGCTTCATGATGTGTATAACCTAGTTGATCTGACAGATTTTGTTGAATCCCAGTCAATCTTATGATTTCATCATTCTTTTCAGATACTAATGCTTCAAGTTGTTGTTTCTCTCTTTCTAGATCTCTTACTTTATCCTCAGTTGTCCTCAATGCATCAAGATTTTCAGTCATCTGTGTGCTGAAATGGTCATGTTCTCTTTTCATTGCTTTTAGCTGATCAGTCAGTGCTTTGGTCTTTTCTTTCAACACTTCAATCATTTCTTCAGTCTCTTCAGACATACTGTTCTCAGATGATGTCTCAATTTGTTCCACCAGCTCTTGAGAGTCCTGCAACTCATCAGATAACCTTCTTCTAACTTTTAGAGACTTTTACATTTGTCTTTGCATGTCTGCAATCACTTGATTAGTATGATCCAACTCTTCTTGCAGATATACAATTCTCTGAGATTGTTTATAGCCTTCCATTGATAAGATCTTTCTCTTTAGGTTGTTAAACCTTTTTTCAAGATTCAAGCTCTGATACCAATTGTTAGGCCCAATATGGAAAGCTAATGTACTGAGAGGGGAGGGGTGAATCAGTACTTCAAAACTTTTCTTCAACAATAACTTTACTGTTAAGCATAAACTGAATAGTGGAGTAACATAATATAATGCTAAAACAAATAAATAACAATCATACATGATTCACTCCATAACACATATATTTTGGTTACACAGAAACTCTTGGTTAGAGAGAAAAACTATGGTGGGATGACACCCACAACTTCACTACTGCAATAATAAAGGTTGCTCGGTTAGAGCTACATGTTTAGCTATTTCTGATAGCTTACCCTGTTAGGAGTATCAAGATATGTTAGATCTACCTTGCTAAAGGATTTTACAATACTTATTCTAAATGCCGCACCTAGTTAGAGGCTTTACAATTTATAGACTTAGTTAGAGTCTTTTACCTTGTTAGAGGTTTTTCTTACAACTCAAAATATTACAATCAAATCTTTACAAATTATCTGCAACTTTACATTTGAAATGTTATAGCAGATTATATGTGCTCAAAATGATATTACCTTGCTTATAGCATACCTCGGTAATTCATATATTAACTTGGTAAACCCTTCTGTTTACTCTGTTCCTTGACTGTTCTCTGAAATCCTTCTCGGTGACCTCTGTGTTTCTCTGTCAATTGTAATAGTCATAACATTCTATGATATCTCATGATTTTCCTTTTTGTATATGTCTTTCTTTACACACACATGCACATATATACTTGCACACATATCTAATCCTGAATTCATGCTGTATAAATAGATCTCTTATGTCGGTGATCTAGTCCATGCTTCAATCTTACAAACATGATTTCTCAAATGAATAACCATGCAAAATATTTCATTGGTTAGATGACCTCAAAATCATACACAATCTTTAAGTGCAATTTCCAATGTGATAATGGTTACTTGTTCCTCAATCTTTGTAACATGTTTCCCATATATTTCTAGGTTAAGTGAATCTGGTAACATGTTTCACTCGGTGTGTGGTCACTCGGTATATCATTCTTGCTGCTCGATAGACATAGAGTGTTACTCGGTAGAGTGTTCGGTGTATACTATGCTTTGAGACTACTTTCTTCTATAACCGACTTCACTGTGCTTACCGACTGAACGATTCGGTAGAAGTAACTGACTAGAATATATAGAATAACTTTGAACATAAGACTAATGGCAATCTTAGTAAGTAGTAACACCAAGTGGGCCCCCTTGGATGAGTGTATCCAGGCTTTGAAAATAACTTTAATTGCTCAGAATAACATAACTTTATTCATTGTTTCTCGAAAGTTGATACATTATTCAAAATGAAAGGAAACTCAAACACTCTACAGCTTTATTTCTAAATCTTCAGCTCTTTTTCCCTCTCTTTCTTTCTAACCTCAGAAAAGAGACGAAGACACTTATTTAAAATAAAATAATAACTTCCTACAATTAAGATCACGCCGATGAGAAGAGGTGGATAACATTCATGAAAGAGAATAGTCAGAGTTAAGCCACTAAAAACGAGGATCTACACCAAACCACAGCCAAGAATATAGCGTGGCAGTATTACAAGATTGATGCCCACTAAAGTCAGACATAAATGAGTCTTGCATGCCCTACTACTTCTCTGTCATTCCTTATGCTCATTATCCTCTTCACTGATTTGAACTTTTAGTTGCCTCCTTGAATATCTCTAATTGCCATCGACATGACAAGACAACCTTCTCTGTAGCATCTCATTTATTCCTGCAATTGACAAGAGAGAACATACAAGAATATACATATCTATTTTAATTAATCATAACATTTATTCATTTCACACATGATATCACCTATGACAATCCGTATGGCAACAAGAATAAATCACATGGCTTCAGGAATAATTGGCAAGGCAAAACATGATTTAATGGGTTCAATTAACATCTGAAATGCATATATTCAATCTTTAATATATCATTACCATCCCATTATACAAATCAAAATGTGACAAAAAATTATGAGTTCTAGGAATAAAAGCAGCTAATATCTCAGCTCATCATGCCCCCCAACTTAGTGTCTTGCCGATCCTCCAGCAAGAGGAAAGTTTCTGATTTGGGCACTAACTCTAAAGTCACCAATAGTTCCTTAACCTATCCCTGCTGAAGCCAAATTCCAATAAAATCTCTTCGTCTTTTCTACTTTGGCCCATCTGGCTTCTTCTGTAGCAACCTCATAAGGTTTGTCTGTAATCCTGCATCCCAACAATGGCCACATGAGGATAGGGGGCTGGAAGATCAAGGGTAGCTAGTCATTGTTTTTCATCCTACCCAAATGGATGTATTTAGGGGCTCTTTATATAACTGCATGAAAATTTGGCAAAGAATGAGGTTCACCCTATTTCAAGTCCCCTGACAGATTATTCCAATGTTGAATCAGATAGTCAACTACAGTTGCACTTTCATTTTCAATCAAGTGTTCATATGCTTGGAATATTTTGTCCCTCATTGGTAATACTTGACTCCTTACATCTGGCCTTGCTAATAACTTTTGCCAATCATAATAAAGAACCTGTGGGTCCTTGGCTTCAGTCCTAAGTGGCAATGGACAATCAAATTCAAGATTCTTATATGCTTTGGCCTGAGTTCCCATGCTAATTTCATTTTGCACCCATGACATTAATGCTTTTATGTGGATATCACCGATGTATAACCAGGGATTCCACTCACTATCAGAGGTCACATCATAGTTATGAAAGTATAATTCACACAATAATTTTTAACAATTGCTGGAGAGGTCTGATAAGTATCATAAAATTCTTTCGGGGTGTCTAAAGAAGGGCTAAGGTCTCTAATAATGCGGTTTAGCTTAAAACTTAAATACTGCTCTTTTAGATGCAAAGCTTAAACTCTTGGCGGAGCCCTACATTGCATCAATTCAAGGACCATACTGGTAATTGTATCAATCTTAGCTTCCAATTCTTCAATATGATTATCCCTCCTTTCAATTTCCCTATGTTGCTTATCAAGAATTCCATGTAACCCAGCCCTCTCTATCTCCCACTGCCTATAAAATGTTAATGCAATAAAAAAACTAGTGAGAGATGATGGAGGTCTAATAGCTGTTACCTTAGGGCATGGAATTTCTTCAACAGGTTCTTTAAATTATTTTGCCACATATGCCAAACTTGAAAGTCTGTCAATGCCATATTCTTCCTGGAATTTAACCTCTACTGAACTCCCACATTCCTCTTCTGATGTTTCTATTGAAATGACCTCCGTTGCATCACCTATTGGATGAACTTTCTATGTACTACACCAAGTCCTTCTTGCATATACCTTTGGAGTAGCTATAGGAATGATTTCTACTAGAGGCTTTGCTGCAGGAGTATTTCCCTTTGGCTTATGCCTCTTGGCTGCAGGAGAAACCTGCGTTGCTTATGGTTGAACCATAGTTTCTTCTTCTGCATCAATTGTCTCTAATTATTTCCCTTTTCTTTTAGAAGATGCCGCTCCTCTTTGGAAATGAGTGGAGGAATACTCAATGTTTGTTTCCACCACCACATCTTTTGTCACAGTCAAAGCTTCTTTGGCAATGGGAGGTTCATTTCCTACAGAAATTCTAGGAGACAAGGGATCTCCTATATCCTCCTCTTGGGCTGCTAATTCCTCTGTAACAAGAGCATCTTCAACCCTAAATTGAAGTATATCTTCAAATACTCCCCATGCAATTTGAGAAACATCCCTAAGAGAATGTTCTATCGACAATTTTATCAAACCATGATGACTGACATAACGATTTCTATTCTTTCATGTTTCTTTGGCACTTATGGAAATAAGGTGGTATATAAAATTTGAAACATTTACCCTTCGGCCATGCCATTAATGACTAAGCAATTTGAAATGTACCGGATGTAAATTTGAATACCTTCCATCGTAGGTAATGTATTTTATTATATACAATGCCACCTGGGGCCATTTTGCTGGAAGAGATACCCGTTTGGCTCCCTGCTTATCCACCGTTAGAGGTCCATCTGCAGGGTGTGTAAATTCTACTCTGGCACTTCTTACATCCTTGGATTCAGGAAACAACTCTCCTTCCTGCAACAACCCAGTAACTTCTACTATTCGCTGTTTAGTAGCAATAACCCTCAATCCTTTGACAGAAGCTTCCCCTTGATTGAATGAATGCATGAACTCGGAAGTAATTTCTTCACTATAATCTGTTATTTTTAGAAAGTAATCAATCCACCCATGTAGACGGAAATAATGCTCACACAGGGCATCCTGCAGCAACGTGTCATGGATTATTGGTTCATGGTGGATAGGATCTCCATCCACGACTATCTCAGCTCACAAAATAATTCCCACAGCTAAGAATGAGGGCCTGAAGTAATCTGCAGACTGAAAATATTTTCTTGAAAATCCCTTACTTCCAGTTTCAGTGGCATAATTCATTGCTCACTCGTACCAAAGAATATCTCATTAAAAAGAATGATGGTAGGCAATCAAATCAAGTTACTGACAAGGATGAATAATTACTAATCTTGGAAATTAGACCATAAACACCCCCAACTTATTTTGACATGTGTCCACACTTGCGAAAAGGACAGAGGGAAGTGTAAGCAGATTTAAAATAGGCAATAATCACAATACAATAATAAATGCATAATTAATAAAAATAAGCTATACACATACCTGCAGTCGTGCGAATAAATGCTACATGAAACTGTTAGCCAAAAGAATGGTGAAATGAAATGATGTGACGTGAATGAAATGATAGATAAAGAAATGAAGTGGGATGACGTGGATGGAAAAATTATTTATGGAGAATAATATTTTCATAAGACATGGAAATATCTTGATGAAATGATGCTTGAAGAATTATTGAGTGCTAGGAACGTTCCCTGCAGAAGCTGCAGTAACCGCACCCTAAATGCTTCCTTCAGTTGCTATAGGAACTTCTCTAGTTGTTGCAGGAACTGTTCTTTGGTTGTAGGCTTATGATACAGGCGTAGTCAATGACCATTTACTAAAATCTTGAATCGAACTGGATCAATAGTGGTCAAGAAAACTGCTCCATTTTTAAAAACTTCTTCTATCTCATATGGGCCTAACCATCTTGTTTGCAACTTTCCCATAGCATCCTTATATCTAGAATCATATAGCAGCGCCCAGTCACCTGCTTGGAATTTCTTCTCCTTTATGTACTTATCATGCCACTTAGCTCTCTGATTTTGAATAAGTTCTGTTTGTTGGACAACCATTTTTCTTAGCTCATCCAAAGCATCCAATTACTGAATACAGTCTTTTTGTGCTTCAGAAAGTGTCATATTTAATTGTAGAGTTGTTCTTAGAGTTTTGTATTCAAACTCAATGTAGACACCTAAAAATGGTCAATGTTTGCAGAATCATACTTTAACATTTACGGATTGCCTTATTTTAGGGTTTTTGCGTCGCATTAACATTTCTCCTATGATACGCATTTGGTCTTTATCATTTGCGAACATCGAGTCATTCTTCTACATTCTTCATTCGTCTCGCTCTCAAATTTGGTCTTGTCGACAACACTATCCAGTCATGATTTTGATCGAGTTTATCCTGTCGCATCAATGTGCATGCTCATTGGTCATCATTTTTGGACATCGTCAATCCTAATTAGGGTTTTGTCCTCTTATCAATCTTGTCATCTGGTGCTCGATTTGTCATCAATCCTTATCATTTTCAATCTTGTCATTTTAACGATCGATTTGTCATCGATCATTGTCATGTTCGATCTTGTCATTTTGCGATCGATTTGTCATCGATCGTGGTCATTTTCAATCTTGTCATCTTGCAATC
Organism: Cryptomeria japonica; assembly: GCF_030272615.1. NCBI lineage: Eukaryota > Viridiplantae > Streptophyta > Pinopsida > Cupressales > Cupressaceae > Cryptomeria > Cryptomeria japonica. Next base: position 215,349,958 of record NC_081408.1, on the reverse strand, counting down.
TATTTTGTCATCGATCCTTGTCCTCTTTTCAATCTTGTCATTTTGTGATTAATTTGCCATCGATCATTCTCTGTCTCAATTATGTCAATTTGGATCAATTACTCATTGTTCCTCGTCAATTGGCGCATTTATCAATCAAATCATTTATCAGCATTGGTCATTTATCAAGTTAGAATCATGATCAAAATCGAATTGATGTCAATTATCCTTTGTCAAGACCTAATTGTCATCCTTGCATTTCTAATTCATCTTCTAGGGTTTTATGATTTATTCATTTAATCCTGTTTGTCATTTCTCTCTCTAGGTTAAATAAATTATTTATTTATCCTAGGTCTTCGAGTCACAATTAAATGTTTATTTAATTGGCTAATTATTCCTCTTTTTGTGAATTAATTAATAAATGTCAAATTATTAATTAATTTACCTAATTTCACATCATTCCTCAATTTCTAAATTCCCTCTTTGTGAATTAATTAATAAGTGAAAAATTATTAATTCATTCACTAATTTCCTATTTCCTCATTTTCTAATTTCCTAATTCCTATTTTCTATTTTTCTAATTTTCCTAATTTCTAAATTCAATTTCCTCCTATTTTTCTCCTAATTTCATGGGAATGACATTTCAATTTGTCATAATTTGTCATAATTGACAATCAATCAATTTTGACATAGAAAGTTGTCATAATTTTGTCATGAATTATCAATCAATCAATTTTGCATAGAAAGTGCATAATTTGTCATAAATTTGTCATAATTGACATTTTTGATTTACAATTTCCATTTGAATTGAATCATACTAATTTGATCATCTCTCCAATTTGTTTATAAATTGGATGAATTTCTTCAATCTCGATCTAATAATCACATTATTGAACTAATCACTTTGTCAAATCAATCACGCTTTGAGTATTTCTTGAGCAATCATCTTGTCTACTTGCTTTCATATCATGATCATGCACTAGTAGGTGAGATCCACAACAAAGTTATTTGAAGAAGAAAGAAGGACAATGGAGCCACATGAAGAAGACATTCGAATCTGCATCTGGTTTGCTTAGTTTTTAGTTTTGAATGTTTTGCTTTCATGTCTCTATTGAGTGTGTTAGGATTGATCATTGCATGTGAGCTTTCGTGATTGAGCTAGATTACTAATATTGATATTTGCTTTGATGATTTTTGATTTCCTAGCTACATTAATTGGTGAACCCGACATCCCTTCAAAATCAAAACATACACCTTCCCCATCATACCTTCCATCCATCTTAGGTCCTTATATCCCTTCGTTCTCTATGCAAGGTCAGCAAAGGCACAAATCCTTGAGTAAATTTCATCCATCCAAAAGAAGTCCATTTCATTCATATCCATCCATGCATTCTTTTCCCCCTCCAAGCAATTTGGATGCCAAGTATAAAAGTCATAAGTCTAGAAATCCACATGTATTCAAGGATCAACATGTCCAATCTAATCAACATGTCAAAGCAAAGAAAAATATGAGCCAAAAAGAAAAAGAAATATCCAAAAGGTCACAAAGGCCCATTGCTCAAAAACAAAAGTCAAAATCTATATGGGTTCCTAAATCCCTTATGCAAGCAATGCACACCAAAGAACAACAAAAGCATGAAAAATCCAAAACAATGTGGGTTCCTAAGCGGCTCCTTGAAGCACAAAAGCCTAAAGAAACATCCAACTTGGCATCCAAAATTGATATTCCTCCATCCAAACCTCTCAAATTTGTTCCTCCATCACCTCCTTCTTCCATTTTGGGCCCTTATGTCCCAAAATCCCAAGCTATTCCTTCATCAAAATCTCCATATCCAAAATACGTCTTTCCTCCATCAGTCCATCACCCCTCAAGGTGTGTGCCAATGTCGATCTTGCCTTCATTTCCATCCACTGAAGCCCAATTCTTCCAATACCCTACCTATCATCCAATGCATATTTTCCATCCTTCCATCCCTTTGATCCCATCCTTTGCATAAATCCTCGCCTTAGTTTCATCTCTTTTTCCATGTCTTTATCCTACCAACGTCTTTGAGCATACTTTTAAAGGTCATGGTCCATTTTTTTCAAGGCTACTATCCAAAAAAAAAAAAAAAAAAAAAAAAGACACTTGAGTCCTTCTTCCATCCCCTATCATGTGTCCATCTTCTATTGAAAAAGTCAAAATGCAAAAAAAAATCAAAAGCTCAAAAAAACAAAAAAAAACAAAAAAGTTAAAAAAAAAAAGGACAAAAGAAAAAAATAAAGCAAAAATAATTCATCCACTGGTGAAAACCTGGCAAACAGGCGCCTTGGGCAAGTACCGTGTTGAAAACCTGGCAAACAGGCGTCATGTGTAATCCATGAACTTCTTCCACATGACACTTGGGGGCAGGTTTCCTCCTTCATATCCTATTGCCCTTCATTATCCTATCATACCCTGTCATTACCCTTCATATCCTATTGTCCCTCATGTCTAGTTTCCCTTTCCACCTTTGATCTTGACAAGGCTGAGGATCTTCATGAGCATCATGCATCTTGTTTATAACTTTTAGTCCATCATAGCTTTTGGTATTTATCCATTTGCTTATTATAACCTTTCATCCATATTCCCTGTCTTATTGCAATTTTCTGCCACTATCCCTTAGCCAATCCCGACCTTCAGTCCATGTCCCTTATCCATTCTTGGTCTTGCTTATCCTATCCATATCTTATCACTATCCATACACTCTTTTTCATTCCTTGATCTTGATCTGACATAAGGATGCAAAATTTAAACATGGTTTCAAAAACCTCTTGACATGTCCCTCATGCTGTGTCACTGTTTTACATTGGCATATCCAGTCTCTTGTCCCATCATGCAATAGCCCTTGAAAATTGCATCCATATTGTCTCCATAATAAAAGGCCTTTGTCTTCCCTCTATCCACTAACATTTTAGCAAGCCTATTTATTCACCTGTCATATTTCTTTCCTTGCTAGACACTGGGGGCAAAAATCATAAAAAATCCAAAAAACATTGAAAAATGTCCTGAAATAATTCAAAAAAAATTGAAAAATGTCCTGAAATAAAATCCAAAAAAATTGCAAAATGCCCTGAAAATAATCATAAAAAATTGAAAAATGTCCTGAAAAAAATCCCTAAAAAGTCAAATAAAGTCTTGAAAAATTGAACCAAAAAAACCCAAAAAACATTAAAATCCAAAAACAAGCATTTTGCAATAAATATTCCCTTTTGTGCATTGACAGATCACTGAGTATACATCCAACGACATGAAATCAAACACTGCGCTTTACTGAAATCACGCTTAAACAGATGAACTTTTCAATCAAACCAGACATTCAAACTGTGATCACAATTGCCATATTAATCGAACATCAGCATCACTATCATTCATCCTTGGCACACTATCATGGGTCTTATATAGGGTGTGGTATACTCGAAACCAGACTGTGTCCTGTCTTAGACGGGGTACCGCATGTCCTGAAACCAGACAACATGATCATCCTATCAACACTTTCAACTTTTGACAAAGAAGATCAAGATGTTTGTTTGATTTGTTGGAATTTGTGCATCTTATCTTTTTACTGATTTATCTTTGACTTCAATCATGTTCCTATGTTGCTCGATGATGTCACTGAGTGATTTAGAGTGACCGGGATGGTTCATGGTCCTTTTCCTTTTTGTTGTGATTATTGTTTTGCCTGTGATGTGTCTATTTTTTTTTGCAAAAAGGGTTGCATTTCAGCTCTGGCCTTCCATGCCATGATGCTATGCATCCATTTTGCTACATTAAAATAAAGGTTCTCACCTATAAAGTGCATTACTGAAAGCAAGTTTTTCTTCGTCTCTAACTGTCCTCTGTTTCATTTCTTCTTACTAACATTTCTTCCATCTGTTCAGATAGTTAGTTCGGTCTAGTGCTCCGATCTCCAAAAACATATGTTGCATCCTGCATCCATTTGGTTAGTACATTTGCATTACATCAAGCCTCACATCCAACATTTTATCCATTTCATATTATAAATGCATAAAAAACACATAAAAAAAATATATCCATACATGTTCCACAATAATACATCAATAGTGCATAAGTTATCCATACATGGAAAATAACATAAGTCATAACACATTGCATCCCATCATATCGATGCATATCATATCATATATCCACATAATATCGGAGTACAAAATTGGACTATCTGTCCTAAGTATGGCCCACAGGTTGACTACAAAATGTCAAACTACATAATGTCCACTGTCTGTCCTAAGGAGTACATGCCTCTGTCACTGGGTGCTCCCTCTATCCTCCTCATCCTTGCCATGTCTCATGGATGATGTCCCTCCTGGTCCTGGCTATGGTGGTCTCATAGGTCCACTCACCCCCATGCTACTCAATGACCTCCAAGAGCGTGCCCTGCTCTCTGTCCTCGATCATGCCCGATATGAAGCTACTCTCTGCTCTGGTGGAACTGCACTCTCATATAGTGTCCTCCAATGGCGTATCTCCTCTCCAGTCTCTACCAACATCTGTGCCATCTCCCGTGCACTGGCATCCCTAATCGACCCAATATACTCGGTGACTCTCTGTTCCTCCCGCTGTGCTTGAGCTATTGCTGCATCTCAAGCCGCTGTGAGTCTGGCTATCTCTGCTTTGAACTGCTCATGCTCTCTCTCTAAAGTTGCAATGTGATCATGCTGACTTGCTATGGTATCCCTGCACATCTCCATCTCCTCTATCCTAGCTGTCTTCGGCTCTATAGGTATATCCTGCAATGCTTCCTGCTCGTCATCCCCATCCTCATCTTCGTCCTCGTCATCCCCATTGTCATCTCCATCCTCATCATCCCCATCATCCTCATCCCCGCCCTCATCCTCCTCGTCCTCATCATCTCCCTCCTCCTCTCCAGTGAGTGGGAAGTCCTCCTGTCTCCTAGGTACTGGAATATCAGGATCTGTCAATGGCATTGGCCGCTGTCGTGCAAACCATCTCTCATACTCCTCTATCATCCCGACGTTCACCACATCTAATCTCCAATCCCACTATCTCTGCTGTAGCTGTGAGAAGTCAACATATGCTATGTGTGGCTGAATCATACTCCCCCACTGACTCGTCTCTCTGTGAGATCGGGCAAAGTGTGCCATCCTCCTAGGTACATCCCGTCTCTCTCCAAACTGTCATCTAACTCTCTCTAGCAGGTACATCTCAATCACTCTCTGGTGATTCACTGGTCGCCCAATCAGGTACCTCTCCTATTTAAAATATGGTAGCTCATCCCTATCATCTGACCATCCAGGGCAATCAAGATATGGCCTCCATGTGAACTCTCTCAATCTGTCTAGCTCATGTCGCCAATACAATATGTATCCAAACGGCCCCTGTCTCAGTGCTCCTCCATAACAGTACACATACGGTTGGTGTGGTACTACCTATCTCTCTGTAATTGGTTGACATATGGCTATGTGCTCAAATGCCCATACCTGTAGCAATGTGACTCCACAGCTCAAAGTCTGCACTCCCTGATATGCTATCTGATGCAACTGAAAATATAGCATAGCCAACACACATGGTCCCCATGCATACACCGTACCCTCTGTCGCCATCCGCTCTAGCACTCTTCCCCATCCAATAGGGAATCCATGTCCTCGTCTGTCTCCTGCTAGTAGGCATGCTATAACCACGGCTATCACCACATATTGCCGATCATACTCTGATGCCATGGTCTCCCAGCCAATCTCCCTCTCCACGATATCCAGATCATCTGCGTCACACTCAAGTAATTTGCACAATGCATCTCTCCCTATCACTGGGTCATACTCTACCACCTCTCCATGAATCGGAATGTGGAGGATACGCCATACATCCTCTAGTGTCACAGTCGCCTCTCCAGTCGCCAGATGGAAGGAGGAGGTCTCCGAATGCCATCGCTCTGCCAATGTGGTAAGTAGTCCTGTGTTTGCCCTAATCTTGGGCATGAATGTGACATAGTATATCCCAAGTCCTGCTAATGTATCTTTGTCCGTGCTCCTGAGTCTATGTCGTAGCATGAAGCAGTCAGGTCGGTTCTCCCGTCTGATCAATGGATACTGTCGACTCTGCATCACAATTGGGGCATATTTTGTCAGTTTTAGGGTTTGCTCCTACGGGTTGCATTTCCTCATTTCATATCCAAATCAGGGTGTTTTTAAGCTATTCTGATCTATCCTACCCTTATCCCCCCTTTTCGGATCATTTTGCATGCTGTTTTTGACCTAAATTGAGTTCTCAGGGCACAACTGCGCCTGTGTTGTGTATCCTGCACCTGTGTCACATAACTTGCGCTTGTGTACCCCTACACAAGCGTAGAAGACATCACACAAGTGCAGGATTCGCCCTACACAAGCGCAGAAGTTAGTTTCTGCATCCCTTGTGGGCCCCGCAATGTCCCGCAAGCAAGTCAAATTCATAAAATTGAAAACATGGGTTTTTGAGATACATACCGCTGCTCCCGCATCGTTCAGTTGGCTGTATGTGCATACACATTCTCTGAGGTGATCTGCCATTGGAATTTTCACCATCTCTCTACAAGTGTCCTTTTCCAGAGCAACAAATTCTCCTCTTGGGCTAGTGCAAATGAGAAATTTTCACTCTCTTGGTCTCATTTATAGATCTTTGTCAGTGCATAGATGGATGTGCACCCTCTTCATCTTATGTTGGTCATGGTCTTTTGCATCTTTAATTGCTTGTCCTTCGTGCATCCGATCTCTGATTAACGGTCCGTTCGATCCTATCATTTTTATCGATCAATTGTCCTATTTTTTGCATGTTTCCGGCCAATTCCTCGAGGGGGCAGGCATATGTCATTGTCAGTATCTGGGGAATTTTTATTATTGTTCTTTGAAACAACGCTTAAAATTGCATTGTCTCAAAGAGGGGCAAAATGTAGACACCTAAAAATGGTCAACGCTTGTGGAATCATACTTTAACATTTACGCATTGCCTTATTTTAGGGTTTTTGCATCGCATTAACATTTCTCCTATGATACGCATTTGATCTTTATCATTTGTGAACATCGAGTCATTCTTCTACATTCTTCATTCGTCTTGCTCTCAAATTTGGTCTTGTCGACAACACTATCCAGTCATGATTTTGATCAAGTTTATCCTGTCGCATCATGTGCGTGCTCATTGGTCATCATTTTTGGACATCGTCAATCCTAATTAGGGTTTTGTCCTCTTATCAATCTTGTCATCTGGTGATCGATTTGTCATTAATCCTTATCATTTTCAATCTTGTCATTTTAACGATCGATTTGTCATCGATCGTTGTCATGTTCGATCTTGTCATTTTGCGATCGATTTGTCATCAATCGTGGTCATTTTCAATCTTGTCATCTTGCAATCTATTTTGTCATCGATCCTTGTCCTCTTTTCAATCTTGTCATTTTGTGATTAATTTGCCATCGATCATTCTTTGTCTCAATTATGTCAATTTGGATCAATTAGTCATTGTTCCTCGTCAATTGGTGCATTTATCAATCAAATCATTTATCAGCATTGGTCATTTATCAAGTCAGAATCATGATCAAAATCGAATTGACATCAATTATCCTTTGTCAAGACCTAATTGTCATCCTTGCATTTCTAATTCATCTTCTAGGGTTTTATGATTTATTCATTTAATCCTGTTTGTCATTTCTCTCTCTAGGTTAAATAAATTATTTATTTATCCTAGGTCTTCGAGTCACAATTAAATGTTTATTTAATTGGCTAATTATTCCTCTTTTTGTGAATTAATTAATAAATGTCAAATTATTAATTAATTTACCTAATTTCACATCATTCCTCAATTTCTAAATTCCCTCTTTGTGAATTAATTAATAAGTGAAAAATTATTAATTCATTCACTAATTTCCTATTTCCTCATTTTCTAATTTCCTAATTCCTATTTTCTATTTTTCTAATTTTCCTAATTTCTAAATTCAATTTCCTCCTATTTTTCTCCTAATTTCATGGGAATGACATTTCAATTTGACATAATTTGTCATAATTGACAATCAATCAATTTTGACATAGAAAGTTGTCATAATTTTGTCATGAATTATCAATCAATCAATTTTGCATAGAAAGTGCATAATTTGTCATAAATTTGTCATAATTGACATTTTTGATTTACAATTTCCATTTGAATTGAATCATGCTAATTTGATCATCTCTCCAATTTATCTATAAATTGGATGAATTTCTTCAATCTCGATCTAATAATCACATTATCCAACTAATCACTTTGTCAAATCAATCACGCTTCGAGTATTTCTTGAGCAATCATCTTGTCTACTTGCTTTCATATCATGATCATGCACTAGTAGGTGAGATCCACAACAAAGTAATTTGAAGAAGAAAGAAGGACAATGGAGCTGCATGAAGAAGACATTCGAATCTGCATCTGGTTTGCTTAGTTTTTAGTTTTGAATGTTTTGCTTTCATGTCTCTATTGAGTGTGTTAGGATTGATCATTGCATGTGAGCTTTCGTGATTGAGCTAGATTACTAATATTGATATTTGCTTTGATGATTTCCGATTTCGTAGCTACACTCAATAAGAATCATTGTTGCTTTTTTATACATTATTTCAAAAGGTGTAAAACCAATTGGTGTTTTCCATGTTGTTCTATATGCCCAAATGGCTTTAGGAAGTCTTTGAGACCAATATTTTTTATGAACAACTACTGCTTTAGTAAGAATGGCTTTTAGATCCCTATTTGTGACTTCTACTTGACCATTTACTTGTGAATGGTATGGGGTAGACTTCTTGTGCCTTATATTGTATTCATTAACCAATGCTGCAATCAATGTGGAAGTAAACTGTGGTCCTTGGTCTGAAATAATTTCTCTTGGAACTCCATACTTGGTAAATATTTCTTCATAGAGAAACTGAGCCACTTTATTATCTCTTGCATGTGTCATAGTTCGTGCTTCCATCCATTTGGTTACATAATCAGTACATACCAGAATATAAGATTTTCCATTGGAAGGGGGATCAATTGGCCCAACAAAATCTAATCCCCATTTATCAAATGGTGCAACTAATATACGTGGATAATGGTATCTCATCAGATCTAGTAGGTCTACCCATGCCCTGGCATTTGTCACATTTCCTTGTGTATTGTGTTGCATCCTTATATAATGCTGGCCAATAATATCCTGTGCTCAATATTTTAAGTGTTGTTCTCTTAGCAGCAAAATGTCCTCCACATGGCTCATCATGGCATGCATGAAGGATATCATATATTTCATCCTCTCTAACACATCTTCTCATGACTTGGTCAGGTCCATTATAAAATAAACAATCAACAATCCATGAGAAGTTAAAGCTTTTCTCAACCAACAATCTTCTTTCTTTAGGAGAGAAATGAATTGGCATTTTATTAGCAACTAAATAATTGGCAATATCAACATACCAGAGAGTGTGTGCTTGTATAAGGAATAAATGTTCATCTGGAAAATCATCATCTATGGCTGCAAGATCATCCTACAATTGAAGCCTAGAATGATAATCTGCAACCACATTGGACCTTCTTGGTTTATCAACAATTGTGATATCAAATTCCTGCATCAATAGTAACCAATGAACCAATATTCCTATAATTGAAGGTTTATTCGTGAGATATCTGATTGCGGTATGATCAATATGCACAAATATCGGATATCTTGTTATATAATGCTTGAATTTGTTGAGTGCATATATAACTGCTAACATTTCCTTTTCAGTAACAATGTAATTTAGCTTAGCCCCTTGCATGTTCTTGCTGATATAATAAATTGCACTCTCCAAATTATCAATCTTCTGTCCTAAGATTGCTCCTATGGCATAGTCTGATGCATCTGTATGAATTTGAAATGGTAAGGACCAGTTTGGACCTTTAAGAACTAGTGCTTGGGTTAATGCTTGTTTGAGCTTCAAGAAAGCTTCATTGCATGAGGAAGTCCAATTAAATTCCATATCCTTGGTCAAAAGAGAATATAAAGGGCTTGCAATTTTGCTGAAATATTTGATAAACCTTCTATAATATCCCGCATGACCAAGAAAACTTCTGACATCTTTTTGCTTTACCGGTGCAGTGATATTTTGAATAACTTCTATTTTTGCTGGGTCAACTTGTATTCCATTTATAGAGATATGATGACCAAGAACTATACCTTCCTGTATCATCATGAAGTACTTTTCACTATTCAATGATAGATTGTAGTCTTCACACCGCTGCAAAACTTTCTTCAGGTTCTTCAATGCTTCTTCAAATTCCGAACCATAGGTTGTAAAATCATCCATATAAATTTCCATGCTGTCCTGGGAAATATCTGAGAATATGCCTATCACTTCTCTTTGAAAAGTAGCTGGAGCATTACATAATCCAAAAGGAAGAACATAATATGCATATGTTCCCCAAGGACAAGTAAATGTAGTCTTTTCTTGATCCTCTGAGGCAATTTGAATCTGGTTGTAGCCACTGAATCCATCAAGAAATGAGAAGTACCGCTTCCCTGCGAAGGAGTCTAATACTTGATCCACAAATGGTAATAGAAAATGACCCTTTCTGGTTTCCAAATTCAAAGCTCTGTAATCCACACATACTTGCCATTTTCCTCCTTTCTTGGGAACTATCACTAAAGTTGATACCCATTGACTATCCGAAATAGAATAGATAAATCCAACATTTAACAATTTCTGTAATTCTTCTTTAACTATTTATCTTAATGCAGGATTGATTCTTCTCTGTGGCTATCTAAGTGGTCTATAGTCTTCTTTTATGTAGATATGGTGGGTACAAATTGTAGGATCAATTCCATGCATATCCTTCTAATCCCATGCAAAAACTGTTTATGACATTTGAGCAAGTCCACAAGTGCTACTCTTTGAGTTTTTGTAAGCTTACTGTTGATATTCAAATATTTGTTTGAATCAACCTCCACTTTGATAGTAAGATCAATCTGAGATACTTCAGAAAAATGAGAAGTGTAGACTTCCTGCATCAACAGAGTATGCAATATATCAGTGGCTGTAGGAAAGTATGATTCTGAAATATTTGATACTAACTCCTATGACTGCTGCTCTTGTCTTAACTCATTTGTCAGAATTTTTATAGAGAATTGAGTCATCATCATGAAGTTGGATGAATGGTGCTCTATTAATCATCATAAGGTGATTGACAGAGTCAACCCCTTCTTCAAATTCTTCTCCCAAGTTAGGCCAAACAACTTGTTGTTGATCAAATTGGGGTTGAGCAGGAGAATACAGAGCTAATGTTTTGGTAGTATTTCCATCTAAGATAGTCATATCCCCTGATCGACATCCAATATATGCATCAGCTGTAGCAAGCCAAGGTCTCCCCAAAATCACTGGATATCCTCCCAATGTGGCCTTAGGAGACAAGATCATAAAGTCTGCAGTGTATTCCCAAGAATCCAAAGCAACAACTATATCTTCAATCATACCATTAGGTCAAATTGTGGAGCTATCAACAAGCTATAGGACTATAGGTGTAGGTTTGAGACTAGTTATTTCAAGCCACTACATAATATCCCTTGTCATAACATTAATGGATGCTCCCAAATCTATCAATGCATTCTTTATTTGAGTGCCATTGATGACTATATTCACAACAGGGCTACTAGGATCAACATACTTAGGATTTGAAACTTTTCCTAACATAATATCAGCCAATTGACCCATTACATGCACTGTTTGTGAATCTTTTTTCTTTCTACCAGGCTTCTTTAGACATGCTTCCCTAAGTGCCTTACTCTATACAGGGACATCCTTTATATCTTGTAACAATGGAATTTTAATACATACATGTTTCAACTGATCTATAATATCAAAAATTTCTTCCTATTCTGGAAGAATATCTTTTTCTTGCAACCTATGAGGAAATGGGGGTATTTGCAGATTTTGAGGTATTGGGGTTGTTGGACTAGAGATTTCTTGTTCTTTTTGTATTTCAGTTATAACTAGAGGGGATAGATTAGGCAAAGTTGTCCCAGATCTGAGGTGAATATCACTTATAGATAGAGAATAGGTTGAGTATTGATTAGGATTAGTTGAATAAACTTGTTGTTGTTGGGATTTTCTATTAGGATTCGACATTGGTTGAGTGAGAAACTGTGTGGGTTTAGGTGGAATAGTAGTGGCTACAGGGGTAGGCATTATTGCAGGTGGTTGTGGTTGCTGCATAGGCTGCTAATATCTAGAAGACTAATTTGACCATGGCTGACCTCCCCTCCATTGAGGAGTAGGTTACCAATTTCCTTGAAATTGCTACCATGGTACTTGAGGTGGAGACCAATTTCCTTGTGCTTGCTGCCACTATGGAGTTTGACTGGCAAAATGCTACCCTTGGCCTTGAGGACCATACCAATTTGGATAACTACCAAAATTTTGAGCATATGGAGATTACCATTGGTAATTATTTGGTGCATAGGAATTTCCACTATAACCAGAAAAAGAAAGTGGATCGAGAGGCATACCTTGTCTTGGAAAATTTGGCCTTCTTTGAGAAACATAGAAAACTTGTTCATCATCACCTTGTATTGTCTTGAAATCAGGAATTTGCAACCATTTTACATCTGCAGTCTCTTTTCCTTTGTCTACAATGGGGGTAGAATTATGCAAGAACTGCATCAACTTCCTCGTGCTTCTTCTTAGCTGAGAGTGTGTCTAGTTGAGTAGCCATATTGTTTATGATATCCTCCTTAAAGTCCTTCAACAAATGGTGCTATTCCATTCTAGAAACTCCATTACCAGATGTTGATGAAGAAACTCCTAGCTTGAAACACCTATTCTTCTTAGAAGTAGATCTGGAATACTTCTGACAAATTTCTCCAATGTCATTCCATGTTGATTGTGTTATGTCACCTCCTCCCATCAGATCTAAAGCATCTGTACATTCATCACTGATTCCTCTCTAAAATATCAACTTGAGAGAATCTTCATTTGGAGTGATATGCTTGGACTTTTTGACACTGAATAGAAACCTCTCCAGATAATCTTGAAGACTCTCATCTTCTTTCCGTGTCATTCTAAAAATATCATCCTCATGGCGATCAGTGCCTCTACAATAATCCTTGTATTTCATGAGAAATAATCATTTCATCTCATCCCATGTAGTGATTGTGCTACTCCCTATACTCATAAACCATCTTAAAGATGATTCTTTCAAAGTGGCAGGGAATATTTTGAGTCTATGGGCATCTGTAGTATAATCAAAACTCCTACAGAGGACATCAAACTCAAACAAGAATGTGTCTAGGTCCTCTGTCACATAGAATTTAGGGAGAAAAGAAGCTGGAATGTTCTTGAGATTAGCATTATCATGTTGATCAGAGATAGGGAACTCAAATGTTGGTGCCATAGGTGGAGGTGGATTATTCCCACCAGGGGGTGGATTTCCTTGCATTGGGATTTTGGGAGAATTCATTAAATGAAGTTCCTCTTCAGGAGGTCCAAAGAGAAAATGGAGACTGTTCTCAGGAAGTTCAAATTTAGGATGGTTCAAATTTTCTGGGATTTGATAAAGTGCAACAAAAGGATTTACATTTGGGGGGTCATATGGATCGATTCCTGCATGATTAGGATGACTGGGAAGGAATCTACCTTGAGCATCTCTTCTTCTCCTATGTATGCAGGTTTATAAGAATTACTTAAAACAATCAGGGCTATTAAAAACAACCAAATTGCAAATTAAAAAGATAATAACCATAACAGGTTCTTAGTTTTACACCATCCCCGACAATGACGCCAAAAATATTTGGTCCAACAATAGGAATAATAACTATAATTAAAGTCTCAACCCGAAGTTTGGACATTCACTCTGTAAAGTTACTATCTCCATAATTGGATTTCATTTGATTGTCAACCTAGGGACGTATTACTTGAAATGGGTCTGCACTATATATGCACTAAGTTCCTACGATAGCTACCCTGCATTACTGCAACAACTAAAATCTATTTGAGAAAAGTAAGCAAGAATTAAAACAACTGAATGACTACATGAAAACTCTGTATTAACATAAAACTCACTCAAGAAATGCTAACTAAGCCCAAAGTTGTCAAACAAGAATTACTCTATTTGCTTTGGCTGTAGGAACAGTCAATGGATCTATTTCCAGTGGCTGCAGGAACAGTCAATGCAAGGACATCTACTCCAGCAGAAAAATAAAACTAAATTTAACAAAGGCACAAGAACACTCACCAAGTGGCCCCCTTTGGATGAGTGTATCCAGGTTTCCAAAATAACTCTAAGTGCTCAGAATAACATAAATTTATTCATTGTTTCTCAAAAGTCGATACATTATTCTGAATGAAAGGAAACTCAAACACTCTACAACTTTATTTCTAAACCTTCTGCTCTTTTTCCCTCTCTTTCTTTCTGACCTCAGAAAAGAGATGAAGACACTTATTTAAAAGAAAACAACAACTTCCTACAATTAAGATCACGCCGATGAGAAGAGGCAGATAACATTCATGAAAGAGAACAGTCGGAGTTAAGCCACTAAAAACATGGATCTACACCAAACCACAACCAAGAATATAGAGTGGCGGTATTACAAGATTGATTCCCACTAAAGTCATACATAAATGAGTCTTGCGTGCCCTGCTACTCCTCTACCATTCCTTATGCTCATTATCCTCTTCACTGATTTGAACTTTTAGTCGCCTCCTTGAACATCTCTAACTACCATCAACATGACATGACAACCTTCTGCCGTTTCTTTAAAAGGTTGTTCATGTTTCCCCCAGAAGAATCCTTTCAATGATAATCTAGAATGTTGATCACATTTCTTTTAAAGTATCCTCTCAATTATGTTCCATAATATTATTTGTGTTTCCTTCAAAATATTCCTCTAAACAATTTTATGAAAGATTGTATTACAAAGTTACCAATGATGATATTTTGGTTATTGAAGTATTTGTGGATGATATCATTTTTGGAGGTGAAGATGGATTATGTAAAGACTTTGCTTACAAGATGCAGGAAGAATTTGAAATGTCTATGATTAGAGAGATAAAATTTTTTCTAGGTTTGCAGATTTCACAAATAGATAAAGGTATATTCATATGTCAAACATAGTACTTGAAGGAACTCTTGAAGAAATTTGGTATGGAAAACTCCAAACCGGTAAGCACTCCTATGACTATAACTGATAAATTGACATTAAAAGATGATTCAACTCCTATTAATCTGACAAGGTACAAATCTATGATTTGAGGATTACTGTATTTTACACAAACCGGACCTGATATAATGAATGCAACATGTATTGTTTCTAGATTTCAAAGCAATCCTAAAGAAAATCGTGAAACGATAGTTAAAAGGATTTTCCGGTACCTACAAGGCACAACAAATCTTGGTTTATGGTGTCCTAAGGATGAAAATTTTGAGTTATGTGCATACATAGATGCAAATTGGGTAGGAGATGTAGATGACAGAAAGAGTACCATTGGCGATGCATTCTTTCTTGGTAGAAGATTGATTTTATGGATCAACAAGAAGTAGACTTGTACATCATTATCTACAACATAATCAGAATATGTTGCAACAACAACTAATTGCACTCAGGTATTATGGATCAAGCAAATGTTGAAGGATATAAAGGTAAAATGCAAAGAACCAATAATTATTTATTTTGATAATTCAACAGCAATTGATATATCAAAGAATCTGGTATTTCACTCTAAGACAAAGCATGTTTCTATTAAGTACAATTTTCTAAAAGAGAATGTTGAAGCAAATGAAGTGACATTGGTTTATGTGAATACTAAAGAGAAAATTGCAGATATTTTTACAAAGCCTTTGCCTAAGGAAACATTTGAATATCTCAGAGGGCAGCTTGGGGTAATTTCCCCATTGGCAGAGACTTGAATGTTGAAGATTGGCATCAAACCGACAGGGACTAACAAAAAAATCTTTTTTCAGCTTTGATGAAGGAGAGTTACTGCTCAAGGGGAGTAGTTAGCTATATGTCATGTTATGTTTTGATTCTTAATTGCTTTAGCATTTGATGTCAAAGGGGGAGAGATATCTATGGAAAAACCTTGTACTTTGGGGAGAGATGTAATTTTGGTTTTGATTTCTGGTATTGATCTATTTTGGGAGATTGCTGGTTTGTTGGTTTTTGGCATTTTGTTTTTGGCACTTAGATGTTTTTTCATCTAGTGTTGCCATCAATGCCAAAGGGGGAGATTGTTGGTATTATGGATGACTTCGTCATGTGTTGCATTGGTTTTGTCATTGATGTCAACACTTATCTTCTTGGAGGTCTACATTGTTGATTTGGCACTATGGTTATATTGGTTTGTTGTTGAACTGACACATTGTATGGTTATTGGCTTATGCACAATCACTGGTATATGCTTCATCGACAGGTTATATTGCTCACCGATAGTGATGATAGCTTGTTATCATCTGGAGATCATTTGGTTATGTCAAAGACATGGATTGGATGTTTGGATTTGGTGTTTTTCTTATTGGTCTAATTGGGTTGACAAATTTGCCTTTACCTATAGATAAGTCTAGGTTATGGACCGGTACATGATATCTATTCCAGATCAGCATGACACATTTTGGAAATGATTTATTGATTGGATAATGTGTAAATGTATTGAGCTGACATATTGTATCGCATCAAGACTTATTTGTAATTGATTTAATTGTAATATCTTTAGTGAGCTGACCTTAACATTTGGTCTTAGGTTTTGTATAAATGATTGTAAGATCTTATTGAAGATCATTATTATGAGTGTGTGTGAATATTGAAGAGCGAAAATAAGCAGATCCTTGTGTGAATCACACAGACATTAGCTGAAGGTTGAAGGAAAGGTTATGAAGGTGTTTGGCACTCATGGTTAGAGCTTAAACTGATACTGAATCCAACATTGCAGATGCTATTCTAAAGTAGTACATTGTTATTGGATTTAACCATCCAATTGTAGTAAGTGTGAGTCCTATTTTGTGATTGAGCAGTGAGCTCTAGGTGGTTGGCCTTTCTACACGTGCAGACCCCATTTGTATACACTTACTATCTGCAGTAGTATCATCTAATTGTGGGTAAGGTTTCCCATTGTGGTTTTTCCCCTTATGGGGTTTCCACATCTAAATCTTTGTGTCATGTGTTGTGGATGTTGTTTCTCTCTCTGTTTCATGCATTAAGTTATATCGGTACTGCTATAACTGTTAAACTATTTTACCGACATTTAAGTTTGTTTTACCGACACTAAGTTTCAAGTTGGAATAATTGGTTTTGATTTATAATTTATTGACAACTGGTTCACAACTGATTCACCCCCCCTCTCAGTTATCCTTCCCTGTTCCTAACATTGAATGCTAACCCACTTATCCCATGGAGCCAAAAAGTTGTATAAAAAACCAACATGCTTGTATAATTATTTTAATCATTAAAACTTATGATGGAAATATATAAAATAGAAATAGGCATTCGAAACACCATAACCTTCTTACATTATTGTATAAACAATAAGTTTAAAAAAACTAGAAAGACGACAGGAAATAGGTTAAAGTTTTTGCAAAATTTTGAGAATAAAAAGTAGAAGCAAGAAGTGGAAGAAGCATCTAGAGCCACTCCTTCAATATTCATTTCTCTAGAACTAGAACAAATTCCAAAGGCTTAGGTTTCTCTAAAATATGAAAGAAGATCTTGTGGATCTAGCCTTTCCATCAGCTAAGGAATTTCTATAAGATTAGTCAACACAAATGGGTCATGTTCAATAGGGAAATATAGAGGTAATCACTTTAGATAAAGATAAAGAAAAAAAGTTACATTCACAAAGGAGAAACTAGTGAAAAGAAGAGTGTACATTCCTACTAGTTACTACTTCTCTTTAAAGGAAAAAAGTACAACTTGCTAAAGCAACTTCTAACACAATGCATACCCAAATGAAAGAATCACAACATAATCCATCACCAAAATTTGAAATCAAATCCTTTGTAATTTAGAAGGTTCCAACCCAAGAAAATATTGTAGAGATGACTCAATAGAATACTTCCATGAAATTCCTCTAGAATTGCATGACTTGCATACTATTGAAATATTGGCACAAGGAGGCAACCTATTTTAAAGGAAGAAATGATAGTGAATTTAGAGGATGATAAAATCGAATTCCTTTATAGTAGTGTCCAATAAAAAAGAAGAATCCTTTGATAAACCTAAAGGATGATGAGAAAAAAGTTTAAAAAGAAAATAAAAAAGACAATTGAATTATCCAACACAAAGAAAACAATTTTTGAGTAATAACATGATATAAAAAAATTAAAAATATTTTTTACTAGAAAAAGATAAAGAAATTTTGTATTTGTAAGAACAAATAAATCAACCATAGAAAATATCAATGGAGTTGCCCTCCAAAAAAGCTTGTTGGAAAAAGACAAGGAAAATTTGGAAGAAAAGGTGGCAAGTATATATCACAAATATGACCAACTAGTGGAAGCCAAAGTGGAATATTGTAAAATAGAAGTTTTTCTTACATATAGAGATCTCTCATGTATGCATTGTATGTGTGATGCCTACATATTGTGGAAATAATCTATTGTAAAAGAACATTTTTTTTTGTTTAAGGAAAAACTATATAGTTATCAAAGATATTTGGTTACCTTCGTATAATGAACCTCTAAATTTTTTACTGTGTTTGAATGTGATAGCACCTAATTGTTTTTCATTATCATTCTTCATCTGATTATTATCCCTTTATTAGATGGTGCACCTATGAAGAGAATTGTACATACCCTTTTAGAACTAATTTTAGTACTTAATATTTTTCATACATTTCTTGAACATTATGTTGAGATTTAAAAAATTGTATATGAGATGAGATTTACTTGATTTGTGATTTAAGGATACCAATTTAAACATAATCTGTATATATCTTAGTTTTTCTAATTTTATGGGATCAATATAATTGACTAAAAGATTGGTAAGTTCACTCATTTTTAATTTTATACTACAATAACATCATATTAAATCATTTTAAAATATTCTATCCCATGCTGGTATTGGCATGGTGTGATAGTTAAGTTTTGGTGTTATTTTTCTTGTCATGAATGTTAAAACTCCAATGGGATGCTATTGCTGAATGTTTAAATGGAGATGTCCCCATTTGTTACCTCATTGATTCATAGCTTTGAATCAAAAAGTGTTTACCCCCAAAAAATACTCTATTCCATAATAACAAGAATCTTTGAATATGCAACACCATGTTTAATTGACATTACATGATTATAATTCCAAACAAATTAACTATAAGGGAAAGGAAAAATCACTAACTTATCCTCAATTATAAGTGAAAGCATGATTCATAATTAAGAGGTCTTTAGAAAGTGTAGTGAATGTTTTTTATTTCACTTAATGCAATATTTTATAGTTTAATAAAATATTTTCATCTTATAAAACACCTTCGTTACATTTCTTTTCTTTTTAAAAAACATGACCCTCAAACAAAATGGAAAAACCCCAACTTTCCATTTTCTAACCCTATCATTAGTTCCTGCCAAAGGCAAGATATTAGCCAATCAATGCGAAGAATTAAAATATTTAGACAAGAAAGCACCTTTGCAAATTTATTTTTTATTTTAAATAATAATAAAAATGACATTTATCTATATTCTTATTGGTTTGAGTGGGTAAAGAAATTAAACTTCTCATGAAAAAAATTATAATTTTTTATGCATTTAGTTCATTAAATTAAATGTCAGAGTGGCATTAAAAGCAAGAGGCACATTAAATTAAATGTTAGAGTGGCGTTAAAAGCAAGAGGTACATCACTACCACTACTCAATTGTAGACAATGGAATTGGTAAATATTTTAATATAAAAATCAGCACGTACACATTGTTATGAGGATAATAGGTACTTTTGTGATTTTCAAATAAGGACAGTGTAATTCCTTCATATGATGGAATACATATCAACCATTGGTACATCATAGATTTGCATGTAATTTAAAAAACAAAATGAATATGAAAAAATAAGACACTCATAAAAGTCAAAATATTGTGAGAGATTTGTCTCACATAAATATCCATCATCTGAATAGACAATCATTTTAACATTTTGTTAATAGGGATATATACATTAGTTTAAAAGAAGTTATTTAAATTTTTAAAATAATTGTGAGATGTTTAAAATAAAATTATAAAAGATATATATAAATAAATCTTAAAAAAATATAATTTTAATAACATATAAATTACCATATGATTTTTTTTGAAAACAAATATTAAATTTAAAAAACATTGTTATTATGTGCAATAAATAAATGGTGTCTATAGAAATTGTAAGTAACTAAACTTGAAGAAAACAAAAATTTCCCAATAAATATTTGTTTATTTTTATAAACTTTAAATTTGTTCAATTTTTACATTTTTAATAAATTTCATTTAGTTTTAACTTTTTATGTTTGGTTTTACTTGTAACTTCAAATATTAAAATTAAAAATTTTAACTTTAAGATTTTGAATATTGTTTAATTTTATTTTTAGTATTTTATTTGAAGAAGGTTCAACTTTATCACATTTTTTTATTTTTAAATATTGACTTTATCTTTAATTAATCTGAATATTATTTGTTTTATATTAATTATATTGTTATATGCATATTTTATACATTTAAACTCTGATAAATTTAAAAAATAGTTTTATTTTTTATTTAATTATTTATTAGCTTAACAAGTTTATTATATATTATTATTTTTCAAGTTTTATTTTAATTAAGATTTGTAACTTTGGTAATATATGCTTAATCATGATAAGCAATCAAGTAATATGCACCCTTTATTTATATCTTTTTCTCCCCCCTCTTTCTCTCACTTTTTACATATGGAGCTATCTCTCCCCCCTCTTTCTCTCTCTTCCTCTCTTCCTATCCCTCTCCCTCTCCCTCTCCCCCTCTTATTTTCTCACTTCACACACACACACACACACATCTCAACCTTCCTCTTTAACTATTGGTAGGAACTTGATGCATTGCGTCTCTTGTTTTATAATCTATTTTGCGCTTCTTTTTGTTTGTTGCAGGTCTAAGAATGGAAACTATTTTACATTGTTGCAAACTAACGATGAATTTGGGAAACATATATATTTTTCTATTTTTATTTGTTGTGTGTATTTCTTAGTTATAATTTTTTTTTTATTAGTGCCCTTGTTTTCGTCATATGTATATTTCTCCTTCCTTTTAACTCTACTATTCATGCAAAGATTTGGGGTTCTATTAATCTTATTTTTGAGTAATAGTTTGTGAAAGGAATGCCCACTATAGCTTCTTCACACCATATTATATTTATGCTATAGGGCACCATTAATATAATGTTTTATTTTATTTTGTTTAATGCTCTAATGGTTGTTACATGCATCCTCTAACTCAAGAGTATTTTTTCCTTTTTTTTAGGGGTGATGATTATGGCCTATCCCATAGGGAGCTATTAACCTTTTAAGGGAGTTGCAGATCACTACTCTAGCTCTATGTCTAGTAGGGGGTTTCCCCCTTTGATTCAATCCTTCTATAGCATTAATTTGTATTTTTATAATTTAACTTATTTTGCACATTTTCTTTCTTGTAAAAATTTCCTCACACACTAGTCAGTTTGAAAGGAACCTGCATAGGCCATATAGGCTACCAAACTTGTCCATTTCTCTCTGCTTATTTTTAAGTAGATCATTTTTTAATTTTTACTATATTTACCTTCATTTGTATCAATCCTTCCAACCAATAGTTATACCACCTAAGTAGCTTTCAAATAGTTGTAGATTTGGAGTCTCCATATAGTGATCGAAATATCCATACACATTGAAATAAATATTAAATACATCCTCATTCACCATATATGCTTATTTATTCTACTATTATTTAAAATTTCAAGTTAATTCCCTAGATGTACAATTTATTTCTCTTGGCTTGTAGAAGGAAATCCACAACATAGGTTACCAATTGAAACATGAACCAAAGGTGAAACTCAAAGTGTATTGCATGCCTTTTATTTTGCAATGATATTATTAAGGAAGGGTAAATCATAGATGTGACAACTATATTATGGCCATCTATGGGGGCTAGTGCCCCTCTTGTGGTGCTACAACATTCTATGGTAATGCCCTAATTTAGGGCACATCCTATGGTTGATAGCTCACAAGTTTTTTTTTGAGAACTTATTATTTAATTTTTATTTATTATTTATTATTTTTTCTTTTAATTTTATTATTATTATATTTTTTATCTAGAAAAATCCTAAACCTTAACTTTTAATATGTCCTTGCTTCTTTTCTTATTTTCTCTCATGGTTATATATGTTATTGAAATCATCTCCATGATTTAATGTTCCCTAATAAGAACAATAAAATTAAGGTAAATTTGTTCTTTTTCTTGAAACATGTAACCAAAAGGTTTATATTCAAGGTAAGTATTTATTTACAAACATCTAGGATATTTATTTTGATTTTCTAAAAAAAGATTCAATGATAGGAATAGAACAATATAACATAGATGCATTCACATTCTAGTCAAGGAGAAATTATATTAAATTAGTTTGATTAGAACTCTTTTTTTTTCTTTTAAAAAATAAAAATATTCCAAGAACTTAAATATAATTGTAGACACTCATTCCCTTTCTTTCCTATGCCTTAACCATTCCTTAAAGTGCATTTTCATAAGATATATTAAAAAAATGTTCAAACACAAGTCTCCATAATATATACACATCTAAACTAATTCACAAATTTGTAATGGATACTACAAATAACCCTATAAGGGTGTTTTTCATTAACTTATTCTTCTTTCTCAACACATTAAAACAAATTGATGTTGTCATCTCAATAGAAATGAGTGATTCTATAAGACCTTTAAATCTACATAAAATAACACAACAAACCACCCACATGTTAATGGAAAGCTCACCTCCCAACCTTAGGCTTTATCACAAGCCACCCTTGAGCTAGGAGGCTTTAGAAACTTGGGGTTACAATTAACACCACACAAAGCCACATAAATTACTATTTTTATCACACAAACCATTAACATACACTCCCATAAATCAAGAAATTTGAAAACATTTGAATCTTCTCAAACATTCAATAAAAGGGTAAGATGAGAAGACAACCCATATCTCTCTTGCAACACAACCCTTTTAGATCATACACAAACTCATTAACAACATACAACCATATGCTCACATCAAAATCATATTAACATTTTCTTACTCAAGCATTTAAACACATAACTTTAAAGAAATATAAGAATATACCTCTCAATATTCCATGAAAATGGATAACAATGTTAATGAAGATCCTCAAGCAAAAATCCATCCATAAACTCCTCATCTCCTACCGAGCTCCTCACAATCCTCTAGCACTCACCCCCTTAAACCAAATTATAAAAAACAAACAAAAAAATGACAAAATCCCCCTCTTTAATCAAAAGGAAGATTAAATGGAAACCTAAATCTCCTCATCTCTAAATGTGAAGGTAAAACTTATCACCTTCACAATTAATATTCTAAAATCGATCCTTACCATGTGTACACACAATGTATTTGAAATCTCCATGGGACCACTCTTATTCCTTGAAGTATTCCAAATTACTTCCTATTAGAGTGGGGCATGGAAGTGGGAAAGATTAGATATCGAAGATCTTCCATATGTCTCCATTATGGGGTTAGTTATAAAATATCAACCAACTTATTCAAGAAAATCATATTGAAATTTGTTCACTTTTATTACTTGCCAATTTTGAAAGGTCTAAAATTATCTATGAATTTAGTTTATACCCTAAAGTGGCCCCAACTCCTATTCCTATAACCAAAGACTCTAAAAAAATAAAAATATGATAGAAATATCAATTAAAATCTATTTAAGAACCTCTCAAAATAAATTATTCAATAGAAAACATTGAAGCACCCATTTTCCTCTTGATTGAAACCACTCAACCTAATTACATGTATACATTTAAGGTATACATACCAAAATAAAATAGATTTCACAACATATAAATACAAGTTCCACATTATTAAAGATAAATTTCACATCACAAAGATAAATTACAATCATAAGAGGATCTTAGCCTCTTCATATAGACTAAGGTTAGGCTCAACTGGTTATTCACAATAGTGGTCTCCAAATAATCTTTGAAATTTCTATTGGCCATGGAGTTACTTGCACATTCAATGGCACCCATTAATATGGTCATCATAAAACTGAAGCAACTTGAATTGTGATCAACATAACATGCAAACATTTGACATTCAAGTAATAATTCTATTTCAGTTTACTCATTGTAATGCACATTGTAACTGTTACTACTTATCAAATTGCCATTAGTTTTGTATTCAAAGTCATACTATATATTCTAGTCAGTTAGCACTACCGAATCATACAGTCGGTATACTCATAGAGAAGTCGGTTAAAGAGGAAAGTAGTCACAGTACGCAGTATACATCGAGCTGTCTACTGAGTATCTTTTTGAGACTATCGAGCAACAAAGATGACACACCGAGTTGATATTCACTGAGTGAAACATGTTACCAGATACATTGAACCTAGACATGCATATGAAAACATGTTACAAGATCGAGGCACATCTAACCATTATTACATTGGAAATTGCACCAGAAGATTGTGTATGATTACAAGGACAATCTAACCAATGAAATATTTCGTTTAGTTATTCATTCGAGGAATCTTGTTTGTAAGATCAAAGCAATGAATTGGATCACCGTTTTAAGAGATCTATTTATACATCATGAGTTAAGTGCATGTATACATGAAGGAAGACTGTTATAGAGACACAGAGGTCACTGAGAAGGTTTTCAGAGAACAGTCGAAGAACAGAGTAAACATAAGGGTTTATCAAGTTACTATATGGGTTACCGAGGTATGCTATAAGCAAGGTAATCTTATTCTGAGCACATAGAATCTACTATAACATTTCAGATGTAAAGTTGCAGATATTTGTAATGATTTTATTGTAATATTGTGAAGATTGAAAGAGAAACCTTTAACAGGGTAAAAGACTCTAATCAAGTCTATAAATTGTAAAGCCTCTAACCAGGTGTAGCATTTAGAATAAATGTTGTAAAAATCCTTTAGCAAGGTAGATCTAACAGATCTTGTTACTCCTAACAGGGTAAGCTATCAGAAATAGCTAAATGTAGCTCTAACCGAGCATTCTTTATTATTGCAGTAGTGAAGTTGTGGGTGCCATCTCCACCACAGTTTTTCTCTCTAACCAAGAGTTTCTGCGTAACCAAAATATATGTGTTATGGAGTGAATTATCTATGATTGTCATCTATTTGTTTTAACTTTATTTTATGTTACTGCACTATTCTGTTTATGCATAACCGTAAGGTTATTATTGAAGAAAAGTTTTGGAGTACTGATTCACCCCTCCCCTCTCAGTACATTAGCTTTCCATATTGGGCCTAATAATTGGTATCAGAGCTCAAATCTTGGAAAAGGGTTTAACTACCTAAAGAGAAAGATCTTATCAATGGAAGGCTATAAACAATCTCGGAGGATTGTGTATCTACAAGAAGAGCTAGATCATGCAAATCAAGTGATTGCAGACATGCAAAGGCAAATGCAAAAATCTCTGAAAGTAAGAAGAAGATTATCTGATGACTTTCAGGATTCTCAAGAGTTAGTGGAACAAATTGAGACATCATATGAGAATAGTATATCTAAAGAAACTGAAGAAATGATTGGAGTATTGAAAGAAAAGAACAAAGCATTGGCTGATCAACTAAAAGCAATGAAAAGAGAACACGCACATTTCAGTACACAGATGACTGAAAATCTAGATGCATTAAGGACATCAGAGGATAAAGCAAGAGATCTACAAAGAGAGAAACAACAACTTGAAGTCTTAGTATCTGATAAGAATGATGAAATCATAAGGTTAACTGGGATTCAAAAAAATATGATAGATCAACTAGGGTATGCACATCATGAAGCAATTCTAAAGAATGATTAAAATCAAGGATTGAAATCTGAAGTATCAAGGTTGACCAATGAACTTGAAACAGAGAAGAAATCCAAAGAAACATTGAAGAAAATTTGTGAAGCATCAAAGATGTTGGATGAGAAACTGAATACAAGAAGACCCAACAAAGATGCAGGACTCGGTTACAAAGGAAAAGAATCTACCGAGAAAGGAATTCATACTACTGAGAGAGGAGAATCATCAAAGTAGGCTGGAAACAGGAATAACATCAAAAGAAAGAAGCCTATTTGCTACTACTGTGGAAATCAAGGTCATAATGCCAACATATGCCAAATCAGAAAAGGTAAGCAACCAAATATCACTAAGTCAAATGGTTATTGTTACAATTGCAATAAATATGGTCATACATCTAATCAATGTAGGACAAAGTCTGTTAACAACTATCAGAAGGCAAAATTCAAAGGGTTTTGTAAAAACTACAATAGATATTGACATAGTATCGAGAAGTGCTAGCTTAAGCAAAAGAACTACATGTGGTCTGCACACTGAGCAAACACTAGAGGTTACTGAACTCACACAGATCCTTACCGACAATATGCAGCAGTACCATGGGATTACAATACAAGGATATGGTGTGAATGTTTTGGAAGATATGGACATATAAGTGTCAACTGTTTTATAAGGTTTGGAATGAACAACCGAAGATCATGGAGATATCCTGGTATGGCATGTTTTCATTGTCACAAAGTTGGACATTTAGCTGGAGATTGCAGAGATCAACCTAGAAGAGACACTAAAGAGATAAAAGAAAAATTCAAGATGATTTGGAAAAAGAAGGAAATCATGTCAGATGAAGAAAGCACCTTACCTACCGAGTTAGGTGCACTTATTCCAAATTAATCAGAAAAGGTATGGAGGGACTGCATTCTCTGAAATTTAAAATCATAATAGTTCCTATTCTATTATGTACTAAATTCAAATCCGCATAGTCAAGATGCATTAGTAAGTTTGAAATTCTATCAAAAGTACTTTACAGGAAACCTGTTAAGTCGGTGAATATAGGAAGCCTATCAAGTCGGTAAATGAAGGAAATCTGGTTACTCAGTTAAAACGAAAAAAAGGGAGTAAATCGGTTAAAGATAAACCGAGTGCATTTAATGTTTTTGACCTAACCGGTATTTTGTGTACTTAAAGGTATTTTCGCGGTCATTTACATTCACCAAGTTTTCAAAAGAGTAGAGCAGAGCGAATCAAGGCGATCAAACCTCATTCAAAGAGAATCCAAGGTATTTACATCAATTCTCATCACTATTAAGCTAGTTTACCGATCTTGTCAAATTGCTATTATCTACCGAGTGTGAAGCGTCTGTCGTTTGTAAACCGTCAAACCCTAAGGATAGTTTGCTAGTTTTATCTAAAATCTTCAATGGCGCCCAAGATCCAAGATCCCGTAGTTGTCAAGAATGTGGAGAAGCCCTCACTGAAATACACTTTGACTCCTAAAGTCACCCCTGAACCGGATGACAAAATTGCCTTTTCACTCATCCTGGATCGAGTCTTGTTAGTCGAAGATGTTAGATTCTTCACCAAATGCCGTGTTATGTACCGATGGAAAAATGGATAGCAAGTACGAGCATATCAAAATCAAAGGATTAACTGAAGCCCTAGCCTATCCCCGTGTGTTCAAACCCTAGTGGGTTAAGTTTGTTTTAAGTAGAGTTCATGATGATTTTATGTGGCTAGAAGAGCAACCATTCAAAATCACCAAGGAAATCATTCATGTGATCACCAGGTATCCTATCTATGATCATGCATGAGCACAGAAGATGATATCATAGAAGGAGTTAATCAATTTAACTGGAGTAGAATCTGATTACCGAGGACTAAAACTGAATAATGTCACTGATGCAGAACTTAAATTTGCAATTAGAGTAATTGGTTACTATTTCTTCCAATCAGCAAGGGAAAACAATGTACCCTATGCAACAATTGACTTAGCCTATAAAATAGTGAAAAAGGGAATGAAAGTAGATTTATGTGAAGTGTTATTGAAAAACTTGTTTGAGAACCTGAACACAATAAGG
This sequence comes from Cryptomeria japonica, assembly GCF_030272615.1. Taxonomy (NCBI): domain Eukaryota; kingdom Viridiplantae; phylum Streptophyta; class Pinopsida; order Cupressales; family Cupressaceae; genus Cryptomeria; species Cryptomeria japonica. The sequence continues at coordinate 215,321,927 of NC_081408.1, read as the reverse complement.
AAGCTGAAGAAGAACAACTCAACAAATACATTGAAGTTTGGTTCACTTCTTGTATGCATGTTTTTCTACTTTGAGAAGTTCTTTCCCTCAGTCGGTAAAGTAGTTTGGGAGCTACACCGACCAATCACCCATCAAATTAATGATTTTATCAAGAAGTTGGGAGATAATTTTAATGATATCATGGATGACTACTTCAACAAATTTCAAGAGAAGATGCACAACAGGTACCAGATTCCACCATAGCTGGTAGAGAAATATAAGGATGATATATGTTTTGAGGTAGACACCAATTACTGTTATGTGAATGTTGTAGAACCAAGGACTCAATCTTTACCACCAATGGGTTACGAGATTGACTTTGATATCACACAACAACAAATTGATGCATATCTTTCATTGCCAAGGCATGCCACCGAGCTAAGGTATGGAACTTATGAAGAAGTTAAGGAAAAGGTGAAAATGAGCATTGTAGTACCTAAAGCTACAAGAAAGGCTACAAAGACGATAAAGGTTTTATCTGAGAAATTCAAAGAAGAATCTTCCTCTACACCTATCAAAGGCACTCTTGCCATTACTGAAGAGGAATCTGAAGCTCAAGAGGCAACAATAACATTGAGTACCGAGTTGCCTAAGGGTAAAGTTTTGAAAAGAAAGAAACTGGACACTACAAAGGCCCTACCAACTCCACCAACAAATAGACCTAACACTAGAGCATCAACTGCATCACCGAGTAAGAAACAAAAGAGTGTTACTATTCCCAAGGTAACCAAGACCTACAAGAAATCTACTCGGAGACTCATTTTGGCAAAAGAGTCTAGTGATACAGAATCCGATGATGCAAACAAATTTCAGATTGTAAAAAGCAAGAAGGTAAATATTCATAGTGTTGAAAACTTTTGTGCCAATCTTAAAGAATATGGTGGATTTGTAGGATTTAGATATGTCAAGTATGAGACTAGGAATAATGATGAGAAGCGACAAATTGAAGAAGCTATCATTTGCACACTTCTAAAGTTTCGGTTAGCTCCATTAGAACTAGTAAAGTCACTTCCGAGTGAATTGAACTTACATATTGATAACAGGTGGAAATATGCAATGGACTCAGAGAAACAAATTAGAGAAAGAAGTCTAGTCCATCTATTTCCTAATATGTTTGTAGTAGAAATTAAAGAGCATCTAACAACCTACAATTCTAAATTTCTTGTCAAACAAAGAGCCTTAAAATTGATGAATGGGCTATATATTGATGTAGAAAATGAGACAAAATCTAAGTGGCAGGAAATCTTCAAACTAAAAGATGTCAGTGAACAATCTCAAGTTGAAATTGTTGATGTCATCGAGCAAGATCCTGATGTCACCAAGCAAGGTCCTGACGCTACCGAGCAAGACCCGGCTGACACTATTCAAATTGATGAAGATGTCATGGATGTAGAAGAACAGGAGCAGGAGATGATCGAAGGCACTACATATGCAAAACTTGTATCTAGTGAATCTGTGATAGTACAAGTTCAACCTTATCCACCGGTCAAGCGACCTGTCTCTACTGAAGCACCTAAAGATACAACACAAGGCACCGAAGGTCACCAATCTGAAGCAGTGGAAGGTACAACTCAAGAAAAGACCTCTCAAGCACTGAAAATGTTACAACTGAGACCCCCAGTACTGAGACACCCAAGGACACCACAACGACTCAACAACTCATGGCTCAATAGTTAGAACTCAGAAATGAAGAGCATAAGATCAAGATGGATGTAATGACACTCCAGACATTATTTCTTCCAAATCTCTCATCAGTTCAAGAATAGATTAACAGAGCTACATGCCTATCTACTACACAAGAGGGAAGCACTCTTGATGGCTTAATATCACTATTGGCTGATATTCAAGCACAAAATTCTTTAATAGAAAATGTAAAGGATGCACTCTCAGTCGCTCTCACTGATGCCTGAAAGAAGTATAAATCTATTTTTGATGTTTGTCAAAAAAGGGGAGTAATACTACATAAAGGGAGTAATATACTAGATTTAGGGAGTGATACTATTTTTGTAATACAGTTTTGATACAGTTTTGAGTATTGTATACAGGGGAGTATACTGAGCAGAGTATGCAGAGTATGCAGAGCAAGTAGAGCACACAAGCATAGAACCGAGCATGCAAAATCAAAGTTATGTATAGAATAATGATAAGGGGAGTATATCTGAATATACTATTTCATTGACTATTGTATATATTGTCAAGTATAGTCATTTTGCAAAATATATAGATTTTTGAGTTATGATTTTGAAAGTAGTTTTTGTCAAACATTTCAACTAATGTCAAAAGGGGAGATTGTTACTACTTATCAAATTTCCATTAGTTTTGTATTCAAAGTCATACCATATATTCTAGTCGGTTAGCACTACCGAATCATGCAGTCGGTATACACATAGAGAAGTCGGTATGCACAGTCTAGTTGGTTAAAGAGGAAAGCAGTCATAGAATGCAGTATACACCGAGCTGTCTATCGAGTATCTTTTTGAGACTACTGAGCAGCAAAGATGACACACGAAGTTGATATTCACCAAGTGAAACGTGTTACCAGATACATTGAACCTGGACATGCATATGAAAACATGTTACAAGATTGAGGCACATCTAACCGTTATTACATTGGAAATTGCACCAGAAGATTGTGTATGATTACAAGGACAATCTAACCAATGAAATATTTTGTTTAGTTATTCATTCGAGGAATCTTGTTTGTAAGATCGAAGCAATAAATTGGATCACCGTTTTAAGAGATCTATTTATACAACATGAGTTAAGTGCATGTATACATGAAGGAAGACTGTTACAGAGACACAGAGGTCACCGAGAAGGTTTTCAGAGAACAGTTGAAGAACAAAGTAAACATAAGGGTTTACCGAGTTACTATATGGGTTACCGAGGTATGCTATAAGCAAGGTAATCTTATTCTGAGCACATAGAATCTACTATAACATTTCAGATGTAAAGTTGCAGATATTTGTAATGATTTTATTGTAATATTGTGAAGATTGAAAGAGAAACCTTTAACAGGGTAAAAGACTCTAATCAAGTCTATAAATTGTAAAGCCTCTAACCAGGTGCAACATTCAGAATAAATGTTGTAAAAATCCTTTAGCAAGGTAGATCTAATAGATCTTGTTACTCCTAACAGGGTAAGCTATCAGAAATAGCTAAATGTAACTCTAACCGAGAATTCTTTATTATTGCAGTAGTGAAGTTGTGGGTGCCATCCCCACCGCAATTTTTCTCTCTAACCAAGAGTTCCTGCATAACCAAAATATATGTGTTATGGAGTGAATTATGTATGATTGTTATCTATTTGTTTTAACTTTATTTTATGTTACTGCACTATTTTGTTTATGCATAACAGTAAGGTTATTATTGAAGAAAAGTTTTGGAGTACTGATTCACCACTCCCCTCTCAGTACATTAGCTTTCCATATTGGGCTTAACAGTAACCTTTATTCCATTTACATGTCTTATGTTTATCACCCTAATCTATTTAGTATAGGTATTACTATTCCTAACAACATGACCAAGTAATTTAATCTTCTCTAATCTACTAGCATACTATTAACACAATTCAACACATAGACTTATGACCTAAGAGTTGAATGTTGAATACACATTTTTTTATTATAGTATCATCAAAAGATGAAACCTTTTTTGATTTTGATTTGAATAACATATAAGTGATACAATTTAAGATACATATTCATAATATAATAATTAAATAAAAAAGCATATCTAACTCCTAGTAATATTATTATCATCAAACACGACTAAACCAAATTATTCAACCCAAACATCCATTTGATTAAATCAACTAGAAACAATGCAAACCATCAATGAAGAAAAGAGTAACAATAAATGTATAGAAGGTTAGGCCTTACAATATTTTTTTGAATGAGTAATTTTTGAGGTAGAAATTACAAAAAATTTCCTAATATTTACCACATGATCTCAATGATACAAAATTTTCAGGATCTTAAAGAATTATTGCTTCTAAACAACAAAATTTACGATGTGAATTCCTTAAACATAATTTATTGGTTGAAGAACACACATATTTATTTGTTAACCTTTTTGATGGGGAAGTAAAATAAAGGTCTTTTATTTCAACCATTTAAATATAGTGGCTTGTAAGACTAAACAAAAGAGTATAATCAAGCAAAGAAAATTGTGGGAATTTTGATGGGATATCAACATCATAAACCATGCATTTTGGACTCAATTTGAAAGAAAAGTTCAATGCATGGTAATGACATAATAGTATATGCTTGAAATACTATTACCAAGCCTTGCAAAATTTTATTCCAAAGTTACCCAAATATGTCTCGGTGGTTTGTGAAGAAAGGTACAACTCTTTACTTTTGCACCTTAAAAAATGAGAAACAAGATGCCAAACAATTTTTTATAATCATATTTTGCATCAGGAAGTAGATATTTTACTATTTTACTTGGAAGTCCTATTCCAACTCATTTTCTTATGTTCACAGTTGAAGATTTGTAATACCCCTTCCCTAATCAGACTCTATTTGACCTAGTTGACCATGGTTGACTTTTTAGTGGCTTACGTAGATGGGTGACACATTATGTTGTGATGTTTTTTATTTAGGTACTATGCTTTAGAGTGTGATTTAGTTGATGTGATTATGCATTATTGCTTATTGAGGAGTAGATGTGTTGGCATTTTGGATATTTTGATATGGTTTTGTCATTGATGTCAACACTTATCAACTCTGGCACTTGGAGAATTGGCAATGTTCACCGACAAGCAAGTGACTTATGCACAGTCATCGGTATCTTGTTCACCGACAGGATATATTGTTCACCGACACTTGGAATGACATGGAAAACACTTGTTTATGTCGAAGACATTGTTTGGACACTTTGTCTTGAAAGATTTGTTCATTGGTATATTCGTGTTTGCATATTTGATGTTACCGGCAAAAAGGTCCAGGATCAACATCGAGAGGCTTATCTATTCCAGATCAGCACGACACGCTATGGAGATGATTAATTAATGTTGTAAATGCATTAAGTCGACATGTTGAATTAGATATTGCATCGGATATTGTTTTACTTGTAAATTGTTTTATTGTAATATCTTTTGTAAAGCCGACCTAAACATTTTGGTCCTAGGCTTCGGTATATATGTAAGATCTTATTTGTAAGATTAATATGCGATTGGGAAAAGGATTGTAATAAGGTTTATGCGAGAATAAGCAGAGCTATACACATAGACATCATTTGAAGGTAGAAGGAAGGTTTTTATGAAGACATATCAAAACTGAACCGATACTGAATCCAGCATATGAAGATGCTATTTTAAGCAGTACATCATTATTGGATTTAACCATCCAATTGTAGTCAGTGTGACTCCTATTTGTGTTTGAGCAGTGAGCTCTAGGTGCTTGGCCTTTCTGCATGTGCAGACCCCCTATTGTATACACATACTATCTACAGTAGTATCATCTGATTGTGGGTAAGGTTTCCCACCATGGTTTTTCCCCTTACAGGTTTTCCATGTACAAATACTGGTGTTATGTGTTATGGATATTATTGTCTTTCTATTTCATGCATTAATCTTTACCAGTACTGCAATTAGCTGATAAACTGTCTACCGACATTAACTTTGGTTTACCGGTATTAAGCATTAAGTTTGGTTAATTTGTTTCTGGATTGAATTTATTAGACAACTGATTCACCCCCCCCTCTCAGTTGTCTCTGGGACCTAACAATTGGTATCAGAGCCTAGTCCTCTTTTTGTAGAAGTTTAATAGCTTGAGGAGATCCAATGTCTTCTAACTATTTCAGGAAGGACAATCCTAAACTTGATGGAACCAACTATGACATATGGAAGATCAGGATGGAGACACATCTGAATTTCATTGGAAAGGACATCTGGGGAGTTACAAAGAATGGCTATACTAATCCTACTCCCGGTCAGCCTAATCCACCAACCTTAGGAAAAGATGAAGAAAATGATTGCAAAGCAAGAGAAGCACTTTTGAGCGCACTATCAGATCAACAAATCATGGGATTATCAGATAGATCTATTACTAAAGCTATTTGGGACCATTTGGAAACATTGAATGAAGGATATTCCACAGTCAAAATTACAAAGCTTGAAAGCTTCTGAGTCAGGTATGAAAATCTGAAAATGGAAGAAGATGAAAGGAATTGTTTTGGGTATTAAATGGAAAGAGTAAATGAAATTGTTTTGGGTATTAAATGTTGTGGAGGAACCTTAAGCGAAGATGAAATTATTTTAAAAGTTTTAAGAGGATTGCTACCGACATACAAAATGAAATTTACTGCTATAAATGAGTTAAGAACAATGCCTAATACATCAGTAACTAGAGACACATTGATTGGAAAACTTTCAGCTTTTGAAATTGAGGAATTTGGTCCTATTGCTACTATAAAGACAAATTTAGCTTTTAAGGCATCAACATCATCTGCATCATCATTTGACAAGTCTGATTGGAAAGCCTTTTATGCAAGAAAATTTGAAGAAAGCAGGAGGGAAAATGAAGAACTTGAAGAACTTGAAGCACTATTTGCAAGGAAAATGCCTAAAGGTCTAGTTGGAAGTAAGTATGAAGGTAAAGCACCCTTTAAATGTTTTAAATGTAATAAGATTGGTCATATGGCTTCAAGATGCCCTGATAGACATGCAAGATTCAAAGAAGAAGCTAGAAGAACATACAAGCCTAACCCTGAATATCCGAGATACAAATTTAAGAAGAATAAAGACAAGTCTTGTTATCTTGTTGATGAAGGAGTCACTGATGATTCTGATGAGGATCCAACAAATAATGGATGGGTCTTTGTTGCTATAACAAAAGATCAACCGACACCTACTGTTCAACCGATAGAGCAGGCCCTAGTAGCTAAAATTGAAGTTAAGGATGAATGGATCATTGATTCAGGATGTTCACATCATATGACTAGTGATAAAAGTAAATTCTTGACTTTTTAGGAATATAATGGAGGTCTAGTAAGATCTGGAGATGATAAAGCTTGTTTGATTAAAGGAAAAGGTACTATATCTCTTGATGGTAAGCATAATACTGACAATGTTTACTATGTTGAAGGTTTAAAGCATAATCTTTTGAGTGTTGGTCAATTAGTTGAAAAAGGATTTCAATTACAATTCAAGAATGGGAAATGCAAAATTATGAACATAACTGGTATGGAAATTGCAACCGGTAATCAAACTAGAGGTAATATCTTTCATTTGAATAACAATGAAAAGACATGCTTGATTGCACATATTGATGAAAGTTAGCTATGGCATATGAGACTCTATCATGTAAATTTTGATTGCATTGTGAAAATCAATACAACAAAAGTAGTTAGAGATTTACCTAAGATTGTTAAACCTCACAATCCGGTATGTAAGGAATGTCAATTTGAAAAACAAGTTAGAGCATCTTGTAAAAGTATTCCAGGAAAATCCAATAATGCTCTTGACTTAATTCATACTGATTTATGTGGTCCAGCTAGAACTAAAAGCTTACAAGGTGATAGATATTTCATGCTAATCATTGATGACTATTCTAGGATGTGTTGGGTTACTTTTCTCAGAGAACAATCATAAGCGCTTGGGAAATTCAAGCTATTCAAGGTGATGGTCGAAAATGAAACCGGTAAGAAAATCAAATTTCTGAGATTAGATCAAGGAGGCAAATTTACATCCAATGAATTTAATACATTCTCTAAAGTAAATGGAATCAGAAGATAGTTATCAGCACCCCGGACACCCCAGCAGAATGGAGTTGTAGAAAGGAAAAATAGAACTATCTTGGATGCAGCTAGAAGTATGTTATCAGAAGAAAATCTACCACATGTATATTGGAGAGAGGCAGTAAGCACACCAATCTACACATTCAACAAAGTTCACATCAAAGGTGAAACTGGTAAGACCCCTCATGAACTATGGTTTGGTATTACTCCTACTCTTAAATATTTCAGAATATTTGGAAGTAAATGTTATATCAGAAGAGATGAGTATATTGTAAAATTTGATCCTAGAAGTGATGAAGGAATATTTCTTGGTTATTCATCTAAGAGAAAGGCATATAGATGTTTTAACAAGAGATTGCAGAAAATTGTTGAGAGTACAAATGTGAAAATTGATGAACAGTTTAGAGGAACTTCAAGGTATACAGACTCTAAACCGGCAACAAAGATACTAACAAATGAGCCTACATTAAACCCACCGGTACAAAATGAAGATTTAGTTACACAGGTATCATTTGAAAATTCCACTATAACTAAAGAACAACAACAAACAAAGACACCCTGGTATGTAAGATTGAACCACTCTGAAAATCAGATAATTGGGAACAAGTATCAAGGAGTTATGACAAGAGGAAGATTGACAAATGAAGAGGTATGTCTTATTTCTCAAATTGAACCAACATCAATTAATGAGGCATGTGAAGATAAACATTGGATTAAAGCTATGGAAGAAGAATTAGAACAAATTGAAAAGAATAACACATGGACATTAGTTCCCTGGTCTAAAGACAAAAATGCAATTGGAACAAAATGGGTATTCAGAAACAAACTTAATGAAGATGGTAAGGTAATTAGAAATAAAGAAAGACTAGTGTGTAAGGGATACTTGTAGAAAGAAGGAATTGACTACAATGAAACCTTTGCATCGGTAGCTAGAATTAAGGCAGTTAGATTATTCTTGGCTTTTGCAGCACACAAGAACTACAAAGTATATCAAATGGATATTAAATGTGCATTTCTGAATGGAGATCTTGAAGAAGAAGTTTACATTGAGCAACCTGATGGATTTTCTTTGATAGATAACAAAGATATGGTTTGCAGGTTAAGGAAAGCTTTGTATGGGTTGAAGCAAGCTCCAAGAGCTTGGTATGCTAGATTGGATAAATATATTTTGAAGATTGGTTTTTCTAAAGGTAATGCTGACAACAATTTATACTATAAAGTGACTAATGATGACATCTTGGTTATACAAGTTTTTGTTGATGATATAATCTTTGGAGGAGAAGATGGATTATGTAAAGACTTTTCTATTGAAATGCAACAAGAATTTGAAATGTCTATGATTGGAGAAATAAAATTCTTTTTAGGATTGCAGATTTCACAGACTGATAAAGGTATATTCTTGAGTCAATCTAAGTATTTGAAGGAGTTACTAAAGAAATTTGGGATGGAAAACTCTAAACCGATAAACACACCTATGGCTACAAATGACAAATTATCACTAAGAATCTACACTTGTTAATCTGAACAGGTACAAATCTATGATAGGAGGTCTACTGTATTTGACACAAACAAGACCTGATATTATGAATGCAGTATGTATTATTTCAATATTTCAGAGTAATCCTAAAGAAAATCATGAATCAATAGTAAAAAGGATTTTCTGGTACTTACAAGGCACTACAAATCTTGGCCTATGGTATCCTAGAGATAAAAAATTTGAATTATGTGCATACACAGATGCAAATTGGCAGGAGATGTAGATGACAAAAAAAGCACCATCGGCGGAGCATTTTTTCTTGGAAGCAGATTGATTTCTTGGATGAGTAAGAAACAAAGTTGCACATCTTTATCAACAACTGAATCAGAATATTTTGCAGTAGCAACTAACTATACACATGCATTATGGCTTAAGCAAATGTTGAAGGACATAAAGGTAAAATGCAAAGAACCTATAACTATCTATAGTGATAATACATCAGCAATTGATATATCTAAGAATCTGGTACTACATTCTAAAACTAAACATGTTTCTATCAAACTGAATTTTCTGAAAGAGAATGTTGAAGCAAAAGAAGTAAAACTAGTTTATGTGAATACTAAAGAGCAGATTGTAGATATTTTCACTAAGCCTTTGCCTAAGGAGACTTTTGAATATCTTAGAGATCAGCTTGGGGTCATACCCCCATCGGTAGAGACTTAGATAGTTGATGTTTGTCATCAACCGACAGAACTAACAGAGAAATCTTTTACTCCGACTTTGATGAGGAGAGCTACTTCTCAGGGGGAGTAGTTGGTATACTGAATAAGTTGGTATTTTGTATTTGAACTTGGTTTTTGTATTGATTTGGCATTTGATGTCAAAGGGGGAGAGATTGATATGGAAAAACATATGTTACTCCTAGAGGGAGAGATTGTTATTTTGGGAGAATTTTTGATTTCTAGTTATGATCTCTTTTGGGAGATTGTTGGTTTTTGGGTATTTGACATTTCTGTTTTGGCACTTTGATGGTTTTTCCATCTTGTGTTGCCATCAATGCCAAAGGGGGATATTGTTGGTATTTTGGATATGTTGATATGGTTTTGTCATTGATGTCAACACTTATCAACTCTGGCACTTGGAGAATTGGCAATGTTCACCGGCAAGCATGTGACTTATGCACAGTCATCGATATCTTGTTCACCGACATGATATATTGTTCACTGACACTTGGAATGACATGGAAAACACTTGGTTATGTCGAAGACATCATTTGGATACTTTGTCTTGGAATATTTGATCATTGGTATATTTGTGTTTGCATATTTGTTGTTACCGACAAATAGGTCCAAGCACCAACAAGCTTATCTATTTCGGATCAGCATGACACGCTATGGAGATGATTTATTTATGTTGTAAATGAATTAAGCTGACATGTTGAATTGAATATTGCATCGGTTATTGTTTTACTTGTAAATTGTTTTATTGTAATATCTTTTGTAAAGCCGACCTATACATTTTGGTCCTAGGCTTCGGTATATATGTAAGATCTTATTTGTAAGATCAATATGCGATTGGGAAAAGGATTATACTAAGGTATATGCGAGAATAAGTAGAGCTATACACACATACATCATTTGAAGGTAGAAGGAAGGTTTTTGTGAAGACATATCAGAACTGAACCGGTACTGAATCTAGCATATGAAGATGCTATTTTGAGTAGTACTCATTATTGGATTTAACCATCCAATTGTAGTCAGTGTGACTCCTATTTGTGTTTGAGCAGTGAGCTCTAGGCACTTGGCCTTTCTGCATGTGTAGACCCCCTATTGTATACACATACTATCTACAGTAGTATCATCTGATTGTGGGTAAGGTTTCCCACCATGGTTTTTCCCCTTACAGGGTTTCCACATACACATACTGGTGTTATGTGTTGTGGATATTATTGTCTTTTTGTTTCATACATTAATCTTTACCGATACTGCAATTAGCTGATAAACTGTCTATCGACATTAACTTTGGTTTACCGGTATAGATAGGAAATCGGAAATCATCAAAGCAATGTAAACAATAGCCTAGTTCAATCACAAAAACTCAATTGCAATGATAACAATCCTAAAAACACTCAATAAAGACATGAAAACAAGACATCAATTCAAACGCAAACCATTGCAAACTTGGATGTCTCCTTCATGTGGCTCCATTATCCTTCCTTCTCCTTCAAATAGCTTTGTTTGTGGGTCTCACCTACTAGTGCATAAGCATGATGTGAAAGCAAGTAGACAAGACGATAGCAAAAGAATACTCAAAGTGTGATTGATTCGACCAGGGATCAGGGATTCAAAAAAGTGATTAGTTGGGATTGAAGAAATTCATCCAATTTATAGACAAATTGGAGAAAACACAAAATTAGCATGAATTTGATTCGAATGGAAATTTCAAATCAAGAATGACAATTATGACAAAATTATGACAAATTTCTATGTCAAAATTGATTGATTGTCAATTATGACAAAATTATGACAAATTTCTATGTCAAAATTGATTGATTGTCAATTATGACAAAATTATGACAAATTTCTATGTCAAAATTGATTGATTGTCAATTATGACAAATTATGACAAATTGAAATGTCATTCCCATGAAATTAGGAGAAAAATAGGATAGAATTGAATTAGAAATTAGGAAAATTAGAAAATTGGAAAATAGGAATTAGGAAATTAGAAAATTAGGAAATTAGGAATTAAGTGAATTAATTAATAATTTTTCATTTATTAATTAATTCACATAGAGGGAATTTAGAAAATGAGGAAATTAAGAATTAAGTGAATTAATTAATAATTTTTCATTTATTAATTAATTCACAAAGAGGGATGAACTAGTTAGCCAATTAAATAAACATTTAATTGTGACAAGAAGACTTAGTATAAATAAATAAATTATTTAACCTAGAGGGAGAAATGACAACAAGATTAAATGAATAAATCATAAAATCCTAGAAGATGATTTAGAAACTGCAAGAATGACAATTAGGTCTTGATGAAAGATAATTAATGTTGATTTGATTTGATCATGATTTTGGCTTGATAAAAGACCAATGCTGATAAGTGATTTGATTGATAAATGCGCCAATTGACGAGGAACAATGACTAATTGATCCAAATTGACATGATTGAGAAAAATGACGATCGATGACAAATCGATCGAAAAATGACAAAATTGACAAGAAGACAAGGATCGATGACAAAATAGATTGCAAAACGACAAGATTGAAAATGACCACAATCGATGACAAATCGATCGCAAGACGACAAGATTGAAAATGACCACGATCGATGACAAATCGATCGCAAGACAACAAGATTGAAAATGACCACGATCGATGACAAATCGATTGCATGATGACAAGATTGATAAAAGGACAAAACCCTAATTAGGATTGACGATGTCCAAAATATGACAAATGAGCACGCACATTGATGCGACAAGATAAGATCGATCAAAACCATGACAAATATTGTTATTGACAAGACCAAATTTGAAAGTGAGACAAATGAAGAATGCAGAAGAATGACTCGATGCTCGCAAATGATAAAGACCAAGTGCGAATCATAGGAGAAATGTTAATGCAACGCAAAAACCCTAAAATAAGGCAATGCGTCAATGTTAAAGTACGACTCCGCAAGCGTTGACCATTTTTAGATGTCTACAACCGGCATTAAGCATTAAGTTTGGTTAAGTTGTTTTTGGATTGAATTTATTAGACAGCTGATTCACCCCCCCTATCAGTTCTCTCCGAGACCTAACAAGATGTTGATTATGCACTATTTCTTATGAATGATTAGATGTTAATTCTTCTTATGCATTGTATTTTATAGATGATGAAATGTAATTTTATTTGTGTTAGTGACCATGGACTAACACATTTACTTAATGCATGAGTTGCACTATGTATCTATCTTCTTGTATGGGATGCTAGGAGATGATTTTTCGTCACTCACTTTGGTGAGACACGGAAAGTCATGATTCTCCTTCACCGGTATGTTTACAATGCTTGTATATATATGTGTATGTGTGGTTCAGTGATGCAGGAATTGCAGGTACAAGGTACTAACTCCACCTGGCTCCAGAGGTTTGAGCATACCTAATTAACCCAATGGAAGTAGAGGAGATAGTCTTAAGGCGCTAAATATCATCCCTAGCCTTGCTCGATTGTGATCGTTGTCAGTCATTTGTCAACCCTATCGGTTCGCCAATTAGGCCACCTTTCCAATGTTGGTATGCAGGTCATGTCTTTATTTTATTTAGTTGAGTTTTGCGTGTTATGCATTTTGTGATTTTATTTAATTCTTCCAAGTGTTTCTTTATGTGAGATTAATTATTAATACCTTAGTGTTATTAATAATTAATGTATATCGTCATGCATTAATTAAATAAGGGATAAATTATAATAGGACCCTTATATATAAAAATAAATAAACCAATCTTACCAAGGAATCTAATTAAATTATTTGGTTAATGTATCATATAGTGGGTTTTATATCGTGTCATGTGTTTTTGTAAAAAGTTATTTAGACTTTAAAAAAAAAAAAAAAAAACTTGTTGAGTTTTGTGTGTAAGGAAATTTAAATTTTAATTAAAACTGAAATATATTGAATTTGGAGGAAAGTATTTCTATTTTTATTTTAGGAATAGTAATATTTTACAAAGAAAAGATTTTTGCCCTAGAAGGATATTTTAGGTAAAAATCTTTTATATTGAATTTTTTTTTTCTAGAATATGGAGTTCTGGAATTTTGGAAAATTCCATCTCTGCTGTTGATTTGGGGGTTTTTTGGCATTTTGAAAATTGGTTCTCTGCTGTGGAAGAAGTTCTTGCATTTGGAAGGATTGGGTGATCTTCTCTTGTCTTCTTCCAGGAAAGCATTTGAAGGTTGGATTCTAAATCCTTCGTTTTGTTTATTTTGGTCTTTTTGAGCATGTGTGACTAGAATTGTTTTCTTCTTTTCCTCTCTGTTTGGAAGAAATAATTGGTGGAGAAATCCTTTCTTTGGCTGGGTATTCTGGTTATCAATTTAATTTTAGTGAGCATATATGCGGTTCAATCTTTTCCTTTTTTGGTGAATTTGGGATGGGGGTTTCAAATTCTCCAATTTTGGGAGTAAAGAAAATGGTTTTTTTTTTTTTTTTTACTATGCCTAGTAAACTTTTTAATGTGACCGATGACACTGACACGACACGCCCTCCAGCTCCATGTGAATGCTTTTGACCTGGAGCTATGAACCAGTGAGGCCACAAACGGGGGACCTCATCCCCACACTTCACTTGTTCAAATCCGCGAGCACAATGACCCAGCGAAGGCACAAGGCCTTGCGAGCACAGTGGCTCAACAGGGATTTGAACCCTGGTGGCCGCTTCACCAATGAAGTGTTTTAACCACGACACTACATGTCCGAAGATAGAAAATGGTTTTGTTTACTATCCTTATACAACTATATTAGTTTTCGTTTGATTAAATTTTATTCTCTATTTTTTTTTTTTTGATAAAAGTGGAATATTCCACTAAATTTTTATTAATATATTTATTTTTTACATAGGATTCAAAGAGAATACTAGAGGAAAGAACATTGGGAAGAAAACCTTCGGTCACAGCTCATAAAATAAACCAATAGCATCTAACATATCACATATCAGTTTATACATCCTACCACATACAAAATGCGGTCACAACACATATGAGATTAGTTTTACAAAGAGGCCATATGGCAATTAGCAAATCCATTGGGTAATTATCAAAAAAAGTAGACTCCTCTGCTGCTCTCAATGGAAGAAGACAAAAGATTCCAAAGCCCTATACCAATCCCTGTGAGCCAAAACCTTATCTATATCTTTTGTTCTGTAATTCCTTTACTATACTGCAAAGCCAAGTGTCTTCATCATAACTTTCATTTAAGAATTCAAATACCATGAGCTAGTGCTTTCCAATGGAGGAGAAGAAGGAGGGGTATCAACATCAACAAGAACTACAGGAGGCACCATCTGGATAGGCAAAATTGAAGTTGGCAAAGACTGAATGACATGCATCGATTCTAAGAGAAATTGGATTCCTGAAAATAAATTGACAGCTACAGCCAAACAATCTGGTGATACATGATCTAATAGAGCTACCATAGAAAAAAAAGTATCATCATATAGGTTAGATATCAAGCCATTTCTTAAAATTGAAAGAAGTTTCCCATGCCAACCAGAAGATAATAACTAAGAACGAGATAGGAAACCACCATACTCAAAATTACCAAATTCAAAATGGTAATTAGATAATGCACTATCCAAATCATCAGTAGTGTAGAAATGGGAGTGGAAATATGCATCAAAAAGTGCCCTGACCATAGCAGAATCCAACAACACATCCATGCAGATAGTGAGAAAATGAGATGCAATATCAGCAAGAGAACAACCAGAGCTTTCCACCAGCCATCGCTTTCCCAAAACCTTACGAAAAGCCAGAGAAAAATCCAGTGAATAAACTTGAAACAAATGCCCAAGCTTTTCATCATCAAAAGCATAAGAGTCTTGGAAATCATAATGCTTGTGGGGCATCAAAATGTGATAGCCCACTGAATCCATTAAAAAGATAATGCAAAGCCAAGAGAGAGCACATGAATATAAAGAGATCAAATGCCATTATGAGAGAACAACACAACCATCAAATGACGCAACAATAAAAATTACCTCAAGCAAACTCACAACGTACGTGCTAAAATGCAACCACAAGCCACCACCTTCATAAAAAATGATGAAAATATCCACACGATACTTAAAACCACAAATGAAAAGCATGCCAAACAATAACCCAAGATATCCACACGAGCAAAAACCCCCATATGAAATGAAAAACTCAAGAAAACTACCACCGCTTGAGAAGAAAATAAATGAAACAGTAAAACTGAAAGCAAGTCATCCAGAAAGAGTACAACCATCATGCAATTGACACATGAAATTCGAGCAAACATCATGAATTAAACAAGCAAAAAACCATATGACAATAATTCTAATCATGGGGCAGGTTTGAGGTGTGCATAATATGATTATAGGATGCCCCCGCACACCACAAATCCCAACTAATTTGCAATAAAGGCAAACCTGTACCCAGACTGAGAATACACAGTAATGCAGTCATAATGAAGAAATGAAGACCCATCAACACCACAATGCTGCATGCCTAAATATAATCATCATGCAAGAAACAAGGACAATCTTCTGCAAATGAGTTAGAAACAAACAAAGACAATGTGAAAACAAAGTGAATAGCATGATTAAAAGATGCTCCCACACACCACAAGTTCCAACCAAATGCAAGAAAGGAAAAAACCCATACCCAAACTGAGATTACACACAGTAATGCATACATAATGAAGTAATGAGGACCAAAAAGACCAACACCACCACATTGAGCTACATGCATGAATATAATCACCAGGCAAGGCACAAGGCTGTGCTTCTGAAAATGAGCTAGAAACATTTAAACCGGATGAGTCCAGGTAGAGAACTAGAGGCCACCTCAACCAAACATTGGATATCCTCATCCAATGCTTTATTGGCCAAGAAGTCTGCCACCTTATTAGCTTCCCTATAACAATGTACCATAGTGAAGGAATTGAACAAATCAAGCTGAGCAAGTATCCTGTCCAACCAATACTTTAGATGCCAAGAGTGGGATGAGCAATTAGTGACCATGTAAAAAACAACCTGAGAGTCACCCTCAATGACAACATCCAAAAAATGTAACGAAAGAAGCAGATCAAGACCCGTGGATAGAGCATGAAGTTTAGCCACGTTGTTAGTTCCATAAGCAATACATTGGCATTGAGCTTTTATGATACCGACCTTGTCATCAAAGACCACAATAAAAATAGCAGATTTGCCAAGATTACCATGGGATGCTCCATCAAAGTTAAATTTGAACTTTGAAGCCAGAGGAGGCAACCAGACCACCTCTGCTCTATTAACTAAAGGTCGCGGTTTATAAATTGCCCCACTCAAAGGGAGTGATTGTAAGGCTACCTAATGTTTAGTCACCCAATTATCCCATGGTGTGAAAGTATTGTGCATACTAGAACCCTTGTAAATGAAGGCTAGGGCAGTTTTTGAAATCAACTTCTCTATACAAAAAAGCACATCTTGCAAAGGGGAAGGATGTTTCTTAAAAATCCTATTATTCCTTTCAAGCCAAATTTTCCAAATTAGAACAGAAGGAGCAATTATCCAAAGACAAGCATAAAATGAAGATGGATATAACAGGGGCCAACTCAAGAAGTTTGATCTAAGGTCCCTACTAAGAGCAAACTTCCAATTTAACTTATTAAAAATCCAATACCAACAATGATGAATAAAGGGACAATGAAGGAAGAGATGATCAACTGATTCAAGGGACCCACTGCACATGACACAAGGAAAAACCACAGTAATACCCAACCTATCTAATCTCATGCCAGTAAGAATTCTATCTTGAACAACCAACCAAGCAAATGCCCCTGCTTTGGGCAAACAGGCAGCATGCCAAAATAGCTTACATGGCAAATCATCTCTTTTAACGTTTAAAGATAAATAATTGTATCCTTCTTTGACCGAATATTCCCTTGATTTTGAATAGGTCCAAATGAGTTCATCATCCTTCATAGAGAAGAGTAATGGGCATTTCTTAAGCTCATCCACAAATGCGGACTTTACATCTTGATCCAACGGAAGCGACTCAATTGATTTCCATCTTGCCATAGGTAGGGAGCCCGAGGAATCTACAAAAAATAATCAGCCACAAAAATACCCCAGGAAGTTTTAAGGATGGACATAATGGGTGACCAATCCCTAATACTAGAAAGTGAAGGGAAGCCATTCCATACTTCATCCCAAAACCTAGCCTAATGACCATTATAGATAAGCCAGGACAATCCTAGAAAAATGACAGATCTGCACTCAACCATGAAATTCCAGATCGCAGACCCTTTGAGAAGCAAAGAAGCAGTAAAGATAGCCTCCCTAGAGCAATTATTCAGGTACTTTGCAGACAAAATATATGCCCATTTGGATGTGGCTGCTTATAAAGTTTCTGAATTAACTTAGCACCAAGAGCCAAATTCTGCTTACCTAGATCCTTAACCCCTGCACCTCCTTTGTCCCTAGGAGCACATACCCTATACCAAGCCAACAAGGGGATCCTATTTTTCTTATTCACATTATCATTCCATAAAAAAGATCTTACAATTGATCATAGGGAAACCTTAGACTTTTTAGGAGCCTTTAAAATAGATAACAGATAGATAGGAACCACATTTAAAACAACTCTAATAAGCATAATTTTACCAGAAAAAGTTAACCACTTATGAGACCAAGAAAGAATCCTGGAGGAAATAACCCCTGAAACCTGTTCCCAAAAATTATGCTTCTCTGAGCTAGTAAAAAATGGCAACCCTAAATACTTGCAAGGAAAGTGACCCACAGAGAAGCCCCAAAAGCGAGACAATTTGGACTGCACCAGAGGGGAAACATTAAGGAATTTTTTTTTTGATTTAGTCTGATTAACCTTTTGTCCAGAGAACAAAGAATAATTTGAAATGATCCTGCTAATGACTTGCACTTCCCCCATGGTAGCTTTTCCAAACAACAATGTGTCATCCGCAAATAAGCAATGAGTATGACTCATAGCCATATGAGGGATAAAAATCCCCTTCCACAAGCCACACTCCCTGGCACATGAGATAGCTCTACTAAAAGATTCAGCTAGAATAATAAACAAGAAGGGTGACAATAGATCCCCTTGCCTAAGTCCTCTAGACGAGGCAAAAAAACCACAGGGAGAACCATTCAAGATTACTGAGAACCTAGCCATACTAATACAAGCCTGAACCCATTAGACCCATTTAATTCCAAACCCAAATTTCTTAAGCACACACAATAGTGCCTACCAACTTACCCTGTCATATGCCTTCATCATATCCAACTTGAGAATCATGGCCGGAATAGACAACTGAGAGATAGAATGTAGAATCTCATAGGCCACAATGGCCCCTTCTGCCATTTCCCTACCATGGACAAAAACCCCCTGTTCACCCAAGATAATTCTAGGAATGAGCTTAGCAAGCCTTAAGGAAATAGCCTTAGTAATAATTTTGTATAAGGTGTTGCATAAAGAAATTGGGCAAAAATCCATAAAAGACTTAGGATTCTCACATTACGATATGAGAGCAATTAAATTTGAGTTAAGCTCTCTTAGCATAGTCCTATTGCACCTAGCTTCTTCTAAAACCAAACGAAGATCCTCCCAAAGAAAAGACCAACATTTTTGAAAGAACAAAGTAGTAAAACCATCAAAACCAGGAGCCTTATTAGGCGACATTGAGAAGACAACATCTTTTACTTCTTGGATGGAAAAAGTAGCCATGAGAATTACATTATCCTCATCAATTATAAGCTTAGGAATGAAAGAAGCAAAATTATCGTTAAAAATAGATGGCTCTTCTGAAAGCAAAGACTTGGAAAACTGTACACCCTCAATAAAAATCTCTGATTCTTCAGTGAAAACAACTCCATCAGGGTTTTGAATACAAGAGATCCTACAACGTTGGCGTTTCATCTTGGCTAAAGTGTGGAAGAATTTGGTATTTTGATCACCATCACTCAACCATAAATCTCTGGATTTTTGATGCCAATAGATTTCTTCTCTCGAAAGGATCTCTTCTAGTTGAGAATTCAAAGATTTATGTCTCTGAAAAGTAGTAGAATCCATGCCACAATTCACAACCTTGGCATTAAGAGCTTCAAGTTCTTCTCGAATCTTAATCTTCTCAGAAAAAATATTCTTGAAATGCAGAACATTCCATTTCTTGATTTCTTGTTTAAGATAAGAGAGTTTTTTAACAAACCGGAACATCCTAGTACCTTGAACATAAGGAGCCGCAAACCACTAGGATTGTAAGAGCAAAGAAAAGGAAGGATCATGAAACCACATTGGTTCAAACTTAAAAGAAGAATGACTAGGGGCTCTATCATCAAAGATTGATAACACAACCAGAAAATGATCTGAGCCAGCATAAGGCAAGACCGAGGCCACCACATCCACATTAGAGGAAATCCAATTGTCAGAAACTAGAAAATGGTCAAGTCTCTCAGCAATCTGCGAGAAATCTTTCCTCCTATTTGTCCAAGTAAATGACCCATTCAAAGTTTTACAATCCACCAGATCATTATTTAAAATGAAAGCAGAGAAATCCTCCAAGATACGCTTATTGGGCAGAATCCCCCCACACTTCTCATCATCTGAGGAGATGGCATTAAAGTCTCCTCCAAAAACCACAAACTATCCATGAAGGGGGGAAAGGGTGAGGGATAAGGAATCCCAAAGAGCTTTCTTACCCCCAATTGACATTGGTCCATAAACATTGAACAACCAAAGTTTAACATTCGAAACATGACTTCTAACCAAGGCCAACATCCAGAAGGGAGCATAAGCAACCAATTTTAAATCAATAGACATATCCTTCCAAAGGAAGGCCAAATCCCTAGATGCCCCCATTGAGGGGGATACACAAAAGTTCCAAGGCTTCCATTTGAAAAACAACAAATAAGCACCTTGGCAACTTAACTTAGTTTCTTGCAAAAGTAACACATCACACTTCATTAAATCCAACTGTGATTTAATGAGGCATCGTTTGTTAGGGGCATTTAAGCCCCTAACATTCTAAGACACAAAATTCTTTGCACTCGAGGGGAGGCATCCTATCCCCTCTTCTCAATTGTTAGTTCAACATTCTCCAACTTAGACTTCAAGCAACGCTTGGAAGCCACAGACCGAGTGAAATGTGGACTAAATTTAGTTTTTTTCTTACCAGACCCTGATTTTGGGCTCAAGAGTGTAGACTGAATGCCAACATCAATTTTTAACTGTGTGTAAAAGGTCTTCGACTTCCTACCCCTCTTCGCAGGAGAAGGAGATGGTAAAGAAGGGGATAAAGGAAACTAGACCAGGGGTTTATTAACCATAGGATCAAAGCCCACCTTCCCACACCCATCCCCAATTAGACCCAAAGCAACATCAACATCTTGAAATTTATTAGATAGAATATCAAAAGGATTACTAGTTGGGGGGATAAATAGAGAAGAGTTTAAATTAACTAATTCCTGATCAATTGCTTCAACTGCTTTGTCTGTAGCATCTGAGTTCAAAATAATGTTATGATAAAAAACCACTTTCTGAACTTTAGAAATTAAATCATCATCAGGAAGGAAAGATTCCATACAATTAGCCACTAGACCAACATCTATCTGAGAATTGATGAGTAGGCCATCCTTCATAGAAGAAGGGAAACCTAGCATTCTCACACCTTCCCCATCCTTCTATATAACTGAAGGATTATCACCATCAACATACAATCTTTGCAGAGGAGGGGATTTAGGCCGACTGACCCCATCAACCTTAGAAGTGTAAGGAACAAATTTTGAAGCATTTTTCCCAGGCCGAGTGACCTTATCTAAAAAAGATAAACCCCTAAGAGAAACAAAAAGACCAACATCCATGATTACAGAGGCCTTAGAAAACCACTCAAAATCATAGACAATACTCTGATGCTAGATACCATCAATTGATTTCAAATTACAGTTAGAAGGAATCACAACAAATGAAACAATCAAAACATAGATTTTTACCATAAAAACCCCATCCTTGAAAACTGAATGTGAATGGATGAATTTCTCAAATGAATCCCCTATTTTTTGTAAAATATCAAAATCCGAAAATTCATAGGGAAGGCCAGGTAACAAAAACCAAGTGGGTGTGTATTTAACAATATCTTGTGATACAGAAAAAAGAGGCTTCCAATCTTCTACAAAGATTAAATTATGTCCTACCCACAAATATGATTTTTCCAAAGCCTTTTGTTTAGCCTCCACAAAATCAAAGATAATAAAGAAACTATTTGCGGAGAGAACCTGAAAGTAAAGCATGCCATACCAGAGAGAATGAATTTCATGATGGAGCTTAGAAAGAAAAACATTATCTCTCCAAACCTAAATAAGAACTACCAAGGAATGCAAGTCCCACACTTTTTTTCAAACGGGGCGTCAGCTGTAGAGATACATGGCATTGGCAACCAAACCTTCTTCGGTGAGGAACCTTTATCTAAAGGTTTAATCCCTGTAACAGGGGCTAAAACAAATTTTGGCTGAGCCACATGAGCAGGGTTTCTCCGAGGGCTATGTTGAAGTTTTACCTGAGGGTTTTTTCCAGACCCCCTAATCCCACGTGACTTAGCATGTACAGGAATATTCTACCGCAGCCCAAAGAAACCCATGGCTGTGGGTGCCGTGGGCACTCCACAACATGGGGGCCCATAAGGGAACCCACGACTATGGGTGCCGTGGAAACTCCATAGTGTGGGGGCCCATATGGTTACCTGCGGTTGTGGGTGCCGCGACACACCCATAGCATGGGCCCCATGAACCACACCTTCCTTTCATTATGTGGGCCGACAAATAAAATAATTATTAATTTAAGTTTTTTTATTAATATATATATATATATATATGTTTATGTTTGGAATATGGAGATAGTTAATTTTGCTTTATGAATATCAGTTAATTCTTCTTTTTAAACTATCAGATTTATAAATATATATGTATAAATTAAATGTGAAATTTGGAATTGAGAAAGTATGAGTGAAATTTTAATATTGATTTGATATTATTGTAATAACGTTGGAAAATAAAAGTTCTTATTAGTAATCATAGATTAATTTAGTCAATATAGATTCAGTTGAAAAGATCTATAATTGGATTAAATAATTACCTGTTTAGACTGCGACTTGCTTTTATTCCGTAAAAGATTGCTTGGCATTTATATTGCTAGTGAAACTTGTTTTTAGTCATTTATTGGATTGGAAACTTAATGGCTTAATTTTATTTAAATGATAAAATTTTCATGCGGTTTCCCTATTGTAAATTTTCGTGTCTAGGAGGAATTAATTAATTGAAAGAGTTACCATTGGATAATAATAGTTTTTAATTATATTTTTGAATTATCTTTATAATTCCTCAAAATGGATATATGTTTAGTGTGCAAGTGAAACCTTTTTGGATATTTACTCTATAGGAGGATTTTGGTGTTTAATTTGAAAAAAAAGATGTAATTCTTGTGTTTATGTTGGTATGTTGTTGAATACGAGATGATCGTGCAAGTTAAGTAGTTAAGTTTTGATTGTGGTTTTTCTTTCTTTATTCTAGTTGTGGTCTTGTCTTGTGAATATATCAGTTTGTCTGTATCACACCTCCAGTTGGTTACACCTTGGTAGAGGGTTTGTATGACCAAGTAAGTTTCTTCAGTTTTGCTTGAACTCCCCGTGTTTGGTTGGCTTTTGTGTTTTTCCTTGGATTTATTTGGAGATTGTGTAGTGTCATAAGGAAGAGTGGCTTCTGAGTGGGGGTCGGGGCCCAAAGTGATTGCTAGGATAACCCATCGAATGTTGGATAATTAAGGGATAAACTAATAATATTTTAGAGTTTTGAGTAGTTAAAACATCAATCAAGATTAATTGTGCCCCGCTCATGGTTGAGTGCTCGTACATACTCAAGACGCAGTGGGAAGGCCTGGAATGGCAATACCAACCACCTTGTCCTCATGAAAGGTTTGTTGGGTCCGCATGAGTCTTGGATGGGGGTCAGAGGTTCAGGAGAGGTTGCCAAGATAACCTAGGATGGGGGTCGGGGCCTATGGAGGCCTACCAGGATAACCCATACCAGCTATGTGATGACACTCTTCCCTTAAGTTCACTAGTGTGTAGTCTTGTGCTGATTTTACTTGGAGCATTCTTGTGGGAGTCATATTTGTATGTTTATGCCTTTGTGAGTACCTAATGTATATATTAGACCATGTGATGCTTTATTGTGGTTTTCTTGAGGGCCTTATTACTATCTCCTAGCATGGAGGGGTGGTCCCTTTTTAGGCTACATGGTCAGGTGGTAGTGCCACTTTCCATCAAGTGTTTTGTTCATTCCTTCTTGTGAGGGATTAGGTTCATAGGTGCTCCAGTTACTCCCTTGGATTTACTCCATTCCATGTACTAGTTGGATCCTCTTTGTTCTTCTTGGATCATTTTTGCCTCTTGGACCGTATGTGGTCGGATGTATAATTTATTTACGTATGCCTTCATGGAAAGTTGTAATTTGATGTAATCATTATGTATTTCTATGAGACTTTGTGACTTAAATGCAATGTGATTATGATGGTAGATCTTGTATTTATATAAATGAAATTATTTATTAAATGCAATGATATGTGATAACTCAATGATGAACGGATAGTACCAAACTGGTACTGAGAGGGGGGGGATGAATCAGTACAGACAAAAACACAATCCTAAACCAGTTTGTCAGCAGACATTATGCTTTGGTAGACAAATAGTAACACCGATCTTAAACAGAGTACAACCAGCAAAACCCAGAATAACTGAGACAAGCATAAACCAGTTAACACTTATCTTTTCATACAATCTAATACTTCATTTCCATTTCACCCTAGTGCATGAACAGGTAATCTATCATCAAAGATATATAAACAGCTAGATCAACATGATTTACCTTCAGACACAAATCCCTTAAACCATCACATGAATAACACCACACATGACACACAAATTTTCACTTGGAAACCCAATTGGGAAAAACCATAGTGGGGATGAATACCCACAAGCTATTTTTGAACTTTTTAGAAGTCCGCTCTATTAGGAGCCTTGTCTGGTTAAAGACTGATACAATAGGTTCTGTTAGGAACCGATCCTATTAGGGATCACCCGGTTAAGGGTTAAACCCTGTTAAAGGTTACCTTATTAGAGGATTTCAAGAACTTAATGGTTTTGAGTCACCCTGTTAAAGGATTTACAGTAAGCCGGTTAAAGCTACCCTATTAAGGAATTTCCCAACTGTTGAAGTGGTTAGAGATCAACAGGTATTACAATGATCTGGTAACAACACTCAATGCCAATGTAGATCCGCTTGAGCTCCTCTTCACCTTCTGCACTTACACTCTGCAGGTATCACTTCTCTCCTCTGGTCTAGCAAGAATCACGTATCTCTTCTCTTGGATACACACACACAACTTTTTCTAGCAACCTCAGAAAGAAACACAACATCGACCTTATAGGAAATAGATAGGTCGGTAGCATAAAACCTAAACCCTAAACCTGTTAGGTTAAGAAATTCAAATGGTTCAATCCTGACCGTTGAGCACATTGCATTAAATGCAATAGTCTTGAACCAATCTGAAGACGTTCTCCATCATTTGTTTTCCACCACTTTCATGGGGTCTGATAACCCATCATGCATTTTCACCATTTATAGACTTCACACATTCCCAAGGTAGATAGGAACAATCTCCTTCATGCAAGGTCCTTCACGCGCACAAGGCTGACATGGCAACACGATCTATTCTTTGTTACAATGCTAACTCATCACACAAAGTCACCGGTTGAGCCACACAAGCTTGAAGCACTTCAACCAGAAACCCTGAAGTTGAGACTACCAATCGATAGTCATACAAAGCTTCCATGTACCGGTTCCCATAACCACATGTCGGTTTACCTTGAATAAACACATCGCTTCACTTTGGCACATATACCGGTTCACAATGTTATACTGGTTCTCACATATACCGGTTCTTGGTAACATACCAGTTCTCTCTTCTTCAACATATTGACATCTATGACAACATACAATGTCATCATGTCCTCATACTGGTTCACATAATGCCAACAATCTCCCCCTTTGGCATTGATGGCAATAGACAAAGATATCTCTCCGCTTCACTTCTTCTCCCCCAATTTCTGCAGATATCTCTCTGCTTCACTTCTTCTCCCCTAATTTCTGCAGATATCTCTCCACTTCACTTCTTCTCCCCCTTTGACAACAATGCCAAAGTGGAGGCACAAGCTTCCCTATTCCATTATGTTGCTCCCCCTGAGGAGTAGCATCCGTCAACACATCAATCCTGAAGAAAAATTTGACTATGCAATACTTGACTGATGTGGAGCATATAGTTTTAGTTTACCTCTTGAAGGGGCAACACCCCTAGTTCACCTCTTAAGTACATAAATGTAGCCTTTGGGAGAGGCTTGGTGAATATGTTTGCTAACTGCTCCATACTGGAAACATGTTCCAGTGCAATCTCTTTGTTCTGAACCTTTTCCCTCAAGAAATGATATTTAAGCTCAAAGTGCTTGGTTCTAGAATGTAAAACCGGATTCTTGGAGATGTTAATTGCACTAGTATTGTCACAAAATATACTTACCAGTTCAGTTACAGGAACTTTGAAGCCATTTAATACATGCTTCACCCAAATTGTCTGAGTGCAGTTCATGAAAGCTGCAACATACTCTGCTTCCACTATAGACTAAGAGATACAACTCTGCTTCTTACTCATCCATGAGACTAGTCTACCACCGAGAAAGAATGCACCATTGGTTGCGCTCTTCTGGTCATCCACATTACCTGCCCAATCAACATCTATGAATACTTTCAAGTTGAAATCTTTGCTATATGGATACCACAATCCATAATCAATAGTTCCCTTCAGATACCTAAGAATCCGCTTGAATGCAACCAAGTGGGATTCTCTTGGACTTTTCTAGAACCTTGCAGTAATGCCAATTGCATGTGCAATATCTGGTCTGCTATGCACTACATAAAGCAACTTACCAATCATTGATCAGTATTCCTTCTCATTAACCAATGCTGAGTCATCCTCTTTGGATAGTTTACAACCAGTCACCATCGATGTACCAATTGGTTTGCTATCTTCCATGCCAAAGGTCTTCAACACCTCTTTGACATACTTGGACTGAGTGATAAAGATTCCATCTTTCATTTGCTGAATCTGCAGTCCAATGAAGAACTTAATCTCCCTATGAGTGACATCTCAAACTCTTTCTTCATCTCATCTGTAAACTCATGACTCATCTTGTCATCTCCACCAAAGATAATGTCATCAACAAATACCTCACAGATTAGGATCTGATCTCCTTCAGACTTCAGTTAGATATTGCTATCTTCGCTTGTTCTCTCAAATCCAATCTTCACAAGATGGGAGTGCAGGCGTTCATACCATGCTCTAGGTGCCTGCTTTAGACCATATAAGACTTTATGTAGCCTACACACCATGTCACTATCTTTAGATAGGGCAAACCCATTTGGTTGCTCTATATACACCTCCTCTTCAAATACACCATTTAGGAATGCAGATTTTACATCCATTTGATATACTTTGAATCCTTTAAAAGTTGCATATGCAAGAAGCATACAAATTCCTTCCAATCTGGCTACAGGAGCAAAGGTTTCTCCATAGTCTTCTCCTTCTTCTTGGGTATATCCTTTACACACTAGTCTGGCTTTTTTTCTAATCACTGTGCCATCCTCATTTAGCTTATTTCTGAAAACCCATTTAGTACCAATGACATTTTTATGCTCCGGTCTGGGTACCAAAGACCATGTACCATTTCTCTCTATCTGGTCAAGTTCCTCTTCCATTGCCTTGAACCAGTCTTCATCTTTATGTGCCTCTTTGAATGATTTAGGCTCAAATTTAGAGATCATACATGAGTTTTCTCTGACCTTTCTTCTTGTAAGGATTCTTGCATCCTTCTCTCCTATGATCTGCTTAGGATCATGATTCAGCTTGACACACCAAGGAATGGTCTTAATAGATTCCTCTTGCTTTTCTTCTTCATCCTCATCTCCATCAGTATCAGCATCTACATCTATCGGTGTAGGAACACTGTTACTGGTACTTGGTTGACTAGCGATCGGTTCCCAGAAGGTTACAACCGGTTCATTTACCGCTTGCTCACTGCCGGTTTCCTCAGTTTTCTCAAAGGTTTCATCAACTCTTATATTGATGTTTTCCATAATTCTCTAAGTCTTATAATTGAAACACTTGAGGGCTTTGTTCTTGGTGGAATACCCTAGGAATATTCCCTCATCACATTTCGTATCAAATTTGCTCTGGTGTTCGCTCCTCTTGATGTAACATTTGCTACCAAACACTCTAAAGTAGCTAACCATAGGTGTCGTACCGGTCCAATACTCATAAGGAGTTTTATCCTTACCTTTCTTCATGAGTACCCGGTTCATTGTGTATACTACAGTGCTCACCGCTTCTCTCCAAAAGGTGTGAGCAACCTTTCCTTGAATCAACATTGTTCTTGCTGCTTCAACCACAGTCCGATTATTCCTCTCTACTAGGCCACTTTGCTGTGGATTCTGGGGGGCAGACAATTGCCTCTTGATTCCATGTTCTTCATAGTACTTGTTGAATTCACTGGAAGTGAATTCCCCTCCTTGATCAATTCTCAGGCACTTGATCCTTTTACCGCTTTCCTTCTCTACTAATGCTCTGAAATCTTTGAACTTTACAAAAGCTTCAGACTTATCTTTCAAGAATGTGATGCACATCATTCTTGAGCAGTCATCAGTGAGGATCATGAAGTACCTATCACCCTACACACTCCTAGTTTTCATAGGACCACACAAATCAGTATGCACAAGATCAAGCAAATTGTCAGCAGTGAAAGGTTTACCTTTAAAAGTTGAGGAAGATATTTTCCCCAGTTGACACTCTCTGCATAAGGTATTTTCTGGTTTTCTCAGCACCGACAACCCTCTAACTACCTTGATCTTGTTGGACTTCAAAATGTTATCAAAGTTTACATGGTAGAGTCTCCTATGCCATATCCAACTATCATCGAATTTAGCCATAAGATATGTACTTATATTTGCATTCAGTTGAAATAGGTTTCCTTTGGTCTGCATACCAGTGGCCACCAATTCACCATTCTTTACTTTGATTCTGCACACTCCATTCTTGAATTCCAGAGTGAGACCACTATCATTCAGTTGGGCAACACTCAGAAGGTTGTGTCTGAGACCATCAACCCAATACACATTGTCAACACTACTCTATCCATTCAGAGAGATGGACCCTTTGCCTTTGACCATACATGGTGCATCATTACCAAAGCAAACCACACCACCATCATACTCTTTCAAGGATAGAAACTTGCTCCAGTCACCAGTCATATGGTGAGAATAGCCACTGTCAATAATCCACTCATTGGAATTATCAAAGCAGGAGACAAGAGTCTTCTTGTCTGACACATCTTCCTTGACAACAACAAACACAATATCTTCATTTTCTTCATCTTTCAATTCCTCATTTATGACACCTTCATCAACTGCCACAAAATAGTTTCTCCAGTTTCCTCCTTTGAATTTCTTGAACCTTTTCGGTTTGTCCTTGTTGTCACCATTAGGAGAGTTTACAACAATATGTCCTATTTGGTTACAAGAAAAGCATTTCAAAGGGAGCTTACCTCTGTATTTACCAGTTCCTTTAGGAAGTTTCTTGGCAAGAAGAGCTTCAAATGCCATCAGAATCTCCTCATCATACATTTCTCTACTCTGTCTTGGTTCACCACTAGTGCTAGCTTCTTTTCATTTTTTGGATGGTACAATAGAAGCTTTAAAAGCTGATTCAGTCTTTTGAACACTGCCATCAAAACTATTTAGCTCATAGGCTGTCAACTTTGCAATGATGGAGTCTAGGGATACCTTAGTCTTGTCTATTGATCTCAACTCTTGAATAGCAGCAACCCTTGTTGCATAGACTTGTAATAAGGGTCTTAGAACTTTGCTTACCATAGTGGAATCTTCCATTTTACCACCTGCACTCTTGATATCTCCGACAATAGTTTTGATTCCTATTCCATACTGTTGAATGGTCTCACCTTCAACCATCTGCATGTCTTCAAACTTCCCTCTAAGGCTTTCTTCCTTAGCTTGTTTTACATGCTCATCACCGCCATAGATATTTTCAAGAGTATCCCATACTTCTTTGGGATTTACTTTATCTTGGACATCAATAAACTCAATGTCAGATAAACTACTAATTAGGGCTTCCATGACTTGCCCATTCTCCTGCATCTCTCTCATTTGGTCATTGGTGAGAGTACCGGTAGGGGCAACATAAGCATTCTCAACATAGCTCTAGTGTTGAGCACCCGTGCTTCTGATGTATATCTTCATTCTGTCTTTCCATATACTGAAATTATCTCTGTTGAACTTTGGACCTTCCCTCTTCATCATTAGACTGGGATCTTTTCCTCAAGTGGTTAAGCTTATAACATAGAGGACTTGGAGGACACTCTGATACCAATTGATAACTCAATGATGAATGGATAGTACCAAACCGATACTGAGAGGGGGGGGGTGAATCAGTACAGACAAAAACACAATCCTAAACCGGTTTGTTAGCAAACACTGTGCTTTGGCAGACAAACAGTAACACCGGTCTTAAATAGAGTAAAACCAGCAAAACCCAGAATAACTGAGACAAGCATAAACCGGTTAACACTTATCTTTTCATACAATCTAATACTTCATTTCCATTTCACCCTAGTGCATGAGCAGGTAATCTATCATCAAAGATATATAAATAGCTAGATCAACATGATTTACCTTCAGACACAAATCACTTAAACCATCACATGAATAACACCACACATGACACACAGATTTTTCACGTGGAAACCCAACTGGGAAGAACCATGGTGGGGATGAATACCCACATGCTATTTTTGAACTCTTTAGAAGTCCGCTCTATTAAGAGTCTTGTACAGTTAAAGACTGATAAAATAGGTTCTGTTAGGAACTGATCCTGTTAGGGATCACCTGGTTAAGGGATGGCTAGAATAACCAGTTAAGGGTTAAACCCTATTAAAGGTTACCTTGTTAGAGGATTTCAAGAACTCAATGGTTTTGAGTCACCCTGTTAAAAGATTTACAGTAAGCCGGTTAAAGCTACCCTGTTAAGGGATTTCCCAACTGTTGAAGTGGTTAGAGATCAATAGGTATTACAATGATCTGGTAACAACACTCAATGCCAATACAGATCCATTTTAGCTCCTCTTCACCTTTTGCACTTACACTTTGTAGGTATCACTTCTCTCCTCTGCTTTGGCAAGAATCACGTATCTCTTCTCTTGGATACACACACACAAATTTTTCCAGCAACCTCAGAAAGAAACACAACATCAACCTTATAGGAAATAGATAGGTCGGTAGTATAAAACCTAAACCCTAAACCTATTAGGTTAATCAATTCAAATGGTTCAATCCTGACCGTTGAGCACATTGCATTAAATGCAACAGTCTTGAACCAATCTCAAGGCGTTCTCCATTGTTTGTTTTCCACCGCTTTCATGGGGGCTGATAACCCATCACACATTTTCACTGTTTACAAACTTCACACATTCCCGAGGTAGATAGGAACAATCTCCTTCATGCAAGATCCTTCACGCGCACAAGGCTGACATGGCAACACAATCTGTTCTTCGTTACAATGGTAACTCATCACACAAAGTCACCGGTTGAGTCACATAGGCTTGAAGCACTTCAACCGTAAACCTTGAAGTTGAGACTACCAACTAATAGTCATACAAAGCTTCCATGTACCGGTTCCCATAACCACATGTCGGTTTACCTTGAACAAACACACCGCTTCACTTTGGCACATATACCGGTTCACAATGTTATACCGGTTCTCACATATACCTATTCTTGGTAACATACTAGTTCTCTCTTCTTCAACATATTGACATCAATGACAACATACACTGTCATCATGTCCTCATACTGGTTCACATAATGCCAACAATATGGACTATAAGGTTTATAGCTTTAGAAATGTAATGTAACTTAACATAGTTGTATGAATTCAATCATGCTTATTGTAGTCTCTTAATGAAACCTATTGCTATGTTCATGTCGTAATCATTCTATCATGAGTTGGTTTAATCAACCTTATTGTTAATTAGTTTAATTAAGTAATCTTAGTTGAAAACCCTTTAGGAGTTTATGGTTAAGTCTTCCGCTTGTGCAAATTTATAATGCAATGTTTATCTTGTATGTTTATGCGTTTGGTATTGTTAAAAAAATATTTTACACTCTTTTTGAGTGTTTGTGGTTGAATCCTTTAGGGTTTCTTGGCGGGGCATTACAAGATTGGTTAGAGAGATGGTTCCAAATTTAGTAGGAAACTAGATGAAATCAAATTATTAAATCTTTAATTGTAGTAGCAAGTACCTCTCACTAGCTGACAAAATTTAGGTCATTAATCGGATCTTTTTGGCCTCCGTGTTTACTATTCTTCCTGTTGGATGCCTTCCCAGAAAGGGTATGAGGACCTTAATAGAATTATTCGTTAGTTTCTATAGACTAATTGGGAAGGTAAAATGGGCTTTAGTTCTGCTTCTTGGTGTCATTGTAGTCAACCAAAGCATAGAGCATAGAGGGGGGTTGGGTCTTTTGGATCCTAGGACTCAAGGGATTTGTTTGTTTGCCAAGTGGATAATAAGAGTTGTTTCAGATGATGAATAGTGAAAAATACTGGTAAGAAATAGAATAGCCCTTGTTGATATGAATAATAAATGGTATTTAGTGGGTTGGATGGACAAGATCTTGCTTGCTCCCTTTTTCCATATTAAAGATTCCTTTCCTTTGTAGTCTATCTAGAAGGCTTGGAAACTTGTATACAATTGTTTGAATTGGAGAAAAAATTCATTACGACATGGTTTCAGTTTCTCCAATTCTACTATTTGGTGGAATCAAGTTTTGCAATATCACATGCAACGACTGGCTGTAGTTTTTCCTAAACATGCTAATTATCTATTTAAACAAGGAGTGAAACACTTCAATGAACTTTGGGATTTTAGGACTTTGGATTGGATCAACTGGAAATGTTCAAAAAATGCTTTTAATTTAAATAACAAATCCAAGGGGTTTCTGATTTTTGTTAAGTCTTTGGTTCCTATGGATCTCTTGATGAAGCTATGTACTACATTACAACAGTGTTTTCAGAGACTGGTTATGGCTGGAAAAATTTCCTATAAAAATATTTATCTACAAATTTTGCCTTCAATGAGATTAAACCCAATACTTAACATTAAGTGGAATTGCAGATTTCAAGAAAGGACATGGAGAAGGTTGAGCAGTCAGATTTGGCTTTCTAAGGTTGAAGCTAATGCTCAAATTTTGTCATGGAAAATTTTACATCATAGACTGCCAGTAGGAGATAAATTTAAATCTCTAAGGTTGTATTCAACTAAATGCCCATTTTGTCAATAGAGAGAAGACTTGAAACATGTTTTTTGGGGCTATTTTAGAGTTAGAAAGAAATGGAATTTCATATTTAATTACTTTCCAACTGTTTTTCATCATGCTTTGAAATGGAAGGAAGCCTTTTTTGGTATTGGTCTTTGTAAGAATGTGATTGCAGACTTTATGAGATAGTGCATTTTGTTATATAAGTGGAAAAGTAGATGCCAAACAATTTTTTCTTATCACATTTTGCATTAGGAAGTAGATATTTAACGTTTTACTTGAAAGTCCTTTTCCAACTCATTTTCTCATGTTCATAGCTAAAGATTGGTCAGAGATATGTGGTAGATTTAGTAGGCAGTTGGATGAGATCAAATATCAATTTTTGTAGCCTCATGAAGGAGAGATCAAATGTGCAAGTCAGCTACATAAGTTTCTCAAGTTTCAAGATTGAATATTTTTCATGTATTTACTTATGTAATATCCCTACCAATCACTTTTTTGTTGTTGGTCATACCTAGCAGTGTTGTCATGTATATGGTGGTAAAGTTTTTATATCTGTTGTTTTGGTTAGAGATATGTTTAGATCATCTAGGCGTGAAATTTCAGGTTTTGTAAGTCATTGATTCTAGTTGTTACATGTGGGTTATAGTTTGATATTCTAATCTTATTCTTTCTGGGCAGTCATTTCTTAGACTTCTATTTATTTTCCTTGTAATAATTTTGCTTTGATCAATATAATTTTTTTGTTTGTTTGTTAGGGAACATAATGTTTTCGTTTTGATGAGCCAAGAAAATTTCAAAGATGTTACATTGGTTGAAGGAGAAAGAAACTGGAATGAGTTTTATGTTGAACACTTTCAGATGTTGAGAGGGGGGAGGGTGAATCAACATAAATTAATACTTAACCAATTTAACCATTTAGTTATCATTTAGGGATTCACATTGAGTTAATTTAGCTAGAAGATATGCTTTTGGGCCAACTAGTAAAGTGTTACATGACTTATCTACATGTTACCTTGTTTTTGACTTTGGAGGTTGTGTGCTAGCATGTGAATTTTTTGAGATAACTTAGAAATATGTGATATGATTCTTTTAAGTCCTCTCTATCTCCTAAATTAGTCAACCTTTACCACAATTGTATTTTGGTGGCCATCTTGATAGGACCTATGTTTGTCCCTTGCTCTAGCTAACCTAATTGATATTTGCAATGAGAGGATTGTATATATAGAAGATCAAATCAATGATAATGGTTTGGATGAGTGTGTGAATCAATGAATGTGTTGCGCTTACATGATGATATCATTTACAAAGTCAATGATGTGAAGTTAAGGTAGAAGAGTGGTGATTTTTCTGAAGTTGGTCACTTGAGATAGAGATTCAAGGGTAGATTCATACTTGGAGATTGTTGGAGGCAATGTTCCTAAAGGCCTATTTGTCTTGATTCATATATTCATGTACCTTACTTGAAGATAATGAGTCTCTCTAGAAAGTCCTATATCTTGTCTTGAGGCAATGCATCTTAGCTTGCAAGTCCTTTGTATCTTTCCCTGGAGTACTGCACCTCAACCTACAAGTCCTTCAAGGAGTAGTGAGATTCCTTATAAGTGAGCCTAAAAAAATATTATAATCACATTCATATATTGTGAGTTGACTCTCATTGTTGTTTTTTTCTATTTGGGTTTTCCATGCAAATCTAGTGTTTTGTTGTTCACAGTGTTCATTGTTTTATCTTTCATTGTTGCTGATAAGATTAAGGTTAAGTTGGCATTGATTTGTGGAATTAAGTGTTTTATCAATACTAATTCACACCCCTTCTCATTCTTTGGGTGTGTTTAATAATTTGTATTAGAGCTAAGTTCATCTAGAAGAAAGTTAACCACTTAAGGAAGGTCTAGGATGGCACAAGATGAATCTTACAAGATACCCAAGTTTGATGGTATCATATTAAGATGATGATTAGATGCTTTGAGATGATAAATATTAAGATGAGGATTAGAAGCATTGTAATATAATGAAGATGTTTATGTTATTACAAAATGCTGGTTACCTTTCTTATTTGCTCACGAGTGAGAAACTGATGTTTTTGGGACGTTTTGGTCCTTAGAAGTTTGATGAAGTATGTTGTTGTATAGGAATGCATGTTGAAGATAGGTTGGAAGAATACTCTATATTCCTCTACATTTCATGATTTGGGCTTATAGATTTAAGCATAACATGTATGCTCTATGGACATTGCACTCCTATCTTTTCAAGTCCCTGGTGTTGCAACTGACGTGGTTGGTAATTATAGTTTGCTGACATTCGAGTTGTTTGTCAGAATTGATCCAGGAAATTATTTAAATTTATTTGTGTTGATTATTCAAGTGTTGCGGCATGGAGAACATTCTTAAAATATTTCTATTGTGTCCCAGTTCAAGTTTCAGGTGCTGATTTTGTTTATAAGTGTATTGGTGAAGGGAAATTAGGGTTTCAATAATTAGGATAGTAAAACCACAGATTTCACAAGATCAACCATTACATTGAAATAAAAGGGACAACACATGAAAGGGAAAGAGAGCATGACTATACTGGCCTACTAAGATTTTGTGCTTATTATGAGTCTATGAATTTTTTTTTGAAATACCAAATTACAAAGCAAAGGCTTAGTTTAGAAAGAAATTTGAATATTGAAAACATGTCATTGGTGTGTGCATAAAGTGTAACATTGATCTAAGTGTATGTCCCCACGTTAAAGCAATTGCGTATGCCTTATCGGGAGCAATTGTTTTAAGGTAGCATACATCCAAAAGACAAGCATGTTACCACAATGAGTGAAATCTATGAAAAGTGATATGCAGACTAACATGTAAAACACTTAAACTAAATGCAAAACATTAAAAAAATATATACCTTCACACTTCATGGATTAAGCTTGAAATGGATGCACCCTTGTCCATTTGATTTTCTCATGTAGGAATGTATTTGGATTCTCTCCAATAACACAACGATAGGCTTAATTTGATCTAGGGGATGATAGGTTCAAATGGATTTGTGGATGTAATTTGACATAATGGTGTTATGAGTGATGGATTTGGTGATCATATGAGCATGATAAGGATGAAAAATGGAGTGGATATTATGATAAAACAATTAGCATATGAATACAAAATGAAGTCGATGATTTGTGAAGGGAGGAGAATCCAATTTATAAATTTTTGAATTTGAAATGGACAGTTGACATTGTGAGTTGATGAAGGGATATGATTGAGTTAGAGGAGATGATGCGGCTTGGTTCATAGCCTTGTGACATGTGTCATAAGGTAAAGAGTCTTGGGAAGAACACTTGTCATGGGGAAGAGGGCAAGGTGTGCTCACACATGTGTGAGCACATTGTGGGAAGAACATGAGGATGGCAAGTGGAAACACTTTTGGAAAAGTGTTAGAGGCATAAGATAGAGGAGGATGAGATGTGGATGAAAGAGGAAAGTGTTGTGTGACTCTTATGGGGAAAAGAATTCCCACAATTCTGTGAGCACCCAAAGGTCAAAGGTGAGGTGGAGATGGAAATGAATTGTGCATGCAAGTAAATTTAAGAGGGGAAGTCACATGTGGACTTGAGAGATGTAAAGGAATTTTAAGTTGGGGAAAATAGTCAATGAAGATTAGGCCTAGCTTAATTAGCTTGATGAAGGGGATTAATAGGAGGATTTGTAGGAATCAAGAAATTAGATAATTAGTAGTAAATTAATTAACTAATTGGGATTCACAAAAATATTGAAGAATTTGGTTAAGGTTATAAATTTAAATCAAATTTTAGAAGAATGGGGGATTATATAATTAATTGATAAATTAATTATATGGTTGGGGAGGTAAAATTAATTGAATATAATTTAATTAATTTCCAGAAGAATAAAGGGCTAACATAATTAATAAAATTCATTATGCGAGGAGGGATAATTAATAATTAATTAATTTTAGGTGCCTACATTTTGCCCCTATTTTACATGGCAGCAATAAGTTGGAGATGGATCAACAAGGAAAATGAGCCGTTGTAGGTAGATTGTGGATAAGGGACTCCCCATCAAGGATTTGGTTGAAAAATTTGAATTTTGTGGGGAAACTATTGAAAGGAAGGAAAATGGAAGAAATAGAAAATGTAGATTGAAATGAAGAATACGACAAAGGCACGACCCAAGGAGAAGGAAAATGTAGCAACAACATGGGCTGGAAGAGTAGATGAAGGACATATATAGGCCATGAGGGGCCCATAAGAGTGTAATTTGTGCACACCCAAGTAACAAGCAAAGGAGCCCTTAGAGTGAAAGTGACGAGCATGATGCCTATTGATGCAGAGAGTCTTGGAGCTTTTCCTATTCACCTTCTTGATTGACTTATGTTACTGAACCCTTCAACTACTCAAGCCCATCCAATGGAACTTAGTAGGGGTTTTTCTATTGAGACCTCCAAGGTCTGTACCACTTTGGCTTGCCTCCAAGGTATAGCCACTGATCTTAGACAATCAACTCCTCCTATTGATGTTGCCACCTCAATCTCTACACACCACTCATAGGGCTCCAACAACTCCTACAAGGATCCAACACAACAACTCCTACAATGGGTTCAATATGCATTTAGATAGTTCCTTTGAAGTATTTTAGGGGTTTTTAGCACCTTTGGTCCCATCACCAAGCTTTTCCATCCTCACTTTGACTCTACTGGTTACAAATAGGCCTAATTCAATTAGCCCTCCTATACCAGTTTTTAGGTCTTAGTTTACAAACTTCCCAAACATGGCCACAAATAAATTATTGTTTTGGATACCATTTTTAGGGTTACATACAATACTAAATAATTGCATTTGGGTTTTCTGTACGCTTGTGGGAACCAAAACTGCCCCATTTTCAAGGGTTTAGGCCTACCCGGGTGTCTAGGAAAAATGTCTTTGGAAAGATTCACCAGTTAGATCACCTACTCAAATAAATTGAGGATTATTGAAGGGTGTTCATAGGGCTTTCAAACGATGGGTCCATTTCCCTGCAACCAATCCACACGTGCTCAAAATTTGCACATCTTCTGTTGTCCTAACTTACTAACTCTCAGTAGTGAGCCTAGGGATTCATTGTAGCTCCTCCACCAAGGCCCACAAAAAAACAAAGCCTACTCTAAAATTTTACTCAGGTTCCATCAATGGATGCTCAGGTTAGAGCCATTTTACTCTTAAACCCTACTTTACAAGGGTTTTACACCTAGTTACAAAGAATGAATGATATCTCTGCAACTAAAGACAATCAGTCCTGATAATCAAACTTATTGGAAAGTAAATTCAATTAACTCTCATGCCCTGCAATGCGATCCTTCTGTCAAGTCCGTACTAGACCATACCAAGGCAACAAAAATGAAGAAAACTGTTAAAATGGTGAACAAAACAAGATTTCTTGAAAACACAAAACTTGTTCTTGCATTCTAGATTATCCAACCCGTACAATGAAGTATATTTTGGCTTATATGCTGATTGTTTAGTTGGTTCAACCAAATTTCAACGCCATCATCCAAAAATGCAACTTTTGCAAAAATTGCAAAATTTTGCTCAACAACTTTTACATCTTTTTGACTCCTTGGTTGCAACTTTGCACTCAAGTGCTTTCTGAGGCTCCTAAAGGCCCTCATGTATCGTAGAATACCTAAAAACAATAAAATATACCCCTATTACATGTTGATAATGATCTAGAGTACTGCTACTGTGATCAACCTTAGCATTACAACTTCTTAGGCTGATAACATCCTGAATACAAATGACACAATCAATAACTTGGACAACTCAACCATGGATCTACTGAGTCCCAAATGGTTGGTCCATTATTACATCATAAAAGACAACACACAAAACTTAGAATAAAAAAAAATTGCATGCTTGGAGTGTTAGGTGCCCTGCACCATACTCCCTTGGGACAAAGAATTCAAGTCCCTTGAGTTATGAGGTCTGCAATCTCCACTCCATGCTGAAGTATATCTGATTTTGACATCCACATAGCATCTAAATTAGGTAACCCTTCCCACTTGACAAGATAATTCTTGTAGACTCCTTTCCTTGTCTTCTTTACTACCTTGGTGTCCAAGATACTTTCCAACTTGACCAGTTGGCTAGGTGGCAAATTCCTCACCCAATCTTCATTTACCTGTGATGATATGTCCAACTGATTTGTTTGCGACTCCCCCTTGTATGGATAGAGATCACATACATTAAATATAGGAGAAATACCCAAGGTGGGAGGGAGTTCAACTTCATATGCATTCTATCCATATTTGTGCACCTCCTCGAGAGGTCCAATCTTCTTCATTAATAGCTTGGTAGACTGCCTTTTTGGAAGTCTCTCCTTCCTAAGGTATGTTAATACCAAGTCTCCAACTTTAAATTGCACATTCCTTCTTTTTTATCAGTATTCACCTTATACTGCCTAAATTTTTGTTTTAAGGTCTGCCTTACCTTATCATTGACTTCTTTGATACCTTGTACAAAGGTCTCACCTTGTGCACTCTTGGGTGCCATAGAACTAAGATCTCTAAACTCTAATATTCCCCTAGGATGAAATCCATACACTATCTCAAAGGGAATTTTACCTGTGCTTCGGTTCACTGAGTCATTGTATGCATAATCTGCCTGACTGAGTACTAAATCCCAAGTCTACCCATGTTGTTTTGTATGACATCTTAGCAAGTTACCCAATGATCTATTGACTACCTCTGTTTGACCATCTCATTGAGGATGATAGGTAGATGAAAAGGATAACTTGGTGCCCAAATTTCTCCAAAGTGTCCTCCAAAAGTGGCTTAGAAACTTCACATCTATGTCACTAACAATGTTGATTGGAAGACCATGAATTATGACTATCTCTTTGAAGAAGAGGCTTTCAATATAGGTGGAATCATTGGTGCTCTTGTAAGGGATGAAATGTGCCATTTTTCTAAACCTATCTACCACCACATACACACTATCAAATCCCCTTGGAGTTCTTGGCAAGCCTAACACAAAATCCATGCTCAAACATTCCCAAGGCCTCTGAGGTATGACCAAGGGTTGATAGAGACTTGCATTAATTGATGATACTTTTGCTCTTTGGAAGATTGTACATTTCTCTACAAGCCTTCTCACTTCTGATTGCAACTTGGGCCAATAGTAAAACCTACCAATCTGCTCCAAAGTCTTATCTATGCCAAAATGACCTCCGAGACCTCCTTAATGCTTTTCTTGGATAATATTTTGTCTCATAGAATATTGGGGTATGCAAAGAAGATGTCCTTTGAACAAAAAACCCTCTTGTATCATATATTTTGAATAAGAGACATGAGTGGTGTTAGAGAAATCAAAACAAACACTATATATCTCTGCAAAATCCTTATCATCCCTGTAGAGGTCTTTTAACTCACTCAAACCCACACTTTGCAATTGTATCTCCTACATAGTCATGACTCTCCTACTTAATGCATCAACTAACTTGTTTGTTGTGCCCTTCTTGTGTTTGATAGTGAAGGTGTAGGATTGTAGGTATTCAACCCACTTTAGGTGTCTCTGGTTCAACTTCTCTTGCCCATTGAGCAAACTAAGGGCATGATTGTCAGTGAAAACTACAAATTCTTTGGGCAGCAAGTAATAAAGCCACTTCTTCAATGCTTATACCATTGCATACAATTCCAAGTCATATGTGGAGTACCTTTTCTTAGCTTCATTTAACTTCTCTGAGAAGAAGGCTAAAGGATGACCCTCTTGGCTTAAAACTGCCCCTATTGCCCTTTGGCTAGCATCACATTCTACTGTAAACAACTGATTGAAATCAGGAAATCTAAGGGTTGGAAGCTCTGCTATCTTATCTTTCAATAATTCAAATCCCTTATTGGCTTCCTCTGTCCACTTAAAATGACATTTAACCCCTCCTTTGATGGTGTTGAGTATAGGAGCACAAACATGGCTAAAGTTTCTCACAAACTTCCTATAAAAATATGTCATTCCATGAAAAATCCTAAAATCACTTATTCCCCTAGGTGTAGGCCAATTAAGTATTGCTTCTACCTTACTTGGATCCATCTTTAAACATCCTCGAGAAATAACAAAACCAAGGTAAACTAGCTCTATTTTCAAGAACTCACATTTTTCAAGGTTGATTTTGAGTTGAGCCTCCGACAACTTCTTCAAGACCATCTCCACATGCTTAAGGTGTTCCTCCTTGGACCTGCTGAAGATCAAAATGTCATCAAGATACACAATAAAAAATTTACCAATAAACTCAACTAAGACTTCATTCATGAGCCTTTGGAATGTACTAGATGCATTGGTGAGACCAAATGGCATCACCAACCACTCATATAGGCCTGCATTGGTTCTAAAGGCCATCTTCCATTCATCACCAGGTTTGATTGTTATCTGATGATAACCAGAATTCAAGTCCACCTTTGTGAAGTAGCTTGCTCTACCTAGATTGTCCAATAGGTCTTCAATCCTTGGCATGGGAAACTGGTACCTTATAGTGATATTATTGATTGCTCTTGAGTCAGTGCAAATCCTTCATTTTTCTCCCTTTTTAGGCACTAATAAAGTAGGTACAACACATGGACTCAAACTGTTCTTGATAAACCCTTTGTCTAAGAGTTCTTGCACTTGTTTGGCGATCTCTTCATTTTGACTAGGTGTCATTTTATAGGCCACTTTGTTAGGCAGATTTGCCCTTGGTATCAAGTCTATTTGATGATTTATATCTCTCATTGGAGGCAAGGAATTGGGCATATCATCTCCTACAACTTTTGCATATTGTTTTAGTAAACCTTGCACTTCTTGAGGCACTTCACTCTTTGGATCTGCCTTAGCTTCGTCTTTAGGCTTCAACACTATAGCATGACCTTGATGACCTTCTTGCTTTAACACTTTGAGAAACTCTTTACCTCTCATCAGAATCACACTTGATCCTATTTTATTTTCCTCTTTCAGATCAGGTAATGGATCCATTTGATACTTCTTTCCATTCTTGGTGATGAGATAGTTGTTCTTTTCTCCATCATGACTAGCTCTCACATCATATTGCCATGAACAACCCAATAACAAATGACGAGCATCCATAGGCAATATGTCACATAGTATTTTGTCTTTATACTCACCAATTTCAAATTCCACCCATGCTTGTTCATCAACTAAGACTTGTTGACCCCGGTTGAGCCATGATACCTTGTAAGGAGTGAGATGAGGTAACCTTTTCAGGTTGAGTTTATCCACCATTTCAACTAAGACAATATTCTCTATGGAACTTGAATCCACAATCACCTTACAAATTTTCCCATGTGACTTACAAGTGGTCCTAAACAAACTTTTCCTCTATGGTGGCTCTTGAGCTTGGGGTATCTTGAGAATTGTTCTTCTCATCATTAAGTTTTCCCCATCTGTCATTGGCCCTTCCTTGCTGATTGGAGAGGTCTCACTTTGAGTGTCTACCTCTTGCACAAATTGAGTCTTTCTTTCACCCATGTATGAGCTTGTTGAACTTGAGGATTTTCCTGGGTACCCACTAGTGGTATGTCCAACTTGATTGCAGTGATAACACCTATCGATGAAGACTGTATTTCCTCTTCTTGAGCTTCCAAACCTGCCCCTAAAATTGCTTCTTCCTCTAAAGGATCCTCTAAATATTCCTCTTTGTGAGTCCCCACTACCTTCTTGGCTTTGCTGCTTTTCATTTATTGGTGTATGTTGCCCTCTACCAAAGGTTCCTCTACCTCTGAAATTCTTACCACCCCTATGTTTCTGATTTTTTTCACTTCTCCTCTTGATATTTTCCTCTGCCGTTAAGGCCAACTAAAAACACTTATGAACAATGTCTGGTGTGAGGATACTTATTTCATCTTGTAGGTTTTGTCTAAGGCCATTCATGTACCTGGCCAATTTCTTCACTTCATTCTCATGCTTCCTAGCCCTCAAATTGAGTTTGTGGAACTCCTCAGTGTATGCATTGACATCTAACTCCCTTTGTTTCAAATTTTGTAGTCTCTTGTGGATTTGAACTTCATAATCCCCTGGTAGGAATTGAGCCTTAAGCCTTATCTTCATATGCTCCCATGAAGTTATCTTCTTCTTACCTTCTTGTATCCTTTGTTCTTGCATCATTTTCCACCAAACTAATTCTGATCCTCTCAATATTGATTTGGCCACATTTACTCTTTTCTCCTCTACTACCTCCTTATAATCAAAGTGATTATTTAGAGCCTCTATCTAGTCTAGCAACTCTTCTCCATTAAGATTTCCTCCATAGGTGGGTAATCCATCCAAGTTGTCTTTGGAGATGGATTTGATTGCATCCAAGAATAGCATTTGGTCTTGAGGCATTGCTATTGCTACTTGTTCCTCTCCATCTTCCACTTCTTCATCTGTCTCATCTCCTTATTCTATCTTAACCTTTCCCTTCTCCTTCTAAACATCTCTGGTTCCTTTACTTCCTTCTGCATCCTTCAATCCTTCTATCATCTCTGCCACCATCTGCCGAATGGCTTCTGGAGTCATAGACTTTGGAGGCATTGACCTTTCTTCTGATTCTTCATAGTTTGACATACAACAGATCTTTCAAAGGGTGGCTCTGATACCACTCTAATGCAGAGAGTCTTGGAGCTTTTCCTATTCACCCTCTTGATTGACTTGTCTTACTCAACCCTTCAACTAATCAAGCCCATCC
Organism: Cryptomeria japonica; assembly: GCF_030272615.1. NCBI lineage: Eukaryota > Viridiplantae > Streptophyta > Pinopsida > Cupressales > Cupressaceae > Cryptomeria > Cryptomeria japonica. The sequence continues at coordinate 215,277,788 of NC_081408.1, read as the reverse complement.
AATGGAACTTAGTAGGGGTTTTTATATTTAGACCTCCAAGGTATATCCATTGATCTTAGACAATCAACTCCTCTTATTGAGTTTGCCACCTCAATCTCTACACACCACTCCAAGGGCTTCAACAACTCCTGCAAGGATCACAACACACCAACTCCTAAAATGGGTTCAATATGCATTTAAATAGTGCCTTTGAAGTATTTTAGGGATTTTTAGCACCTTTGGTCCCATCACCAAGCTTTTCCATCTTCACTTTGACTCTACCGATTACAAATAGGCCTAATTCAATTAGCCCTCCTATATCGGTTTTCAGGGCTTAGTTTACAAACTTCCCAAACAAGGCCAAAAATAAATTATAGTTTTGGATACCCTTTTTAGGGTTACATAAAATACTAAATAATTACATCTGGGTTTTCTATACACTTGTGGGAACCAAAATTGCCCTATTTTCAAGGGTTTAGGCCTACCCAAGTGTCTAGGAAAAATGTCTTTGGAAAGATTCACCAGTTAGATCACCTACTCAAATAAACTAAGGATTATTGAAGGGTTTTAATAGGGATTTCAAACCATGGGTCCATTTCCCTGCAACCAATCCACACGTTCTCAGAATTTGCACATCTTCTGTTGTCCTAACTCACTAACTCCCAGTAGTGAGCCTAGGGCTTCATTGTAGCTCCTCTACCAAGGCCTGGAAAATAGAAAAACCTACTCTAAGCTTATGTACATAACCTAACCTATAATTCCACTTGATTTTAATAGATTCCATCAATGGATGCTCAGGTTAGAGCCATTTTACTCTTAAACCCTACTTTGCAAGGGTTTTACACCTAGTTACAAAGAGTGGATGATATCTCTGCAACTAAAGACAATCAGTCCTGCTAATCAAACTTATTGGAAAGTAAATTCAATGAAATCTCATGCCCTGTAATGAGATCCTTCTATCAAGTCCGTACTGGACCGTACTAAGGCAACAAAAATGAAGAAAACTGTCAAAATGTTGAACAAAACAAGATTTCTTGAAAACACAAAACTTGTTCTTGCATTCCAGATTCTCCAACCCATACAATGAAGTATATTTTGGCTTATATTTTGATGTTTTAGTTTGTTCAAACAAATTTCAACGCCATCATCCAAAAATGCAAATTTTGCAAAAATTGCAAAATATTGCTCAACTTTTACATCGTTTTGACTCCTTGGTTGCAACCTTGCACTCAAGTGCTTTCCAAGGCTCCTGAATGCCCTCATGCATCCTAGAAGACCTAGACACAATACAATATACCCCTATTACATGTTGATAATGATCTAGAGTACTACTCCTATGATCAACCTTAGCATTACAACTTCTTAGGCTGATAGCATCGTGAATACAAATGACACAATCAATAACTTGGACAACTCAATCATGGCTCTACTGAGTCCCAAATGGTTGGTCCATTATTACATCATAAAAGACAACACACAAAAATTAGAAGAAGACAAAATTGCATGTTTGGAGTGTTAGGTGTCCTGCACCACCTATCATTCCATGACACCTACAACAAGGAGAGTGCGTCCGATGATTCCAGTGGCCACCCAAGCATAGACCACCAGTATGTACCACATACTGACTTTGTGTTTTAGTAGAGTAGGCACATTTAATTCTCATTAATAGGGTACAAAAGATGGTGCATAAATGTCAATCACTAGTTCTTTGTTTGTGCCCCTCCAGCGGGTTCTTCATTAGGAGAGTTGCACATCCATAAACGGGAACCATCTGCAAGGACAAAGGGTGCATACACAAATGACATTTGATGAAATGACATTTGTAGTGGGATAAAAATAGGTTTCAAGGACTGCAACGACGTCTTCACTTGTGAAATAGTGGATGCACCTCGATTTCAACATCTCTGCTTGGAAAAATGATGTGTTTGCCTGGGAGGCCCAAATGGGTAGTTGGGATAGGGGACAAGAAGAAAAAGGAAAGAAAGGGGATGCCCCCACTATCATGGGAGGGGAAAATGAATAATGAAGGGCTAGCTTGCGTGGTTTGATGGATGCATGAAACTCTAGTTCCTATTGAGTTGTGGGAGCATTGGCCACCAATGATGTGACCACAAGGGAGACTATGGTTCATGGAGGGGATGGTATTGATTATGCTCAGGTTAGATTATGTGCATGAGTGGTCATGTGTGTAATTGCACAATGTAGTGATGACCGTACTGCTAGAGAGGTGGCATAGCAACACCTATTCATTTCATTTACCCATTGGAGAGGCATCCATCACAATGGAGGATGTCTGGAAGATACTACAGTTGCCTATTTGAGGCGTTATCCCTCATTAATAGATAGAGGATGAAGAGCACTACCTACGAATAGCTTGCTAGATCGATGATTTCTTGATGGACCGCACCCATGTTAGAAACAATAAAAAAGGAAGACTGAGAGGAGCGTGGTGAATCAGTCTTCACTGGATCAAAGAAAATTAAACTTCAAAACATAAACTAATAAACTGCAGCAATGAATTAGATAAGAAAATCAACAACACAACACACAACACCAAGATTTTGATGTGGAAAACCTGGTTAAGGAAAAACCATGATGGGAACCTACCCACAGTCAGATGATACTCTGTAGTAGTATGTGAGAATATTATAATGGGAAATGCACATGCATTCAAACACACTGCCTAGAGCTCATTGCTCAAAAGATATATGCCTAGAAGGCTACAACCCTCAGGGAAGTCTCATTGACTTACACTATGATTCAGACTACAATCCAGATGAAATTAACTACAATGATAACATCTACAAATGCCTGATGATAGTTCCAATTAAGCATAATTGTCTATTCTGTACCACCAATCTCACCTCAACACTACACTGAATGATAAGTCTCTTGTTCACACAATCACCTCTCTCTGATAATGAAGACACAATATTGACACCTAAATTACATAAGTATCTCACCTATAAATACAAATCATCAACCTGATAACAAGGTCGGCTAAACCCTCAACCCTCAACTCATAATTACAAAAAATACATTACACGATACAAAGATCGATCACCAGACCAATATAATGATTTACATTACATAGCATGGACCTAATTCAAATTCCCAAATGATCACATCCACTGGAAAACATGCCAGGATCAACCGCAACAGGCTACACCACTAGAAATATCGCATAACACGAAATTCATCACCTATTCACAGAACATAAATCACCAATAACTTGCACAATGATCTAAATGGATCACCAAAATAAATAGGAAATGACTAGGAAACACCATCAAGCACATTAGAACCATCCGAAACAGTTGCACCAACACCACTTTTCAAATTTTCATCAATGAACGTCTAGAAAGCTCAAGAACACAACCAATCGACAATCGCCACAAAGGAATATAACTTGCGGAGCACCAAATCATGAACCATGAGAAATGAAGATACATAAGATAATCCCAAAGAATATACCAAAGTATTAGCACAAGAACTAATCACACCAGAATATACCAGAGGAAATACCGGATTATGCAAAACAGTGATCAACAAAGCCAAACTTCAAAACCAGATTAGAAAGTCTTCTTAAACTCATTGGAATAAAATCATAGGAATATGTTGACATCAATGACAATAACATATCCTAGCAACAACAATGTCAACAACCAAATCCAACAATCTCCCCAAAAATCCAACAATCTCCCCCTTTGGCATTGATGGCAACATATGAATGTGAAAAATAGTCAATGCAAAGAAAGAAGATATCACCAACAAACTCCCCCTAAGATCAAAATAGATAAAGTAGTTTTTCACATGATCTCTCTCCCCCTTTGACAACAATTCCAAAGATCTCAAAAACATAAAATCAAACTCTCTCCCAATATAGAATCATGAATCTCTCTCCCTCTGGGATACACAAGCAAATCAACAAACTACTCTAGCAGAGGAGCAACACCAACTCATCAATTCAGATAAAAGAATAAGGCTCTGAATTCCACCAGATTAATGCAACTCAATGCATCTAATTCTCATCAGGAGGGGTGGATACCCCTAACTTGTCTCTCAAATAGATAAATATATCTGTACGCAAAGGTTTAGTGAAAATATCAGCAATTTGTTCCTTTGTAGATACATACTCCAGCTTCACCTTCCCTTCATTGACTTTCTCTCTCAAGTAGTTATATTTGATCAATACATGCTTATCATTTGAATGTTGCACTAGATTATTTGACATGTTTATAGCACTGGAATTATCACAATATATAATAGTAGGCTCATCATGAATAACCTCTAATATCTTTCAACATTTGCTTCATCCAAACTATCTGAGTGCAATTACTAGCAGCAACAATGTGCTCAACTTTAGCAGTAGATAAAGATACTTAATCTTGTTTCTTTCTAGCCCATGAAACCAACTTATTACCTAAAAATAATTCTCCACCGGTAGTACTCTTTCAGTCATCAACATCACCAACCCAATCTGCATCAGTGTAAGCACATAACATGAAATCATCATTCTTTGGATACCATAAACCATAATCCACAGTTCCCTTTAGATATCTGAATATCCTCTTAACAATAGTGACATGACTCTCCTTAGGATCAACTTGATATCTAGCAGGCATATACACAACATGCATAATGTCAGGCCTAGTCTTAGTAAGATATAGTAGTCCACCAACAATAGATTTGACAAACTCTAATTAGCTTTCGAGGATTCATCATTTTTAGACAATTTACAACCAGACACCATAGGAGTTCCAACCGGTTTGGAATCATCTAGTCCAAACTTCTTCAGCAGTTCCTTCACATACTTAGTTTGAGATATAAAGATACCTTTTCATGTCTGTGCAATCTACAAACCTAAGAAAAACTTTTTCTCACCAATCATAGACATCTCAAATTCTTTCTGCATATCACCGACAAACTTCATACTCATATCATCATTACCACCAAAGATAATGTCATCAACAAAGACTTCAACAATCAAAATGTTATCATTTTCAATTTTAAAGTACAAATTACTATCAGGAACACCTTTGGTAAATCCTAATTTCAACAAATATTTGTCTAATCTATCATACCAGGCTCTAGGAGCTTGTTTCAATCCATAAAGTGGTTTCTTCAACTTACATACCATGTCTCCATCATTTGATAGTGAAAATCCATCAGGTTGCTCAATGTAAACTTCTTCCTCTAGATCACCATTCAAAAAATGCAGATTTGACATCCATTTGATATACCTTGAAATCTTTATAAGCAACATAAGCAAGTAACATTCTAACAACTTCAATTCTGGCAACCGGGGCAAAAGTTTCTTCATAATCAATCCCTTCACATTGTGAATACCCTTTGCAGACCAGTCTAGCTTTATTTCTGACTACTTCACGAGCTTCATTCAGTTTGTTCTTGAAAACCCACTTAGTACCAATAAAATTTTTATCCTTAGGTCTAGGCACAAGTTCCCAAGTGTTTTTCTTTTCAATCTGATCCAACTCTTCTTCCATGGCTCTTATCTAGTTTTCATCTTTACAGGTTTCAACAACATCTTTAGGTTCAACTTTAGAAATCAGACACACTTCTTCTCCAACTAACCTTCTTCTAGTCATCACACCTTTATTATTGTCACCAACAATGTGAATCTTATAATTATTCAATCCAACATACCTCAGAGTCTTTTGATTGTTCTGATCCTCTGCAAATTATCACCAGTAGAAACAACAACCAGATTAACAGTTTCTACCAGATCATTTTGCTTAGGCTCTTCAGGTTGAATAGGACCTGATATGCTTCCCAAGGTTCTCATCCACCTTCACATTTTCACTCTCAACTATCTTTCTTAGTCTCTTGTTATAGCACCTGTAGGCTTTACTCTTTGTGGAATATCCCGAAAAGATACCTTCGTCACTTCTAGCATCAAACTTTCCAAGATCCTCATCTCTCTTAATATAACATTTGCTACCAAAAACTTTGAAATATTTCACAGTAGGAATATGACCAAACCAAAGCTCATAAGGGGTCTTACCGATATCACCTTTGATATGTGTATACACCTAAAAATGGTCTGAAGATAATTAATTAAATAAGCAATTATTTAATCAATCCCCCTTCCTAATTTAATTGAATTCAGTAGCAATTTGATTAAATCCCTTTCATATACTTATTAATAAATCTAAGGATTTATTTAATAGGTTCATTTCAATAGTCCCCTTTGATTAATTAATCCAAATTAATTAATCCTCCCCCCATTTAATTCATTTCTTCTAAACCCCTAATTAATTAAAACAAATCAAGTTATGATTTTGTTGAATCACATGCCTCCTAACTTCTAACCACCTAACCTAACCATCCCCCTAGCCTAACCCATTCCACCTAGCCTTGGGTTTAACTAACCCTATCCTATCTTGCACATCCTAACCTCCTATGGTGTGGACATTCTCCCCTTGAGACACACGACACTTAGGCCACATGTCTCCTCCCTTGGACACTTTCCCTCTTATGAGCAAGGCTCCTTGACACTTGTCACCATAAGATGACAAGTGTCCCTACCTCCAACCACTTCTCCAACCTCCTCCAATTTCACCCTTGATATCTTCAGACTAAATATTGACTATTGATTCCTGCCACCTCACCCCTAGCTTTGGAAATCCTATAAATATCCCCCATTTTGGAGCACAAAGGATCCCATCTCATACCAATTTAGGCATTTTTACTATAGGCATAACATAACATTTGAGCATTGCTATTATAGGCAATTATCTAGTTTAATTTGATCATTTTCTAGCATAATTGTTAAATCATGTAGCTTAATAAATCTCTTTTCTAGCTTAATTGCATCATCATCATAGCTTAATCATGCATATCATCAGCTTAATTAGACTCTTAGATCAATCTAGCATAATTAATCTCATCTAGCTTGTATATCATCATCATTTCAAATCCTCCGTCTAGGTGTAGTCAAGTCACTGGGATTTCTTATCCGGATCTGAGAGAAAATCCATACTCGCATCTCTTAGGAGGTGATAGGTCGCTTTGTCATGCTTTATCTTTCATTTGCTTTTAATTTGCTAACCATGCTTGTAATGATCTATTGAGTGTTTGTGTTGTAGCTGCAGGTACCCTACTTCACGCACATGACATTTTGGCGCCCACCGTGGAGCAGGAAATATAATTTCTTGGCCTCTATCATCATCAAATCTTAAATCTCACGGGTTTCTAGCTGGGTCTGTTTCAGAATCTCGTACGAGTACCTTTGCAGTACTGTACAAGTTTCTTTGTGCACTCATATGGGTACGTGAGAATACTCGTATGAATTTTTACTTATGTGTTTTCAAAACAGAATTTATTTTAGGGTTTTCATGCTTCAATTTGGCTATTACTAATGCTAACCATGGTTTGTTTGTGAATTTTCTAGTAGCCTAACTGGTTTTTACAGGACGATTGTCAAAGCTTCATTTCATCAAAACAACATGACTACTAACATATTTGTTTTGTAGGTTGCCTAGGAGAACTCAACCAAACTTTCTGTATTCTTTAAGTTTTCTAAGCACACTTATTTTGCTAATGGTAAATGAACATCTTGTTTTCTATGTCTGAGAAGTTGTCTAAAAGGTAGGAGAGTATGCTCTTGTCCATTTGGATAATAAAAAATCCTGACCCTTGAAGCGCTTCTATGTTTGAGATTTGATTACCTTTAGCAGGCCTATCACAGTGGGAAAAAGTAATCACCGTGTGAGAACAACCCAAGTGAGTACAACTAGACCTAAGCTTTCCGACTTGCTCTAAGAAATAGGCCTCTCGAGATTAAAGTCTCGGAGGATGGGATTATTTGAGTTTTCTCTTTTGAGATCTCTCATATTGTACATTTAGTAGGGCCTCACAGTCTCAATCACGCTTGCATGAATACTTCTTGTTTCGGTACCTTGTTGGGCTATAGGCCTCAATCATGCTTGTGCGACTGCAAGGGGTAATTTCAATTAGAAATGCTGACTACGAACCCTAAGATAGAAGCTACCCGATTCACCTCCGAAAGGGGGATAATCTTTGTGCAAGAGATATAGTAACTCTCCCAAGACATTTTCCATATCATGCCCCCATTAGCATTTGGAGTCGAATAATATAGAATTGAGAATCCATTGCATGAGACTCAGCAGCCATATTTTGATTAGCTATTGGGTGTGTACCTAAGTTTGCAAGCAAAGGTTTTCTCTCTCAACCAACTTCCTTAGGATTTAGTGTGTTGTGCTTGAGGTCATTTATCATATCACGTGTTTGCTGTGTCTTCATCCTTGAAATAGAAAATCAGAGTTCTAAAAATTAGAAAAAAAAATCAAAACATAAAACTTCATTGATAAAAAATCTATCCAAATAAAATTTTTGTCTCTGTTCTGTCCTCAGTTGTACAAGCTTTCTAGTTTATCGTTTGGTCGGGTGAAAATTGTCGTACGAGTCAGTTTTGTAGAGGCTTTTTTTTTATCTTTTGTTATATGGTTCTATGGTAAGTGTCGTATGAGGTTATACCTTTGTTGTGCGAGATTTATAGTTTATCATATGGGTCTGCCTAAATGGTCGTCTGGGGCTGTCTAAACTATCGTACGAATTTCTGTCTCTGTCAGTCCAAAGATGTCTTCTTGTATATCTTTTTCAGACCTGTCATGTTTGTTTGGTCAATTTACAGTGAGCATAAACACCTGATATCTATCATTTTGTGCTTAGATTGTCTTCTTGGTTCACTTGGTCAAGTTATCTTCTGTCAAATCAGATTCTAGAACTTGACACCCTCAAGATTTTCAAGTATTCACCTTCAAAAAGTTCAAGATCTAACATCTCAAATTGCATTATCATCCGCTTTGATAAACTAATCACTCAAACATAGTTTCTCATCAGGATCTATCATCCTCTATCATGAAACTACAACGTTTGGTCAGGATAACCTTGTCCCACATCGTAGGATATATCATTCCTCTTGGACTTGGTTTTATCAAAATCATCATCATTTCACTCCAAAACCGAAGATTAAAAAACTTGCAACTTTTAAATGCTTGAATTATCTTTTTGTGTCATATCACTCTATCATATCTACATTGGTAGTTGATCACTTATCAAAACACCTTTTAGACAATCGAATCCTTGCACAATATTCAACACATGTGTATGCCTGTTTTAACTAGAGAGCAGAGATGGAAGATTGCAAAAATAGAAATCAAAACATTTGAAATAACTGAAGATTATAGGAACATGGAACACGAAAAAGAAATACAAGAAGAGGGGGAAATAACAAAACAATACTTCCAAATGTTAGAAAAATTTGGTGCTACACTCCTCTAAGATTTTGATGTGAGCAAATTAGGATAAAAGAGAAGTGACCTTTTCCTTGATAACGAATGACACGAGGATATTTTTTGTCACAAAAATGATGACACATAAATTCCTGATAACACAAGAACTAATGAGGAAACTTCCATTCCCAAAAAGGATGATGTAGAAATTCTCAACCATGTCAATTCTAATGAGGACATAAGAAAGATTCGAGATGATACAAGAAGAGATCAAGATCATACTAGAACACACACTCATGGTTATACAAGGACAAATCATGTTGATATTCCTATCAGAACTCTTACACAACAAATACAAGTGTTGCAAACACAAATTCAAGATATGCAGAGAGGAACTGTTAGAAGATACTCACTTCAAGAAATCTGTCCTTATCGATTCGACATAAATATAAATATGATACCATTTCCTATAGGTTGTGAAACTCCTCGATACGATAAATATAATGGAAGCACTGATCCCTAGGATCATATACGAGAATTTTGCACGATGAGTATGGAGTTTGCACATGAGGATACCTACCTGATGAGATTATTTCCAAAGAGCTTAAGTGGACTAGATATGGAATGGTTCTCCAAACTTCCAACTGGAATTAGATCATTCACAACATTGGTGGATAAGTTTGTTTCACAATACTCTTACAACATTCAACATGAGGTAACAATGCTCAACTTATGTAATACTAAAAAAAAGAGTGGAGAACCTTTCATGACATTTCTACGGAGATGGAGATGGTTAGCTTCATGATATCCTCGAACGGTGTCAAAATACGAGAAAATAGACATATTCATCGACAACCTAAATGGACAAATGAGCTATCATCTAAAAATGCAATGCCATCAAAATTTTGAAAAGATGATTGATAATGGTATCAGAATGGAAGAAGCTATGGTAAAGAAGGGTGAGTTTAAGATATACAAAGAAGGAGTTAATCCTCCTAACAACAATGTTAGCAACAATAACAATGATAAGCCTAAATTTTTGAATAGAAATCGAAATGTCGTCAATGATGGGATAGTGGATAACAACAATGTAAAACCAAAACAACCACTTTTCAATTTATCCACTCACTCAGTAGCATCTCAACAAAACAACAATCACCAAAAATCAAGTTTCAACAATTTATTTCGAAGAAAATTTACAAACATTGGTGAACCACTTGGGTCAGCACTAAAGAAAGTTCTCGCAAACAAATTGATTACTTTGTGAGAAGGAAGGAACTAGGAACCTCAAGTGAAACCCTCTTGGTGGAACAATAACCATTATTGTGATTTCCATTGAAACAAGGGACATTACACAGATTGTAATGCCCCGCTAGGAACCCCAAAGGAAAACCCACAACAAGGGTGAAACAATTTTTTCTTTAAATTATAAACATAATAAGTGCATAACACACAACATGCATGATAACACGAGCGGAAGACTTACACCAAAATTCCTTAAGGGTAACCAACAAAGAATTAAAACCAAAGAATAAATTCCACAATTAAGGTTAATCCAATAATCCATCATTAACTCAATGACCACAAGAAGCCATATGCAATAACAGATTACACCATTGAAAGATTGAAAGGATACAATATAATTTCTCTTCAATAAGCATGTACACATAACATAAAGGAAACTGATAGATAACATCCCAATCTTAGAAATACATTGCTCTTCCAATACATGGCTCTCAATATACATATAAATATACAACTTAACCAATTACAAGGTTACAAAAGATCATGATACAATGACCATATAGGTCTCCAAATAACAATAATCTCCAAAGCATGAGATAAGCATGAGCCACAAACCACAAAAACACATGTGAAGCCATTCCTCGCATGAAGGTCTAACAAGAACATCTGATGGGAAGTGGCACTACCACCCGACCATGTAATTCCCAAAATGGAATCACCCCACCATGTTAGGAGATAGCTGAGGACCCTCAAGAAAGAAAAAGCATGACATGGTCAACAAAACGATATGACTCCATGATAGCACAAAGAGACTCCACAATAATCCAGGTGACTCAACATCATTAATACACAAGTGACTTGACATCAAACACACAAGTGAACCTAAAGAGAGAGTGTCATCACACAGCTTAAGATGGATACCATGGTACAACCTCCATAGGTCCTGACTCACTATCTTGGTAACCTCTCCTGAACCTCCGGTTCCAACTAAGTCTCATGTGGACCCTACCAGCCTTTCGTGAAGACAAGGTGGTCGGTTTTCCATTACAAGCCTTCTCACTACATTATGAGCCTCAATACAAGCACTCACCTATGCGCGAGGTACAATATCTTTATTAATGTTTGAGAACTATCCACCTAATCAATTAATTAGATTATCACTTATTATCTTACTTTCGAAGGGTCATCCTGCCTACCACTTTGGGCCTAACCCCCATTTGAAAGCCACTCTCTCAAAGGACACTTAAACAAACATGGTCACTCCATGAGGACCCTATGGTGAAACAGATAGCCATAGCACCACTATCCAAAAACAAGTGGTCAAAACAATGACATACTGACTCTTGGTTAACCATAAGGCAAAGACACTACATGGTTAAGACAACAAAGTCATCATATATCACTTGGTCAAAGGTACCAAATACCCCACCATAGGATGACAGAACCACATACCAAAAATAACACAATATAACTCTTGCAAGGAAAGCTAATTTCACTAAGTCCGCACTCAGACAATCTTTGAGAAAATCAACATCATTGATTGAAAATTAAATAAAACACTCTTTTACCATTCACATCTATTCAATTTCCAAATCAATATTCCATCAAGGATAAAATTCACATCAAATATTCAAGCAAATAAAACATGAACTCCTAATAGGCATTTTAATTCATTTCCAAAATATATCCAAATTAACCAATTTGAATCACTAATTCCTTCCTTGATTTCCATAGATAAATTTATTAAACCACATAATAAAATCACTTGAAAATCACCATTATATATAACACTAAAAACCACTTCACAAAATATATTTCATTTTATAAAATTTAAGTTCATAACACATACCGATTTGTACCGGTAACGGTACAAGGTCAAGCGGTGGCCAAGGCCAATCCACAATAGTGTTGCTGCCGAAGAAACAGACACTACCTATCAGTAGTACTGCTATCACTAGTAGCGAATCTACCAACCGGTAGTGCCACTACCAACCGGTAGCAGCTGCTACCGACCGGTAGCACTACTACCAACTAGTAGCGGTACTGCCGATCGGTAGAACTGCTACTATCGGTAGCAGTCGCTACCAACCGGTAGTGCTGCTACCAACCGGTAGCGGTACTGCCGACCGATAGTAGTGCTACCTGCAGGTAGAAAACACTACTGACCCGCGTGGTGGGAACTAGCCCACCATGGGGTAAGGTAAGGCCTACGATAAGAGAATAAAACACCAGCCTCCTAAAGCAATAAAATCAACACTCCACCAAATTGTTTAAACATGAAAACGATTCATTCCTGGATCATTTCACGGGCACACACATACATAGTGCTAAATCCAAAATTCAAATGGATATTTACCCATAAGGAAAATGGTGAAATAAAATCCCACAAGAACCTCAAATCTTGGGCAACCAGATACTAGAAAGCACACAACAAGCTAAATCTAGTTCATTCTTTCCAAATAGAAGAGGTATTTCCAGAAGTTGATTTCCATGAACAAATAACAAACAACAAATAGAGAAATGAACCATTTCTTTCTTTTATGCAAACATATGGTATGAGTTTTACAAAATCAACAATAACAGACATTCCTTCTTCCATTCCAATCATTCCACAAGAATTTACAAAGAGATTTGCAATTTTCAACACACATGAAGCAATTGAAAAATCAAATTTAAATTTCAAAACAAGAAGAGATTATCCAACCTTGAACAAACTAGCAAGCAAAATGAAGGAAGAATCCTAGTCCTTGCAAACCAAATCAAATTCCAGCGCCTCTCCCAGAATGTTTTTCCAAATTTCTCTTCCCAATTTTCTGCCTCTTCTTCTTGTGAATTTCCAGGCATATATGGGAAAATAATTTCAACCTAAACTTCTAGGTTGAAAGTTTTCTCCACCAATCAGATTAAATATTTTTTTAAAAGTAAAAAGCAATCAGATTTACTCTTTTCTAAAAAAAACAATTCTTTTCCAACAATAAAATGAAAAAGTCAAAATGGAAAGGTAAAAAGGAAAAGCTTTTTATTTTATTTCCTATTTTCCAAAATACTTTCTTTCAACATAATCATTTATCATTTAAATGGCTAGGCAATTATTTATTTCCTTCCACAATATATATTAATGCACTTTACAGAATGAAATAAGCCATTTAATCATTTAATCTAGCAAATCATTAATTTAATTAAATCAATAATCTTAGAGCATAATAATTAACTAATTATGCCAACATAAGATAGCATCATCTATTCAATTAAATAACCATATAGATGAACGAAAACATGCAAGACAGAGAATGATCAAATGATGACTCACAAATGACCAAACCAAAGCACTATGACTCACATACTAGCCAGACGGGAAAGACAACTGATTGACAACACTCACACGAGTGTAACTGTGGGTCAAGTTAGGGTCCAAGAACTATCTCCTCCACTCCCATTGGACATATAAGGCACGCTTAGACATGTGAAACCAGGTGGAGTCGATACCCCATACCTATGCGGTACTTGTACCTACAATATCCTGCACCAAAGAGCCACACATGCATATAGACAAATATATATACATACATGGCACACACACCGATGAAGGAAAGTCACGACGTTCCCTGTCTCACTAGAGTGAGTGAAGGAAAATCATCTCCTCACATCCTATACACATGCAAACACGCAACACATAAATAATGCATCACACATATAAGGTAAGAGTGTCAGTCCATGATAATGATCCATAAAATAGCATTAATCATAAGTACTGAGATACTGCATAAAATCATACACCACAAATCCAGATAAAGAATGAAATGACATCACATAATAGCTGAATCAATATACAATACTGTTCCACGAAAGTCCATCAAAACATACAAAAAGAGTTTGATCAAGGAGGGGTACTACACAAATAATTTTCAGCGGTTGAAACATGCCATCCAAGATTTGATTGATAATGGAGTGATAACTGTGGATGGACATACGACAAATGAATCTCATACAACTTTTAAAACTCCACTTCCAAACTATGAGAAGGGTGAATCATCAACAACACATAATGGTAAGGGTAAATCAAAGGTGAATTACGCTCATACATATGATAATGTGGTAGATGTGATTGTAGTTAAAGAAAAGAAACATCAAGAACCTGCTCATGCTATCACAAGAAGCAAAGATAAAGTTGTTTTTCTGGGTCCTACCACTAACATGTCATCCACTACAAAACAATATAGTTTAGTGGATCAATTATAGAAAATGCCCGCGCAAATATCCATCTTAGAACTTTTAAAGCTTTCACTTGCACACAAATAAATTCTTGAACAAGCATTAGTAGATACAACAGTGTCTATGGATCTTGATATAGATCAATTCCAAACCATGGTGGGACATCTCGCAACCCCTCACTGCTTATCATTCACTGAAGAAGATGAAATGTCCTTGCAACATCCCCATAATTCTCCCTTGCATATTGAAGTCCTCATTCATAAGATACAAGTTAAACGTGTTCTAATAGATGGGGGAGCTGGCTTAAACATTTGCTCATTGAGTCTTGTCCGTGCTCTAGGTTATTCAGAAGATACAGTTGATCCCCGTAAAAGGATCACCATCAAAGCATATGATGAAGAAGAGCATTCCTCTAAAGGAATTATGATATTACCCATCAGAGTGGAACCTTTGCAGAAAGACATACCATGCCAAGTTCTAGACTTGGACTTATCATACAACATACTCTTGGGAAGACCCTGGATACATGACATACAAGTTGTTCCATCAACATATCATGAGTGCCTAAAATTTCCCTATAATGGGTAGGATGTCATGATCTCAGCAGATTCAAATCCATTTCAGTACTATAGTAATCTAAAACCAGCTCAAGAGGTCATTGTTCCTCATAATAGGGGAGGCATTGTCTTTAAACACACAATCCAAAGAAAAATCATTTGCCTCAGTTTTTTCAACTATGGAAAAACAAATGTAGCTAAGAGATCGAGGGAACGAAGAATATTCAATATCACAACTACTAATTTCTCCTATGTCTTATGGAAAACCATCAAACTCTAAGCAACAACTAATTGTGAAACATTTTCCAATATTTGGTGGAGCATTTGCTAGTGCTGGGACCTTATCAGAGGAAACAAAAGACAAAGATGTACTACAATGGCTATACAAGGATGAAGAAGTCCAACAAAAGATGAACAGTGTCAAAATACCCACTAAAAAGTATGGAAAAGGATTTAACATCAAAAAATGGGATACAATGGAACAGGTCCTATAGGAAAAAGAAAATAAGGTATCTTAGAACCTATCCAACCTCATACTCAGTAGGCTACAAAAAAAGAAGGCTTAGGTTATGGACAAGTTACTCTACCAGATTACACATCTTCTAGCCAACAACAAGAGGAATATGAAAACATACAAGATCAACTTGCAATTGAAAGGGAAGAAACATCTGCCAAGCAACAAGCACAAGAAAACATGAAATGGCAAAAGAAGCAAGCTTCAAATCAATAGGAAAACAAACTAATGAAACCTCCCAAGCAACATTAACTTTCAATCAAAACAAGCATGAACCTAGTACTAGTCAAGGAGAGCTCATAGAAAGGTTGACAAAACTCAATCTCAGTCCAGAAGAAACTGAATATGAAAGAAGAAAAGATATAGCAAGAAAAGTAGAAGAAACAAATCAAACACTATATGAAAAAATCCGTAGATTGCAAGCCACAAGTAAGAGAGATTCTAATGAATGGGAATGGGATTCCTATCACTTTGAAGAATCAGCTGAATAAAATTGCTTTGAAGAAGATGTAGGAGTCGATTAGTTCACACGTATGCAGGGAAAATGTTAGGAACTAGCCCACTTGAATTAGAATCACATTCGACTGACTTGGACTTAATCGAGGACGATCAGGAGCTCCTTGCACAAGGTCATTCTGATGAGAGTACTATTTTAGACATTGACATACATATTGAAAACTTTGACATCTCTATCATGAACCTTGATACCCTCAAAACATCTCAACCTGATGACCCCTTACCTCTTATTCATCCTAAACTTATTGATTGGGAAAATGAAAGACATACTACCATTGATACCTTTCCTAATGACCATGCCATATCTGAATATCTTAATGCAATCGAACTTGCAACAACTTTCCCCAGGAATTTCAACAATGCATCTTCCATTGAAGTGGGTGCCAAATCTCCCAGTAAGAAACGATCGAGGCACCAAAAGATGGGAGATTTGACACTTTACTTGCACACTATCAAGAAAGGTCATCCATTTTGATCGAACCAATAGAGGCAGTTAACATTGACACAATAGAGTAACCAAAGATTCTACATCCAACAACTTCTCCATCAGAGTAAGAAATGAAGCAATATATGGAATTCTTCAAACGGTGGAAAATTGATTTCACCTGGTCATATGCAAACATGCCAGGGTTGGATCCAGAGCTTATTATGCATCACTTAAATATTAGTCCAGGAGCCAAACCAGTTAAACAAAAATTAAGGAAGATGCATCCTCATATTGCTCTTCTAGTCAAAGTAGAACTAAAGAAATTACTGGATGTCGGATTCATCAGACCTGTAGCATATCCTCAATGGGTATCCATACCGTTCCTATTTCCAAACCAGATAAAAGTATCAAAATATGCACAGACTTCAGAGATCTTAATAATGCATGTCCAAAGGATGACTTTCCTTTACCTAACATTGACATCATTGTGGATTTAACTGCTGGACACTCCATGTTTTCTCTAATGGATGGTTTCTCTAGATACAATCAGATTGAAATAGTACCTGAAGATCAAGAAAAGACAACTTTCACATGTCTGTGGGGTACTTTCTATTGGAACATCATGCCTTTTGGACTAAAGAACGCAGGTGCTACATATCAGAGAGCTATGACAATGATATTCCATGACATGATGCATACATTCATGGAAGATTATGTGGATGACATATTGGCCAAATTATATAACATAGAAGACCATATTGGAATACTAGAAAATATCTTTAACAGGTTAGAACAATATAAGCTATGGCTCAATCTCAAGAAATTTGCCTTTGGTGTCACTTCAGACAAGCTATTGGGCTACATTGTCTCAACTAGAGGTATCGAAGTAGATCTAGATAAGGTCAAAGTAATCATGTAAATGACATCTCCCCGAAATATTAGTCAGCTAAGATCACTCCAAGGAAGACTACAATCAATCAGAAGATTTGTTGCTCAGCTAGCAGATAAATGCCAACCATTTACTCATCTATTGCATAAAAATGTTAATTTCAAGTGGGACCATCAATGTGAGGATTCATTCAATAATATCAAGGCCTATCTCATGCAACAACTTGTCCTAATGTCACAAATTCTGGGAAAGCCTTTGTTACTTTATGTATCAACCACCGAAGTATCATTAGGAGTTCTGTTTGCACAATAGGACAATGAAGGAAAAGAATGAGCCATATACTACATCAACAGAACATTAGTAGGCTATGAGATCAACTATTCACCAACAAAAAAAGCATGCTTGGCAGTATTTTTTGCTTCTCAAAAATTAAGACACTATCTACTATCTCACTCCATCAAGTTGATAGCTAAAATCGATCCATTGAAGTATTTGCTCAGCAAGGCAACATTAATAGGAAAACTAGAAAAATGGATCATGATTCTAAGTGAGTTTGATATTGAGTATGTTGATAGAAAAACTATTAAAGGGCAAGTCATTACCAACCAACTAGCAGAGGCACTGCTTCAAGATGATCGTCCCTTACAGATTGAGTTTCCTGATGTAGATATCCTAATGGTCACCACATAAACATGACAATTATACTTTGATGGTTCATATACATAGCATGGATCAGGAGCAAGTATTCTATTCACACACCACAAGGTCATACAATTCCAAAAGTATACAAATTAAGTTTTCCATGCACCAACAATACAACAAAATATGAAGCTTTGGTTACAGGTATCAAAATGGCTATAGAATGGAACATTACACAACAAGTCTTTGGAGACTCTCAGCTCGTCATCAATCAAATCAATGATGATTATCTTACAAAGGATGAAAAGCCAATTTCTTATAAGAAGATGGTTGATGATGTCAAGAAATACTTTGTCAAAATAACTTTTTAGTAGATTCTGAGGAATGACAACTAAGTAGAAGACGCCATGGCAACACTTGCTTCTCTACTTTAGACACAGGAAAATCAAAAGCGTTACGAATTCCTAGCGGAAGAGTTGTTTTACCCTACACATAATTATCCTGATTCCCAAACTATTTGTCACCTTGTTGGGCATGATTCCTCCCGCTATGGCCAAACTTACACATACCTGAAAGATAATATCCTCCCTCCTGACTTGTCAAAGAACCAAAAGAGAAACTTTATTCACCAATCCTTCCATTATACTCTCATCGCGGATACCCTTTTTAAACGAGGTATGGACAGTACTCTTTTAAGATGTCTCGAGCAAGAAGAATCTGAGAAGGCCTTAAATGAAGTCCATAATGACATTTGTGGCACTCATTCAAGTGGTCTAACCCTTTCAAAAAAAAATCATACGCTTGGGCTATATTGGCCAACTATGGAACGAGATTCTTTTCAGATAGCTAAAACATGCAAACAATGTCAGATTAATGGAAATTTAATTCATGGACCAACACAAGAACTTCATGCTTTGGCAACATCTTGGCCTTTCTACCAATGGGGTCTTGATCTAGTAGGAAAGATAAATCCTTCTTCATCCAATGGTCACAAATTCATCCTTATCACTATAGAATATTTCACAAAATGGATTGAGGCAGTACCTCTCATCAATATCACAAGAAAACAAATTGCTACATTTATCTTGGACTACATCATATGTCACTATGGCATACCCATGACCATTATCACTGACAATGGATGACCGTTCAAGAATCCAACACATATTTTCCACACCCTACTATCCACAAGGGAATGGGAAAGCAGAAGCATCAAACAAAACTATTTTGAAAATCCTCAAAAAGAAAGTGAATGATGTTGGCAGAGATTGGCATATTCAATTGAACCCTGCTTTATGGGCCTACTGTACCAGTATCCGTACACCATCAGGTTCCAAACCTTTCTCTCTTGTCTATGGATTAGAAGCAATACTACCACTAGAAGTAGATATACCTTCTCTATGAGTATCATTGAAAGGCCTTATCCTAGATGAAGAATAATGAGTATCTAGATTGTAAGAGTTAGAATTGATCCATGAACAAAGACAAAATGCCTTTGATCATTTAAAGGTATATCAATAATGAATGTGCCATAGTTACAATCACAAGGTCAAACTGAGAACATTTCAAGTTGGCGAACTAGTACTAAAAGAAAATTCACACAACCAAGTAGATCGGGAAAAGAAAGGGAAGTTTGAACCAAACTGGTTAGGTCCATTTGTGGTCACAACAGTATTTGGGTCAGGAGTATATCGAATATCAACATAGGACGAGGATCATCTCAAGGAACCCATCAATAGCATACATCTGAAGAAGTTTTATGTCTGAAAAAGCAGAAAAATCCAAAAATAGTGAAAAAGTAGAAATTTTTAAAAACAATGAAAAAGAAGAAAAATAAAAAATAGTGAAAAATAAACAAACAAAAATCAAATATGAGAAAAAGTGCAATAAAAACAGATCGTGAAAACCTAGCAAACAAACGCTATCTGTCAGCTAGCTCTTCCATCTATTAGTTCATGCATCTTTCCACTTGCATTCATTTTCCATCAACACTATTCATATCCATAATAAGCCTTTGTACGTACGTAGGCATAGCAACTGAATTTTCACCATGGGTTGGATCACTGGGTCTTATCATAATGAATTTGTTTCTAGGCTTGGGGAAAAATCCTGCATCTAGCTAGGGGCAAAGTTTTCATGCTTTTGAGCTTAATCAAATAGTAGAACAATAGTTAGGCAACACTTGTCAAGTGAAAAATGAGACACATCCAACGTTGATCACGAGATCAAATTGTCCACCATCAAACTATCACATGTCAGTCTAAGCACATCACACACTTTTCAATGGATGATATCTTTTGGATAATTCTTTTAACACTTTGGTTCAACTTTTCTATCTTGATTTTCGCTATCATGATTTCTGAGTGACTCCATGATGTCTCTAACTAGAGGAACATGGAAAGAACATCATATTTTTCTTGTCTGCTATCTATAAATTAATCATTAATATGTGCAAATTTGTCTCAAGACATGATCATTAGAGTATTATCGAAGACATTTTAGATTTGCGTATAAAAATGGTTAAGACTGTCTGTTTACGCAAGCAACACTTAGGTCATCTTGTTTTAATTATACCTCAATGCTTGTGCTAACTTGCAATATCAAAATCCAGGAAATAAGTGCTCAGGTCATCATGGTTCAATTATACCATCGATTTTTGCACTCACTTCCCACATTTTAAAACACTCAATGATGATAAAAAGCAATAACCCAGTGACTGGTCTGATCGTAGCTTTTCATTTTGCATTTGCATTTAGCTTGCATTTCATTCTTGCATGGGATCACAAAAGCTCATCTTATCCAAGGCCAAATCTATCGTAGGAATCATCAAATGTATCATCATAAGTGTATACACAATCAGAATGATGACTCATCTCTCTCTCCAGATATTGTCAACCTAGCGCAAATCTTATGCTACCCCCTCAAATGAACCCACATCAGCATATCTGAATCTTCTTGCAACCTGATATCAACAAAATGTTAGTTCTTTATCCAATTAACCTTATCAATTCTATCATTCGATCGCATGTGATCTATTCTATCATGTCTTATACAGGATGTATCTTTCCTAGAACCAGACGTTCTGATCAAGTCTTATATAGGATATGTCATTCCTGAAATGAGACACTTTGATCATCTTTGTCTTATACATGAGGTGTCATTCTTGGAACCAGACTAAATCTTGATCTTATCAATCTAATCAATCTTATCAACTTCAATCAATCTTTCTCAATCATCATATTTAGAACCACATCATAGTGATTGAAGAATTCGCACTTTCATCAATCAACATTGCAGAATTCAAATCAATTCTAATTGGGAAATCAATTTCGCAAACATCCAAACACTCCAAAGGTCAATTATCTCAATTGATCTCCCGAGGGGGCATCATCATACTGCAATTTATCAATCAATGTCTAGGGTATCCTATCGCACCAATATCACATCAACATCATCAAAATGAGATTATTCTTTGAATCAACGCCTCATCACACCTCACTTCAAAGAGGGGAAAAATCTATACACCTAAAAATGTTTTGAATATAATTAATTAAATAAGCAATTATTTAATTAATCCCCCATCCTAATTTAATTAAATTCATTAGCAATTTGATTAAATCCCTTTCATCTACTTATTAATAAATCTAAGGATTTATTTAATAGGTTCATTTCAATAGTCCCCTTTGATTAATTAATCCAAATTAATTAATCCTCCCCCATTTAATTAATTTCTTCTAAACCCCTAATTAATTAAAATAATTCAAGTTATGAGTTTGTTGAAAGTTAATTAGCCTTTTCCTATGTTTTGAATTTTTAAATTCAAATGACTCACATGCCTCCTAACTTCTAACCACCTAACCTAAGCATCCCCCTAACCTAACCCATTCCACCTAACCTTGGGTTTAACTAACCCTATCTTATCTTGCACATCCTAACCTCCTTATCCTAACCTCCTATGGTGTGGATATTCTCCCCTTGAGATACATGGCACTTACACCACATGTCTCCTCCCTTGGACACTTGCCCTCTTATGAGCAAAGCTCCTTGACACTTGTCACCACAAAGATGACAAGTGTCCCTCCCTCCAATTTCACCCTTGATATCTTCAGACTAAATCTTGACCGTTGATTGCTGCCACCTCACCCCTAGCCTTGGAAATCCTATAAATATCCCCCATTTTGGAGCACAAAGGGTCCCATCTCATATCAATTTAGGCATTGTTACTGTAGTCACATAAATCTATCCACTTAATTAAATGAATATTTACTATTTATTTGATTAATAAACCATTAGTCACCCGTTAATTAAATTGATATTCAATTAATTCATCCTCAACCTCTTCTCCTATTAATTAAATAAATAATTCAATTTATTTAAATTAATTCATTAAGCCACATTCTAAAACAATCAATTAAATGAATAAACATATTTATTTAATTTAACCCCCTTTCCTCTTTTAAATAAATAATTAAAACATTTATTTAAATCCCTAAGCCACCCCGCCCCACTTGCATTCTACTACAAATGCAAGTTGCAACCACAATTGAAATAAATTAATTTTATTTTAATTAAAATCCTATTTTTCCTCACCCACCAAACCCACTTGCAATCTTAAATCCCCTTCTAGACTCTTCTAACCACTTTCTAGATTCTTCTAATCATTCCTAATTAGCCTAATTCCATCTCCTAAATATTGTCACACTCCTAAGCAAGTTGAAGTCACTTCTTAAATCCTCCAAAGTCTTTGAAAAACATTCAATGCTTTGTGTCTCCAACAAGTTAACCCTCAAAGTCTTCTAAACCACTTATGGCTCTTACATGACCATTAATGGTTAACTCAACTCACCTACATGATTAGAGACTTTCCCTCTAACTCAACCTCCACTTAACTCATGGGTCTCTTCAAGCATTCATTGCTTTGACCATGGTTATCCTCACTAACTCTTGCACAAGAGTTTAACCATTGGATAAAGACATTATTCATTGGATAATGGTTTTATTCATTCAACTCAAGGCTAACCTTACTTCCTAAGCTAACCCTCATCTCATCTCAAGCATTTAATGCTTCTTCCCTCTCCTCTCAAGCCATCTCATGTTGACATTTGTCATCCTGGGATTGGGTTGAAAGCCCTCACATGGATCACAAACCCATCAATACTGACCCTTGTTGAGATTACTCAATCTCAACCATCCATTTCTCTATTTTTCCTATAAATAGAGCCCATTCCTTCATAATCTAGATCTAGAAATCTTGTATGTATCTAAGTTATAGT
Organism: Cryptomeria japonica; assembly: GCF_030272615.1. Classification (NCBI taxonomy): domain Eukaryota; kingdom Viridiplantae; phylum Streptophyta; class Pinopsida; order Cupressales; family Cupressaceae; genus Cryptomeria; species Cryptomeria japonica. Next base: position 215,254,259 of record NC_081408.1, on the reverse strand, counting down.
GAATTTAAGAGAGAACATTTAGGAACATAGTTACTTTTTTCTTCTTTTGTTTAAAATTAACATAGCTCAAATTAACTCATTTCTCTCATATTAAGCTTGTATTTGCATAATCATAATCTTCTTTTTCACAATCTTGAGTCTTCATAAGAACTCCATAGTAGTGTAAAGCTGATAACTACACTCATGTGGAACTTGGAGAGGAGAGGAACAAGGGAGGAGCAACTATGAACATATTGGCTAGCATTTGGAGGAGTGTAGTGTATCTCTTTTGTATTTGCATGCTTTCCATTACATGTTTAATATCTCTCTTGATATGCTTTCTTAGGATAGTCTTTTGTTTCTGACACTAACACTAACGTTTGAATTGATTCTTGTCTTGTGTTGTGTGTGTCCCTAATCAATCCTTTTTGTAGAGCATCAGTTACTATAGGCATAGCATATGATTTGAGCATTATTATTAGAGGCAATTATCTAGTTTAATTTGATCATTTTCTAGCATAATTGTTGAATCATGTAGCTTAATCAATCTCTTTTCTAGCTTAATTGCATCATCATCATAGCTTAATTAGACTCCTCGATCAATCTAGCATAATCAATCTCATCTAGCTTGTATATCATCATCATTTCTAATCCTCCGTCTAGGTGTAGTCAAGTCACTAGGATTGCTTATCTAGATCTGAGAGCAAATCCATACTCGCATCTCCTAGGAGGCGATAGGTCGCTTTGTCATGGTTTATCTTTCATTTTATTTTAATTTTCTAACTATGCTTGTTATGATCTATTGAGTGTTTGTGTTGCAGCTGCAAGTACCCTACTTCACACACACGACAATATGAACTCTGTTGAATGTATAAACTACAATGTTAATAGCTTCTCTCGAGTAGACCTTTGGAACATTTCCTTCAATCAACATAGTTCTTGCAACATCCAAAAAAGTATGATTCTTCCTTTCAACAATCCCATTTTGCTATGGAGTCCTAGGAGTAGATAGTTGTCTTCTGATTCCATGCATCTCACATAATGAATTGAATTCACTAGAATATAATTCTCCACCTCTATCAGATCATAGACACTTCAGCTTCAATCCGGACTCAGTTTCAACTTTAGGTTTGAATATCTTAAATTTCTCAAATTCTTCTGATTTTTCCTTCAAGAAGACAACCCACATCATTCTAAAATAATCAACAATTAGTAGCATAAAGTGTCTATCACCCTGCACACTTCTAACATTTGTAGGTCCACATAGGTCAGTATGCACAAGATCCAACAATACATCAGATGTATAAGGTTTTCTCATGAAAGAAATCCTTGTTTTCCTACCCAACTGACACTGCTTACATACCAAATTAACAGGTTTAACAATTTTAGGTAGATCTCTAACAACTTGTGTAGAATTGACCTTAATCAAGGAATCAAGGTTGACATGACATATCCTTCTATGCCACAACCAACTCTCATCTATCTTAGCAATCAAACAACTTTTCTCACTAGCATTCAGATGAAAAATGTTACCTTTAGTCTTAATCCCAGATGCAATCTCCATACCAGAGGCATTCAAGATCTTGCATTTACCATCCTTGAATTGTAAATTATAACCCTTATTAACCATCTATCCAACACTCAAAATATTATGCTTCAAACCTTCAACATACAAGACATCATCAGTATTATGCTTACCATCAAAAGAAATAGAACCTCTCCCACATAATACACAGGCTTTGTCATCTCCAAATACGACTATTCCACCATCATACCTTTCCATGCTTACAAATTTGCTTTTGTCACCAGTCATATGATGTGAATGACCACTGTCAATCACCCATACACCCTTTTCTTCCACCTTAGCGGCCAAATATTTCTCCTCAACAAAACAAATTGTGGAATCACCAGGTACATGTCTATCTTCTTTAATGGCAATAAACACAACTTCATCTCCTTCTGATTCATCATCTATAACACCTTCATCTACAACATAATAATAGTTTTTTTGGTTCCTAAAATTCCAGTTAGACTTGTAAGGCTTATCATAATTTTCATGCTTCTCATATCTATCATTCCTATCATAATTATCAAACTTATCATGTCTGTCATACTTAGCCATTCTCTTTGGACATCTAGAAGCAAAATGTCCTATTTTATTACAAGAAAAACATTTCAAGGGAAACTTTCCATCATACTTACCTGCACCTTTAGGCAATCTTTGAGAAATTAGTGCTTCATTCTCATCAAGCTCTTTTTCTTTCTCTTCTATCTCTTTTCTTTCTCTTTCATATCTGGATATCTTTCACTCATCATGATCATACTTCTGCTTACCAGATACCAATGTTGATTCTCTAAATGTAGTCTCAGACTTTCCATGTGATTCTCCAAATTTGTAAAGATCAAATTTAGCAATTTTTCCAACCATCACATCTCTTGTCACTGTAGTCACACTCTAAATCTCATCAATAGCATCAACCTTATGTTTATAAGGAGGCAAAGATCTCAACAACTTAGCAACAATCTCATCTTCCTCAATCTCTCCACCGACATTCCTGATAACAAGGACATGTTCATTCACTTTAGCCATGTATGAATGTATGTTCTCATCATCTCCCATCTTCAATGTCTCATACTTTCCTTTCAATCTCTGCAACTTAGCAACTTTCACTTGGCTATCACCTTCATTCAGGATCTCAAGCTTCTCCCAGATCTCATGTGTGGTCTGAAGTCATTTAACATTTGTCATTTCAGAATCAGTTGGGGAACTAGGCAATGCTTCCTTAACCTCATTAGGAGTGGATGGTTCATTCTGAGGAACAACATAGACATTCTTAGAAATCTTCCAGTAATCTCCAAGACATTTCAAGTGTAGCTCCATTTGGATCTTCCATATAGTATAGTTACTTCCATCAAACCTTGGACTATCCTTCTCAAAAAGAATACCTTGAGCTACCATCCCAGATCTCCTCAAGAGATTAAGCTTCTACTAGAGGATCTATCTCTGATACCAATTGTTAGCAACAATAAAGAAGGAAGGACTGAGAGGGTGGGGGGTGAATCAATCTTCACCGGATCAAAGCGAATTAAACTTCAAGACATAAATTGATAAACTGTAGCAATGAATCAAATAAGAAAATCAACAACACAACACACAACACTAAGATTTTGACGTGAAAAACCCGGTTAAGGGAAAAATCATGGTGGAAACCTACCCATAGTCAGATGATGCATTGCAGTAGTATGTAAAAATATTACAATGGGGAATGCACATGCATTCAGACACACTGCCTAGAGTTCACTGCTCAAAAGATATATGCCTAGAAGGATACAACCCTTAGGGAAGTCTCACTGACTTACAATATGATTTGGACTACAATCCGGATGAAATGAACTACAATGATAGCATCTACAAATGCCTGATGACAGTTCCAGTTAAGCATAATTGTCTGCTCTGCAACACCAATCTCACCTCAACACTACACTAAATGATAAGTCTCTTATTTGTACAATCACCTCTCTTTGATAATGTAGACATAATACCGACACCTAAATTACATAAGTATCTCACCTATAAATACAAATTATCAACCTTGATAACAAGGCCAACTAAACCCTCAACCCTCAACTCATAATTACAAAAATTACATTACACAATACAAAGATCGATCACCGGACCAATATAATTATTTGAATTACATAGCATGAACCTAATTAAAATTCCCAAATGATCACTGTTAGTCCCAACTTGTGTTGAGAGGGGAGGGGTGAATCAACACTTTACCAATTTTACACAATTAAAACTTTTAACTCAAGTTTGCACTTACTTAATATTCATCAATTCAAACAATTATCTCAGAATAATATGCATGCATGAAAATATACACAATAACATCAAGAGTTATCTCGTGGAAACCCAAATGGGAGAAAACCATGGTGTGAGTAGGAACTCACAAAATTTGTACTCTTCTGAAGTACGCTTGGTGAGGAGCCATCCTTGTTAGGAGATCACAAAGACACTATTAGGTGCCACCCAGTTAAGGGATTTTGATTAAGGTCTGTCAGTGCCTTTACCCTGTTAAAGGTAGCCTTGTTAAAGGTCTTAGGATCATCAATTAAGATGACACCCGGTTAAGGGATTTTACAATGGGACCTTTTAAAGTCCACTCGGTTAAGAGATTTTGAGTTGCAATGGTTAGAAAGCAACATAAATACGATCCACTGGAGTAGCTACTGATAGCTTGATCAGATCACAATGAAAATCATACTCTATCCATACCGGTTGTGTCTGCTTTGCACAACACTGGTTTTCTGCTTATACCTTCGGCTCTGTACTCTACCAGTTCTCTAACCCTCAGCTCTGAACTATGCTCTGCTCCCCCTGCGTTCACCTTTTTCTAGATCTTTTTTCACATTACACAACAACCTTATCAAAAATGAATTAAGTGAATTTATTTCCCTTCGGTTCTGGTGCAAAATTTCCCTCCAAAAATCTCATTCAAAATTCTATTACCATGCCATAAATTACTCTCCATAAATCATTCCAGGAATATTGGTCAAGATAGTTGTTCATGCCGATAAGTCCATTGGTTGATTGGAAAAGACTGCCGGTTTAACTGGATGTTAACTGGACATTTCCTGGTTTGTCGGTTGAGACTCCTATTATGCCTGTGTACCGATCAAATTCTACATAACCGGTTATCTCCTGTATACCAGTATATTAGCTACTTAGTCGATATCCTCCTGTGTACTGATTTGTTCACTACTTAGCCTGTTGACCTCCTATGTGCTAATCTACTTACTGCATAGCTAGTCTATACTCTGCTTACCCTGTCTACATACTGCTTAGCCGGTTAACCTTTGTATACCAGTCTACTCACTACTGATATGAATAAGAATTCTTGTTCTTTACTAGTTATACTTTACTTCTTTACCGATAGACTATGAAGACTTGGAAGATGATGTTGCCAAAAATGACAACCATATAATTCACCAATCATACAAAATGCACCAAAATGCCAGCAATCACATCCACTGGAAAGCACGCCAAGATCAACTGCAACACACTACACCACCAAAAATTTGGCATAACATGAAAATCATCACCGGTTCATAGAAATGACCAGAAACTTGCACAATGATCAATGTGGATCACCAAAACAAATAGGACACAACTAGGAAACACCAACAAGCACGTTAGAACCATCTGGAATAGTTGCACCAACACCACTTTTCAAATCTTCATCGATCAACGTCTAGAAAGCTCAAGAACACAACCAATTGACAACTGTCATGAAGAAAGATAACTTGTGGAGCATAAAATTATGAACCATCAGAAATAAACATACACAAGATCATCCCAAACAATATCCCAAAGTCTCAGCACAAGATTTGATCACACCAGAATATACCAGAGGAAATACCAGATTCTTCAAAATAGTGATCAACAAAACCAAACTTCAAAACTGGATCAGAAACTCTTCCCAAACTCACCAAAATAAATCAGGAATATGTTGACAACAATGAAAATAACATATCCTAGTAGCAGCAATGACAACAACCAAATCTAACAATCTCCCAACAATCCAATAACCCGAATGTGGTTAGAACTTGCTATGAAGAGGAGGTGGATACCTAGATCTTTACTATATCTAGCAGTCTGATTAGTGGACAATTGATTCTTGCTATCAATAGACATGGCTTCCTTATTGGATGGTCATTATGCCTCTATAGGATGATGACTGTGGGTACATAAAACTATTGGGGCTATGTTATGCTTTGTTATTTGTACCATTATATATCGCAAGTATAAGAGCCTAGGGACAAGAGTTAATTTGCTTCATATTTGGGCATTTGATAATATTGTTGTTTTCTAGCTATTGGGAGTTAGGGATCGATACCCACAATACCCATACATTGATAGATATGGAGACCTTCTTCACTATGTGTCGATGAGAGCTTTGGGTTTCTAGTGGCGATGCATCAATACAATGTAGGAATTCACGTGGTGGCCATACAAGACTTGTGAGGCATGAGAGGAGGATGCCTTCTATTTATCTTTCACACAAACATAGTGCTAGTTGATGGGTAGGACAATCCATGTTATTGATTAGTATTTACTTCACCAAGTCATGTACTAGTTTGGTGTCCGACAGGATATCATAGGTGAGGAGAGGACACATCCATGGGTTACCCATGAAATAGGGACTTGGGGGGATGCTATAGATCTTGAGCATGCATGCAAATGTTATACGATGATGACACCTATTCCATGGGCTCCTCCAATGGATATTATAGATGCCAAGATGATAGAAGCATATAGAGCTGGGTGGGAGCATCATAGACCATTTAGATTGAGAATCCCTGAGGTTTTGGAGGTATATAAGGTAGCGTTGCCAGTTGATCAGGTAGCGGGGAAAGACAAAGAGGAGGGAGGGGATGGATACATCCTGATGGTTGAGGTAGTGATGATAGGAGAAGGTAGGGTATAGAGGGCATGAAAAGTGTTGAGGCAAAATTTACAGGTTTAGAGAGGTCGAGGGTAGGTGCAAGCATAGGTATAACCATAGACACAGGTGCAGGAACCAACACCAATACAACCACAAGTACAGGAAACACCAACAACACATGTATAGCCACAAATCTGATGAATAATGATGAACAACAAATACCCTAACTAGTACTGAGAGGGGGGGTGAATCAGTACATACAAACTTTTCTCAACAACTTATCAAGTTAAAATAATGATAACCGGTTGTCTTCATTACTGAACTTAACCATGGCAATACCAGTTAAACACAGTAAGACTTCAGACAACTTGAACGAGTAAAATTGAATACTTCAAATATCACTCAATACTTGATAACTACTTCACCCATATACATATGCAAGTGTTGTATCAGTAATACCATAATCATTAGCTCTGCATGCATAATCACTTAAACAAAGAATACTCAATCATCACATGAAAAATGCATAACTCATGACACAGATTTTTCACGTGGAAACCCAAGTGGGAAAAACCACGGCGGGGATGAATACCCACAAGCTTGTTTTGAACTGTTTTGAAGCTTGCTCTGTCAAGAGCCTAGTCTAGTTAAAGACTTTACAATAATGTTCTGGTAGGAAATGAGCCTGTTAAAGATCACCTGGTGAAGGGATGCCTATATACCCTATTAAAGGTTACCTTGCTAGAGGATTTGAAGAACTCAATGAACTTGAGTCACCTAGTTAGAGCTTTTACAATAAGCCTATTAAAGCTACCCAATCAAGAGATTTTCATTTTGTTGAAATGGTTAGGAGACAACAGGTAAAACTCTGATCTGATAACAACACTATATGCTAAGGTAGATCCTTTTCAGTTCCTCTACTCTGTAAGCACACTCTGCAATCACACTTTGTAGTTTTCCACTCACTGGTCTAGCAAGTATCTCATCAATTGGATACACACACAAATTTTGCCAACAACTTACAATAACAAACATCATCGACCTTATAGACAACAATTAGGTTGGTAACATAAACCCTAAACCCTAATCAGTTTAGGTTTACAATTACAAGCAGTCCAATCCCGACCATCCAAACACATTACATAGAATGAAACAATCTCAAAGAAACTACAAGTCATTCTCCATCATCCATTCTTTACCACACATAGAAATCAGTAACCCATCACACTTTCTTCTCATACCACTAAGAAGAATGTTCATTCCAAAGGTAGACATTAAATGCAGTCGATCTTCACATGCAAGATCCTCAAGGAAATCCTTCATGTGCACAAAACTAATGTGGCATCTCAATGTCATCCTTATCTCTAAGCTAACTCATCACAAAATATCACCGGTTGCATCGCACAAGCTAGATTGCCAAACCAGAAACCCTAGAGCTGAGACTACCAACCAGTAGTCACACTTAGTGAAACCTTGACACCAGTTCACTACATCTCTTCATACCGGTTCTCCAACTTGATCATCAATAATAACTTCTTCCAATCTTCATACCGGTTGACCTATACTTATTGACATCAATGACAACATATATTATCATCATATTATCATATCATCATATCATCATATGCCAACAAAATCACCCAGCAAATGTATGATTAAATAGTCATAGAGAAAGATATGTAGCAAGCTTGGGCTGCAATCCTGGAGGTGGAGGTGGGCAAGTAGAGGACTCAGACCCATAGTATTTAGGCCAAGAGGGATAACATTCATGCGGCCTATTATATAATCATATTATACCAAGATTCCTATAGAATGAAGAGCGAGGCCTTGCATGAGGCATTATAGGATGCTAGATCAAGAGAGATTATAATAGATATGGAGCAAATCAACATAGAGTTGGATGGGGTGAGAGAACAGCTAGCCCGAGCCCAAGTGGATGTCAACTAATTACGGGAGGAGAGATACCTAACACAATAGACCTTGAAACCTATGGGAATCAGCTAGATAGTTACATAGGCTATGGATGCGTGCAAGGAAACATAGAGGGCTTTGTGAGAGGCTCAATATTATAGGAGCTTGTATGAGGGTGTAGTGCAAGTCAATCTATAGGCTCATTCCTATGCTGAGAGGACAGAGTCTTAGTAGATGAGATCAAAGGAATCTAGGGGGTTGGTTACTATGAGAGCACAAGGAGCTCCACTAACAAGGTTGAGTGGAGGACAAGGAGGGCCAACACCATCCAAGGGTGGCAACATTATCTAGCAAGGCCTAGTATATGAGCATAGCCATTTTTTACTCTACAGGGATTTTTATTGTACCATGATATGACACATTACCAATTTTGATATGTGAGATGGTGATGATTTTTTGATGATTCCTTGATTGTTTATGGATTATTATGGATATTTAATATGGATTTTATGATGGATATATATTATGGATTATATGATGGACATGGATGATAATTTATGATTATGCTATTTCTTGTGATGTTGCTAACATGTGTGCCTATAGGATGGATGTATGGATGTTTATGCTTGTATGATATTTATGACACTAACATTGAGTTGGTATGCAGGATGGACCTAACATGTGTTTGATGTAGGCGGAGCATGTATGCATGTGATTTTATGTTTATCTATGATGATTTATGCATGATGATATGATTATGATGAATATGTGTATACGTATCTATGATGATCTTTCTATGATGGATATGTATATCTATATGTGAAATTTGGATGGATATGAGTATGTTGGATTGTGATATGTATGATATGCAAAGGAAAATTGGATGGTTTTTTTGTGAATGCAATGTAGTTAATGTTAGGGTTTCAAGCTGATCCGAAGCAAATATGAACTAACAATTATATGGAGATTTAAATACAAAAGATAAAGGAATAAAATAGGACATAGATAACATAGAGATTTAACGTGGTTCACCCAGAATGGGTTACGTCCACCATGCACAGCCGTCCAATCTTTCTTATTATCCAGCAAAAATAGTACATCAACCTTACAATGCCTTAAGCATCCTAGCCGCTTATAACATGCGTTTTAGGGCAACAAACAAAGTTGGCATTTTTAGGGTTTTATTACAATATCGGTTTTCATTAACAAAAACGGCAATTTTTTTTTTCTCGGGGGCTCCCGCCCCCGAACCCCCGCTTTTCTCAAGGGTTGCTACCTCCAAACCCCTGCTCGGGGCCCAGCCTAGCCCCGGACCTCGGTGAGGATACGTGCTAAGTGTACAGTACTTCGCTGATCAGTCACCACATTTCAACAATCTCCCACTTGGAGACTGATTAGGCTCCACACAAAACAATCTCCTACTTGGAGACTGATACTACACGACACCACTGTACATGCAACATCTGCTGGATAAGACACTAGGACTTGACTGGTATAAATTCCACAATTATCAATCAAGAAGACCAACAGAAACTGATGAAGAAATCAACTTCTCCTATGGAACTGCCTTTGTGAACATATCGGCAGGATTCTGACTTGTGTGAAACTTCTCAAGTCGTAACTGACCCTCCTCCAAAACAGTCCGGATGAAGTGGTACTTGAGCTGAATGTGCTTTGTCCTTGAATGAAAAGAAGAGTTCTTCGCAAGATGAATGGCACTTTGGCTATCAGTATACAATGAGCTATCCTCTTGTGTTTGACCCAGTTCCTCTAGAAAACATTGCAACCAAATCATCTCCTTGCTGGCTTCTGTAGCAACAACATACTCAGCTTCAGTGGTTGAAAGTGCAACAACCTTTTGCAGCCTAGAAATCCAATTGACTGCAGTTCCCCCTATAGTAAAAACATACCCTGTAGTACTCCTTTGTGAATCAATATCACCCGCCAGATCAGAGTCAACAAATCCACTTAGAGCAACATTAGATCCTTTGAAACATAATTCCTTCATAGTAGTTCCTTTCAAATACTGAAGAATCCATTTCACAACATTCCAATGTTCCATACCCGGATTACTCATAAACCTGCTCACAACTCCCAAACCTGCTCACAACTCCCACTTCATGTGCAATATCTGGCCTTGTGCATACCATTGCATACATCAAACTGCCAACAGCTGATGAATATGGGATGTTAGACATTTTATTAACCTCTTCCTATGCCTTTGGGTACATCTCCTTAGTCAATTTGAAATGACTAGCCAAAGGTGTACTAATTGCTTTTGCATCCTGCATGTTAAATATTTTCAACACCTTCTTTATATACTCACTTTGGGACAAATTCAAGGTTCTATTTTTCTTGTCCCGTGTAATCCTCATACTGAGAATTTTCTTAGCTGCACCCAAATCCTTCATAGCAAATGACCTGACTAATTTCTATTTAAGATCATTTATATGTTGCATGTTAGACCCAGCAACAAGCATGTCATCAACATAAAGCAACAAGATAATATAACTGCCATTATCAAATCTCTTAAAATATACACAATGATCAGAATGACATCTATGATAACCGTGCTCAGCCATGAAACTATCCAATTTTAAATACCATTGTCGGGGTGCTTGCTTTAGGCCATACATACTTTTCTTCAACCTGCACACCAAGTTCTCCTTACCTTTGACCTCATATCCCTGTGGTTGCAACATGTAAATTTCCTCCTCCAAATCTCCATGGAGAAAAGTTGTTTTGACATCTAATTGTTCAAGATGTAAATCATCTATAGCCACAAGACTAAGTACAGTTCTAATTGAAGTCATTTTTACAACTAGAGAAAATATTTCATCATAATCTATACCCTTTTTCTGTGCAAAAACTTTTACCACAAGTCTGGCCTTATATCTTTTCTGACCTCCTTCCTCCTCCTTCGGTCGATAAACTCATTTGTTAGGCAAGGCTCTTTTTTCTGTAGGTAAAGGGACTAAGTCCCAAGTCTTATTTTTCATCAAGGAGTCCATCTCCTCTTTCATGCCTAGCTCCCACTGTTGTTTGACATCTACCTGCATTTCTTCTTCATATTCTTCTGGTTCACCAGAATCCATTAATAAAATAGAATACAAAGAAGGAGAAAATCTTTCAGGGGGTCTACTTGTCCTCGTAGAACGTCTAACACTTGTAGGAGTTTGTGGGACAATCTGTTGTTGCTGAGCATCAGGTACTTATGGCATTTCATTTTCAGGAATCTCATCCAACACCACATATTCTTGTTTGTCCTGTTCATGCTTCTTTTCGTGCATCTATTCTTTATACATAACCTTCTCATTGAATATAACATCTCTACTTCTAATTATTGTCTTATTTTCAAAATCCCATAACTGATAGCCATATTCATCTATCCCATATCCAATGAAGGTACATTTCTAAGATTTAGCATCAAGCTTGGTTCTGTTTTCTTTATCAACATGGACAAAAGCTTTGCAACCAAAATTTTTTAGAAAAGAATAATTTACCTTTTTAACAGTCCATGCCTCCTCTGGAATACCACCATCCAAAGGGGTTGAAGGTCCTCTATTTATCAAATAGACAACAGTATGTACAACATCTGCCCAAAAATGTAAGGGCAATCCAACATGCAATCTCATGCTCCTCGTGCGTTCCATGATAGTCCTATTCATTCTCTCTGACACACCATTTTCCTGTGGAGTTCCTGGAACTATCTTCTACTTTCGAATCCCATTTAAGGAGAAGTAATATTCAAATGCTTTGCTGCAATACTCACCTCCATTATCCGATCTGAGACACTTCAACTTTTTTCCTATCTCATTCTCAACCAAAGCTTTCCATTTCTTAAAAGTTTCAAAAACATCTGATTTTTGTTTTAGGAAATATACCCATGTTTTTCTGGTTGAGTCATCAATAAAAATAACATAATAACAAGAGCCACCAAGAGATGATACCTGAGCCGGTCCCCATACATCTGAATGAACAAGCTCTAACTTCTCACTCTTCTTCTCTTTCCCAACCTTGAGAAATCTGACTCTTTTCTATTTACCACAAACATAGTTTTCACAGAACTCTAAATCAATCTTCTTTAGTCCTGGCAATAGATTTTTGGAGTGAAGGGTTTTTATCCCTTTCTCACTCATGTTCCCAAGCCTATGGTGCCACATTATCGAATCTGTTCTTGCAACATTTATTGTTGTTGTCCCTGTAGTAACTTTATCTGTAGCAGCTAAGGTAGAGTAAGTGTTACCAGTACACAGATATAATGTGCCTACCTTCACACCTTTAACTACTACTAATGATCCTTTAGTGACCTTCCACATACTGTCTGAGAAGGTAACTATGCAACCTTCACTACCTAGTTGCCCTGTAGAAATCAAATTTTTTCTTAAATTAGGAACATGTCTTACCTTCTGCAGAAACCAGTCATTACCATTTTGCAACTTGATCTTTATCTTTCCTTTTCCAACAATTTGACAGGGCTCATCATCACCCAAATATACCTGTCCAAAATCACCTTGAACATAATCTAGAAAATATTTTCTATGGGGTGTAGCATGAAATGAAGCCCCAGAATCTATTACCCAGGAATCATTAACATTATCCAAACATATGATTAAAGCATCTTGTAAAGTATTACTTGCAATATTAGCTTTCTTACTGTCATTTTCATTTTTGTCTCCTTCTTTGTTTTTCTGAGACCAACAGTCTTTCTTTAGATGACCAGGCTTTTTGCAGTACCAACAATCTTTCTTTCCTCTAGATTGACAACGTCTTTTCTTTGACTTCCCTCGTGACTTCTCATTCCTAGGGCCTTTTCCTCTTTCCTTTGATCTTCCTCTATTCTCCACATTCAAAACACTACCCGATGATGTTGGAGTCTCACCTGTGCTTTTCCTTTGCATTTCCTCGCTTAGGATAACACCAACAATATCATCAAATACCAAAGTATTTTTACCAGAGACAGAGTTACTTACAGCCATAACCAAGCTATTCCAGCTTTCTGGCAAAGAACATAAAATCAAGAGAGCCCTAACCTCTTCTGCAAAGGTAATTTTTACCGAAGACAATTGATTGGTAATTGTATTAAATTCATTTAAGTGCTCCGCTACAGATCCTACCTTACTCATTTTCAAATTAAACAAACACTTCATAAGAAATACCTTATTCGAAGCTGAGGGTTTCTCATACAACTTAGCCAATGTTGCCATCAAATCCACAGCCATTTTTGCTTCTGTTATATTGAATGCTACAGACTGCGCAAGGCACAATTGAATGGATTCCAGTGCCTTTCTGTCTAAAATGCCCCACTCTTCATCTGACATTGTGATCTCTTTCTTTGCCTTTCCTTCCAATGGCCGTCACAAATCCTTTTGATACAGGTAATCCTCCATCTGCATTTTCCATAACTGATAATTCTGGCCATTAAACTTTTTGACCTTGAATTTGGAATCCTCCATTGTTCCCACTCAAATCTGAAAGTCCTACCAATTTACAAGAAAACCTCGCTCTGATACCAATTGTTAGGGTTTCAAGCAGATCCGAAGTAAATATGAACTAAAAATTATATGCAGATTTAAATACAAAAGATAAAGGAATAAAATAGGACACATATAACACAAAGATTTAACATGGTTCACCCAGAATGGGTTACGTCCACCATGCACAGTCATCCAATCTTTCTTATTATCCAGCAAAAATAGTACATCAACCTTACAATGCCTTAGGCATCCCAGCCGCTTATAACATGTGTTTTAGGGCAACAAACAAAGTCGACCTTTTTAGGGTTTTATTACAATGTCAGTTTTCATTAACAAAAATGGCAAAAAAAAATAAATTTCTTGGGGGCTCTCGTCCCCGAACCCCCACTTTTCTCGGGGGCTTCCACCCTCGAACCCCTGCCTGGGGCCCAGCCCGACCCTAGACCCTGGCGAGGATACGTGCTGAGTGTACAGTACTTTGCTAATCAGTCACCACATTTCAATAGTTAATGAGTATGCATAAATTGACACAAAATGGCTTAAATTAATTAAACCTAAAAAATGAAAATGAATTGACTTATTGTAGTGTCATAAATTATCACCGACCTAATTTACACCTCATGTTTGTACTTCCACTTTAGCATGATCTGTCCTCATCCCCTATCTAGGTTTGATTTGTGCTAATTACCCAACTTTGATGTCATGTACAACTTGTTGTGGGTCCCACAGAGTGGTACCCACTTCCTTGGCACCTTACTTTGGTCTCCTTTGCAGTGGGACCAAGGTGTGGTACATCTTGGTCTGGACCATGGTGCCCTAAAATGCCATGGCCCCCCTTAAAGTGGCCCAAATTTGAAATAGGGTGGGTGTTATATTTTCCTGATGAGAATTCATCCCTATGGTTATATATGATTGTTGGAGGTCATCCTAATCAATAATTTACATAGAAACCCCTATATATAAAGACATTTTATCAACCTATTTTCATTTAAGAATTCTAAGTGTCCATTCCTAACATTTGTACATTTGTGAAGAATTCATCATGAGACATTTTCAGAGATCTTCAAGGATGCATATTCATTCTTCAACCATTGTGGAGCAAAATTACATCAATCTTGTCCAAGCATGTGTGTGTGATTAGGGTTTTATTTTTGTCATGTTATTTCATACAACATTTGTGATTACATTCAAAGAGAAAAGCATCATCATCAACAATTGTAGATCTGAGGTATATCTATTCAATATTTATTTCAGTATTTGTATTATTTCATTCAAAATTAATTTTAAATTGAGGTTTGACTTAGACAAACCCCTAGTCCCAACAATTCCCCTTTCTCTATGTGTGCAAGAAACAGGTACATAGCTGCATTCGAGAGGATCAACATAGTTCATAGATACAAATAGGTTCAACTTTTGACTATGAGAAATTCAGAGGACCATGATGAACTGATACTACTTGGTCCCGAAAAATAAGGCTAAAATTCTGGGAATAGATCCGAAACATATTATTTTTCCTGGATCCAGGTTGTCGGCTTCATACAACATGTTAGAAATAGTTATTTGTTTTGTCATTGATGTCAAACCTGATAATCTAGATTGCTCAGGATATGGTGCAGAACAATATGTATAATGTGTTGCAGTGGAAAATAAGTATGTATATTATGTAAGATAGGTACATATATATTGATGGTAGATTCTTGTTGCTATGGATGTTGTTGTTGATGTTGCAGTCTTTTATTGCTCCACAATTATGTATTGACTGTTATCACTAAGGTTTGCACCCTAGCTAAGTCTAGACTCAGCTAACCTGTGAAACATGGAACTACTTTTAGGTTGTGGGTACCCTATATCGAAAGTAGACCTCCAGATAAAGGGCTGGTTCCCTTTGAAACTTCCTAAAACTATTGATTTTTGACAAGGAAAAAGTTAGAAAAGACTTGAAAATGAAAACCTAATGCTAACTTGTGGTGATACACCAAGATGTTTTATTTTTTACTGGTTTTGAAATGACTGATTACAATAGATTCAACTCAGAAAATAACTATTATTCACAACCTATTCATACCTAAGTGGATCATAAACATTTCATATGAAGGATGTTTATTTTAGTTTGAAAATAGGTGATATAATTCACACAATATTTCTTGCTGAAATTAAGTTTATACACAACATATAACCTGATCAACACTTAGACTGCTTGATACTTGACATTGTATTGATAATATGTAATCAAAGGATTGAAATTTTTACAATGAATTTCATAAAATTTTATACAACATCATGTAAATGACACAATAATGATAGGAACAACAAGATCTTTCATTGATATTCAAGAAGAATTTTAATGTTTACATAGAAACAACTTTGATTTTCCAATAAAAAAAGTTTAACACAACTGAATATAAAGAAAAATCAAAGAAGAACTGAATTCAAAGTTCAATTTTTTTGCACTTCAAAATTAGAACAATGAGTTACAAGATGAACTTTTCTGCTGTATACACAAAGAAGAAACAAGAACTAACTGTGCTAATGAGCTGAAGCTGTCTTTTATTGAGAGTTGCTCCTGAATTTTGAAATTTTAAATAATGGTTCTCTTTCGCTTGTGGACTGAGCTAATTTGTTGGGATGTGCTAGCTGCTCCTTTCCTCAAAATCAGGTCCAACTGACTCACTAATACATTTGGCCTCAAATTTCGACAGAGGTTTCCGACGGACAAGGTATTTTGTGATCAAATTTGATTTAAAAAAAAAAAATGCCCGATAACGTCAAAATGCCGACGATGTTTTTCGACAAAGCCCATGTTAGTCAAAATTCTGATGACCACAAGCTTTATTAAAAAAAAAGAAAAGCGCGGGTTCAGTTGAAAACCATGTGCGATGGATTGAATTAACTCCCAACTTCCTCTGACTCTGCCAATTCCTTTGTTTCTTTTGCCTCTTCCTCTGCCTCTTCCTTTGCAAATCGGGTTCAACATGTCCTTTGCCTCTTTTGCTGCTGCCTCTGCCTCTACCTCTGCTAATTGGGTTGTCTAGTAGGTGATATCAAAGGATTGAGTAGCTATTTTGGAGGGTATCAAACTATTGGAGATGGCGAAATTCCTGTAGATTTTTGAATGCCTGTAAATTCTTGTGGACTTGCAAGTTGTGTGTTTGAATCATGTAAAGTTGGTTGTAGAAAAGTTCATTTCAGAGTGTGTGTCTCATAAATTTGAGCTTGTCATCCTCCAGTATGTTCTCATTTATCTGTTTTTCTTTACTTTCCTAATACTACAGTTCCTAGCTATTGAAAAGTCTTCCAATTATCGATTATGTTAGATAAAGGCTAAAAGTATTGTATAAAAAATAATAAATAAGTAAACCCTATTACTATACCAGAATCGGGACATAAGCAGCTGTGATGTCCGCATATTTATCTAAGTGGTGTTACAAAATAGACTTAAACTTCCAAGTTTTGTCAAATCCATAGAAAAATATTTTAAAATCAAATAAGGTGATAAGAATTTGAATCTTCCATAGTTCAATTTGGCACCAGTTGTAGAGTGTGTTGGGATTCAATCTAATAGTTGGAAATTTTGCTTGAATGCCCCGTTGTGCATATAGCCTTATTTTGCCCATCATATATAACAGATTTGAGAAATCTTTAAATGGATCTCCATCGATCAAATTTGTCTTGGTGTCATTCCACCTGCTATTATCATATGTTGAAAGTTGTAAAAGCCCAAAAAATTTCTCTGTCGAGGAAGGTTTTGGTCATTTTTCTCACTTTTTGTTGACTACTGGACTTATTCTAATTGTCTAATATCCAGTTCCAACTGTCAGTACCATGTGGAAGCTGTTGGTTCCCAAAACCACAGATTGGAAATCAAAGAGTTTTGCCACTTCTCTTGATGAATTCTGAATCAGTCTTGGCCAACAAACAGGAATGATCGATAGATCAAATTCCCCTGCACTTTAGGCTTTGCTAAACCAAGGCAGGTGAACCTATATCTAAAACATAAAACTATAGGTTAAAGACTTTTCTATAGCGAATTTAAGAAATTAGGTGACTTCAAGATGACAATTGTTCCTGAACCCAATCTTATTATTTGAAAACTGCAACTGCTTGCTTGTAAATGAATGTTTATAAAGTAGTGATTGTATGAATTAGAAATATGATTCCTTAATGAAAATTGCTTTGGAAATACTTGATTTAAATATATAAAATCAATAAAAGACTAGTGCCTTGATTCCTTACTAGTTTCATATCATTTCAAATGAAAAATCCTACGTTTAACCTTAGAGACAGTTTTAATAACTTGTTAATGAAACAAAACCATCATCTGAAAGGCTTCCATATGAATTGCAATTAAAATGTGACATCTAGTTAGTCTTACTAAATTTAACTTTACTTTGAAAGACCAATAAGACAATTTGAAGTTTTCCAACCAATCCTTCAAACTGATATTCAAACCGAAAATCAATCTTAATTACAACAACATAAGATTGCACAATGAAACAACCTATGTAAATATATTTATCCAAAGAATTGATCAATCCATTGAAGAGATAGATACCATCATGAATGAGAAACACTTGAATCTTTATATTGATAATAAAATACTTAAACCAGTTGATTTCAGTGCATATCCTCCATCAACTTGGTACTTCCAGACAACGAGTTCATAAGAAAATGCATAGAGATTGTCTTGATAAAATAAAACTATAAACTTGTGATCTCCTAAAATATCCTCCACATATAGATGAGGATTCAGTTTGAAAAATGCCCTTTCATTAAACTAAAATTAACAAAAAACTAACTAGAAACTAACTACCTAGAAACTACCCTAACAAACTAAAACTATAAAATACAAAGTCACAACTTTAAACATCTTTTGATATCTATGGCTGGTCTCCAAGCATTTGATCTCACTTCTGCATGTGCTTCAAATATCCCTCTGATTTGTAGATATTTGCATCGTAGATAATATCTCTAACCACAATCTCCAAAGTGATGAAGTTTTACATCTGCTTGATTGTCTCTATCATGTCAAGTACATCAGACCGAGCAATGTTAAGGGAAGCACTAATAAGACTTTCACACTCCACAATCCATTTATCCTTATCCTTAATCTGTTCATTCTGATCTTCAATTTCTAGAAAACCATGCTATACTATTTTCTTACATTCATTAAATTCATTTTGCAATTCTGTGTCAAAGTCTTCATGCTTTTTCAACAACTTTTGTATTCCTTTAATGACTTCAGCATCTGTATTGGCCATTGTCTTATCATGCAACAAAGTTCCTAGTCTGTTATAAATCTAGTTGTGAGATATTGAATTATCCATATTCTTTTGATAAATAACCCAGAAATCTTCAAGGAAACCCTAATATTTTTTAAATCTCTTAGTCAATAAAACAAAGGCCGTGTCAACCCTCACACTCTGCATTTGCCTTTTCAACTTTTTGTTTTCCAGTTGCACTTCCTCACATTTATTTTTCCATTGAGACCCATCATGGATTTATGGCATAGGTTGTCCTCCTCTTTTTAGCAATTCTTCATATAATCCCTTGTACTGATCTCTTTCTTTGATCACTTTGACCAATTATGCTTTATTAAATTTTGAAATATCAATACCCATATCAGTAGTAACAATGGGATCTAATTCACCAACTTTCAATTTCATCATGTGACCAAAGGCTTTATCCACATCAATGATTTTTAGCGTCTTATTTGGAGGGTAAAGAGCCCATAAAAGAAAAGCCTCTTCATTCTGGTCAAATCTAGAGCCAACATATACATCATTTACCCCCTGACTATCCAATTTAAAATCCTTATTCTTAAAATGTAACATGCTCTAAAAAATAAATGATGCACTCATGTCCCATCCTGGAAAGATGATGATGTCTGCTTCACTAAGAAGCCGTCTTCCCCTTTGAGGGGTTATAGTGGTCAATTCTAAATTGATTTCTTCTTTTAGTTTCCCCAATAATTCTATTTATTTTTCAGGGGTTACATTTGGGATAGATTCTCTTAGTTTTTTCCCTTTGAAATTATATAAAAAAGGACTTAAATTGCTTTGACTCAATAAAAAAATCATCAGACACAAAGGCAGAATACTCATCGTATCTTGCATCACTATGGATGTTCAGCCTGGAAACAATTTTCTCTTGCAAGTCTGGCTCTTCTGCTGTGTCTAATGCTTGATGCCTAGATACCGCCTCAACTTCTTCAGACTTGCCTTCACTCTCTTCTTCTTCAGTTTCCATTTCTTGCAATCTCTTTTTTTTTTTCTTCCAATTTCTTGTTTAATTCATCAATGGCCATCTGGGCCTCTTCCTCCTCCATGTTTCTAAACATGTCCTCTGCTTCCAAATAAACATGAATATAATCTCCCAGATTTTGACTTTTCTTGCAATTGTGAATATATCCCTTAGGGTCATAATTGACCCTAGAAGCATATTTGAACAAATTGTATTCTTCAATCAGTTTCCTATAAATGGATTCATAAGCCTTTGTTGATAAAATGATAAAATCCCCAAAACTAAGAGTCTCGGGCAAGAAAGTCTGCTTATGCATACCTCCAAAATGTTTGGCATTTGAAACACTTAACTGTCTCACAATATCTAGATAAGCAATTCTATCTGGTACAAGTTTTGGCAACAAATATGGGATTCCTTTGAAACCATAAATCATGAAGCAAGTAAAATCCTTGTGAACAAACCAATCACCCCAGTTGTGATTGACAATACCTCTTTCATAAAAAACAACAGGTCTAAGAAATCTTTTAACTTCAGTGGAAA
This sequence comes from Cryptomeria japonica, assembly GCF_030272615.1. Lineage (NCBI taxonomy): Eukaryota > Viridiplantae > Streptophyta > Pinopsida > Cupressales > Cupressaceae > Cryptomeria > Cryptomeria japonica. The sequence goes on along the minus strand of NC_081408.1, from coordinate 215,233,663 downwards.
TAAATCCTTCACACGGGACACCATACATATGGTATAATGACTTTACTATTATCTCTTCAAACTTGATGTAGTTTGATTTCACATATCATGAATCCCAAACTGATGTCCACATCTATACTAGTTGTTCTTTACCTGCTCTGTCCACTATGTTCAATTTTAAATTCATTGGCCACATACCCCTAAATCTTCCATAAAATACAATAAAATGCATTAACAATGAGTAAAACTTGAAAGTGGGCTCCCTATTATCTCTAAGGTTCAAGAAACCTTCATGAAATTTTTCTACAACATAAGTATCATAATCAAAGGGTCTTGGTTCATACATTTGTACATTTGTTGCTAACACCAACAGCCCAATATTAGCTACATCAGGGACCTTTACACCTCCAACATGTCCACATGACATATAGGTGTATTGTAAGTAGTGTTTGAAAATGTCCATGTTGAATGGGGGACCATCCTCTTCGATTAGAATGCCCTTCTCAAACCTGTAGAAAGCTAAGTTTCACCCTTTATATGTAGTATGCATTTTAACAAATTCCTCCTCTAGTTCTTCAAATGACAAGGGTACATCAGGGTTAGGGTCTAATCTAAAAACTTTATCTATGGTGCCACGACTAAATCTGATAAACACTTTTCCATTTGGAAACTAAATGAATCTCTTCACATAATTGTAATTTTTGATCAAGACTTCCATCAGTCTGATATTTTCAAAAACATTTGGAACAACTAGTTTACGTAATTTGGTTATCCATGGGTTACAAATTGGCACTTCTCTGTCCTTTCTCAAAAAATGAAATAGGAAGAGTTCATAACCTCTCACCTTTGTCCACACATCTCCAACCCCTTTAAACCTGTCCTCAAGCTAGTCTTTTCTGGGCAAATGTTGTTTCAACCTCCTTGATTTTGGGCCTGGGGACTCCAATTGATCAATGATATCTTGATTTAGTTTTCATGCAGGAGAGACTTCCACTACTTTGGATTTTTTAGACGTGGATTCGGAGCCCTTAGCACTTCTCTTTCTTCCCAATGAACTTGCAACCTCCATGATGCATGATGAATTGTGAGAAATAACTCTCACCTTGTGTTTTTTTTACTAAGACGCAACCTACGTTTGGTTCTTAATTTGCCTCATGTGAGCCATCAATCTACTCAATTGCACGCATTAAATACAGGCTTCTTTGGTTTCAGTTTTGAATTATATCTGTAATGGCTCATCAGTATATGCTTTCTCAATGAATTACTCCCTTGGTGCCATCGACAATATTTCATTCCTTAGGTCGCTTTGTTTTTTATCGGTGTGTGTCTTCCCAAGCCCTCCATCGGGTATCAGCATAACCTTGAACAACCTCTACCGATAGTTACTTTTTCCCCAATGAATCTCCTGCTCTATTGTTTCCATCGGGCATCGAGATAGCTTGAAATGTTACACTCTGATCTCTTTAAGTTGTACCGATGACTAAGGTTTCTCTTCCTATTGGTGTAAGTCTTACTGATAGCCTTATCGGCTATCGACAAGACAACAATTCGCATGTTCCAATAGCGAAAGTCACACCGATGATACTTTAGTAATGACTCGGTCGGTGTATATCCTCCCGATGTGTCTATTTGGTATCAGAATAACTCCTATCCCCTTTTAGCAATAGTTAATCACTTCCTAATAACCTTTGTCTTTGCTAGGGTGCTTTCTTCGGGGTAGGATACACCAATGGTTTGATTTGCTTATAAAATATGCTCCCCTTAATGAAATACACATGTTTTTGATTTTTTACATATAAATTGAATAAAACCTCACACAAGCTCAACCTCTGAGATATCACATAGATCTTTCCTCTTTAGCTAAATTTTTCAAAGTGAAAGCCTTATCTTTACTTAGTGCCACCCCCCAATTGCCTGGCTGATGGTTGACTCACTAGAGACAGATCACATATGGATGGGAATCGATGTTGTAGGATTACTCCCACACATAAAATTTCAGCAGTAACTATTCTCATGATAAAAATACTTTTTTTAAAACAATAAGCAAATAGTATCTCAATAGCATAAATAATTTGAAATGTTATGTGCTAACAGAAGCTCTGCTAAGTATATTGGGTTTTTCTTCTCTTCATCTATTTTTATTTCCTCCTTTTGTAGGTTTTTAATGAACAACTGGACTTTTGTCTATTTGTCCCAATATTCTATTCTCTTCTGCATCATTGCATTGTCATGTACTCTAAATTTTTCTTTCATTCTCTAAATTTACTTGCTTCTGTTACCATTGCATCCATTTTGCATAGTTCCAAACTTTCGGGGTTCATCCTTCCCTTTCTCATCCCAACCATTGGGCTTTCTTTGCTCCCAATTTTTGAAAGAATTTTCTCCTCTTCTATTTTCACTTTTGTGGACTTTCAGAGGTCATCCAAAATCTTTCCCATCCTTGTCTATCTTGAGACCTCCCATTCTTCTCTAGAACCTCGCAATCTTCAATAACTTCTACTTTGCAGACTTGTGGAGTTCTAATGGACTTCTTCCATTTCTCTTCCCCTTCTAGACATCCATACTTAAAGAAATCCATACTCTCTTGTTTCTTAAAGAAAATGGAGAACCAAATGGTACTAAGATTAATAAGATACATACTCATCATGAGTAATGAGAAATAAACAAGATTGTCAAGCTTGAAATCAATGTGTAAGGCTAACTGAGCCATTTTGTCAAAAGTTGTCAAATAGTCCTATTCAGGTCCTGATTGTTCAAATAATGTAAATGTACCCATGGAAGGGTAATAATGGTTTAATATGTTGTTTTGATTCCATTCTAAGGTGTTCAAAGTATCTAAGTAATGTTTAGTGGTCATTCATCTCAAAAGGCAAAAGCTGTCAAGGTGTCACTAAAAAGTTGTAATGCAACAATGCATAAAATGTTGTCAAATTGTACATTTCGGTCTTAGGGGCAGTTGGAATAGTTATAGAACCATGAGAGGCTATAAAATCCATCATTTATTTGGATGAAGTGTGTGTGACAGAGTTGGAGGAAAGTCTTGTAAGGCTAGATCAAATAAAGCCTCTGACTGCCACTTAATTCTGTAGGGTTTTGATAGTTACAGGGTTGTATATCAGTTTGAAAGTAAAAATTCCATGTAATTGTTTGTTGGATAAATAGGAAGGAAGTGTATTTCTATAAAGTATGTATTGGAAAATGTTTTTGAAGAATATTCAATGAGAAAATTGATATTTTGTTCAATACTTTTAACTGTTGTTTTTGACAGTCATGATTATTTGCTGCTTTAGATGTTTTTCCTAATAAGATTTGGATTGAATCCGGCCCCTAATAACCTATTTGAGGTTGTAGAATGAAGAATTATCTTCAATTTAAGACAGGTTTGAAGGTCATCCATGGATTATAAAGAAAGTTCTAATGGTTTTTGTCAAAACTGTCATAAAACCCTTGTTGACAGGGTTGCAACAAAATAATTGATTATAACTCTTAATGTAACTACTCAAGTTTCTTCATATTTTGGATTCTAATAGTAAATTCAATTCTCTTTCATATGAAGTTGGTTTCATGTTGACTTCTTCGTAAATTCATCATTCATAAGTTGATTCTATTAGATGACACAATAAAAAGGTTTCTCTTTTTTTAAAACTCAAATATTTTTCATCAACTTGCCAGAATCAAGTTTCTTTTTTAGCCAAGAAAACTAGCTAAATAAAATAGTATTCATAATTGAAGAGAGTCTAAGTTTAAGTAACATTTCAAGTTATATTTAACTAGTTCTAAGAAGAATTCCATACTTGCGATATCTTTTTGCGTAGTTTGGGAAGGTTACACAATGAAGTTTCGATAGCCTGACTTTTTTGCTTGTGAAGAAAGACCATGTCAGAAAATATCAGTGAAGAACAAAATAAGGAGACAATTGCTAGATTATGGTCTAACTTGAAAAGAAAAGGTGATGGAAAATGTTATTGTCCCTGTAAAATTTGTAAGGGCTTAAAGACTAGAAGACTTCTAATCAAAACAACTAAGAAACATTGTAGGCAACATGGTCACATTGAAGGGGGACATGATTATCATCCATTGGTAAGCTTTTCATTATATCATTTTAACAATTTATATACATAAGAAATAACTTCATGATGAGATCATGATCATGGTTTATTTATGTTGATCATTTTTATATAGGTCAAGCTCCCTAGGGCACATGATATGGACCAACACAACCCGAAGAATATGTTTTTCGAAGTGGAGGAACATGGAGGTGTGAATATCGAAGCTGAAGATAATGATCCCATGGAAGATGATGATCATGCACCAGAACACACAATTGAAGATGATGGTACAAATACATTTATCCATGACACATTTAGTATTGGCGCAACCGATCATGATGATCAAGATGACTTTGATCTTGTTCATGATTTACTTGTACTTGAGAAGGCATACGAGCCCCTTTATGAAGGCTCCCAAACAACTCTTCTCTTCGCTATATTTTTGTTGGTGAACTTCAAGGTTATGAATGGTTTATCCAACATAACAATCTCACATATGTTAAGGTATGTCATATATGTCATTATAGTTAATAAAGGGTAAATCATGTACCATTAATATTCTTTATATTAACAAATTAATATTATGTAGATTGATAGGTGATTTTTTGTTACCACCATCAAATATTCTACCTCCCTCATACCGAGAATTATCTTCCATTTTGAAAGATATTGGAATGGAGTATTAAGCAATAGATGCTTGTACCAATGATCATATTAAATATCATAAACAACATGAATTTGCAATGGAATTCCCTGAATGTCATATCAGTAGATATCGAATAGATCAAATAACAAAAAAGGTGCCTCACAAGGTTCTTCGTTATATTCCCATTATTCCATGTATGCAACGATTATTTAGGTGTACTAGCTTGGCACAATTTATGGATTACCATGCATGCAATAGAAGTTGAGATGACATTATTCGAATGCCTATAGATGGTTCAACATTTATGGACATAGAGGAAAAGTTTCCACACGTTAAAGAAGAACCTCGTAATCTCAAGCTTTCATTGGAAGCGGATGGTGTCAATCCATTTGGAGAGATGAGACCTATTTACTCGGCGTGGCCAGTTTTTGTTATCAACAATAACATTCCTCCATGGATGTCAATAAATAGGGAGCACATACTATTGGTGATGATTCTTCCAGGTACTTTATCATTTAATAGTCATCTACATTTAATTATAAATATTGCAGTAAAATGGTCACAATAATTATGTAATGTTTTTGTTCATTCAACTAGGTAAGTACCCAGTTAAAGATATGAATGTATATATTGAGCCTCTTATTGACGAGTTGCTAGAGTTATGGAATGGTGTCACTATGTATGATGTCTCTAGACCAATAGGACAGACAATTTCAATTCCATGCAATGCTTGTATGGACAATACATGATGCCCCAGAGCTAACACATTTTTGTGGTATGTTACAATGTTCAAGTTGTGCATTATAATTATAATTATAAAAATTAACATATTTAATCCAATTATAAATTATCTTGTAGGTCTTCAAACAAAGGAAAAATTTGCATGTCTAGTTTGTGGTCCAAAGATGAAATCCCGTCATTCAAAAAGTTTAGGAAAGCAAGTGTTTGATGAGTATAGGTGCTTCCTCCATAGAAATCATAAGTATCAAAATACTGAAAAACATCTTTTCAATGGGAAAGAAGAGACTACATCAAAGCCACGAAGAATGACACCTTGCCTATAGAAGTTGGAATATGATAGAATTAATCGTCAAGGTAATGTCATTCCATCTAATGGTTTATGTTTGGAATTTGTATTTTTCTATTGTGTTTTGTTTACTGATGATGTAATTGATTATCATGAAGGTCGTCAAGGCATTAATGACCACCTTCTGAAGGGACTAAAAAGTTATCTGAGACAATTTAGTAGGTTACCCTACTATGAGTAGCTAAAACTTGTGCATTTGTTTGATACTATTCATATTGGAAAGAATATAACAAAGACATTATGGAAAATATTGGAGGGAAGGCGTGACAAAGAAAAAATTGTCAAAATTTGTAGTGACATTCAGGAATCCAATCATGCAATGAAAAATATCATTCAATCAAATAACAATGGAGACTAGATTAATATGAGTGCCCTTCCTTGGTTATTAATGGACCAGCAAAGTAATGCTATAAAAGAAGTCATACGAAAAATTTGATTTCCCACAGGATTTGTTGCGAACATAAACACTCTCATATCAAAGAAAAGTGAATTTGGTCTAGGGACGAAAACACATGATTGGAATACCTTCATTAAGGTAATTCATGTTCTTGTGTATTTACTAAATATTTGTATACTACGCATGTACTTTTCATTGTATTATGTTAGAAAATAATGAAAAGATCATTTGATAATTGTTGCAGTACATTCTACCTCTATCTCTCCCAGACAACTTTGACAATAATGTCAAGCAAGTCATATATGAACTTGGAAAATACATGAGGTAAATAGTGATATTTGTTCAATTTTTTGTATAGATAATATATTTGCGATTTATTTTACTTGTTATGTAATATATTGTATATTATTTTGTAAAGTCTTATTTATATATTTTTGTGTCTTGAATCTCTTCTAGGTGGTTGTCATCTAAAGAAATCTATAAAGAAGATATAAATTATTGGAAGAGAAAAATTCCTCATTTAATGTGTGAAATGCAAAAGTGTCTACCTTTAAGTTTTTTCAATACACAAGAACACTACCTCATACACCAAGTTGAGGAGATTAAATTGTGTGGACCTGTACACACTAGATCAATGTGGATGGTTGAGAGGCACTTGAAATGTTTGAAGGCTTTGGTTCGACAAAGAGCACATCCTGAGGGTTCTATGGTGGAGGGATATATGGTATACCAAACTATGGTGTACATTGCTGAATATCTTCCTAAGTTTGTGGCAAAGATCCACATAGACAGCATTTGGGATCCGAACCCCATTAACAAATTTGAAGGGGAGTACTTGATGGGGAAAGGTAGATTGAGGAAAGTGAGAGGTAATTATAAGATGTTATTGTAGTTAATTAATTCTTAATCTTCTAAATAAATCGGTTGTAAGTCATCTATTAATTATTTGTACAATTGGTTGGGAGTGGGATGCACTACATTTGTATATTGCAAACAATCTTGTTTGGATGATGGTGTGGTTTGAATAATGTCAACATTCTAGTCGCACATTGACATGAGAAGGTGTGGCTTCATTGGTTAAAGAAGCTCATCGTAATGGGGATTCCAATGTTATGCAAAGGGAAATTGATTTAGCATATGGTTTAAGAGATAAATAGGTACGTATAATTTTATTAATCACCCGTATGTTTATGAAATCACGATGCAATAATTTTAACATGTTAGACATAATGTATGTCAAACACCACAAGGCTATGTGTTGCAATGGTCATAAATTTTGCATCAAAAAGTTGGATGACATGAAGAAAACTTGTGATTCTGGGATAACTGTAGTCTTTGAGGTGACCAATATTTCATCTAGAAATGACACACATCCTCAAGAGTCTCAAAATCGATACTATGGCATTTTGGATGATATACTTGAGTGTGACTTTAATTCCTTAAAATTAGTTCTGTTTGTCATCAAATGGTATAGGCTATGACTGAATAAAAATGATCCTGATAGAACTGTTATTGAATAAGATAATGGATTTACAATGGTTAATACAAGGTCGTTTGAGCCAGTTGGGGATGAGCCCTATGTTCTTCCAAGCCAATGTGAGCAGGTATTTTACTCAGAGGTTCCACATAAACTGGGTTGGTCATTTGTTGTTAGACATTATCCAAGAGGAAGGCCGATAAAGTATAATGAGATGGAAGAAGAAGATACCAAAGAAGTAGAAGAAGAAGAAGAAGAAGAAGAAGATGATGATGATGATGATGATGATGATGATGATGATGATGATGATGCTATTGCTGTTGTTGTTGATGATGATGATGGTGATGGTCATGGTGATGGTGATGATGGTGATGACGATGACCATGACGATGATGATGGCAACGATGACGACAATGATGATGATGACGATGATGATGACGATGACGACGACGAAAATGACGACGACGACAATGATGACAACGGTGATGATGACGACGATGACGACGATGATGACAATGACGATGATGATGATGATGATGATGATGATGATGATGATGATGATGATGATGATGATGATGATGATGATGACGACGATGATGATGATGATGATGATGACGATGATGGTGATGATGATGATCATGATGGAAATGATGATCATGATGGTCATGATAATGAGTTGAATGAAGAAGAAGATCAATGACATGAATGCAATGTATGACATTTTTTGAACTTTGTGTTTATTTATGGAATTTGGACTGCTTATTAGCTATGTGATGGATGGTGATTTAAAATACATATGTGATGGATTACATGTTTATAATGATACATATGACATTTTTTGAACTTTGTGTTTATTTATGGAATGTGGATTGTCTATTAGCTATGTGATGGATGGTGATTTATGATACATATGTGATAGTTTACATGTTTATGATAATACATATATGATGCCTATGATACTCAATTACATATATGATGATACATATGTGATTCTTATGATGCTCAATTATTGGTGTTGATTTCATGTATATATTTTGTGTGATGCTGCCACCCTTGGTGTAAACAGGTAATTGACTATAGACATCGTCAACACTTTAGTTGAGGATCATGCATAGTCTACATAAAGTAAAGGTAAGGAATAAAAAAATATACAATGATTATGATGATTGCATATTGTTCATGTTGTGTACTATGTAATTTTTATTAAACGTATCATGCAATTTTTAGCTAACATAAGATAATTGAATTACATATGTAGGAACCTGAACCCCTTTGATGAGGATCCTGCACAGTCTCATGGATCGACAGGTATAAGTCAATACACCCTATATAAATAGTTTATTTTTAAAAAAATACTAGGAAAACAAAGTTCCTTGGTTCTTCAAACCTCGACATTAAAAGCAAATCTAATACAATTATCAACACTTGAGGCCCTAATTGGACTTATTTCAATTTTTAATCTCAACGTCAACTTCAGGGCTGACTTCTTCATCAACATTACCCTCATTTGCAAAATATCTCTCTCATTATCAACTAACTCTCTCATTTGATGGAGTGCAGGTACCACCAAATAGGTATTTGTCAAATGTGTCTTCCTTGAGTGAGGGAAATGTAGGAATAGTCGATGAAAGTGAGACATGTAGTAGGTCTAAAATAGGGAGATCAACTACAGGTCAAAAGATTAGAAGAAAATTCAATAAATGAAAGGATTTTTTCCTTGCTTAAGGGGGGTCATGTTCTTATGATGATGAGACCAAAGGCAACATCGGGGGTCCCTTGAGGTACAAACATCTAGAGAAACAATGGGTACCCAAGGAACTTCATCCAATAAAAATCAATTTTTGTGTTAAAGAGAGGATATATCGCATAGCACCTTCGTTGTTACATGGTTTGGGCCTATTTCCATGGATGACATAAAGGTCTATTACAACAAAGTTGCTGAATTGATGGAGTATGTCAGACCTTGTCACAATTACGAAAATTGGATGCAGATTGTTTGATATAATAAAAGTATGCATAGGTATGATCTGTCAGCGAATTATATACAACAAAAAGATAACGGTTGAAGTAAATGAGTGGTTGTATACATTGATGGAAGGCCAAAAGTAGTAGGGAATATTGCAGGTTTTATAAATAGTACATGACCTAGGTCAACTAATAAGCAACCCATTTGCATATTTGAGGTGTGCGAGGGAAATTGTGTATTCCTATGTGTGATAAATCAATAAGTGCAGGGGAAGAGCTGCTAATCGATTACAATTTGAATCATATAGATACAAACAAAGTTACTAACATGGGGGTGGTATGAACTATATACTATTTAAACCAACCTCCAATTAATGACTCCAATATACCATCTTATTATTAACTTTTTTTTCTAAGTCTATTGGTTTCATTTCGCTAACGTGTTTATATTTTTTCTTTGTCACAGAGCGACCTGGATCCGTCACATAGCACAGATAGGGATCTAGGTCCCGACATTTCTATCGAGTAGGTAAACCTCATTGTAATTGTACAAATTAGATAGAAGCAAACTGCTACTTTATTATGTTATTTTCTTGATTGTTTTGGAGTAATTTTGATACTATTAATAATATTCTTGTCATAGACGGATGTTCATGGAAGGGAAAGGAACCTCCCTTACATCAGCTCATCAGCACAGTATTAAGCAATGAGGACTACGCAATTTCCACAAACCTTGTAGAAGTGATAAAAATATCTATCACAAAAATTAATAAAGAGATTGTTTCTTTGGTATGCACGACCCCTCGGATTGATGAGATAAAATATAGGGTGAATCAATTGATGCAAGCAACATAAAACATGCAAGTAAGAGTAATGAAAGCTTTAATTATAACAAAAGTTCAATAATGGTTTATATTTTATACTCTTTTTTGTTACTAACTAAAATATGTACATGTTTTTATATAATTTTATATGTCATCATCAACCTGGTGGACATGATCAGGGTATTGCAGGTAGTGCAGGTGATGACCATGTTCTATACATTAAAAATACTCCTTCTTTGGACTTGTGAACTTGCTTTTTAATGCTAGTGTTATTTACATAGGCCTTTCCCTGTCTATACTATTGCTCTCTCTTTAGAATGAATAATAATAAGTTTTGTTTGTATATATGATTGTAATAATAGTTTATTAAACTATTAATAAAGTATTTAGTTGCATAATTAGAAGTTCTCATTTGGTCTGATCTGATCACTTGTATTTTAATTTACTATTATTAAATTATATTTCAAAGTAGGGACATTTCAAAGACCAATAAGACAATGTGAAGTTTGACAACATGAGATAGCACATTGAAGCAATCTAAATAAATAGATTCCATGCACTATCTTTTGTAAGGACTATACTATTTTATCACTTACACTGCCCTCTTGTCATAAATTTCCATACCTTTGTCCTACATCAAAACCTACCTTCCTTATTCTCCTTCATATTGTTGTATCATTAAAATTAGCATCAAACACTTAATAAAGGTTCATATTTATTTACATCTCTTAATAAAGGTTCATCCTTGTTTACCATTATTGCAGTTTTCATATATTTAATGTATTATTCTTCAGGTGCTGCCAATGTCCCTGTGGAAAGGCCGCCTCATTCAAGGTTATCCCCATCTATATTATGACAGGTTTCAAGAATCTATAGATATGAATGATAACTTTGATCAGATAGGGCTTGCTAAGAGGGTGAGAGGAACTTCTCTATTGGTTCTTTCATTTAAGTTAAAGTGGGATGTAATTTAGCATTTGAATAGTTTTCTAATGATCTTGAATTTCAATTAGGTTGAGAAACATGAACTTCTTGAATTCTGGTTAAAGGCTTTTCTATAGAGAATTTTCAAGCAGGCAAATGATTCTTGAATTCTGTCTGGTTATATTTATTGCTTGCTAAAAATTATGAAATGCTTACTTATAAATTTTTATGAAGTTGTGACTGTATAAATTAAAAGTATGATTCCATGATGAAGATTGCTTCTGAAAATACCCGATTTTATTATATCAGATCAACAACAGACTAGTGCCTTCATCCCTTACTGATTTCATACTATTTCAAATTGAAAGATCCTATGTATAACCATGGAGACAATTTTAATAACTTGTTTTCAAAACAAGACCATCACATCAAAAGCATCTATATGGATTATAATTGAAATATAAAATGCAGTTAGTCTTATTGAATTTGAACTTTGCTCTGAAAGACCAATAAGACAATTTGAAACTTGCCAACCAACCTTTCAAACTGATGCTCAAACTAGAAATTAGTCTCAATAACAATAGCATAAGATAGCACATTGACGCAATCTAATAAAATAGATTTATCACATGGAACTAATCAATCAATTGAAAAGCTTATACCATTAAGAATGAAGAACACTTGAAAATTATATTAAAAATAGATAATCAAACCAGATGATTTCAATATGTATCATCCATCAACTTTGATATTTCCATAAACAAACTACATAAGTGTTGTATAAAATTATCTTGATAAGATAATACAACTTGAGGTATCTCCCCCACTTGTTCTAAAAGATCCTCCATTTATAGATGAAGATTCAATTTGAAAGTGAAAGGGCATACCCTTTCATTAAAACTAAAACTAACAAAAACTAACTAAAAACTAACTAAAAACTAACTTCCTAAAAAATGTCTTTACAATATGAACATATTATAAAAACATAGAAAAACAGGACTTTGGGTTCCAACTTAGACATCGGATTTGGTCTCCTAGCATCTTGCTGCAATTTTGGATATGCTCCAAGTACTTCTCTCACTTATGTGTGACTGCATCGTGGATGATATCCCTGACAATGACTTCCAGCGTGACAAAGTTTTCCATCTATTTCACATTATCTTTCAATTCAATTCCATCAATTTGGGCAATATCAACGATGACATTGAGAAGACTACGACATTATGAGATCCATACATCTTTATTGTTTATCTCACCCTTCAGATTAATTAACTATGGGAAACCATGTTGAACAGTGTCTTTGAATTCATCATATTCAAATTGCAATTCTTCATCAAATTTATTGTGTTTAGCCAACAACCTCTTTATTTTTTCAATTTCTTCTGTTTCCACTTTGGCCATTGTTTTATCATGCAACCTTGTTCCCAATTTTTTTGAAATTTTGTTGTGTGAAACTGCATTGTCCATGTTCTTTTGAAATACTATCTAGAATTCTTTCAGAAATCCTTGTAAAACCTCAAATCTTTTAGTTAGTAATACACCATCAGTATCTGCCCTCACACTTTGCATCTATTTTAATCTACTTTTATTTTCTTGTTCCAACTCCTCGCATTTTTTCTTCCATTGAGATCTATCCGGCGTAAGAACCATTGGCACCTGTTGCCCACTTCTTCTTAGCTTTTCTTCATACAATTCCTTGTACTAGTTCCTCTCCCTCACTACTTTGACCATCTGTGCTTTATTTAATTTTGAAATATCCACTCTGATATCAACATAAACAATTGGATCAATTTCACTAACTTTAAGTTTCATCATATGGCCAAAGGCCATGTCAACATCAATGATTTTTGGTCTCTTGTGGGGAGGGTACAAACCCCATAACCTCAAAGATTCCTCATCCTGATCAAATATTGAACCAATAAATACATCATTTACACCTTGTAAATCCAATTTGAATTCCTTGTTTTCTGAATGCAATAAACTGTCAAAGATAAAAGAAGCATTGAGATCCCATCTGGGAAACAAAATCACCCCAGCCTTTGTAAGTAGTTGCCTCCCCTTTTGAGGTGTCATTGTGGTTATCTCTTCATCAATTTCCTCTTTTAATTTCTTTAACAACTCAGCCTCATTATCAGGATGTTGGGAATAGAGTCCCTCAATTTCTTCCCTTTAAAATTGTACAAGAATGTTTTAAATTCTTTGGAATGAATAAAAACATCATCAGCAACAAAAGCAGAAAAATCCTCTAACCAAGTCAGCATGAACTTCTAATGTTGTCTCTATTTGGCCCTGCATGTCTGGCTCTTCTTCCTTCTCTGGCACTTGCCATCTAGAGACAACTACATTCTCATCAAATTCACTTTTTGCCTCCTCCTCCTTGGTTTCAATTTCTTAGAGTCTCTGTCTCTTTTCTGCCAGTTCATTATTTAGTTGATCAATTGCCTCTTTGGCCTCTGCATCCTCCATGTTCCTGAAGATATCTTCATCCTCAATACTGACATGTAGATAACCTCCCAAGTTCTAGCTCTTCTTGCAAGATTGAATGTATCCTTTAGGATCATAGTTTTTCCTAGCATAATGCTCAAACGAATTGTATTTTCTATCAACTTCTTATCAATTATTTCATAAGCTTTGGTTGACACTATGGTGAAATCACCAAAACTCAGTGTCCTAGGCAGGAATGCTTGCTTACGCATATCTGCATAATGTTTAGCATTGGACACACTCATTTGCCTCACAATCTCTAGATAAGCTATTATGTCCAGTACTAGTTTTGGCAGCATGTAGGGGCTCCCCTCAAATCCATATACTCTAAAACATGTAAAATCTTTAATCACAAACTAGTCCCCCTAGTTATGATCAACAATGTGTCTTTCATCATAATCCCTGGGTCTTAGTAACCTCTTGATCTCGTTAGAGATAGACCCTTCACATGAAATCCCACACATTTGGTACAATGGCATCACAATAAGTTCTTCAAACTTAATATAGTTGGACCTCATATATCGAGAATCCCAAAGAGATGTCCACAATTGGACGGGCTGCTCCTCACCTTCCCTGTTCTTAGTATTTAATTTTAGGCCCTCAAGCCAAAAACCCTTTACATATCCATAAAATAACATTAGATGCATCAATAGTGAATAAAATTTGAAATTGGGATGAGTATCATCCCTAAGGTTTAAAAAACCTTCGTGCAACCTCTCCACCAGATATGTTGCATAGTCAAAAGGCCTAGGTTCATACATATGTATATCAAAGGCTAACACCAGCGGCCCAGTGCTTGCGAGATCAGGCACCTCCACTCCTCCTACTTGCCCACACAATATATATGTGTACTGCAAGTAGTGTCTAAACAAATCAATGCTGAATGGTTGCCTATCTTCCTTTGTTAATTTTCCTGCCTGCCTCTTGTGAATGGAAAATTTCCAGCCGGTATATGTAGTGTCCATTTTGAGGTACTCTTCCTCCAACTCCCCAAAGGACAAGGGCTTATCAGGACTGGGGTCTAAATTGAAAACCTCATTTATGGTACCCATAGAAAATATAATAAATGCTTCTCCATTTGGGAGCTGAATGCACCTCTTCACCAAACTATAATTCCTCACCAAAACCTCTAGCAATCTTATGTTTACAAAAACATTGGGGACTGTAAGGTTACCTAAATTTGTCATCCAAGGATTACAGAGCGACATCTCCTTGCTCCTTCTCAAATAGTGGAACATAAACAGTTCATATCTCCTTACCTTGGTCCAGACATCTCCGACCTCTTTGTACTTGTCTTCTAATTGGTCTCTCCCCGACAGATGCTGCTTCGACCTTTTGGATTTTGGGTTGGGTGCCTGCATTTGGTCTATCGTGTCTTGGTTTAACTTCCTGACTGGAGGCACCTCTTCACTTTTTCCTTTCTTTGCCTTAGAGTTAGGGCTCTTGGATGCCCTCTTCTTTCCTATTGAACTCGAAGCTTCCATTTATGCAATTACAATCCTCTGCTCTATTTTTCAAAGGCACAATGTGTTCTATCTATGTATTCTTCTTTCACCAATGCAGTATTTAGACAAGGCAATTTCTAGTTCCACCGTATTCTTTTGCAATAATGAACTTCTCATAAAATTTGCCTCGTGCAAACCATAGATGCATCTACTGCAAGTATTAAATAGAAGACTTTTAAAATTTTTGGTTTTGAATTCTAATATGACAATGACTCGTCAGCATATGTCTCCCCGATGAATATTTCCCTTTTGGAACTCTCTGAACAACCCTTTATTAGCTTTGACATCTTACTTTCTCTTATTGGGATACCCTAAACCGATGACTCCTTTTCCTCCTCATTGGTATATCTCAAACTGATATTCTCATCGAGCATCAGGTGAGCTCATTTAGCATCATCACAATAGGCATTGTTTCCTTGATGGGCTTCACCATCGACATAGCTCTTCTCGATGCAACCGACTTCATCGCCATGAGTCTTCTCGATAGTGTCTTCGCTCCATTCAATCAGTCCGCTCCTTCGTTGGGTATCGGGGTAATCCAAAATGAAACATACCGATAAGCAAAGTCTTCCTGATAGAGTATGTTCCATTGTTATATGTTTCACTGATGATTTCTTTGGGCGTCGGGTGGCTCAAAGTAACACATACCGATCACTTTAGTTATACCAATGCAACTGACTTCATTGCCATTAGTCTTCTCGATAGTGTCTTCACTCTGCTCAATCAGTCCGCTCCTTCATTGGGTATCAAGATAATCCAAAATGAAACATACCAATACGCAAAGTCTTCTCAATAGAGTATGTTCCATCAGTATATGTTTCACCGATGATTTCTTCGGGCGTTTGTGTGGCTCAAAGTAACACAAACCAATCACTTTGGTTATACCGATGAACTCTTCTTTTCGTCACTTTTATCAGTATAAGTCTTACTGATACCCTCATCGGCTATTGGCAAGACAATTCTCCATGACTGTCGCTAGTGTTTACTATGTTGATGGGTCATATCGGTATAGTTTTTGCCGATGCATCAATTTTCCTCAACTTTGCTCCTTGATCAGTATAACTTTTTCCGATGAGTACAACTCTGGCTTGCTACGCTCTCTCATTGGTATATGTTATCTCGATGTAAAATTGGTCTTTGTTAGTTTAAGTTCCCTCATCGGTATAACTTATACCGATAATGTGAAATTTTAATCATTTTCAACTCCTTCTTTAGATACAAAAATTGATAGTAGATTTAATACAATCTGAACAAAAACTTTTTTCTGCATGAGAGCTTTACCCTTTCTACTAATTAATTATGCACTTTGATCAATCCCAAGAACCTGTTTGCCAGGCCTCCTCACCTCAATCGAGTGATCCTGAACTTACAGAGGAATTACTAGTGTATTTTGTGGAATACGCAAACAATTGGTAAAACATATAGTTGGTTGTTCTCTCTCACAGGTTAAAGTATATTTTGAATTTTCATTTTGGATTGGGGTATTGAAATGGGGCTTACTTTTGTAATTTGGAATTGCAGGGCAAGAAAGAATGCTTTTCTTCATGCTTGTTCATATGCCATGACTTGATCAAACTAGATGTGGCTTTGGAACTTTCCTGGATGAATAAAATGATTGACTTTGTGTTTCCATACCTACTTTAGGTTCTTGATATACTCTGATGATTATGTGAATATTTTAAGTTTCTCTTTAATAAACATTTTAAATCTTCTGCAGAATTAAATAGCTAATATTCAAAAAGTTTCTTTTTCAAAGTTCATTCGAGAATACATGAAAAAAGTTGATGAGCTTGTTAAGGACAAGCTAGAGGTTGTCCAAGAAGAGAAATCCAAGGAGAAAGAAGAGAAAGATCTTGTTTCTCAATAGGTATGCATTTTGCTTAATTGAGCCTCAAGGAGCACTTGTTCTAATCTACTAACACTTTTTAAAAATTCAAATAAATATGTGCCTATTTTGTTTACAGAATATGTATGCTCAGTTTCTTTGCCTTGCTTTGCCAGCACCTCCAATAGAATTTTAAGAGCATAATTAAGGAAATTATAGAAAATAGCATTTTTAAGAGCATAATTAAGAAAATTATAGAAAAACATTTTTAAGGAAATTATAAAAAAATTATGTGCTAACATATTGCACTGTCTAAAAAGGATAATCTTTACAAGGATGCAATGGAAACTAGTTCTCAATAGGGTGATCGTGAACTTGCAGAGGAATTGCTGGTGTATTTTGTGGAACGGGTATTTTATGGAATAGGTATTTTGTGGAACAAGTTAGAGGCTGTCCAAGAAGAGAAATCCAAGGAGAAAGAAGAGAAAGATCTTATTGCTCAACAGTTATGCATTTTGCTTAATTGAGCCTCAAGGAGCACTTGTTCTAATCTACTGACGGTTTTTAAAAATTCAAATAAATATGTGCCTATTTTTTTTACATAATATGTATGCTCAACTTCTTCCCCTTGCTTTACTAGCACCTCCAATAGCATTTTAAGAGCATAATTAAAGAAATTATAGAAAATAGCATTTTTAAGAGCATAATTAAGGAAATTATAGAAAAATAGCATTTTTAAGGAAATTATAGAAAAATTATGTGCTAACATATTGCACTGTCTAAAAAGGATAATCTTTACAAGGATGCAATGGAAACTAGTTCTCAATCGGGTGATCGTGAACTTGTAGACGAATTGCTGGTGTATTTTGTGGAAGAGGTATACAATTGGTAAAACATATAGTTGGTTGTTCTGTCTCACAGGATAAAGTATATTTTGGATTTTCATTTTGGATTGGGGCATTGAAATGGGGCTTACTTTTGCATTTGGAACTGCAAGGCAAGAAAGAATGCTTTACTTCATGCTTGTTCATATGCTATGACTTGATCAGACCAGATGTGGCTTTGGAACTTGCCTGGATGAATAATGTGATTGACTTTGTGTTTACATGCCTACTTCAAGTTCTTGATATAATTTAATGATTCTGTGAATATTTTAAGTTTCTCTTTAATAAACATTTTAAATCTTTTGCAGAAATAAATATGTGCTTATTTTGTTTACATAATATGTATGCTTAGCTTCTTCCCCATGCTTTGCCAACACCTCCAATGCCTGGCATGGGAGTGGGCATGGTAGGTTGGTTTCAGCTAGGTATGAGTGGAATGAGAATGCCTCCCATGCTAGCTTATGGTATGCCACCTATGGGTGGCTATTGATGGGATTGAAGAACTTAATGTGGGACACAATTCTTCAATCATACATGGTTGTTTGAGGTTGGTCTTCGAGTGGAAAGATTAGATTGTCAAAATTTATTTTAATGTCATTTGGTTGGTTGATACAAAATAATTAATCTTTATTATTATCGTATTGTTCAATCAGTTCAAATATTTCCATCCACCAAGCATCCAACGCCTGAACCGTCGCATGCTTAGATTGTCAAATTGTATTTATTATCATTTGGTTGGCTGATACATAATAATGAATCTTTAGTATTATCATGTTGGTCAACAAGTGCAAACCTTTCCATCCACAAGCATCCGACAAGGATGATGTATGTCCGACAACATCCTTGTCGAATAAGCAGTGAGGGGGTTGTCAGAATTTTGACGCCCACCCAATTTATTCTGACGCCCAAACTGTCACACATACAACATCCTCATCAGTGCGGATGCCCTGGTTGCTGTTGGAATTTAGTTGACTTATCAAGTTTTATTGATGGTTAAGCAGTGAGGGGGCCTTCAGAATTCTGACGCCCACCCAATTTATTCTGATACTTGAACCGTCTCACATACAACATCCTTGTCAGTGCGGATGCCTTGGTTGCCGTTGGAATTCTGATACCCACCCAATTTATTTCGATGCCTGAACCATCATACATACAACATCCTCGTTGGTGTGGATGCTCTGGTTGTCGTTGGAATTCTGACGACTTATCGATTTTTACCGATGACTAAATAGTGACGAGGTCGTCTGATTTTCGATGCCCAACCAATTTATTCTAACGCCTAAACCATTGCACATACAACATCCTCGTCAGTGCAGATGCCTTGGTTGCCATTGGAATTCTGATGACTTATCGAGTTTTACCAATGGCTAAGCAGTGAGGGGGCTGTCGAAATTCCAATGCCCAACCAATTTATTCTGACGCTTGAACTGTTAGAACATTACTTGGAATCTGTTGGAATTTTGATGACTTATCAAGTTTTATCGATGACTAAGAATAGTCATGGTCGTCGTCGGAAGATTCTTTGATGACGTCGGAATTTGGACAGTCTTGAGCACTATTGAAATGTCTGACTACACATTTTTTATGACATTTCTTGTCGACAGTTTGACAAATTGTAGTCAGAATCCCGATGAACTGCCATCGGAATTGAGCCCCAAATGTACTAGTGACTTTTGAATTTAAAAATTAGATGTTTGGGTGGATGGACTTGGAAATCCCTCAAAATAGAGGTTAAAACTGAAGTGTACAAGTTGTTTGTACTTCTGAATCTCTTTTTGATTGATGAGTCACCCTTGGGGGCCCTCAAAATAGGGATTGAACTGCTGATACTGTCTCAAAATCTCCCTCAAAATGTGGGATTTCCATTTGAACAACCCTCTTGGCTTCTTTTGAATATTTAAATTTGGATACACTAATGGTTGCTTTGAATTTTAAATTCAAATATTGCCACTTATCATTTTTTGGTGTCACAACTTTGATCAATGGGACTATATTTGTGCCTCTTACTGTTAAACAGTGTATTCTATTGTACCTTGACTTTGATATATGACTATGATCTCATCTCTTTGTTATTGTCTATCTTGATCTTGCTAAGTTTAAAGGATCTTTTCACACTATGACTGTGTACTCTTAAGCTTGCTGTTATAACTGTTTTGTATGTCCTTTTCATCACCATCTCTGTGTGACTGTTTTTACCATTATTCTCTAAAGCTACAACTTTATCCTTTATGTTCCATGATAAAACCATTCCCTTGTCATATCTTTTGTTTGCATCTTGGGATGAATTTCATTTTCTTGCATGAGGATTGCAACAAGTATTTCTCTGTCAAAACAGTGACATATTAACAAGCATTCACCATTGACTTTTGGTTTTGAAGCTCACTGCACTGTGAAAAATATTTATCAAACCTATATTTGTTGCTATTCATAGGGTTGTCTTCTTGATTGCCTTCAATTAGCTTGAAGGGTATAAAAAATGTATTGCATCCTTGAATATTATATCATGTTGCTTCATTCACTATCTTTGTATGCCCATGAGATCACTAATCCCTATAAGGAAAGTTATATCTTGTATATATGTTGTCATTATTCTTTGGTTTGCTATTCTTTGGCTCTGAGATTTGGGATGCTTCTCTAAAAATAAAAGGCTCACTGATTTTCTAAGGATTGCAACTTTAATGCCTTTGGCTTGACTGCTTAAAGTCTTGATATTACTATTTTCTATAGTAACTCCCTTTGGCTTTGTATATTGTTATAGGGCTACAAATCCTTTTGATGCTTCACTCTTTATGCACTATGAAATGGCTTTCTCAGTGGGACTTCTTGAAAGTCTGTCACTAGTCTTTATTCTTGTTCTCACACATGCTTGACTTCTCTTAGCTTACTTTATGGTGATAATCTTATTGAGCACTAGATCTAAATTTGAGTATTATGGACTCTACTTTCCTTGATTATGCTCATGTTTACAATTATTCTTTCATTCTACCATGCAATCCTTCGAAAACTACAACAATTCATAACTTGGATTGTCCTATTTTCATTATCTACTCTTTTGAAGCTTTATCTCACAGCTTTTGACCACACAAATAATTCATTGTTCCTTGATGTATATTGGTTCTATGTGCTGACTTAATGGATATGCAATATGTTGATCTTTGTCAAAAACCCCTTCGGTGCTGCTATTAAATTGATTTGGCTGCTCTTTTACTATATCATCCCACTGTTCAATGTTGATGTAGATCTTAAAGTTTCTTAACCATACATTATGGGATTGTAATTTACATTTTGAGATGATTTGAATGAAGCACTATGACTGCATTGATTATGCTATGATTGTCATTTTATGGACTGCTCTTGCTAGCTTCTATCACTCCATAGGACTGTGTTATACACAAGAAGCTTAATTTATGCCTTTGTCCAAATAATGCACAGTAAAATGTGCATGCCCATATGAATGCTTTCTTTTCAAAGGACTAGTTTGTCCTATAGGAATTGCCATCTGCTATGGATTACAACCCGTGTCTTCTTACCTTCTAGCATTGTCATGAATTCTACACATGTTTTTTGGAATTGGTTTAAAAGATAGTCATGACAAAATCTTCTTACATTTTCCCTGTTATTGCCCATCCTTCATGCCTTGACATCTGTAGTTGTGATTGTTGTGATCTTTTCCTTAATGAATTTGTTGCTACTCTCACTATATCCATGAATTCTTTGGCTGGCTGAGATATGACTATGTATTCTCACTCAAGAGACATCTCTTATGTTTGATACTTTGGGATCATGATTGAATCCCTATTCCAAGGTTTCTCTCTGGTATTCTTCATTGTTTTTCCAGAGATTTAAGCAATTAAGACTGTCATCTTGGCTCACTATGCTATGTTCTAGAATTGATCCTTTACCTCTTTGAGTGTTCACTATTTTGGTCCTGAGTTATCTTCTTTTCTCTTTTAAAAATTTGTTGTTTCCCTTATATTCCACATGAGTTACTTCTTAAATAATGTTAGAAGGAAATTTTGGATTGGATTTTGCATTGTAGAATGAATCTGGAATATATTCCTTCTATGTTGGATAGTTATTCACTGATAAGGAACTTTTCCCTAAAGATTGTACCCTGTTTTGAGGTCCAAGTCCTTGTGCAATGCTTCTCATACCAAAGAAAAGGCCAGAACCTTGATATGGGTATTGTGGTATAACAATGGCATTATGATCGAACATCTAACTAGATATTAGTTCTCTATTCAAAACCTCTTTCAAAAGATTCAAGGAGACTTTCAATCCACTAAGACTGAAAAAAATGAAACAAACACCTAAAGATTTGGATGGACCACTAAGCATTCATGAAACTCCTAAAAACCCTATTCATATTCAGTGAACCCATATGCTTGAAATGAACCAGATATTTTGAAACAATATTCAAATGGAAACAATAGCGAAAAAAACTCATGACCCACCAATCTAATAATAAGTAATGGCACGCATAAAAGCTTTAGATTCATGAGTTGTTTGGAGTCATACCTCTGTCAAACTCCTCAATTTCTACTTATAAACTCTTGAAACTACCCCATCTCACAGATCTAATGCCTCTGTGTTCCTGCAACTGTCGTTCTCGCAGGATATCTTCCCTCAAGCTCATTGTTTCCTCTTCAATCATCTGCTATTTAACTGAAACTCTTAGTTTGGCAACCATTGAAGCACTAAGTAGTGAAAACTAGGGTTTTTCACAATCAAATTGTAGTCCCTTCCTTGATCTTAGGTTTCCCTTTTCCAACCACAAATTAACCTTGAGTTTGGAACACTAAAAATAGGATTTTAACCTTCCCTCCAAAATGTCTTTGAGATTTTAACTCAAAATCACGTGAGCACTTGCACACCAAAAGGTCTTTCTAAAAAGAAGAAATCAAAATCTTCTTTAGCATTTTCAATCAATAAAGACTCCTCCCTTTTAATTTGACAATACTAAGGTTACAAACTATTACTTAATAATAAATATCCTTATGTTGAGAAATCCCCAAGACTTCTTTTGACATTTTACCACATGCTTATAAAAATGAAACCTTTTTGACTGTGATCCACAACTTGACTCACAAACCATCCTAAATATGAGACCAAAATAAAGTTTGAAATTATACATGAAGGTCCCCAACATGTGCAATTGATATAATAATGTAAATTGGATAAGATTCAGGTGACTCTATGGGGTGCTTGCATCCTATGCAATGATAAGACAATACCCTTTTGCATTTTCATTGGGCATAAAGTCTCAAGAACTCGGAAATCAGACTTGAATTGACTAGACCTTGTTGTTAGAAACATGGAACAACACTTTTTGACTCAGATTAGACCAAACTAGACACAAACATAACTGCAAAAGAATCAGAAAGAGACTAAAGAACTTGCTACTACAATAGACCAACAACACCTAATCTACTAACAAACTAGACAAAATGTGTTCAAACACTTGGAGGAATTAAAACTAGACACTAACAAGACTAGGAAACACCACTAGACTCTAAACAAATGATGCTACAACACCTTATTGAATAGAAAACTAAACTAATATGTATAAAAATGAATCATCACCTCAATAGCAAAGCTTGAGGTGTATCCCATTGATTGGGATATGTAACTCCTCTCCATCCAACTTGGACAAATGCTAAGTATTATGTATCTTACATCTTGTGATGATATAAGGACCATCCCACATTGCATCAAACTTGGTATGTTGTCCAAGTCTACTCTTCAATTCATTCCACTTAAAAACCAAGTCACCTTCTTTGAAAATTCTTGAGACAACCTTCTTATCAAAAGTCCTTTTCATTTGTGCATGGCGATTCTCAATATTTATGAGAGCTTTACTCCTTTTCTCTTCCAATTCCATGAACTCAACAAATCTGATTTGCATTGGTTCCTCCTCCATCATTTCCAGCTCTTGAATTAAGCTTAAAGATGGAAACTCCATTTAAATTGGAAGCCTTGCTTCCTTTCCATACACTAACACATGGAGAATCATCTATCAACCTCTTGAGAGTGATCCTATCAACCCATAAGGCTAATTTCAACTTGTTGTGCCAGCTTCTCTAATTATATTCTATTGTCCTTTTTATGATCTTGATCAAATTTTTGTTAGTGGTCTCAACTTGCCCATTACCTTGTGAGTAGTAGTTTGAATAAGTGTTCAGATATATGTAATTTTCAACAGCCCAATCAGTTACTTTCAAACCAATTAAAGCTAATGCATTATCATAAATAATTGATTCAGGAACTCCGAATCTTGCAACCAAATCATGATAGAAGTTTAGGGCAATGGTTTCATTTGCTTCTTTTAATGCCACACCCTCTATCCACTTTGTAAATTAATGAATTTTTGTTAGGATCCACCTATGACCAACACTTGAAGGTGGGTTAATGGGACCTATGATGTTAAGACCCCACTTTATGAAGGGTTGCTCCACCTTTATTGGTTGCAATGGAAGGGCTACCAACCTTTGTTTTCCTGCAAACAATGAACACTTCTTGTATTTTGTCACCCATTAATGAGAATCCTTAAACAAATTAGGCCAATAATAACCATCCCTCATGATTTTATATGTTGTAGTTCTTGGAGAAAAATGACTACCAACTGATCCATCATGAAACTCCTCAAGAATCCTACTTGTTTGATTCGATTCAATACATCTCAACAACTTTCCATTATAATCTTTTCAAAAAAAAACACCATCAATAATGATATATGGAATGGCTTGAAATCTGAGATACCTTCCTTTTGAGTTATCCATACCAATGGGACACTCTCCAGTATGAAGATAATGTATCATTACTTGAGCCCAACTTGAAGAAGGTGCTTCTACAACTGGATGTTCTTCACCATCATGCACTAGGATAGCCTAATTTTCACTCTCTTTGCTATTCTCTACATCTCCAACTAAATGCTCACACAATCCCTTACCTCTAATGAACTTTATCACTTTGATATCCATATCATACTCCATCACTTTTGTGACCCAAGTAGCCCTTTTCTCATTTAAATCTTTTCTCAACAAAATTTCTTTCACAGAAGGGTGAGCAACCAAAAAATGTATCTTGTTGTTTGAAAGCATATATCTAAATTTCTTTAGATTCCTTATGAAAACCAACACATGCTTTTAAACAAATGAATATGATATCTCACAATCTTTCAATGCCTGACTAAAAAATGCAATGGGCTTCTCTAAACCTTCTTGGTTTTGTTGGACCAGCATGGCTAAGATTTTTTCATGGATGCATACAAAATGAAATCCTTGGAACAATCAGGGTTTATGAGTGTTCCAGTTTATGCTATTGCTTGCTTTATCTCCTCAAAAATCCTTTTTCCTTCTTTGGTCCAGTTGAAACTCATATCTTTCTTAAGCATAGAAGTTAGAGGATTCAAAAGAGTAGCAATATTTGGTATAAACCTCCTTACAAAATTAATTCTACCAAGAAAAATTTGGAGTGCTTTTTTATGAGATGGTAATGGTAAAGAAAGAATGACACTTACTCTCTCTGGATCACTAGATATATCATGCTTGGACACTAAGTGACCAAGAAAATTTCCTTCATGAACAACATAGATACTCTTGTTTGGGTTTAGTGAAACCCCATATTCTCCGCATCTTTCAAATATTTTCCTTAAATGAACAAAAGAATCATTAGCATCCTTTGAAAATACAATAATATCATCAATATATACCAGCATAAATTTATTCATAAGACCTTCAGAAGCCATGTCCATGGACCTTTGGAACGTAGACCCAATATTTTACAATCCAAAAGGCATTTTTCTATAAGCCATGGTCCCCATTTTGTTCTAAAGGCTGTCTTAAATTGATCTTCTTCCTTCACCAAAATCTGATTATATCCTGAAAATCCATCTAACAAAGAGAACCTTTTAGAACTTGAAACTACTTGTAAATTTTTCTCCATGGATGGCAAAGGATAGTGATCCTTAAGAGAAGCTCGATTGAGGTCTCTAAAGTCCACACACAATTTAATCTCACCATTATTTTTCCTTACTGGAACAAGGTTATACATGCATGATGTATGCTTAATAGGAAAAATCATGTTGCCTTGGATCAGCTTATTAATCTCAACCTTTATTAGGTGTTCCAGCTTTGGATTCAGAGCCTTTTCCTTTCTCTCACTAGTTTTGCATTGGGTTCCAACTTAATTGTGTGTTGGGCTGAACTAGGATCAAATCCCTTCAAATCACTATACTCCCAAGCAAAAATATCATTAAACTCTTGACAAAGTAAAACAAATGATTGATCTTCCTCTTTAGTACATACCTTGCCAAGCTTTAAAAGTTTATCCTTGAAGTGAATGTGTTGATAATGCTTTTCTTTGACCATAGTGCTAGTCTTATCTCTTCTTATTTGATTGTTTGAGTTGAAAATGGATTCAAGAGTGGCCAAAATTTTGGGAATCTTCAACTGTATGATCTGATCATCATACTGTTGCTGCAACTTCCTTTGATTTCCAGCTGATAACTTAGCCTCTTCAATCAAAAAACTTATAATTTTGTCATTACTGTCAAAGACTTGCCAATATACATTATTATCTAGAACTGAAGGTCTAACAACTACCTTAACATAATGTTGAACATCAACATTTTTTTCCTCAGCTGGCATGTCAAACTCAGCTCCCATGGCAACTAACTTATTAGCTTGTTTGTTCTGACTTCTTGGAATAGATGAGAGGTTGAAAGCATCAAACTCATCAATTAAGTCCCAAATTCTATGCTTATACAATTTCAAAAGCTCATTTTTTGTAACATTAATGTTTCTCATCTGATTGACAACAAGTTCGTTGTCCCCAAACACCTATATGCACTTAACATTCTTCTTCCTTTCCCATTCCAAGCCATGAACATAAGGATATTATTTTGGACACAAAGCTATAGAATGCAGAAGAAATGTAAACTAGAATATTCAGTGCTTTAGATGTGGAATTTTTGGACATAAGGCTAATAACTACAGTAGTCAAGTCAGAAGCTATAGATCATTTGTGAATGGAATGAATCGATCACATGTGAATAAGCCCTTTCAAGGTTATTGTCACACATGCTATAAATTTGGTCATAAAGCTAATCAGTGCAGATCTAGAGTAAATTCAATAAATTCAGGATAGAGGAATGTAAAGTGCTACAATTGCCACAAGTATGGACATTTTGCTTACAAATGCACGAATGTGAATATCTAGTGAAATAAAATGAAATGAAGAAGAAGAATGCTATGGTTTGGAAAAGGAAAGAATCAATTGAGTCTGCTACACCCGAATCTGGTGTTGGTGCTTCTTCCTCCGAAAATCAATCTGGTAGCTTCAGCTTAGGGGGAGTTTCAAAGACAAATCTATTTATACTCCCTCAAGTAGAAAGGATGCTTGTAGTGGATTATGATTATAGTCATATGCCCTGGTGGATTGTGTATACTGAATTGTAAAAATTAGATGACATCACTTTGATAACATAGTTTTTGGCGGCGAAATCCTAGGCGCACCGAACAAGGTAAATATCTAATTTTTTGATCAACTTGTACATCATGAGTTAAAAAAAATGAGAAGTAGAGAATTTGAGAAGTAGAAGGAGATTCAAAGCTAAGTTTGCACATAAGGTATTTTTCATATCTTTTCCTATGGATTCAAAGAAGTCAACTGAGGATATTCGTTTGGATGAATATAATCATGCGAAAACTAGGAAATTGGGAAATTCTTTGTCAAATGAAAGCATGCAGGAAATCACAAATTTAGGACATAAAGATTTAGACTTATGGAATGAATTCCCTTGGTTCGAAAATGAAGACATGATAAATTTTCTCTTGAAATGCATTATGGATGATCATATGATTTTGGATAAGCCCCATCAGATTTTTAAAGAAGCTTTTTTTGTTGTTTCTAATTTGTGTGATAATGGACCCTTTCCAGTGAAGAAATCAATCAATAAAAAAGAAATTGAAACCCTAATTGACGTCACTGGTGATCAACGAGCACTAATAATTGACACCATCATTGACCCTGTCATAAGGTATGTGGCATATGAAATCTCTTATAAAATCTATTTCAAAAATAGAGAAGGTTCTACTTCGGCTATTGCTGTATACATTGCACATCAAATGGCAAGAGAAGATAAGAACTTTGATTTATGTGAATTGTTGTGAACACAATTGACAAAAAATATCAGAATGACAAAAGATTAGGGTTATACTTTCTGGTTTGGTTCCTTCATTATATGTTTGATGCTTTACTTCACAAAGTTATTACCCTTAAAATAAAATATTGCATGGAAATTAAATATTTTTGTTGGAATTTTTTTTTCTAGATATTTAGCCTATTTGGAAAACAAAGATATGGGATGAGAAGAATATTTCATAGATTTTCAGAAGAAGTTCCTCTTTGGTATGATTCCCAGTTCTCCCAAGGGAAGCTCCTTCGAAAGAAAAAGTTCAAAAACAAAAAGTGTGGCCCCCTCCATAAGCAATGAAGAAGACAAAGAGAAAAGTTGAACATGAGATTATTTCTTTGGCTGATCTAGAATCATGGAAAAACATGTTTATATTGAAAGGAAAGATGATCCGTGCAGTGTTGATAACATTCTAAGTTTTCTAAAGGAAGATGTAGGTTTGAAAAAGTTTGGTGAATTGTTGCTTGAGCACGCCTCTTATAATCAAAGATCTAATTGAGGAAATTTTGGTTGAATATTTGCTTCGGAACAATATTTTTCTAGATAGTATTTCAGACATCCTATTAGATGTTCTGTGTGAAGTGCTTAATGATCAGATGAAGTAGCCTCTTAAGGAACCCATTTCTAAAGAAGTCATTCTGGATGACATTGAAAAGAAATGTGTATATGCTCAAAATAGGTTATCTAAAGACATAAATAATATGAGAGTATGTGTGGCAGAAGCAAACAAAGTATACAAATATTGCCTCCAGTGGCCTACAACTGTTAAGCAATTTAAAGCAAAAATTGATTCTATTGAATCTGATTTGTGTTCCTTGGGTAAAACATTTCATATTTTCAGTGATCTTGCTGGTACACAAAGAAGAAAGATAAACTCCTTGCAAACAAATCTTATATTTTATCAGAGATAGAAAGAAGATGTGGTAAGTGTTTTCTTAAAGGTGAAAGAAATTGTTGAAGCTCATTTAGATCATCTTTTTCGAGATTGTCATTGAAGTTGAGAAGTATGAGTGGAACATCTCTGTTATCAGTTTGTTATTAGATGCAGTTGATATAATTCTGTAGAATGGAAGTTTGAGTGTGAGTATCCATTTAGTGGTGAGTTTGTGGAAAAATTTCCTTCTTGAGTTGAAGGAAAAATATAAGAGAATATTTTAGAAGCATAAGTAAGACACTTTTTGCAGAACAATTTTTTTTTTCTTCTTTTTCGTCCACCTTTTTCCTTGATGTCAAAGGGGGAGAATTTTTGGAGAACTTTTTAAGAATCTTGAAGAAATAAGGAAGCTCTATCTAAGGGGGAGTGTTTGAGTTTTTCTAAAAAATATTTTGAACATGCTGTTGAAGAAATTGCTTGTCGTTAATGAATGTTTTGCCATCAATGACAAAGGGGTCGAAATTGTTAGAAATACTTATTTGAGTTGTCATTGATGTCAAACTCAGTGATCTAGATTGCTCAGAATATGGTGTAGAACAATATGTATAATGTGTTGTAGTGAAAAATAAGTATGTATGTTGTGGAATATAGGTATGTATATTGATGGCATATTCTTGTTGATATGGATGTTGTTGTTGATGTTGCAGTCTTTTGTTGCTGTGTAATTATGTATTGACAATATGAGAATATCTGTATCTAGATGTGAGAGTTTTTGGTCTTGGTTGTGGCATTTAATTCTATGCTTTGGAATTTGTTCTCTTGATGTTGTGCTCTAGTTGTATGTTCGGGTATGTAGTGATGAGAAGATTATTGTGCCTTGATTCCCTTCGATTCTTTGATTTCTGGTGATACTTGTTTGATGGTTTTCTAGTCTTGTCTTGAACCTTGTAATGTTGTCTTGGATAGTGATTATTGCCTCTGGTTCTTAGCTATGCTCTATCTTGGTTCAATTTTCCCTAGATGTTCTACCTTGTGCTTCAGTGATTGTGCCATTTTGTTGGCGTGTTGTTTTAAAACTTTAAGGATATGTTTATTTTGGACTTGGACGATATTGAAGGTTGAGGTTGATGTTTTAATCTGATGATTACATTGTGTCATCTTTGACCATTGAAATGTTCCTTTGGAAAAATGTTTTAGAGGCCAACCTAATGTATATTTCTAATTGACACACACATATATATGTAGGACCTCTTGATTGTAACATATACATACATATACATATCAATGTAGCAAGTAAATAAGAAAGTATGAGAAGGATATATTGCGAAGGAGACAATAAGAATGAGGGAAGGATAAAGTGGTAAGCGTCAAAGTAAAAGAGTTGATTAAGTGTGAGCATATTGGTGTAGTCAAACAGTGAAGCATTTTTGTAGAGGTTCCTAATCAGATTTGCTGCAAGCAGTCAATGTATTGTCAGAGATTTAACTGGAATTGATCCCATGCATGTGTAGATGCAATTTTCTCAGTTCACTTCATTTTTGTAGTAAGCCATTTTGGCAGTAAGCCGTTGTATCTAAGCAATAAGCTCTTTGGGCAGTGAGCCCTCTGACACTGAGCTTGTTTTGTAATCCCATATAACTAGTTATATTATCTTGAGAATTAACCCTCTTTGTGGCTTTTCCCTTATAGGGCTTTCCACGTATAAAAATATGGTGTCTCTTGTGTGGCTGAGTTATGTTGTGCATTTCTTTTCTATTTTCATTTCAAGGATAATCAAGATTAAGTTAAGATTCAGATCACCAAAATATTTGTTTTAGTTTTAGTATATTGAGGACTACTAATTCACCCCCCTCTCAGTATTTTGGTCTATTAAACACAACATCTGTAGCTCACTATTTCAGCCAAATCACTTCCATAATCACCTATTTTGCCCTAATCTTCTACAATCCAATTTAATTCAATTTAAGGAGGAGAAAGCCCTATCAAAAGGAGTCTGAAATCTGATTAGAATCTTGGTCTTGCAAGGCTAGATCTATTAGATTCCTCTCCTCCCTAATGTAATGGTTAATTAGGTAATTAAGTGGTTTTATTATCTTAATTTAACCCTAACCCTAATTTTCCAACATTACACTTATGATGAAAATGAGTGAATCTTATAATGAAAATGTATGAATCCTAAAATGAAAATGACTAAAATCCTATAATGAAAATGAGTGAATCCTATAATGAAAATGAATGAATCCTAAAATGAAAATGCAATCCTATAATGAAAATGAGTGAATCCTATAATTAAAATGAGTGAATTCTAAAATGAAAATGCAATCTAAACAATGCCCTAAAAGATGAATGAAATCTAAACAATGCAATGAATGCAAGTTAAATCATGTATCTCCAAGGATGGTGTAGCAAGTGGATCTACGAATGAAGGTTTGTTGTTTGGTTTTGGTGAGATGGAGTGGGATGGTTTTGTTGTTGAAGTAAGCATAGGTGTCTTGATACCAAGGGGAATCAATACTAGCAATTTTGCATACCACTTCGGACTTTGACATGTTGTATGCGGGCACTAAGAGATGCTCAACCAAGAAGTCACAATTGGTACTATTCTCTTGCATCTGTAGGAAGGATCCAATTGTTGTGATAGCATCTGCAGTTCTTTTGGTTGCTCTAGGAATGTGGTCAAACTTGATTGAAGTAAAATGCAATTTTAGGTCTTCAACCACGCAATGGTACGGGAACAAATTATCGTCCTTTGTTGATATTCATTGTTAACTTTTTGAATCACTAGTTGGGAGTCACCATACACACATAAGTTAATGATTTTCCATTTGGTAGCCATGTGAAGTCTTGTTATAAGGGCCTCATATTCAAAGACATTATTTGTGCATGGAAATGCCAACTTGTAGGATTTATGTATACAATCTCCATGTGGGGTAATAAACAAAATGCATGCCCTTGATCGCCATTGTGTGTAGGAACCATAAAAGTATACCTTCCATGGAGTAGCCTGAGTAATTGTTAAGATAACATCATGAGGAAATTCACTAATGAGAGGATGATCTGCTGAGGGGTGCTTTTGTTAGTTGATCAATAAATACTTGTCCTTTTATGGATTTTCATCCACATACTCAATGTCAAATTCACTCAGTATCATGACCCATTCTTCCTGTGAGGGCTTCCTTTCAAAGAAGGTATTCCAAGGGATCAATCTCAGCAATGAGCTTTGTTTTTTGATTAAGCATGTAGTGCTAAATTTTTTGAGTGGTAAAGACTACAACGAGAAAGGCTTGTTCAATTGGTGTGTAATTAAGCTCATGACATATTAAGGTTCAACTTATGTAATATATAACTTGTTCTTTACCATGGTCATTTGCTTGTGCTAGAAGTACCCACAGTGCTACTGTTGTTGTTGGTATGTATAGAAGGAGCGATCTGTTTGGAATATGAGGCATTAGTACTGGTGGAGAAGCTAGGTATTCCTTGAGTTTTTCAAATTCCTTTTGGAATAAATAATACCATTGAAACTTTGTATCCTTATGGAGTAGATGAGAAAATGGATGTCATTTATCAGTGAGTTCGACAATGAAATGTAGTATATATTAAAGATTACCTTATAGGCTGCATAATTGTTTGAGATTTTTAGAAGAAGGCATATCCATGATGGATTTGAATTTTGTGGGGTATACCTATATGCCTCTTATAGACACAATAAACCCTAGGATTTTTCCTAAAGTAACGCCAAAGACACACTTTTTGGGATTAAGTTAGAGTTTGTATTTCTTGAGGTATTCAAAGATCTTTGTTAATATTGCAATGTGACTTGCTCTTGTCTTGGAATTTTTGAGGAGATCATCTACATAATTTTTCATAATATCATGCAAGAGTTCATGGAATATTGTGGTCATAGGTCTTAGATAGGTTGCACTTGCATTCTTTAGTCCAAAGGGAATCACCTAGTAACAAAAGGTTCCCCATGGCGAAGTGAAATTTGTTTTCTGTTGGTGTTCAACTACAATCTTGATCTTATTATAACCTAAAAAGGCATCCATTAAGGAGAGCATTTCATGTTTGGATGTAAGATAGACTTTCATATCAATTTTAGGTAAAGGAAAGTCATCTTTAGGGTATGCCTTATTTAGATCTATGAAGTTAGTACATATGTGGATGCCCCCAGCTATCTTGACAACTGGTATTATATTAGAGACCCATTCTAGATAATCAATAGGATGGATGAATCCTACATCTAACATCTTCTTTAGTTCTGCCTTGGCCAATAGGGTAATTTGGGGATTCATCTTTTTCAACTTTTGCTTGACAGGCTTCACATTTAGATCTATTGCAAGGTGGTGTACTACAAGATCCTAATCCAATCCTGGCATGTGGGCATAGGACCATGCAAAGTTGTTCTTTGTAGATTAAAGAAATGCTATGGTATTTTGTTGTTTTTGATCACTGAGAGTTTTTGCAATGAAGGTGTTTTTGGGATTTTCAGTAGTGCCAAGGTTGATTTCCTTAATTTCCTCAATCAAAATGGATAATTTATCAGGTGGGAGTACTATACGAGGCAAGCCAATTCCCTCATCCTCTAGCTCCTTTTCCAGGTTTTCACTAGGGGATATGTCTTTTATTTTTATTTTTATTTTTTTGTGTTCGATGGTGCCTCATTGAGGTTGTCACCAAGGGACTCTTGATTTTTCTTTTCATTTTCATTTTTTATGACTAAGAGATTTGACTTGACTGTCAAAGTACACATTCTCATGTAGCTAAATACCATCAACCTTATTATGGTCTTCTAGGTCTTTCATCTCTAAAAGGGCTAAGATAGCCTTGTTATTTGCACATATGTGAAGAGTCGGTGGTCCTTATTGGTCCCAATCTATTAATTTAGGGTAGAAAAGAGGAAGGATCATGGATGGATGGGGTGATGGTCAAAATGTGTGTTTTGGAGAATAAGTCATTGAGCTATTCAAAAGGCACTTTGTAGAATTCCTCTTCCTCAAATTCATCGACATTGGAAGGAGGTTTTGTCTAAAAACCAACAATAGTAACCTTAGGTACTAGAGAGTAACCCGAACCTCTATTGTGCTTGTATGAAATAGGTGCAATGGGCTCTTTTCTACCTTGTTATTTAGGTCCCAGACCATGTCCTTTGCAACCCATTTTGTCATCCATAGCAAATGCTTTAGGATATTTTTCTCTAGGAGTATCCACATAATCATCATCTTTTTCTCAATATAACCAAGAGGTGACATCATTTTCCATATTTTCTTCATCTAAGGGACCCCATTGCTAGAAAGTAGTCTTCTTATACTATATGGTAGGTATCTTTGACAACTCAATTTCTTTAGGTCTACCATAAGATTTGGGAGATGTAGGGAGGTGTCCCACATAAATTGCATTCTGTAGATTGTATTCTCCATATCCCTTGTCAATAATCTTGTCCTTGATCTTAGGTGGATAAGGATTATAGGTAGATTTATCATTGAATGAAGTGGTGGGAAATGTGGAAGTGGAGGAAATAAGTGGGCAATGGTGAATGTGCTTTCCCTCTAGGAGCTTGCAATACTTAAAAGGTTGTGGATCAACGGGGATGGTGACTTCTCTACCATTGTGTGGAAATTTCAAGCATTGATGATAGGTGGAGAGGACAACTTGGATGGAATGAATCCATGGACACCAAGAAGGATATTATATGTGAGGTCAAGGTCCAAGGCTTGGCATGTTGTTTCAATCGTTGTTAGGCCGACTTGGAGAAAAAGTTTAATTGTACCTTTAGAGACTCTCTCAGAATCATCATATGCCTTGATTGTAATTTTACTTATATGATCAGCAAGGTCTTCAAAGAATCCCAACTGTTCAATCAACTTGTATGTACATAGATTTAAACTAGATCCACCATCTATAAGGACTCATTTTATTTTGTGCTTATGTACAATAGCTTCATTATGGAGGGGTTTGTTATGTGACGAATCATTGGATGTCACATCTTTGGAAACAAAAGGATGGCGAGCTTTATGGGAGGAGGGGAGCGGCGAGCGGGAAATTCAAATTTCAAACATGGGGATGGTGGTTTTTCTGTGGTTGGAGCTAGAAATCATGTAGGTCCCCAAGCTTCTCAGGGTACTGAGGGGGACAAGGCGACAGTTAAATCGATGGAAGATAAATATTCCAAAACTGGGGACCCACATGATAGAGGTAAAGAAAAGAAATGGTTGGCTCTTTTTGGAGTCAGGCCTTTGGTACAATCTGGACTTCTGGAAGTTAAAAATCTTTTTGATTCAGGGACAGGGGTTTTTTCTATATCTGTACAAAATAAGTTGGTTGATTTCACTGTTTCTAGCTTAGCTATGACCTTGGTTGGATGGTTTTCTGGTTTTAGACCTAACATCGATGTCGTAAGGAACTTTAGAAGGAGAAAATGGGTTCTCAAAGGTCAAGTGGATGTGGTGGCTTTTCCTAGGGGTTTTTTCTCCTTTGCTTTTAATAATGAAGAAGATATGAATAAAGCGCTCTGTGAAGCATCGTGGATGTTTGGCAAGTCAACCTTGGCTTTACAAAAATGGGATCCTGCCCTTCCTTTGGATGATTCCTTTTTTGTGGTGGCACCTGTGTGGACACGTCTTCCTAGCCTTCCTTTGGAGTTTTGGAATGAGGAGGTCTTTAAAGGGATTGTGGGATCATTTGGTGAACTTCTATCGATCAACCCGATGACTGCAACCAAATCTAGGTTGGATTTTGCTCATATTTGTGTTAATGTTAATCAAATAATGGATATGCATCAATCTATTGAGATTTTGTCTAAATTGGGGAAATGGACCCAAGTGATTGAGTATAAATCTCTCCCATTTGTGTGTTTTCATTGTAAAAAGTCGGGTCATTGGGCAAAATCTTGTCCGTCCAAGAAGAGTAATAATAGTAAAAATGATAGCAACTCAAAGTAGAAATGGCAAACGAAAGGGAAGAATGATGATCCACCTTCAGAGGTTGTCCTTGAGAAGGAAGTGACCGAGATGGAAAAGGAGGAAAAGAAGGGTTTGAAAAA
The DNA here is from genome assembly GCF_030272615.1 of Cryptomeria japonica. Lineage (NCBI taxonomy): Eukaryota > Viridiplantae > Streptophyta > Pinopsida > Cupressales > Cupressaceae > Cryptomeria > Cryptomeria japonica. The sequence goes on along the minus strand of NC_081408.1, from coordinate 215,197,509 downwards.
TAACAATGAAAAATCTGTTTGTGCCAATCCTAATAGTCAAAAAGAAAGTAACAAGGACAAAGAGTATGGGACCGATGAAATGGGTTGGTTTTTTCTCATATTTGTGTTAATGTTAATCAAATGATGGATATGCCTCAATCTATTGAGATTTTGTCTAAATTGGGGAAATGGACCCAAGTGATTGAGTATGAATCTCTCCCATTTGTGTGTTTTCATTGTAAAAAGTCGGGTCATTGGGTGAAATCTTGTCCGTCCAAGAAGGGTAAGAATAGTAAGAATGATAGAAACTCAAAGTAGAAATGTCAAATGAAAGGGAAGAATGATGATCCACCTTCAGAGGTTGTCCCTGAGAAGGAAGTAACCAAGATGGAAAACGAGGAAAAAAAGGGTTTGAAAAATAATAATGAAAAATCTATTTGTGCCTGTCCTAATAGTAAAAATAAAGTAACAAGGAGGAAGAGTATGGGATCGATGAAATGGTTCAAAAATCTAAATCAGAGGATTTGAAGGTTGGTCCTATCATCCAAGGTAAAGTTGATGAGTTTTCCTATGATGATGCTTCAACTTCATCTAATAATAAAGAAAATGAGGAAGACTTTAATGAAGCACAAGACTGTAGTATTTCGGAAACTATGTTATTGTTTTTATTAACCAAGGAAGTCCTAAGCAGACTGGAAATATGATCCTGAACTCCCAATGCCAAACTCCTCCTAAAAGCATGGAGACGGTGGCTCTTGAGGGAAATCCTAGGATTTTCGGTATTAAAGAAGGCAAGTCAAATAATGGAGGACCCAATGGAGGTATTTCAACCAGAAGCAAGAATAAGAAGGTGGCAGATGTTGGAAGTCACAACAAAAAATAGGGGAGACCCTCTCTAAAGAATCAGAGGGAACAGGAAAGTTGGAAGAATCATGCTTATGGAACACAAAGCTCCATTGAGTCAGCCTTATCACCAGTTAAAGTATGAAGATAATTTCATGGAATATTAGAGGGTTAATAGGACCTCAGTTTTGCTTGAGCAAATTAAGGATAACTTTGTCTGGGTTATCACTTATATCTATGCACCTAATTCTAAAGTTGGAAGAACTAAATTTTGGAGGAGCTTGGTTGAAGAGAGACAAAGTTTTTCTCATAAAAGATGGATGATCATGGGAGATTTCAATACCCCTTTAAAAGAGGATGAAAAGATGGGATGCCTTCCTTTGCAGCTGGAGGGAAGACAAGATCTTATGGAATTTATTAATGATCAAGCTTTGATGGATGTGGATCTCCAAGGGATTAATTACACTTGGACCAATAGAAGAACTAGCCCTGATCTCATTCAAGTTAGGTTGGATAGATCCTTGATTTCTCCTGATTGGCTCTCTAAGTATAATTGTTCTTTGGCATTTATCATTAAGATTGGTTCTGATCATTATCCTACCTCTTTCACTGCCAGTTCAACTTCTGCAAAGCAAAAGTTTCCTTTTATATTTGAAAAAGCTTGGTTGTCCCACCCTTCATTGGAGATCTTTGTTGTTGAATGGTGGAATTCAGAGGTTGAGGGTACTGCTTTATTTAGAGTGGCCAAAAATCTTAATATTATCAAAGACAAAGTTAAAATCTAGAACAAAGAGACTTTTGGAGATATCTTTAAACAGTTATTAAAGAAGTTCAAGATAAAATTCAAGTGGAAGGGATTTATGAGGATTTGAGGAATGTTGAAAATGGGTTGCTTTCCAAATACCATGAAATTATCTCTAATGAAGAAACTTTTTGGAGACAAAGATCAAGAGCATTGTATTTGAAGGAAGGTGATAAAAACACTTGGTTTTTTCACATGACTGCTCTTAAGCATAGGGTGGCCAACATGATTTTCAGTTTATCCAACGATAGGGGGGGATTTTGTTCGATGAAAATGAAATAAGAAAGAAGGCTATGGATTTGTTTAGTAATCTTTTGGGAGGTGTGGACGCTCTGGATATCAGAAATCAAGACCTTCTAGCTCAAGCTATCCCTCCCATTTTAAATGAGGATGACAAAAAAAATCTTTCTCGGATCCCTTCGAATTAGGAGATCAAAAAGGCTATGTTTTCCTTTCTTAGAGACAAGTCTCTTGGTCCGGATGGACTCCCTATGTTCTTCTTCCAAAAATTTTGGCATATTGTGGAGATTGATATTTGTAATGGAGTTAAAGGATTCTTTGGATCTAGACGGCTTCTAAAAGAACTCAATGCTACCTTTATCGTTCTTATTCCTAAGATCTATGGAGTTGATTCTCTCAATAATTTTAGAACTGTCAGTCTTTCTAATTCTGTTTACAAGATAATATCTAAGGTTCTTACTTCTAGAATGTTGGATATCCTTCCTCGCATTATTTCGGCTCAGCAAAATGGTTTTGTCCCTGGTAGACAAATTCTAGATTCCATCATTTTTGTGCATGAGAATATTCATTCTTTAACTGTTGCAAAAAAAAGGGCTTTTTTCTTAAGCTGGACATGTCCAAGGCCTATGAGAGAGTGAATTGGCAATTCCTTTTCAGAATTATGAAAGCTTTTGGGTTTGGGGAAAAGGTGATTCAACTCTGTTCTTAGCTGACTGGCAATTCCACTTCTGCAGTTATTATTAATGGATCTCCTTCTAGTTTCTTCAAAAGTTCTAGAGGTCAAAGACAGGGGGATCCTATCTCTCCTATTTTGTTTACTATTCTGGCTGAAAGTTTGGGTAGATTTATTATGAGAAGTGTGGAAGAAGGGAAACTCAAAGGCCTTAAACCTTCCTCGTCCAACTTAACCTGTACTCATGAACAATTTGTTGATGATTCTATTACCATAGGAGAAGCTACCATAAGAGAAGCAAGAAACATGAAGAGTGTTATGGATTCCTATGAAGCTTCTTCTGGTCAAAAAATAAATTGGGATAAGAGTTCCTTGTTCTTCATCAATACCCTGTGGATAGACAAAGAAGGATCGAAAGAATCCTTAGATGTAAAATTGTTGAGTTCCCTTCTACTTATTTGGGTCTCCCTCTATGCTTAAAGCCTTTTGAGAAATTTTGGATGAAGTTGGTTGATAGATTCAATTCCAAACTAGCTAGATGGAAAGGAGCCCTCCTTAGCCAAGCGAGTAAGATGACGTTGCTTAAGGCTACCCTTCAAAATTTGCCTATCTATGCCCTTAGTCTGTTTAAAATCCCCAGGAAGTTTGCTAAGGCCATTGAAAGAATTCAAAAAAAATTCTTATGGTCGGGAGTGGAAGATAAAAATAGAATCCCCCTTATTGCCTCAAATAATATTTGCACTCCTAAGGCTTTTGGGGGTTTGGGAATAAGGAATATTATAACTATGAGAAATGCCTTGTTAGCTAAATAAATTTGGAGAATGAAAGGGGAGGAAAGGGAATGGAATTCAATTTAGAAAAAGAAATACCTTCACATGCAACCGTCTGAGGAGTAATTTATGGATAACTCTTTTCTTGTGGAAGGTTCTGCAATTTGGAATGCAGTTCAAATGGCTAAAGCTTGGGCTGCAACTGGAAGAAAGTGGAAATTAGGGAATGGGAGAATTATTAGATTCTGGGAGGATAGATGGCTAATGGATAAACCACTAGAGGAAATCCCCATTCTTAAGGAATGGAAAGACTGGTTTAAAAGAAGGTATGGCGACTTTGTTAGGGACTATTGAAGAAATGGGAAGTGGATTGAGTTCAGCCAGCTTTGTCCAGGATTAAAATTTTTGGAGACCTTGCTTTCTTCAAAAATCTTTATGGAGCATTTTGAGGATTTTTTGATTTGGAAGGAAACTTTTAATGGGAAATATTCTGAGTCTTCAGCGGTTTCTATCCATTACAAAGTTCCGGAAGAGATTCCTTTATGGGCGAAAGTGTAGATAAAGAAGTTGACACCCAAAATTAATATCTTCTTTTGGATTTTTATCCAAAATAAGGTGCTAACTCTTAATAATCTCCATAAGCATGGATTTGTTTTTTCTAACAGGTGTTCTGTTTGTTGCAGGGAGGAGGAGTCTGCTTGCCATATCCTCTACCAATGCAATTTCAGTTAGGAAATTTGGAATATTGGCAGCAATGGTATTGCCCTAGTTCCAATTGTAAGAATGTTTAGCTTTGGAAACTTACTCTCCCTATTGTCACCTGGAACATCTGGAAGGAGCGTAACAATAGGATTTTTAGGGAAAAAAGTGCGAACCCTAAAGTGGTGGTGGATAAAATCTATAGTGGAATCCATGAATGCTTATATGGAATTGATAATGGTTTAGCTGCTAAAGAAGACTTTAATGAAAGATGGAACCTCTCCAATAGTAGAAACAACAAGGATAAAGGTAGGGATGGTCTTTTCTGGTGCTTTCCTTCCCAGGGATGGATCAAGGCCAACTTTGATGGGGCCTCTAAGGGAAATCCTGGGAATGCTGGTTATGGGGGTATTATCAGTAATTTTGCTAGAAGTTGCCTTGTGGCTGTTGCTAGCCCTTTGGGTAACCAAACTAGTCATTATGTTAAAGCCTCGGGTACCCTGAATACATTGATTATAGCTAAAAATATCAATCATGATAATCTATGGTTGGAGGGAGACTCTCTTAACATTATTAAAATCCTTAAGGGAGAAGTTGAGCCTTCGTGGAGTATAGAAAATATTATTTTTGAAGCCAGAGAAATTATTTCTAGCTTTAAATCAATTATTATTGAGCATGCTTTCAGGGAAAAAAATGTCGTAGCAGATGATCTTGCTAACCTTGGCGTTATTTATGAAGATCAAAGCATATGGAATGGGGAAGATAATATTGATTTTAATATTAAAGAACTCATTAGAAAGGACAAATTTATGGGGAAAGAAGGATCACACATTAATCATGGAAGTATTAATGATTAATCATCAAATTTTTAGAAAGGTAATGATAGCTCGTCAAAAGGGCAGAGTCCTAAATAAGAATATAAAAAATTTCGCATGCTTTGTGGGTGTGCATTTTCAAAAAGATGAGTGTCATTTGGAAGAAAGCTCTGAAGTTGCAGAAGCAGAGAAATTGTAAAACGAAGTCTAAAATGGGGGGTGATCTTAGAAGAGAGGAACCTGATAATATTTCCAGATGGCGGGAGATGCCTAAGGTATGGACAAAGCTGGAGAAGGGCTTCATGACGCATTTCATGGAAAAATTGGTAGACTATGATAAAAGAAAAGTTAACCTGGTGGTTACCAAAGTGACTAAAAACTAGAAAAATGGCTCCTTCAAAATTCATGGTGTTAGATTCAAGCCGGACACGGACCTCATTTCTATGGTCACAGGTATGCCCCATTCTGGTCTTAATTTATTTAGGGACCTGAAAGTGTCTAATAATGATGTGAAGCTCTTTCCACATAAAGAGAAGGAGAGAGAGAAATTAGGCAAAGCTTCTAAGGGGTATTATGATGCATCTAATATCAAAAAAATTTGGGGTTGTGTTCTTAATGCCATTATGGAGTAAATTACCTGTGGAGGGTCATTTCACTAGGGTCCACACCTACCACTTTGTGCTTCTGAATCACTTTAGACATGAGAAGAGGATTTCTCTGCCCTGTTACCTTTTCAGGTCTCTGTCGCAGTCTTTGAACAAGCACAGTAAGAACCCCTCTTCTCCTGTGCTTCATTATGGCCTTATTTTGCTCATTTATGAGCATTGTAAGATTTTTTCTTTTCAGGAAAACAAAAGGTTGTTGGTGTCACCAGGGAAAGGAAAGAGGAAAATTGATGAATCTGGGCCTAGTAAGGATGAGTTGATACAAAGTAAAAAGGTTAAAAAGGCACTGTTGATAAAATTCAAGAGGACATGGATAAACAAAAGGATACAAAGGTTGATTATGAGGATATGGAAAAAGAAGGAAGTGAGATGGAGACCGATGAGTCTGACAGAGAGGAGAGATGGAAAGAAGAGGAAGTGGGGGAACAAGAAGGAGGATTAGAGGATATTTCTGATCAGAACAACCCTACCCACAACATGAGTATTGGTAATGTTAATAGCCAACCTACGGAGGAGCAGGACAATCAGAATAATAAGGAGAAAAGGGAAATGGAAACTGAGCAGAACAAGGATAAGGAGGAAATGAGTAGGGAACAAGATAAAGTTGGAGATGGGATTATTCTAGATAAACTCAAGAACTAGTTTGAGGCTCGTTTGGGTTTTGATAGGTGGGTATATGAAAGAATCAATAAACTAGAAAAAATAGCCAAGCAGCAGGAAAAGCAGGGAAATAAAGATGAAAGTAACCAAGAGCAGTGGAAAAAGCTTATGGATGAAAAAGTGGAGAAGTTGGAAGCTCAGATCAGTAAGTTGGAGGAAGGAAAGACAGCCATGAAGAACTTCTTGATTATGATTCTGGATATCCTTAACTCTCTGACCAGGAATATGGAGGGAATTGCCAAGTACCTTGATGGCTCCAGTACTTCCAAACTAATTGTGGACCTAGATGTTGATGATGATGCTATTGAGGTAGGGAACGTGGATAGTGCTCCTGGTGGTGCGGTGAAAAGGACTAGGGTGAGTATGAAAAAAGTTGCCTTGGCCTCTTCCAATGAAATCCCAATGCTCAGAGATAATATCAAAGAAATGCAAGGGATTAGCGGAAAATTGGCTAATGCCCTTAAAAAAATTAAGTAATTTGTCTTTTTTCTATTTTTGCTGGATGTTGCTAGTTTTGTTGGGATTTTATGGTGGCTTTTGCCCAGAACTTTGCTGGTTTTTTTGAAGAATGTCTTTTCTTGTTTCTTAATGCTCTTATCTTTTAAGGATCTCTTGTAAAAGGTTTTGGGGTCCCTTCAAAACCTGTTTTTCCCGTAATCAAAAAAATCTTTAGAAGCAAAGACCAGGTGATGTTGTGCAACAAGATTACCTATTAGGGCCTGAAACCATGCAACATTGATTCTTTTAGGTACACACAACTCTAGTAAGGCCTTTTCAAGGATTTCCTTGTGGATAGGTGATGTCTTAACGAGCTGAAGAATGTATATTTGTGCAAGCATCTTAGAAAGGTGATCAAGGATATTGTAGCAACTGGTGGATGTTGTAGAAGAAAAAAGTGGAGGAGCTCCTTAATTTGTTACTCTTCCTCTTCTTGTGGTTACATTGCAATTGCTTGAAGGGTGTGGATTTGAAGGTGAGGCACCCTAGATGACTACCTTTTCTTTGGTTGGGCTATTATATGATGAGGAAGGAGGGGTGACCTAAATGGTTATCCTTCTCCTATGAGGCATAGGTGTAGAACCAACTACTTGAATAGTTATGATATTGGCATAGTTCTCTGCGGGCTCAATGCATCCTACAAGGGAGTGAAATCCTATGATAGTATTGGTGTAGTCATAATGAATGAAATGAGATGATGAACATTTATTCTTACCATGTTTAGGAAAAGGATCTTGATACATTTTAAGCTTATCATTGGATTCACCAGTCTTGACAACTACAATTTCAACATCACCTTTGTCAAATAGGGTCTTGAATGTAAATTTTTAAGCTTCATGCACTTTTTAGTATCATGACTTTGTCCACAATGGTAATCACAATTTTAAATGTCCTTGTCCCATAGTGGCTTGGGTTGATTTCGTTCATAAGGTCAAGTCATAGGAAAGACCACAATATTGGATTAGGAAAGATTTTTGAAGACAACCTCTATGGGTTCGACAGGTGGTTTGTACTCTCGTTGAGGTTGGTTATTAGGACATGATGGTCGACTAGGAATGAAGTGTTGGCATATAATGAACCAGAATGTTGATATGATGATAATGTATGTTGTCATTGATGTTAATAAGTGTAAGTGAACTAGTATGAAGAGATGTAGTGAACCAGTGTCGAAGTTTCACTAAGTGTGACTATCGGTTGGTAGTCTTAGCTCTAGGGTTTCTAGTTTGGCAATCTCGCTTGTGCGATGCAACTGATGACATTCTATGATGAGTTAGCTAAGAGATATGAATGAGATCAAGGTGCCATGTCAACTTTGTGCATGTGAAGGATTTCCTTGAGGATCTTGCATGAGAAGATTGAATGCATTAAATGTCTACCTCAGGAATGAACATTCTTCTAAGCGGTATGAGAAGAAAGCGTGATGAGTTACTGATTTCTATTTGTGGTGAAGAATGGATGATGCAGATTGTCTTGTGATCTGTTTGAAATTGTATTTCTCTATGCAATGTGCTTGGACGGTCAGGATTGGACCGCCTATGTTGTTAACCTAAGATGCTTAGGGTTTAGGGTTTATGCTACCAACCTAAGTGTTGTCTATAAGGTCGATGATGTTTGTTATTGTAAATTTGTTGGAAAATGTTATGTGTGTATCCGAGTGATGAGATACTTTCCAGACCAATAAGAGGAAATGAAAAGGATCTACCTTGGCATGTAGTGTTGTTATCAGATCAGAAGTTTTACCTGTTGTCTTCTAATCATTTCAATAGTTGGAAAATCCCTTTACCAGGTAGCTTTAATAGACTTATTATAAAAACTTTAACAAGGTGACTCAAGATCATTGAGTTCTTCAAATCCTCTAGCGAGGTAACCTCTAACAGGGTTTAAACCTTTAACAGGGTATATAGCCATCCCTTAACTGGGTGATCTCTAACAAGACAGTTCCTAATAGAACCTTATTGTATAGTCTTCAACCGAACTAGGATCTTAATAGGGAAAGCTTCAAAAGAGTTCAAAAACAAGATTATCGATATTCATCCCAACCGTGGTCTTTCCCATTTGGATTTTCACGTGAAAAATCTGTGTGTTATGTGTTATGCATTTTTCATGTGATAATTATGTATTAATTAGTTGAATGGTTATACATGCAGAATTAATAGGTTATGGTATTATTGGTATACCACATGCATATATTTATGGGTGAATTTGATATCAAGTATTGATCATATTTGAAGTGTTCGGACTTATCAGTTTATGGTGTCTGATGTCTTACTGCGTTTAATCGACATTGCCATGGTTAAGTTCAGTGATGGTGATAACCAGTTGGTATTGCTTTAACCAGATAAGTTGTTGAGAAATTTTTTTGCCTGTACTGATTCACCCCCCCTGCCCCTCTCAGTACCAGTTGGGGTATCTTCCATCAATTGGTATCAGAGCTCCTCTAGGTCCTCGGTGATATAATCTTAACCGCTTGAGGTAAAAGATCATGATGTAATGATGAAGAGGGAAGGTCCTAAGTTCAATAGAGATAACTTTAAGATATGGAAGGATTGAATGAAGATTTACATCAAGAGTATGGGTGCTCAACACTAGAGCTATGTTGAGAATGCCTATGTGGCTCCCACAGACACTTTGACTGATGATCAAAAGAGATAGATATAGGAAAATGGGCAAGTCATGGAAGCCCTTATCAACAACCTGTCAGATATTGAGTTTATTGATGTACAAGACAAGGAAACACCTAAGGATGTATGGGATGCTTTGGAAAACATATATGGTGGTGATGAGAACGTAAAGCAAGCTAAGGAAGAGAGCCTTAGAGGTAAATTTGAGGATATGAGGATGGTTGAAGGTGAGACCATTCAGCAGTATGGCATTGGGATTAAGACTGTGGTTGGTGATATCAAAAGCACTCGTGGAATTATTGATGATACCACTGTTGTTAGTAAATCCCTTAGATCATTGTTACCAATCTATGCAATCAGAGTTGCTGCTATCTAGGAACTAAGGTCTATTGATAAAACCAAGGTATCCTTAGATTCTATCATTGCAAAGTTAGCTGCAAATGAGTTGAATAGCTATGATGGTAGTGTTCAGAAGACTGAGTCAGCCTTTAAAGCATATACTATACCATCCAGAAAAGGAAAAGAAACTAGTACCAGTTATGAATCCAGACAATGTAGAGATATGGATGATGAAGAGATTATAATGGAGTTTAAAGCTCTTCTTGCTAAAAGACTTCCAAAGGGAACTGGAAAATATAGAGGTAAACTTCCTTTGAAATGTTTTTCTTGCAACAAGATATGACATATCACTGTTAATTGTCCTAACAATGACAATAAGGATAAACCAAAGAGGTTTAGAAAGTATAAAGGAGGAAACAAAATAAATTGTCTAGTTATTGTGGATGAAGGTGTCACTGATGAAGAATCAGAAGATGAAGAAAATGAAGACATAGTGTTTGTAGCGGTAAAGGAAGAAGTGTCTGACAAGAAAGAACTTATCTCTTGCATTGACAACTCCAATGAGTGGATAATTGATAGTCATTGTTCTCACCACATGACTGGTGACCAAAGAAATTTTCTATCTCTAGAGGAATATGATGGAGGTGTTGTCAGATTTGGCAACGATGCACCATGTTTGGTAAAAGGTAAAGGATCCATCTCACTGAATGGAAAGAGCAGTGCAGATGGTGTGTACTGGGTAGATGGTCTTAAGCATAACCTATTGAGTGTTGCTCAGGTGAATGACAAAGGACTAGTTCTGGAATTCAAAGATGGAGTCTACAATTGGGAAGAATGGTGAACGTATTGCCACTGGTAAGCAAACCAGAGGTAACTTATTTCAGTTGAATGCCAAGATAAGTCGGTGTCTAATGGCTAAGTTTGATGATAGTTGGATATGGCATAGGAGACTCTGTCATATGAACTTTGATAACATTGTTAAAGCCGGTAAGAGTATTACCTTTGTTGAACAAACCTGAGAATTCTTTGTGCAGAGAATGTCAACTTGGGAAGATGTCTTCCTCAACTTTTAAAGGTAAGTCTTTCTCAATAGAAAATTTATTTGATCTTGTGCATACTGATTTGTGTGGTCCTATGAAAACTAGAAGTATTCAGGGAGATAGGTATTTTATGATTCTTACTGATGATTGCTCAAGAATGATGTGGGTCACATTCTTGAAAGTCAAGTCTGAAGCATTTGGAAATCTCAAAGCCTTCAGAGCATTAGTAGAGAAAGAAAGTGGTAAAAAGATAAAATGCCTAAGAACTGATCAAGGAGGAGAATTTACCTCTAATGAATTCAATAAGTACTGTGAAGATAACTTTATCAAGAGGTAGTTGTCTGCCCCAAGGACACCACAATAGAATGACAAATAGTAGGACTCTAGTTGAAGCGGCTAGAACAATGCTGATCCACAGAAAGGTTGCTCACACTTTTTGGAGAGAAGCGGTGAGCACTGCAGTCTATACTATGAACCGGGTACTCATCAAGAAAGACAAAGATAAAACTCCTTATGAGTATTGGACCGGGAAAACTCCCACTGTGAGTTACTTTAAAGTGTTTGGTAGTAAGTGCTATATCAAGAGAGGTGAGCATTTGAGAAAATTTGATGCAAAATGTGATGAAGGAATATTTTTGGGATATTCCACTAAAGGAAAGCTCTCAAGTGCTACAACAATAGAAATCAGAAAATTGTTGAAAGCATCAATTTCAGGGTTGATGGATCCCCTGAGGAACTTGAGGAAACATGCAGCGAAGAAGTGGAAGATGAACTAGGTATAGCCTTTTGGGAACCGGTTAAGAAAGAAACTTGTAAAGATCTTAGTGTTCCTGTACCAGTAGAAGTTGCAGTAAGAGAAGAAGAAGAGGTAAGTGAAGGACAAGAAGAAAAGCTAGTAGATCAAGCTAGAGTCATTCCTAGATATGTGAAGTTGCATCATGATCCAAAGCAAATCATAGGAGATAAAGATGCAGGGATACTCACACGAAGAAAAGTGAAGGAGAACTCTTGCATGATTTCTAAATTTGATCCCAAGACTTCTAGAGAAGGTCTCGCAGATGAAGATTGGATTAAAGAAATGGAAGAGGAGCTAGACCAGATAGAAAAGAATGCAACATGGTCTTTGGTGCCCAGACCAGAACATAGAAATGTCATAGGTACCAAATGGGTCTTCAGGAATAAGTTGAATGAAGAAGGCACGGTTTTAAGAAACAAGGTTAGGCTTGCATCAGAAGGAGGGAGAAGACTATGCAGAAACCTTTGCTCCTATGGCTAGACTTGAAAGTGTTTGAATGCTACTTGCATTTGTAGAATTTAAGGGATTTAAGGTTTATCAGATGGATGTGAAGTCTTCTTTTCTGAATGGAATCCTGGAAGAGGAAGTGTATATAGAGCAACCAGAAGGGTTTTCCTTATCAGAAGATAGTGACATGGTGTGCAGATTACACAAAGCCTTGTATGGACTGAAACAGGCACCTAGGGCATGGTATGAAAGACTACACTCTCATCTTGTGAAGATTGGATTTCAGAGAACAAGTGAAGATAGCAACATCTACTTGAAATTATAAGGTGATCAGATTCTAATCTGTGAAGTTTTTGTGGATGACATAATCTCTGGAGGAGATGATAAAATGAAAAATGCATTTGGAGATGAAATGAAGAAAGAGTTTGAGATGTCTTTGATAGGAGAGATAAAGTTCTTCATTGGTTTATAGATTCAACAAATGAAAGAGGGTATCTTTATTACCGAGTCCAAGTATGTCAAAGAGGTATTGAAGACTTTTGGCATGGAGGAAAGCAAATTGGTTGGTACACCGATGGTGACTGGCTATAAACTGACTAAGGAAGATGATTCAGCATTGGTAAATGAGAAGGAGTACCGGTCAATGATTGGTAAGCTGCACTATGTGGTGCACAACAAACTAGATATTGCTCATGAATTAGGCATAGTAGCTTGTTTTCAGAAATGTTCAAGAGAATCCCACTTGGTAGCTGTCAAAAGGATTCTTTGATATCTAAAAGGAACAGTTGATTATGGATTGTGGCATCCATATAATGGTGACTATTATCTCAAGGTATATACAGATGTCGACTGGGGAGGTAATATGAATGACCAAAAAAGCACAATTGGTGGAGCGTTCTTTCTTAGAGGAAGATTAGTATCGTGGACAAGTAAGAAGTAGAGCTATATTTCCCAATCTATAGTTGAAGTAGAATATGTGGCAGCATTTATGAACCACACTCAAGCAATTTGGATGAAGCATGTATTGGAAGGTTTCAAAGTACCTGTATCTGAATCGGTGAATATATTTTGTGATAACATAGGTGCAATAAATATTTCCAAGAATTCGGTATTGCATGCTAGAACTAAAGACTTCATTTACCTATTTGAGAGGTGAATTAGGGGTTCTACCCCTTCATGAAGTCAACTAAAGTTGTGTACTCCGCATTAGTCAAGTACTACAGTGACAAATCCTTCAGGATTGATGTGTTGAAGGATGCTACTCCTTAGGGGGGGCAACATAGTAGATTTTGGAAGCTTGTGCCTCCACTTTGGCATTGTTGTCAAAGGGGGAGAAGATATCTAATGTATGGGGGAGAAGATATCTGATGTATGGAGGAGAAGATATTTGATGATGAAGATACACTGGTCTATGATGTCTACAGTTGCAATGCTACATTGAGTATTGCCATCAATGCCAAAGGGGGAGATTATTGGCATATGATGAACCGAAATATTGATATGATGATAATGTATGTTGTCATTGATGTCAATACATGTAAGTGAACCAGTATGATGAGGTATAAAGAGATGTAGTGAACTGGTGTCGGAGTTTCACTGAGTTTGACTACCAGTTGGTAGTCTCAACTCTAGCATTTTCGGTTTGGAAATCTCACTTGTGCGATGCAACTGATGACATTCTGTGATGAGTTAGCTAAGAGATATGAATGATATCGAGGTGCCACATCAGCTTTGTGTATGTGAAGGATTTCCTTGAGGATCTTGCATGAGAAGATCGACTGCATTAAATGTCTACCTTGGGAATGAACATTCTTCTTAGTGGTATGAGAAGAAAGCGTGATGAGTTACTGATTTCTATGTGTGGTGAAGAATGGATGATGCAGATTGTCTTGTGATCTGTTTGAAATTGTATTGCTCTATGCAATGTGTTTGGATGGTCAGGATTGGACCGCCTATGTTGTTAACCTAAGATGCTTAGGGTTTAGGGTTTATGCTACCAACCTAACTGTTGTCTATAAGGTCGATGATGTTTGTTATTGTAAAGTTGTTGGAAAATGTTGTGTGTGTATTCAAGTGATGAGATACTTGCCAGATCAGTAATAGGAAAATTGGAGAGTGTGATTGCAGAGTAGAGGAAATGAAAAGGATCTTCCTTGGAATGTAGTATTGTTGTCATATTAGAAGTTTTACCTGTTGTAATCTAATCATTTCAAGAATTGTAAAATCCCTTTATCGGGTAGCTTTAATAGGCTTATTGTAAAACCTTTAACAAGGTGACTCAAGATCATTGAGTTCTTCAAATCCTCTAGCAAGGTAACCTCTAACATGGTTTCAACCTTTAACAAGGTATATAGCCATCCCTTAACCGGGTGATCTCTAACAGGACAGTTCCTAACAGAACCTTATTGTATAGTCTTCAACCGAACTAGGCTCTTAATAGGGCAAGCTTCAAAAGAGTTCAAAAACAAGATTATCAATATTCATCCCAACCGTGGTCTTTCCCATTTGGGTTTTCACGTGAAAAATCTGTGTGTTATGTGTTATGCATTTTTCATGTGATAATTATGTATTAATTAGTTGAATGGTTATACATGCATAATTAATAGGTTATGGTATTACTGGTATACCACATGCATATGTTTTATGGGTGAAGTTGATATTGAGTATTGATCATATTTGAAGTGTTCAGACTTATCAGTTTATGGTGTGTGATGTCTTATTGTGTTTAACTGGTATTGCCGTGGTTAAGTTCAGTGGTGGTGATAACCAATTGGTATTGCTTTAACCAGATAAGTTGTTGAGAAAGTTTTTTGCCTATACTGATTCACCCCCCCCTCTCAGTACCAGTTGGGGTATCTATTGTTCATCATTATTCATCATGAAGATGTTATTGTGAGGTTTGGTTTGGTTTTGACGATTGGATTGAGTATGAGGTGGGTTATTTTTGGTGGTTGGCTTGGATGGTATGGTAATGGTTTCAACACATTTAGCATTGGTCACACCATCATTGACAACATGATTGTTTTTGGACCAATACTTAGACCTGTCATGGATGATGACCCTTGGGAATCTTTTTGATATGGATTAAGGAGCCCTTGTACCAGGAGAACTATTTCTAGAGCTATACCTTCTTTGGTCACTTCTTCAAATCTCATAAGGCATTGACAACTAAAAGGGAAGGATATCTCTTGTACGAGGATGTGAAGGAACAACTCAAATTGGTATGATTCGAGGATTTCCTAATGAGGTGATGCCACCTTTGTGAAAAGTTGGCAAAGGTATCTCCATTTCTCTACTTGGTATAACATAGGTCAACCATGGGCACATCATTCTCAATATTTTACTCATAATGAGCCACAAATATTTCAACAATATCGGGGAAGGAGGGGATAGAGCCCTGATGTAAGCCAATGAACCAAACAAGAGTAGACCCACCTAGGCTTTTTGGGAAAAGTCTTCTTAGGTAAATGCTACTATAAGAGACCTCTTGGCAAGCTATGCAGAGTTCCCTAACATGTTCTCTAGGATCTCCTTTACCTTTATACTTGTCAAACTTAGGAATCTCAAATCCAATTGGATAAGGAGTGACTGAGAGTGATGGGTCAAAAGGACAAGGACATATTTCTTCAAATGTATAAGTCTTCTTGTGAGTCCCTTCCTTTAGGTTTTTAATCATGTTTTTCGTATCCTGGATCTTCTTGCCTAGGTCAGGTACTTGGGATATGAAAATATGTTAGTGTTGGATATGGTGTACCCATGGTTTGAATTGGATATGGACTAGTATGAGTAGAGATATATGGAATTCCACCACTAATGTATTGGTAAGAAGATGTAGCAACTTGAGAAGTGGTTAGCAGGCACAAAATGGGTGCGACACTAATGGGTGGAAGGCTAGTATTGATGTAGTTAGCTAAATTGTTCAAAGGTACAGAAGTCATAGGTGGTTTAATGGTGGGATTAATAGTGTTTGCAGGTATGAAAGTGCTTGAATGAGGATTGAGGATGGTGTCAAGAACAGACCTATCGACGAAGTCAATTTTTGTGAGAGTGTCAAGGATAGACTTATCAAAGTCAGGTGGCAATCGTGCTCCATGTTTAATGAGATTCATTAAGAAGCTACTAGGATTGGATTTTATCATCTATTAAATCATCTGTAGGTTATAAAGATCCCCTAGAAAATTTTGCAAGAGAGATGAATGTTCAGGTTGGTTCACAAGGTCTGCATCTGCTTGATTTTCATGGTCAAAATAGGAATTGGGATTAGGAAGTCCATCTCTTTGGGAAGCCATCTTTTTATTTTACGCGCGTGTATAGACCATACAAGGGAAACCTCAAAGTTACAAGAATAGAGGAATGTGGGAATGAGATGGATGTGGAAATACTAAAGAGGGATGAAGGAATACAAGATCATGATTTTGGACTTAGTGCCTTAATTTGATGATTGAAAATTTTGATCCTTAGAGTACAAATTAGGTGAAATTGGATTGGATTAGATAGAACCTTAGTCCTTTGATTAGGATTAGGTTGGATTGGATTGGCTTAAAATATTCTTGTACTTGGGATTGGAAAAGTTCCCAAGAAAGATTAGATGAGGTGTAGGGATCAATGAATTGGTTTGGAAGCAAGGTAAAAACCGAGCTAGGTTAAATCTAGATCGTTTGATTATGATTGGATTGGGATCAAATCTTATTCAAATTAGGATAGGATAAGTTCCTAAGAAATATTTGAAGTGGATAAGGGTTTTTATCAACCCAAATGATCAAGGCCAATTAGGTAGATTACTTGAGATATATATTTTCTCAAGTACCATACTAATTAGGGAATCTTGAAAGATAAAAGATCTAGATTAAAATTTTGCAAAGTTTTGATCTTGGTTTAGGGATCAATGATTACTAGATATGATTTGGTAGGTTTAGATTAAAAAGTTGATTTTGGTTGATACACTAAGTCCTCAAGGATCATTAAATGTTGACTATGGAATAATGGTTTGAAGAAGGATTGATTGCAAAAGATGGAGGTTACCAGGATGGCAAAGGCTTTATTAGGATTTTAATGGTTGTGGAATGCTAGATGGAGAGATGTGGTGATTCTCATTCAGTCTTTGTGACAAGGATATTCTTTGTGAAAAATCTCATGATCTCAAGGGTTCTAACTCAAATTATATTGTAAAGCCATTGAGAAAGTCTTGGGAATAGTGTATGAATACTTGGTGTTTCAATAAGAGCTTGCTAGTTTTGTACACAAAGCTTCTCCTTTTTTGGATTTCCTTGTAACTAGGATTCTTCTTTTAAACTGATAGTAGATGGAATTCTTCACATGTTTGAGAGACTTTTGGATATGGTTCTTTGAAAATAAAATAGGTAGGATCACAAATTTGTTCAAGTGGAGATGGTAAAACTGAGGCAGAGACATCATTTTGTAGTTGGAGATGGTGTTTTGTAGTTAGGGGTATGACAAATGGAGATGACGTTTTGCAAGTGGAGATGCCAAAATAGAAATGCACACGTCAAAAGACGGTTTTGAACAAGACTTTGATGGGTTTGGTCAAACTTGGAATTTTTCTTCTTAGTAAGAGATGTCAAACAAGAATACACATTGGCCAATTTTAACACTTAAGAAAACATCAGATAAGTGAGGGTAGATTAGCCCAAATTTAACATCACTAGTATCAACAATTGAAAAAACTTGAAAGCATGCACAAACTAGGATACAAAGTGGATACTACTCACTAAGGCCCTTTGCTATAAATATAAATACCTCAAACAAAGTGGATATGTAGATATTTGGTGACATTGGCTCCCCCACCACAACACAGGCACTCTAGATTTCATTCCTTGAAGGTTTGGAAACCTTTTTTAATTGAAGAATTTCATACCCCACGATGAAGGGTACATGAAGGGTTAACTTAGAGATACAATCCACATCTCCTAAATTAGTGAGTATGGCTTTTGGGCCTTCTACAACAAATGGTTTCAAGTCAATCTCAAGGAACACAATCACATAAATATTTGCAAGGAAAGCTACTAAAATATTTGACAACCCTTATCGGAAGATCCAAATTTAGATTTCACCTTGTCCATATGGACCATTTGGACAAGATTTCACTTGTTATCCTTTTATATAGCGGCTGAAGAAAGAAATTTGAGTCTTTCCCTCTCATAGGTGTAACACATTAGGAGGTAGGCTCTCTAAGAAAATAATGTGGTTTCTCTTGCACCCATCAAAGGGGAGAGGATACCTTCATGATATTTCGGGATCTAATATAAAAAAAGAAGTTAGGCCTAGTTTTTTGATCACCAAAGTTTGCACAAGGGGATATCATATACCTACAACCTTGAAAATAAGACAAACAAGACTAACACCACTCAAATGAAAATTCATCTAAATATCCACTTAGTGATAAAAAATTATCTTTGAAAAGTGAACCTACAAGACCATAGGTTAGTAGTTTGTTAAATTTGTCTTCTATGGTTGTGGACAAGTTGCACAAGTGTTAGTATTAGCACAAAATCCAAAAGTCAGAAAGTGTAGGAAGAGATATTGTCTTGTAGACAGAGACACTATTATACCTATGTAGACACCAAAGTAGAAGTGCATACGCCGAAGTAGAAGCAAAGATGACATTTCAAGGCCCTACAAAAAAACATTCATCTTAAAATAATAAATAAATCCCTACAAAAATAGTTGTTAGTGTGAAGATGTTTCTCTACTAAATTGGAGATGTTGATTCAGAGGTGAAGACATTGTTTCAGGGCCCTACTGAAAACAGACAACTTAAGAACATAACAACTAAAAATCCTGTAAAAATAGTGAAATTGTTAGTGTGGAAATGTCAACTGCTAGATTGAAGATGCTGATTTAGAGGTGGAGACATTGTTCTTCAGTTGTAGACGTCGTTACCTATGTGTGTTAACTTACAACAACTTGCAATTTTTGTTATAAATTAAGGGATGTGGGTCCCACCAGGTGTGCCAAAGTGAAGCTATGAAAAGTTATATGCAAACTAATATGTAAAACGCTTAAACTAAATGAAAAAATTAAAAACATATACTTTCATGCTCCATAGATTGAGCTTGAAATGGTTGCAACCTTGTCCATTTGAATTGCTCATGTAGAATTGTATGTGAATACTCTCTAATAACATAATAAAATGCTTGATTTGATGTAGGGGATGATAGGTTGAAATGGATTTATGGATGGAATTTGACATAATATTGTTATGAGTGATGGAGTTGGTGATCATATGAGCATGATAAGGATGCAAAATGGAGTGGATATGGTGATCAAACAAGAAACATAAGAATACAAAATGAAGTGGATTATTTGTGAAGGGAAGAGACTTCAATTTATAGATTTTTGAATTTGAAATGGTCGGTTGAGATTGAGAGTTGATGAAGGGATGGGATTGAATGAGAGAAGATGATGTGCTTGGATTCATATCCTTGTGACATGTGTCACAAGGTGAAGAGTCTTGGGAAGAACACTTATCATGGGGAAGAGGGAAAGGTGTTCTCACACATGTGTCAGCACATCTTGGGAAGAACATGAGGATGAAAAGTGGAAACACTTTTTGCAAAGTGTAAGAGGCATAGGATAGAGGAGGATGACATGTGGATGAAAGATGAAAGTGTAGGGTGGTTCTTATGGGGAAGAGAATTCTCACATATGTGTGAGCACCCAAAGGTCAAAGGTGAGGTGGAGATGGAAATGAATTGTGCATGCAAGTGCACTTACGAGGGGGAGTCACATGTGGAGTCATATGTGGACTTGGGAGATGTGAAGGAATTTTAAATTGGGGAAAATGGTTAACAAAGATTAGGCCTAGCTTAATTAGCTTGATGAAGGGGATTAATAAGAGGAATTGTAGGAATCAAGATATTAGCTAATTAATAGTAAATTAATTAACTAATTAGGATTAGCAGAAATATTGAAGAATAAGGTTGGGAATTTAAATCAAAATTTAGAGGAATGAGAGATTATATAATTAATTGATAAATTAATTACATGGCTGAGGGGGAAAAATTAATTAAATATAATTTAATTAATTTTGAGAAGAATAAAGGGATAACATAATTAATAAAATTAATTATGTGAGGGATAAATAATTAAATATTAATTTAAATAATTATAGCTTCCTACAATGAGATGCCCCTAAGAAAGGATGAATCAAAGGATAATGGTCACAAAACATATAAGAAAAAGAACATTAGGGATAAATTAACTTAGGGGTCTATAATGAACTTGTGATAAACAATGTGTATCAAGAGTAACTGTATTAAATTGATCTCATCCCCCAAAGGTAGTGGAACTACAAAGACAATGGAAGAAGAGCACATGAGATAACAAACAAATGATTTTTTGAGTCAACACAGAAGAGACCAAAAAGGAGATCCCAATGCTTTCCATTGTCCCATGTAGACAACACAAGAGCATATCTACAAACAATAGCACATTTACAACATAACATAAAGACAACATATAGAAGGATTGAGATACAAATAAAGGAATGTCACAACAAATTTGACCTCTTTTTTGTTGGCTATCATTGGCATATGATGAACCAACATGTTGATATGATGATAATGTATGTTGTCATTGATGTCAATAAGTGTAAGCGAACCGGTATGCAGATTGAAAGAAGTTGGGGAACCGGTATGAAGAGGTATGAAGAGATGTAGTGAACCAGTATCAGGGTTTCACTAACTATGACTACCGGTTGGTAGTCTCAGCTCTATGGTTATTGGTTTGGTGATCCATCTTGTGCGATTCAACCGATGATACTTTGTGATGAATTAACTAAGAGATGTGAATGAGATCAAGGTGCCACATCATCCTTGTGCACGTGAAGGATGAGGTATGAGAAGATCGACCGTGTTTGGAGTCTATCTTGGGAATGATCATTCTTCTTAGTGGTATGAGAAGAAAGCGTGATGGGTTACTGATTCCCATGTGTGGTGAAGAATGAACAATGCAGATTATCTTGTGATCTATTTGAAATTGTAATGCTCTATGCAATGTGTTTGGACGGTCAAGATTGGACCGCCTGTGTTGTAAACCTAAGATTCTTAGGGTTTAGGGTTTATGCTACTGACCACACTGTTGTCTATAAGGTCGATGATGTTTGTTATTGTAAAGCTGTTGGCAAACGTTATGTGTGCATCTGAGTGATGAGATATTGGCCAAACCAATGAGTGGAAAACTGCAGAGTGTGATTGCAGAGTAGAGGAAATGAAAAGGATTTGCCTTGGCATGTAGTGTTGTTATCGGATCAAAAGTTTTACCTGTTGTCTTCTAACCATTTCAATAGTAGGAAAATCCCTTTACCGGGTAGCTTTAATAGGCTTATTGTAAAACCTATATCCAAGTGACTTAAGATCATTGAGTTCTTCAAATCCTCTAGCGAGGTAACATTTAATAGGGTATATAGCCATCCCTTAACCGGGTGATCTCTAACAGGATCGATTCCTAGCATAACCTTATTGTAAAGTCTTTAACCGGACTAGGCTCCTAACAGGGTGAGCTTCAAAAGAGATCAAAACAAGCTTGTGGGTATTCATCCCCACTGTGGTTTTTCCCATTTGGGTTTCCACATGAAAAATCTATGTGTTATGTGTTATATATTTTTTATGTGATGTTTATGAAGTATATGGTTAATAGGTTATGGTATTTTTACTATACCACATGCATGTATTTATGGGTGAAGTTGATGTCAAGTATTGATTGTATCTGAAGTGTTCAAACTTATCAGTTTATGGTGCCTGGTGTCTTACTGTGTTTAATTGGTATTTCCATGGTTAAGTTCAGTAATGGTGATAGCTAGTTGGTATTGTTTTAGCTAGATAAGTTGTTGGGAGATTTTTTATCTGTACTAATTCACCCCCCCTCTCAGTATCGGTTGGGGTATCTATTGTTCATCATTATTCATCAATTGGTATCAGAGTGCCTCCAGGTCCTCGGTGATATAAGCCTAATCGCTTGAGGTAAAAGATCTTACTGTAATGATGAAGAGGGAAGGTCCTAAGTTCAAGAGAGATAACTTTAAGATATGGAAGGACAGAATGAAGATTTACATCAAGATTATGGGTGCTCAAGACTAGAGATATGTTGAGAATGCCTATGTTACTCCCATTGGCACTCTAACTGATGATCAGAAGAGAGAAATCTAGGAAAATGGGCAAGTCATGGAAGCCCTTATCAGCAGCCTGTCAGACATTGAGTTTATTGATGTACAAGACAAGGACACACCTAAGGATGTATGGGATGCACTGGAAAACATCTATGGTGGTGATGAGCATGTAATGCAAGATAAGGAAGAAAGCCTTAGAGGTAAGTTTGAGGATATGAGGATGGTTGAAGGTGAGACCATTCACCAGTATGGTATTAGGATTAAGACTGTGGTTGGTGATATCAAAAGTGCTGGTGGAACTATTGATGATACCACTATTGTTAGTAAAGTCCTTAGATCATTTTTACCAATCTATGCAATCAAAGTTGCTGCTATCCAGGAACTAAGGTCTATTGATAAGACCAAGGTATCCTTATATACTATCATTGCAAAGTTAACTGCATATGAGTTGAATAGCTATGATGGTAGTGTTCAGAAGACTGAGTCAACCTTTAAAGCATCTACTGTATCATCCAGAAAAGGAAAAGAAACTAGTACCAGTTATGAATCCAGAAAATGCAAAGATATGGATGATGAAGAGATTCTAATGAACTTTGAGGCTCTTCTTGCTAAAAGACTTCCGAAGGGAACTAGAAAGTATAGAGGTAACTTCCTTTGAAATGTTTTTCCTACAACAAGATAGGGTAAATAGTTGTTAATTGTCCTAAAAATGACAATAAGGATAAACAAGAGAGGTTTAGAAAGTTTAAAGGAGGAAACAAAAGAAATTGTCTAGTTGTTGTGGATGAAGGTGTCACTGATGAAGAATCAGAAGATGAAGAAAATGAAGACATAGTGTTTGTAGCAGTAAAGGAAGAAGTATCTAACAAGAAATCTCTTTTCTCTAGCATTGACAACTCTAATGAGTGGATAATTGATAGTGGTTGTTCTCACCATATGACTGGTGACCGGAGAAAGTTTTTGTCTCTAGAGGAATATGATGGAGGTGTTGTCAGATTTGGCAATGATGTACCATGCTTGGTGAAAGGTAAAGGATCCATCTCACTGAATGGAAAGAGCAGTGCAGATGATGTCTACTGGGTAGAAGGTCTTAAGCATAACCTGTTGAGTGTTGCTCAGCTAAATGACAAAGGATTAGTTCTAGAATTCAAAGGTGGAATTTGCAGTATAATTGGAAAGAGTGGTGAAGTTATTACGATTGGTAAACAGACCAGAGGTAACCTATTTCAGTTGAATGCCAAGATAAGTCAGTGTCTAATGGCTAAATTTGATGATAGTTGGATATGGCACAGGAGACTCTATCATATGAAATTTGATAACATAGTTAAAGCCGGTAAGATCAAGGTGGTAAGAGGATTACCTTTGTTGAACAAACCTGAGAATTCTTTGTACAGAGAATGTCAACTTGGGAAGATGTCTTCCTCAACTTTTAAAGGTAAGCCTTTCTCAGTAGAAAATTTACTTGATCTTGTGCATATTGATTTGTGTGGTCCTATGAAAACTAGAAGTATTTAGGGAGATAGTTATTTTATGATTCTTACCGATGACTGCTCAATAATGATGTGGGTCACATTCTTGAAAGACAAATTTGAAGCATTTGGAAAGTTCAAAGCTTTCAGAGAATTAGTAGAGAAAGAAAGTAGTAAAAAGATAAAATGCTTGAGAACTGATCAAGCAGGATAATTCACTTCTGATGAATTCAATAAGTGTTGTGAAGATAATGGTATCAAGAGGCAGTTTTTTGCTGCAAAGACACCTCAACAGAATGGCATAGCAGAAATAAATAACAGGATTGTAGTTGAAGTGGCTAGAACAATGTTGATCAAAGGAAAAGTTGCTCACACTTTTTGGAGAGAAGCGGTGAGCACTGCAGTCTATACTATGAACCGGGTACTCATCAAGAAAGGCAAAGATAAAACCCCTTATGAGTATTGGACCGGGAAAACTCCCACTATGAGTTACTTTAAAGTGTTTGGCAGTAAGTGCTATATCAAGAGAGGTGAGCATTTGAGCAAATTTGATGCAAAATGTGATGAAGGAATATTTTTGGGATATTCCACTAAGAGCAAAGCTCTCAAGTTCTACAATAATAGAGCTCAGAAAATTATTGAAAGTATCAATGTCAGGGTTGATGAATCCCCTAAGGAACCTGAGGAAACACGTAGTGAAGAAGTGGAAGATGAACCAGGTGTAGCCTTCTAGGAACCGGTTAAGAAAGAAACTTGTAAAGATCTCTGTGTTCCTGTACTAGTAGAAGCTGCAGTGAGAGAAGAAGAAGTTAGTGAAGAAGAAGAAGAAGAAAAGATAGCAGATCAGGCTAGAGTCATTCCTAGATATCTGAAGTTGCATCATGATCTGAAGCAAATCATAGGAGAAAAAGATGCAGGAATACTCACTAGAAGAAAAGTGAAAGAAAACTCTTGCATGATTTCTGAATTTCAACCCAAGACTTCAAGAGAAGCTCTTACAGATGAAGACTGGATTAAAGCAATGGAAGAGGAGCTAGACTAGATAGAAAAGAATGCGAAATGGTCTTTGGTGCCTAGACCGGAACATAAAAATGTCATTGGTACCAAATGGGTCTTCAGGAATAAGCTAAATGAAGAAGGCATAGTTGTAAGGAACAAGGCTAGGATTGTATGTAAGGGATACGCTCAAGAGGAAGGAGAAGACTATGGAGAAACCTTTGCTCCTATTGCTAGACTAGAAGGTGTTCGAATGCTAGTTGCATTTGCAGCATTTAATGTATTTAAGGTTTATCAGATGGATGTGAAATCTGCTTTTCTATATGAATCCTAGAAGAGGAAGTGTATATAGAGCAACCAAAAGGGTTTGCCTTATCAAAAGATAGTGACATGGTGTGTATATTACACAAAGCCCTGTATGGACTAAAATAGGCACCTAGGGCATGGTATGAAAGACTACACTCTCATCTTCTGAAGAATGGATTTTAGAAAAACAACTGAAGATAGCAACATATACTTGAAATTAGAAGGTGATCAGATTCTTATCTATGAAGTGTTTGTGGATGACATAATATTTGGAGGAGATGATAAAATGAGTCATGCGTTTGCAGATGAAATGAATAAAGAATTTGAGATGTCTTTGATAGGAGAAATATATTTCTTCATTGGTTTACGGATTCAGCAAATGAAAGAGGGTATCTTTATTACTGAGTCCAAGTATGTCAAAGAGGTATTAAAGACTTTTGGCATGGAGCAAAGCAAACTGGTTGGTACACTAATGGTGACTAGCTATAAACTGACTAAGGAAGATGATTCAGCATTGGTGAATGAAAAAGAATACCAGTCAATGATTGGTAAGCTGCACTATGTGGTGCATAGCAGACCAGATATTGTTCATGTAGTGGGCATAGTAGCTCATTTTTAGAAATGTTCAAGAGAATCCCACTTGGTAGTGCTCAAAAGGATTCTTAGATATCTGAAAGGAACAATTGATTATGAATTGTGGTATCCATATAATGATGACTATAATCTCAAGGTATATACTGATGTCGATTGGGGAGGTAATGTGGACGACCGGAAGAACACAACCGGTGGAGCGTTCTTTCTCAATGGAAGATTAGTATCATGGACAAGTAAGAAGGAAAGATGTACTTCTCAATCTACAGCTGAAGCAGAATATCTAGCAACATTTATGAACTGCACTCAAGCAATTTGGATGAAGCATGTATTGGAAGGTTTCAAGGTACCTGTATCTAAACTGATGAATATATTTTGTGATATTACAAGTGCAATAAATATTTCCAAGAATCTGGTATTGCATGCTAGAACTAAGCATATTGAGCTTAAATATCACTTCTTGAGAGAGAAAGTTTAGAATAAGGAGGTTGTACTACAACATGTTTCTAGTAAGGAGTAGCTAGCACATATTCACTAAGCCCTTACCAAAGACTACATTTACCTATTTGAGAGGTGAATTAGGGGTTCTGCCCCTTCATGAAATCAATTAAAGATGTGTGCTCTACATTAGTCAAGTACTACAGTGAGAAATCTTTCAGGATTGATGTGTTGAAGGATGCTACTCCTTAGGGGGAGCAGCATAGTATATTTTGGAAGCTTGTGCCTCCACTTTGGCATTGTTGTCAAAGGGGGAGAAGGTATCTAATGTTTGGGTAGAAGGTATCTGATGTATGGGGAGAAGATATCTGATGTACGGAGGAGAAGATATTTGATAATGCAGATACACTGATCTATGAGGTTTTCAGTTGCAATGCTACACTGAGTATTGCCATCAATGCCAAAGGGGGAGATTGTTGGCTATCATTGGCATATGATGAACTGATATGTTGATATGATGATAATGTATGTTTTCACTGATGTCAATAAGTGTAAGCGAATCAATATGCAGATTGAAAGAAGTTGGTGAACCAGTATGAAGAGGTATGAAGAGATGTAGTGAACCGGTGTCAGGTTTTCACTAAGTGTGACTACCGGTTGGTAGTCTCAACTCTATGGTTATCGGTTTGGTGATCTATCTTGTGTGATGCAACTGATGATACTCTATGATGAGTTAGCTAAGAGATGTGAATGAGATCGAGGTGCCACGTCAGCCTTGTGTGCATGAAGGATTGAGGTATGAGAAGATCAACCGCGTTTGGAGTCTACCTCAGGAATGATCATTCTTCTTAGTGGTATGAGAAGAAAGCGAAATGGGTTACTGATTCCCATGTGCAGTGAAGAATGAACAATGCACATTGTCTTGTGATCTGTTTGAAACTGTAATGCTCTATGCAATGTGTTTGGATGTTCAGGATTGGACCGCTTGTGTTGTAAACCTAAGATGCTTAGGGTTTAGGGTTTATACTACCGACCTAACTATTGTCTATAAGGTCAATGATGTTTGTTATTGTAAAGTTGTTGCCAAATGTTATGTGTGTATCTGAGTGATGAGATACTGGCCAGACCAATGAGTGGAAAACTACAGAGTGTGATCGCGGAGTAGAGGAAATGAAAAGGATCTACCTTGGCATGTAGTGTTGTTATCAAATCAGAAGTTTTACCTGTTGTCTTCTAACCATTTCAACAGTTGGAAAATCCCTTTACCGGGTAGCTTTAACAACCTTATTGTAAAACTTATATCCAGGTGAATCAAGATTATTGAGTTCTTCAAATCCTCTAGCGAGGTAACCTTTAACAGGGTTTCAAGATTTAATAGGGTATAAAGCCATCCCTTAACTGAGTGATCTCTAACAGGATCAGTTCCTAGCAGAACCTTATTCTAAAGTCTTTAACCGGACTAGGCTCCTAACAGGGCGAGCTTCAAAAGAGTTCAAAACAAGCTTGTGGGTATTCATCCCCACTGTGGTTTTTCCCATTTGGGTTCCCACGTGAAAATCTATGTGTTATGTGTTATGCATTTTTCATGTGATGTTTATGAAGTATATGGTTAATAGGTTATGGTATTTTTACTATACCACATGCATGTATTTATGGGTGAAGTTGATGTCAAGTATTGATCGTATCTGAAGTGTTCAAAATTATCAGTTTATGGTGTCTGGTGTCTTACTATGTTTAACCAATATTGCCATGGTTAATTTCAATAATGGTGATAACCAGTTGGTATTTTTTTAGCTAGATAAGTTGTTGGGAGAATTTTTATCTGTATTGATTCACCTCCCCCCCTCTCAGTACTAGTTGGGGTATCTGTTGTTCATCATTATTCATCATTTTTTACCTTTCACTAATAGAGTAAAAAGGGTCATCCAAATAGAACCTAACTTAACACAAAATTATATCAAGTAGCACATCATAGGGGAAGCACATTACATACAAGTAAACACACAAAATAGAATCCACAACACGAATGAAGCTAGTCAAGAAAATCAGCCACCTCCCCATCTTGTGTAACATTATTTATGAATGGTGAACAAGATGCAAGAGGAGAAACATTGAGCATAATAGATGGATCTACTAAAAATTCCAAACAAGGACCATGCTCTAATGATGAATCACTTTGTTTGTCACTAGGAGCTAGGATTAAATATTTTGAAAAATGTGAAGATAACTCATGATTAATCTCAATAAGCTCATACATATCATCAGAATCATTAGGATCATCAATGTTAGCATGAAAAATACTTTTATCATTATCTATATTATTATCTAAATTAATAAAAATAGGATCCTTAACATGAAAATAAGTTGAACCATCATTTTTCTTGAGCATTTTTGGTGATTAAAATTCTTCCCTAGGGTTAGGCGAAGGTTGGACAAATGGGATGAAGTTGAGATTTGGTGTCTTTGGGGAGGAAAGGGTTTGGGAAGAAATCTCGTGAGCCTTAGCACAACATATTCATTGACATTCTTTCACACAATGATCCCTTTTATTTTTAGTTGATACTTGCAAAGGTTGAGGATCAACTAATAGAGGATTATTTTCTTCCCTTATAGAGGAGGAATAAAAGAAACCCCTATAGGTTGAGAGGTACATGATGCCAAGCACTCTCCTTTGAAGGACATAGGAGGTGGGACTGTGGCATATATAGGACAAATAGAAGGAGTAGGAAGAAGACCAGGTCCATTATGAGGAAGAGGAATATCCATGGGTGTAAGGTATTTAGGTTTACTCAAGGGCATTAAAATCTCATTTTTCCATTTTTGATAAGATAAGAAAAGGATGTCATTTTGAGGCTTTAAGGGCTTAGGTTGTTTAGGCCAAAAGTAATCAAGAGTGGAATTTCCAAACTTCACTGTGGGTTGGTATAGGCTATGATTAATTGTTATAACATGGTTGTTAAAGGCTATGATTAATCATTATAATAGTACCATTATGAGAGAATATCAAACAATGATGGATTGTGGAAGGGTTAGCTTTTATGGAAGGGATACAAGGATGTCCCTACTTCACATGAAATTGATATGATGTAGGAATAGAAAATCTAACATCTAAGCACTTAGTACCAACCTCAATGAGTAGAGTAATAGAACCAATATTAGGGCAAGAAAACCCATCATACACCTTAACCATAACAACACATTTATTATATGTTGCTTGATACAATTGTTGAGTAAAAATATGTTCTTTAGTAATATTATTCACCATACATAATGGATCAATGAGAAATACTCATGAGAGTTTGTCTTTGATCTTGGTAGTAATATATAACGGGCCATCAAGTGCAACAATAGTCTCACCAGGATCGAAGGCAATGCACAAGCCTTTTGTAGGTTTAGGTTTGTGAATGAGGTTCACAATATTATTAGATTCTGCTCCAAGATCATTAGGGGAGAAAGGAAGTGCCTTAGAATCAACAAAATTGGTAACATATATTGACTAACTCCTCTAATTTCTTCTCTTCCGCCTTCTTTTCTATATCCTTGAAAACTTTGGCTTCTAATGTGGAAGCATGTTCCTTAAAACCCTTAAGTAACAATTGTAGTTTCTACTCACTAGATAAACTCTCGTCCAAAATAATTTTTGGAAATCCTTCATGAAGGAATTTCACTACATCATCAATAACTTAAGAATCTCATATCTATGATTTGATGAAGTTCTTGCATGCAAAATGGTGAAGAATATCACCCAAATGAAGCATGTGTAGGGGGGACAATCGGTCAAGTTACATCTTACCTTGAGACATACGTACTTGAAGTACCTCAGAAGTGATTATCAATTCAAATTTCATCTATAGGCTCAATAGTTTTGAAATAAAATCTCTGAGAGATTCAAAAGATTCTCAAACTCTTCTCCTTCTCCAAAATCTTCTTTGCAATTTTCTCCATAGCTACATCCATTAGATTGTCTAAGCCAATTTTTGGACCTGCTTCACCATATTTCTACTCATTAGTCTTCTTATTGGAATCATCTTCAGTATTACTATCACTAGGAACACCAACCTTAGTCACCACTGGACTAGTACCAGGATTTGTCTTCTTCATTTTTTTGCAACATCTTCTACTACCTATTCTAACTATTTGACTGCCCTTTGATAGTCATCTGGATCCTCACCCATGAGGAGGTTTAATCTCTCTTTAGTTATGAATATTTTGTTAAGAGTTTGAATGATCTTCATCTTGTCATCTTGATATAAGAGAATGCATACCATATCCAATGCACGAGTTTAGATGTTGGACTACTTCCTTACTACTTCATGTATTCTTTCTATCAATGCCTTCAACAACTCCACTAGTAGTTTATTAGCAATATCAATAGCATTCTTGTTGAACACAATCAAATATCAGATAATAGCCTTCTCAATTGTCACTTTGTTTGCTAGAGGGGTATCTTTGTACAAACCTGTAGATACCTCCAAATAATTATATTGATAGATGGTATTCACCAAAATATTAAGGTCAAGAGGTTTA
This sequence comes from Cryptomeria japonica, assembly GCF_030272615.1. Lineage (NCBI taxonomy): Eukaryota > Viridiplantae > Streptophyta > Pinopsida > Cupressales > Cupressaceae > Cryptomeria > Cryptomeria japonica. The sequence continues at coordinate 215,167,169 of NC_081408.1, read as the reverse complement.
TAATTTTGATCAATTGGAGGGGTATCATGCTTCTTCTTACTTCCCTTTAGTATTTTATTTTCTTTCTTCTTTTCTACTATTGTCTCCTTCTTCTTCTTAACTGGGGTTTCTACTAGAGAGACAAATGTTCTCTTTCTTTGAATGAGAGGGACATCATCCTCCATATCCACATCATCCTTCTTTTCATCTCATGTCTTCTTAAACCTATTTCTTATTATACATTTCTCCTTTTGTTCTTCTTCATCTATGCTACTACTGTCTAGGTCCTCAACAATATCTTCAGACTAGATTTTTCTTAGTGTTGAATTCTACTTAGGTCTTTGACTCTTCTTCTCACTTGTCACTACTCTCACAGGGGTTCTGGAGGAACCAATCTTCACTAGAGGAGAGGTGGATGCAAACCTAGTTCTTCTTATACCATGTACTTCCTAAAATCCTTAGCGACCATGGGAAAATTAATCTTCTTGTACAAGTTCTCCATTCTCTTAGCATGAGTCTACTCAGACTTCTTCTAGACCATCTTGTTCAAAATCTTAGAAGTTGTTCCAAACCTTTCTTCATTCGGTTCTACTAACAATTTCAACAAAGTATCAATTTTTTTCTCTACACACTCCTTATATTTTTCAAATGGTAGCTTTGGTAGCCAAGTAGTCCTTGGCTCAACAAATTTAATGTAGAAATGGTCATTTCTAACCAATAATGTGACTTCATTCTTGTATTTCCAGACCAATCCACTAGGGATTCTTTCTCTTTCTCACATCTTATCTTGAAAATTCTTGAACCAACCAAAGTATGTAGTATTGTATGCCTCTATATCCTTATTAAAATTTCTAATATGATGTTTTATTTGTACTTTTATATGAGTGAACTTATTATAGACTTTACTTCTAACTCTGGGGAGCTCATTCATAAACATAAAAGCTAACCAAAAATCAGGGACCTATTTCCTGGACAGATACTTGGTATTGTTCATCCTATCGAAATTGTCAAAAAGTTATTGTCTTGGGAGCTCACAAAGATCAAACCTCTCTCCTTAAAACACCACTTGATAAGTAGTGTGTATTGTAATTGCAGTGGCAAAACCCTCATGGTTCTAATAGTAAATCTTGTATGCCAAACCCTTGGTTACATAATAGACACCCAAATTAGTGATGTTCTCAATAGTCATAGCCCTTTTGTTCGATTTCACACTAGTAAGCTCAGAAATTATATCATTTTTCACCAATTTTAGAACAAGAAGTGTGTCAGAGGTACGCAACCCTATCAAAGCCCTAATAGCATCCTTCATTATCTTATGCAGGAAATCTAGAGACATAACATCTCCATGAATCTAGCTCAAGATTGTTTGAATCCATGCATGCTCATAGTTGAAATCAAGGAACTCCTTCCAAATGTTCAACCCTAACTTTAGATTCACTTATATTTCTACTTGAAGGCTGTTAGGTCATCTTCCACTAACTTCATCCATAGATCTTTGAAATTCACATGACTCACTTCAATTAGGGATGCATGAATATAATCCCTCTCTGTATACACTACATCCAATGACATATTTGTAAAAGATCATTCCTTATCTAAAGTCTCCATCACCAAAAATGGATAAGGCTTGAATTGGAATCATGGCTTCAAGGACAGGTTGATGAAAATAGAGTAGCCATTGAATCAACAAGCAAAATTGATAACACAATACTTGCAAAATACCTTGATCACACTCTCACTAGGGTTCGCTCAAGAAATCCTCTTTCACACACAATAGCTCTCGAATTCACAAGATCACAAGTGATCAAAATTCATTCAAAAACCCAATTTAATTTTTAACTTTAACCACTTAGATTTAGAATTGAATGCACTTGATTGTTAGACATCAAAAATTTATTACTTTTTATTGACAGAGACCACAAATACTTCTGTAAATCACCGCAAAAAAATTGAAAGCTTTGGAAAAACCTTCATAACATATATCATGTTGAAACAAATCCAACATGTAAACCAACATGGGGTTCTTATGGTCTTCAATCGAATCTCCCTCTTAGATAATGCATTTTTTGTAATTTTTGGAGGAATCATCTATACCACTAGTAGGTACAGATCCATCCACTATCTTTCCATCTACATTCTCATCATATTTCTTCACCCATGTCTTCTGCATATTTTCTTTTATATCATTGATATCAATATTCTTTATTGGACCAGAGGTCTTCTCATTCTTTCCTTTATAGAACCTAACATAGTGTCTTAATTTTTTACAATTATAACAAGTAGGACCTTGTTGTGAACCACTTCCATTCATTTTAACATCATATTTTAACTCAATAGACTTGTGCCCATATTTTTTGTATGCATAAAAATATCCATTGAAAGAATGAACATTTCTACCATGGTTTGCATTCACATATCCATACATCATTCTAGTTTGAATTCATTTGTCTTATGTCCAAACTTATTCCAAGAAAAACATTTTACATTAAACAACTAAAATTTGATATGACTTCTACATTAATGATCTCTATGTCCAAACTTATTACATACTTGGTTTGAGCAAGACGAGGCTTCTTGAAGTTCTTCTTATTTCAGACTTGAGTGAAACCTTTTTTATCTTCATTAGTCTTCCTAGATTCATTCTTGACCTTTTCCTTTCCTTTGTTATCTTTTATGGTAGTTTTAGAACATTCTCCTTTGTCAAAACAAAGACAACCTTTGTCCCTAAATGGTTTTTGAGTGCTTAACATCTCATTAAGCATATCATTGCCACCTTTGAGCTTTAGGTTCTTATCAATTTATTCTTTTGCTTCTTTCAATTATTTCCTCAACATAACCACTTCTTCTTCAAGCTTAGCTCACTTTATGGATTTGTTTCAAGATCATGAATGGTCTTCCTTCATCAATTTGTCTTTTTAGATGGATAACATGTTCTTCTTCTTTCTTGATTTTTTTCTGATAATCATCCAAATTAGATAAAGCTAGTTTTAATTATCCTTCAAGATCTACAACTATATTAATGCCCCAATCATGTGATTCCACAACATCTAAATCTTAAAATTTAAACATTGTATTCAAATCCTAGATGTACCTTAGTTGTTAGATTGTTTCTTTAGGAACCTTGCTCTGATACCAATTGTTGAACACTTTCAGATGCTAAGGAGGGGGGGGTGAATCAACATATATTATAAATTAACCATTCACTCAAAATTCATTCCAATTATCATAAGTGTAGAGGTAAATGAAAATAAATAAAAAACATCAATCACATAATCACACCAAGATTTTACGTGGAAAACCCAATGAGGGAAAAACCACCATGAGAACTATCTTTCTATAAGAAAATTGATTACAAAGTATTAGGCTCTAGGCCAACGAAGCTCATTTCTCCTAATTTGGGCTTGTAGGCTAATGCACACAACCTTAGGGAAAGATACGAGGGACTTGCAAAACACTAAAAATTACTTCTTTAGGGAAAGATACAATAGATCCAATTACAAAGAATAACAATTGTTGAACTAAGTAGAAACACATCCTCTAAAATGTTGATTATACTTCACTGTTATAAACATTTGAAACTAACTTCATTACTACTCATCCACTTTTGCACACTTTCACACATACATCATATACCATATACAAATTCTCACCCAATTTATTCACCCACATGTCATCCTCCAAAATATCTCTTCCTTTATATATCATATGTTCAAAGAAACTACATCAATAAGGTTGGTCTAATTAGATGTAACGTGTAGAGTATAAACCACTAGCCCAAAAATATTATCCAAAGCAATGTGGAAGGGAAACAAGATGTGTAGAGAATCACACCATATCAATACACCTTCCTAAAAATCCCAAATCATTTCCTTGAACTCCACACGCAACTACACAGACCAAAATCACTCAAGTCAGCTCCAGAGAGTAAAACCAATATTGCAACCAAGTTGAACATACCCAAAATGCGATGTGAACCTCCACAGTAGTTTTTCTTTATACTAGATTTGGATACTCCTAATACTATAAATCCTAAAGAGATTCAAACACAAAACCCTATACCTATAAAAAAATCCAATACAACATCAATAGAGAACCATAAACATGAAAAGTCATTATCTAAATCACATTATACCATTCACATGTTGAATGAGTTTGATCTCCATTGTCCTCCTATTTCCATTGATCTTGCTTAATATGGTTTCTCTCAAATTTGTTGCTTGCAAAAGAGCTCAATGGGGAATGGATAATGGTTATGATGACAATTCAACAGAGATTGGGTATACTTGTGCTTGATTGACGTGGAAAGAGAGAGAAAGGAGTCTATTTTATAGAGAGCATCCTAAAAATGGAGGTCTAAGATTAAGAGGTGGAAGGATAAATGGTTAGCTAGGATTAGAGAGTAGGTATATGAAATAATAAAATATTGGAAATGTGGTTAGAGGTGAATCAAGAGATGAATGACACGTTTCATGGAAAGAAAAACGTAAATGAATTAAATAATTAAAGATTTATTTAATTAATAGGAGAAAGGGCCCACAATAAATAATTAAAATATTTATTTAATTTAGGAGAAGGAGGATTTAAATAAATAAAAATATTTATTTAAATTAGGAAAGGATTAGAAAAGGATTGATGAATTAATTAAAAAGATAAAGATCTATTTAATCAATAGAAGACTTAGGATAAAATAATTAAATAAATAATGTAGTCACATAAATCTGTCCACTTAATTAAATGAATATTTAGTATTTATTTGATTGTTTAACCATCAATCAAAAATTAATTAAATTAATATTTAATTAATTCATCTTAACCCTCTTCTCCTTTTAATTAAATAAATTATTCAATTTATTTGATTTAATTCACTTAACCAAATTCAGACCATTAATTAAATAAATAAATCATATTTGTTTAATTAAATCTTCTCTCACATTTAAATAAATTAATATTTATTTAAATCCCCCAAAATCCCATCTCTCACATTTAAATAAATTAACATTTATTTAAATCACCTTTATCCTCCACCCACTTGCATTTTCCTACAAATGCAAGTTGCACAACTATTTTAAATAAATAAATTATTTATTTAAAATCCTATTTATCCTCACCCACTTGAAACCTTTAATGGTTTCCCTTAAAGTCTTCAAGCTTAATGGCTTCCTTCTAGAGTCTTCTTAAGCCTTTAATGGTTTCCCTTAAAGTCTTCAAACTTAATGGCTTCTTTCTAGAGTCTTCTCAAGCCTTTAATGATTTCCCTCAAAGTCTTCAAGCATTTAATGCTTTATCTTCTTTTTTCTCATGTAAATAAATTAAGATTTATTTAAATAAAATCCAAAATTCACATTCACATTTAAATAAATTAATTTTTATTTAAATATCTATCCAAATGCAAATTGTACCATTTAATTGAAATAAATGATTTTATTTCAATTGAAAATCCCAAAATTCCTCCCACTTGCATTCTCCTACAAAATCCGCTTGCATTCCTAAATCCCTTCTAGATTCTTCTAACTCCTTCTAATTAGCCTAATTCACCCCCTAAATATTGTCACATTCCTAAGCAACTTGGAGTCACTTCTCAAAGCCCTCAAAGCCTTTGAAAGACATTTAAGGCTTTAAGTCTTCAAATGGTTAACCTCTAAAGTCGTCCAAACCATTAAAGGCTCTTACATAACCATTTATGGTTAACTCGCCATTTACCTTTGGTTAGAGACTTTCCTCTAACTTTACCATCCTTTTGACTCATGGGTCTCTTCAAAGCATTTATTTCTTTGACAAGGTAACCATTTAACCCTTGCACATTCATTTATCCCTTGGATAAAAGGAATATCCATTAACCTAACCCTAACCCAACCCCCTAGGGTAACCATCATGTCCCCTCAAGCATTTAATGCTCCTTATCTCCCCTCTCAAGCCTTCTCATGGTGACACTTGTCAACATGGGATTGGGTTGAAAGTCTCACATGGATTGAATATCTTTCAATCCTAACCCTTGTTAAGATTGCTCAATCTTAACCCTTCATTTCCCCGTTTCTTCTATAAATAGAACCCTTCTCCTCAAGCAAAGAAGGAAGCATTAGAGTATTGTTGTTATATTGGTATTAGCATAGAGTTTTTTCATAGCATCACTATCTACACTTGCATAGCATTTGTTTATCATTTTCAACCATCTTGAATCTCCATATGGCATCTGTGGCTAGTGCTAAAAGCTGAGAGCTACACTCATGTAGAACTTGGAGAGGAGAGGAAAAAGGGAGGAGCAACTATGAGCATCTTGATTAGCATTTGGAGGAGTATAGTTTATCTATTCTATATTTGTATGATTTCTATTTCATGCTTAATATCTCTCTTGATATGCTTGTTTAGGATAATCTTTTGTTGCTAACACTAACGTTTGTTTCTTGTGCTCTTGTGTGTGTTGTCATTGAACAGATTTTCTAATCCTTTTTTCAGAGCATCAAATAAAATATTTATTTAATTAGGCTAGGAAAAATTTAGGTGTCTACATTTGCAGATGCACAACATAATATCATCTAACATTAATAATACAACATCAAAGAACCATAACACCAGAAACATCATAAAGTTGAGGAGTGTGAAACAAATCCTGCAAATAGGTACATTGTCATTATAGAACCGACATTCAGATCAACATCGAATCAACTACGGATCAAATGAGAACATAAAACCTTGGATAGACTATTGTTTTGCATCTACCGACATCATATTACAACCACAAGAAAAGATTAATCAAAAAGCTAAACCCAATCTGATAGACTAATCACCACAACAAACACACTTAACAAAATATGTTGTGAACATCCAAATACATCTTCAATGCTCTATAATAGTCATAAGACAACTGGATATATGGCCTACACCAATCTCCACTAATCTCCATACATTATTATCAACCCATGAGCAGTCACCTATTATAGCACCACTGATCACATACTTTTGAACCAACTTTTAGAGCTTGGTTGACATCAAAGACAACAAGTTTGAAATAAACAAAAATATTCCATGACAACAAGTTTGACCAATTACAACAAGCTCATGTTTCCAACATGTTCATACTTCCATTATTGAGAAAATTTGTCTAAGACAAAGGTAGTGAACTTCCTAATACATTGTCTCTGATTCTTGGTTCACATTCCTCCATTTGCATTATATGGTCTTGTGGTTTTAGGGTTATATTTGTTAGTCACTAAGGAGATAATTGAAGACCAACTCATGAAATTTTATATTTTGAAAGATGTGTAATTGGAGGCTTATTATTTTGAAAGGTGTAATTAGAGGCCAAGTCATGGAATTTAATTATTATTATTTAATTTCATAGGGCCAGCCTATGTGTTTTACGTATTTTAACTTTAGCACCAAAAGGGTATAAAAAGGTGAGGCAATTTTGTAAGTATTGTGTGTGTAAGAAACTATTTTATTATTTGAATATAGAGTAGAGGAGATTTAATGCAAAGAAGACTTAATATAGAGGAGATTTTGTGAAGACACAACCATATTCAACTTCTTTCACTTTCTATAGATTTATAGTATTACCTTCCTTCCAAATCTCTATTTTTTAGAATAAATGTATATTTTAAATATTTTTAAAAGTGCTTGTACTTACTGTATGCCTAAAAGGTGGTGTCAGTCAATTAACAACAAAATAGAAAACATACCAATGAAACATTATATGTAAAGGATCTAATAAATAAAACAAGTTAAATAAGCAATCCTTCCAAGATGTTCCATTTTCCTCTATCTCCAAGGATTCTTCAAGTCATGGTTGCTATCAGATCATTGAGCAACTAACCTTTAGAATGACAACCTAAATAATGAGTGATGAGTTGATAATGATCTATATGCTAATGCAATTGAGATCTATATGGATTATAACAAAGCTTGTTATGATGTAGATTTTATGCTATGATAATGAAATACTATACTAACATGATATGCTATGATTAACATTATATGTGATATATGCTAATGATAACAATACTTATAAATTCTTAAGCTTATGATAGAGGCAAAGAGAGACAAAATTTTTATTCTAAGATTGAGACTTGGTGACCCCTGATAATGAAGGGACGAGTCCTATGTATAGAAGAAATGGGCAATTGGATGGTTAAGATTGAATTATCGTAGTAAGGGAAAGGATTGCATGATCCGCAATCCATGTGACACTTTCAAACCAGTCCCATGTTGACAAGTGTCAACATGAGAAGGCTTGAGAGGAGAGAGAAAAGGCATTAAATTCCTAAAGAGGCATGATGGTTACCCTAGGGGGTTTGGTTAGGGTTAAGTTAATAGACAATCCTTTTATCCAAGGGATAAATGAATATGAAAGGGTTAAAGGATAATCATGGTCAAGGCATTAATGACTGAAGAGACTTGTGGGTTAAATGGATGGTTAAGTTAGAGAGAAAGTCTCTAACCAAGGGTTACAAGTGGGTTAGTTGGATTTAAGCCTTTAAGGCTTATGAAGACTTTGAGGGTTAACTTGTTGAAGGGAGAAATTTTTTAATGCTTTAAGAAGTGACTCCTTCCTAATTTTTTTGTTTAGGAATTTGCAAATGTTTAGAAGAGAATTAGGCTAAATTAGAAGGGATTAAAAGAATTTAGAAGAAGGGTTAGTGTGAAAGTGGGTTTTGTAGGAGAATGCAAGTGGGAGGGATTTTTAGGATTTTAATTGAAATAAAATTCATTTATTTCAATTTATGGTGCAACTTGCATTGGATGGATTTTTAAATAAATATTGATTTATTTAAATGTGTGAAGGGTATTTAATTAAATAAATATGATTTATTTAATTAAAAGTTTGAATTTGGCTAGGTGAATTAAATCAAATAAATCAAATAATTTATTTAATTAATAGAAGAAGGGGGTGAATTAATTAAATATCAATTTAATTAATTGTTGGAAAATGGATGATAGATTAATTAAATGTGAATTTAATTAATATCTAGATGGATGATAATTAAAAATACATAAAATTCATTTAATCAAGCATACAAAAATAGGTGTCTACATTTTGCCCATCTTTGAAGTGATGTGTGGCCACACGTTGATTCAAAGAAAATTTTCTTGATGGTGCTGATAAAAATTCCAATTTGCCCCAGATGTTGATTGTCGGATAATGGTATGTTATTGTTAGATAATGATGCAAGTATGCCCTCTCAAGAGATTAACTGAAAAAAATTGACAATTTTCAGATTGTTTTTAATTTTTTAATTTTTTAATTTTAATTTTTAATTTTCAATTTTCTTTTACTTTTTTTAATTTCTTTGATTTTGATCTCCCGATAAAAATGATTTGATTTTTGAAAATACGATGTGAGAACAACACATATATGCCCTACACGTCCATCCATGTGGCATACCCTGCTTACATCACCACTTGCTATATAAACCCTCGGGGCTCACTTTCCAGCTCATTTGAACATTTGGCATTTAGTGATTAGAGATTTTGGAGAGAAAAAGAGAGATTGAAGAAAATGGTGCACCCTATGCCACTCATAGATTCGAGAGAGTTCAATGATTTGAGAGACCAGCAGCATATGGACCCCCGATAAGTGGATTTTTAACCTCCCTCGTGTGAAAATTTTTGATTGGAAATGACTTTGTATGATTTTTTTGAATTTTCTTGCGGGTTTTGCGCGTGCCCTATTTTTTTGCCATTTTAGCGCATTAGATTTTTTCATTAGCGCATTTGATTTTTTACGGTAGCGCATTTGAATATTCCCGTAGCGCATATGTAAATTTTAGTGCTTTTGAATATTGTTTTGGCATATATGATGTTAGGGTTTTTGTGTTTAGGAAGTGTTTGTTGTAGTGCATTTGATGTATTTTTATGGTGCATATGATAAATTTTCTAGCACATATGATAAAAGTTGTAGTGCATTTGATAAAAGTTTTAGCACATTTAAGATTTGTTTTAACGCATTTAAGACAAAGAATGAATTTTAGAAATTTTGATGGATGAAAAAGCTAGATTTTTTATTTCTTTGAGGTTGTTTCATGATTTGATGATGGATAAAGTTTAATTGACCAGATAGTCGATGAGTGTTAACAATTTAAACTCAAGATTTGATAATTGGATAGGTTTGTTTGAGTGCATGACCTCATGATTGATGAGAGTCACTGATAGGATAGATTTGATTGATTGTGTGACCTCATGCTAAATGAACGACACTGATAGGATAGATTTGATTGATTTTATGACCTCATCACTGATAGGCTAGGTTTGATTGACCTCTTAATTTATAAGAATTTAATGATATGAATTCCAAATTTGATGAGTGCATGACTTCATCACTGATAGGATAGGTTTGATTGGCCTCCTAATTGATAATATTTTATGATAGAAACTCCAAATTTGATGATTGCGTGATCGTTCCACTGATAGAATAGGTTAGATTAACCTCCCGATTGATAAGATTTTATGATAAACTCCAAATTTAATGAGTATGTGACTTCGTCACTGATAGGTGCTCAAAGAGATTGATTAAGATCTCAAGTGAGTAGATAGGATAACTGATTGATTGATTAATGAATTTGATTAGTTGGATAAAGAGTTGACATTTTGTTGATATCATCTTTTAGGAGGATGCAGGTGTATTTATGTCTTGGGAGCGATACCCAAAGACCTTTTCCATGAAAGTAGACCTTGTCGATGCAGATAGGGCCATGATTGATTCTTGTAGGTTGTCTCATATTATGTTCATGCCTGATTATAGGACAAATAGGGATTTGGTGATTACATTGGCGGAGAGGTGGCATAACAACCACAACACCTTCCATCTACTCACTGGAGAGATGATGGTGACTTTTGAGGATGTATAGAAGATTCTCTAGATCTTGATCACTGGAGAGCTAGTACAGTACGATTGTCATGAGGTAGGAGGTACAATGACACTGTGATGAGTATTTGGAGATGAGGAGATCGAGGGACCCGATATCCTATGGGAGTATATGGTTCAATTCTATCTGTCATTGTTGTCAATATTGGCAAGTTTGGTGGGAGGCTTCCTACATCCAGACAAGAGGTCAATATTGGCAAGTTTGGGAAAAGTGGACCTGTATCTGTATCTAGAATACACAACACTTCAATTAAGTCATTAGATGCATTGTTAGTAAATCAATAATCAATGAACAATAAAACCATAACAAAGTGACCCATTGCCTTCTAGTAGATGTGAGTTTAGATTGCTCTCAGATTTCTAAGCTATCCAATGACTAGACAACACCTAAATGAAGGATTTTTATCTATATGAGCATGGATTTAAGCTAGATGAATGCAAGATTAATCTAACATGATTTAAGCAATAAATGAGCTAAGTGATTTAAACAATATGAAATAAATAATATGCAATATCTCAATGCGAATTCTCAATGAACCTAGAGCAAAAATGGCATAATAACAATATATTCTCCAACATTTTTGAATGAGAGATGAGAGCCCCAATTTATAGAAAATTCAGAAAGAAACCAAAGGTTGAGATCAAATGATGATGAGTGGTCAAGATTTTCCAAGAGGAAGCACAATCCAGGTGAATTGATGTGATTGGATGCTCTTCTTAGTTTTAAAGGAAATTGAACTAAAATTAAGATTAAATCAAAAAAAACTGATTTATTCTCTATTTCATTCAATTTGAATATTTAATTGTTTTAATTGCTTTCTTTGAGATTGTCTATCAATTTTTAATTTATTTTTCAAGATTATCTCCAATTGATTTCTTTTCTCAATTTTTAATTCTTTCTTGGTCAATTAAATCCTTTTTTGAAGATTTGTGCTCAATTGATTTATTTAATTAAAATTAATTCCTCTTTCTTGATTTGATAGCAAATTGATTTATTTAATTAAATATGCTAGGATATTTAATAAAATAAATAAGATAATTGTTTAAAATGATTTACTTGGAATGATTTATTAATTAAATAAATATTTAATTAATATTGGTTGATTGATTTTGCCATGTGACATTTGATGTTTTAGAATTAATTGTGTGCTCAAGATTTATTTAATTGCCTTTGGTTAAGACCTTGGTGATGTTATCGAGATTAGGGGTTCATGGTTTAGATGACCATTTTTAGGGTATTACATTTGCCCCTCTTTGAATTAATGTGTGAGCAACGCGTTGGTTCAAAGAAAATTTGATGTCTAGGAGATACCAGTTCTGAAATTGATTGATCATGAACTAGATGAAAAGCGAGGTGTTTAGCTTGTTTTGAAGCGACGAAGCTGAATGAAGTCTGATTAAAGCCATACCGTTCCCGAACTTGATTGAACTTAGGAACGATAGAAAACAAAAGATACAAAACTTGAACTTGATTGAACAAGAAGCGGATCTTACTGATCTAGAACTTGATTGATCTAGACACAGTGAGTGATGATAAAAATCGATCTTGAACTTGATTGATCAGGATACGATGAAGATAAACTATTCAGCTTGATCAAGAAATGAATATTGAACACCTGCTTAGATTAAGCATGATCGAAGATACTCTTTAAACCCTTAATTGAGTTTAAACGAATAATCAGCTTGATGAAACGCGATGAAATTGATTAACGTTAAGAGATTGATTCAGATAAAGACAAATATCAGCTTGATTTGAAGCGATGAAACCTATATGCCCCTAGCGATTGATTTGATTAAAATGATTGAGAAATCTCAACTTGATATAAAGCAATGAAGTTGAGATGCCCCTAGCGATGAGGTCTTATTTGATTGATTTTCTTTAGTTTAAAAAGATTTTTTTTTGCTCGACTTTCGATGAAGATTTGAAATTTTTTTTGACATTGAAGAATGTGAGGTCATAAGGTCACGAGTATGCCCCCTCGGGAGTGAAATCAAAAAATAAGGAGGGTACATGATGATTATAGGCAATTTTTAGCGATGATGATGATTTGAGCATGGAAGTGATTCAAAGGAATTTTTGAAAATTTAGCGAGAAATTGAGCGCAAAGTTGACTTGCAGAAATTAAATTGAGATTTAGCGTTGATTTAGGAGAAATTGAGCGCAAATTGAAGAAGAGAATGAGCTTTTTATGAAAAGCGCTAAGTGGTCCAAATTCTGAAATTGACTAGCAAAATGATCTTGATTTTCAATTTCGATCTCAAAAATGGAATCAGAACAGTCAAATTAGCTAAGGGTACAATTTTCATGTCCATCAGAGCAAGTTGAAAAATCAGGTTTTTGGCTATATATGGGACAAAAGTGTCATTTTCAATTCATTTTAACCCTCCAAAATTGAAAAGTCAAAAAGCCTTATGCGAAGAAAATGGTGGTCCCTACTCGTCAACATCGATTCGAGTGCCAGAGAAGACATAATCGACCTCAAAACTATGAGCCAACGGTAAGTGATCGATCTTAAGCCTGTTTGTGTTTTCAATTTTGAATTTTTTTATGCATCTTTCAAGTTTTCCATGTGTTTTGGGTCGGGTATCCCGGTTTATCATGCGAGGCAGGATCCTATCTTGTACGAGAAACTGGTAAAAAGTCTTTTGTCATTTGAGCCTATTAGTTTTGTCATTCTAGGGCCACCCATGTCTCGTACGAGAGGTATGTAACAAGACAATTTTGTCGTGCGAAGGCTAATAAATTGTCATTTGAGCTTGTTTTGTCGTACGGAAGCTATTCCTGGCTCGTATGAAATATTGTTTTTCTGTGTTTTGTCGTACGAGAGACAGTGGACATTTTTTAAGATGTAAATGTGAATTTTTTATTTTGCATTTGACTTAGTTTGATTGGCGTGATGTTTTGCTTCTCTTGTAGGCTCATTTGGAATGTTTTCTGATGGTTCGTTATTGGGTTTTTTGTTTGCAGGTTCAATTACCTCTTGTGTTATTTAGATGTGTATATCCTTCTACCATGGCATTGGTGTGACATTTATCTGAGGTTGAGCAAGCTCATGTTGATTTGTGCGGCTTGACTCATCTATTGGGATTACCTAATATCCATGTGAATCACGGAATGCTCACGGCATTGGTAGAGCATTTTCATTCGGAGCATAACACATTTCATCTGTCGGTGGGAGATTTGACTATCACTCCTGAGGATGTATAAAGGATCCTCCATATCCCTTTTGTTGGGGATAAGGTGGATTATGATTCAGGGCACCTTCCAGGATTGCAAGTAGTCAGACATGTCTTCAGGGATCCTGATATTTTGACTCGTTCCATGAGTTGAGATATTCTTATGAGCAGGTACAATGAGGAGTATCCTCGGGCATGCATCCTAGCGGGATTCATAGGTTGTTTTCTTATGCCAGACAGAGGGCAGCAGGGCTTTCAGTGCGGATGGGGCCGAATGTTAGAGAGGTTGATAGCGACCCCTCAGAGATTTGGCTGGGGCTCTTGTTTATTGGCCCACATGTATTGAGAGATGCATGAGATCGTATACAGAGATGGGTGGAGCATGGCTGCCAAGGTATATATTTTGCAGGTGTGGGCGTGGGAGCACCTTCTCATTTGTTTGTCGATAGTAGTTGACAGAAGAGAACTTGGGCAGCCGATCATTTATAGGTATGTTGGATATATTTCACAGCCCCATTTGGGCAAGAGAGATTTCTGGAGATGGTAGCTTGATGACCTAATAGCCATCATGTGGAGACCATATAGAGGTTTGGAGCCATGGGATGAGTGGTGGCTAGTTTGCAGGGACTTGTTTGTTACACATCCACTGATTGGGAGGTCATAGACCATTGTGGAGTGATTCGTCATTTCTCAGGTGATGAGGCAGTATGGCTGACCTGAGGGGATCTCACAGGAGTATACAACTTATTCTCAGTATGCTGATGAGGAGAGACAGGGATGATCTCTGTGGTTGTCATATGCTTTGGCGATGTAGGAGTTGACAGGGTTACATCATCTGAGGTGGGATTACTTGGACAATGTAGCGGATACGAGGGTATTGCCCCAGTATAGAGATCATTTTCAGCAGCATCCATTCCCATGTTTTACAGATCCAGGTGAGCAGGCTCCTCATATTGAGGATGTTGAGGATGATGCCCCCGCACTGGCACAGGGACAGCGCCAGAGATAGGGCCAGAGGCAGGGTCAGGCATAGAGAGCTGAGGCTCCACGATGGGGTAGTGGTGATCCAGGTGCTAGCAGTAGCAGGGTGCCAGCTAAGGGAGGACAATAGAGGGGTGAGGGTGGATCCCTAGGAGGAGTGGGTGTGAGATTGGGTGGGATAGAGGAGGCTCTAGTAGCACCTAGGTAGGTTCGGCAGCAGAGAGAGGAGCAGGGTGGAGCTGGAGCTGGAGGTGGAGATGGGGGTGGAGAGCCTGCGAGAGAGCAAGGGACAAACGTTGGATGGTCGATGAGGGTACGTCTTGCAGAGCTGCAATCACAGTTGCTAGTAGCTCAAACTCAGCTGGCAGAGCAAGACCGACAGCTAGCCAAGATGAGGACTGAGCATGATCACTAGATTGTCGAGGTGAGGATGGAGTGTGATTGTCAGATTATAGTGCTGAGAGTGGAGATGAGAGCAGAGATAGATCCCCTACGACAGGAGGTCCTTCACCAATCTAGTAGGGCATCTTACTATGTTGTAGTTCATGTTGCCCAGCAGGTGATACCTTACTCACAGTACATGGCACGGTCAGAGGGAGCGCAGACGCCTCATCAAGATCCCAGACATCAGGCTCCTCCTCCACCACCAGGCGATGAGGGAGAGGGTGCTAGTTAGATGATTTATTTTTGTAGCTCGGATATTTTTTGTAGACACACCCATTTTTTGTAGCCTATATGATTCTTACTCCGATGGGAGTTTGTATATGTCTTTTGACATCATTTTGTACCTTAGACTTAACATGATATATTTATGAGATCCGATTTGAATTCATCATACTTGTGTTGATTCGCTTATGAGATGTCCTTTATATGCTTTATTCTATATGTATGCATTTCTTTTCAGCATGAATGTATGAATGCAAATGATCATGGATGTCTATTTTTGTTTCTTTTCATATGCAAATAAACGATGATGCAAATAAATAAATAATGCAATTTTTTCATTTTCTATGCAATAAGATGAATGCAAATGAGTGATAGTGAATGATGCAATGTTTTCATTTTTCTATGCAATAATATGAATGCAAATGAATGATAATGAATGTATGAATCTATATTAAATGCTCATGTATGCAGCTAACATCTCAAAACACAAGTACTTGATCAGAGAAATGATGAAAAGAGACCACTTAGCGAAGAAATGGTGACGCTCCAACTCTCATTCAAAAGATAAAGAGAAAGCATTGTTACTATACCAAAATCACTCCAAATTCACAAAATGTAGAATGAAATACAAAATGAGATGCAACCTAAACCTAGTCACTAGATTTGAACAACTTAATTTTCATCATTGAGCATTTTACAATTATAGTAGGCAAAATAGAGTTCATTTCTTTTCATGTGCAATATTAATTATCTTGTCCGCAATGACCCTTTTTTCGTTCATATCCTTGGAAAAATTACGCATGGACCCGAATTGCACAATAAACAAATGTCCTCAAAATAGATAAAGAAATGATGGGAACCCCCCTGTAGCATTCAAATAAGCAAAGTCGAGGTATGTGAGGCAATTTCACCTGATGTGAAGGCTCTTATCACAGACACCCAGCTAATTTAGATGTTTTCAGATCATCAGAATCATTCCTACAAGCAGAAAACAAAGAAAATATTATGCCCCCAATCCTTGCTCCTTTTAGTCAAGATAGACTTCCTCGAGTTACTCAGAGGGATAATAATCAAAAACCAATATAAAAGACAATACACTAAGAAAATTTCATGCATATCTCAAACATTTAAGTGATTGTTTTCCGTTTTGTTTTGCTTGTTTACTCAGTGATAAAACTCTTCAGTCAGGAGACAGGTAACAGACTCAGAGTGGATGACCAGGTTTCACTGACATAAGGTTGACTTGGTTGACACTGCTTAAGACATGTAATGTGCTTTGTTGATTACCTAAGACTAGGACATTGATCTGTTTCAAGCCATGAAGGTTCCAATGAACTAGGATGTCACAAGAGTGACGGAAATATATACAAGCAAAAGCAAATATGCAGGAAAGCAGGAATACCAACGTTGCGTTGATAGATGGAGTGCTTGAATACAAGAGGCACCTGTTTACCAGATTTTCACCTGCTTGGCAGAGATTCATATAATTTTTTTTTTTTACCAAGGTGCCTGTTTACCAGGTTTTCACCAGGGTATTTTCTCTCTTTTTGCTTTTTTTTTTTTTTTTTCTTTTTCTCTTTTTTTTGGAATTTCTTCAGGACTTTTTCTGATTTTTAGGATTTCTTCAGGACATTTTCTAATTTTTTAGGATTTCTTCAGGACATTTTCTGATTTTTATGATTTCTTCTAGATATTTTCCACTGTAAAAGCTGCTAGAGCAAAGAATATTTAGGTGAAGAATTTCTTCAGATGGATGGTGTTGATTAGTTCACATAGCTATTCTCCTTCCGATGTTGAAAGTTGATAAGCACCAGAGCCAAAAGCTACAGTAATGATATAGGGACCCAGCCAGTTGGGTTCAAACTTCCCTTTGTTATCTCGCAACTGTTGATTTTTAGGATTCTCTCTTAGAACTAAGTCACCAACCTGAAATTCTTGATGTCAAACTTTCTTGTTATATCCTCTGGACATTCTCTTTTGATACACTCTGAGATGATCAAACGCCACTTGTTGACGCTCATCCAGCAATTCGAGCTCTTACAATCTAGATATTCTATAGTCTTCATCAGTAACAAGACCTTGCAAGGAAACTCTTAGAGATGGTATTTCTACTTCAATGGGTAATACTGCTTCGGACCCATACACCAAAGAAAAAGGTGTAGCCCCAGTAGGTGTTCTAATACTTGTTCTATAAGCCCACAGTGCAGGATTGAGCTGCAGATGCCAATCCTTCCCAGATTTGTTCACTGTTCTGTGCAAGATAGTCAGTAGGTTTTTGTTAGATGCCTCTGCTTGTCCATTACCTTGAGGGTAATATACTGAGGACCAGTGTTGTTTGATTTTAAAATTCTCACAGAGTTCATCTAGATCTTTGTTCTTAAATTGACCTCCATTGTCTGTTATAATTGATGAAGGTATACCATATCTGCAGATGATATAGTTAAGAGTAAACAGAGCTACTTGTTTTCCGATTGCCTTGATGAGTGGAACTGCTTCTACCCACTTAGTGAAGTACTCAGTGAAAGTGATAATAAATTTATGTCCATTAGATGACGCAAGATAAATTTTTCCTATTAGATCAAACGCCCATTGTTGGAAGGGTCAGTGTGTCACAAAGGGTATGAGATCCCTTGCCGGAGTGTGTATAAGGTGTCCATGCAGCTGACACTTTTCACAAGTTTTAGCAAATTTTATAGCTTCCTTCTCCATGTCTGGCCAATAGTAGCCAACCCTTAGTAGTTTTCATGCTAAAGTTAGACCGTTCGAATGGGATCCACAAACACCTTCATGAACTTCGGATAATGCGCATTGGGACTCCTCAGTTTCTAGACTTCTAAGCAAAGTATTATCTAAACCTCGTCTAAATAGGTCGTTAGTGCCAAAGATGTGTGTGTGAAAAGTGGACCTGTATCTGTATCTGGAATACACAACACTTCAATTAAGTTATTAGATGCATGGTTAGTAAATCAATAATCAATTAACAATAAAACCATAACAAAGCAACCCATTGCCTTCTAGTAGATGCGAGTTTAGATTGCTCTCACATTTCTAAGCTATCCAGTGACTAGACAACACCTAAACAAAGAATTTTTATCTATATGAGCATGGATTTAAGCTAGATGAATGCAAGATTAATCTAACATGATTTAAGCAATAAATGAGCTAAGTGATTTAAACAATATGAAATAAATAATTCTCAATGAACCTAGAGCAAAAATGGCATAATAACAATATATTCTCCAACATTTTTGAATGAGAGATGAGAGCCTGAATTTATAGAAAATTCAGAAAGAAACCAAAGGTTGAGATCAAATGATGATGAGCGGTCAATATTTTCCAAGAGGAAGCACAATCCAGGTGAATTGATGTGATTGGATGCTTTTCTCAGTTTTAAAGGAAATTGAAGTAAAATTAAGATTAAATCAGAAAAAACTGATTTATTCTCTATTTCATTCAATTTGAATATTTAATTGTTTTAATTGCTTTCTTTGAGATTGTCTATCAATTTTTAATTTATTTTTCAAGATTATCTCCAATTGATTTCTTTTCTCAATTTTTAATTCTTTCTTGGTCAATTAAATCCTTTTTTTATTTATTTCCTTTTTTGAAGATTTGTGCTCAATTGATTTATTTAATTAAAATTAATTCCTCTTTCTTGATTTGATGGCAAATTGATTTATTTAATTAAATATGCTAGGATATTTAATAAAATAAATAAGATAATTGTTTAAAATGATTTACTTGGAATGATTTATTAATTAAATAAATATTTAACTAATATTGGTTGATTGATTTTGCCATGTGACATTTGATGTTTTAGAATTAATTGTGTGCTCAAGATTTATTTAATTGCCTTTGGTTAGGACCTTGGTGATGTTGTCGAGATTAGGGGTTCATGGTTTAGATGACCATTTTTAGGGTATTACACTATGTGCCTTAATTTTTGTATCATCATGATGTATACACTAATTTATTTGGATATTTATATGATGCCGACCATTTTTTGATGTATCTCTTATTTAGATATGATATTTTGTGTACGCTTGACAGTGATTCCTTTTGATGATAATATGAGATGCAAAGGCGATTTTTCTTTGGATCCATATGTTGTACTCATGCTTGATGATGTGATGTTTATATATGTTTTACATGTGATAATGCTTATACATGTGATGGATGTATTTAATTTTTATTCTATATGCTATAGATGTCTATATGATTTTTGGTTATGAATGCATGTGATTTCTATGTGGTGAGTGATTCTATGATGATGTGACCTACATGATTTTATTGTGATATGTTTATATGATGATTATGCATGTATCACAAGGATGTGTTTATTGATGCCCATGCTTATATATGATGATGTGTAAATAAATGCAATGATGATGATGATGTGTAACTAAATGCAATGATGATGATGATGATGATGGTATTTCTAAATGATGAATGATGTGGATGCAATAAATTTATATATGATGATGTTGATGTATATGGATGTACTGATGAAATGTCTAGGATAATGCTCTATGATATTGTGGATTGATGTTTATGAGATAATGTATTTATTTATTATTATGTGATGTATGCTTATATGATGTAATGTATGGATGGATGCAATGATATTTTTTTACTAGTGTTATGAATCAGGATGATGATTATATGAAAATGGACCTAAATGATGTGAATGAATGTAAATGCTACTAGAGTTTAAAAATGGTATGGATGAATATACATGTTACTAAATTTTAGAATAATATGGATGAATACACATGAGAGTTTTGAAATGTAATATAAATGATATGATAATGATGTAAATGATGATAATGAATGCAACTAAATGCAATGATGATGATGAATGCAACTAGATGCAATGATGATAATGAAAGTAAAGGATGATGATAAATGCAACTAAATGCAATTATGATAATGAGTGTAAATGATGATGATAGATGCAACTAAATGCAATGATGATAATGATGATCTATTGTAGCTATGCAAGCCTAATTATGCAATGTTGTCATTCTATTAGTCAATTGTTTGTGCCCCTTTTATCATCATTGAGCTTTTAAGATGTTGAAAGTTAGTACAAACATCGATGATATAATTGAACCATGATAACTTGAGTACAACTTACATAGATTTTGATATTACAAAATGACACAAGCATCAAGGTATAATTGAACCAAGATGACCTAAGTGTTGTTTGTGTAAAACAGGCAAGAGTTAACCTTCATCCTATACAAATCTGAAATATCCTCGATGATGTGTTACCGATCATGTCTTACGACAAATTTACATAGTATTAAGGATTCACTCACAGATAGTAGAAAAAAATAAATATCAAACTCCTTCCTTGATTCTCTAGTTTCAAGACATCCTTGAGTAGCTCAAGAGATATGATAACAAAAATTAAACTACCACAGATGAACATTCATGCTTATTTATGCTACTTGTCAGATAAAAACATCCTACTAATGGATTTTAGTTTAGTTTTTATTTGGATTCTACTTGTGAGTGTTTGTGAATTTGGTTTCAATGTTCACTATTGACTTTTTTGATCCTTGTTTGATGCGCATGTCTCATTGTTTGGTCACCTACGTGTGTAAGATCAAAGAGAATTTCCCCCATTGAGTTCTGTATTTTGCCCCTAGTCTAGACACAACCTTTTATTATGGATATATGATGATCACCAATCCATGGTGAGATATTATTGCAATGCCCGAGGTGTATACTATTGGAATTATGGATGAATTGATTATGTGTTGCATTGATGTTTTGTCATTGATGTCAACACTAGCTGTTATGGTTGGTTACCGACAAACAGGTTTTGGTTACCGATAGAAGATCTAGTGTTATCGACAGAAGAGACTATCTGTTGGACACTTCCGACATGTTTCAATCAATGGAGTATGTTTGATTTCATGTGTTACATGTTCCTAGAGCATGTTTTGGTCAGTTGGTATTGACTTGGTAATCTGATGCTATCATACACTCACCCTTACCGACATTGGTTTAAGGTTTAACCGACAGAGCTTTCACTAAGAAATCTTGACAGGATGCATAAGTGGTGTTGGTGCGGCTTCTAGATGGATTTGAGGATGTTGAAGATGTTCTTTGATCATGATTCAAGTGCCTAAAGACATTTCTTTGGCATGGTGGACCCAAAATAGGTCTAGTGCCTATCTAGGTTATGGACTGGTATCATGTTAACGTGTACTCTACACGTTACCGGGATGTTTCGGGATGTTCTATGGATTGGTTATTGTTGTTTTGGTCTTAAGCTGACATGGAATATCATTGTAATATGGATTTATGTAATTATCTTATTGAAATATCTTTTAGGTGGCCGACCTAATCAGTTTAGGTCTTAGGGTTGGTATAAAATGATGTAAGATCTCATTGTAGATCATGGTAAGGAAATGGGGAATATGTGTCGTGGTCTTAGAATGTAATATCATATGTGAAGGAGATTTTGTCAATCATAGGTGATCGAATTGGGATTGAGGAAGAGGTCAAAGGCCTCTGGTATTGAGCTTAACCGGGACTGTAATCAAGCATGGTAGATGCTATCTTTGGCAATTCATTATTGTGGATTATTGTCCATTTATCTTGAGGTGGTTATAACCTCTCTATAGTCAGTGAGACTCTTTTGTAATGAGCAGTACGCTCTGGGCAGTGTGTCTTCCTTTATGTGCAGGCCCCTCATTGTATCACATACTTTCTGCAGAAGTATCATCTAATTGTGGGTAGGCTTCCCACTGTGGTTTTTCCCTTTCTAGGTTTTCCATGTACAAATCATGGTGTTATATAGTATGGTTGCATTGTGTTGATTATATGTTTTATTGTTAAGTTTTATTGCTTACCAGTATCTGTTTCTTCTTTATTGACATTTAATTTGGTTTAAGGTTATTAACTGGATTAAATAATATAATCTGTTAACAACTGATTCATCCCCCTCCCCTCTCAGTTTCACCGATTATCCTAACAATTGGTATCAGATCTTTGGTCATCTTTTGCAAAAGCTTAACTGCTTGAGGTAGATCCTATGGTAGCTAACACTTCAAATCCATTGGCAACTATTTTCAGAAGAGAAATCCCTAAGCTTGATGGAACAAATTATGGGATATGGAAAATTCGAATGGAGAGTCATCTTAGATGTCTTGGAAAAGACATTTGGGAGATCATTGAGAAAGGATACACACCTTATGATCTGACATCTAGCAATCCTGCTCTTGTAGACTTGGATAAGAATATTGAAAATGATTGCATAGCTAGAGAAGCCCTCTTGTGTGCACTTACTGATCAATAAATCATGGGATTGACTGATAAATCATCAGAAAAGGTTATGTGAGATAAATTGAAAACTTTGAATGAAGGTGATCCTACTGTCAAAATTGCTAAACTTGATGGTTACCGGGTAAGATATGAAAACTTGAAGATGGAAGATAATGAAAGAATTGTTGTGTTTATGGAAAGAGTAAATGAGATTGTTATGGGAATTCAATGTTGTGGAGGATTTATAAGTGAAGATGAAATAGTTTCCAAAGTATTAAGAGCCCTTCCACCAGCTTACAAGATGAAGGCAACTACAATTAATGAGCTGAGAACAATGGCTAACTCTTCAGTTAACAGAGACATCTTGATTGGGAAATTATCTACTTTTGACCTTGAAGAATTTGGATCTTTTGGAGCTACAAGTCTAAACCTTTTTTTCATGCATCATCATCTATCGACAAAAGTGATTGGAAAGTCCTATATGCAAAAGAATTGGAAGACATGAGGAAAGAAGATGAAGAATTTGAGAAACTTAAAGCCTTATTTGCTAGAAGAGTACCTAAAGGACCAATAGGAAGTAAGTATGAAAGAAAAGCACCTTTTAAATAGTTTGCATGTAACAAGATTGGTCATTTTGCATCTAGATTACCTAAAGGAATGCAAGATTTGAGGAAAGAGTTAAGAAATCATTTAAGCCTAACCAAAACAGATATAGACTCAAGAAAAGTAAACAATTCTACATAGCAGATGAGGAAGGAGTAAGTGATGACTCTGGGGATGAACCGATAGAAGACTCTGCTAGTGGATCCGACAATGGAAAGGAATTGGTGTTCTATTCTTTAAAGGAAGATGAACCGAAACCGGCTATCATAAATGAAGAAAAGGCCTTGGCAGAAAAAGTTAAAGATAAGGATGAATGGGTAATTGATAGTGGATTCTCACATCATATGACTGGAGATAAAAGAAAATTTGTCCCTACAAGAATACAATGGCAGTCAAGTCAGATTTGGAGATGACAAAGCATGTATGATCAAAGGTAGAGGTATTATTTCTTTGGATGGCAAACATAATATTGATAATGTCTATTATGTAGAAGGTTTAAAGAATAATATTTTGAGTGTTGGTGAATTGGTGGACAAGGGTTTCCAACTTCAATTTAAAGATAGAAAATGCAAAATCATTAACAAGACTGGTTTGGAGATTGCAAGTGGTATTCAAACTGGAGGTAATATCTTTCACTTTAACACTAGTAATAAGACATGTTTGATTTCACATATTGATGAGAGTTGGTTATGGCATAAGAGGTTGTTTCATGTTAATTTTGATTGTATTGTTAAGACCAGTTCAACTAAGGCAATTAGAGATATACCTAAGATTATGAAGCCTCATAATCCAATATGTAAGGAATGTCAATTGGGAAAGAAAGTTAGAACTTATTTTAAGAGGATACATGATAAATCTAATGATGTACTTGATTTGATTCACACTGAATTATGCGGTTCAGCAAGGACTAGAAGCTTTCAAGGTGATAGGTATTTCAAGTTGATTATTGATGACTATTCTAGGATGATGTGGGTGACTTTTCGAAGGGAGAAGTCTGAAGCCTTTGAGAAATTCAAGATCTTTAAAGAAAAGGTTGAAATAGAAATTAGATTGAAAATCAAATGTCCAAGATCAAATCAAGGGGGTGAGTTCACTTCTCATGAATTTAATAGTTACTGTGAGACAAATGGAATTAGGAGACAATTATTTGTACCTCAGACTCCTCAACAGAATGAAGTAGTGGAAAGAAAGAACATAACCATTTTGGATGCAACAACATCTATGATTATGGAAGCCAAATTGCCTCACATCTACTGGAGAGAAGCAGTGAGCACAACAATATACACATTCAACAGAATTCACATGAATGGTTAAACCGATTCAGATTGGGCAGGAGATATTGATGCCAGGAAGATAACTTCTGCTGGAGCTTTCTTTCTTGGAAATAAACTAGTTTCATGGATCGACAAAAAATAGTCATGCATTTCCTTATCTGCTGCAGAAGCTAGGTATGTTGTAGCAGCAACTAATTGTACTCATGTCTTGTGGATGAAGCAAATGTTGAAGGATATCAAGGTAAATTGTAGTGAACTGGTGGTTATCTACTATGATAACTCTGTACCTATTGACATGTCTAAGAATCTAGTATTTCACTCTAAGACTAAGCATATATCAATGAAGTATAACTTTCTGAAGGACAAGGTAGAAGGAAAGGAAGTCAAATTGGTTTATGTGAACACTAAAGAACAAATTGCAGATATATTCACTACACCGTTATCTAAGGAATCATTTCAGTATTTGAGAGACAGGTTAGGGGTTTCTGCCCCTCCAAAAGAGACTTGATTGATGCAATTTGTCATCATTCTGGTATACATTATCAAAAATATTATTCATTCCGGCACTGATGAGTGGTGCTACTACTCAGGGGGAGTAGTCAGCTTTGAAATTTAGGGAATTACATTATTGCTTTGATATTTGTGTCAAATTTCTGGCATTGATGTCAAAGGGGGAGAGATAGTGATGTGAAAAATAAATTCAAAACTTTACAGAGATATCATTCATAGGGGGAGAGTTATTGATATTCAGGAGATTGTTGGTTGTCTTCCACAAGGGGAGACTTGTTTGGCATTTTTTTGGTACTTAGATGTTTGTCACATCTAGTGTTGCCATCAATGCCAAAGTGGGATATTGTTGGCATTATGGATGAATTAATTATGTGTTGCATTGATGATTTGTCATTGATGTCAACACTAGCTGTTATGGTTGGTTACCAATAGACAGGTTTTGGTTACTAATAGAAGATATAGTGTTACTGATAGAAGAGACTATCTATTGGACACTGCCATGTTTGGATCAATAGAGTATGTTTGATTTCAAGTGTTACATGTTCCTGGAGCATGTTTTGGTCAGTTGGTATTGACTTGGTAATTAGATGCTATCATACACTCTTTTAAACCCTTACCGACATTGGTTTAAGGTTTAACTAGTAGAGCTTTCACTAAGAAATCTTGACAGGATGCATAAGTGATCTTGGTGCGGCTTCTAGATGGATTTCAAGATGTTGAAGATGTTATTTGATTGTGCTTCAACTGCTTGAAGACATTACTATGGCGTGGTGGACCCAAAATAGGTTCGGTGCCTATCTAGGTTATGGACCGGCATCATGTTAATGTGTACTCTACATGTTACTGGGATGTTTTTGAATGTTCTATAGACTGTTTATTGTTGTTTTGGTCTTAAGTCAACATGACATATCATTGTAATATGGATTTATGTAATGACCTTATTGAAATACCTTTTAGGTAGCCGACCTAATCATTTTAGGTCTTAGGGTTGGTATAAAATGATGTAAGATCTCATTGTAGATCATGGTATGGAAATGGGGAATATGTGTCGTGGTCTTGGAATGCAATATCATATGTGAAGGAGATTTGGTCGATCATAGGTGATCAAATTGGGATTAAGGAAGAGGTCAAAGGCCTCTAGTATTGAGCTTAACCGAGACTGTAATCAGACATGGTAGATGCTATCTCTAGCACTTCATTATTCTAGATTGTTGTCCATTTATCTTGAGGTGGTTATAACCTCTCTATAGCTAGTGAGACTCTTTTTTAATGAGCAGTACACTCTAGGCAGTGTGCCTTCTTGCATGTACAGGCCCCTCATTGTATCACATACTTTCTGCAGAAGTATCATCTGACTGTGGGTAGGCTTCCCACCATGGTTTTTCCCTTTCTGGGTTTTCCACGTACAAATCATGGTGTTATGTGGTATGGTTGCATTGTTTTGATTTTATGTTTTATTGTTAAGTTTTATTGCTTACCCATATATGTTTCTGCTTTACCAACACTTAATCTTGTTTAAGGTAATTAACTGGATTAAATAATATAATCTGTTAACAACTGATTCACCCCCCCCTCTCAGTTGTTCATCAGTTATCCAAACATATACAAAACTTCTTATTACAAATATGGATAATGATAGAAAAAAGTGGATATATAATATATGTACT
Organism: Cryptomeria japonica; assembly: GCF_030272615.1. Taxonomy (NCBI): domain Eukaryota; kingdom Viridiplantae; phylum Streptophyta; class Pinopsida; order Cupressales; family Cupressaceae; genus Cryptomeria; species Cryptomeria japonica. Next base: position 215,140,176 of record NC_081408.1, on the reverse strand, counting down.
AATATATAGAATAGCTGACTAATCACAAATAGCACCTGTTGCCAGGTTTTCACTACTTGCTTTTATTGCACCTTTTTTTCTTTTTTGATTGATTTTTTATTTGTTGTTGTTTGTGTGCATTGGGTGACTCAAGTATAGAACTTTTTGAGATGGATGTTATTGATAGGTTCATCAAACAAGTCCCCTTCTGATGTAGATAGCTGATATGCCCTAGATCCATATATTGATATAACGATGAACAGACCAAGCCAGTTTGGTTCAAATTTTCCCTTCTTTTCTTGATCCTGTTGATTGCAGGGATTTTCTTTTAGTACCAAGTCACTGACCTAAAAAATTCTTGGCTTCACTCTGTGGTTATAGCTTCTGGACAATCTTTGCTAATATTCTTTTAGATGATCAAAAGCATGTTGATGATGCTCATCTATCAACTCCAATTCTTATAATCTGGATACCCGGTATTCCTCGTCTGGGATGAGTCCTTTCAATGATACTTTGAGTGAAGGTAGCTTGACCTCAATGGGTAAGATGGATTTTGATCCATATAGAAGTGCATATGGTGGGGCTTCGGTAGGTGTGCGGATGCTAGTTCAATATGCCCACGAGGCAAGGTTTAATTGGACATGCCAATCATGGCTCGCATTGTTCATAGTTTTTCTTAGGATTTTTCAGGATGGTTTTGTTTGAAGCCTCTGCTTGGCCATTCCTTTGAGGATAGTAAGGTGTGGAAAAATGATGTTGGATATGGAATATTTGGCAAAGTTCTTTCATATCTTCATTCTTGAAGGGTCTATCATTATAAGTGATAATGGAACTAGGAATGTCATACCAACAGATAATATAGTTCAAGATAAAAGAGGATATTTGCTTGTCGGTGATGGTGGTTAATGGAACAACTTCTATCCACTTTTTGAAATACTCAGTGGTTGTGATTTTGAAATTGTGGCCATTTGAGGAGGATGGATGGATCTTACCCACAAGATCAAGTCCCCATTGATAGGACGACCATGATTTTGTGAATGGTTGTAGCTCATGTGCTGGTGCATGTATAAGATTGCCATGAATTTGGCACTTATGGCACTTTCTAGAAAATAGATAGGATTCATTTTCCATGTTTGGCCAATAGCATCCCATTCTGAGAAGTTTCTTGGCTAGAGTAGGACCACTTGATTGAATACCACAAATACCTTTGTGAACCTCTTGTAAGGTCATTTCAAATTTGTTACTTTCAAGACACCTAAGGAGAGTACCATCAAGACCTCATCGGTAAAGCACATCAACTATTAGGGTGTACTAGGCTTCTTGAAGGATAAGGTTTCATTTTTGGTTTTGGGATAAATCAAGTGGAAGGGTATTGTCTTTTAGATATGTATAGGATTTTCCATAGGTTGGAAATTCAAAACCAACTAGGTGGCATATAACTTGGGAATCAGGATTGTCATAGGCAGGGGAAAATAATTGTTCCACTAGGAATTCATAATGAGTCTGTTGTTCTGGTATTTGTGGAAGAGAGGCAATGGTTGCCATGGCATCTGGAGCTTTGTTGTTGAGTCTTGGAATTTATTCAAACTTGATCTCAACAAACTATTTCTTAATGTCATCCACCATCCTTTTGTATGGCATCAACTTGTCATCTTTTATTTTATAGTCATCATTTACTTGATTGATGACCAATCAAGAGTCTCCATAGACTAGTAACTCTGTGATGTTCCATTCTATTGCTACTTTGATACCTGTGATCAAGGATTCATATTCTACTACATTGTTTGTGTAAGGGAACATCAACCTATAAGATCTAGGAATGGTGTGTCCCTGAGGAGTAACAAATAGGATTCCAACACCTGATCCATGTTGTGTGTAAGATCCATCAAAGTACAGTACCCATGGTTGTGTTGTTAGTGTGAGGACATCCGTATTTGGGAATTCAATTTGCATAGGATGATCATCTTGCAATGGTGCTTCACCTAACTGATCTACGATGGCTTGACCTTTGATCCCTCTTCTATCTATGTATTGAAAGTCAAATTCACTCAATATCATTACCCACTTTTCTAGTTAGTTTGTTAGAGTGGCCTTGCTAAGTAGATATTTCAATGGATCTATCTTTTCTATGAGTTTGATGGTATGTGTTGTCATATAATGTCACAATTTCTGAGAAGCGAATACTACTTCTAAAAAATATTTCTCAATGAATGTATAGTTAAGTTTATATCCACTCAGTGCTTTGCTAATATTGTAGATGATCATTTATTTTCCTATCACATCCTCTTGTGCTATCAAAGCTCCCAAAGATACCTCAGTAGCTGATATGTAGAGTAGAAATGGTTTTCCTACTATGGGTGGTACTAATATAGGTGGATTCACCAGATATTGTTTCAATTGATCAAAAGCTTCTTCACATCTCTTCTCCCATATGAAAGGAACATTCTTATGTAGGATATGTGTAAAAGGAAGACACTTGTTGACCAGTTGTGTGATGAATCTCTAGATGGATTGGAGCCTTCCTTGTAGTGATCTTAGTTGGCTAATGTTCTTAGGAGGTAACATTTTCATTATGGATTGAACTTTTGCTAGATCTACCTCGATGCCCTTAGCTGTAACTATGGATTTATGCTTTTGTGTCTAAACTTGATCCTCTTCTTGGAAAGCCTTAAGCACAATCTTTTAAGACATTGCCTAATGGGCTATGGATCTTTGAACATAATTTAAGTATAAAAGTATAAGTAACTTTTCTTGTATTGCATATTTGTAACTAAGAGGTTTAATATGAAATAATTGTTTATTAAATGAAAACTCTAAGATTGGTGCTTTTTCATAATTCAAACAATCAGGCTATCATCAATGTCAAGAGCAATTAACACAAGATGAAACAAATAACATCAAGAATACCATTATTCATAGATAAATGTGACATACATGAATCTAAGGCTAAAACATAAATATAATTGTTAAGATGCTAAAAGGTGCATATTGAAACTTCGAGATCAAATTTTGGCTTGTTATTGATACAATTTCCCAAGTATCTTGTGAAACCCTCTATTTTAAGTAATTTTTTGAAAAACATTATAAAAAACAAAAAGGAAATAAAGGAATATTTGAAGTGGTTCTTCATTTATGTTCAAAGCGAAAAATACTTAGTTTTTGAATTTAAGATAGTATATTAACCAAAAGAAATTATATAGTATTGAGAGTAAGGCTAGTTTTTAGTTAGCACTAAATAGTATCATAACATTTAAAAATAATTAGACCATGTAGGGTCACTAACAACTATATCAACAAGATCTAGGAGGCAGTACGAGAAAAAATACTTATTAAGAATTAGCTTTTGGACTTGTGCCCACATCTCCAAAAATATTTGGAATCGAATGGTTAAATTTTTTATCTACTTCACTGGCAACTATATCAACAAGATCTAGGAGGCAGTACGAGAAAAAATACTTATTAAGAATTAGCTTTTGGACTTGTGCCCACATCTCCAAAAATATTTGGAATCGAATGGTTAACTTTTTTATCTACTTAACCTCTATTTGAGGGTGAGGATTTTGTACCTTTTTAATTGTGTTAATATTTTAGAAGATGATTCTTCTTAAATTTAAATAAAAAATAATTAACTTATGCATTGATACAAGGAAACAATATGATCATAAGTTTTGAATTCTTTGTATATTTATCTATACAATAGTAAAATTACACTTGGTAATTTTATGACAACACCTAAGAAATCACCATCTTCCTCATTTGCAATGCAATTTCTCAGGATTCTAAAAACATGGTTCTAACTTTTTCTTCTTTTTCTCTTAAAGTTAGGAAACAATATGATCATAAGTATGCCTTTCCCTTTTAGCTCATTTTCACATTTATAAGAAGCAACCTAAACATATAGGAAGATTACACATTTCTAATTTAGGGTTAAGGCTAGGGCATTGTAACTTTTCAAGTTTAAGTTTGAATAGGGTAAATTTCGAGTTAAAGTATTAAATCTTAATAAGGGTTTTTTATTTTAATTTTATGCTAGTGAGAGTTTGGTATAAAACACTAGGAAATCCTCAAGTTTAAGTTTGAATAGATTAAATTTTGAGTTGAAATTTTAAACCCTGATAAGGATTTTTTCTTTAAATTATATTCTAGTGAGGATTTGGTATTAAACACTAGGTATCCCTCAAAATAGTAGGTTGTGTTTGAAAATGATAGTACTTTCTCACTATCTTCAAACCAACTAATATATTTTTATACATAAAACCTCTTAGATAAAACTCAAATAATTGTTTCCAAAAACCTTACTTTTAATTGAATTTTTTACTATAATATATTAATTTATAATATTAATGCACTAGAATAATTTATTAATAGATTAAATTATTAATAATTATTAGCTTGTGTTATAGGTTTACTCCCTTGGACCCACATAATTTTATCTTATTCGACTCAAATACAGATCTATGTTTGGTTTTGTAAGGGATCTTCTAAGGCATTGATAAAGCACTGTAGGTTCATCTAAGATGAATTTAAGTGAGCTTGTGCTGAATTTTGATTTTATTTGCTCCTATTGGTAGAAATTTTGATGAAGTTTCGATTCTAAGAAGAACTTGACAGTTTTAATATAGAAAGGTAAAAAAATGATGAAGATAAAATAGAAGGGTAAAAATCCTAGGCATGATGAATTATGGAGGTTGCAATTGCAAGAAGAAATAAAGATCAAGTGCAACCAAATTAAAAGATCACTTTATCAATTGTCTTGGGTGTTGTGATCCAACAAAGATATTGGTTGATGGAAAGATAGTTAAGAGGTGTCCTAAAAGACAATAATATGTTACTCCACAAGATATATGGAATAATAGTGACAAACATAGATACAATGATATAACACGATATGTTGGTCGATGAGAGAATCAGTGTCTAGGTAGTATTAAAAATGTCTAAATAAAATACTGAATGATGTGCTTTTGTTTATAAAAAATAATAGTTATATATGTTAATTAATTTTTAAAATTAGTTTCTTGATATTAACTTTATTTATATTTTTCAATTATATTTTATTATTATATATTGACTTTATTCATATTGTATATGGCTTAGATATATTACTTACATAAAAAAATATTAAAAAATACCAAATGTGTATAATATGAGGACACATGTAAAGGGGAGCTAGAGTAGGACACTATTACGCAAAAATAGATGTTTAAAAAAGTAATTTGTAGGTTTTTATGACATAAGATACTAGAGACAATCAAATTGGTAATTTATATATGTGCTTTATGTCTAAAATTGGTAAGCCGTGAACTAATCTATTTGGTTTGTCTTTATTAATTTTGAGTTTGTGAGGCTTGGGTGTCCAATATCATCTTGCACTTATATAATAACCTATGTCTAATATTGATCTCCATTGATGCTATGTCATGATTCATTTTGCTACTTTTAATCCCAACTATGAACAAGTGTAGAGTGGACTATTTAAGTTCATGAGAGACGGGTTAAAGAAAGAATGACTACTCATATGAGATGGACCATAAAATAAATGACATAAGTACTAAATACTTTGCATGGTTGATAACAAAAAATAATATCCAATAATGATAGATAGAAGAAAGTTCAAATGCTTAAAAGACCAATTTGTATTATGACATATACAACAAAGAGTATCCAATATCAAAATTTGTATGGTTACCTTATATTGATAGGAGGATGGTGATTGATGTAATGAGTGTACTAGCTAATGGAATCCTAATAGTTGTTGCACTAAAAAGTATACAAAAAAGTCCAGGCATGAAGAGTTCTTTATAAAATTGACATAACTATTGCACCTCCATTACAATCTTGGTATAAAATTCATAGAGAGAAATGATATCTCAAAGATAAATCATCAACCTAAAGTGAAGATTATATTTCAAAGTTGTATACATATAAAATACTATTTTATACATTAGATATTATAAATTGAATTTATGTAACTTCTATGCACATATAAAATTGTACTCTTTAAAATCAAGATGCTAATTAGATCAAATAAGGAATAGCTAAAACCTAGATCTAAAGCAAAATCCAATTATATACTCAATCGAGTAATACTTGAAACAAATCAACAAAATCAAACAATTACAAAACAAAAAATACCAATGTTGATGCTCAAGCTCTCGGCCTCCATTGTCTTTATTCTCCTTGCAATGTATGATGGCTCTCAGAATTGTAGTATAGAAACCTGCAATATTGATGCACAAGAATATGGAGATAGTGGTTGTTGATAATAGAGATTGAGATTGAATTTTTTGATTGTATAGATCTGTTTTGATGGTTAGATTGAAAGTTCAGCAGAAAGATCAACAATTAAGAATGATTGAGACAAGCTGGTTGGAGATAATTATGATGTGGAACTGATTGCATGTTTTAGTTAGACTAAATTGATTGAGAGTTAAAAGGATTGATTGAATTGTTAGCTGATTTGATTGGTTCAAGACTGAATTGATTGATTAGTCAAAAAAAGGTGATTGATGACTCACTAGTGGGAATTGAGAGTCACTGGTAGTTAGCCATTTTCAACATGTTCTATAGGAAATTGAATGAAATTAACATTTAGATTGGATTTGGATGAATTTGGATTATTGAAATGAAGTTAATTTGAATTTGGACAAATGAAATTAAATAAACTAAGAAATTAATTTAATTGAAAGGACATAATTAGTCAATTAAATAATTTGAATAGTTACTTAATTATGGGAAGATAGAAATTAAATTTAATTAAATAATGAATATTGTTTATTTAAAGGCATGTGGTGAAATGATTTTTTTATCGATAAATATTTCATTAATATTTATATTAAACTAAGGAAAAATATGCATTCAATTTTCGAATCACAATATCATCACCCAAACTTGACTAAAGTAATACCACTACCTAGCAAAAACCAAAATGACTGTCCACCAAACTAGTCATCTACTAGTGTCCATGGCTAAACCCAACATATAAGTCATAGAAAAAAGAAACAACTTTCCTTCGATAGTGACAAACCCTAAAGACATAGTGACAAACTCAAAATATTACTGAAGTGCAAGTCAATCCTTCGGCTTCCTATGGTTGAGCCAACAATCTCCTTTTTTCAAAAATAGACTTATGTATGACATTTGTGGTGTCCTCTAGTCCTAACACTTGCAACATATGCTCCCTTCTATGAAGATAATCTTTGATATAGTCCCATACAAGTTGTGCTTCCTCTAGACATGCTTCCCTATCCTTGTCCACTCCCCAAAGTATGAATAGCCCTAGAGGTGGGACGAAGTCTGTAGAATGAAATCACTCACCACTCATTGACACAAAACCCTCACCTGAATGAGCAATGGCCATGAAAGTATCCAGCCAATATATTTGTAGACGTATAAAAATGACCATATTCCTAAATGAATATTTTATGTTCATTTCTCTATTTAATTAAATCCAATTTAATTAAATTACCCACATTCCTCTATTTAATTAAGTAAATTACTCAATTTATTTAAATTAAATTCACTATACCCATTTAATGAATAAATCATTTTATTCAATTAAATCCCCCCCTATCCACTTTTAATTAAATTCAAAATTAATTAAATAGTTATCCTAAATTGAATAAATCTAATTTATTTAATTTCTCCAAATTGCAACCAAATTGAATTAAATTATTTCAATTAAATCCTATTATCCCTCCATCCACTTGCAAAATCTTAAACCCCTTTCTAATCCCTTCTAGAATCTTCTAATCACTTCTAATTAGCCTAACCCCTCCTCTAAACTTTGTCACATCCCTAAGCAAAGGGAAGTCACTTCTCAAAACCTCAAAGTCTTTGATAACCATTAAAGGCTTCAAGTCTTCAACCACTTAATTCCTCAAAGTCTTTGATAACCATTAAAGGCTTCCAACCTTCAACCACTTAATCCCCCAAAGTCTTCAATAACCATTAATGGTTAACTCAAACCCTCTTACATGGTTAAAGAATTTGTTTTAACTCAACCTTCACCCAACCCAAGGGTCTCATCAGGCCTTTAATGCTTTGACCATGATTATCTCTTAATCATTTGCACAAGGGTTTATCTTGGGATTAACTCTTAATCCAATGGGTAAGCCTAACTTAGACTTGACCATGAGGTCTTCTCAGGCATTTAATGCCTCCAACCCCTTCTCTCAACCCAACCCTATGTTGACACTTGTCACCATTTCATTGGTGCAAATTGCAAACATGGATCCCCAACTTTCAAACTCAACCCTTGATTGAATCTTTCAATCCTGACCATCCATTGCCCTATTTTTGCTATAAATAGAGCTCTCATTCCTCCATTTTGGATCATCCTCCAAATTTATAGTATCACACTTATGCTCATATACATTTAAGCTTTCATATATCATTTTATGGTCATCATTTAGCCTCTCTTTAGAATAGAAATTAGTCTAAATATGCATGTTTAGAATATTTTCTTTATCATTTAGCTCAATCATAGACTAAATATAACATGTTATGATAGAATTCATACTAACCTTGTCATCTTATCATCTAGTTTATTGCATTTCTAGAATCATACATAGCTTATAATACATCTCATACTAAAATCTATCAAAACATCCCTCATTCTTGCATTTGCCATCCCTAAACCATTTTGCTTAGTGATCTGAGAGCAAAAACATTGGTTTGAGGGACATTGTGAGATAGAGAACCATGGGACCAACCTTGGGAAGCTGAGTAATACATCGTTACTCCATAGCTTGCACCAAGAAGTCCTGTGTGTGTGTGTGGACTAGTATTTAACAATATTTTCACATATTGAGTTTTATCAACCCACTTTTCCCACATACATTTCTGGCGCCCACCGTGGGGCTCGACCCCATATATCAAATCGGTTTTTAAATTTAACCACTTTTGCAGGCACACGGAAAAAATTAATTAGCGCATTCAGTTCACTTTTTAGCGCATCCAGTAAACAGCGTAGCGCATCCGGTCCATTGTTCAGTGCGTACAGTCCATAATCCAGCGCGTGAAGTTTATACATTAGCGCATCAAATCACCAGCTTTCTTGTAGGTCTCAACGCAAAAGAAAACCAGAGCAGCACTTTCGGCGTACAGAGTAGCGCATTCAGCAAACAGTGTAGCACATTGATACTTAATTTTAGCGCATCGAGGTTATATTGTAGCGCATAAAGTCTATTATGTAGTGCGTCGAAGACAGAAACAAAAATTGTAACCGAAAATTAAATTTTAGACTTGTTGAAGTCCACAAAATCCTCTGTTTTTCTGACTACTGTGGTGGTATTTTGCAGGATTTCTGGCATTTTATTACAGGGAGGAGCTTGGTGTTCTTTTTTTTAGAACTATAAATTGTTTAAATTTTACTAGCTTGTTCAAGTCAGTTAAAATTTAAAGTTTTTTTACTTCTAGTTAAATAAAATTGAACTCACCTTATTTGGGCTATAAAACGAACCACAAAAACAATCTTTTCATGCTTTTCCTAGGAGGGCAAAATTTTCATTTTGGGCTTTGAAAGGAACAAGTAGAATTTTCAGTTTTGCAAACAAAGGGATTTAAAAAGAACTTCACGATCTTTTGGTGCATAAAAGGATTCACTTCAAAATTTTGCAAAGTCAAAGAATCACACATGTCCAGAGTCATTTACAACTAAAGAGGGAAGATCTTCCCCTTTTGACGAATTTTTTTTATTAACAAAACATCAAATTTACTTTGTTGACCAAAATTCCTTTTCATAGATCAGAAAATCATTGTCTTGAAAGGATAAAATAAACACCATGTTTTTGTGGAGCAACATCTCCACATAGATTTTTAGCAAATCACTGAATTGAAAGGCTAAAAAGAACCAACGTGATTGCTTTGTCTCGAAAGTGGAAGGAATATGCTCTCCCCTTAACTGGGTGATAAAAAATCCAGACCACTCTTACAGCTTTTTGTGCTTCAAGCATTTACATCCTTTAGCAGGCCTGCCTTCCCGAGGAGTTGGAATCAACTCTTAAAGGCGTTTATGGTCAGTGTGAAGAGAACAACCTAAGTGGGGAACAACTTTGACGCCAAGAATTCCAACCCACTATAATCAAACGTGGAAACTAACGAAAGTCCTTTTCAATGGTTGCGCGCAGTGATTAGCCTTCCCCCAGTATCCTCAAGATACGTAAAGCCTTTGTTCTAAAGGTTGGGAAGCCTCCTAAGGGAGTTTATCACTGACAGCCGAACAGGAAGCCTGATTACGAACCATAGAAATAGAAGCTTTGAACCGAGTCAGTAACCAGACATTTATAACATCATAGTGCAAGGGTGGGGAAGAATCCGCCCCCAAGATTACTCACCATATATCTCCCAAGATACCTACTCAACTATGAAGCGATTCACTTTGAGTTAATTTCTGGCAAAAGGCAAAAAAACGGGCGCCCTCTAGGGGGTGACACGGCTATTTGAGCTGACGGAGTATCGAGACTAGTGGGCTATGATGTTATTTATGACCCTTGACTAAAGTGTCTTTCTGAAGTGTATTATTTATATCCAAACCTATTAAAACATTGAGGATTTGAACACATCCTCGCAGAACATACACTTTTTGTTAGATTAGGCAAAATGGTTGTACTTTTTGTGTCGTGCTTACATTTATTACTTTAGAAAATTATCCATCAAACTTGAAAAATTCATAGCAAAAATTCAAAATTCGCAAAAACCAAACCAAAAAAAAAAATCAGGGTAGTTTAGCGCATAAAAACAACTTCTTAGCGCATGGAGTACTTTTGTTAGCGCATCCAAACCTCAAGTTAGCGCATCGGTTGCACACAGTAGCATTTTATTCCAAGACAAATCAGTTTTGAGATGTTTTAGCGCATCAAAACAACAGTCTAGTGCGTGGAAGCAACATCTTAGTGCGTGGAAACCAAGAATTAGCGCAAAAAGTCCAACAGTTAGCACGTGACAGACCCAGGATAGCGCATAGGTTTTTCAACTGTTAGACAACAATTTTTTAAGCAGTCAAAACTTTAGCGCGTGTCTAGGGCAGCCTAGCGCATGTGGTTATTCTTTTAGTGCATAGAGGAATTTCAGTAGTGCATGTAGACTCTGTTCTAGTGCGTGCTCCCAAATAGAAAAACAAAGAGCAAAATCAGAAAATTTATTGAAATTTTCAAAAAAAAAAAAAAAAACATTTTTAAGAGCCTTTTTTCATCAACATCATGTTTCATCAAAACAGAGTGACAAACAAACCATTAAAACTATTTCTCAAGCTAAATTTGTGTCAAAACAAAAGTTGTCCAAATCCGAAATGAATCGCGCCATAAAGGATGTCTCTCCTATCATAATCCGGAAATTTCATCATTAGTATCAACAGAATCCTTTACCATCTTATGGATTTTTATCTCAAAACACTTGTTTAAAACTTTAAAATTGTCAAATCAAGTTTCCAGATTGGGAGGCTTTTATCCATATCATTTGACACACTTTGTCGTGAAGGGGCATCTAAACCTTCATTTTGATAGAGTAAAATTTGAAATTTTCAAAAACAAGAATCAACTAAATCCAAACCAATCAAAGGAAACCATTGATCACTCATGCATGACTAATCCCCTTATTCTGAGAAGAAAGAACTTTTATCGTAACATCACGTTGAAGAAACAACAACCTAGTTTTTTCAAATTCATCAAGAGAAATAAGTTTTTATACATCAATCGTCAACTCTTCAAATCTCATCGGGTATTCCTTCATCATGTCAAACGTTATATCCAAAACAAATCTAGCAAATTTGACAAAGAACCTTTGAAGACAAGAGCATACTGTCAAAAGTCTGCTTTCAATCAAATCATAAACCACGGAGGAAAGATCAATCCAGCATTCTTGCCCTTCGAGTGCATCACGTATAACACATCTCGACCAGAACCACCCACCCCTGAACAACATATCAATGAGGCTTTTGTCCCTTTCATCACTGAGAGTTTCTACTAAAATGTCTGTTACTCGCTCTCAAAGAAACAAACAAAGCAAGACACCCGTTGAGTCTAGCATGAATCAAAGATTATCAAATCCTTTTGAAGTTCCACCCTTAGAAGAACCGGAAATTATTGAAGCACTTCTTCGGGAATGTCAAGAAAACCCTTCATTCCAAAAGCTTGTAGAAAAGCTCATGGAAAATGACAAAGAAAAATATCTGCTCATGCTTACAAGTAAAGGCATTAAACTTCCCGAAGATTTAGACCCAAACATCTTTAAAAGTGGATCTCGACAATATGCATATCAAGAACAACAAAGAGAAGAAGAAACCCATAACTTTGAACAACATATACCTGAACAACACATTCCCGAACAACGCAACCAGAAATGCTTATACCTGAGCTAGATATGCAACAAGGGACAACAGTATGGTACTCTTTAAACGAAATATGTGCTTATCCATTTGACAGAAGATTGAACATGGTACCTTTTCCTCCAAACTCAGACATTCCCAAATTTGATAAATATGATGGGAAAAGTGATCCTCGAGATCATGTTCGGGAATTTTGCACACCAAGCCTTGAATTTGCTCATGATGACACCTATTTGATGAGGTTATTCCCTAGAAGCTTGGGCGAGCAAACCATGGAATGGTTATCCAAAATTACACCGCCTGTGAGATCATTTGATGAGTTGGTTAACAAATTCATAACCCACTATTCCTACAACATCCAACATGCCATAACCATGCTAGATGTTTGCAACACCAAGCAAAAGAACAAACGAGTGCATGCGATTGAAACACATAGTACAGGACATGATTGATCGAGGTGACTTAACAGTGGATGGTCTCAAAACAAATGGTGATCACGGAGCCTTAAAAAATCCTCTCCCTAATTACAACAAAGATGGAGCATCCACTTCAGATGATTCACACGGAGCTCATATTAATCACATCTACAACAACACCATCAACCACATATCAGCTTAAGATCATCAGGTCAATGTCATCACCATTCGAGATCAGCATGATCATGAATCTGTCAATGTAACAACCCGAACTCAGAAATATGTCTTGAAAGGACATACTACACCTACAGCTACCACACCAAAAATCCAATATGACTTGGTTAGACAACTACGTAAAACTCTAGCATAGATATCTATACTAGAATTGTTGAAACTATCATCAAAGCACAAAGACATATTAGAACAAGCGCTATTGGAAACCAATGTACCTCAAAATTTGGATACGGATAGATTTCAAGCCATGGTCACCCATATGACTGGACCGCACAACCTCACCTTCTCAGAACATGACGATGTTTCATTAATCCATCCGCATAATACTCCTCTCCATATTGAAGTCATTGTTTACAAACACCGAGTAAAAAGAGTCTTAATAGATGGAGGAGCCAGACTTAATATATGTACTTTAAAGCTTATCCGTGCATTAGGCTTCTCAGAAGAATCTATTGATCCTTGCAAGAAGATTACCATAAAGGCATATGATGATGAGGAAAGGTCCTCTAAAGGATCAGTGATATTACCTATTCAAGTAGGACCAGTACAAAAGGATACTATATGTCAAGTCTTAGACATAGATCTAACCTACAATATCTTGTTAGGACGACCCTGGATACATGAAATGCAAGCAGTACCTTCTACCTATCACCAGTGTGTCAAGTTTCCTTATGATGGACAAGAAATATCCATATCTGTTGATCACAATCCATTTCAACATTGCAACGTAATGGGGGCAGCCCAAGACAGTTTGGTTCCTCATAATAGAGAAAAGCAGTGATCTTCAACATCAGATCCACACACAGCAAAATCCAACTCCTTATGGGGCGACTTCAAACAGAAAATGCAAATTAAAGACCAAGGTATGGGAGAATACTCTTTGGAACATTTATGTTTGGCTAAATTGCCAACATCACCTAGATCTCATGGATTGCCTACTACATCAACACATCATAGAGCAGCTGCTCTAGACATTGTTCTACCAACACACTTATATGGAAAATGCTACTTAATCATGAAGCAAATGGGATATGGCGGTAAAGGACCTATTGGGAAACACAAAGAAGGAGTCACTGAACCTATAGATATTCCTTCCCAACCTAGTAGAAACAAAGTAGGATTGGGTTCTAAACTCACGTTCCTATTGAAACAGCCGCCACACACAACTACAAACCCTCAATGGAAAGTAAAGAAGAAGTACAAAGAAGAATCCTGGCAGGAAGCACTCTTTGAATCCGTAGAAACAATCCGCATGGCACGTGAACGTCAAGATCAGAAGTTGCATCAGGGAAAGCTTCTAAGTCATAAGAAGGCCCTTTCTGTAGCAGTAGCTCATATTCAGACACCAATATCTCAAGAACAAATCATGTCATCTCCAGATACCGTTATTCCTCCCCGAGGAAGCACAGTCTATGAACAAATCTAGAAAGTAGAAGATGGATCTGATACAGAATCTACAAAAACCACCAAAATGGTATCTATCGTCAAAGATTTGTTTTCACCATACAACATACTAGTTTACAGCACAGATAGAATCTAGGATGATGCCTATGAGACAGATTCCAATGAATATGAATGGGTTACCTACTCCAATGCTACTACAGATATCCCTAATGATACTGATTCTATATCTCATTCTCAAGAAGAACATAACGCAGAAGATAGACCTCTTGAATTTGGACCGTAGAATATCTATGACGCCGAGGAAAGCAAATAGAAACATTATGAGCAAGTCTATGTAGAAGATAATACCATCGAAGACCTCGACAAAATCCTGAACTTCTTTAAAACCAAGAACAATCATGATGAAAACTCCGTCCTAACACTCACAGTAGCCGAACTTGATCCACCTAATGATTCCTTACCACTTGTGTTTCCTGACCTCATCGACTGGGATGAATCTGAAATCCATGATATACCAATTTTTCCAAATGATGAATCTATTGTCCATTACCTATGTACCGTAAATCCATAAACAGGCTCTACCAGTGAAAAAAATAACAATGTCTACAAACCAGGGAGTGCCAAGTCTCTCAGTCGCAAAAATGAACCAAATAAAGGATCTGATGCTGAAAACCAGTCAATGGCAGCTCTAGACCACAAAAAAGTAAAAATAAAGGATGCATCTGAGGGTGAAAACCTTTTGAAGGCACCTAACGATGGGAGACTTGACACTCTTCCTTTGCACTTTCATGAACGATCACCCATATTGATTGAGCCCACTCAATCAATCAATATTGGCACCACAGAAGCAGTTAGGAACCTACACCTTGCAGAATCTCTGACAGAGGCAGAAAGATCAGCATTCATTATTTTCTTTAAAGAACAAAAAATTAACTTTGCTTGGTCCTATGCGGATATGCCTAGAGTGGATCCACACTTAATCATGCATCACTTGTCCATTTCTACAGGAGTTAAGCCAGTCAAGATAAAGCTACGAAAGATGAATCCACAGGTGGCACTCATGGTCAAAACTGAACTAAAGAAACTATTAGATGTCGGATTCATCCGACCCATTGACTATGCAGAATGGATTTCCAACGTCATTCCAGTTTCAAAACCAGATGGTAGTATCAGAATCTGCACTGACTTCAGAGACGTCAACAAAGCTTGTCCAAAAGATGACTTTCCTCTGCCTAGTATCGACATCATTGTAGATCTCACTCCAGGCCACACAATGCTCTCACTAATGGATGGTTTCTCAGGCTATAATCAAATCAAAATAGCTCCAGAAGATCAAGATAAAACCGTGTTCACTTTCCCTTGGGGAACGTACTGTTGGAATGTTATGCCTTTTGGCTTAAAGAATGCAGGGGCCACTTATCAAAGAGCAATGACCACAATATTCCATGACATAATGTACACATTTATGGAAGACTATGTGGATGACTTACTAGCTAAATCCTTCACCAGAGCCGAACATCTTGGCATCCTAAACAAGATCTTTGATCGATTGGAGAAATTCCAAGTCAGGCTCAACCCTAAGAAGTGTGTCTTCGGGGTTACGTCAGGCAAGTTACTAGGCTACATTGTCTCAGCTAAAGGTATTGAAGTAGATCCAGCAAAGGTACAAGCCATTATGGACATGCCACCACCAAAGAATATCAGTCAACTCAGATCTCTACAAGGACGACTTCAATCAATCAGGTGTTTCATCGCTCAGCTAGTAGATAAAAGTCTACCATTTAACCATTTACTACACAAAAATGTACCCTTCAAATGGGAGGCCAAGTGTGCAGAATATTTTTACCAAATCAAACAATACCTGATGAACCCACCAGTTCTAGTACCACCAGTCGTAGGAAAGCCTCTTATCTTATATATCTCAACAATAGATATATCACTGGGGGCACTATTGGCACAAGAAGATCAACAAGGAAAGGAAAGAGCCATATATTACATCAGTAGTACATTGAATGGCTATGAACTCAACTATACATTCATTGAAAAGGCTTGCCTAACAGTGGTCTTTGCATCTTAGAAGTTCCGACATTATATGCTAGCACACACCATTAAGCTAGTTGCAAAAATTGATCCTCTCAAATATCTACTCAGCAAGGTAGCTCTTACAGGCTGATTGGCTAAGTGGGTCATGATTCTCAGTGAATTTGACATCCAATACATAGAAAGACGAGCCATCAAGGGACAAGCAATTGCAGACCAGTTAGCTGAAGCACCGCTACCAGGAAAACAAACCATGGAGATTGAATTTCCAGACAGGGACGTTCTTGCTCTTTCTACTAAACAATGGATCCTATACTTTGACAAATCCTATACACAACATGGTTTTGGTGCTGGCATTCTGTTCATTACTCCTGAAGGACACACTATACCAAGATCATATAGGCTTATGTTTCCATGCACAAATAATGTGGCTGAATATGAGGCACTGGTTATAGGCATCAAAATGGTCGTAGAATGGAAAATCACAGAGTTAAAAGTCTATGGAGACTCACAACTAGTCATCCATCAAATTAACAACAACTATTAGACAAAGGACGACAAGCTACTACCCTACAAACGAATGGTGGATGACTTCAAACAGTATTTTGTACACATCATCTTCAAGCAAATACCAAGGTTAAACAACAAAGCAGCCAATGCAATGGCTACTATCGCTTCACTACTACAAATTCCAGAGCAACAGAGTTGTTATAAGTTCCTGGTAGAGCAACTATTCTCCCCTACCTATGACCACTCTGAATCCCAAGTTATCTATGCCTTGACTGGTTCAGATTCTCCGTTATATGGACCAATATACGACTACCTCAAGCACAATATTTTACCCATTGACCAATCCCATAACCAAAAACGTAACTTTATCCGACAAGCTGCCCGTTACACCCTTACCGCTGATACTTTGTATCGTCAAGGTCTTGATGGTACTCTTCTTCGTTGCCTTGATCATAATGATTCTGATTCTGCTTTACACAAGCTTCACGAAGGTATTTGTGGCACACATTCAAGTGGTACTACTCTTGCTAAAAAGCTTCTAAGGATGGGATACTACTGGCCTACAATGGAGAAAGACTCATATCACTTCGCTAAGAAATGTCCTAAAAGCCAGATCCATGGTAATCTGATACATGCACCAGCCCAAGAACTGCAGCCATTTGCAACATCCTGGCCCTTTTGTCAGTGGGGACTGGACTTAGTAGGCAAAATTCATCCTTCATCTTCAAATGGACACAAGTTCATTATAACAGCAACAAAATATTTTACCAAATGGATCGAAGCAGTTCCCATGACCACAGTGACTAGGAAACAAATTGCCTCTTCTATCCTCAATTATCTGATCTGCAGATATGGTATTCCAAGTTCAATCGTCACAGATAATGGATGACCTTTCAAAAACCAAGATGTACAGGAACTATGTGAAAAGTTCAAAATCCAACATCGGTTTTCTACACCATACTACCCACAGGGCAATGGTCAAGCAGAAGCATCTAACAAAACAATCTTGAGAATCCTAAAGAAAACAGTAAATGATGCAGGCAAAGATTGGCACGTACAACTCAATCCAGCACTTTGGGCATACAGAACCAGCATCCGCACACCTACAGGAGCAACACCATACTCATTGGTATATGGACCAGAAGCCATTTTACCCCTGGAGGTAGAAATCCCATCTCTCAGAGTCTCTTTGAAAGGTTTAATCCCAGATGAAGAGTATCGAGTTAACCGAATGCAAGAATTTGAACTCTTGGATGAAAGACGTCAACATGCTTATACTCATCTCAAAGCATATCAACAACGCATGTGCAGGAGCTACAATCACAAAGTCATCCCCCGCAACTTCAAGGTTGGTGACCTAGTCCTCAAAGAAAATCCAAGAAATCAGCAAGATCGAGAAAAGAAAGGGAAATTTGAGACTAACTGGTTGGGTCCCTATGTCATCATATCAGTCTATGGATCAGGTGCCTATCAGCTAACAAATTCAGAAGAAGATGTGCTTGACAAACCAACTAACAGCATCCATCTAAAGAAATACTATACTTAAGTAGCCTAATGCACATAAAAAGCCAAAATAAGCAAAAAAATAAAAAAATCCAGAAAAAGCAAAAACAAATTACAATAAAAACAAATGGTGAAAAACTGGTAAACAGGCGCTCTTGTGAAAGAATGGCTCCCCTATCTATATCCATACCATTTTATCCATACAAACACTATCGGCCATCGCCCAACACTTAGCACATATCCATTCAGGACATACTTAGCGTAGTCACTATCCTGGTTTATCTATATATATCCTCTTACCATTAATCCACCATGGCATGGAAATCACTGTACATATTCACATCAAGAGGGACACTCGGCTAGGGGCATTTAAATCGTCTCAATATTGCAAACATTCAAGACATCAAGACTACTTGCAAAACTCAAAAACATGACATCCAACAAACCACAAAAAAAATATATATATACTTCATCGCAAAACCCAATAAAACAATTCACAGAAATGCCAAGGATGGATGATTTTTTGAAGTACTAAATGTTGCACTATAGCATAAAATCTTGACTAGTTTTTCATTTTGAACTTTTTGAATTATTGGATTCTCTTCATTGTCTCACTGAATGCTTCACAGCTAAGGATCATGAGGAACTTCCAATATTTTCTTAGTCTTCTATCTGGGAGGCGATCACTTGTACTGTGTGAATACATGCCTTGAGACATGATACATCAAATATCACTGAAGGCCTAATTCCACTTCACGCATACAAATGATCTAATCTTGTCTATTTATGCTATACGCACTCAGGTCATCCTGGTTCAATTATACCTTGATGCTTGTGCTATCTTGCAAAATCAAATATCATGTAAATTTTTCTCAGGTCATCATGGTTCAATTATACCATTATGCTTGTATAAATTTTCAACATATCCTAAACAAATCAATGCTCAATGATGAAACCTACAAAGAAAGCAAATAACATATGGTTGTACCGGGATGGCAAATGCAAAATGAGGATGCTCCAAAAAACAATTAGTTGCATATCATTTTTTAAATTAGTTGCATATCATTTTTTAAATTAGTTGCATATCATTTTTTAATTAGTTGCATATCATTTTACAAATTAGCTACATATCATTTTACACTAAGTTGTATATCATTTTACAAATAGTTGCCTCTCATACAAGATCCATTTCACAACATACCAAATCATACATCTCATTTTCAAGATAAATCTAAAGCATACATCCTGCATCATACATTTAAATATTGCATCATCATAAAGTAACAACATAGCCCACATAACATACATCCATATAAACACATCACACGATCAAAGCAAATGGTGCCGAATATATTTATATATATCTCAAAATGATCCAAATGTACAAAATGTGTCAAAACACTGTGTCCAGTACAGAGAATAACAATGATAAAAAATACAACAGAGACCATGTCTCTCAGGTATGACTATCCCCTGACAGAGATGGTCTCACTCCAGATATCCCTGCTCCTGGATCTCTAGGAGGGTCCTGTCTCGATGGCCTCGTAACACCTCGGCTCTCAGATCATGACCCAGTATCTCGAGATCGACTAGATCTCGACTGTGCAAAACTCTGTACTCAGCGATCCCTGGGTACTACAGCCTCATAGAGCCGCCTATAATACTTCACCTCCTAAGCTCTCAATGCCAGCTCTCTCAGGGTGTCTCTCATCGGACCACCCGCCGCTGCTCTCTGCATGCTCGACACTACCTCCTCCGCTCATCCCCTCCACTCTATCTCAGTATCTCACTCAGTGGTCAACTGAGAAATTTTCCGCTGATAGGTCAAAATCTGTGCCTGCAGCTACTAAACAGTCACCTGTAGGGTCTGAATCTATGCATCCTCAACATGTGTTGGGATCCGAACCTGTAGTGGTACCTGTGCTGGAGGAACCCCTCCCACTCGGCCTGTCCTCGGTGCTGGAGGTGGGAGTACATCCCTCCTCCTCCTCTGCGCTGGTCGCCTAGGCTCATCATCACCCCCCACTGCAGCTAGCACCTCCCCCACTCTCCCCTCTCCACCGGCTCCGATAGCCAATCCACCTCTCACCCTATCTATCCTCTCCTGTCTCACCGCTCTATCCACACCTCTATCCCCTCTCCTCCCTCTATCTCCCCACCTCCCTCTAGCTCCTCTCCCTCATCCTCCTCCTCCATCCTCTCCATCATCATCGTCTCCCCCGTCTCCCTCCTCCTCATCTGAATCAAAGGCTGGCCTCATCTCCTCCGGATCAAATATCCTGGCCACTGCCCATGTAGCAAACAATCAGGCAAACTCATCCGTCATGCCTGCATCCTGAATCTCAGGGGCATAATCCCATATCTGCCTGGCAAACCCCAAAAACTCCTCCATCGCCACTGCACTATCAATGGTCGACCCCCAATCTGCTACATCCTGCCGCCGCCGTGCATATAGGCACGCTACTTGTGGAATACCCTACTGGTGCCCAAACTGCCTCAAAACTCGGGTAACCACAAACCTCTCAATCACGAACGGGGTCCTCCCGATCAGGTACCTGGTCATGAATGCAAAGGGCATCTCTAGCCCATCCTCGGCCCACACCTCACATCCTGTATATGGTCGCCAAGTGACCGTATCAATGTCATCAAGTACCCTCCTCCAATGCTCTAGTTTTCCCAGCTTACGCTGGACAACTAGCCACCTGTATCCGTAGGCATATACTGCACCTGCAGGCCTGTCTCTGTCTGCTAGTGGCCTCGCCGGTGGAATATGCTCCCAGCACCATACCTGTAATAAAGTCACGCCAGCTGACAAACCGTCGTAACCGAGGAATACTACCTCATGCAGGCCCCTGCATAAATGGGCCACCATGGCTGACCCCCATGAAAACCTCCGGCCCTGTGTGACCATCTCCTCCAACACCAGCCCCCATCCCACCGAAAATCCCTTTGACCTGCGATCAGGACAAAGGAATCCACCAATAAACCCTGCTAGTACAGATGGCAGTGGTGCATAATCTAAGTCCAAAAACTCCTACCATGGGATCTCATAGCCGCAGACTGTATCATCCTGGAAAATGCAGTGCAGTGCCTCTGTCCCACCCTCCTCCGACTGCTCGTAGGGTAGTAGTACACCTACTATAGGAATGCACAAGATCCTATAACAGTCCTCTGGTGTGACTGTCATCTCTCCAGTGGAAAAATGGAAGGTATTGGTGTCGCTATGCCACCTCTCTACCATAGCTGTCAGTAACCCTCAGTTCACAGTGAACCGAGGCATATGCAACAGGGAAGTCAAACCACATCTCTCGATGATATTGAGATCGGCCTGCGACAACCATGGTATCAATGTCCACGGTCTCAAAAATCTCTCCCGCGACTGAACCATGCCCAATCGCTCCTATCAAACAAGCAAAACAAATCCAATATCAGTTTCCACATCAAAACAACGATATCAAAATCAAACTTACATCAACAACATGAAACAATTTGCTCATCTACATCAAGTTCAAAATCCTATCATTTCATATCAACTTGTAAAACAACTCAAGTTATCAAAAACCATATCAAAACTTGTAACACAACTCAAGTCTCCACAAATCAGCTTGTAACACAAATCAGGCTTCACACATTGAACTTGAAACAGAACACGCAAACAAATCATATTTTGATCAAAACATCACATTGATATCTATACATAACTTGAAAAATCGCAAATCAAAACAAGTTATACTAACACTCTTATTGGACAAATCCATAAAATCATGACAGACAAAGCAAACAAATTCACATTTCGGCTCATCTCAAATTTTTTTTCTCGATGTGCTAAAACAGACTCCCGTTGCGCTAAAACTCCCCCACGCGCTAGGCTATTTTTCCTACGCGCTAATCTATTAACCCTATGCGCTAGACTGACTCTACGCACTAACTCTTTCCCCCCATGCGCCACCTAACCTACCCTATGCGCTAGACTGACTCTATGCGCTAATCTACACCTCCTAGGCGCTACCCGTTTGACCCTATGTGCTAGGTTAACCCTATGCACGAAACCCCCTTACCTATGCGAACCCCTCCGACCCCTATGCGCTAGGTCTACCCTACATGCTAACCTGTTTACCTGACGCACTACCCGACGGTTGTCATGTGCTATTCTACATGTATGCGCTAACCTATTTGTTTTATGCGCTATCCTATCCATTTCAGACGTGACCCCTAATATTAAACTTGATGTGCTACTTCAAACTTCATATGCGCTACTCTATGACTTAGACGCGCTAAACCATTAAACCCGAACTTTGAAAATCAAAAAATGACTAAAAACGACCAAATGAAAAGTCAAAAGAGGGTCAAAAATGTTGACTTACTGGTGGTCCATGCGCTACAGGTCTCCGGTACTTCCGAATGCGCTCGAAATGGTGTCTATGATACGGAATAGGCATTTTCTCTGCAAACCAAATTCTCTTTCTCCAAAGTCAAAAAAGCACAAATGAATCTAATTCAAGCCCTTTTCCCCTTTTATAGGAGGAAAATGAAATTAGGGTTAGCCGAATGGACCTGTAATATGGTCGCGGTCTCCCCTATACCATAACATTTGTAACTTATCAGGAGATGAATCAATTTCACCACATTTCACATGCACGAAATCATACACATCATACACAACTCATCAAATTAAATCAAAAAATTTCAAAATATTGATTCATCTCCCGAGGGGGCATCACCATCAACTATCGAATCTGGGGCATCACACATCAAATCAAATCCAGGGCACGACTGGCGAATCATACGAGTGACACAAAAATTGCATTTGATCATAAATCATGATAGGGCATCATTTTCTTTTAAATAACATGTGCACACACGTCACTTCAAAGAGGGGCAAAATGTAGACGTATAAAAATGACCATATTCCTAAATGAATATTTTATGTTCATTTCTCTATTTAATTAAATCCAATTTAATTAAATTACCCACATTCCTCTATTTAATTAAGTAAATTACTCAATTTATTTAAATTAAATTCACTACATCCATTTAATGAATAAATTAATTTATTCAATTAAATCCCCCCCTATCCACTTTTAATTAAATTCAAAATTAATTAAATAGTTATCCTAAATTGAATAAATCTAATTTATTTAATTTCTCCGAATTGCAACCAAATTGAATTAAATTATTTCAATTAAATCCTATTATCCCTCCATCCACTTGCAAAATCCTAAACCCCTTTCTAATCCCTTCTAGAATCTTCTAATCACTTCTAATTAGCCTAACCCCTCCTCTAAACTTTGTCACATCCCTAAGCAAAGGGAAGTCACTTCTCAAAACCTCAAAGTCTTTGATAACCATTAAAGGCTTCAAGTCTTCAACCACTTAATTCCTCAAAGTATTTGATAACCATTAAAGGCTTCCAACCTTCAACCACTTAATCCCCCAAAGTCTTCAATAACCATTAATGGTTAACTCAAACCCTCTTACATGGTTAAAGAATTTGTTTTAACTCAACCTTCACCCAACCCAAGGGTCTCATCAGGCCTTTAATGCTTTGACCATGATTATCTCTTAATCATTTGCACAAGGGTTTATCTTGGGATTAACTCTTAATACAATGGGTAAGCCTAACTTAGACTTGACCCTTACACTCTAGATAACCATGAGGTCTTCTCAGGCATTTAATGCCTCCAACCCCTTCTCTCAACCCAACCCTATGTTGATACTTGTCACCATTTCATTGGTGCAAATTGCAAACATGGATCCCCAACTTTCAAACTCAACCCTTGATTGAATCTTTCAATCCTGACCATCCATTGCCCTATTTTTGCTATAAATAGAGCTCTCATTCCTCCATTTTGGATCATCCTCCAAATTTATAGTATCACACTTATACTCATATACATTTAAGCTTTCATATATCATTTTATGGTCATCATTTAGCCTCTCTTTAGAATAGAAATTAGTCTAAATATGCATTTTTAGAATATTTTCTTTATCATTTAGCTCAATCATATACTAAATATAACATGTTAGGATAGCATTCATACTAACCTTGTCATCTTATCATCTAGTTTATTGCATTTCTGGAATCATACATAGTTTAGAATACATCTCATACTAAAATCTATCAAAACATCCCTCGTTCTTGCATTTGCCATCCCTAAACCATTTTGCTCAGTGATCTGAGAGCAAAAACATTGGTTTGAGGGACATTGTGAGATAGAGAACCATGGGACCAACCTTGGGAAGTTGAGTAATACACCGATACTCCATAGCTTGCATCAAGAAGTCCTGTGTGTGTGTGTGGACTAGTATTTAACAATATTTTCACATATTGAGTTTTATCAGCCCACTTTTCCCGCATACAATATCCACTCCTCCTTCATTCATTCTCTCATCACCCATTTAACATCTTCCTTTGTCCCAACCTCCAAACTTCATTGAATTTTTTTTGAAGCCAAGTCCACATTAGTTATTGTAAAGCGGAAAAATCGAACCCTAGTTGCTCTCCCCTCTTCCAACTCCAAGGAGAGAGAAGGGAGGTCACTAGGGTTGATGGTTTTCACTTAGGAGAGACTTTACATTCAAAAGAGGGGTTGAAACCCACAAGATCCAATCCCATGCAATGCAAGATTGGATTCTATATGAGTTTCAAGGGTTGTGATAGCAAGGCTACCCTCTTTTGTAAAGAATTTAGATAGAATGATTAAGCTAGGAATACATGTAAAGTGAGAAAGATTCGCTTATAAATAGAGATAGGGATATGATATGAAGTTGCGGACCTGGAATTAGCAGTAAAATGTCGAGACGGTGCTGTTCTGCAAATTTGAGCGAAAGTTGACGGGACGATGGCGCCCGGCGTGCACACGGTCCTTCGAAAAATCCGCGAAACGAAGGGGGATCTGTTCTTCTCTGCACAAGGATTCCAGATCTTCAATTTCAGCCGCATACCTGCAACCTACACACAGAAAAGCAAAGACGATTGGGGGGTTAGGGATTAGGGGTTTTCCCTTAGGTCAAACCCCAGTTTTGGAATTAACCAAGAAATGAGAAATGTTGTAAATGTAAATGACTATAATGTAAAACAAGTACTAGTACCTTGTTGTAAGGATGTTTGTATCCTTATATGCGAAGGTATAGATGTTGTTGTTTGTTTTATGTTGTATGTTGTAGCATATGATCTCCTCTTCAATGGTTGAATCCTTGTCTTGAATGCAACACTTAGCCTTGAATGGAGACTTAGAATGATCAATTGCTTGAAGGAATGTTTGAATGCTTGACTGCTTGAATGCTTGAATGTTTGAGTATCGTTTCCACGTCTTGTACACATATGTCCTTCCTCCACAAATGGGAGAGGAAATGTAGTTTTTATACTTGCCAATTAGGGTTAAAAGACTGATTTTCCCGACCTTAGGCCGACCAGGAAATGTTATTTTCCAAATTGCAAACAAAAAGGCCCGAAGTCCCATAAGAGACCGGGCCCAAAATAGGGCCAGGGACCAGGGCACTGGGCGCCATGGTCCTGGGGGACCAGGGTGCTAGGCGCCCTAGTCCTGAAGGACCAGGGCACTGGGCGCTCTGGTCCCACCTCCCGGGACAGCAGGGTGCAAGGAGGATCAGGCCAGGGTGCTGGAAAAATGCAGTTTTTGATGTTGTGAACAAGTTTCGGGGTCTCCATTCAGGTTTAGTGTTGCGTCGCCATCTTGAAGACCCAAATGCGGTCGAAATTGCAAGTGTCACAATTTTAGGACGCTACATTTAGCCCCCACTTTAGCGGGAGTATAAGCGTACGCTCATACTTCCGGTAAAGTACAAGGAAACAACATTGAAAAACTTTCACCACGTCAAGGAGGCAAGATACACCAAGCCCCCAGTGGACTAAGGATCTTACGACTTTGATTGACAAAGTAAAAGGGAAGATCACGAGGGAGAACCATGACTGTCAGTAGTAAGGTTCCCTCACTATGAGTCATGCAAGAAAGAGATCAAAAATCTTCAAGGCAAAATTTGTCAAGAAATTTTCAAGTATCTTGAAAAGATATGAATGGGATGTATGCCCCCCTACATTAAAGCGATCACACACACCTCACCGGGGGTGATTTCTTTAAGGTAGTGATACATATAAGAAATGAGAAAGCAGCACGTTATCGCAAGGATTTAGCCCCCCAAGTGTGAGATAAGCCCAAGGATAATAGACACAAAACACAAAGCACAAGGTGACTTCGCTTTCCTCGGGGTCAGTATGCTGTATGATAATTCATGTATATCATATGTATGTATGCATAATTGTTCTTCATTCCCCAATCAAGGAAGGTCACCTAGAAGAAGGGAACACATGTGTCTTTTGAGTCAACATGAGAGAGACCAAAAGAGATCTCAATGTTTTGCATCGTCCTCAAGTAGACAACACTAAGGACAACAAATAGAAGAATGAGAGTAACATATAGAAGAAGTAACAAAAGAAATAGAGGAGGAGAGAATCTGCTATGCTAATGAAACTAGTCTAGCACATCATCTACCCCCCGATCTTGCTGATCAATGTTTCGGGAAGGCAGGGAACATGCTAGAGGAGGAACATCCAACACAGCAGATGGAGCTATCACAAGATCTAAACAAGGGCTATGTTCATGTTCTGAGCCACGTTGTTCTTGTCTAGGAGCTAGGATAAGTGCTTTAGAAAATTCATTAGATAGATAATTATCAACATCAACATGTTCATATTCACTATCAGAATGTAAAGAAGTAACATTTTCATCATGAATAACATTTTCATCTATATCATCATCAAGATTTATAAAAATAGGATCTTTAACTCGCACAGGATCAAGACCATCATGCATCTTATGTTTAGGAGATTTTGGCTCAATTTCCGGCTGAGGAGAAAATGGAATAATGCTTGTTGAAGGTGTTTTTGGGGATTGCAAAGTTTCAGAAGCAGCTTCCTGAGCTCTAAGACGACACTTTCGTCAGCGTTCACATGCAGAACGATTTCGCCTAGTCTTAGTAGGAAGTTGTGAAGATTGAGGAGGAGGAATGTTCTCATCCTTATCACTTGGGTGTTTAGGTTGTGGTCTCTTAGGCTGAAAAATAGGAGAAGAGGAAGGTCTCTTCTCTCCATAAGAGGAAGGAGGAGGAACTGCTCCATATAAGGGAGGAATATTTGGTTTTGGAAGGAGACCAAGTCCATCATGACAAGGAGGGATAGGTCTACTTTTGGGAAGTTTATTAGATATAGGCATAGTCACATCCATAGGAATAGGTTGGGAATCTTCTTGAGGAAAGACATTAGTTTTATCTTTCAAAGGAAGAACTTCCTTCTCAAGAATGATAGGAATGTCAAGTTTGGGTGTTCTAGGTTCACTTAGAGATAGGATCATATCTTTTTTCCACTTTTGATAAGATTTGAAAAGATGATCACTTTGCGGAGGAAGAGATTGGAATTGTTTAGGCCAAAAGTAATCAATAGGAACGCTA
Source organism: Cryptomeria japonica (assembly GCF_030272615.1). Classification (NCBI taxonomy): domain Eukaryota; kingdom Viridiplantae; phylum Streptophyta; class Pinopsida; order Cupressales; family Cupressaceae; genus Cryptomeria; species Cryptomeria japonica. The sequence goes on along the minus strand of NC_081408.1, from coordinate 215,112,300 downwards.
GAAGTTCTTTCAGCTGGTTTAAAGAGACTATGATTGACAATAACAACTTCACCATTATGGGGAAATTTCAAACACTTGTGAATAGGAGAAGCAATAGCTTTCATGGAAGATAGCCAAGGATAGCCAAGCTTCACACGAAATTGTTCGGAAGATGGAATAATAGCAAAGTTCACATCAAGGGATTTGTTATGAACTTCAATAGGTAATGTAATAGAACCAATTGCAGGAGAATAAAATGCATCAAATAATTTCACAACCACATCTGTTTCATCATAGATTACTTGATTCAATTGCAAAGTAAAAAGAAATTCTTCAGTAATGATATTAACCATACAAGAAGGATCAATAAGCACTCCACGGCAAGGTGTATTTTTGACTTTTGCAACTATATATAAAGGACCATCAGGTGCCCTGATAGTTTCACTAGAATCAAAGCTGATGGAAAGTTCTTTAGGGATTTTCTGCTGCTCTACAAAGTTAATCACATTTGGAGTCATAGACACAAGATCATCAGGTGAGACAGAGGAATCAGTAGTATCGATCACATTAGAGGTATGAGAAGGTAATGGATCAATAAAAATATGAAGATTTTGGTTAGGAGGAGCTACAGATGTATTGCCTTTATCATTCACTCCAGAAACAGAGATAGTATTATTATCAATCAAATCTTGAATTTTAACCTTTAAAGCAAAACATTTTTCAGTATCATGCCCAGGTTGACGATGAAATTGACAAAAAGATTTGTTATCAAAATAGGGTGAGTTAATCTTTGCAGGATCTATTTGCTTTATAGGAGGAAGAGCAAGCACATTTTGTTCCAATAACTTATTCATAATACTATGCAATGATTCATTCAAAGGAGTAAACTTTCTTTCTTTCTTGAAAAACTTAGAAATAGGAGGCACACCTGATGCTGCATTCACATTGTTGTTGATGATGTTTTCATTGAGTTTGATGGACTCTCTGTTTGGTTTAAACTTCCCAAATGGTTGTTGACTACTATCACCCTTATCACTCGGAGCCATAGGATGTGATTGTTCCATTTGACTCACAGTCAGTTGATAATGGTGAAGAGTTGCGCACAACTGTTGGAAAGAAGTAAACTCAGAAAACAAAAGTTTATCTCGAATATCTTTTTGTAAATTAGAAATAAAGATTCTGTGAATATCATTGTCAGGCACTGGAAAAGAAATTTGAGCATACAAATGCTTATATCTACCAATGAAATCAGTCACTTTTTCTTTAACACCTTGTTTACAATGCATTAAATCAATCAAAGTAACTTTAGGACTTATATTGTTTTGAAATTGTTGAATGAAAGCATTTGCAAGTTGTTCGAAAGAAGTAATAGAATAGGAAGGCAACGAGCAATACCATTGTAGGGCTTTGTCTCTTAATGTTCTAGTAAACAGTTTTGCAAGCAACCTTTGGTCATAAGCAAAATCAGTACATATTGTTTGAAAGGTCTTAACATGTGTTAGAGGATCACCCTTACCATTATAAAGTTCCAAGTGCGGAATTTCAACATGTTTAGGGGGGATAGCTCGAACAATGTCAAGAGAAAGTGGGCTCACAACATCAAATGTGGGCACACTAAACTTAGATTGGTTCATAGAGGCAATTTGTTGCTGTAAAGAAGAGACAGTTTGTGCAAGATTGTTAATGGTCGCTTCAGTCGAAGAGTTCATATTAGACGTGTTAGATTGTGATGGAGGTGTTATGTTATTGAAATAAGGTAGAGAGTAAGGTGGTGGGACACTATGATAGTTAGTCATAGGAGATGATTGGACAGGAGGAACACTACAAGGAGGAATGGAAGGGTTAAATGAATTGCCCCCTTGCGTCATGTTCATTTGTGGAGATACAAGAGGAACACTCATTGAAGGAATGAATGAAGAGGTTGGATTGAATGAAGGAAGAGGGTTAATTGAAGAAGAAGGATTGCCCCCATGATTAGTGATCATAGGAGGAATGTCTTGTATTGAAGTAGTCATTATGTTTGATGTAAAAGTAGGTATACTAGCAATAGGAGTCGTCAAAGGAATAGAATGATTAACTTGAATAGGAGGTTGTGTATAACCTAAGGTTTCGGCACAACTCTTCATAGGCATCACATTTGAATCCACAATGTGTGCAATACCACACAAAATATCAATTCCATTCTTATCACTTTGAAGCATACATTTTAGGTCCTCAATTAAAGGAAGAGCTTGACTATCAGAGTATTCTTGAGACATCCATTGTCGAAAATCGTCAAATTGGTTATCCAATTTTGAAAGTTGTTCTACAGAAACCTCAAGGAGAGCTTCTTCATCATTAAGAGGATTAGAGGAATTACCCATGTCCTCGTTAAAAAGGCCATTCAAATTAGGTTCCATCTCCTCAGTAATAAAACCTTGGAAAGACTTAATTCTAAGGCTTCGTCTAACGGGAATAGTGTAGGTAGGGCTTATTGTTGTAAAACTCATGCACTAGAGAGAGAAAATTTTGAATTTTAGAGGTAGCAAATTTCAGTAAAACCAGCCAATCTTCTAGATTTAAGCTGTTAAATACAATCAGGACAATCTCCCGAAATTTCAGAAAAAATGTCCGGGACCGTGGCGCTCAGAGTGAACACGGTCCTCGCAACTTTTTTTGAAATTTGCAGGGATGAAAGTTATGATGATTTTACAGCTAACCTGAAAAAATTGAGTGATTTTACGAACTATAGATAGGCCAAATTAAAGTTGCAATCTCAAAATTGAACCCTACCAAGATTGTCGAAAAATGCAAAATTTGAATTTTGAAAAAGAAAGGGAAACTGAAATTTTGAATTTTATGATCTTAGAGGGAATGTTAAGAGCAATGCAAGTTTTGAAATTTGAAAGTTGACTCAATTTCACGCAAAATTCAATTTTGAAAGCGGAAATCAAAGTTGTTGTAATTAAGCACTTAATTTCAAAAGTCACAAATTGCAAAAATTTGAATAAATCACTGAAATTTCGAATGAATGATAACACACTTTTCAGATTTAGGACTGTAAGAAACACAATTTTGACACAAATTTCAATTTCAACAATTTTTTGAATGATTAGAAGCCTCAATCCAAGCAATCGCTAGACCAACTTTGACCGTAATTTTGAAAGTGTTAAAATTGATAAAATCAGCCAAAATTCTGGATTTTAGCAGAAAAATACAGTAAGATCTAGCTCCCGAAATTTCAGAAAAAATTTCGGGGATGATGGCGCTCAGGGTGCACACGGTCCTCGCAACTTTTTTCAAAATTTTCAGGGATGAAAGATATTGTGATTTTATTGCGGAATCCAAAGTTACAGCCGATTTGGAGATGTTTTGATCAGTGAAATTGTCAGACAAAGGTTGAATCAAGAGGGTTTCAAAAATTAGGGTTTTGACACTTAACCACTTAATTTTCAGAATTAAAGCACAAATATGAATTGACAATTTGTAATAGAAGGGCAGATCTGAAACAAGCATTAACAATTAAACATTTCACAAGCTCAATTACTTAAAAAGAAAATTTAGGGTTTTTATGCAATTAACCTCTAAAATTTTGCAAAAGATCAAACATGGAAATGTAATCAAGGAATCCAATTTTCAGATCTAACTATGAATAATCAGAAAGGATGTTCACGTCGGGTTCACCAAAATGTAAAGCGGAAAAATCGAACCCTAGTTGCTCTCCCCTCTTCCAACTCCAAGGAGAGAGAAGGGAGGTCACTAGGGTTGATGGTTTTCACTTAGGAGAGACTTTACATTCAAAAGAGGGGTTGAAACCCACAAGATCCAATCCCATGCAATGCAAGATTGGATTCTATATGAGTTTCAAGGGTTGTGATAGCAAGGCTACCCTCTTTTGTAAAGAATGTAGATAGAATGATTAAGCTAGGAATACATGTAAAGTGAGAAAGATTCGCTTATAAATAGAGATAGGGATATGATATGAAGCTGCGGACCTGGAATTAGCAGTAAAATGTCAGGACGGTGCTGTTCTGCAAATTTGAACGAAAGTTGATGGGACGATGGCACCCAGCGTGCACACGGTCCTCCGAAAAATCTGCGAAACGAAGGGGGATCTGTTTGTCTCTGCACAAGGATTCCAGATCTTCAATTTCAGCCGCGTACCTGCAACCTACACACAGAAAAGCGAAGATGATTGGGGGGTTAGGGATTAGGGGTTTGCCCTTAGGTCAAACCCCAGTTTTGGAATTAACCAAGAAATGAGAAATGTTGTAAATGTAAATGACTGTAATGTAAAACAAGTACTAGTACCTTGTTGTAAGGATGTTTGTATCCTTATATGCGAAGGTATAGATGTTGTTGTTTGTTGTATGTTGTATGTTGTATGTTGTAGCATGTGATCTCCTCTTCAATGGTTGAATCCTTGTCTTGAATGCAACACTTAGCCTTGAATGGAGACTTAGAATGATCAATTGCTTGAAGGAATGTTTGAATGCTTGATTGCTTGAATGCTTGAATGTTTGAGTATCGTTTCCACATCTTGTACACATATGTCCTTCCTCCCCAAATGGGAGAGGAAATGTAGTTTTTATACTTGCCAATTAGGGTTAAAAGACTGATTTTCCCGACCTTAGGCCGACCAGGAAATGTTATTTTCCAAATTGCAAACAAAAAGGCCCGAAGTCCCATAGGAGACCGGGCCCAAAATAGGGCCAGGGACCAGGGCGCTGGGCGCCCTAGTCCTGAAGGACCAGGGTGCTGGGCGCTCTGGTCCCACCTCCCGGGACAGCAGGGTGCAAGGAGGATCAGGCCAGGGTGCTGGAAAAATGCAGTTTTTGATGTTGTGAACAAGTTTCGGGGTCTCCATTCAGGTTCAGTGTTGCGTCACCATCGTGAAGACCCAAATGCGGTCGAAATTGCAAGTGTCACAATTTTAGGACGCTACAGTTATGTATCTAAACTCCAATTCCATAAACTCTTTCCCTGGGAGCACATCCACCATTTGCATAAATTTTGGATCTTCAATTTTTTTTAAAATGCACATCCTCTCCTCAGAAATTGCACTCATAAAGGCCAACTACTACTTGGATGAACAAGGTAGAAATTCACCTCCAATGTAACCTTGTCAAACACCAGCTACACCCTTAGCCGCTTGCATGAAAAACAGTCTCAAACTCGAGAAATAAATGGCAACCTTCCCAACTTATCTCTCACCAAATTAACAAAAAATTTATGCCAACACAACACAACCTACTTTAATGGAACACGTCTCAAACATCAATAAACCTTAAGGATCGATCCATAACAAAAAATCCATCACTTTTGACAGCATATTGCAACACTTCAAATCACCACGAAAGTACTCATGAAGTGACACTCCAATCACAGGAATCCTCAGTCGCTCTCCAAAGAATGTAATAAATCCTCAACCATCTCCTTGCCCCATTACAACACCCATGTCAACTACCTCATCCAGTTGGAGGCCATGTAGACCATCCCTCCACTCTACCCTTTACTCTTCATTGAACGCACAACCCCAATTTGATAATGTATGTGCCTCACAATTGCCTTCCCTATGTATATGAGAAATTTTAAAATCTTGAAAGGAGATGAATTTATGAGTAATATAATATTAATAAACTTTTTTAACTTCTTGTAGATCATTCTTCATTTTTTAAATTTATTGCGCGTATAATCTTCTTTATTTTGTGTGATCCTATCCTATTCGTTCCTCGATTAATTTGTTCCCGTATATTCCCATTTCAGGTTTGGGATTGCATTTTTACCCTTAAACTTATCCCGCTTGCATCATACCTTTCCCTTGTCTCTTTTACAATGATGTTTTTGCCTAATTGTGTCTCAATTAGGGGTTTTTGCCCCTGATTTGACCTTCTCGTTCAACCTTTTTCACACCTATCTAGATTCTTCCCCTTTCTTCCCACTCCTAGTGAAAAATTTTCATTTTGACCCCTACTTTATCCCCATTGGATTGGATTTTTCCCCTCTCACTTCGGTAGTGTCCGTTTTGACCGTTTTCTCCATCTCATTTTTTAGGGTTTTTAGGTCTGCTTTTTAGGGTTTCACCGCTTCCTGCCTCTTGTTTTTTATCCTGTTGGATCCCCTTTCCTGCCTAGTCATATGCAAAAGTTGCATTTTGACCTATTTTCCCATCCCACGGCCTCACATTTGTCCCTTCTCCATTTGGTGACCCACTTTGACTCAGTTTACTCGCTATTACTTGGTTTTACCCGGTTTACCAAGTAATTTGTAGTTTTTCACTCGAATCGTCTCATTTCCTATCTGAAATTTCCCATTCTTTCTAATTTTATTCATTTGACCCAAATTGACTTAATGTGACCCCTTTAAGGTCCTATAACATCAGTTTGGCTAATTTGCCCTTTTAGGTTTAATTAATTTTTAAAAAATAATTAAGCTCCCTTTTTACTAATTATTCTACCCTAATATGTCATCAAACCCTTTCCCCTTTAAAATTACTTAAATAATATTGCATTATTTGGTTAATTTCAATTTATCCCTATTAATTAAACAATCTTAATTGATTAATTAAAGGTTCATTCATTTTAACCTATAGTTGAATAATTCATGTTAATTATTCAATTATCTAATTATGTCTTTGAATTAAATAAATATCTTTATTTATTTAATTTTCCTAATTATCTTCTCATATGAGGATAATATCTGCTTTTTCAAATTTTTAATTGAAAATATATTCCCAATTTCGAAAATCGCAACTTTGTCTCATGAAATATCTTTGATTTTTTGAAAATATTAATATCTCATTTTAATTCAATTTTTAATTCAAAATAGAGGTATGCATCCCCAAAAAATATTTTTTTTTGTAGTGTCATTTCTTTTTCTTTCTTCTCCTTCATCTTTCCCCGAATGGTAGCTCATTCGTGCATTCTATCTTATCCATTCACCTGATCAAAAATCTTTTCAATCCTATCTGCTTATCGCATCTCCGATTTTCTATAAATTGAGGACTCCCCTTCAATCAAATCATCTAATTTTTATGCATTGTCATTTTGTCCTAATTTTGAGTAATTCTTTAGATTAAGCATTGTTATTCTATCCATTTGTCTAGATAATCACCTTAAATCACATATTCCGAGTAAGGTTCGCTTTCACCGTTTCATGCACTGGCTTCTCAAGAGTGACATATCTACATTAGAATCAAAAGGAAGAGAAATAAGGTCTAACTAAAGGAATAATGGATAGTTTTCATTCATTTTTTATTTCATTTCAGTTACTTTGTTGGTAGGATTAGGAAGATTAGCATGTGATTTGAGTTTCTGTGATTAGCTTAGATAGATTGCATGCATGTTTTGATTTTTAAAACTAACCCTCTTTTTCTTGATCTACATCTTGTGAACCCAACGTGAAGCACGTACAAATTTGACATCTTTTATGAGTTTTGATCAATTACATGTAGTCAAAAACTGAAGAACATTGATTCTCATGCCCGACACTGGTTTTGCGCAGGTGACACCCAGTCCTACATAGTTGGCACCCAGTCCTGCGTAGTTGGTTGAGTTCCTTGTGCATGTGGTCAATTATAGTGCACAAGTGGTCAATTATAGTGCGCAAGTGGTCAAACCCAGTGCACACTTGGTCAAATCTAGTGCGCAGTTGGTCAATTCTAGTGTGCAATTGGCCAGATAGATTGAGATTTCAACTTAACTTGTTTCATGTGTAGGGTTTGATTAATAGGATTGTTGCATGCAAGTTTTTGATCATTTTGATAGCTTAATTTGCAGGTTTTGATAGAGTTGAAGGATAGATTTGAAAGATTTCAATCAAACAACTTTTATTTAGAATCTTAATTAGGTTTGGATTAACCCTTTTCATTTTATGCAAACAACTTTCATTTAGGATCTTAAGTAGGTCTGGATTAACCACTTTCATTTCATGCAAACAATTTTCATCTAGGATCTTAATTAAATCTTGGATTGACCTTACAACTTGCACCTATTTTTAATTAGGCTTGGATTAAGCTTTGATTTCACGCAACAATTTTCACACATAGGGTTTAATTAAAGGGTTAATTGATTCTCTTTATTTATCATTATATAGAGGATCTAAGTAGGAATCTGAGTTAAGATGGGGCTCCCTCCAAAAAGCCTTATCCCCTTGCTTCAAGTCAATCTTGCTTATGACAACCATCAAGAAGATATCATCTCAAGATTAAGTGATCTAGCTTGGGAAGTCCATACTAGCTATAATTAATGCATGAACATGTCCTTTGTCATAGAAGAGGAAGAAAAGAAAGACAAACATCTTGAGAAGGACTTATAGAAAGAACTTTTAAATGAAAGAGAACAATGAGAATTGCAAGAAGAAGTAGTCCAAGCTCCTTCTTCGGGCGAAGCCAGATTTGAGTCTTGTCTAGTAACCTTAGATCCCTTGCATCCTTAGCTTAGAAGGTTTTTAGTGTCTTAAGCTTCAATTCTTTTATCTCATATCCTCATAAAATGAACCAAAAATATTTCTCATAGAGTAACATTTAGAATTTTCGGGTCCTGTAGGAGAAGATAACTTAGAAGAGTGACTAGGAACTTTCAAAGAATCCAACTAGCCCAAACCTTGTTCACCCATCTTGACACATCCATTTCTCTTATTTTGTATGAGGCCTATATATTTCTCTACACCCAGAGGTATCGCATGCATCTGATCCCATCAACTCAAAATCTTTGAAGAAATACAATGAATTATTATGGTTCTCCCCATTGGAGAAGAGGAAACAGAAACACCAACACCCGTACTATAAACTGATCTAGGATTTCATGATAAGCAAGTAGATATAGTTTTAGAATTGCATGTTTTATCTTGGATAACACATTCAGGTTGGGCCACATTTTGACAAACCACTACCACTTTAGAGCGAGAAATAGAGAAAGCACAACACCTAGAAGCAAAACTAGAAAGAGAACATGAAGAAGAACAAAGGAGAATCAATCAGCGATACAAACAACGTCAAAATCAGATCAATCCTACACCTCGATAGCAATATTATACCTTATTTTACCCTCTTTTTGTCAATTTGTGCTTAAATTAGGATTTTATTGGTCAAAAATTGAAAAATTGAGGCTTTGTCAATCTTTTGCATAGGTGGTCAATTCTAGTGCATAGTTGGTTCAATCTAATGCGTAGTTGGCAGGTATACTTAGATTTTTGAATCATCTTGGTCAATCAGCTAGATTAAAGTTTCATTTCATTTTCTTGGGTTACTAATAAATTTCTTGCAACATTGTAGCATCTGTGGGATGGAGATTGAATTCATAAACTACTAATTTGTTTGATGTAGAATGATTGTCAAAGAATGAATGTCAAACAAATTTTTTATTAGCATAAATCACCACTGCTATCTTTTCAATTTGGTTTAAAATGGACATGGGACTGCCTTCTGATTAGAGTAGCTCACATACTACTATCTTTAAGGGTAATGAACTTATGTCTATTGTCTCTGGAGCACTTTCTTACTCTGTAGGGTGGGCCCACTATTGCATTGAGTACCTTTCCACCCACCTTCAGGGTTTTGGGAGAGAGGTAAAGGTGATAATGACACCTACATTTTCTTTTGTAGTAGAGGGGTATTCTTGATTGTGGATTTCATCACCTCACAAGGGCATCTCAAATTGGGACATGTTGGAGCTATCGTCTCTCCTAGTGTGTTCTAGAGCAGTGTGTTTTTGAGTCACTATACAAAAAACCTTGTCAAACGGCTAAAGTGTTGAGTGAATTCAACATATGTGGAGGCCTTCTCTTCATCGATAAGCTCAATTAGAGACTTAAGTGGCATTCTTCATGGATTCATTATTGGACTGGACCCATCAGAAAAATTACTATGAACCAACTATTCTAGATTGCCAAAAACCTTCTACTTGTTGACTTAGGCGTTGTGATACACGCATGTCGAAGAAACCCCTCATGTACCCTTCAACTTGGGATAGTAAATTTATCAGGTTCTTTGGGTCCTTAGAAATTGGAAGCTTGGTATGCCCGAGAAGTGTGTGTCTTGGAGTGGAGCCAGTGCTACCAAGATTCTATCTATCCAGCTAAATATGGTATTCTGGTCAAGGGAATTCAGCAATTATTGTCTCTGTCTAACCTAGGATTGTACTTGAATGTGTTCTCTTTATATTCAAAATCAAGTAGTCATTATGTATTATTTGTTTGTCAATAACTTGAAAACAAAGAGAAAAGTTTCCAACAAACACTTGTCAAAAAATATAGTCACTCAAACATTGCTACTATATCAACTATCTCAAAACATTCCAACAAAACAAACAACAAAAACTTGTTTCAAGAAGCATATAGGTTTCACTTTAGGATTGTGTATTCATGCACTTAGTCATTCTAAAGTTTTAGATTTGCATAAATCTTAGGTCCCTATCTTTTCTTGCATTTTCATTATCATAAGTATTAAGTTTGCATCCCATCCATCTCGCTTTATATCATGTCAGTAGTCTCATTTTAAGTCTCCTTAGAGAATTTCCCAAATAGCTTGCACATGCATAATAGTTGTAGGTCCATAAGCATCCATACTATATTCATATTATCCTTGTATTATCTTTGCATTAAATCATAGATTTATCACTTAGTCTCATTATAGGTTATCCCATTCTCATTCTATTAAGTTGCATTTTGCATTCAGCCAAAAAAACACAGATCATAGAGCTTCATATTGCATTTCTAAAATCCCAAAAACAATAGTATAGATCATAATGCACATGGTTGAAACATATTCTCAAATCTCTATGTGACAAAGAGATATAATCAAATTAATCCCTTTGAGACAATCACGATCACAATCCATACAATCTAGAAACATCGAACAACCCATCTTTACTCCATGGATAGGTCTGAACCCACAAAATTATCATAATACAATACAAATGGGGGTAGGGTCTGATTTTCAAATAGTAAAACCACAAGAAGAGAATAGTCCATTGACAACATTTGCCAAATTGCCACTGGTTCTAGATCTAGATCCATCGACACAAGGTTTTATGCAACCAAGATCGTTTTTAGGAATGGAACCCATTTTCTATCCAAACTTTAGTTATGTTATACCTGAGTCATCGCTAAATGTCAATGTACAATCAAAAGGATCATCAAATTCAAAATCTTCTCAAGAGAGTCATCTTTCTCTAACTAAAGTGTCACGAAAACAAATGGATAGAGCTACGAATGACCCAAGAGTCGTTGAAACCTTAGACAAGCTAATCTTCATAGATCCATTATGAGTTATCAACTGACTCAAAGAAAAACTGACCTCAACATATGAATATTGAACCCAGATAGAAGAACTTGAAACCCAACTCAGAACACAAGAACAAATTCCACAATTCCAGCCGCTAGTTCAAATAGATCCTCCTCGACAAATAGATTCTACCATAGGAAACACTAGGAATAATTAGGGAAAAGACCTCACCTTGTGCAGAAAAGTCCAAATGCTCCCTTTGATAAGTTTGATAATCCCTTGTTTAGTGTAGCATCATCCACACAACATATTGATCCTTATAAGATGACAATGGGAACATTGACAAATACTATTTGTAGACATATAAAAATGACCATATTCCTAAATGAATATTTTATGTTCATTTCTCTATTTAATCAAATCCAATTTAATTAAGTTATCCACATTCTTCTATTTAATTAAGTAAATTACTCAATTTATTTAAATTAAATTCATTATACCATTTAATGAATAAATCATTTTATTCAATTAAATCCCCCTATCCACTTTTAATTAAATTCAAATTTAATTAAATAGTTATCCTAAAATTGAATAAATCTAATTTATTTAATTGCAACCAAATTGAATGAATTAAATTATTTCAATTAAATCCTATTATCCCTCCATCCACTTGCAAAATCCCAAACCCCTTTCTAATCCCTTCTAGACTCTTCTAATTGCTTCTAATTAACCTAACCCCTACTCTAAACTTTGTCACATCCCTAAGCAAAGGGAAGTCACTTCTCAAAACCTCAAAGTCTTTGATAACCATTAAAGGTTTTCAACCTTCAACCACCAAATGGCTCAAAGTCTTTGATAACCATTGAAGGCTTTCAACCTTCAACCACTTAATCCCCAAAGTCTCCAATAACCATTAATGGTTAACTCAAACCCTCCTACATGGTTAAAACATTTGTTTTGACTCAACCTCTACCCAACCCAAAGGTCTCATCAGGCCATTAATGCTTTGACCATGATTATCTCTTAATCATTTGCACAAAGGTTTATCCTTGGATTAACTCTTAATCCAGTGGGTAATCTTAATTTAGACTTGACCCTTAGCCTTTAGATAACCATGAGGTCTTCTTAGGCCTTTAATGCCTCCAACCCCTTCTCTCAACCCAATCCTATATTGACACTTGTCACCATTTCATTGGTGTCAATTGTGCACATGGATCCCCAACTTTCAAACTCAACCCTTGATCAACTATTTCAATCCTGACCATCCATTGCCCTATTTTTGCTATAAATAGAGCTCTCATTCCTCCATTCTTAACAATCATCTTTCAAATTTGAAGCATTACACTTATGCTCAAATTCTTTCAAACTTTCATATCATTTTTATGCTCATCATTTAGCCTCTTTTAGATCAGAAATTAGACTAATATGCATGTTTAGAATAATTTCTTTATCATTTTAGCTCAATCATAGACTAAATATAGTATGCTAGGATAGTATTCATACTAATCTTGTCATCTTATCATCTAGTTTATTGCATTTCTAAGATCATACATAGTTTAACATCCATTTTATACTAAAATACATCAAAGCATCCCTCGTTCTTACATTTGCCATCCCTAGACCATTTTGCTCAGTAATCTGAGAGCAAAACATTGGTTTGAGGGACATTGTGAGATAGAGAACCATGGGACCCAACTTGGGAAGCTGAGTAATTTTGTTATTACTCCATAGCTTGCATCAAGAAGTCTTGTGTGTGTGTGTGGACAATTATTCAGCAATATTTTCACATATTGAATTTTATTTAACCACTATTCCCGCATACATTTTTGGCGCGTGGACCACCATGGGGTTCGACCCCAAATAACAAATCGGTTTTTCAAATTAATGACTTTTGCAAGTCCGCGGGAAACAAGAATCGGCACGTCCGAAACATTCCATAGCGCATCTAGTTAATAGTCTAGCGCATCCCACTTACTATTTAGCGCGTGGGAGCCATACTTTAGCGCGTGAAAACCTTTCTTTAGTGCATGACACCCTCTAAATTTTCCTGTAGGTCTCAATGTGGGCAAAACACAGAATAGCGCATCAAGTTAACATATTAGCGCATCCAGCTCACAGTTCAACGCTTATAGTCCATCTTCCAGCGCGTAAAACTCAAATGTTAGCGCATCATATTTCAAATTTTCCTACAGAACTGAGCGCGGGAGAAAGAAAAGCAACAGAGCAGCGCTTCCAATTCATAGAGTAGCGCATCTAAGCAACAGTATAGCGCAGAGGAACTGTGTAGGGGAAAAAGCGAGACTAGGCTAACATGTCCTAATCCTACCTTTTGACACACATTGTGGAATACAAAAGAGCCTAGAGGTATCACACAATTGACTACTTCTTTTTGTGGAAGAGAGAGCCACGAACTACCTATTAGGATTTCTATTCCTTTGTTGCAAATGATAGATAGTGTCTGCCAAGATTCTACATAGATAATTAGTACTAAAATCCAAAGCACATAAAACAGAATGCAAAAACACAACAAATTTCAAGTAAACACTACATTTTTTACCTCTGTTCTGGACTTTACACAGGCGCAAAACCCATGACATAGGTGCAGAATGCAGGACACAAGCGTAGAATGTCACCTACACAAGCGCAGAATGCTCAACATAGGCGTTGGTTGCTTCACACAGGCGCAGGAGTCTCCAGAATACCCTGCACGACCCTGTTTTTGGGTTTTTGGCCTACAAAATCAACTTGAAAGTACTCCAAAACACAGTAAAAGGGTTAGATGGTTAGTGTTCACATCGGGTTCACCAATTAATTTACGTTAGGAATTCAGAAATCATCACAAACAAGATAAAACGTAATAGCTCAATCACAAATGCATTCATTGCAATGAATCTATCCTAAGACACATTCAATAGAGACATGAAAACAAAGCATACAAAACTAATGATTGTGCAAACCAGATGACGATTTGAATGCTCCTTCCATGCGGCTCCATTGTTCTTCTTTCCTCTTCAAATAGTTGTGGATCTCACCTACAAGTGCACACACAATTGAAAGCAAGTAGACGGGATTTTTGATCAAGAGTACTAGAAGCTTAGATTCGATAGCTTGATTATCAATTACCAATTAGCCTTGATTGATGAAGATCATCCAATTTATAGAAGAATTGGAGAGATGAACAAATTAGCATGATAGTGATTCGAATGGAAATTCAAATCAAGAATAGCAAAATTATGACATGTCTATGACAAATTGCTATGCAAAGATTTATGACAATTTATGACAAATTCTATGTCAAGAATTTATGACAAATTTCTATGTCAAGAATTGATTGATTGTCAATTATGACAAATTATGACAAATTTCTATGTCATTTCCATGAATTTAGGAGAGAAATAGGAGGAAATTGAAATTAGGAATTAGAAAATTAGGAAATTAGGAAATGAGGAAATTAGGAATTAGGTAAATTAATTAATAATTTGTCATTTATTAATTAATTCACAAAGAGGAATAATTAGCCAATTAAATGAACATTTAATTGCAATGAGAGGACTTAGGATAAATAAATAATTTATTAATCCTAAAGGAAGAAATGACACACACAAGGTTAAATGATTAAATCACGAAACCCTAGAAGATGAATTAGGTCTTGATGAAAGATAATTGACTCAATTCGATTTGATTTTGGATTGATAAATGACCAATGTGATAAATGATTTGATTGAGAAAATGCGCCAATTGACGAGGAACAATGACAAATTGATCCAAATTGACATATTTGAGATAGACAACGATCAATGACAAATCGATCGCCAAATGACAAGATTGACAAGAGGACAAGAATCGATGACAAAATAGATTGCAAAATGAGGATATTGAAAATAACCATGATCAATGACAAATTGATCGTGAAATGACAAGATCGAACATGACAACGACCGATGACAAATCAATCGTTAAGAGGACAAGATTGAAGGATTGATGATAAATCGATTGCCAGATGACAAGATTGATAAGAGGACAACAATCGATGACAAATTGATCGCAAGATTGACAGGAGGACAAAACCCTAATTAGGATTGACGATGTCCCAAATGATGACAAATAAGCATACACATTGATGCAATAGGATAAGATCGATTAAAATCATGAGTGGATAGTGTTGTTGACAAGACCAAATTCGAGAGTGAGATAAATGAAGAATGTAGAAGAATGACTTGATGTTCGCAAATGATAAAGACCAAGTGCGTGACATAGGAGGAATGTTAATGCAATGCAAAAACCTAAAATGAGGCAATGCGCAAATGTTAAAGTATGACTCCGCAAGCGTTGACCATTTTTAGGTGTCTACATTTTGCCCCTCTTTGAGACAATGCGATTTTAAGCGTTGTTTCAAAGAACAGTAATGAAAATTCCCCGGACGCTGACAATGACATATGCATGCCCCCTCGAGGAATTGGCCGAAAACATGCAGAAAAGAGGCCAATTGATCGATAAGAATGATAGAAAATGATAGGATCAAATGGACTACCAAGACTGACGGAAGAAATGTTAGTAAGAAGAAATTAGACAAAGGATAGTTAGAGATGAAGAAAAATGTGCTTTCAGTAATGCACTTTGTAGGTGAGAACCTTTATTTTTGATGTAGCAAAATGGATGCGTAGCATCATGGCACTGAAGGCCAGAGCTGAAATGCAACCCTT
Source organism: Cryptomeria japonica (assembly GCF_030272615.1). Classification (NCBI taxonomy): domain Eukaryota; kingdom Viridiplantae; phylum Streptophyta; class Pinopsida; order Cupressales; family Cupressaceae; genus Cryptomeria; species Cryptomeria japonica. Next base: position 215,096,415 of record NC_081408.1, on the reverse strand, counting down.
TTTGCAAAAGACAGACACATCACAGACAAACGACAATCACAATCAAAAAAGAAAAAGACCATGAGCCATCCCGGTCACTCTAAATCACTCAGTGACATCATCGAGCAACATAGGAACATGATCGAAGCCAAAGATAAATCAATAAAAAGATAAGATACACAAATTCAAGCAAATCAGACAAACATCTTGATCTTTATTGTCAAAAGTTGAAAGTGCTGAGAGGACGATCATGCTATCTGGTTTCAGGAAATGCGGTACCCTGTCTAAGACAGGACACAGTCTGGTTTCGAGTATACCACACCCTGCATAAGACCCATGATAATAGGAACAAGGAAAATGATTTTGATACTGATATTCGATTGATATGACAATTGTGATCAGTTTGAATGTTTGGTTTTGATTGAAAAAGTTCATCTGTTTATGCATGATTTCTAAAGAACAGTGTTGGATTGTGTGTCGTTGAATGTATACTCAGGGATCTGTCTATGCACAAAAAGAGATCTTTTATTGACAAAATGCTTGTTTTTTGGATTTTAATGTGTTGAAATGTTTTTGTGTTCATTTTTTTCAGGACTTTTTATGATTTTTAGGGATTTTCATTTTTCAATTTTTAGATATTTTTTCAGGACGTTATTCGATTTTTTTTTTTTTGAAGATTTTTTCAGGACTTTTTAAAATGTTTTTTGAGATTTGTTTAGGACGTTTTTCAATTTTTAGGAGTATTTCAGGACATTTTTCAATTTTTTTAAAGATTTTTTTAGGACATTTTTCAATTTTTAGGATTATTTTAGGACATTATTGGATTCAAAATTTCCAGTGATTGATCATGACAAGGGGAAGGCACCCAATGCACAGCTGAAAGACACATAGACCTAGGACCAAAACATATGGACAAGAAACTGGAGTAGGCAAGATAGTGATGTTGACCAATAACAGGCCTGGAACTAAACATTGGGTCAAGACAAAGATAGGCATGATAAACTGGCCGAGAGAAAGTATAGCTAAAAGTCATGATAGATGGTGGAGCAATGATCTCATTACTCATGGCGCCTGATTGCCAGGTTTTCACCATGGTACTTGCCCAAAGCGCCTGTTTGCCAGGTTTTCACTAGAGGGCGAATCATTTTTTTTTTCTCATTACTTTTTCTTTTTTTGCTCTTGTTTCTTTTTTCTCTTTTTTCATTTTTTTGTATTTTTCATTTTATTATTTATTTTTTTGTCTTTTTTCAGGATCATATTTGAATAAGTACTGATAGAGAATTATGCCCAGTACTTGTGAAGATGCATGCTATTGATAGGATCAGACAGAGGTTCACCTTCTGGGGTAGCAAGCTGATATGCCCCCGAGCCATATGTTGCAGTTACTATGAAAGGACCAACCCAATTAGGTTCAAATTTCCCTTTGATGATGTTAGTAGACTGTGCATTCTTAGGGTTTGCCTTTAAAACCAGGTCTCCCACTTTGAAGTGTCACCCTTTGACTTTCTTATTATAAGAGTGACGGAGACGGTTTTGATATGCTTGCAAATGTGTCAGAGCTGTCTGACACTTTTCATCTAACATCTCAAGCTGATGCAGCCGAGAGACTCTGTGTGTCTCATCATCAATTAGGTGTTGCAAGGAAACCCGCAAGGAAGGAATCTCGACTTCCAAAGGTAAAATGGCTTCCACACCATACACCAAGGAATAAGGTGTTGCACCAGTAGGTGTGCGGATAGAAGTGCGATAGGCCCATAGTGCTGGATTTAACTGTACGTGCCAATCTCGACCAGCGTCATTGACAACTTTCTTTAGGATCTTGATAATGGTTTTATTTGATGCTTCAGCTTGCCCATTACCTTGTGGATAATATGGACTGGAAAAATGATGTTGAATATGAAACTTGTCACAGAGTTCTTTGACATCTTTATTCTTAAAAGGTCGACCATTGTCTGTGACTATGGCAAGGGGTACCCCATACTGGCATATGATATAATTCAGTAGAAACTTTGAAATTTGGACACCCATGATATAGGTCATGGGGATAGCCTTGATCCATTTTGTAAAATACTCTGTGGTTGTAATGATGAACTTGTGTCCATTTGCAGAGGTCGGGTGAATCTTGCCAATAAGATCCAATCCCCATTGAGAAAAAGGCCACGGAGATATGATAGAATGAAGCTCTTGGGCTGGTGCATGAATGTAGTTGCCATGAATCTGGCATTTGTAGCACTTCTTAACAAACTCATGAACATCTTTTTCTAGAGTGGGCCAATAATACCCAGCACGAATCAACTTTTTAGCTAAGCTTAGACCATTGAAATGGCCCCCACATATACCATCGTGAAGCTCGTGTAGAGCCATTTGTGCTTCGTCAGAATCCAAACACCTGAGGAGGGTATGGTCAAAGGAACGGCGGTAAAGGGTGTCAACAATAATGACATACTTGGCTGTCTGTTGGATAAAGGCTCGGCGTTGGTTCACGGAAAGGTTAGGTGGTAAGGTCTGGGTTTTCAAATATTGATATACATCATTGTACCATGGGGAGTTGGGACCAATAAGAATGCACATCACATCGGCTGTCGAAATGTCAAAAGAGGGGACCAGCAATTGTTCGACCAAGAATTCACACTTGTCCATATTATGAGGCATATTCAACATGGAAGCTATTGTAGCCATTGCATCTGCCGACTTGTTTTGCATTCTTGGCACTTGACTGAAATGGATAGCTGTGAATTTTGTCTTGAAGAAATCTACCATGTGCTTATAGGGAATAATCTTTTCATCTTTTGTTTCATAGTCATCATTCACTTGGCGGATGACTAATTGAGAATCTCCATAGACTTGCAAATGCTTGACATTCCAGTGGACTGCTACTCGGAGTCTTGTAACCAATGCTTCATACTCTGCAATGTTATTGGTGCAGGGGAAAGTTATTCTGTAAGACTTTGGAATAGCATCACCTTGAGGGGTGACAAACAAGATGCCTGCTCCAGACCCGAACTTGGTATGGGACCCATCAAAGTATAACTTCCATTCAGTAGATGATGTGAAAGCAAAGACTGATTCATCTGGAAAATCAGTTAACATGGGATGATCATCAGAGAGAGGAGCCTCTGCAAGCTGATCTGCTATGACTTGTCCTTTTATGGCCTTTCACTCCATATACTCAATGTCAAATTCACTGAGAATCATGACCCATTTTGCTAGGTGACCCGTCAAAGCTGCTCGGCTAAGCAAATATTTTAGGTGATCAATTTTTGCAACCAACAATGTTTGGTGGCTTAGCATATAATGTCGGAGCTTTTGTGTTGCAAATACCACTGCTAAGCATGCCCTCTCAATAGTTGAATAATTTAATTCATAACCAACCAGTGTCCGGCTAATGTAATAAATAGCTCTTTCTTTGCCATTCTCAGCTTGTTGAGCCAAGAGAACTCCTAATGTTGTTTCAGTTGCAAAGATGTACAATAAAAAGGGCTTTCCTTCTATAGGAGGCATTAGAATTGGCGGTGATAGCAAATAGTCTTTGAGAGCTTGAAAGGCTGATTGACATTGCTCAGTCCATTTAAAAGCGATACCTTTGTGCAGTAGATGTTGGAATGGATGACATTTGTCTGCCAACTGAGCTATGAAGCGACGAATTGACTGGAGCTTTCCTTGCAGACTTCTTAATTGCCGAAGATTTGAAGGTGGAGGCATATCCATTATTGCTTTGATTTTAGTAGGATCGACCTCAATGCCTCGGTGAGAAACAATGTATCCTAGTAACTTTCCAGCCGTGACACCAAAGACACACTTTTTTGGATTGAGCCTGAGTTTGTAGGTCTCCATTCTGTCAAAGATTGGGCCCAAGATAGCTAGATGACTATCTCTGGTAACGGATTTGCATAACAAGTCATCAACATAATCCTCCATCAGAGTGTGCATGAAATCATGAAAAATTGTCGTCATTGCTCTTTGATATGTTGCACCTGCATTTTTGAGACCGAAGGGCATCACATTCTAGCAATAGGTGCCCCAAGCACAAGTGAATGCGGTCTTATGTTGATCTTCAGGAGCAATGCAAATTTGGTTATAGCCGGAGAAACCATCCATTAATGAAAGCATCTCATATCCAGCCATCATGTCCACTATGATGTCTATGTTTGGCAATGGAAAATCATCTTTAGGGCATGCTTTATTGAGATCCCTAAAATCTGTGCAGATTCTGATGCCCCCAGTTACTTTGCTAACTGGCACTAAATTTGAAATCCAGTCTGCATAATCAATGGGTCTAATGAAGCCCACATCTAGCAATTTTTTTAATTCCACTTTAACCAAAAGAGCCACCTGGGGATGCATCTTTCAAAGTTTTTGTTTGACGGGCTTAGCATCTTCTTTCAATGGCAAGTGATGAAGGACTAACTCTGGATCAAGGCCAGGCATATCTACATAGGACCACGCAAAGCTGATCTTCTTCTCCAGAAAGAAATTGATAAAATCTATCTTCTCTTGTTTTGACAGGGAGGCAGCAAAATGAATGACCTTAGGGTTGTCAGGTGTTCCCAGATTGATTTCCTCGGTCATCTCCACAAGTAGTGTTGATTTATCCTGAATTGATAGGGGTACATCCACTCTTCCACCTTTGGGCGCCTCAGAAAGGTTTTCACCCGCAGGTACGTCTTTTATTTTTACTTTTGTATGATCAGAGAGTGCCTTACGGTTTTCACTCAAAGATCTATTCTTTTGATTTTTTTCTTTTTCTTTTTCTTTTTCTTTTTTATGACTGGAAGAGGGAGTTGACTCCCCAAAATATGTTGTGGAATCTAGGTCGATAGCAAAGCCTGCCTTATGATCGCCTTGTGGTATGCCTTCCCGTAGTCCTAAGAATTCTACAATTGCTTCGTCATTTTGAAAACAGTCCAATGTGAGCGGGTCTTGTTGGTCATGTTGGATAAGCTGGGGATAAATGAGAGGCATGTCATCATCGATTGTAAGGATAGAGAGGGCTGATATGGTAAAAATGTGAACATCTGTGGTGTCACTATCCGAACTACTTGTATCGGATTCGGAGCTTGGATCCCAAAATGACTCTATCCAAGCATGAGGACATGTTTTAGGAAGAGGGGTTATTTCATGTTTGTCTTCCATAGGCAAATTATCAGGGTCAATGAAGATATTGTCAAGGGCATAGGAACTAGAAGAAAAAGAACTCCACTCCCATTCATTAGAATCAGTCTCGGGTCGGGTATCCTCAGGTGTTATTTCATCGTCAGAATCATGCCCTTTTCGACACGTGGACATTTTGGTAGATGTGGATCCAATTCGTAACGGTACAAAACCTAATCCTAAAGTTGGGGGTCGCCTCTTGGGTATGATAGGTTCTAGCCTTCCATTGTCGTTCAGGCCTAAGCCACTGCAGCCATCATATCCTTTCTTCTGCAACATAGTAAATCCTTTGCCATATCGTTCCACTGGCAATCTGACAGGTGGGGTCTCAATTGGATCTTTATAAATCCAATCTATGACATCGTCATCTATAGTTTCCTTGTCAAGTTCTGTCCATTTTGTAAATGTAGTAGGAGGCTGATAGGTTCCTTTTGCAATAAATGCGGTTTGCCATATGATTTTGGAGATATTGGCAAATTCCCGATGAGGAATGTCTGATCCATTGAATATTCTCCACACCCTTGGTCTTGTATCTTCAATTTACCTTTGACAGCCTCTAACAATTGATTGGGATCCACATAGCTATGTGATTTGGCCTCTCTATTGACTGGGACCTGCCGCTGAGGGGTATCCTTTAGAGTAGCACAAAATTGAAATGGATTAGGATCTCCAGGAATTGTTATCTTAGTTCCATTGTAAGGATATTTTAGACATTGATGATAAGTGGATGGAACTGCTTTCATTGCACGAATCCATGGATGGCCAAGGATCATATTATAAGGGAGATCAAGGTCGAGGACTTGCAAGAAAGTGTTTTCTGTCACTGGACCAACTCTGATAGGCAATGTAATTATCCCTTTGGATGGGCGTTCAGCATCATCATATGCTTTGATTGTTATTCTTTTGGAAGCATCAATGTCATTTTTTGTATACCCAAGGCCAATAACCACTCTCAAAGTACAAATATTAAGACCTACTCTGCCATCTACCAAGACTCATCGGATTTTGCAGTTATGAACAAAGACTTCAAGGTGTAAAGGATCATTGTGAGGGAGCTTGTCGGGTGAGATATCATTGTCAGAAAATGCAACATTTTGGGAAACGGCTAAATGTCCAATCTGGGCTTGAAACTAGTCAACATCAATATCTGTTGGAACAGTGGACTCAACTAAGGCTTTATCCAGGACTGCACGATGCATGGGAGACATTTTCAACAACTCTAGAATGGATATTTGTGCAGGTGTTTTTCCTAGATGATCCAAAAGATTATACTGACTTGCAGGAGTTGGCTTGGGAGGAGCTGCAGGAGCTCCTTTCAGGACTATCTTGGATCGACGAGTAGTGACTGCACAAGAAGGATCTTGTTCTTTTATTCTCAAGGTGGATACATACTCATTTGATGCATGAAAACAATTAATAACATTGTGATAACCAGTATTTGCATAATTTGCCGTTTGAGCAGAGGTGGAAGAAGACGCTTTACCCTTGTCATGATCAAGCAAAGGAGTTTTGAAAATGGTATGATCAGTGTTGGAGGTCGGATGGGGTGGATCTACCTCAATTACTCCTTGCTCTAATAAATCTTGAATCATATGTTTCAATTGGAAACATGAGGCAGTTTTGTGTCCTTTAGACCGATGATATTCACAGTATGCATTATCATTCCATCAATGCGGCTTTACCACTGGTTCTGCCTTAATATCTGGTAGCTTGATAAATTTCGCTTTTATTAATTACTTCATTACTGATTCGATAGGCTCTCCCAATGGCGTAAACTATCGAGGGGGCCCATCCCGCAATCGAAAGGGTTTGCGTTGTTGATTTTGTTGTTGGCCTTGTTGTTGACTATATTGTTGAGTATGCTGTTGTTGAGCATGTTGTTGATATTGCGGCTATTGAACATTTTGTTGATATTGCAACTGTTGAGTAACATTGCTCATTAGTGCTTGATTTTGTTCCATAGTTGACATGTTAGGAACACTCAATTTCTTGATTGTGAATGGGGGTTGATTTGCATTCACCGCTCTCGCATCAACAACACCATCATTAGTGACATTCTTGTTCTTATACCAAAATCTATTTCTGTCCCCTGAATAATTGGTATTGTCATTGTCTTTATTGAGCTTGATAATTCCTTTAGCTACCAGAGCTATTTCAATGCTCATTCCCTTCTTAATAAGTTTCTCTATAGTACTGGGACTTTTCAACTTTAGCTCATACATCATTTCTGGGACCAAATCCTGGATAAACAGATTCACTTGTTGTTCTTTGGGTATATCAAGAGAAGAATGGCTATACAAGCTTTGCCATCATTGCAAGAAAGTCACTAACGATTCACCTTGCTTTTGCTTGGTGTTGCATAAATCTGACATGGTCACATCACTGTCGATGTTGAACGCAAAATGAGATAAAAACTTTTGAGCCAATTCAGACCAAGTCTTTATATTTCCTGGCAAATGTGAATACCAATCCATAGCTTGTCCCGTGAGACTTCATGCAAATAATCACATTAAATATGTCTCCTCATAGCTCACTTCCATACATGCCGCGAAAAATGCTCGAATGTGATCTTTTGGATTGCCATTCCCTTTATATTTCTCAAAATTAGGTGCCTCAAAATGCTTAGGGAATGGAGGCATGTATACACTCTTGTCAAATGGATTAGGACATAAATCTTGATCTGTATACAACTTCTTTGCTCCTTTAGTTTCTAATGCGTCAACTTTTCATTGCAACTTCTCAAGTTGTTGCGCAATTGTATCAAAATTTAGAGGTCCATCATTAATCCCAGTTAGTATCCTTTGTCGATACATCGCATTTCTGATCAGTTGTTGATACTCTGGAATGGCCGTTTGTGGTGTTTCCGGCATATAACGTTCTTGATACATCGCTTGTTGTTGTGGTTGTGCTATGCCTTGATATTGACCTTGTTGATGTGCTTCTTGGAGCCTAGGTTGATATTGCAATTGAGTAGGTTGTTGATATTGCACAGGCGCCAATTGCGGTTGTAAAGTAGGATGGCTTGCTTGTCTTGGCACATATTGTGGCACATGTTGGTGTTGAGGCTGACGGATCAGAACTTGTTGACTTTGTGCCAATTGTCGTCGTGGTGTATATCCCATCATTTGTAAAAAACTTTGTTTAGGCGCTTTTCGTTGCTTCTCCTTAGGATGGGGTATAGCACTTGCATTAACTTGTTGTGTTGCTTGTCCAATCCATTGTGATGGTTGCAAGTTTGCATTAACTTGTAACGATGCTGAAGGCACTACAACTTGTTGTCGAATGTGAAATTGTTGTTGTTGCACATTGCTTGTTTGCACATTTGATTGTACCTTTTGTATATTACTCAATTGTTGCAACAATTGTTGTTGGTGCAAACCACTATCTGTAGCTCTTTGTGTTGCCATTATTGAAGGATTTGTCGCAATAGTATTCGGCAAAGATATTGAACTTAACAGGACATAATAACTTTGTTGCATCGTAGAATTATTTTGGACATTGGTGACATTAGGCATTCCAGTTGTGAAGCTTTCCTGCATCTTAGATTTTGATCCCACTTTATGCATGTAAGGAACCACTTCTTGTTGAGGGATAGCTGTGAATACTTGCGTGCTCTTCATTTGATCTTGCATCATAGGTGTTGTGTTGAATAGTGGATTATTTATCGTTTCAAATGGTGACTTTTGAGGAATAGTCATTGTCAATGCCTTTGAAGCACGTTTACTCATCAAGGTAGGTTGAGTTGCTTGTTGTGCACCTTCTTCATTTGGATGCAGGGAAAAACTTAACAACTCACCACCTTGTTGTTCTTGCACATTGATTTGGTCACTTGAAGATGTCACATTACTCATCATGTTAAGATACTTTTGTGGAAACATCTTAAAGACTTTGTTCAAGAACTTATCCATCTTTTTTGTTATCTTCGGATCTTGAAGGAACATGTCAACATCGTCAGAAGTATCAGAATCGGATGAGGAATCTGGTTGGACATTTGGATTCATCTCTTGGTGAAAGCCTTGATCTAAACCAAATCCTTGTGAGAGGGTTGGTTCTTCATATAATGTTTGATTTTGAATGTCATGTTGCAGGTGTGGTTGATTAAAATTGAAAGACGCACTTCCTCTTGGAGTTGGTGGAACACTCCCATGTCCTGGTTTCATAGGTACAAATACTGGTTCATATAATGGAGGTGGCCCAAGTTGAACCGTTCCATATGGTGGTAGAGATGTGTTTGAGGAACCTTCAATTTGTACAGTTTGACTGGTTTGAAACTACGAATTTGCTATGTCATCCATGGGTTGATACATTGGTTTGCCCATCTTTTTAGACTTTGACCTTGTCTCAACAGGCATGTCACTTATGCAAATGCAATGTTTTTGGAATTTTTCAAGGATAATATATGATATCCAACTAAATGCAAACTAAATAGATGAAAATGCAATCTATGTTTTTGGTTATTTTTGAAGATTTTGACAAACTTTTGAAATGCAAATCTAAGAGAGGGACCCTTAGGAAATTGGAATGATATCTAGACCTTAAAGGACAAAAGGACGTAAGTGACAAAAGGACAAATGACAAAGTCTCCCCTATATGCTTGGATACTAAGCTAGGTGTGACCAAATGATATTGATGACAAAAGGACAAAAGATTTGATAAGGTCTAGACTTCTTAACAATGACTTAGGGTTTTTCAAAGATTAGGATTACTCAAGTATGACAAAACATAACTTTGGTACTATATGCAAAAGGACAATTACTATGTGTAAAGCGGAAAATCGCGATCGAACCCTAGTTGCTCTCCCCTCTTCCAACTCCAAGGAGAGAGAAGGGAGATTCACTCTAGGGTTGATGGTTTTCACTTAGGGGAGAGACTTTACATTCAAAAGAGGGGTTGAAACCCACAAGATCCAATCCCACGCAATGCAAGATTGGATGCTAAATGAGTTTCAAGGGTTATGAAAACAAGGCTACCCTCTTTTGTAAAGAATGTGCATAGAAGAATTAAGCTAGGAATGCATAGAAAGTGAGAAAGATTCTCTTATAAACTGAGATAGGAATACAGTATGAAGCTACGGACCTGGAATTAGTAGTAAAATGTCGATACGGCGCTGTCCTGTAAATTTGAGCGAAAGTTGTCGGGACGATGGCGCCTGAGTGCCACGGTCCTCCGAAAAATCCGCAAAACGAAGGGGGATCTGTTCGTCTCTGCACAAGGATTCCAGATCTTCAATTTCAGCCGCGTACCTGCAACCTACACACAGAAAAGCGAAGATGATTGGGGGGTTAGGGATTAGGGGTTTGCCTTTAGGTCAAACCCCGGTTTTGGAATTAACCAAGAAATGAGCAATGTTGTAAATGTAAATGTTTGTAATGTAAAACAAGTACTAATACCTTGTTGTAAGGATGTTTGTATCCTTATGTGCGAAGGTATAGATGTTGTATGTTGTATGTTGTAGTAGTAGGTTGTAAGTGATCTCCTCTTCAATGGTTGAATCCTTGTCTTGAATGCAACACTTAGCCTTGAATGGAGACTTGAAATGATCAATTGCTTGAAGGAATGCTTGAATGCTTGAATGCTTGAGTATAGTTTCCACGCTTTTTTCCATCATGTATGTATCTCCCAAATGAGAGAGGAAAATGTAGTTTATATACTTGTCATTTAGGGCTGATAGACTGATTTTCTCGACCTTAGGCCAACCAGGAAAGATAATTTTCCAATTTGCAAACATAAAGACCTGAAGTCCAAAAGAGACCGGGCCCAAAATAGGACCCAGGGACCAGGGCGCTGGGCGCTCTGGTCCCACCTCCCGGGACAGCAGGGTGCAAAGGAGGTTCAGGCCAGGGTGCAAGAAAATGCAGTTTTCAGTGTCATAATCAGGTTTTAGGGTCTCCATTCAGGTTGCGTGTTGCGTCGCCATCGTGAAGACCGAAATGCAGTCGAAATTGCAAGTGTCACAATTTTAGGACACTACATTTAGCCCCCACTTTAGCGGGAGTATGTATGCTCATACTTCCGGTAAAGTACAAGGAAACAACATTGAAAGACTTTCACCACGTCAAGGAGGCAAGATACACCAAGCCCCCAGTGGACTAAGGATCTTACGACTTCGATTGACAAAGTAAAAGGGAAGATCAGGAGGGAGAACCATGACTATCAGTAGTAAGGTTCCCTCACTATGAGTCATGCAAGAGAAATACCGAAAATTTTCAAGGCAAAGCTAAATTTGTCAAGAAATTTTCAAGTATCTTGAAAAGATATGAACGGGATGTATGCCCCCCTACGTTAAAGCAATCGCACACGCCTCATCGGGGGTGATTTCTTTAAGGTAGTGATACATATAAGAAAATGAGAAGGGAAAGGAGCACGTTATCACAAGGATTTAGCCCCCAAGTGTGAGATAAACCCAAGGATAATAGACACAAAACACAAAGCACAAGGTGACTTCGCTTTCCTTGGGGTCAGTATGCTGTATGATAATTCATGTATATATATCATATGTATGTATGCATAATTGTTCTTCATTCCCCAATCAAGGAAGGTCACCTAGAAGAAGGGAACACATGTGTCTTTTGAGTCAACATGAGAGAGATCGAGAGATCTCAATGCTTTGCATCGTCCTCAAGTAGGCAACACCAAGGACAACAAATAGAAGAATGAGAGTAACATATAGAAGAAGTAACACAAGAGAGGACGAGAGAATCTGCTATGCTAATGTAACTAGTCTAGCACGTCATCTACCCCCCGATCTTGCTGATCAATGTTTTGGGAAGGCAGGGAACATGCTAGAGGAGGAACATTCAACACAGCAGATGGAGCTATCACAAGATCCAAAAAAGGGCTATGTTCATGTTCCAAGCCACGTTGTTCTTATCTAGGAGCTAGGATAAGTGCTTTAGAAAATTCATTAGATAAATGGTTATCAATATCAACAAGTTCATATTCACTATCAGAATGAACAGGAGTAACATTTTCATCATGAATAACATTTTCATCTATAGCATCATCAAGATTTATAAAAATAGGGTCTTTAATTCGTACAGGATCAAGACCATCATGCATCTTATGTTTTGGAGATTTTGGAGAAAATGGAATAATGCTTGTTGAAGGTGTTTTTGGAGATTGCAAAGTTTGAGAAGCAGCTGTTTGAGCTCTAAGACGACGCTTTCGTCGGCGTTCACATGCAGAATGATTTCGTCTAGTCTTAGTAGGAAGTGAAGAAGATTGAGGAGGAGGAATATTCTCATCCTTATCACTTGGGTGTTTAGGTTGTGGTCTCTTAGGCTGGATAATAGGAGAAGAAGAAGGTCTCTTCTCTCTATAAAAAGAAGGAGGAGGGACTGCTCCATACAAAGGAGGAATATTTGGTTTAGGAAGAAGACCAAGTCCATCATGATGAGGAGGTATAGGTCTACTTTTAGGAAGTTTATTAGATATAGACATAGTCACATCCATAGGGATGGGTTGGGAATCTTCTTGAGGAAAGACATTAGTTTTATCTTTCAAAGGAAGAACTTCCTTCTCAAGAATGAAAGGAATGTCAAGTTTGGGTGTTCTAGGTTCACTTAGAGATAGGATCATATCTGTTTTCCACTTTTGATAAGATTTGAAAAGATGATCACTTCGCGGAGGAAGAGATTGGAATTGTTTAGGCCAAAAGTAATCAATAGGAACGCTAGAAGTTCTTTCAGCTGGTTTAAAGAGACTATGATTGACAGTAACAACTTCACCATTATGGGGAAATTTCAAACACTTGTGAATAGAAGAAGCAATAGCTTTCATGGAAGATAGCCAAGGATAGCCAAGCTTCACACGAAATTGTTCGGAAGATGGAATAATAGCAAAATTCACATCAAGGGATTTGTTATGGACCTCAATAGGCAATGTAATAGAACCAATTGCAGGAGAAGAAAATGCATCAAATAGTTTCACAATCACATTTGTTTTGTCATATATCACTTGATTCAATTGCAAAGTAAAAAGAAATTCTTCAGTAATAACATTAACCATGCACGAAGGATCAATAAGCACTCCACGGCAAGGTGTATTCTTGACTTTTGCAACTATATATAAAGGACCATCAGGTGCCCTAATGGTTTCACTGGAATCAAATGTGATGGAAGGTTCTTTAGGGTTTTCTTGCTGCTCTACAAAGTTAATCACATTCGGAGTCATAGACACAAGACCATCAGATGAAAGAGAGGAATCATTAGTCTCAATCGCATTAGAGGTATGAGAAGGTAATGGATCAGTGAAAATCTGAAGATTTTGATTAGGAGGAGCTACAGATGTATTGCCTTTATCATTCACTCCAGAAACAGAAATAGTATTATTATCAATCAAATCTTGAATTTTACCCTTTAAAGAAAAACATTTTTCAGTATCATGCCCAAGCTGACGATGAAATTGACAAAAAGCTTTGTTATCAAAATAAGGTGAAGTAATCTTTGCAGGATCAATTTGCCTTATAGGAGGAAGAGTAAGCACATTTTGTTCCAATAACTTATTCATAATACTATGCAATGATTCATTCAAAGGAGTATACTTTCTTTCTTTCTTGAAAAATTTAGAAATAGGAGGCACACCTGATGCTGCATTCACATTGTTGTTGATGATGTTTTCATTGAATTTGATGGAATCTTTGTTCGGTTTAAACTTCCCAAATGGTTGTTGATTGCTATCACCCTTATCACTCAGAGCCATAGGATGTGATTGTTCCATTTGACTCACAGTCAGTTGATAATTGTGAAGAGTTGCACACAACTGTTGGAAAGAAGTAAACTCAGAAAACAGAAGTTTGTCTCGAATGTCTTTTTGTAAATTAGAAATAAAGATTCTTTGAATATCATTGTCAGGCACTGGAAAAGAAATTTGAGCATACAAATGCTTATATCTACCAATAAAATCAGTCACTTTTTCTTTAACACCTTGTTTACAATGCATTAAATCAATCAAAGTAACTTTAGGACTTATATTGTTTTGAAATTGTTGAATGAAAGCATTTGCAAGTTGTTCGAAAGAAGTAATAGAATAGGAAGGCAACGAGCAATACCATTGTAGGGCTTTGTCTCTTAATGTTCTAGTAAACAATTTTGCAAGCAACCTTTGGTCATAAGCAAAATCGGTACAAATTGTTTGAAAAGTCTTAACATGTGTTAGAGGATCACCTTTACCATTATAAAGCTCCAAATGCGGAATTTCAACATGTTTAGGAGGAATAGCTCTAACAATGTCAAGAGAAAGTGGGCTCGCAACATCAAATGTGGGCACACTAAACTTAGATTGATTCATAGAAGCAATTTGTTGCTGTAAAGAAGAGACAATTTGTGCAAGATTATTAATGGTCGCTTCAGTCGAAGAGTTCATATTAGACGTGTTAGATTGTGATGGAGGTGTTATGTTATTGAAAGAAGGTAAAGAGTAAGGTGGTGGGACCCTATGATAATTAGTCATAGGAGATGATTGGACAGGAGGAACACTACAAGGAGGAATGGAATGATTGAATGAATTGCCCCCTTGCGTCATGTTCATTTGCGGAGATGTAATAGGAACACTCATTGAAGGAATGAATGAAGAAGTTGGATTGAATGAAGGAAGAGGGTTAATTGAAGAAGAGGGATTGCCCCCCTGACTGGTGATCATAGGAGGAATGTCTTGTGTAGAAGTAGCCATTATGTTTGATGTAAAGGTAGGTATGCTAGCAATAGAAGTCATCAAAGGAATAGAATGATTGACTTGAGTAGGAGGTTGTGTATAACCCAAATTTTCAGCACAACTCTTCATAGACATCACATTCGAATCCACAATGTGTGCAATACCATGCAAAATATCAATTCCATTCTTATCACTTTGAAGCATACATTTTAGGCCCTCAATTAAAGGAAGAGCTTGACTATCGGGGTATTCTTGAGACATCCATTGTCGAAAATCGTCAAATTGGTTATCCAATTTCGAAAGTTGTTCTACAGAAACCTCATGGAGAGCTTCTTCATCATTAAGAGGATTAGAGGAATTACCCATATCCTCGTTAAAAAGGCCATTCAAATTAGGTTCCATCTCCTCAGTAATTAAACCTCGGAAAGACTTAATTCTACGGCTTCGTCTAACGGGAATAGTGTAAGTAGGGCTTATTGTTGTAAAACTCATGCACTAGAGAGAGAGAGAAAGTTTTGAATTTAGAGGTAGCAATTTTCAGTAAAATCAGCCAATCTTCCAGATTTAAGCTGTTAAATACAATCAGGACAATCTCCCGAAATTTCAGAAAAAATGTCAAGGACCGTGGTGCTTCGGAGTGCACACGGTCCTGGCAACTTTTTTTGAAATTTGCAGGGATGAAAGTTATGATGATTTTAGAGCTAATCTTAAAAAATTGAGTGGTTTTACGATCTGTAGATAGGCCAAATTAAAGTTGCAATCTTGAAATTGAACCCTACCAAGATTGTCGAAAAATTCAAAAATTTGAATTTTGAAAAAGAGAGGGAAACTGAAATTTTGAATTTTATGATTTTAAAGGGAATGTCAAGAGTAATGCAAATTTTGAATTTTAAAAATTGACTCAATTTCACGCAAAATTCAATTTTGAAAGCAGAAATTAAAGTTGTTGTAATTAAGCACTTAATTTCAAAAGTCACAAATTGTAAGAATTTGAATAAAGCACTGAAATTTCGAATGAATGCAAACACACTTTTCAGATTTAGGACAGTAAGAACACAATTTTGACACAAAATTTCAATTTCGATGATTTTTTAATGATTAGAAGCGTTAATCCAAGCAATCCCTAGACCAACTTTGACTGTAATTTTGAAAGTGTTATAATTGATAAAATCAGCCAAAATTCTGGATTTTAGCAGAAAAATACAGTAAGATCTAGCTCCCGAAATTTCGAAAAAAATGTCAGGGACGATGGCGCTCGGAGTGCACACGGTCCTCGCAACTTTTTTCCAAATTTTCAGGGATGAAAGATATTGTGATTTTATTGCGGAATCCAAAGTTACAGCTGATTTGGAGATGTTTTGATCAGTGAAATTGTCGGACAAAGGTTGAATCAAGAGGGTTTCAAAAATTAGGGTTTTGACACTTAACCACTTAATTTTCAAAATTAAAGCACAAATATGAATTGGTAATTTGTAATAGAAGGGCAGATCTGAAACAAGCATTAACATTTAGACATTTCACAAGCTTAATTACTAAAAAGAAAATTTAGGGTTTTTATGCAATCAACCTCTAAAATTTGCAAAAGATCAAACATGGAAATGTAATCAAGGAATCCAATTTTTAGATCTAACCATGAATAATCAGAAAGGATGCTCACGTCGGGTTCACCAAAATGTAAAGCGGAAAATCGCGATCGAACCCTAGTTGCTCTCTCCTCTTCCAACTCCAAGGAGAGAGAAGGGAGATTCACTCTAGGGTTGATGGTTTTCACTTAGGGGAGAGACTTTACATTCAAAAGAGGGGTTGAAACCCACAAGATCCAATCCCACGCAATGCAAGATTGGATGCTAAATGAGTTTCAAGGGTTATGACAACAAGGCTACCCTATTTTGTAAAGAATGTGCATAGAAGAATTAAGCTAGGAATGCATAGAAAGTGAGAAAGATTCGCTTATAAACTGAGATAGGAATACAGTATGAAGCTGCGGACCTGGAATTAGCAGTAAAATGTTGATACGGCGCTGTCCTGTAAATTTGAGCGAAAGTTGTCGGGACGATGGCGCTCGAGCGCCACGGTCCTCCGAAAAATCCGCGAAACGAAGGGGGATCTGTTCGTCTCTGCACAAGGATTCCAGATCTTCAATTTCAGCCGCGTACCTGCAACCTACACATAGAAAAGTGAAGATGATTGGGGGGTTAGGGATTAGGGGTTTGCCTTTAGGTCAAACCCCGGTTTTGGAATTAACCAAGAAATGAGCAATGCTGTAAATGTAAATGTTTGTAATGTAAAACAAGTACTAATACCTTGTTGTAAGGATGTTTGTATCCTTATGTGCGAAGGTATAGATGTTGTATGTTGTATGTTGTAGTAGTAGGTTGTAAGTGATCTCCTCTTCAATGGTTGAATCCTTGTCTTGAATGCAACACTTAGCCTTGAATGGAGACTTGAAATGATCAATTGCTTGAAGGAATGCTTGAATGCTTGAATGCTTGAGTATAGTTTCCACGCTTTTTTCCATCATGTATGTATCTCCCAAATGAGAGAGGAAAATGTAGTTTATATACTTGTCATTTAGGGCTGATAGACTGATTTTCCCGACTTTAGGCTGACCAGGAAAGATAATTTTCCAATTTGCAAACATAAAGACCCGAAGTCCAAAAGAGACCGGGCCCAAAATAGGACCCAGGGACCAGGGCGCTGGGCACCATGGTCCTGGGGGACCAGGGCGCTGGGAACCCTAGTCCTGAAGGACCGGGGCACTGGGCACTCTGGTCCCACCTCCCGGGACAGCAGGGTACAAAGGAGGTTCAGGCCAGGGTGCAAGAAAATGCAGTTTTCAGTGTCATAATCAGGTTTCGGGGTCTCCATTCAGGTTGCATGTTACGTCGCCATCGTGAAGACCAAAATGTAGTCGAAATTGCAAGTGTCGCAATTTTAGGACGCTACACTATGATATGATAATGACTTAAGCTGAATGACGAGACTTAGGGTATGCAAATATGAATGACAATGGTATGACTTTAGTGTAAGAGGACATATGCAAATGGATAACCCTTATTGAAAAGAGTATGACTTAGGTGAAACCTAACCTTGGTACTTGACAATGACTTTTGCAAAATGCAACCTAGGATGAACCTAAATGAAAGTAACATGAATGTTAAGACAAGATTTGGAACAATGTTTGATCATCATATTGGAAGATGTGTTTTGAACCTTGTTGAAATTTTCGTTGGATGAATGTCTCTTGTGTTTAATCTTATGTTAGATCAATTTGCCTTGCTTTTTGAAATGGGATGCAATTCAACTTTTGACAAGCAAATAATACAAGATATTACAACTTAGACTCAAGACAATCATGCTCATTTCCACATTTCTTATGGTAGGCAAAGACATTAGGTACTTGAGAGGTAGACTCATTATGGGATTCAAGGAGAATACATAGATGCTTGACCCCACGGGCTCCCCTCCACGGAACTCACTTCTCAGGGCAGCCAAGCATCAGTCCCCATGGAAATCTCCCCATGGCGAACTTAGTATCTCTTCCAAGTATCCGAATTTGTCCTTCTCAAGCAACTAGAAGGGTTTTTGGCCTCTAAAAACAAGGTGTTTAGTAAGGATTTCTGTTAAGCATTACTCCTTGATGTCACGCAAGCGTGATTGAGACATTAAGCCCATCAAGATACCAAACAAATGTAGTCATGCAAGCATGATTTAGACCAAGAGGCCCTACTTAGATGTTGATATGAGAAAGAGTCCAAGGGTCATCACTTCCCAAGTAACTACAATTCCCACGTAACACTTCCTTCAAAGCTTTCGCTCATCGAGTATTTTTTTAGAATGCCAAGGAATTCTAGCCGTACTCACTTTGGGTTGTCCCCTTCTCACGACTATCACTTGCTTGCAAAAGCAAAGTGGTCGGGAAGGCAGGCCCTCTAAATGTGACACACAATCAACAATACAAGCATGGTATCGAAGATCTGGATTTCTGATCACCCTAAGAAGGATGAGAGCATACTCTCCTACTCCAATGTCATACTCAACAATCAAAGCAAACAAATATTCATTCCAACCTACTTAGAAATTACTAGGTGCCTAAAAATTAAATGCAAACACAAAGTTTGATTGTTTCTCCAAGGCAACCTGCAAAAACCCAAGTTAGGAGTTTGATACGCTTATTCTTTGACTTTCGAATCTACACAAAGCATGTTAGTAGTTTGATTTATTGTCTTTGCCATGCGTATGCCAAGATTCTACATAGATAATTAGTACTAAAATCCAAAGCACAGAAAACAGAATGCAAAAACACAACAAATTTCAAGTAAACACTACATTTTTTACCTCTGTTCTGGACTTTACACAGGCGCAGAACCCATGACACAGGCGCAGAATGCAGGACACAAGCACAGAATGTCACCTACACAAGCGCAGAATGCTCAACACAGGCGCAGGTTGCTTCACACAGGCGCAGGAGTCTCCAGAATACCCTGCACGACCCTGTTTTTGGGTTTTTGGCCTACAAAATCAACTTGAAAGCACTCCAAAACATAGTAAAAGGGTTAGATGGTTAGTGTTCACATCGGGTTCACCAATTAATGTACGTTAGGAATTCATAAATCATCACAAACAAGATAAAACGTAATAGCTCAATCACAAATGCATTCATTGCAATGAATCTATCCTAAGACACATTCAATAGAGACATGAAAACAAAGCATACAAAACTAATGATTGTGCAAACCAGATGACGATTTGAATGCTCCTTCCATGCGGCTCCATTGTTCTTCTTTCCTCTTCAAATGGTTGTGGATCTCACCTACAAGTGCACACACAATTGAAAGCAAGTAGACGGGATTTTTGATCAAGAGTACTAGAAGCTTAGATTCGATAGCCTGATTATCAATTACCAATTAGCCTTGATTGATGAAGATCATCCAATTTATAGAAGAATTGGAGAGATGAACAAATTAGCATGATAGTGATTCGAATGGAAATTCAAATCAAGAATAGCAAAATTATGACATGTCTATGACAAATTGCTATGCAAAGATTTATGACAATTTATGACAAATTCTATGTCAAGAATTTATGACAAATTTCTATGTCAAGAATTGATTGATTGTCAATTATGACAAATTATGACAAATTTCTATGTCATTTCCATGAATTTAGGAGAGAAATAGGAGGAAATTGAAATTAGGAATTAGAAAATTAGGAAATTAGGAAATGAGGAAATTAGGAATTAGGTAAATTAATTAATAATTTGTCATTTATTAATTAATTCACAAAGAGGAATAATTAGCCAATTAAATGAACATTTAATTGCAATGAGAGGACTTAGGATAAATAAATAATTTATTAATCCTAAAGGAAGAAATGACACACACAAGGTTAAATGATTAAATCACGAAACCCTAGAAGATGAATTAGGTCTTGATGAAAGATAATTGACTCAATTCGATTTGATTTTGGATTGATAAATGACCAATGTGATAAATGATTTGATTGAGAAAATGCGCCAATTGATGAGGAACAATGACAAATTGATCCAAATTGACATATTTGAGACAGACAACGATCGATGACAAATCGATCGCCAAATGACAAGATTGACAAGAGGACAAGAATCGATGACAAAATAGATTGCAAAACGACGATATTGAGAATGACCACGATCAATGACAAATTGATCACGAAATGACAAGATCGAACATGACAACGACCAATGACAAATCAATCGTTAAGAGGACAAGATTGAAGGATTGATGATAAATCGATCGCCAGATGACAAGATTGATAAGAGGACAACGATCGATGACAAATTGATCGCAAGATTGATAGGAGGACAAAACCCTAATTAGGATTGACGATGTCCAAAATGATGACAAATAAGCATACACATTGATGCAATAGGATAAGATCGATTAAAATCATGAGTGGATAGTGTTGTTGACAAGACCAAATTCGAGAGCGAGATAAATGAAGAATGTAGAAGAATGACTTGATGTTCGCAAATGATAAAGACCAAGTGCGTGACATAGGAGGAATGTTAATGCGACGCAAAAACCTAAAATGAGGCAATGCACAAATGTTAAAGTATGACTCCGCAAGCATTGACCATTTTTAGGTGTCTACAGATAGAATGATGCAAGTTCAACTATTAACCCTAAAGTGTAAGTATGAACTAGTAACAAGATTGCAGAATTAAGATTAAATAATGGAAAGCTATAAACACAAGGACAAGACAAGAATGTAGATGCGTACCCAGAGTTAAAATTTGAGTGAAAATGTTCAGGATGGGGGCGCAGGCGCCCTTGTCCTGATACTGCCCTTGAAACTTCTCCTGAAACTGTTGTTCTGCCACCTGAAAAGCTGTCTGAAACTTGTTGTCTAACATAAGGACCAGGGTGCCCAGCGCCCCTATCCCAGGGACCAGGGCGCCTAGCGCCCCTATCCTGGTCTTTTGCTCTGCAATTTGGTGTGAAGTTCAGTCTCTGTCTGCTTCCGTCAGATCTGCAACTTGCGGCGTCGTCCAAATCCTGAAACCTGCACTTATATCTGAAAAGGTATGGTGGGCGGCTATATAGGGTTTTGCCTTAGTCAAACCCCCACTTTGGTGATTTCCACCTCCACGAATAGCCAAGTTGTATAGTAAAAGTTGTGTGTGCAGACCTCGTGTGTGTGCAAGATCCTAAAATGCAAGTAAGCAAACTAGAGCAACCTAGAAAGTAAACCCTAATTGCTTGTAAATGATAATGTAAATGCTCCAAATCAAGATGCAAAGTGATCTAAAGCATGAATACAAATGATATGATGAAGCTTATGCAAAGACATGAAAACAACATGAAATCATACCTAACCCCAAGGGAGGGGTACAAGCCAATCTTCAGTCGGTGATCCCTTATTGTTCTTCAATGCCTTCAAAGCCCTAAATGGATGAATGAAATTGATAGATGCTTGATGGATGGATGTTGAATGTTGTTGAAGTCTTCAAAGATCTGCTCTTTCGCTGCATAGAAGGCCCTTGAAAACCAAAATTCTCATCCTTTCCAATGAAGAAAGAGAGCTCTTATATATGAAACCCTAGGTCTTAATTTCATCTTTTGGTTGACCTAGAGATTGAATCTCCCCCCAATATCTTGGGGTTAAGCTTTATTTTATGATTGGGTCGTGCTCCTAAAATTTCGGGAAAAATGTCCAGGACCATGTGCACGTCGGGCGCCATGGTCCCGACAACTTTTCACCAAATTTTCAGGGCCGTCAGATATGATGATTTTAGAGCGAATCCCAAAGTTACAGCTGATTTCGAGATGTTTTGACCCCCGAAATCAAGCCCCCAAGTTCAAAATAGGACCTAATTAGGGTTTTTGATTAAATGATGTATTGGAGGAATAAAATGAAAGGGGCACACTTTAATGAAAAGGGGCCAACTTTATGATATGGGAGATGATAAAATAGAACCCTAGACCTAATTAATTTAATTAATTAAGTGCTAAAGGGGAAATGCAATGCAAGATGCAAAATGCGCCAAGGCGGGTGCTAAACTAGGTGTGAAATTGTACCACCCTAGCAAGTGCGTACAATTTACGATGCTACAGGAACATCAGTGTAGCGCATCTAGTTTTTATTGTAGCACATGCATTCCATTCTGTAGCACATCACAGACAGAGGACTAAAATTTTATTGTAATCGAACTGAAATTTTAGACTTGTAAAAGTCCCCCAGATCATCTAACATTTTCTTTTTTCTTTTGCTTGCAGGATTCTAACGGTTTCTTGCAAGTAGAGCGAGGAATTTTATTTTAAAAATGATTTCTTTTGTTGACCTCCGAATCGGAAATTTTGCTTTGTTGACCATTTCCTTTTCACAGATCAGAAAATCATTCTTTTAAGGTAAAATGAACACCATGTTTTTGTGGAGCAACATCTCCGCTTAGATTTTAGCAAATCACTGATTTAAAAGGATAAAATAAACCCAATTGATTGCTTTGTCTCGAAAGTGGAAGGAATATGCTCTCCCCTTAAGTGGGTGATCAAAAATCCAGACCACTCTTACAGCTTTCGGTAATTCAAGCATTAAAACCTTTAGCAGGCTCGCCTTCCCGAGGAGTTGCAATCAACTCTTAAAGCCATTTATGGTCGGTGTGAAGGGAATGACCTAAGTGGGGAATGGCTTTGACACCAAGAATTCCAACCCACTATAATCAAATGTAGAAAGTGACGAAAGTCCTTTTCAACGGTTGCGCGCAGTGATTAGCGTTCCCCCAGTATCTTTGAGATACGTAAAGCCTTTGTTCTAAAGGTTGGGAAGCCTCCTAAGGGAGTTTATCACTGACGGCCGAACGGGAAGCCTGATTACGAACCATAGAATTAGAAGCTTTGAACTGAGTCAGTAACCAGACATTTATAACATCATAGTGCAAGGGTGGGGAAGAATCCGCCCCCAAGATTACTCACCATATATCTCCCAGATAACTACTCAACTGTGAAGCGATTCACTTTGAGTTAATTTCTGGCAAAAGACAAAAAAATGGGTGCCCTCTAGGGGGTGACACGGCTGTTTGAGCTGACGGAGTATCGAGACTAGTAGGCTATGATGTTATTTATGACCCTTGACTAAAGAGTCTTTCTGAAGTGTCTTAATTGTATCCAAACCTGTTAAAACATTGGGGATTTGAACACATCCTCGCAAGAACATACACTTTTTGTTAGATTAGGCAAAATGGTTGTACTTTTTGTGCTGTGCTTGCATTTATTATTTCAGAAAATCATCCATCAAGCTTGAAAAATCCACAAAAACTTTCAAAATCAACAAAAATCGAAATAAAAGAAAAATCAATGCAGTCTAGCGCATAAGAGAAACTTCTTAGCACGTGGAGAACATCTGTTAGCGCATTCAAACCTCAAGTTAGCGCGTTAGTCCAAAACAGTGTAAAGTTCTTTAGCACATCCCAACAACAGTCTAGCGCGTGGCAGCAACAGCTTAGCACGTAGGAACCAAGAATTAGCGCATAAAGTTTAAAAGTTAGCGCGTAACAAGCCCAGTATAGCGCGTAGCTTTTCCAAATAAATTCGACAGCAATTTTCAACAGTCTGAACTCTAGCGCATGGAAGAAACAGCCTAGCGCTTGGTATAGAAACATTAGCGCATAAGATCGAACAGTTAGCGCGTCGAAGACCCAGGATAGTGCATAAACTTTTTTAACTGTTAGACCGCCATTTCAGAAAGTCCAAACTTTAGCGCGTATCTAGGGGCAGCTTAGCACGTGTGCTTATTATTTTAGCGCATCAAGTAAATTCAGTAGCGCATGTAGACTCTGTTCTAGCGCGTGATCCAAGGCCGAAAAACAGAGAGCAAAAACCGAGAAAATTTTGAAATTTTCAAAAACCTTTTAGAAGCCTCTTTCATCAAACATCATTTTTCATCAAACCAGAGTGACAAAAAACAAATCATTAAAAACTATTTCTTGAGCAAAATTTGTGTCAAAACACGGTTGTTGGAATCTTAAACAAATCGCACAATAGAGGACGTCTCTCCTATCATAATCCAGAAATTTCATCATCAGTATCAACAGAATCCTTTACCATCTTACGGATTTTTATCTCAAAAACACGTGTTTAAGATTTTCAAATTGTCAAATCCAGTTTCCAGATCAGGAAGCTTTTATCCATATCATTTGACACGCTTTGTCTTGAAGGGGCATCTAAACCTTCACTCTGATAAAGTAAGATTTGAAATTTTTCAAAACAAGAATCAACTAAATCCAAACAAATCAAAGGAAACCATTAATCACTCATGCATGACTAATCCCCTTATTCTGAGAAGAAAGAACCTCTATCGTAACATCACGTTGAAGAAACAACAACCTAGTTTTTCCAAATTCATCAAGAGAAATAAGTTTTTATACATCAATCATCAACTCTTCAAATCGCATCGGGTATTCCTTCATCACGTCAAACGTTATATCCAAAACAAATCTAGCGAATTTGATAAAGAACCTTTGAAGACAAGAGCATACTGTCAAAAGTCTGCTTTTAATCAAAACATAAACCGTGGAGGAAAGATCAATCCAGCATTCTTGCCCGACGAGTGCATCACATATAACACATCTTGATTAGAACCACCAACACCCAAGCAACACATCGAAGAGGCTTTTGTCCCTTTCATCACTGAAAGTTTTTACTAAAATGCTTGTTACTCGCTCTCAATGAGACAAACAAAGTGAGACACACGCAGAGTCAAGTATGAATCGAAGATTATCAAATCCTTTTGAAGCTCGACTCGTAGAAGAACCTGAAATTACTGAAGCCCTTCTTCGGGAATGTCAATAAAACCCCTCCTTCCAAAAACTTGTTGAAAAACTCATGGAAAATGACAAAGAAAAATATTTGTTGATGCTTACAAGCAAGGGCGTTAAACTGCCTGAAGATTTCGACCCAAACATTTTTCAAACCGGATCTCGACAATATGCATATCAAGAACAACACAGAGAAGAAGAAACTCGCATACCTGAACAACATAACTTTGAGCAACACATTCCAGAACAACGTATACCAGAAATGCGTATACCTGAGCTAGAAACACCAGAGCAACATATACCATTTACCACACCTTTTCAGCTGAGACCCAATACAAGGCAAGAACTTTTTCCTCGACAAGACAATATACCTTTGACAGCCCTTACTCAACAAATGCAAATGTTGCAAAGGCAAATACAGGATATGCAACAAGGGACAATAGTGCGGTACTCTTTGAACAAAATATGTCCTTACCCATTTGACAGAAGCTTGAACATGGTGCCTTTTCCTCCAAACTCAGACATTCCCAAATTTGATAAATATGATGGGAAACGTGATCCCTGAGATCATGTTCGGGAATTTTGCACACTGAGCCTGGAATTTGCTCATGATGACACCTATTTAATGAGGTTATTCCCCAAAAGCTTGGGAGGGCAAACCATGGAATGGTTATCCAAAATCTCACCACCTGTCAGATCATTTGATGAATTGGTTAACAAGTTCATAACCCACTATTCCTACAACATCCAACATGCCATAACCATGCTAGATGTTTGCAATACCAAACAAAAGAACAACGAAACATTCATGGTATTTTTTCAACGCTGGCGACGCATGGTCTCCAGATATCCTCGAGATATTCCTGAAAAGGAGAAAATGGAAATCTTCATCGATAACTTGAATGGCGAGATGAGTTACCGACTAAAACTTTAATGCATACCATCTTTCGCTAAATTGATTGAAAATGGCATTCAAGTAGAAGAAGCATGTGTCAAAAAGGGAACACTCAAATTCTACAAGGAAGGAACAAATGCATCAAACTACAATAACTATAACAACACCAACCTTGACAAATCTCGATTTTGGACTCGAAACAGAAACGAAGGCAACAACGAATCACATGATCCCAAATCTAAGCAACCAGTGCTTGCATTATCTGGAAATCCTTAGAACACGAAAAATCTTAAAAATGCTGCACCAAATGCTAACACATATGCACCAAACACTGATCAAGGACAACTCAATAGAAACAAAACCAATGATACTCAAAGCAAAAACATGAATCCAGGACCTAACACCAATTCACGCAACACGAACAATTTCCAAAAGCGCATCTTCACACCACTGGGACAATCTTTAGAATCCGCATTCAGAGAACTTTTGGCAAACAAGATTTTGTCTTTGCCTCCAATCAACAATTATGAACCCCCAATCAAACCACCTTGGTGGAATGATTCGCACTATTGTGATTTCCATCGCAATAAGGGTCATAGAACAAACGAATGCATGAGATTGAAACACATAGTGCAGGACATGATTGATCGAGGTGACTTAACGGTGGATGGTCTCAAAACAAATGGTGATCACGGAGCCTTAAAAAATCCTCTTCCAAATTACAACAAAGATGGAGCATCAACCTCAGATGATACACGCGGAGCTCGTATTAATCACATCTACAACAACACCATCAACCACATATCAGCTGAAGATCATCAAGTAAATGTCATCACCATCCGAGATCAGTGTGATCATGAATCTGTCAATGTCACAACCCGAACTTAGAAATATGTCTTGAAGGGACATACGACACCTACAACTACCACACCAAAAATCCAATATGACTTGGTTAGCCAACTATGCAAGACTCCAGCTCAGATATCTATCTTGGAATTATTGAAACTATCACCAAGGCATAAAGACATATTGGAACAAGCACTACTGGAAATAAATGTACCTCAAAATCTGGATACAGACAGATTTCAAGCCATGGTTGCCCATATGACTGGACCTCATAACCTCACCTTCTCAGAGCATGACGATGCTTCCTTGATCCATCCACATAATACTCCTCTCCATATTGAAGTCATTTTTTACAAACACTGAGTCAAAAGAGTCCTAATAGATGGAGGAGCCGGCCTTAATATATGTACTTTAAAGCTTATCCGTGCATTAGGCTTCTCAAAAGAATCTATTGATCCTGGCAAAAAGATTACCATAAAAGCATATGATGATGAAGAGAGGTCCTCTAAAGGCACAGTGATATTACCTATTCAAGTAGGCCCAGTACAAAAAGATACTATCTGTCAAGTCTTAGATATTGATCTAACCTACAATATTTTTTTAGGATGACCCTGGATACATGAAATGCAAGCAGTACCTTCTACATATCACCAGTGTGTCAAGTTTCCTTATGATGGACAAGAAATATCCATATCTGCTGATCACAATCCATTTCAACATTGCAACGCAATGGGGGTAGCCCAAGACAGTTTGGTTCCTCATAATAGAGAAAAGCAGCAATCTTCAACATCAGATCTACAAACAGCAAAGCCCAACTCATTATGGGGAGACTTCCAGCAGAAAATGCAAATCAAAGACCAAGGTATGGGAGAATACTCTTTGGAACCTTTATGTTTGGCCAAATTACCAACATCACCCAGATCGCATGGTTTGCCTACTACATCAACACATCTGGCCACTCAGGCCATCACTAAATTTGATGGTACTTTCATCCAACTGGGTGCTCTAGCACGTGAATCAGAGGACAAAGATGTTCTTAGCTGGTTATACAAAGATGAGGAAGAAAATCATAGAGCGGCCGCTCTGGACATTGTTCTACCAACACACCTGTATGGAAAAGGCTACTTAATCATGAAGCAAATGGGATATGGCGGTAAAGGACCTATTGGCAAATGCAAAGGAGTCACTAAACCTATAGATCTTCCTTCACAACCTAGTAGAAACAAAGTAGGATTGGGTTCTAAACTCACGTTCCTATTGAAACGGCCGCCACATCTACTTACCAAACCTCAATGGAAAGTAAAGACGAAGTACAAAGAAGAATCCTGGCAGGAAACACTCTTTGAATCAGCAGAAACAATCCGCAAGGCACGGGAACGTCAAGATCAGAAGTTACATCAGGGGAAACTTCTAAGTCATAAGAAGGCCCTATCTACAGCAGTAGCTCATATTCAGACACCAATATCTCAAGAACAAATCATGTTATCTCCAGATACCGTTATTCCTCCCTGAGAAAGCACAGTCTATGAATAAATTCAGAAAGTGGAGGACGGATCTGACACAGAATCAACAAAAACCATCAAAATGGTATCCATTATCAAAGATTTGTTTTCACCCTACAACATACCAGTTTACAGCATAGATAAAATCTGGGATGATGCCTATGAGACTGATTCCAATGAATATGAATGGGGTACCTGCTCCAATGCTACTATAGATATCCCTAGTGATACTGATTCTATATCTATTTCCCAAGAAGAACATACCACAGAAGATAGACCTCTTGAATTTGGACCATAGAATATCTATGACGCCAAGGAAAGTGAACAGGAACATTATGAGCAAGTATATGTAGAAGATAATACCATCGAAGATCTCGACAAAATCCTAAAATTCTTTAAAACCAAGAACAATCACGATGAAAACTCTGTCCTAACACTCACAATAGCCGAACTTGATCCACCTAAAGATTCCTTACCGCTTGTCTTTCCTGACCTTATCGACTGGGATGAACCTGAAATCCATGATATACCAATTTTCCCAAATGACGAATGTATTATCCACTACCTATGTACCGTAAATCCAGAAACAGGCTCTACCAGTTAACAAAATAATGATGTCTACAAACCAGGGAGTGCCAAGTCTCTCAGTCGCAAAAATGAACTAAATAAAGGATCTGATGCTGAAAACAAGTCAATGGCAGCTCTAGATCATAAAAAAGTAAAAATAAAGGACGTATCTGAGGGTGAAAACCTTTTTAAGGCACCTAAAGATGGGAGACTTGACACTCTTCCTAAGCACTTTCATGAGCGATCGTCCATATTGATTGAGCCCACTCAATCCATCAACATTGGTACCACAGAAGCTGTTAGGAACCTACACCTTGCAGAATCTCTAACAGAGGAAGAAAGATCGGCATTCATCATCTTCTTTAAGGAACAGCAAATCAACTTTGCTTGGTCATATGCTGATATGCCCGGAGTAGATCCACACTTAATCATGCATTATCTATCCATTTCTACAGGAGTTAAGCCCATCAAGCAAAAGCTACGCAAGATGAACCCACAGGTGGCACTCATAGTCAAAACTGAACTAAAGAAATTATTAGACGTCGGATTCATTCGACCCATTGACTATGCAGAGTGGATTTCCAACATCGTTCCAGTATCAAAACCAGATGGAAGTATCAGAATATGCACTTACTTCAGAGATGTCAACAAAGCTTGTCCAAAGGACGACTTTCCTCTACCCAGTATCGACATCATTGTAGATCTCACAGTAGGCCATGCAATGCTCTCACTAATGGACGGTTTCTCAGGCTATAATCAAATCAAAATAGCCCCAGAAGATCAAGATAAAACCGCGTTCACCTGTCCTTGGGGAACGTACTGTTGGAATGTTATGTCTTTCAGCTTAAAGAATGCAGGGGCCACTTATCAAAGAGCAATGACCACAATATTCCATGACATGATGCACACATTTATGGAAGACTATGTGGATGACTTACTAGCTAAATCTTTCACCAGAGCAAAACATCTTGGTATCCTAACCAAAATCTTTGATCGATTAGAGAAACTCCAAGTTAGGCTTAACCCTAAGAAGTGTGTCTTCGGGGTTACATCAGGCAAGTTACTAGGCTACATAGTCTCAACTAAAGGTATTGAAGTAGATCCAGCAAAGGTACATGCCATAATGGACATGCCACCACCAAAGAATATCAGTCAACTCAAATCTCTACAAGGACGACTTCAATCAATCAGGCGATTCATCGCTCAGCTAGCAGATAAAAGTCTACCATTTAATCATTTACTACACAAAATTGTACCATTCAAATGGGAGGCCAAGTGTGCAGAATCTTTTTACCAAATCAAACAGTACCTGATGAATCCACCAGTTCTAGTACCTCCAGTCGCAGGAAAGCCTCTTATTTTATATATCTCAACCACAGACATATCGCTAGGGGCACTATTGGCACAAGAAGATCAACAAGGAAAGGAACACACCATATATTACATCAGTAGAACATTGAATGGCTATGAACTCAACTATACATTCATTGAAAAGACTTGCTTAACAGTGGTTTTTGCATCTCAGAAGTTCCGACATTATATGCTAGCACACACCATCAAGTTGGTCGCAAAAATTGATCCTCTCAAACATCTACTCAGCAAGGCAGCTCTTACAAGCCGATTGGCTAAATGGGTCATGATTCTCAGTGAATTTGACATCCAATACACAAAAAGATGATCCATCAAAGGACAAGCAATTGCAGATCAGTTAGCCGAAGCACCCCTACCAAGAAAACACATCATGGAGATTGAATTTCCAGACAGCGATGTTCTTTCTCTTTCTACCAAACACTGGACCCTATACTTTGACGGATCCTATACACACCATGGTTCAGGTGCCGACATTTATTCATCACTCCTGAAGGACACACTATACCAAGATCGTATAGGCTTATGTTTCCATGCACCAATAATATAGCTGAATATGAGGCACTGGTCATAGGCATCAAAATGGTCATAGAATGGAAAATCACAGAGTTAAAAGTCTATGGGGACTCGCAACTGGTCATACATCAAATCGACAATGACTATCAGACAAAAGATGACAAGCTACTACCCTACAAGCGAATGGTGGATGACTTCAAACAGTATTTTGTGCATATCACCTTCGAGCAAATACCAAGGTTGAACAACAAAGCAGTCGATGCAATGGCTACTATCGCTTCATTACTACAAATTCCAGAGCAATAGAGTCGTTATGAGTTCCTGGTAGAGCAACTGTTCTCCCTCGCCTATGACCACTCTGAATCCCATGTTATCTATGCCTTGACTGGTTCAGATTCTCCGTTATATGGACCAATATACGACTATCTCAAGCATAATATCTTACCCATTGATCAATCCCGTAACCAAAAACGTAACTGTATCTGACAAGCTGCCCGTTACACCCTTACCGCTGATACTTTATATCATCGAGGTCTTGATGGTACTCTTCTTCATTGTCTTGATCATAATGATTCCGATTCTGCTTTACACGAGCTTCACGAAGGTATTTGTGGCACACATTCAAGTGGCACTACTCTTGCTAAAAAGATTCTAAGGATGGGATACTACTGGCCTACAATGGAGAAAGACTTATATCACTTTTCCAAGAAATGTCCTAAATGCCAAATCCATGGTAATCTGATACATGCACCAGCACAAGAACTGCAGCCATTTACAACATCCTGGCCCTTTTGTTAGTGGGGACTGGACCTCATTGGCAAAATTCATCCTTCATCTTCAAATGGATGCAAGTTCATTATAACTGCAATAGAGTACTTTACCAAATGGATAGAAGCAGTTCCCATGACCACAGTGACTGGGAAACAAATTGCCTCTTTTATCCTCAATTATCTGATCTGTAGATATGGTATTCCAAGTTCAATCATTACAGATAATGGACGGCCCTTCAAGAATCAAGATGTCCAAGAACTATGTGAAAAATTCAAAATCCAACATAGGTTCTCTACACCATATTACCCACAGAGAAATGGTCAAGCGGAAGCATCTAACAAGACAATACTGAAAATCCTCAAGAAAATAGTGAATGATGCAGGCAAAGATTGGCATGTACAACTCAATCCAGCACTTTGGGCATACAGGACCAGCATCTGCACACCTACCGGAGCAACACCATACTCACTGGTATATGGATCAGAGGCTATTTTACCACTGGAGGTAGAGATCCCATCTCTCAGAGTCTCTTTGAAAGGCTTAATCCCAGATGAAGAGTATCGAGTTAACCGCCTACAAGAACTTGAGCTATTAGATGAAAGATGCCAACATGCTTATACTCATCTCAAAGCATATCAGCAACGCATGTGCAGGAGCTACAATCACAAAGTCATTCCCCGCAACTTCAAAGTTGGTGACCTAGTCCTTAAAAAAAATCCAAGAAATCAGCAAGATCGAGAAAAGAAAGGGAAATTTGAGCCTAACTGGTTAGGTCCCTATGTCATCATCTCAGTTTATGGATCAGGTGCCTATCAGCTAACAAATTCTGAAGGCAATGTGCTCAACGAACCAACTAACAACATCCATCTGAAAAGGTACTATACTTAAGTAGCCTAGTGCACAGAAAAAGCCAAAAACAAATCAAAAAATCAAAAAATCCAGAAAAAGCAAAAACAAAGTACAATAAAAACAAATAGTGAAAACCTGGTAAACAGGCGCTCTTGTGAAAGAATGGCTCCTCCATCTATATCCACGCCATTTTATCCATACAAACACTGTCAGCCGTCGCCTGACACTTAGCAAATATCCATTCAGGACATACTTAGCGTAGTCACTATCATGATTTGTCTATGTATATCCTCTTACCACTAATCCACCATGGCTTGGAATCACTGTCTATATTCACATCAAGAGGCACACTCAGCTAGGGGTATGTAAATAATATTGCAAACACTCAAGACATCAAGACTAGATGCAAAACTCAACAGCATGACATCCAACACACAACTACGCTTCATCGCCAAACAAAACCAAACAAATCAAAAATAACAAGGATGGATGATTTTCTGAAGTATTGAATGTTGCACTATAGCATAAAATCTTAACTAGTTTGCATTTTTTTTTTTTTTTTTTTTTGGAACTTTTTTTATTTATTGGATTCTCTTCCTTGTCTCACTAAATGCTTCACAGCTGGAGGTCAAGGGGAACTTCCAATATTTTCTTAGTCTTCTATCTGGGAGGCGATCACTTGTACTGTGTGCATACATGCCTCGGGACGTGATACATCGAATATCACTGAAGGCCTGATTCCATTTCACGCATACAAATGATCAAATCTTGTCTGTTTACGCAATACGCACTCAGGTCATCCTGGTTCAATTATACCTTGATGCTTGTGCTATCTTGCAAAATCAAATATCATGTAAATTTTTCTCAAGTCATCATGGTTCAATTATACCATTATGCTTGTATAAATTTTCAACATATCCTAAACAAATCAATGCTCAATGATGATATCTACAAAGAAAGCAAACAAATGGCTATATCGGATGGCAAATACAGAATGAGGGATGCTCCAAAAATAATTAGTTGCACATCATTTTACAATTAGTTGCATATCATTTTACAATTTGTTGCACATCATTTTACAATTAGTTGCATATCATCATTCCATATCATTTAAAACATGTTTGCATATCATTTAACATCATTTACATATCACGATACATTTAGCAGCATATTAAAAATATACATCTCATTTTCAAGATACATCTCACAGCATATAAAAAGCATACATCCTGCATCATGCATTACATCATATATTGCATCATCACATAAGATAACCCACATAACATGCATCCATATAAACACACCACATAGATCAAAAATGGTGACGTATATATATCTCAAAAATGATCAACATCTACAAAATGTGTAAAAACACTGTGTCCAGTCCAAAGGATAACAATGATCCAACAATACAACAGAGACCATGTCTCTCAAGTATGACTATCTCCTGATGGAGATGGTCTCGCTCCAAATGCACCCGCCCCTGGATCTCCAGGAGGGTCCTGTCTCGGTGGACTAGTGACACCTCGGCTCTCCGACTGTGACCCAGTAGCTCGAGATCGGCTGGATCTCGACTGAGCAAAACTCTCCACTCGTCGATCCCTGGGTACTACTGCCTCATAATGTTGCCTGTAGTACTCTGCCTCCTGGGCTCTCAGCGCCAACTCTCTCAGGGTGTCTCTCATGGGACCACCCGCCGCTGCTCTCTACATGCTGGACACCACCTCCTCCGCTCGTACTCGCCGCTCTATCTCGATATCTCTCTCAGTGGTCAACTGAGAAATCTATCGCTGATAGGTCAAAATATGTGCCTGCAGCTGCTGAACAGTAATCTGCAAGGTCCGGATCTGTGCATCCTCCACATGACTTGGCACTCGAACTCGCAGCAGTACCTGTGCTGGAGGAACCCCTCCCATGTGGCATGTCCTCGGTACTGGAGGTGGGAGTACATCCATCCTCCTCCTCTGTGTTGGTCGACTCGGCTCCTCCTCACCCCCCACTGCAGCCAACACCTCCCCCACTCTCCCCTCTCTCCCGGCTCTAATAGCCAATCCATCTCTCCCTCTCTCTATCCTCCCCTGCCGCACTGCTCTCTCCACACCTCTCTCTCCCCGCCTCCCTCTAGCTCCTCTCCCTCATCCTCCTCCTCCATCCTCCCCATCATCTCCATCATCTCCCCCGTCTCCCTCCTCCTCATCTAAGTCAAAAGCTGGCCTCATCTCCTCAGGATCAGAGATCTTAGCCACCGCCCACGCAGCAAACAAACGAGCAAACTCGTCTGTCATGCCCGCATCCTGAATCTCTGGGGCATAATCCCAGACCTGCCTAGCCAACCCCACAAACTCCTCCACTGCCACGGCACTATCAATAGTCGGCCCCCAATCGACCACATCCTGCTACCGCCATGCATACAAGCACGCTCCCTGAGGAATCCCCTACTGGCGCCCGAACTGCCTCAAAACTCGGGTCACCACAAACCGCTCAATGACGAACGGGGTCCTCCCAATCAAATATCTGGTCATAAATACAAAGGGCATCTCCAGCCCATCCTCTGCCCATACCTCACAGCCTGTATACGGTCTCCAAGTGATCGTATCTATGTTGTCAAAAACCCTCCTCCAATGCTCTAGTTTGCCCAGCTTACGCTGGACAACTAGACCTCTGTAACCGTAGGCATATGCTGCACCTACGGGCCTGTCCCTATCTGCCAGTGGCCTCGCTATTGGAATATGCTCCCAGCACCATACCTGTAATAGGGTCACGCCAGCTGACAAACTGCCATACCCGAGGTATACTACCTCATGTAAACTCCTATATAAGTGAGCCAGCATCGGTGACCCCCATGCAAACCTCCAACCCTATGTGACCATCTCCTCCAACACTAACCCCCATCCCACCGAGAATCCCTTTGACCTGCAATCAGGACAAAGGAATCCCCCAATAAATCCTGCCAGTACAGATGGCAGCGGTGCATAATCCAAATCCAAAAACTCTTGCTAGGGGATCTCATAACCACAAACTGTATCATCCTGGAATATGCGGTGCAGTGCCTCTGTGCCACCCTCCTCTGACTGCTCATAGGGAAGTAGTGCCCCTATTACAGGGATGCGCAAAATCCGGTAACAGTCCTCAGGGGTGACTGTCATCTCTCCAGTAGCAAAATGAAAGGTGTTGGTGTCGCTATGCCACCTCTCTACCAATACTGTCAAAAGCCCCCGATTCACAATGAACCGAGGCATATCCAGAAGAGAGGTCAATCCACATCTCTCAATAATGTCCAAATCTGCCTATGACAACTGCGGTATCAATGTCCACGGTCTCGAGAATCTCTCCCTCGACTGTACAACACCCAATCGCTCCTGTCAACAAACAAAACAAATCCAATATCAGTTTCCACATCAACAAAAAGATATCAAAATCAAACTTACATTAACAACATGAAACAATTTGCTCATCTCTATCAAAGTTCAAAATCCTATCATTTCATATCAACTTGTAAAACAACTCAAGTTCTCAAAAACCATATCAAAACTTGTAACACAACTCAAGTCTCCACAATCAC
This sequence comes from Cryptomeria japonica, assembly GCF_030272615.1. NCBI lineage: Eukaryota > Viridiplantae > Streptophyta > Pinopsida > Cupressales > Cupressaceae > Cryptomeria > Cryptomeria japonica. Next base: position 215,060,464 of record NC_081408.1, on the reverse strand, counting down.
ATAAACTTGTAAAACAACTCAAGTTTCCCACCCATATCAGCTTGTAAAACAACTCAAGTTTCCAACCCATATCGGCTTGTAATACAACTCAGGCTTTTTACACATTGAATTTGAAACAAAACACGCAAATACATCATATTTTGATTAACAAAACACGTTGATATCTATACATACCTTGGAAAATCGCAAATCAAAACAAGTTATACAAACACTCATATTGGATAAATTCATCAAAACATGACAAGCAAACAAAACAAATTTTCAAATCGGCTAAAATTGCAAAAAAATTTAGATGCGCTAAAACAGATCTTCAATGCGCTAAAACACCCCCACGTGCTAGGCTGCCTCTCCTGCACGCTATTCTATCTAACCTATGCGCTAGATTCAGTCTATATGCCAAAATTTTCACCCCATGCACTACCTAATCCACCCCATGTGCTAGACTCTGCCTACGCGCTAATCTACCCCTCCTAGGCGCTACCCTTTTAGCCCTATGCGCTAGGTTAGTCCTACACGCTAAACCCCCTTCCCTATGCGAACCCATGCGGCCCCTATGCGCTAGGTCACCCCTACATGCTAACCTGTTGACGCGACGCGCTACCCGACACTTCCCCTGCGCTATTCTCCATGCACGCGCTAACCTAATAATTTTATGCGCTAGCCTATCTTTTTTGGATGTGACCCCTAAATTTGAACTCGATGCGCTACTCTAAACTTCGTATGCGCTAAACTAAACCCTAGACGTGCTAAACCGTTAAACCCGAACTTTAAAATTCAAAAACTGACTAAAAACGACAAAACAAAAAATTTAAAAAGGGTCAAAAATGTTGACTTACTGGTGGTCCACGCGCTACAGGTCTTCGATACCTCCGGACGCACTCGAAACGGTGTCTATGACAAGGAATAGGCATTTTCTCTCCAGAGCAAATTCTCTTTCTCCAAAGTCAATAAAGACAAATGAACCTAAAATCAAGCCCTTTCCCTTTTTATAGGAGGAAAATGAAATTAGGGTTAACCGACTGGACCTGTAATATGGTCGCGGTCTCCCCTATACCATAACATTTGTAACTTATCGGGAGATGAATCAATTCACACACATTTTACATGCACGAAATCATACACATCATACGTAACACATCCAATTAAATCAAAAAAAATTATTTTTTTCAAAATATTGATTCATCTCCCGAAGGGGCATCACCATCAAATATCGAATCTGGGGCATCAAATCAAATCCGGGGCACGACTGGCAAATCAAAAAGAGCGACACAAAAATTGCATTTGATCATAAATCATGATAAGGCATCATTTTCTTTGAAATAGCATGTGCACACACGTCACTTCAAAGAGGGGCAAAATGTAAACATATAAAAATGACCATATTCCTAAATGAATATTTTATGTTCATTTCTCTATTTAATTAAATCCAATTTAATTAAGTTATCCACATTCTTCTATTTAATTAAGTAAATTACTCAATTTATTTAAATTAAATTCATTATACCAATTAATGAATAAATCATTTTATTCAATTAAATCCCCCTATCCACTTTTAATTAAATTCAAATTTAATTAAATAGTTATCCCAAAATTGAATAAATCTAATTTATTTAATTGCAACCAAATTGAATGAATTAAATTATTTCAATTAAATCCTATTATCCCTCCATCCACTTGCAAAATCCCAAACCCCTTTCTAATCCCTTCTAGACTCTTATAATTGCTTCTAATTAACCTAACCCCTGCTCTAAACTTTGTCACATCCCTAAGCAAAAGGAAGTCACTTCTCAAAACCTCAAAGTCTTTGATAACCATTAAAGGTTTTCAACCTTCAACCACCAAATGGCTCAAAGTCTTTGATAACCATTGAAGGCTTTCAACCTTCAACCACTTAATCCCCAAAGTCTCCAATAACCATTGATGGTTAACTCAAACCCTCCTACATGGTTAAAACATTTGTTTTGACTCAACCTCTACCCAACCCAAAGGTCTCATCAGGCCATTAATGCTTTGACCATGATTATCTCTTAATCATTTGCACAAAGGTTTATCCTTGGATTAACTCTTAATCTAGTGGGTAATATTAATTTAGACTTGACCCTTAGCCTTTAGATAACCATGAGGTCTTCTCAGGCCTTTAATGCCTCCAACCCCTTCTCTCAACCCAATCCTATAGTGACACTTGTCACCATTTCATTGGTGTCAATTGTGCACATGGATCCCCAACTTTCAAACTCAACCCTTGATCAACTCTTTCAATCCTGACCATCCATTGCCCTGTTTTTGCTATAAATAGAGCTCTCATTCCTCCATTCTTAACAATCATCTTTCAAATTTGAAGCATTACACTTATGCTCAAATTCTTTCAATCTTTCATATCATTTTTATGCTCATCATTTAGCCTCTTTTAGATTAGAAATTAGACTAATATGCATGTTTAGAATAATTTCTTTATCATTTTAGCTCAATCATAGACTAAATATAGTATGCTAGGATAGTATTCATACTAATCTTGTCATCTTATCATCTAGTTTATTGCATTTCTAAGATCATACATAGTTTAACATCCATTTCATACTAAAATACATCAAAGCATCCCTCGTTCTTACATTTGCCATCCCTAGACCATTTTGCTCAGTAATCTGAGAGCAAAATATTGGTTTGAGGGACATTGTGAGATAGAGAACCATGGGACCCAACTTGGGAAGCTGAGTAATTTGTTATTACTCCATAGCTTGCATCAAGAAGTCCTGTGTGTGTGTGTGGACAAGTATTCAACAATATTTTCACATATTGAATTTTATTTAACCACTTTTCCCGCATACACTATTTAACCAACAGTAAATTTTCAGCAACCTATGATTGAAGAAATGGTTACCTACACAACATGAATGCCATTTATTCCTCCCCTAGATGAAAATGTACAAAGAACTGTTGTTACACAAACAACAACTACTCTCATCCCACTGATGCAAACACAATCTCATGAACCAACGAAAAATGCACTGGTCAATATTCCTACAGACCAAATGAGCAATGATCTACCCCAGGAAGGTGTAAACATGATATCTCATTCTAGGCCTCAAAGACATAGAAAACACAAAAACCATATGCTCGACAACTTGCTTGAACAATTAGGATATACATAATCAACCACTCAAGAACAAAATATTGCTACATACCATCAACAACAAGAACAAATTGTTGTGCAAATCGATACCACATTTGAAAGCACTGGATAAACACAACTGCAACCTATCATCCAATCACACCAACAACAAATGCCTCAAGCTCCTTGAGTATAACAAAGGAAACAATCAAGAGTTTAATAAATGCCAGTGTTACAAATGCAATGATATCGTCAACCCCTTACAATTCATACTCTGCAACAACCAGTTCAACAAAGACAACAATACCAAACCCAGGTCCAAATGAAAATACCATTTTCATAAGCACAATGGCAAAACCAATACCAGGACACTATTGCAACACAACACGAAAACCCATACCTAGATACACCAATTGCCAGTACACCTCGTTCTACCTTCCTGGGACATCAAGAATAGAACCCGTTAGGAGAAACAACATATAGACAACCAACTTACAATGATGAACCCCCAAGGCAAGAACCTATTGATACCATGACACAATAGATTGAGAGGTTATCCAAACAAGTTGAGGCATTATAGATGAAGGACATAAAAAAAAGTTATACATTGCAAGACTTATGTCCAAACCTCTTTGACAAAAGTCTGTATATGCCTCCCTTCTCGAAAAGCTTTGATGTACCTAAATTCAAAAAAATACCAAGGGAAAGGAGACCCAAAAGATCACATTAGAGAATTCTACGCCTCCTGCATGGAAATACATTATGAAGAAACATACCTCATGCGTTTGTTCCCACAAAGTTTATCTGGACAAGCAATGGATTGGTATGCCTAACCTAGCAAACAAGCACCACACGTAGTAAGTCATTGCTCCATCATCTATCAACATTCATTCTGAATCTTATTCTTGTTAATGATAGAATTTACATCTGTCTTGCCAACACAATTCCTTAGATCTTCCTGTCATAGCTCGAAACTGGTCGACACTCATTGCTACTTCGAAACCAGTCTTGTATATATTTCTTACTTTGGCCCTTGTATATAGTTTTTTGAAGATTGGGGGAATCTCCTTTATCATGATCCATAGTTGGAATCCTTCTTTCTGGAAGGTTGGAGAATGACGTGTGTACATAGCTAAAATTTCCTAAAAAATTGTAAAATGACAAGAAAAAATCCAAAAAAATTGTAAAATGACCTAAAAAAATTCCTAAAAATTGTAAAATATCCTAAAAAATCCTATAAATCACAAAATTTCCTAAAAAAAATCAAAACATCCAAATAGTATCTTGAAGAAATCTCCACAAAAATCAAATAACCACAAAAATCCAAAAAAAATCAAAACAATAAAAAACCCAAGAACTAATCATCAGCATTTGTCCATAATTTTCTTCCATCAATAACTTGTCCTTTGTAATAGACAGATACTTTAGCATACACAAACAGAAAACTCATAACACTGCACTTATCAAATCATGCATTAATAGGCAAACTATCAATCAGATCAACAAGTTAGACAGATCAAACTTGTCACATCAATCAATCAACCTATCAACTTGCCTTTTGTTTGTCTTTCATTTGTCTTAAACGGGATGGAGTATACTCGAAACTAGACAGTGTTCGTCTTATATGAGATATTCCATTCCTGAAACTAGACATCATGATCGTCCTATCAAACACAAACACAAACTATCAACTTTGACAACAAAGATCAAAATAGTTGTTGGCTCGCTTGGGCTAGTGAGTCTTATCTTTTCTTGATTTATATTTGGTTGTGTTCCTATGCTACTCGAGGATATCACTGAGTTATGAGAGTGGTTGGGATGGTTCATGACCTCTTTTGTTATTGCTTTCCGTTTGTGGGATTTTGTTCATGATGTTTTGAATCATGTATATCTTGGGTGTCTATGCTAATTTTGTCATTTAAGACAAAAATGCACATACCTCGACCCTTGATATACAACCCAATTTTTTATGTCATGTCATGGACATGTTCCTCGTTTGTAATGTATTTGTTTTTTTGCAAAAAAAAAGGATCGTATTATTGCTTTGACCATATATGTCACGATGTGATTATCTGTTTTGCCATATTAAAATAAAAGCTCTCTATCGCCTAAGGTGCATGAAAGAAAGCAAGCTATCACATGACTTACTCGCTCTTGTTCTTAGTCTAACCTCCCTTTTTTGGTTACTAATGTCCCTTGCTTCAGTAAAGCCTATTTCTAAATCTTGTGCTCTGTCACCTCCAAATGCATGTCACATATGCATTCTGCATCCACAACACATTAGTACATTCCCATATCATATAGTTTGCATATCATACATAAAAAAATTCATTCACTCATCATTTCCATTGCATACATGTAATCAAATGTATTATCATAATCATACACATCATAATTACCATAACATCTTAAATCACATAAGCATATGTCATATATATCATCATAAGCTATAACGGAGTACCCAATGTCCATCTCAAAATTGAGCACGCAGGCTCGGTAAATCATCAAAGAGTGTATATATTGCAAAATATCCAGTCTAACAAAACTATATGTCTCATAGGGTTCTCCCCCAATCCTTCTAATCTCGTCCTTATCTAGAGGATGAATCTCCTCCTATCCCATGTCCCACCTACTTTGCTAGTCCCATCACTCCCACATTGCTTTGTGTCCTCCAAGAGTGATTCCTACTCTGTGACATTCCCTAGCTCTGAACCGCTACAAATGATGGTGCTCTCTAATTTGATGGTACCACCCCTTCATATAGAAACCTCCAATACTGAATCTCCTCACCATAGTCTCTCATCCAATCAAATTCCTCTCACGTAGTCATGTCCTGTACTCCTTCAATGAACTCTTAGACCCATTGATTTTCTAACTATGCTCTCACAATCGTTGTATCTCGAGAAGCTACCAAGGAAGCCCTCTCTGTTGCCCACTACTACCTCTCTATCATATGTGCATCGCGCTCCGTCAATAGTTCTACTCTCTCAGCACTCAACCCATCCCGCTCTACTGTTAGCCTCTCCATCTTTGTTGCCATCAATTTCGTCTCAATGTCGCACCCTGCCCTATACTTCTCAAAAGAGACTATCTGTCTCTCCAATCCTATAATATTCTCTTGCTTGTATCTAACCTCTCATTACACAGTATCATCATCTAGGATATGCTCAACATCATCCCCTACTTCTATATCCTGTATATGCTCATGTTGCTCATGTTGCTCTGCCATTGCACCATCATGCTACTCATCCAATGTATGTGACTCTCCATCCTTTGAGTCTCCATCCTCTCCCTCCTCTGAGTCAGACCCGCCATAGTCCTCATCCTCTCCAGGCTCCTCATCCCTCTTGTCTAGTCTGTGACCCTGTCCCCTCCTTTGACCTCTATTATCTCAAACTAGTACCCTCAGAATTGGGATGTCCAGATTTGTCAATGGAATCGGTCTATGCCTAGTAAACCATTTGTCATAAGCCTCTCTGGTACCTACATCTATCACATCTGCATCCGCACTCCACCTCCTTAGTTGTAACTACTGAAACTGTATATATTATATGTGTGGCATGATAATAGGACCCCATTTTTCTATCTCTCACCTAGATCATGCGTAATGAGCCATACTTGTACGAATATCCTATCTCTCCCCAAATTGTCTCTAAACCCTCTCTGATAACTATATCGCATAGACCCTCTATCTCATCATCACCAATCCTATCAAATACCTCTCTTATCGGTAATAAGGAAGGTGTTGATCATCATTTAACCATCCCTCACAATCCCTGTATGGTCTCCATGTAAAATCCCTCAAGCACTCTAGCTAATTCCTCCATAATAGAGTGTGTCCTACTGGTTGTCATGTTAAGGCCCCATCATAGCAATATACATATGGTAACCTAGGTCATACTTTTCTCTCTGGTATAGGCCGACATATAGAAATATACTCATGTTCCCACACCGGTAATAGTGTCATCCCACAACTGAGTGCCAAAGCCTCTCTATATACTATCTAATGCATATGGAAGTATAACATGCCTAACATGCATGGTACCCAAAAAAATACCTTACCTTCCAACACCATGCACTCCAACACTCGTCCCCATCCCATAGGAAATCCATGGCCTCTCCTGTCCGATGCAACCAATCTTGCTATGACCACCGCAATAATTGTCACCAACCTGTGATATTGTGCTGCCATATTATCCCATCCAATCTCGTAATCCACAATACATAACTCATCATCATCAACCTCAACTAATCGGCTCAAATCCTTTCTCCCTGTAGATGGCTCATACACTTCTAACTCCCCATGAATAGGAATCCTAAGGATGTGCCACACATCCTCTAGTGTGATTGCCACCTCCCCTGTCGGTAGATGGAATAAATTCATCTCGGCTAGTGCTATGATTATTGCCCTATTTTCCCTTCTATTATGCATGTATGTGATGTGATGTAACCCTAAACCAATCAAGCAATCCCTCTCCCACTCACCTAGTCGATGCAGTGCAAGGCATGATGGACGACTCTCATGAGTCTGTAAAGGTGGTAGTTTGACCTACAATATGATTGGGGCAAGTTCAAATCAGCCCTAATTAGTCCAAAACCTAACCCTAATTAGTAATTCTACATCGACATACTCAATTGCATCCCTTGTTAGTCTATCCCAAACCCTTATTTCCTAAGATCCATCCCTAACTTGTCTCCTAGACCTCTTATCCTCTTTTCTTCTTATCCCCGTAGTTATCCTGACCAACTGCGTAGTAGATTAACCCAACCACATAGTAGAGTGACCCAATTGTGTTGTAGATTGGACCAACTGCACAACAAGGTCCCCCAATTGCGCAACAAGGTCAACCAACTATGCAGAAGGCGCAACACCCTGTCTCACCCCTTGACATGCATTCAAAAGCGAGAAAATTACCCTAGCAAAAGCATACACAAATAAAAAATTGACAAGCGGGTATTCCGCTACATACCTGTGGACCTGCGCCCCTCGATCGTCGATAGCTCCGTACGTGTTCCCCGCAATGATTCTCGATCAGAATTTGCACCATTCTTATTCCTTCCTCCAAGATTCAGAGCTCCAAATTCCCAAATGAGAGAGTAAAAATGAGCTCTTTTCACCCTCCCACCTCTTTTTCTACCCCTTCTCTTGCCTAGATGGACGTTCTTGCACTCCCTTTTGCACTGGTCGCGGTCCCTTTTGCCTTCCAAAGCTTGTATCTTTTGCATTATGTCTCTTTTTTAGCTTTTGTTCGCTTTGTTGGTCTTGCTTTCTTTGTCGACAAATTAACCTCTTTTCCCAAATTTTGGGTCAATTTCTCGAGGGGGCAGCCTTGTATCCTACTGTGTTTGGGGCATGCTTTGATGTAAATTCTTATTCATATCTTCTCTGAAACAACCCTTATAAATCACATTGTCTCAGTGAGGGGAAAAATGTAGACACTTAAAATCTGCATCACCTTCATTCTCCATTTTTTAACCTTATCATGTGTATAATCTTCTTTATTTCATGCAATCTTGTCCCATCCGTTCCTCTATTAGTTTGTTCCCTTGTCTTCCCATTTCAGGTTTGGGGTTGCATTTTTACTCTTAACCTTGTCATTCTTGTGTCAGACCTTTCCCTTGTCACTTTTACATTGACATTTTTGCCTAATTGCATCCCAATTAGGGTTTTTTGCCCCTGATTTGACCCTCTCGTTCAACATTTTTCACACCTATCTAGATTCTTCCCCTTTCTTCCCACTCCTAGTGATAAATTTTCATTTTGACCCTTACTTTATCTCCCTTGTGTTGGATTTTTCCCCTCTCACTTCAACGGTGTCTGTTTTGACCATTTTCTCCATCTCGATTTTTAGGGTTTTTAGGTCTTCTTTTTAGGGTTTCGCCACTTCCTGCCTCCCATTTTCAATCCTGTTGGATCCCCTTTCTTTCCCAGTCATATGCAAAAGTTGCATTTTGACCTCTTTTCTTGTCCCATGGTCTCGCATTTGTCCCTTCTCCATCCTGTGACCCGCTTTGACTCGGTATTGCTCGGTTTACCCTAATTTGGAGTTTTTCACACAATTCATCTCATTTCCTATCTAACCTTTCCCATTCTTTCTAATTTCATTCATTTTGACCCAAATTGACTTAATTTGACCCCTTTAAGGTCCTCTAATGTCAGTTTGGCTAATTTGCCCTTTTAGGTTTAATTATTATTTTTAATTAATTAAGCCCCCTTTTTACTAATTATTCTGCCCTAATTTTTCATCAAACCTTTTCCCCTTTAAAACTAATTAAATGATATTGCATTATTTAGTTAATTTTGATTTATCCCCTTTAATTAAACAATCTTAATTGATTGATTAAAGGTTCATTCATTTTAAACTATAGTTGAATAATTCATTTTAATTATTCAATTATCTAATTATGTCTTTGAATTAAATAAATATCTTTATTTATTTTATTTTCCTAATTATCTTCTCATATGAGGATAATATCTGCATTTTCAATTTTTTAATCGAAAATATCTTCCCAATTTTGAAAATGGCAACTTTGTCTCATGAAATATCGTTGATTTTTTGAAAATCTTAATATCTCATTTTAATTCAATTTTTAATTAAAAAATGAGGTATGCATCCCCAAAAAATCTACATTTTTTGCAGTGTCATCACTTTTTCTTTCTTCTCCTTCATCTTTCCCCAAATGATAGCTCTGTCGTGCATTCAATCTCGTCCGTCCACTTGATCAAAAATCTTTTCAATCCCGTTCGTCTGTTGAGTCTCCGATTTTCTATAAATTGAGGTGTCCCCTTCAATCAAATCATCTAACTTTTATGCATTGACATTTTGTCCTAATTTCGAGTAATTATTTAGATTAAGCATTGTTATTCTATCCATTTGTCCAAATAATCACTTTAAATCACATATTCTGAGTAAGGTTTGCATATCAATCCCCTTCGTTTTCGTCGTTTCATGCACCTGACTTCTCGAGAGCAACATATCTACATTAGAATTGAAAGGAATAGCAGCGAGGTCTAACTGAAGGAATAATGGATGGTTTGCATTTGTTTTGTATTTCATTTCAATTACTTTGTTGGTAGGATTAGGAAGATTAGCATGTGATTTGAGTTTCTGTGATTAGCTTAGATAGATTGTATGCGTGTTTTCATTTTCAAAACTAACCCCTATTTTCTTGATCTACACTTCCAACTATGAGCTTCTCCCTTCGAGATTGCTTAAACCACAACCTAGGAATCGCCTTCCAAATGAAGTTTGGAAACTAAGAGTCTACCTGCTAGAGTGATAGAAAGAGGTGCAGCTTGAGCTTCTGCTTCATTGTTAGTACCTACTGCCAATTTTTGCGCTCCAATTGCCAATATATTCCCTAGTTCATCTCTGACAATATATCCTACTCTTGAGGGTCTTGGATTACCTTTTGAAGCTCCATCAAAGTTAGTTTGAATCCAACCTTCCTTCGGTCTCTACCATGTCACACTATCTTTCTACTTCTTAGAAGGATAAACATTGTAACACCCATTAACAGGCTTGGTGAAATAATTAATTAAATAATAAAACTATTTATTAATGTTGGAGGAAAATATATAATTAAATAATTTTTTAATTATTTAATTATGAGAGAAGAGGGAAATTTGGACGTTTCAATTTGAATTAGAAGAATGATGTTGAATTAATTAAATAATAAAATTATTTAATTAATTAAAGAGGAAAAGCTAGTAAAATTAGCGCTCACATGCATGGTACAATTTTAGGTGTCTACACTCTCTTATATATTAACTTATGTATAATTTTACATTGACATAGCACTTGCACCTCCTTCAGATGCAAGTGTTAGTTATGCCTAACTCACATCCTTACAATATTTGCATGTGAATGTCCATGCACTTTCAAACCTAGTTTCTTCCCCTTATGAGTAAAATCATTTTCTATTTTAAATTCCTTCTATATTTTCTCTAATGATAAACCTTTTTATCTTGCTTGACATGTCTGAATTTGATGGTCAACTATCCCTTTCAAATATTAAAATTTTATTTTATTTTTAATTCCATTAATCTATTTTAGTTAGATGTAGACATTAATATATAAATTTTAAAATTTTGAATAACATGTAGAAGATCTTGCAATCTTATGTATGTTGTAGCCTCAGGTTTTATTTATGTGAAAATTATTCACAATTTATGTAGTGATCGATTTTTCCAAATGAGATTAGCTATATGGAGTATATATTAGACATCGATTTTAACAATTTATTGTTATTATTTTAATCTCTCTCTTTAAACTATTTTTTTTTTTTTTAGATTAATTTAAAGACATAATTTTTTTATAGTTTATAGTATAATTAGCTTGAAATTTTTTTATTTGATTATGTGAACATTTTTCCATCAATGTTTGGGATCACATTCCATAATTCATCACCATAACAAGAGAAGAAAATTAATAGATCATATAATATGATTGAAACATTGATGATAAAAAATACTCACATAACCAAATTTAAAAACTTCAAACTAATAAATTAAAATTAAAACTAAAAAATATAAAACATAATATCAAAAATATATATTGTGAGAAAACATGCAAAGAGTAGCTAGAGTGGAACACTATAACTCAAAAATAGATGTGTAGAAGTGCAATGTGTTGGTTTTATGACATAAGATATAGATGCCTAGAAATGCAATATGTGCAACACTATTATCTCTCTCTTTAAAATAATTTTTAAAATTAAAATTAAAAGAATAACTTAATTTAATACAATATTAGCTTGGAAATTTTAGAATTGATTGCGTATAACATTAAATTTTTAGTTATTTTTCATTACGCCAAGGATATCCCTGTGGCCCAGTCCAGCGAACCAACCAAAATCCAGAGCCCGCAACCAGTCCTCCCTCTTAAATCCAAGAGGGAATTGAACCCGAAACCAATAGGGAGCAAACCCACCGCCCAAGCCAACTCACCTACCTGTTCGGACTAACTAATAACATTAAATTACAACAAACTAAACAACTACTCAAAAAAATTAAAAATCCAAAATTCTAAATACAATTTAATCAAATACCCTTTATTTTTAACAAAAAAGCAAGAACATACAATGGAAATAGATGGATGTTACCTAATGTAGGGAATACTTGGGTAGCTATCAACGGGCTTCACGTTTTTACTTCCTTGAACTATTTGTCCCATAAACAACAAAATCGCCCCACACGCGTTACAATCTCATTATTATTATTAATTTAATATAGTTTGAGAAAGGACAATTGGACCACAATTTATTCAAAATATGTTGCTCAATGTCCAACCAACCAAGTGGCTAAAATATAATTAAATCAACTATTGAGCACACAATACATGTGTTTTTGGGTTGAAAAATGGATAAAGTGAACATTGATAAAGTGCATGTCCACATCACAGAACATGGCATAGCAGAGATTAGATTCATTATAAATGCTTACACTAGCTGTTATTTTTATTAACAAGCAGATCATATCTTTGTACGGCTCTGCTATCTTGTATGAGTGGCAATGCAAGTAACACGTCACAATCATCTAAATAAATGGTTCACAGATTTTTTTTATGTTGGCCCATCTATAATGTACACTCACGTTTAGTTCAAGCTGCTTTATCTTGGGTGATTGGAAGGAAGAATTATTACTACTATCAGTACATATTTAGTACCTACTGTAAGGTTCAAATTGGACTGGTTATTTTCCATATAAAATAGTAATGCATATAGTAGGGGAAGATATAAAATAGTAATACATATGGTAGAGGAAGAGTATTATTAGTCACATGCATTTAAAAATGATCATTAAAATTTTATTAATAATTGGTGTATTTGTGCATGACTGTTGGGGCATTTATGCATGTATGTATATATACATATTAATGTTCCAGTAGTTGTGCATATATATATCCACGTGTGTGTATTTTGTCACATTTTAATGGAGGTCAATACCCTATTTTATATGGCGAGTAGTGGGGTTTTGACACTTGCCAAAGGTATTTGCTTAGGGGTTTCTAAAGCATTTTCATGAAATCTATTTATGCATACCTACACTCCTTGCACTCCAAAAGATGATTCCCTTCAAGGTTTTTTGTCATATAGTTCTCGACTTCCTATGCTTCCACATTTTATAATGATGTCGACCATGTTAGTTGCAACTACACCATCTAACAAAAATTCTTGTATTTGCTATGGTTTGATGGATGGCCATACTCTATTATAAAGCTCACATTTTGGTGCCTACAAATCACATTTGTTTGAAAGTTCGTGACAACAATTTCACTTTGTTCATATCATGTGATCATGTTGGTCCATGAGATCCCGTTCTTTTGAGATATTTTTCTAATAGTCCATTTGTTAGTCTATGCTTCCACAATTCACATGCCAATTTGCAAGGGCAATCATGACTATAACATCTGACATAAATGCTCTTGCAAATGCTCAAAACTCTTTAACCCATCCCATTGGAGGTTAGAGGTTCCTAAGGTTCCCAAAACCTTTGAACTTTTTGATAGGTTATTTCTTTCCTCTAATTAAAACAAATGTCCATCGGATAGAAAAGCTACCATACATCCACAACATCAATGTTCCCAAATTGCATATTATCAGTATTTCATATGTATCACCAAGAACAAAAGCCGCTACATTATTTATCATCATAGTAGCTAGCACATAAATGAAACACACGATAGCTATGGAACTAAGAAAACTACACCAAAGTGACACAAATAAGGCTACCATGCCTTGTAATATTTGGCTATGGAGATAGCCACACAAGATCTAGAGGCTTAATGGAAAGCACAAAATACTCAAAAGATCAATATGACAAGAATAAACTATCTTCCTTTCAAAAAAATGCAAATGGAATGGATGATTGGATAATCTTTTGCAATCTGTCTCAACTTGTACTACTCTTTGCTCTCTTTCTCTCTTGTACAATGAAGCTCTATCAATTTACACTCAGCTCTTGGACATAACCAAGACTCCTCTCATTACAAGTCTATCACTTCTACTATCACAAGAGAGGATCCACAATTGCTAGTAACATTCTCTTTCAATATATTTATAATCTCGTCTATTATTTCATGATCTCGTCTATTGTCTATTTATAGCGATATGGGTTCTCCTCCATAATAGGGTTTTTTTCTATCACACATCTATTCTGTTAGAGTAAATATCATTTACACATTAAGATTACTTGGGCTTAGTTGGCATAAGTTAGTTGTCATAAAGTAACTTTATATAATTCGTCATTTAATAATGTTCACAGGATCATGTTTGTTATCCTAGGTGGCATTCTAGAAGATATGAGGTCATGTCTCATTATAATTTAATATTTGCTTTAAGCATTTATTATATTTCATCATGCATTTAACATTTAATTTTGTATCAAGGGTGGTTGTAATTACCTCATCATCTCTTGCCTGTATGAGTAGGCTATTGTATATTTGTAAATCATCTCATCATTATCATCTCTCTCTATCTCATCATTATCATCTCTCTCTCTCTCTCTCTCTCTCTCTCTCTCTCTCTCTCTCTCTCTCTCTCTCTCTCTCTTTGTGTGTGTGTGTGTGTGTGTGTGTGTGTGTGTGCTTGTGTTTGTGTGTGTGGAATTTGTTGCAGTTGTGATTTTGGCTTGAGAGCATCTCTCCAATTTGGCATTAGAGCCTTTCAATCTTCTCTTCTTTTCAGTTTGAGACTCTTCACCGGCCTTGTTTAGATCCTAGGAGTCTTCAGATTGGCGATATATTTTTTCTCCATTTCATTTGGCGCCACCCAATCTGTTTCACATTTCACTCTCAATTAATTGCTTTCTCTAGTTTGTTTGTAGTCCTGCATTATCATTTCCTTGCAATAGTTTAGATTGCATATATTAGCATTGATTGCATATTTTTCCCTATTCAAGATCTATTATTGACAACCTTCCTCACCAGTTTGGATTTTATATTGGGTGATAGTTCATGCCATAACATCTTATTATTGGTGTGGTTTTGACTGCTTTTCTATTGGAGGCTTAGTCTACATTTTTTTATAGTGGTGGTCGATGCAATTTGGTTGCCAGTTTATTTATAGTGATTTGGTATTTTGTGGTGTGGGTCACTCACCACTCATCAAGCTACATGCCTTATCCGAGCCCCACTTTTTTGGCTCAAATTTCCTAATGTTCCTATATTTATATATGGGTTTTCTTTCTTCCTAAAGGGATTTAAATGTTTTGTATGCTTTGGAGCATGTTTTGTCTTTAGACACTTAGCATTCTTGTAGGAGTTGATTCGTTATGGTGGGATACATAGTCTCTCATTTTCTCTCCTTTTGGGGGCTATCGATTAGATTCTTGTGATGGATGTAGCTCTTGGGAGGTACTGATATGAGACTTCCATACATCGCTTTGTCCTTCGCTTGTATATTTTACATTATCTCTTTTTTGGAGAGGATTTTTGTCTCATGAGGTTTTCTCCTTTTCTTTATTTGTGAGAGATTAGTTGTATGATTTGTTGTACATCGGTACCTAACATGGCCTAGTTGTCGAGACACATTTCATCATCATATCAAATTGCATTTTGCATTAAAATTTATCTCCTTGAGTTGCACTTAAGGGGGGGTGTTAGAGTAAATATCATTTACACATTAAGCTTACTTAGGCTTAGTTGGCATAAGTTAGTTGTCATAAAGTTGCTTTATGTAAATTGTCATTTAATAATGTTCATAGGATCATGTTAGTTATCTTGATTTTGTTTGGCTATCCATGGAGGTAAAAACACCAAAATAGGGGTTAACTGTGATGAACCCCTATACAACCCCCAACATTTTTCCCATCTCCATTTGTGCATGTGAACAAGTTTGGTAGATTGGTATCTTGTGTTTGAAAGTTGTTTGGCTCTTTCTTTGCAAACGACAATGCAGGCACACAAATGTCCTCAAGACATGCTAGTGTCCAAGGAAAAGAGCTAACTTGTTTGGTATTATAATCTACTAAATTTCTATATTTTCCACTTATATAGTTTAGATATTTTTATTTTACTATATTTTTGTATTATTAAGCAATTTCAATTTTACTCTCTTTATCAAGCTTAGCATTAAATCCAATTTTTAATATATTAATGTAATCAAGGGCTATTTACTCCTTGGGACACCATTGTGTTGAGAGCAGTGAATCCCATCATTTACATTTTGGTGAACCTGACCTGAAACCCATGTCAAATATTTTTATTCAAAACTTAAATGTATTTGATAATAATGCATTTTTTTAATAGGATTTTGATATGTTAGAAGATTCCTTGGATGAGCTCCTAGAGGCACCCCTTTTAGTTAGAAAATTGTCACACAAACTCCATTGTTAGAATATTATTCCTTGTAGGATGAGAAGTCCATGAATATGATTGTAGTCTCTTTTTCCCCTAGTTAGCCTAAGAGACCTATGATTCATGTGACTCATGCTAGTCCTTCTATGAAGAGATTTCGTTCTATCCATGGTGTCCCATTTGAAAATTATTTATAATATCTTTTTACGAAATGCACATAATCTAAGGTGCTTTCTTACTAAATGGTAGCCCATATTGTAAGACAAAAAACTAAACAAAATGTTGATCAACCTTCTTCTTTGCCACCTGCTCAACCTAATTTTCCTCAAGTACCTAAACTTTTAGCCAAGAAACAAAGTGAGTATGATATTATCAAGCAACTTTGTGTTACTCCTGCTAAGATCTCGCTTTGGGATTTTCTTCAAACAACTTTGATTTACTAAGGCATGCTTCACGAAGCTAGGCTAACAAATGTAAATTCATTGATAGATCATATTCATGCACTAATGGCGAGATAAGATATTGACTAAATTGAAGGTTAAATTCTTGCTAATAGATTATCACATTAGTTTGGTCAATACATTGCAAAAATTAAAACAAAAGGATTCACGTGTCATGGAGTACATAGAGGAATTCTACCACCTTGGCATTCAAGTTGGAAATGTTGAAGATGATAAGGAGAAGGTAGAAAGATATGTGAATGACTTGTGAATTTCAATACAAGATGAGCTTAGCTTGGTCATGATTATAATAGTGGAGGAATCTTGCCAATGTGTGTTCAAGTCAGAGGAGAAGTTAGTAAAAAAAGAGGTAATTTTATAGGAAGGGGTAAGCCTTCAAGAGGAAAAGGACAAACAAATAATGGAAGAGGGAATCCACCAAGAGAAGAAGAAAAAAGTTTCTCTCAAAATAATTAATGTCTAAGTATGAGGAGAAGAAGAGATTTCCCAAGGGAAAGAGGTGAAATTTCAAGAGGAAGAGGGCCAATATGGGAGAGGAAGAGGATTTTCAAGAATTTGTTTCAATTATGCAGAGGTTAGTCATAGGTTTTTTGAGTTTCCTCAAGTGCAATGAAAAGTTAGGAGAACTAATAATAGAAAGACATTTAGTACATACGTTGTATTTAAAAAAGAACCAATAGATCCAAAGAATAGAGAGAATCTTATGTTGAAAAGAGTGTTCTTAAAACCAGAAAAAGAGTAACAAGAACTTGCACAATGAAGGAGTTTGTTCAAAAGCATTTTTAAATCAAAAGGGAAGTGTTGCACAATAATTGTTGACAATATTAGCATAGATAATTTGGTGGCATAGGAAATGGTTGAGAAGGTAAGGTTGGAGAAAATAAAATATTCAAATCCATACTGGGTTACTTGGTTGCAAAAGAGGCACCAATTTTTGGTGAGTGAGCAATGCTTGGTGAAATTTTAGATTGGTAATTATAGAAATGAATTTGTGTGATGTGATGTCTATGGATGATTTCCATATCCTTTTGGGAATACCATGGCAATATTAATATAAATCTATAAATAATGGTGAAGCAAACTCTTATACTATAACCAAATATAAGAAAAAGTATGTTATGAATGCACTGAAAGGAAAATGGAGGGAAGTGGATTGCGATACACAAGTATGTATAATTACTAAAAAATAATTATTAAAAAAATACAAGAGGAAGAAATGTGTTATGATTTGATTTTTAAACCAAAGGAAGATGGGATAGTGAATGAAGAGCAAGAAATGATCAAATAAATCAAGAAGATGTTGCAAGAATACTGTAGTCACATAAATCTGTCCATTTTAGTTAAATGAATATTTGCTATTTATTTAATTAATAAACCCACTAGCCAACAGTTAATTAAATTAACATTTAATTAATTCATCTTCAAACATTCTCCAATTAATTAAATAAATTATTCGATTTATTTTAATTAATTCATTAAACCAAATTCACAATCAATTAAATGAATAAATCCTATTTATTTAATTTCAACCCCTTTCCTCTTTTAAATAAATAATTTAAACATTTATTTAAATCATTAAATCCCCCTCAACTTGCATCCTCCTACAAATGCAAGTTACAACCACAAGTTGAAATAAATTAATTTTATTTTAATTTAAATCCTATTTTCCCTCACCCACCAAATCCACTTGCAATCCTAAATCCCCTTCTAGACCCTTCTAACCACTTTCTAATCATTCCTAACTAGCCTAATCCCATTTCCTAAATATTGTCACATTCCTAAGCAACTTGAAGTCACTTCTCAAAGACTCCAAAGTCTTTGAAAATCATTTAATGCTTTATGTGTTCAACAAGCTAACCCCTAATGTCTCCCAAACCACTATTGGCTCTTACATGACCATTAATGGCTCTTACATTACCATTTATGGTTAAATCCACTTGCCCCCATGGTTAGAGACTTTCCCTCTAACTCAACCCTCATTTAACCCATGGGTCTCTTCAAGCATTTATTGCTTTGACCATGGTTATCCTCACTAACTCTTGCACAAGAGTTTATCCATTGGATAAAGGCATTATTCCTTGAATAATGAATTTATTCACTCAACTCAAAATTAACCTTACCTCCCAAGTTAACCCTCGGGTCATGTCAAGCATTTAATGTTTTTTCCCTCTTCCCTCAACCCATCTCATGTTGACATTTGTCATCCTAAGATTGGGTTGAAAGTCCTCACATGGATCTTCAGCCCTTTAATCCTGACCCTTGTTGAGATTGTTCAATCTCAACCCTCCATTGCTCCATTTTACCTATAAATAGAGCTCATTTCTTCATAATCCAGATCCTGAAAACTTGTATGCATCTAGCTTATAGTGAATTTTAGAGAGTATTTAGCATAGTCATCTCACATTGTTATTTTGGGCTAAAATTAATCTTAGTTAATTACCAAATATATCATTTTAGCTTGTTCAAATTTGCATTTTCATGATCATTCAGTTTATACTCTTGAATCTCCATAAGACATCCAAAAAATAGTGCAAAAAGCTACTGAGAGCTACACTCATTTGGGAACTTCGAGAGGAGAGGAACAAGGGAGGAGAAGCTACAAGCATGGTGGAAGGCATTTGGAGATGCCTTGTTGCATTTGTTTTCTTTGTTAAATGTTCTATTTTTCTTTTAGTGTCTCTCTTGATATGCTTGCTTAGGATAGTGTTTGATCTTTGATTTTCTAACACTAACAATTGGTTTCTTGTTTGTTGTTTGTGTTTGTTTATCCTAACAATCCATCCTTTTTGCAGAGCATCAAATACAATGATATTTTGATGAAGGATACTCTTGATTGGTTTCCACCATTGAGAAGTGTGAATCACTAAATCGATTTGATATTAGGGCAATTTACCAAACAAGGAAACCTATACAATGAGTCCCAAGGAGAATGAAGAAATAAACAAACAAGTACAAGTGTTGTTGGATAAGGGCTTGATAAGGGAAATTTTGAGTCCATGTGTTGTACCAAAAATTTCAACACCTAAGAAGGTTGGAGAATGGCGTATGTGTACAGATTCCAAAGACATTAACAAAACAATAATTACATATAGTTTCTCATTGCCACACATGAATGAATTAATGGATTGTTTGAGTAGGGTTGGGTACTTCAAAAAAAGTAATCTGAAAAGTGGGTACCATTAAATAAGGATTAGAGAAGGGGATGAATGGACAATTACCTTTAGGAAAAAGGAGTTGAATGAGTGGTTGCTCATTCAATTTGGCCTTACAAATGCTCCAAGTACATTCATGAGGTTGATGGATGAGGTGTTTAAACTAGTCCTTGGTAAATTTGTAATTGATTATTTAGATGGCATCTTGGATTTTATTAAGGAAAAGGAGAAACATTTGAAATGTTTGAGGGTTGTTTTGTAGAATTTAAAGGACATTTTGTTGGTTAACCTCAAGAATTATATCTTTCTGAAAGAGGAATTGGTGTATTTAGTTGAAATTGTAATTTCAGAGGAAGGCTTACACATGGACCTAGAAAATGTTAAGGCAATATTGGAGTTCCCATCACCTAAAATCATGTTCAAAGTAAGGAATATTAATGGTTTAGTCAACTTTTAAAGGAATTTTATCTAAAATTTTAGTAGTATTTATGCTCCTATCATTGACACAATGAAGGGTAAAATAAGAGAATTCAACTTGTGGATAGTTACAGGAGAGTGGAACTTCAATATATTAAAGGAAAAGGTGACCAAACAACCCATATTAGCAATACTCGACTTCAACAAAGTGTTCCAAGTTGACCATGATGCAAGTGGGACAACCATAAGAGGGGTTCTAAGTCAAGAAAGAGGACCCTTATTCTATATTAGTGAAAATTCAATGAGGCCAACAAAAAGTATTCAATATATGATCAAGAGTTCTATGTTATTGTGCATGCACTCAAGAAGTGGAGACATTACTTGCTACTGGAGGATTTTTTCCTTTGCAATGACCATAATGCATTACAATTTATTAATAGCTAAGGTAAGTTGAATAAAAGGCATATGAAATGGGTTGAATTAAATTGGTTCTTAAATGTAGGATTGGAAAATTAAATTGGGTAGCTCATGCATTGAATAGGAGGTGCTTGTTTAAATAAATGATAGTAAATATTATGGGTTTTGACTCAATAAAGGAAATGTATGAAAGGGATCCTAATTTTTGTGAAGCATGGGTAGATTGTAAATTTACAATAAAAAAGGATAGAACCAAATGGCTATGATAATTCATTCAAGAGGGGTTGTTGTTTAAGGGGTGGCAATTATGCACTCTAAGAGGACCAATGTGAGAAAATTTAATTATAGAGAAGGATAGCAAGGGACTTGGGGTGCTTTGGAGTGGATAAGACTTTGGACAACTAAGTGAAAGATACAAGTGGCCAAGGATGATTAATGATATAAATAAAATGGTGCACAAATGCTCAATATGATAGCATGCAAAGGGAACAAGCCAAAACGAGGGGCTATACTAGCCTTTGCCTACACCAAAGAGACTTTGGGGAAATGTGAGTATGGATTTTGTTTTGGAGTTGTCAAAGTCTCAAAAAGGTAATGACTTCTTATTTGTTGTGGTAGATAGATTCTCCAAAATGTCACATTTCATTCCATGTAAGAAATCCAATGATGCAACACACATTGAAAAATTAGTTTTCAAGGAAGTAGTAAGGTTACATGGTTTACCCAAGAGAATCATTTCAAATAGATATCATAAGTTTGTAGGGAATTTTTGGAGAACATTATGGAACATGTTGGATACAAAGTTAACTTTTAGCTTAGCATACCACCCTGAAACAAATGGACAAACAAAATTATTCAATATGAGTCTTGGAAATTTATTGAGGTGGTTGATATATGTGAATAAAAAAATAATGGAATGTGATGCTAGCACAAGCTGAATTGTTTACAATATTTCCATCAATAGAAGCATAGGTAAGAGCCCCTTTCATATTGGCTATGCATTTAGTCTAAGAGATGTTCATTAATTAGGGGATATCATAGATTTAGGAAGGATGAGTGTTGTAGTTGGATACTGTGTGGACTATATAAATAAATTACATAAGGAAGTAAAGGAAAAGTTGGAAGCAAGCACCAAAAAGTATAGGGAGCACACTTATTTAAGTGAAGAGAGAAAGAGTTTGAGGTGGAAGATTTGGTTTTAGCTCATCTATTGAAGGATATATTCCAACAAGGTACATATAGAAAGTTGAAATGGAAAAAGATTAGGCCATGCAAGGTACTCATGAAGTTTTTTCAGTCAATGCTTATGAGATAGGGTTGCGACTCGAGGTGGATATTTCACCAATATTCAATATAGTTGATATGTACATCTCATGAAGGAGGAAAAAAGGGAAAAATAATTATGTTTTAAACTATCAAGACATGACACAATTGGTGCAACGTCTACCATAAAAGAGAGGTGAAGAAATGGGTGAAGTAATGGACTCTAGAGTAGTCAAGAAGACATGAAGAAGAAACATGGGTTGTAGCTCTAGAAGTTCCCAAGATTGACATTATAGTACTAGATGAATGCCCATGAGTTCCCACTCATGAAACATTCCTTTTTACTTGGGATGTTTGATGCATAGACAATCCTGCACAACCAAAAAAAAAATGTTGAACCTTAAACTTTTTATTTTATTTTTTTATTTATTTTTTGTTCTTGCAGGTGGGATTTTTTGCACTCTTCTTACTCCTCTGGCATAGTAAATTGTGATTTAAAAACTCTAGAGATAATAAGGAATTAATATACATTGTTTAATGTTGCATAATTTTTTCTTGTTCACCATTTTATGGAGGGGAAAAATCCCATGCCCAAGAATGGAGTGGTGCATTTAATGGATATATGAATTTAAATTGGAGCCTATTTTGATCCTTGGTCAGCCCTAGGTGCCTAGAAGTGGAGATAGTACTGTAATGAAAGAGAATTTGACAATTTTAGGTGTGGTGACTGGAGATGTCTTGTCTACCACATTGAGGAGTTTTCTTGGGAATTTTTCCATTGTTTTGAAGAAGAGAAAAAGAATTGTAGATTGCTTGTTTATAGAGAGAATTCAAAACCCATGAGAAATATATAACAAAAAAGACCGAATGTGCAAATACTGGAAGAAAGGAACGCAAGGAATCAAAGAGAGTACTTAGGCACCTCGAAAGAGAGTATCCAAATGAAAGGTGAAATGCCAGATGTTTGATGTTGGTTTGTGTGCTTGGATCAGATTTCTAGAGAAATTATTGTAAAAATATGTTGAATAGTTGATAGAAGAGATTTTTTATTTTATTTCAATAAATTCTACTTCGATGAGGTTTTTTCTCAAAAAGAGGAAATTAGTTCTTTGTGCATTTCTTGTAATCGATTTCAAGTTTTGGTGGTGGTTTATCTGCTAAAACAATTGATAGTCCCAGAGTATTCTCAATTGTTGGGTTGCACCAAATATTTACCATTATCGATTTGTTCCTTATAAATTCATAAGAAAAACATACATAAAGATTATTTCTAGAGTTTACAATAAAAAGAGATAAAAAAACAACTAAATGGTTGACAAACATAAATGAAGAAAGGCAAATGAAACATGCGTTGAGGGTGGCTTTATTCTTTTTTTTTCAAAACTCAAGTACAACATGTTATACACACAATCAAATTCCATCATGCAATCAAATGGTTCCAAGTTTTTCTCAACATGCAGCTTACCACTTTCTTTCTCCATCAAAATTATCACAATACTTGAAGACCAAATCTTCTTATGATTTTATTTTATTTTTTGTATTGCATTATTATACCTCTTAAATTATATGATTGGGGAAATCTTATCTACTAGATTTACATATCCATTGATATTTTATAAAAAAAAATTATGTCAAAAAATAGTAAGAGTAAAAGTGACAAAGAAGGGCGATGTGAATGATAGAAGACAATATAGGTGGAGATGTCATTGGACAATGTAACAACTTGTACAATAATTTTAGATTGTACTGTTTGCAATAAATTTGGCACGCAGACAAAGACATTATAAGATAAGAAAACAAAACATTTAAAGAACGGATGAGACTCTGCTAATAGATGATTAAGAGAGAATAAGACTAAAAGTGTCATCTTGTGACTTATCTATGATATTCCACCAAACCTTATTGTGAACCACATCTTAACTTTAGCATTGACAAATCATAAATAAATAAATAAAAATTAACATCTTAAGAAAGGAGTGAATATTAATGTAGATCCATGAATTATTGAGTTTGTTGGCTTACGTAGGTATGAATTGTACAAACAATTGTTATCAATGTCAATTCAAACATATATGATATGATGCAAAATTATAACAATTATATATTTTTTATAGTTGAAAAAAATTAAGGTAATATATTTTGTGCTTTGGGCTTCGACACATAGCTCAAATAGTGGTAAGGTTGTGCCAAGGCTTTGGGTTCTTCCCATCTATGTCCAAGGTTAAATTCTCACTAGCTGGGTTTAACCGACGACTGGGTTGTTTGAGCCTGCTCACTCCTCCATTGAGGTATTCTCACCTCAGCTTGCCCTCTCCATACCCCAAAACTTGGAGAAAAAATAAGATCGAGACAAGGCACAGTTGAATTGTTGAGTTGGATTGTCGAGTTATATATATATATATATATATATATATATATATATATATATATATAAACTCACTTTACTATTTTTTAAAATAGGAATATTGCAAAATATTATAAAACCTAAAGAAAATACAATAATATTAATGACTAATTAACTTTCATTCTTTTTTAGATCAAATATTAAAATGTCCTTCTCATATCAAGCTCTAATTAAAATAAATAAAAGATCTTTTCCTCCTAATGTTTACAACATATCTTTTAAAATATCTTATTACGAGATTAAGAACAAAAAGAAGCAAACTAAAACGAGACTAATATCTTGAAGATATGCACAATCACCAACATATATCCAACCAAAAATAAATAAAAAATTATTAATAAGATAAAAATTGCTTTACAATAAGACTTCCATTTATTCAAAACTTGTTGCTTAATTTATTCAAATCTTAATCATTGAAATGAAATTGAAGAGAGTAAAGTGGTTGTCCACATCATTCTTTGTAACAAAACATGCCAATCACGAGATAAAGACTTTTTAGTTCCAAATCATATCTCTTCGTATCGTCTATCACTGACAACACAAATAACACGTCACAATTCAATTATCTAAATCAAATCCTTACAAAGCTTTTTATCTTACACTATATAAAGTATGCAATACAAAATATGTATGAAAATTATTAGATATTTAGGTGAAGGATGAAATAGTATAATTAAATATTTTTCTTTTTTTTTGCTTTTCTAATAAAGTTGTTATGGTCAATGGAAGAAAAGGAGGCGTGGGACATGTGGGAGAAAGAAGAGGATAAACAAGTACTTTTATTCGAAGTGATTGGAAGGTTGGTCTTTTATCACTATAAAATAGAGAAGGATTAAACATGTTTCTCTAATGTTATTTAAGATACTCTTATATAAATCATAGGTTTGTGTTTTTTTGTTAGCTAAATAATTTTATTTTTTAATTTATTGTTGACTGGGAAAGAATGGTGCATGATTTTTTAGTATTTTTTAATAGCGTAAATTTAAGAAAGTCGAAACAAGTGTGAATTGGAAGAATTCTAGTGTGTTTGGTTTTTAAGTTTAAGTAGGGCATTTAAATTATTTTAAGTGTTTTTTTTTTTACATTTTGTCATTTATAATAAGCAAATCATGAAAATTTTGAAAATTATATGAGCAATGATTTTTAAGATATTGTGTGTAGATTCTAAAAATATATATTTAGAAGTTTAGAAAACATTTCATAAAGTTTTTAAACATTTGATGATAATTTTTTTATAGTATTTTTAATGAGTGATATTTTTTCATCCAACATTTAAAAAAAGAAGGTGAAATTCATAATTTTTAAATATAGATCTATCGCACTAGTGTCCAAGGCATTCATTTTTGTTGTTTATTTAGAGTAATATTTTTCCACCCAACATAATTTTATATATAAAACTAACTTTCTCACACACACAAATAAATAAATAAATAAAATGTTGAACCAAAGACATTATTGTAAAGGGTGAATATGTTTTTGCACATTTCTTGAGAAAAAATCATGAACATAGAGGTCAATTAAGCTAACAATAAAACAAAAACAAAAATAATAATAATTAAATAAAATACATTATAAATTATACTTTTCAAAAATATTGCTTTGAAGGATATAATTGTGTAATAGAAACTTCATTTGTTTGCTGAAAGTTTTCCTAGATTAATATTTTTCTTTTTCAAAAACTACGTGAGAAAAAGTTGAAGAGCCAATTAAGAGCCTTTGATCGAAGGCCCTTTGTTGGAAGGTACCTCTAGTCGATGGCACCTCCAATTGACAGCCTTTGGCCATGGGTATTTGGGTATGCAACATTAAAAATGAGAAAAATACCTTCACTCAAACCTTTAGGCCTTCTTTCTAATCCCATTAACACATGGTAAGATTTACACCTCTAAATGAATGTCCTCCATTGAAAGGTGCTTGATAACTTTTTCCTCCTAGATCTGTTTTTGTGATATGTCCCACAAGTTGGATAGGAATTTATATTTTCATTTATGAAGATTTGTTGAACTATTATTTGACATGACACCAAATTACAAAAATGATGGTGTTGAAGTGGGATCCCTTAGAACATGGCAAGATATCATGAAGGGAAATGATAATGTACTTTATCATAAAGTTGACAGAAATAACTAGCACAACTAAGTTGAGAATGATGTTAGGACTGTACGATTAGCTCCTATGTTGTTCTACTTCCTACAAAGTCTTAGGTCTAGAAGCAATTTTTAATATTTGTAATATTGTAAATAATGTCCTCATATGAAAAAGAGCACTACACTTGCATAGAATCTTAAATTCAATTATTTGAACTCTTTGCCATGTATCATTAGTCTTATGATAGTGGTAAGCAATTAGGAGTACTGTGACTAGTATTTTGATTTTCTATTTAGTATAATGTGTAAGAAGTGTATAATTTCTATTATTATTTCATGTTGGAGTGCTTTATAAGTTTTAAACTTGAATACCTTTGTCATAGAGGTTAGATTGCTTAACTAAGATTTATATTTTATGTTGGGAGTTACTCTTAGGTTGAGCACATGGGTAGAACGTTGACTATCAGGATTGAAGTGTCACCTACCTTGTAAATCCTATAACATGGTTTTGATATCTTTGGAAAGTGTTCTAAGTTACTTAGGATGTATTGGGAAAATAATTTGTAATACTTAATTCTCATTATTGTTTGTAATACATTCATAAGTGATGATGGGTTCCGCTACAAGTGGTAATAGTAGGTTGTGAACATAATTGTTTAATATTGTTTTCCCAATTGTGGACATCTAGAATAAGATATTTAGTGACTTGGTAAGTTGAAAAATGAGTGACCTTTGAGCTTCTCCAGGTGGGTTCTTGGAAGAGGCAACATGTGTCTCTTGGTATTCCATGCATTTAATGTAATGTTTATCTTGCAAGAATGGGTGCCCAAGTTGGAGGAATAATATTGGAGCCAAAACTAGAATCTTTTTGAGTTTAATGGAGGCATTTGAAAGATTGTGGTCATGAGAAATGAATATGTTCTTTTGGACATATTTATTGGTGGTTTTGGAGCTCTCATCATTTTATAAATTCAGCCTTTTAGATGTAGAATTGAGGTGTAATAGTTAAATGTAGAATTTATTTGTAGGAACAAGGATATGTGGGAGTCATAAGGAGGTTGTCCACATGTACATAGGTGCTACTATGTTGGAGGAAAGAAAGAGAATGGAAGTGATTGTATTGTAAGAATGTTTATTGTTGATAATGCATACTTGACCTCTCTTCTTGGTGGAGTTTTCCCCGCAAGGGTTTCTCCACATACATACTATGTTATGTGGTGATTTTATGTTGTTAATTTATGTCTTATTGCTGCTATCTTATATTGATGTTAATCATTATTTATTGTTGTTATACGTTTACATAATATAGGTTTATTAAGCATGACATGTAGATTAATTTTTGGCATCATAAAGAAGAAGGATCTAATCTTGGTTTTCCACATTAAGGCAACTTAATTTTCAAATTTGTATATGAGTTTCAAATTTTCATGGGTATCTATACAAGACTCGTATTTCGTCCTCTAATTAGTTTATAAGATATAGATCCATCTTCACAATCTTTGGTATTGAACCTGTTTATTTCCTAACAATTGGTATCAAAGTTAAAGTTTGTTGGTTATGGGTACTCATCTATATTTGATTTCTTAGAATGGGAATCTTGTGAGAGTCCATTAGAAGGAATTAAAGGTTGTTGAAAGGCTTATGGGGGTTGAAATGAATGTTTTGTGATTTAACTTTTTTTTCCAAATTTGTGAGATTGGAAACCATGGATATTGTCAATGTGATCTATGTTGGGCATTTGAAGTTTGTGAATGTGGGTATTCATGGAGTTGGTTATTGTTTAGTCACCAAGAGCTCTTGATTGATAATATGTATGTATCCCCTTTTTTGGTGGTTTTGTTCCTTTGCCTTGTCATCATGTGCAGTGAGAAGGTGTTCATGTTGGATGAGTATCAAGACATCCCTGTTACATGGAGAAACATCAATTAGATTTGAACTACAAAATATAGTGCTTATGTTGGTTTAATAGTTTTAGCCCATGGTTACATGTAAGAACTAGAAGATAATCCACTGACATCTTTGTGATTTGTGGAGTTGATATGTTTCATATGGTTTAAGCTCCTGGACAACTTGCTTTTCCTATTGAGTTGTAGTTTCTCTCGCTACCAAATATTGGGTTTGTAGATATGTTTGTGTTCCATTTTTCAAAAGACATGTATGATTTGAATGTCTAAATGTTTAAGTGAATTTTATATTTAAGGAGATGGTTTTGCAAGTTTTGCATGTTAACTAAAATATATGGTATATAGATCTCTAAGAAGACTAGATTCAAGGTGTTCTAGATGGAGACAATTATAGGTTTGCATGACTACTTGGAAGGCTCTTCTTGATCTATGGTTACTCTTATGTGAGTTTGCTTGGAAAAATAGATCTAGCATTGAATTTTGTGTTTGAGCCTTGGAAATCTAGATGTTATGCTTGAATATATCTATTATGCATGATATTGATGTGGGGTCACATCTTTCAAATATTTGAGATGTTGCATATATATCTTGTAAATTGTCTAATGAGGATTCAATTTGGCAGGCCTTGTTTTTGGTCATATTGCATTGGAATGTTAATTTCAATGAAAAAAGGATTTTCTAGACTACCTAATATAGTTGTTCATTTGTGATGGGGTTTACCTAGCCTGCTCAACTCTCCACCTAGTTGGTGTTGCTCAATTCCACCAACTCACCAGGCCTAGTTGCACTCTAGACCTCCAAGTCCTTCTCAATATATTCTAGGGATTTATTATTGACCTTAATAAGGTGTTTTCTTCAAGTTTTTTGGTTAGGAACCCTATCAATTCAATGTGCTTCTCAGGTGCTTAATTCTGGCCTCTTGGCTTCAACTTGTCAAAATGACCTCCAACTGTTGTGTGGGGATGCAGAGTTGTAGATAGGTCTTCTAACATGTTTTTAGTGCATTTGGGGTCCATTAGTGGTTTGCAACCTTGAGGTTTCTTACCGATTTCAAAATCTTGCCTAGAAAAGGGCTACAAGGAATGAGCCCCATTAGGCCTCCAAAACCAATTTTCTAGGGCTTGAGGGAAAATGATTCAAAGGAACCCCAAACAAGTTTGGTTTCTCTTCAATAATTCACTCATCCCTAAAGGATTTTTTTGGTTTTAGGCCTTGGTCTGACCGTACAATGTGTGAACCCCAAAATAAGGGTTTTGAGGGTTTATAAGGCCTTTAACCGATAGTGAACAAACAACTTGGGGTTTTGATGTCAAATGGATTTGTCAAGGCTCCTCCCTACATAGACAAGTCTTCCCCAACCCCATGGACCCCTCCAAACTCTAAAATAGTGATCTTGCACTCACCCCTGCAGTTTACACCACCTTTTCACTTTATTTTCTCTAGCCGGGTTGCTCTTGGACTCGCCTAGAATAAGGGAGTAGTCATGTTTAAAAAATTCTCCAGCACTTGAACCTGAATATGTACAATGTAAAGGAGGTTTCCAACCATGTCCCAACTAGCTGTTATGGCAGCATGTGTGACACTCATGGGGCAACCATATTTACAAGAAAATTGCTATTTACAAGCCAAAATTGGTTGTTTACAAACTTGAACAAGAAAAAACCTATGTAAAGTAATTAAAAAGCTCTAAAATGAACCAACAATACAAAAAAACACAAGAGTAACTCAATACATTTCTGGATCAATGGATTCAATCCATATTCTATTGCAAAATTGAGTAAAACAACCCAAAATGTTGTCAACAAGATTGAAAAATGAGTAGTTTCAGTTGTTGGACTTACAAAACACACTTCACCAACCTTGGTAAGCATGAAAGAGAGGGTATATATAGGTTTCCCATGTGTGGAGTCCTCCTAGGGCATTAAACAATCCCTAACTCCAACGCTAACCAATTCAGGACAAAAGTTGTCATGACAAATTTTTGCAACTTTGCAACTTTTGCACTTTTGGTCTCTCCAACTTATAAGACCTATTCCAAATGATCATAAATGACTTTTCAAATATGTCTAAGACCTATTTAACCCTCCTTAATTCTCATGCCAAGTTTTGACACTTTTGACCATCAAAAAGGTCAATTGGCTACTCAACTCACTATTTACACAAAAATGTAAACCTAAGTAGAATGAACACAACCTAGGCCTACATTGACACAAAATGATAACTCTTGGACCCTCCTAGAGTCCTTATTCATCACTGACTTGGCTAGGGTCAGTACAAGCCAAAATTGTAAAAACTAAATTGCCTAAGTCCTAGGTGCTCCTACACCATTCTCCCAAACAAAAGAAGATCATGTCACCTATTTGGGAATTAGATTTTGATCAATCCCAAGCTTCTTAAACTTTTTCTCCATCACCCATGTATCTTCAGCATCATCCATACCCTTCCATTTGATTAGGTGCTCCCAATAGGCTTGATGCTTTGTCTTCTTGGCGATCCTTGAACTCAACACCTTCTCGGCCTTTGGATTTGGTTTGGCTGGTAATTGAAGGTTGTTTACATCAAATGGAACCTCTAAGTGACTACAATCTAAACCTTGAACTGGTCCCTTGTATGCAACTAAGTCTACTATATTGAAAACTGGTGACAAGCCTATGTCACTAGGTAGATCCACCTTGTAGGCATTTTCTCCATACTTGGCTAGAATGGCACATGGACCTATCCTCCTCATTTGTAACTTGTTTGGCACTCCTTGTTGTATCCTTGCTTTGTTCAAGTGCACCATGACAAGATCCCCCACTTGAAATTGTAGATTCTTCCTCTTTTCATCAACTTTTTGTTTGAGTTTGCTTGTGTTCTCCATCAATGCTTGTCTAACTGATTCATGGACTTCCTTCATTGATTGAGAAAAGTCCTTTGCATATCCACTTCTTGCTGCTGCACTTCCTAAGTCTCTCAACTCCAAAATGCCTCTTGGGTGCACACCATAGACCACTTCAAAAGGGCTCTTGCCGGTAGTCCTATTCATGGTGTCATTGTATGCATATTCACCTTGTGAGAGTACTTTATCCCATGTTTGTCCATATTCCTTAGTAAGGCACCTTAACAAGTTTCCCAAGCTCCTATTCACCACTTCGGTCTGCCCATCTGTTTGAGGATGGTAGGCTGATCCAAAAGAGAGGTTGGTGCCAAGCTTCTGCCATAGTGTCTTCCAAAAATGACTCATAAACTTTGAGTCCCTATCTGAAACAATGCTCATGGGTAAACCATGTATCCTCACTGCCTCTTTGAAGAACAATTGAGCAATTTGGCATGCATCATGAGTAGTCTTGCAAGGCACAAAGTGAGCCATTTTGCTAAATCTGTCCACAATGACATAAATGTTGTTATATCGCTGCTTTGTCTTTGGTAAACCTACTACAAAGTCCATGCTAATGCATTCTCATGGTCTATTTGGTATGGGAAGAGGTTGGTATAAACTGACATTTGTTGAAGTACCCTTGGCCTTTTGGCAAACTATGCAAGTCTGCACATATTTCTTCACATCTTGATTCATCCTTGGCCAATAGTAGTACCTCTGAACCAACTCTTGAGTCTTATTGAATCCAAAATTTCCACTAAGGCTGCCATTATGCTTCTCTTGAATAAGGTTTTCTCTCATTGAACCTCTAGGCACACAAAGCTGCCCACCCTTGAACAATAGTCCATTTTGCAAAGTAAAATCAGAATACTCCCTATGGAAGTGTTTTTGATATTCCTTACACATATTGTAGGCATTTGAGAAGTCTTCATCCTTCGGGTACAATTCTCTAAAACTATCCACACCTATGCTTCTCAATTGGATTTCTTGGGCTGTCAAAAGTCTTATACTTAATGCATCAACTACCCAGTTTAACTACCCTTTCTTGTGCTTAATGCTGAATATATAGGCCTGTATATAATCCAACCATTTCATGTGTTTATGACTGAGTTTATCTTGTGATTTTAGGAAACTCAATGCTTGGTTGTCCGTATAGACCACAAATTCTTTAGGGAGGAGATAGTGTCTCCACTTCCTCAATGCCTGCACTAAAGCATACAACTCAAGATCATATGAAGAGTATTTCTTCTTGGCATCACTTAGCTTCTCACTATGGAAAGCTACTGGTGTTTCTTCTTGGCTTAGAACAACACCTACTGCAACATTTCTTGCATCACATTCTACAATGAAAAGTTTCTCAAAACTAGGCAACACTAGTACTGGTTGGGTAGCTATCTTCTCCTTCAAGGTTTCAAAACCTTTGTTTGTTGCTTCACCCCACTGAAAATTTTCCTTTACTTCACCTGTAATGGTGTCTAACATTGGTGCACATATAGCACTGAATTGCCTAATGAACTTCTTGTAGTACTGAGCTAGTCCATGGAACCTTCTCACCTCTGTTGCTGTCTTAGGAGTAGGCCAATTTACAATGGCTTCAAGCTTGCTTGGATCCATCTTGAGGTTTCCTTGAGACAACACAAACCCAAGGTAAACCAACTCCTTCTTGACAAACTCACACTTATTCAAATTCATGGTTAGCTTTTCATCATACAATCTTTGTAATACATCTTGCAAATGATTAATGTGATCTGCCCTATCTTTACTGAAAATGAGAATATCATCAAGATATACTACCACAAATTTACCTATGAAGTCCTTCATCACCTCATTCATGAGTCTCATGAAGGTTCTTGGAGCATTGGATAAGCCAAATGGTATGACAAGCCATTTACAAAGACCCTCAGTAGTCTTGAATGTAGTTTTCCATTCATCACCCTCCTCAATCCTTATTTGATGATAGCCACTCTTAAGTTCAATCTTGGTAAAGTACTTGGCTTCCCCTAAACAATCCTTTAGGTCTTCTATTCTAGGAATAGGGAACCTATATCTGATGGTGATCTTATTTATGGTTCTAGAATCAGTACACAATCTCCAAGTACCACCTTTTTTTGGTGCCCACATGGTAGGGACAACACAATGGCTAATACTCTTCCTAATTAGGCCTTGGTCTAAGAGCTCTTGGATTTTCTTGGCTATTTCAACGTTTTGTTGAGTTGTCATTTTATAGGCTGCCTTATTAGGCAAGGATGCTCCAGGAATGAAGTCTATTTGATAGCTTATGGTTCTTTTAGGAGGTAAGGTGGCTGGCTGTCCTTCACTTACTATGCCTTTGAATTTCTTCAACAAATATTGCACCTCTAATGGAAAATCTTGCTGCTCTTTCTTGTCTTCTTCTTTGGGCTCTATCACAAGTGCAAACCCTATACCTTCACCTTCCTCAAGTGTCTTTAAGAACTATTTTTCACTCACCAAAAGAACATTAGAACCTGCTGCCTTTTTTTCACCTTCCTCAAGGATAGACTGAATCTTGAATGTGACTCCATATTTCTTGAATGAGTATGCATTCTTGGCTCCATCATAGATAGCTTGTCTATCAAATTGCCATGGTATTCCTAAAAGAAGATGGCATGCATCCATGGGTAGGACATCACACAACACCTTGTCCTTATACCTTCCAATGGTAAAATCCACCAATGCTTGCTCATTAACTAGGACATGTTGGCCTTTGTTCAACCAAGTGACTCTATAAGGATTGTTGTGAGGTATCCTTTGTAATTTGAGCTTGCTCACTGCCTCTTCTGACACAATATTGTCTGTAGACCCTGAATCAATGATTACTTTGCACACTTTGTCCATAATCTTACATTTGATCCTAAATAAGGACCTTCTTTGGCTTGGCTCTTCTCTGACCGGTTCTTTGATCAATGTTCTCCTTATCATCAAGTTGTCACCTACCTCTGACTCTAAGGCAACTTTTGAAGTCTTGCTGCTTGAAGACTCTTCTTGGAGATAACTCACTCTTCTTTCACCACCATGTGATGATGATCCCTTCTTGGGACACCTATATGCTGGATGACCAAGTTGGTTACAATGGTAACACTTCATTGTTGCAAAGTATGAGGAACCTCTACCTTGTCCACTAGATCTTCCTCTGGAACCACTGTTTGATCCCCTTCCTCTATTGAATCCTCCTCTACTTCTGCCACTCTCTTGCTACTCAGTGAGTTTAGACTCTCCTTGTGTTCTTTGTTTCATAACTTCTTCCTCCAAAGCCTCCTCTATGACCTCTATTGTCTTTTCCTCTACCTCTACCCCTATTGTTTCTTGAGTCATATATTTTTTTTAGTTTTTCCTCCACCTTAAGGGAAAGTTGAAAGGTTTGATGGACTGTTTTTGGGCTCATTGGACTGATTTCTTCTTGGATGTTCCACCGTAGACCATTTAGGTACCTAGCAACCTTGAGACTCTCTTCTTCCACCGCATGAGATCTAAGGCTAAGTTTGTGAAACTCCTCCGTATATCTACAGACATCAAGATCCTTTTGTCTTAAGTTTTGCCTCTTCCTATGAATTTGCACTTCATAGTCATTAGGGAGATAGACTTCTTTGATTTTGACTAACATCCCTTTCCAAGAAGAGATGGGTGCTTTGCCCATTTTCTTCCTCTTATCTTGTAAAAATTGCCACCACGTGAGGGAAGCTCCTCTCATCCTTGACTTGGCTACCTTGAATCTCTAGGCTTTAGTTATGGCTTCACATTCAAAGTGGTTCTCCACACCTTCTATCCATTCTAGGACCACTTTTGTCTCCATCTTACCAGTGAACAATGATAATCCTTCTAGTATTTGCCACTCAAGGCCTTCAATGCCTTCAAGAAAGGCTCTTTCTCTAGGATAGGATTAGGTTTAGGTATCTTGTCTATCTCTGACACTTCTTTACCCTTCCCTTCTGCTCCTTCCACCTTTACCAACACTTCATCAGCCTTGGTTTCAATTGCACCAAGCTTACTCTCTAATTCAATCAATTTCTCTTTCAGGAGTCTATTCTCCTCCTCCTAATCATCCACTTTCCTGGCCAACTCTACATTGGTCACCATTTTTTTTCCTCCTATATATTCCACTAAGGACATCAACTCTTATAGCCCAAATCTTATAAGCTCTGATACCAATTTGATGGGGTTTACCTAGCCTGCTCAACTCTCCACCTAGTTGGTGTTGCTCAATTCCACCAACTCACCAAGCCTAGTTGCACTCTAGACCTCCAAGTCCTTATCAATCTCTTCTAGGGATTTATTCTTGACCTCACTAAGGTGTTTTCTTTAGGTGTTTTGGTTAGGAGCCCTATCAATTCACTGTGCTTCTTAGGTGCTTAATTCTAGCCTCTTGGCTTCAACTTGTCAAAATGACCTCCAACTATTGCGTGGGGATGCAAAGGTGTAGAGAGGTATTATAACATGTTTTTAGTGCATTTGGGGTCCATTAGTGGTTTGCAACCTTGAGGTTTCTTACCGATTTCAAAATCTTGCCTAGAAAAGGGCTACAAGGAATGAGCCCCAATTAGGCCTCCAAAACCGATTTTCTAGGGCTTGAGGGAAAAAGATTCAAAGGACCCCCAAAAAAGTTTGGTTTTTATTCAATAATTCACCCATCCCTAAATTATTTTTATGGTTTTAGGCCTTGGTCTAATCATACAATGTGTGAACCCCAAAATGAGTGTTTTGAGGGTTTATAAGGCCTTTAACCGACAGTGAATGAACAACTTGGGGTTTTGATGTCAAATGGATTTTTCAAGGCTCTTCCCTACATATAAAATTCTAACCCAACCCCATGGACCCCTCCAAACTCTGAAATAGTGATCTTTCACTCACCCCTACACTTTACACCACTTTTTCACCTTATTTTCTCTAGCCGGGTTGCTCTTGGACTCGCCTAGAATAAGGGGGCAGTCATGTTTAAACACTTCTCCAAAACTTGAACCCACATATGTACAATTTAAAGGAGGTTTCCAACCATTTCCCAACTATCCGTGATGGCAGCACATGTGAGACTCATGGGGCAACCATATTTACAAGAAAATTGCTATTTACAAGCCAAAATTGGCTGTTTACAAACTTGAACAAGAAAACACCTATGTACAGTAATTAAAAAGATCTAAAATGAACCAAAAATACAAAAAAACACAATATTAACTCAATCCATTTCTGGATCAATGGATTCAATCCATATTCTATTGCAAAATTGAGTAAAACAAGCCAAAATGTTGTCAACAAGACTGAAAAATGAGTAGTTTCAGTTGTTGGACTTACAAAACACACTTCACCAATCTTGGTAAATGTGAAAGAGAGGGTATATATAATTTTCCCATGTATGGAGTCCTCCTAGGGCATTAAACAATCCCTAACTTCAACGCTAACCAATTCAGGACAAAAGTTGTCATGACAACTTTTTGCAACTTTGCAACTTTTGTACTTTTGGTATCTCCAACTTATAAGACCTATTCCAAATCATCATAAATGAATTTTCAAATATTTCTAAGACCTATTTAACCCTCCCTAATTCTCATGCCAAGTTTTGACACTTTTGACCATCAAAAAGGTCAATTGGCTACTCAACTCAATATTTACACGAAAATGTAAACCTAAGTAGAATGAACACAACCTAGGCCTACATTGACACAAAATGCTAACTCTTGGACCCTCCTAGAGTCCTTATTCATCACTGATTTGGATAGGGTGAGTACAAGCCAAAATTGTAAGAACTAAATTGCCTAAGTCCTAGGTGCTCCTGCACTAATTTGAATCTAAGAAGTACATTATAGTGCATGACAAGCTTTGTTCACTTTTAGTGAAGTTTTGGTAATGATGTTGTTCATAATGCCATGTATGAATCAGTATCACTTTCAATAGGAGCTTTATGTAGTTACAAAATGTGTTATATCTTCTTTGTTTCAATAATATTTTTATAATCTATTGTTGTTAAAATATGTTGTGTCTTGAACAATCTTTGATTAGAAGATGGATGATATTTTGTAGTAGTTGTATGTATCATGCGGAGCTCTTGGACTCTTCCTTCTGATTCCAATGTGTTTAACATCTTTGGTTCTTTTAAAAAATGATGTGATGTTTTGTATCTTTTTGGTTTAGATATTGTGGTTTGAATCTTCCCTTTGGGATTTATTGGTTTAGTTATTTGATCATGTTAGGGCCACAAAGGAAATTCAATTAGGAGATGATTATCATGATGCCTAGAGATATTGGTTACATAGTTCACTGGGAGCTTTGGCAATAATGTGGATTCATCATTTGATGATGGATGGTTATATTTGTAATGACTAGAAAAGAGGGAAAATAGCGTAAGAGAGATCATATGAGAAACCACTAACTCTAGATCAATCATAGATAAACTCCAATCATAAGAAAACTAAAGGAATTAATACAAAATTCAACATAACATAACATAGTAAATCAACTGCCTTCGTCACGTTTGAATCTATTCCCCCTGGATGACCGCCCCTCTTGGGGAGGTCCCTCCCTCCCTGCAACTGGACCCCATACCCGATACCACAGTCAGATCACATGTTGTTGTTCTGACTATGGGGACCCCAAGGTCTATGGGTCATATGGAAGAAAATTCCAAGTTTGACAACCCTTCCACCATTCCGGTTCTGACTGACTCTAGCCTGAACGGTGAAGGGAAGAATATACCACATCCTGGACCAGAAACTTCTGCCGGACAGGGGGATGTGGAGAATGGAAAGAAGGATCCTAAGTCTAGTTGGAAGAACACCCTCCTTGGGTCCACAAATTCAACCTTAGAAGCAGCTTTGGCCAAATTTACCCAAATGGAGGAAGGAACTAAGATCAAGCTCCCGGACAAACTCATGGACAAAATTGTATCTTCCCTTCACCTAGCAATCGTTGGCCAATTATTTTCCTTCTGACCATCTATCGACATGATCAGGCAATGGACAAAATATCGATGGAAGATCAAAGGTAGCATTGACATCTCAACAATGTCGGGGGGACTCTTCCTGTTCAAGTTCAATGCTAAGGAAGATATGATCTATGTCCTCTCGGGTTCCTGGGCTTATGGCAAACATTTTCTAACTTTGGCTAAATGGAAGCCGGGATTTGACCCCTCAACTGAGTTCAACCACATGGCTCCTTTATGGGTTAGGCTTCCTAGCCTTCCGCTGGAGTTCTGGGATGAGAAAATCTTCTGCTGGATAGAGGACTCGTTTGGCAGCTATGTTGCAGTAGACTCGGTCACTCTCAATAAAACTAGGTTGGTTTATGCTCACTTTTGTGTCAATGTTACGATTAACAAGGCTCTCCCAAATTTTGTTTCCATAAAATCAAAGTGGGGAAAATGGTCCAAGCTATTGTGTATGAAAATACTAACCTCTTTTGTCAGAAGTGTAATAAACAAGGCCATATCTTCACTGAGTGTAAGTCCCCAGTGAGTACTGAGCCCAAGCTCAAAGAAAAGGTTATCTGGGTTGATCCCATCAACACAAATGATCCCTCATCATCTACTCCCTTGGAGATGACCAGTGTGAATGAAATCCCTGAGGACTACCCCCACACGGACAGGATCCTTGAAATATTAAAATCCCCCGTGGACCTTGTTAAGATTGTTAATCCTGTCATTCCCCTAGAAGAAGGTGAAATCCCACCGGTGGTGAATCTCAGCCTTTCCCCTAAACCCCTTTCATCCCTAGGTTTGTTGTCAAATGGCATCCCCCTCATGCCCTCATGCCCTCTGCAACCCCCACCCCCTCATCCTTTCAAGCTTCCATTTCAGATGAAGTTATGTCTCTCGTGGTTGAGGTTAAGCTTTTTACCTCAACCCCCCCTTTCTCCCCTAGTATGGAGGATAGGCCTGCTCTACTAGGGAACTCCTTGACAAAGTTTCCTTCTGTGAAACCTTCACCTCTGGAATCTCCTCAGGAAGGTAATGAAGAATGGATAACCCAGAAGAAGAAAGCCAAGGCCAAGAAAGTGAATGTGGGGGGTACTGAAAATAAAGTTGGCAAACCCTCAGAAAGGGTCCTGAGACACAAAGTTTTGGCTAGGGATATTGCAAAGGGTAGGCAACTGACCCTTGATGGAATCAACAAAAGTCAGAAATGAAGTTCATCTCCTAGAACATAAGGGGTCTGAACATCCCCCAGTAGTTGGATATGAAAATTGATATTTGCCTTCTTCAGGAAGTCAAAATGTCCCACCAAACCTTTGCTACCATTGCTGGTAAACTCTGGCCGAGGGCAGCTTTCCTATATGTTGATGCTTTAGGGGTATTTCCTGTTCGGTGTGGAGCCTGATCAGTCTCCAAGTGGGAGATTGTTGAAATGTGGTGACTGATCAGCAAAGTACTGTACACTCAGCACGTATCCTCGCAAGGGTCCAGGGCCGGGCTGCGCCATGGGCAGGGGTTCTGCCCCCAAGAAATTTTTTTTTGCCATTTTTCATTGATGAAAACCGACATTGTAATAAAACCCTAAAAAGGTCGACTTTGTTTGTTGCCCTAAAAATGCATGTTATAAGCAGCTGGGATGCTTAAGGCATTGCAAAGTTGATGTACTATTTTTTGCTGGATAATAAGAAAGATTGGACGGCTGTATATGGTGGACGTAACCCATTCTGGGTGAACCACATTAAATCTCTGTGTTATCTGTGTCTTGTTTTATTTATTTATCTTTTGTATTTAAATCTACATATAATTGTTAGTTCATATTTGCTTCGGATCTGCTTGAAACCCTAACAATTGGTATCAGAGTGAGGTTTTCTGTAAATTGGCAGGACTTTCAGGTTTGAGTGGGAGCAATGGAGGATTCCAAATTCAAGGTCAAAAAGTTTAATGGCCAGAATTATCAGTTATGGAAAATTCAGATGGAGGATTACTTGTATCAAAAGGATTTGTGGCGGCCATTGGAGGGAAAGACAAAGAAACCGACCACAATATCAAATGAAGAGTGGGACATTTTAGATAGAAAGGCATTGGGATCCATTCAATTGTGCCTTGCATCATCTATAGCATTCAATATAACAGAAGAAAAAATGACTGTAGATTTGATGGCAACATTGGCTAAGTTGTATGAGAAACCCTCAGCTTCGAATAAGGTATTTCTTATGAAGCGTTTGTTTAATTTGAAAATGAGTGAGGGAGGATCTGTAGCAGAGCACTTAAATGAATTTAATACAATTACCAGTCAATTGTCTTCGGTAAAAACTACCTTTGTAGAAGAGGTTAGGGCTCTCTTGATTTTATGTTCTTTGCCAGAAAGCTGGAATAGCTTGGTTATGGCTGTAAGTAACTCTGTCTTTGGTAAAAATACTTTGGTATTTGATGATATTGTTGGTGTTATCCTAAGCGAGGAAATGCGAAGGAAAAGCACAGGTGAGACTTCAACATCATCGGGTAGTGTTTTGAATGTGGAGAACAGAGGAAGATCAAAGGAAAGAGGAAAAGGCCCTAGGAATGAGAAGTCACGAGGGAAGTCAAAGAAAGGACACTCTCAATCTAGAGGAAAGAAAGATTGCTGGTACTGCGGAAAGCCTGGTTATCTAAAGAAAGACTGTTGGTCTTGGAAAAACAAAG
This sequence comes from Cryptomeria japonica, assembly GCF_030272615.1. Classification (NCBI taxonomy): domain Eukaryota; kingdom Viridiplantae; phylum Streptophyta; class Pinopsida; order Cupressales; family Cupressaceae; genus Cryptomeria; species Cryptomeria japonica. The sequence goes on along the minus strand of NC_081408.1, from coordinate 215,019,497 downwards.
AAGGAGACAAAAATGAAAATGACAGTAAGGAAGATAATATTGCAAGTAATACTTTACAAGATGCTTTAATCTTATGTTTGGATAATGTTAATAATTCCTGGGTAATAGATTCTGGGGCTTCATTTCATGCTACACCCCATAGAAAATATTTTCTAGATTATGTTCAAGGTGATTTTGGACAGGTATATTTGGGTGATGATGAGCTCTGTCAAATTGTTGGAAAAGGAAAGATAGAGATCAAGTTGCAGAATGGTAATGACTGGTTTCTGCAGGAGGTAAGACATGTTGCTAATTTAAGAAGAAATTTAATTTCTGCAGGGCAACTAGGTAGTGAAGGTTGCATAGTTACCTTCTCAGACAGTATGTGGAAGGTCACTAAAGGATCATTAGTAGTAGCTAAAGGTGCGAAGGTAGGCACATTATATCTGTGTACTGGTAACACTTACTCTACCTTAGCTGCTACAGATAAAGTTACTGCAGGGACAACAACAATAAATGTTGCAAGAACAGATTTGATAATGTGGCACCATAGGCTTGGGCACATGAGTGAGAAAGGGATGAAAATCCTTCACTCCAAAAATCTATTGCCAGGACTAAAGAAGATTGATTTAGAGTTCTGTGAAAACTATGTTTATGGTAAACAGAAAAGAGTCAGATTTCTCAAGGTTGGGAAAGAGAAGAAGAGTGAGAAGTTAGAGCTTGTACATTCAAATGTATGGGGACCGGCTCAGGTATCATCTCTTGGTGGCTCTTGTTATTATGTTATTTTTATTGATGACTCAACCAGAAAAACATGGGTATATTTCCTAAAACAAAAATCAGATGTTTTTGAAACTTTTAAGAAATGGAAAACTTGGTTGAAAATGAGACAGGAAAAAAGTTGAAGTGTTTTAGATCGGATAATGGAGGTGAGTATTGCAACAAAGCATTTGAAGATTACTGTTCCTTAAATGGGATTCGAAAGTAGAAGACAGTTCTAGGAACTCCATAGGAAAACGGTGTGTCGGAGAGAATGAATAGGAGCATCATGGAACGTGCAAGGAGCATGAGATTTCATGCAGGATTGCCCTTACATTTTTGGGCAGATGCTGTACATACTGCTATCTATTTGATAAATAGAGGACCTTCAACCCCTTTGGATGGTGGTATTCCAGAGGAGGCATGGAATGGTAAAAAGGCAAATTATTCTTTTCTAAAAACTTTTGGTTGTGAAGCTTTTGTCCATGTTGATAAAGAAAATAGAACCAAGCTTGATGCTAAATCTCAAAAATGTACCTTCATTGGATATGGGATAGATGAATATGGCTATCGGTTATGGGATTTTTAAAATAAGAAAATAATTAGAAGTAGAGATGTTATATGCAATGAGAAGGTTATGTATAAAGAACAGATGCAGGAAAAGAAGCATGAATAGGACAAACAAGAATATGTGGTGTTGGATGAGATTCCTGAAAATGAAATACCATAGGTACCTTATGCTCAGCAACAACAGATTGTCCCACAAACTCCTGCAAGTGTTAGATGTTCTACGAGGACAAGTAGATCCCCTGAAAGATTTTCTCCTTCTTTGTATTCTATTTTATTAATGGATTTTGGTGAACCAGAAGAATATGAAGAAGCAATGCAGGTGGATGCCAAACAACAGTGGTAGCTAGGCATGAAAGAGGAGATGGACTCCTTGATGAAAAATAAGACTTGGGACTTAGTCCCTTTACCTGCAGAAAAAAAAGTCTTTCCTAACAAATGGGTTTATCGGTTGAAGGAGGAGGAAGGAGGTCAAAAAAGATATAAGGCCAGACTTGTGGTAAAAGGTTTTGCACAAAAAAAGGGTATAGATTATGATGAAATATTTTCTCCAGTTGTAAAAATGACTTCAATTAGAACTGTACTTAGTCTTGTGGCTGCAGATGATTTACATCTTGAATAATTAGATGTCAAAACAGCTTTTCTCCATGGAGATTTGGAAGAGGAAATTTACATGTTGCAACCACAAGGATATGAGGTCAAAGGTAAGGAGAACTTGGTGTGCAGGTTGAAGAAAAGTCTGTATGGCCTAAAGTAAGCACCCCGACAATGGTATTTAAAATTTGATAGTTTCATGGCTGAACACGGTTATCATAGATGTCATTCTAATCATTGTGTATATTTTAAGAGATTTGATAATGGCAGTTATATTATCCTGTTGCTTTATGTTGATGACATGCTTGTTGCTGGGTCTAACATGCAACATATAAATGATCTTAAACAGAAATTAGCCAGGTCATTTGCTATGAAGAATTTGGGTGCAACTAAGCAAATTCTCGGTATTAGGACTACATGGGACAGAAAAAATGGAACCTTGAATTTGTCCCAAAGTGATTATATAAAGAAGGTGTTGAAAAGATTTAACATGCAGGATGCAAAAGCAATTAGTACACCTTTGGCTAGTCATTTCAAATTGACTAAGGAGATGTGCCCAAAGGCACAGGAAGATGTTAATAAAATGTCTAACATCCTGTATTCATCAGCTGTTGGCAGTCTGATGTATGCAATGGTATGCACAAGGCCAGATATTGCACATGCAGTGGGAGTTGTGAGCAGGTTTATGAGTAATCCGGGTATGGAACATTGGAATGCTGTGAAATGGATTCTTCAGTATTTGAAAGGAACTACTATGAAGGCATTATGTTTTAAAGGATCTAATGCTGCTCTAAGTGGATTTGTTGACTCAGATCTGGCGGGTGATATTGATTCATGGAGGAGTACTACAGGGTATGTTTTTACTATAGGGGGAACTGCAGTCAGTTGGATTTCTAGGCTGCAAAAGGTTGTTGCACTTTCAACCATTGAAGTTGAGTATGTTGCTGCTACAGAAGCCAGCAAGGAGATGATTTGGTTGCAATGTTTTCTGAAGGAATTGGGTCAGACACAAGAGGATAGCCCATTGTATACTGATAGCCAGAGTGCCATTCAACTTGCAAAGAACTCTGCTTTTCATTCAAGGACAAAGCACATTCAACTCAGGTACCACTTCATTCGGACTATTTTGGAGGAGGGTCAGTTACGGCTTGAGAAGATTCACACAAGTGAGAATCCTGTCAATATGTTCACAAAGGCAGTTCCAAAGGAGAAGCTGATTTCTTCATCAGTTTATGTTGGTCTTCTTGATTGATAATTGTGGAATTTATACCAGTCAAGTCCTAGTGTTTTATCCAGCGAATGTTGCATGTACAGTGGTGTTGTGTAGTATCAGTCTCCAAGTGGGAGATTGTTCGGTGTGGAGCCTGATCAGTCTCCAAGTGGGAGATTGTTGAAATGTGGTGACTAATTAGAAAAGTACTATACACTCAACACATATCCTCACCAGGGTCCGGGGTCAGGTTGGGCCCCAGGCAGGGGTTCGGGGGTGGTAGCCCCCGAGAGAAGCGGGGGTTCGGGGGCGGCAGCCCCCGAGAAATTCTTTTTTGCCATTTTTCGTTGATGAAAACCGACATTGTAATAAAACCCTAAAAAGGCCGACTTTGTTTGTTGCCCTAAAAACGCATGTTATATGCGGCTGGGATGCTTAAGGCATTGTAAGGTTGATGTACTATTTTTTGTTGGATAATAAGAAAGATTGGATGACTGTGTATGGTGGACGTAACCCATTCTGGGTGAACCACATTAAATCTCTGTGTTATCTGTGTCTTGTTTTATTTCTTTATCTTTTGTATTTAAATCTGCATATAATTGTTAGTTCATATTTGCTTCGGATCTGCTTAAAACCCTAACAATTTCCACCCTCTGAGACCCCATTAATATTAAAGGTAATTTTTTTGCCAGCTCCCAAAACTTCCTAGCGGTTACTCTCTAACAAGGTGAACACTTTTGGCAGATGTTCAACATCTATGCCCCCAACTCCAAGATGTGAAGACGGCTAGTATGGGAGGAAATTTCTGATCTCATATTGGCTAACCAGAAGGCGTAGTATATGCTTGAGAGAGACTTTAATTCTCCCCTCTACCCTTATGAGAAGTGTGGAGGTCTTGCAGATTTTACTGACACTATGGGAGATCTAGCCAACTTCATCAATGTTTCTAGCCTAATGGATATTGACCTCTAGGTTGCTCCTTTCACATGGTCAAACAATAGGAAAGGCAAACATCTAATTCAAGTCAGACTAGATAGATTCCTGGTTTCCACTAACTGGGACATTAACCATAACTCCTTAAAAACGCTCCCAAGGACTACTTCTGATCATAACCCCCTTCTTTTCCATTGGAAGGATAGACCCTACCAGCCCCACCCCCCACCCCCCACCCCCTTTTTGCTATGAGATTATGTGGGCTTCTCACCCTGAATTCAGAGATCTGGTTAGGAATTGGTGGGCTACCCCGATCCAAGGGACTGCTATGTTCATAATTGTGGAGAAACTAAAGCTCATTAGCAAGGAAGTCAAAGGCTGGAATAGGACTACCTTCGGGGATATCTTCAAAAAAAAGAAGGATATGGGCTCTAAACTGGAACAAATTCAGAACATAATGGCTACTAGTTACCCCTCTAACTCTATCTTGATGGAGGAAGAGGACTTCCATAAGAACTGGAAGGATATCCTCTCTAAGGAGGAAGTGCACTTGAAGCAAAGATCCAGAATTCAGTGGTTGAAGGAAGGGGACAAAAATTCAGCCTTTTTCCATAGATCAGCTTGCATTCACAAGAGAAGGAACTATATCAATAGTATCAAGGATGATTCTGACTAGGAGATCAATGGAGATTCCCTAATTGGACAATGTGCTTCTGATTTTTTCATAAGGTTATACACGGAGGCTGGAGGAAGGGATGCTTCTCTACAAGATAGCCTTGTGAGTAAGCTTTCGACTATCATTGAGGAGGATGATAACTGTCAACTAACTGCCCCTATCTATGCGGAAGAAGTCTACTTGGGTGTCTTTTCTATGGGGGCTTATAAAACCCCAGGTCCAGATGGTTTCCCCTTGACGTTCTTTTAGGATTACAAGGACATTGTTAGCTATGATGTCACCAAAGTTGTGCATGATTTCGTTAAGACTGGGAAATTGCTGAAAACAATCAACAACACTTACATTGTTCTTGTCCCTAAGATTGCAAATCCCAGTTGCATGCAGGATTTCCGACCCATAAGTCTATGCAATACTATATATAAGATAATCTCCAAGGTTCTTGTGGATAGAATTAAACCCCTCTTGGTGAAATTTATCAGCTCACCCAAAAAGACTTTGTTCCGGGTCGCCAAATTTTGGATGCTACCATTGCCACTCATGAAATAATCCACTCCATGGACAGGAGCAGAATACTAGGTATGGCTTTCAAATTGGATATCTCAAAAGCATATGACAAAGTTAATTGGGGTTTTCTCTTCAAATCTCTCTTAAAGTTGGGCTTCAACCAAAAGGTGGTGGACATGATTCAGATATGTGTTACCACGGTCCAGTTCTCTATTTTGATTAATGGGACTCCTAGGGGTTGCTTCAAAGCGGAAAAAAGTATCCGACAAGGTGACTCTCTATCCCCTTACCTCTTTATCATGATTGTTGAAGTCTTGAGCATAAATGTGGCCGACTTGGTAACCAATGGAAGACTTCAAGGATTCAAAGTTGCTTCTACGCTCCCACCCTCTAATATCCAACAATTCATGGATGACACTTTTCTTTTTGGCAAGTCCTCTATCATGGAGACTAAACAGTGGAAGAACTTATTGACTGATTATGCCAAGGCCTCAGGTCAATGTATTAATTATGAGAAGAGTAATCTCTTTTTCTTCAACACTCCTAATGACCTCCAACTCAGAATTCTCTCTATCCTTAGGTGCAAATCTGCGTCTCTTCCAGGGACTTACCTTGGTCTCCCACTTAAGGTTAAGGAAGTCACTCCCTCTTTCTGGAACACTATCCTTGAACGGATGTAAAAAAGCTTGTTGGATGGAAAGGGAAGTTCCTTAGTAGTGCGGGGAAGCTTCAACAACTCGTAGCTTCCCTACAGGGAATTCCTGTGTATTTCTTGTCCATGTTTAAAGTATCAGGTGCCATGGGGAAAAACTTGAGAAAATCCAAAGAACCTTCTTATGGACGGGCCTGGAGGAGAAAAAGCGCATTGCTTTGGTCAATTGGGATAGTGTGTGCTTACCCAAATCTATGGGAGGCCTGGGTATAAGAAAGATAAATGTCCTAAATAAGGCGCTAATAGAAAAATGAGGTTGGACCCTGGCTAAAGGTGAGGTAGACTGGTGTAACATTATTAGAGAAAAGTACCTCAACCGAGAGCAATTCTATTACAATTTGAGTGCGGTCGACCTTCCCCAAGGCTCCAAGTTATGGAATAACATCTTGAAAAGAAGATTGATTGTAAGAGAAGGATTGAAATGGCAACTTGGAAATGGCAGGAAGGTGAGATTCTGGGAAGATGTTTGGGCGAAGGACAAGCCCTTGGCTAACACTCGTTTCCACCAAATTATGCACCACCTAAAGGGACTCTTGGCGGATTACATAGCTGATTATATGGAACCTGGAAGGGGAGGATGGAAGAACATTGTCCAAGTTTGCAGCAACAGACCTAACCTAGTTCCCATTGCTCAGGACCTTCAGAACACTATACTGGAAACTAGAATCCCTCTAGCCTCTCATGAAGACAGTTTTATCTGGAAAGAGATCCAATCAGGTACTTTCTCGATCAAATCTTCTTACAGACAGCTCTTGAGACCCCCTACGGATGTTGAGTACTGGAAGAAAATATGGAACCCTTAGCTAATCCCTAAAATTAATTTCTTCTGGTGATCCCTAATGCATGGTAAAACCCTCACTTTGGATAACCTGAAAAAGAGGGGGTTCCATCTCCCCAATAGATGCAGCCTATGTAAAGATAACAAGGAAACTATTGACCACCTGTTTGTCCTCTGCCCCTTTGCTGAACATCTACGGATTAACACTCTCCAGAAATGTGGTCTCTATTGGGTCTTCCAGAATGACATTAAACAGTTTGTTTTTGGATGGAATCCCCCCTCCCATCACCCCCTCATCATTCAATTATGGAGACAAATACCGCCACACATTTGCTGGACCTTATGGAGATGAAGAAATAACAGAATTTTTCAGAGATGCTGAAACTCCTCCTGATAGTGTTGCACACATTTGCTTTAAGTTAATCTCTGAAAACATAGCGGTGACAAAATGGAAAACCCCTCCTAATCCCCCTAATTGGATAGAGAAAAAAATTGCTGAAAGATGGAAGTTCCCCCCAGGTTTTGAAATCTTCAACAACACTAGCTCAATTGAAGGTTCGCACGTTCCTAGTAGATTTCCTAATTTTGATATCTACTCGGACATAAGAGATAATAATCATCCCGATTATTACGTCCTCTTATCTTGTGTACGACACAGATTTTATATCAACTCTACCTTAATTCTACTTCGGCTCTACCTTTTCACTAGAAGGACTCACATTCACTCTATTAAGCTGGAGGAACTGAGAATGGGGGGGGACAGGCTTAGACTGGAACCCGATAAAGTGGATGATTTCAGAGAAAAACCGAGGGCGTGGTTCGTTTGCTTGGAGGGTGGCATTGATAAGTTCATGGAAAGTATGAAGGGTAACGATGAAAGACTCTCCAAACAATTTGTGACTTCCTGGGAAGACAGAAGAGTGACCATGGGAGGAATATCGTTTGAAATCAATGAAGAGGTGGTAGCCCAGGCGATGGGTCTTTCTATGGAGGGAAGAAAATGTTAAAAGTAGAGTCATATTGTGGATACCACCTGCATGAACTAGTTCTTCTATGATTGCAAAAACCCTGTTAAGAGGGCTGGCAGATTCAACAGGGAGGAGCTCCCTCCCCCGTGGGATGAGGTTTGTTATGTTGTGATGAAGTATTTCACACTAGAGAAAAGGTATGATATCTTCTATTACTACCATCTACCTTTCCTTAACCATTTGAGAAATAAAGACTTTATTTCCATTCCGTTTTTCTTGCTACATTCTCTGGATGAATGTTAAGGATATTGCTGAAGCTAAGAAAAAAGGGAAATATTTCCCTATCCTCCACCAAGGCCTGATTCTTTGCCTGTACAACTTCCACCTTGCCCTCTGCCCACCCCACTCCATCTCCATCCAGAATGTGACTAATACTAGCCCTTTGACCCACCCTTCTGCTAAAAATGATGCTAGCCCCCTCGGCTCCCAGAAATTGGCTCTTGCGGCAAGAAAACTAAAAAATACTCCCCTGAGGAGGTCATAACTCCTAAGAAAGTCAGAATCCAGGAGATTGATTCTGACATGGATATTACTGATGAGGCCAATACCCCCCACTTCTCTAGTAGGCTTGCCTCTAAACCCTTATAAAAATCCTTGAGAGACCCCTCCTCTTCGCATGATATTGATAATTCCATCCTGACTGATAATGTGGTCTTTCTCCACCATAACCCGACCCCTCACTCTGTCAGCTCCACCCAGGCTTCTGAAAGCTCCACCTCTTCAAAGAGTCTGGAGCCTACAATTTTCCCCTCCTCAACTTTCAGATTGGATAAAATGATGGTTGTCAAGGAGGCGAGTAGCATAAAAGAGGAGGAAAACAACCTAGCAGAGCTTGAGAAAAAGATGGAGGCCCTTTCGGTTAATGTGCAAGATATCACCAGTAGACAGGAGGTGGCGGAGTCCAAAATGCATGATGTTTCTAAATTTGCACTGAATGTTATGCGTTGCTCGACTACCACCCTATGCCTCATGCAGGAAAGTGTGTCCAAAGATAAAGGCAAGGATGATGAAGACTACAAGCCCCTGTTGAAATTCCTCACCAAGGAATGGGCAAGAAAGCTCCTCCCCAAGAGGGGCCATGGAAAAAAGAAGCAATTCTCTGAATGCAGAGGGATGCTGGTTTTTTGTCTACGTTTAGTAGCCTATGGGTGGATAGCTTTAGCCTATGCTTTTGTTTAAGTTTCTATGTTTATTGCCCTCCATGGCAAATATCTAAAACTCTGCTTGTTACTACTTTAATTTTGATAAACTCTCGTAGAATGATATTTGTTTTTGACAGAGGCAAAAGGCTGTAACTTTATTGTTTATATGAGGTCAGTGGTCCTTCCACTAATCTTCTTAATGTTCCTATGGGTTAGCCCCCTTGCATTTTGGCTTCTTTTTAATATCAAAAAAAAAAAATCATAAATCAATTAAGAAAACCATATGTTGAACATGATGCTAGTGACTCCATTGTACTTCTCCTTCTTCATGTTGTGTGGAATGGCTCTCAGTATCATAGCACAATTCCTAGAATATGATAGCATGAGAATTCAAATACTGTGGTTTATGATGGTTAAAAATGATGTTGAATTTAATTTTTGGGATTAAAACATGCTTTTCTTCAAAATGAGGGTTTGTAGAGTCATCTTATGTGGTTTGAAAGGTAATAGGGACCACAATTAATTCAATAGGCAACCCTAATTAGGAAAGAATTGGCTTATAAATAGGAGATAAGGGATTCATTTGATTCATTTGTGCATTATGAGCTTGGAAGATTTGGAGAGAGCAGAAAGTCCTTGAGTGATTTTTACGAAGCTATAGAAAGCATCAGGGGAGAGTTCCATCGCGTGGAGTGGGTTCAAATGTTTAGTAGGGTAGTTGGCACAAGTGGAGATGTAAGTACTTGAACTTGACTTGTCACTTTGACATATTTATGGCACATTTTCAATAGGGCCCAAGAAGTCCAAAAATTTTAAGTGCACTGCATATGCGTGCGAGTTTTACACATACATGAGTCTTTTGCTGCATTTGATAGTAGAATGCCACATTCAATAGTTGTATCACATTTGCAATAAGTGTGTCGTTGGTGATCAACATGTTTCATATTTGATTTATTTGTTTTGCATTTGCCTATTATAGTGCTTTTGAGCTAGTTGTATTGCATTTGCTATTACATTTACACAATTGATGTTTAAATGATGCATTTTATCTAAGCATTATGCATTTGAGTATAAATGTGTCGCATTTGAATTTTAAGGCTTTAAATGAAGTGTCTCCTAAGAAAAATGACTGCTAATAGGTCAATTATGGTCATGAAGTTGTTATACCTTGACATAATGTATGTTGTGGATATATTTTATCTTGACTGTCTTGGGCATTCGTGAGATTTGGCCTAAGTACCTCACTTTGCGACATCAACTAGATGACATGGAGCAGGAGTACTTGCATGCACTTGGACTATAATGTGTGTTTTATGCCTGATATTAGGGAAAAATGAGGTTTGATTACTGCACTTTCTGAGTGATGGCACTCAGAGACATGTTCATTTCACTTGTCGATTGGGGAGGCTTTTGTTAATCTTGAGGATGTTTGGTGCATCCTTTTTATCTTGATACATGGTGAGAGGATGGCTTATGAGCATCATTTGGGTCTTTGTATCTCTCTACAGGTTGTTCAAGTGCAATGAGGTTGACATGGGCATTAATGACTATCACCAGATCTAGTGGGGCATGATGATGGATATGTATGATGGATATTGATAAACTAATGACACTTGCTAGCATATACCAATGCCTTACTCCATTGGGCTCTAAGTTTCTGAAATATCATTGAAACTTGATAGAAATTTATCTAATAGCTAATTAAATCTTAAAACATACTACATTACAATATCCTTTTATCTTCAATCTCTCACCCGAGCTACTTATCAAATCCTAGTAAAAGCTTTATCCCTTTATAATCTCATTCAAGCATTTTAATTAACCTCTTGGAGTAAAGCATGAAATGAAAAATTACATACATCATAACAATACAATGAACAAATGAAAATATTGATCCCATTTACCCAAGAGAAAATGAAATCATACACAGGAGAGTAAGGATTTGAAATTATATTTGTATTAACTTCAAAATCTATCTTCTATCAAACAACCAAATACATTTCATTTACAAGAAAAACCATTTGAAATTTGAAACCGATTACTATATTCTATTTTTCTCTGCAAAATGACATTACAATTCTTTGCTATTTACTCATGACTTCTCAAAATTGGAACCTAATCCTACAGACCGAACCTACACAAAGAGACCATATTCAGAGATATTGGAACCCCTTTTCATGGCCTTGATTTCCCTTTTATAGAAAACAAGGGAGAAAACAAGCTTCAGGCCAAGAGACACATGTTATCAGGATGATTAAACATACCTGAAGTTCGTTACAATGACATTCCATTCAAGGAAAGTTGTAACCAATATAAAAATATGCAGCCACTTCTCTAATATTCATGATACATTTTACCGTCCTTATTGTTGTTTCAGTTCAAAAAGATATCTACCACTAGAAGACAAAAATAGTTATATCAAACTGTTTACAATCCTTATTCATTATTTAAATATGTCTTACTCCAACTATTTTATTCTTCATCAGATGGCCATTCATAACTCATGACTTCATCAACTTTTGCTCTATATGGAGTGTATTTAACAACTACTTGATTTGCCTCTCTTTCAAAAGATTCAAAAAATGTACCCGTGGCAATTATTTTTTCCATGTTATTCTCCAGCATATCAATGTTCATCCCTTCACAAATCAACTCTACTTGGGTGCTGATGACTCTCATGTTGGCAATGAGTTGTTATTGATGTCAACTAGTGAGTAGGAGATTGTTGATATGGTCAACTGATGTCAACTAAGTGTCTATTTGTATGCAGAAGGATGTACCTGACATAAGGAAGATTAACATGAAGGCATATCAATCGGTATGAAGGCGTGGAAGACAAGCAGATATTGAGATTGTCAGTGACATCACTGGTAAGAGGTGATATGAAGTTTTGCGTTAGCATGGAAAGTTGGAACTGGTATGTAGGTTGGTTGTTTGTTTGTGATAATGTTTGTGATGAAGAGGGAGAGTGTCAAAGAGATCAAAAACCACTAGAGGTGAAGTTGAGCTACCGGTGTAGTGTATGCTACCAAATAGCAGTAGGAGAAGGTTTTATCGGTAAGGGTTTGTGCTGGTATGAGGATTTGTCAAATGTTCAAGTTTAAATTGAACCTATGTCGGTGAGATGAGTGTATGCCGATGCAATTCCATGTGGAGCTGAGGTGGAAAGCATGCAGAGGTCGGTGAATTTTTCATTGACATGGTTGTTGGAGCAGTTAGTCGACATTAAATGAAACAACCACAAATCACAGGTCGATGACAGATTGGTGCAAATTGAGGAAGAAGGGAAGATAGAGAATGATCAGGCAGTTGGTGGCACAGTGATTGAAGCATGCCATGAGGATTGTAGTATGACCTTTAGTAAGAAACCCTAGCTGCCCTCTGTTTGAATTGGTTTTTGGTGGGAAAGCTTTAGTTTAAATATGGCGACCTAAGACAGATAGTTGTTGTTGCTAAAGTGTGAAGGATAGAGTGAAATTGTTGTCTAAGAGCCGAAGAGATAAACATCTGAAGTATTTGTGAGTGAAGATTGTACAGATAAGGAGAAGTAGGGTAAACTGGTGTAAGGAACAAACCGATAGAGAGTGCAAAATGCAGAGGTGACAAATCGGCTGAGATAGAACTTAATAAAGTGTAATCAAGTGTAACTTGAATTCAATAGAAAGAGGGAGAGAAGACTCAGTAGAGTTAGAATCAACAGATATGTTTAGTTACAGTGTGTGTGGAGTGATCACAAACTAGTAAGATTGAAACCGGTAGAGCAGAGTATTGAAGGGTTGCAAAACTTGATTTGCAATAGGGAAGCTATTTTTGTATTTGAATCATCATATTGTTTTCACTAAGTAGGTGCTTAGTGCAGGGGTTGTAGCTCCTTTAGGTTGTAGCCTATAAATTATTCAAGGGTTGGTGCTCCTTTGAGTCGGTGCTCATAAATCAGGGGTTGGTGCCCTAAAATTGTAATTAGATCTATTACGTTGTGAGGCTGGATTGGAGCAGAAGATCTCCAGTAGCTATTCTCTCATTTTTCCCACATTGGCTTTTCCTTGTATATCTAGTTTTATGTGATGCATTCTTGTGTATGAGTTATGTTGATGTTATAGCAAATCCTTTCACACACTTAGTTTGCATTGTTTGGTATACCGATTAGCACTCAGTTTGTTTCATATTGTACTAGTATATCCCTGTTGAGTAAAAGTTGTTTAAATAATTGATTCACCCCTCTCTTAATGATCCATTGTGCCCAAAAATTGGTATCAGAGCCTAGGTACCCTATTTTGTCAAAGAATTCTCTATCTTGGGTAGATTCTATCAAGTGTTCATAATGGCAAGAAATGAATTTGCCTCCTCAAAAGCTCCCATGTTTGATGGTGTCAACTATGCCTTTTGGAGTAGAAGAATGGAAACCTATTTGTCCTCTCTAGGTTGTGATGTATGGATGTCAGTTGTGAATGGGTATACAGTCCCTAATAATCCCTGTACTGATCCAGATGCTAAGAAGGAATATAAGAACAATGCTAAAGCTAAAAATACCATTCTTAGTGGGTTATCTGACAATGAGTTTGTTAAGGTCATGCATTGCTCATCTGCAAAATAAACTTGGGATAAGTTGCAGAAGATATTTGAAGGTGATGCCAAAGTCAAAGAGGCCAAGTTACAGACATTGAGAGCACAAATCGAGGGTTTGAAGATGAGACATGAAGAGAAGATTTCTGACTATCTCCAAAGGATTGATGAAACAACAAACACCATTAGAGGGCTTGGAGAAGAAAGAAAATATGAGGTGGTAGTGAAGAAAGTACTTAAATATCTCACATCTAAGTATGATACAAAGGTTTAAGCAATAGAAGAAGCAAAATATCTAAAAGTCTTTACAATGGATGAGTTGTATGGCTCCCTAATTGCTTATGAGATGAGGATTGCCTGTACTGAGGCTGTGAAGAAAGAAGCTGCATTCAACACATCAAGAAAAGGAAAAGAAGAGTCTGCTCATGATGGAACCGGTGATGACTCTGATGACATCATAGAAAAATTTGTCAGAAGACTCAAGATAGGTTTAGGCAAATACAAAGGCAAGCTTCCTTTGAAATGTTTCAACTATAGAAATATTGGACATTTTGTTGCTAAATGTCCCTATGTTGATAAGAATGAAGATTATCAATCAAGTGGTAGCAGATCATACGGTAATGACAGGAAGAAGAAAGTCTACCTATATGGTAGAAGAGGCTACCAGAAGCAAAGCAGTCTTTACACACATGAAAATGATACCATAGATGAGGAGAGTGTCTCAGATGACTGTTGTAGTGAAGATGAAGTCAGTACAAACCTCTTTATGGCTCAAGAGGTTCTGACACCTAAAGAAGGAGAAGAAGAAGAGCAAGAAGGAGAAGTAGATCTTGAAGCAGATCTCATCAGTGCCTTGGAAGAACTGAAGAAAAGAAGAAGAGATCTGAAGAACAAGAGTTGTTGGAAGAATCTCTTGAAGAATCCAAGAAAATAATTGCAGATCTAAAAATTCAATTGGAAGAGGCCAAAAGGATCTATGAAGTTACTAGTATAGACTTGAGTAAAAAGGAGAAGGAGCATCAGAACCTGGAAGAAGAAATTGTCAAGCTCCAAAAGGAATTAGAGAAAAGCAAGGAAGAGATGAAAGTGAGAAGCAAATATGAAGGCAACATCGAAGCTTTAGATAAGATGTTGAGAAAACATAAGCAATCTAAAGATACCGGTGGCTTAGGTTTTGAAGAGGGTCAAAGTTCAAATATAAAAGACACATTCAGTAAGGAGATACAGTTTACTTCTTCAAATGAAGGTAAAGAGAAGAAAGACATTCACTGTAAGAAAAGATACCGGTAAGAAGACTTATGCAGATGCTGTTAAGAACCACCACACAAACCGATATACACAATCAATGAACCCGAGGCCATACTCAATGCACCGACATGTAGATCCAAGGAGAAATGCAAGAGTTGATCATGAAGGGTTCACCAGAGTTAGCAACCTGAAAGGAAGACCCCCGATGAGGCAATCATTTGTAGGACCAAGGCAATCTAACCAGTATATTCCAAACCTTCATGATTATTGTCACCGGTGTAATAAGTTTGATCATAGAATGGTAGATTGTAGGAAATTGAATCTAAAGCCTAGTTTTGAGAGTAGAAACTCATTTGCTACATTACAAGGTACAAATGTCACATGTTATAATTGCAATGAGTTTGGTCATAAGAGTTATGAGTGTAGGAGAAATGTGAAGATGTCCTACAAGAATGATTTGGATACATATTTCAATGCTAATGTAAAATGTTACAAGTGTCAAAATTGTGGTCACATAGCAAGGCATTGTAAGCTGAGAATTGGCGAGCAAAAGAAAATAGTACCAGATCAAAAGATAGAGACTAAATTGGAACACAAGATGACAAAAGAAGAGAAGAAATAAGAGAAACAGATTTGGATAGAGAAGGAAAAGAACAAGACAGAGTCAAGCTTGATTATGCAGACTGCTCTACATGCTAAAAGGAAGAATTTATGGGTAGTTGATAGTGGCTTCTCAAATCATAAGACTAGAGACAAGAAAAAGTTTATCAAGCTTGATGATTGGAATGGTGGTTCTGTCCGGTTTGGTGACAACTCCTCTATCAAGATTAAGGGATGTGGTACATTGACTATTAATGGAAAGATCAAGGCTCATGATGTGTACTATGTGGAAGGACTAAAGCATAATCTGCTAAGTCTAAGTTAGATGTGTGACAAAGGATACAAGTTCACATTTGACTCTACTGGTTGTCAGATAAACAAACAGAGTACCGGTCAGGTTGTAGCAAAGGGAAAGAGAACAGATGGTAATGTCTATAATATGAAAGAATGCTACGAGTCCCAATGCATGATGGGATAAGTTGTTAAAAGCTGGTTGTGGCATCAGAGATTAGGTCATGTGAATTTTGATAATTTGGTTAAGATAAGTAAATGTAGACACCTAAAATTGTCTAGTCTAATTAAATAAATATTTTATTTATTTAATTATCTTTAGCCTAATTCTTCTATTAATTAAATAAATATTTATTTATTTAATTAATTCATTTATCCTCTTCTAGCCTTATTTCTCATTTAAATAAATACATCTATTTATTTAAATTATCCTTTTCTTAAATTAAATAAATATCTTATTTATTTAATTAATCCCACTTCTTCTATTAATTAAATAAATCTTTATTTATTTAATTAATTCATTAACCTTTTCTACCCATGACACATGTCATTCATCTCTTAATTCATACACTACCTCCCCCTTTCATTATTTTATTATTTCTTTTACCTACCCTCTAATCATAGCTGACCTCCTTTTACACCTCTCAATCTTATCCCTCCATTTCATATAAGTGTCTTCTATATAAAGAGATGCTTCTTTCATTATCAAACCCTGGCTAATCAATTATTCTAATGAATCATCTTAATGACTTGACGACATTACGATCCTACTTGCAACCACATTCTGTTCTTTGTTGAGCTCTTGTACACATAAAATCTGAGAGCAAATACATCAAACAAGATCAATGGAGATAGGAAGAATGGAGATCCAAACCCTATTGGACATGTGATGGTATAATCTTTGTGATTTCGTTTGATTTGCATTGTCTTAGGTAATCTTCATATGTTATGGTGGATCTTTGTTGTTGTTAGGCTAGGGTTTTGTGGTTGAATTCATTTAGCCTTTCAATATCGTTATCCATTTTCACCATATACATTTTGGCACACCTGGTGGGACTCTTGTCCCTTTTGCATTTAACATCCTTGTTGCAGATTTTGTATTTTGAAGTTGCAGATCTGACATTTTCGGCAGCATTTTGATATTCCCGCGTTTGCGCACTTTCGGATCATGTTTTTGTTTTTCTGGCGCGTCTACGACATCTGGAATTGCATCTATGTTACTGGCAGTATTTTATTTTGCAGATTCCAAGGAAGCGCGTTTGTGTTATTAAGTCACGTCTGCGGTGTTTTTGGCCGCGTCTGTGTCTAGAAATCGCGTCTGCATTCTATAGTCGCGTCTGTGCCTCACAGAACCACGTCTGTGTCATGAAGGTGCATCTATGTTGATGGTAATCGTGTCTGTGTTCACCAGTTTCAAATTTTGGGTTTATTGATTCAGTTTTGGATTTTGCATTTAGGGTTTCAGATCTGGTTTATTTTGAGCTAACATTTTCAGATCTAGCTAACGAAATTGGTGCAGCTTGTCTTGAAAGCAAAATCGTTTGGTTGAAGGCCCCTATTTTCACAAAGTCTTTTGGGTTTAAAATCTACCTAACTTGTGTGCTTGTAGGAAGGGGTGATTATTCGAAACAATCCAAACTACTAATAAATCTTTGTTGCAGGTCCTTGGCAAGGGTTTTTGGATTTTTGTTGTGTGCCTTGTTTTCATAGACTAACAAACACTTCAATTGATGCACTAAAATTGAATCATTGTCTTTTGTGTCTTGAGCTATAGGCTCTTTTTGTTTAATCTTTAGAGGGCCTGTCTTCCCGTGTGGTCATTAGGACTACTAGTGAGAAGAGAACGACCCAAGTGGTAGCGAGGAAAACCCACCTCTTCCGAACCACTATAAACAACTGTATTCATGGTGAAAACTATGAATAACGTGTGCTGATTAGTTCATACCGACACTATGTCTCCCCATAAACCCGTTTGATCAAATTTATTTGATTAGTTGTAGGGCGTAACCCCTACCGGCTGGGAGTCTTCTGTATTTACAGAGCTGAAAGTGCCACATGTATGGCCACACGAGTGGATGCCCTTACTAGCACCTTTTTGTTTTAGAAGCCCAAATCCTTCCAGTTGTTGGGGCAAGAGGTCGGACCTCTGGTAGCGGCCCACACACATATGGTTCTTAGTAGAGATACAAAGTTCACCAACGGGAGTTTTCGTGGGGACTGATGCTTGGCTGACCCGAGAAGTGAGTGCCAAGGGTGGAGCCAGTGAGGTCAAGCATCTAAGTATCCGCTCTGAATAGCGTAGCCTTGGGGGTAAAACCCCATGTGGGATCAACAACTATTGTCTTGGCTAGCCATAAGAATTGTGCTTGACTTATTTTAAACATTCAAAACATTCAAGACCAAACAACAAAACATTGTGTCTTTTGTGTCTTCAAGTGTATACAAAACATTTTTTACATCAAACAACACACTTTTCTTGGAGTCATTTTGAGTCTAGACACTTGCAAACATTGGATCTTCATCAACACTGTGTCCTCTTGTCACGAAAAATAGTCAAACAGTCAAATTTTGGTCACAACAAAATGACTTCACAGATTGGAAAAAATTGCACAAATTTTGCAGAAACGTGTCTGTGTTATATAACCGCATCTGTGAAGGGCAGAAACGCATCTGTGTTCCAGAATCAACATTACACTTTGCAAAAAAATCTCAGAGACACATCTATGTCGAACAGAGCCACGTCTGTGTCAGGAAACCGTATCTATGAAGTATACAGGTGCGTTTGTGTTCAGAATTGATAGAACTTTTACAGTCCAACAAACAACCACAGTCAGTTTCGAAATTCTTGAGCTTCCTAGGTCATTTCTCCAGGGTTTCATTTAGCAGTCAACCTGTCCTTGGGTCTCACAAAGTCCATCATTGCTTCACATCTCACTTTACATTCACAATTGTCTAAACTTGAGTCAAAAGGTCACTTGTTTGTCTTCATCATACTTTGTCAACACACTACATACAACAACACTTTGCTAAGTGGTCCCTCATCAAGGTTTCTTACCTTTGGGTCTCATTTGGTCTTACTTAGAGTCAAGGTCAACTTACCTCATCAAGAGAAACTATCCTCTCTTTGGAAGTCACACCTACTCTACTACATACATACTTGGTCTTACACTTTGGACATTGCAAGTACACCTCATATTCATTTACATTCCATCCAACTCTTGCTCTTCCATACTTTTTCCATTTTTCATCTAGTCTCACACATCTCGGTCAATACCTAGTTCATGGTTGAAACCCGTCTTCAAAAATCTAGGAGAGAAACTAAAGAGGCTCAAGAGTCCGCAAACATGAGTTCTTATGAGTATGAGAATGATATCTTTTTCAATTCTGATCATACTATATTACCTGACATGGATGCCTATAGAAACATTCCAAATGTTGAGAACATGGACACTACAAACAACAATGCTTCACACAATGACAATATGGACAACTTTTCTATACATTCAGCAGATGTGGAAGAATCCATTATGAATCCCCATTTCAATCGATTGGTTGAAGAAATAATGAGAAGGGATAGACAATACTTCTTACACATGATGGCACAAAGTGGAGCCAAGATACCTCATGATTTTGACATGTCTCAAATAATGGAAAATCGATCTCTGCAACAAACTCACTCCAACATGGATCAAAGAAGGCCTAATAGTGGAGGCAATAGAGGACCACATATGGTACCTGAATCACCATCATCTTTATTTCAAAAACTAGAGGTCCCACACACACATGGTCAAGCATATGATACTCACCTTCGCAGACCATTATGGAAGTCTTATGCAGACAGATATGCTCAATCACATACCAATGCTCAGGATCAACCACCAAAGCAATTGGATATTCAAAGGCATGCTCAAAATTTGGACACAAGGAAACCCCGTGTCAAATTTGGGGGCAACACATTAGAACATGACATGCCTGTAGAGTATGGTATACATGGACAAAATAGATACGATGTTCCTCAACATGAATCTATACCAAGTGGTCCATATATGTAGCATCACTATAGACCTCCTGCATATGAACATGTATATGATCAATATCATCCATATATGCAACAGGCTCCTCCTCCAATTGGTGCCTCAAGCATGGGGTATGGTCCAAGAAGTCAATCTCCACGTAAGAGAAATTTGGAGCAACAAATCAAGGACTTACAAAAGAAAATGGAGGACATAAATACACCAAAGCCAACATACACAATGAGAGACATATGTCCCTATCCATTTGACAAAAGCATTCCAATGCCTCCATTTCCTACACACTTTGTGACACCTAAATTTGATAAGTATAGAGGAAAAGGGGATCCTAAGGCACACATAAGATAGTTTTTCATGGCTTGCATTGAGGTAGCAGCAGAAGAGACATATTTGATGAGATTATTCCCAGAGAGTCTAGGCAATCAAGCTATGGAATGGTTCTCCCAACTTCCACCTGGAATTAAGTCATGGGGTAATCTAGCAGAGGCATTTATTCAACATTTCTCCTACAACATAGAGAAAGACATATTAGTCACTACTTTGTGCAACACCAAGCAAAAAGAGGGAGAGTCTTTTGCATCATTTTTACAGAGATGGAGGAATCTAGCCAGCAGATGCTCTTGTGAAATTCCACAAAAACAAATGGTAGAAATGTTCACCCAAAATGTTAACAAGGACATTGGTTATGATCTAAGGAAAGCTTGTTTGTCCACCTTCAAGGACATTATTGAAAAAGGTTTAGCAATAGAAAAGGTCCTAATTGAACAAGGAGTCATTAAGATATTCAAAGAAAACAAACATGACTTTAAAGGAAAAGACAAGCCGAGATTTTGGAATAGAAACAAGAACACAGTCAATGATGGTGTTGTTGATGCCAACACAGTGCGACCCAAATTCATCTTTTCGGGATCAAGTTCTACAAACAATCAAGTGAATACTCAAACAACTTCTAGATCACAAAGGAAGTATACTCCCTTGGGAGAACCACTTGAGTCAGTTTTCAAAAAGCTAGTGGCAAACAAGGTAATCACTATTCCGGATTTTCCTCCATATGAACCAAAGGTTAAACCAAATTGGTGGAATGATGATGAGTATTGTGAATTTCATAAGAGCAAGGGTCATAAGACAGGAAATTGTCATCGACTGAAGAACATCATACAAGATCTCATTGATAGGGGTGACATTGAGATTGAAGGACACTCATCCAATCAAGAACATGAAATATTTAAGGAACCATTCCCAAAACATGACAAAGGAAAAGCTAAAGCCACAGATGACCAAACCAACTATACCAGAGCATCCTACAACTATGATTCAACTATCAATCATATCTCGATGGATAATTATGTTTCTACCATTATCATCAAGGACAAAACGTCTGAGAATTCTACCCAGAGACCCAGGATTGTCCTAAAAGGCATTGGATCTTCCTCCGAACCTACCTCTGAATGTCATGTCACAACTCGTTGAGGTAAAATCACTTTGCGAGGTACTCCAACTAAAAACACTGCTTCCTCATCAACCAAACCTGAGTATGACCTTGTAGAACAGTTAGGGAAGACACTTGCGCTCATCTCCATCCTTGAGCTATTACGCATATCCCCCGCTCATAAAGCCATTCTTGACAAAACCTTGAGAGACACCATCGTTCCTACTGATCTGAACGTGGACCAGTTTCAAGCCATGGTGGGATACCTTTCCATTCCACACTCTCTTACATTCACAGAAGCTGATGACGCCTCCGTAAGTTAACCACATAATGCACCATTACACGTTGAAGCCTTCATACACAAACATCGAATAAAAAGAGTCCTGATAGATGGAGGAGCAGGTCTAAACATTTGCACATTGAGCACTATTAAACAATTGGGATATTTTGATAAAGCTGTGAATTCTACAAATCAAATCACCATCAAGGCATATGATGATGAAGAGCGTTCATCCAAGGGCACAGTCACCTTACCTCTCAGAGTTGGGCCAGTTACAAAGGATGTGGTTTGTCAAATCTTGGATCTAGATCTCACTTATAACATATTGCTAGGATGCCCTTGGATTCATGAAATGAGAGCAGTCCCATCTACATATCACCAATGCATTAAGTTTCCTCTCAATGGAGTGGAAGTAACAGTTAACGGTGATCCTAATCCATTCATATACTGCAATAACCTGAGATCAAAGACTGAGACCATCATTCCCAGTAATCGTGAAGCTGTTCCTTCTTCGGCATACATTGATCCTGAGTCATTAAAACCCTCGACATCAAAACAAGGTGAGCTTAAAGGCAAGTTTCAAGACAAGGGCATGGGGGAATACACTTTAAATCAGTCCATGTACTTACGACAAGTCATGAGTTCCCCAAAAGAATATGGAAGACCACATCCTAACAAGCAAGTATCCATCATGATACTAAAATGGGACCCTACTACCTTTCAGAGATGGGGTGAACTGGAAGAGGAAGATTTATACAAAATGCTTTACAAAGAAATTGAAGATGACACACAAGATCACATTAGTCTACCATGTGAGAAATATGGAAAAGGCTTCAAAATTCTACAAAAATTCGGGTATGACGGAAAAAGCCCTCTTGGGTTACGAAAGGAAGGAATCATTGAA
This sequence comes from Cryptomeria japonica, assembly GCF_030272615.1. Classification (NCBI taxonomy): domain Eukaryota; kingdom Viridiplantae; phylum Streptophyta; class Pinopsida; order Cupressales; family Cupressaceae; genus Cryptomeria; species Cryptomeria japonica. Next base: position 214,997,269 of record NC_081408.1, on the reverse strand, counting down.
CCTTTACAACCTGAATTGACTTTCAAAAAGGAATGCTCAAAAGGTCTTGGTTTCTTAACTTCCAAGGTCCACACCCAAAGGACAGAAGAAGCCTTACAAATCAAAGCTACCAAAATTCAACAAGAGGATCACTATTCCACAGATTCCAACGAATGGGAATGGGGTTCAGACAAGTCTTCCAGTGACTACAAGCTCACCAAGATATTCAGAGAGCTAGATGAACCCACAGAAGAAGAGGAATTTTATAACAAGTTTAGAGTTGGTCAAGAGACAACCCATGAGGATTCCACACAGTCCTTGTCCCAAGGTTCTAGGTTGAAATCACATAGGATGAGAACACTTATCCTAGAATGCGCTACTAGTGATGATAATCTGGATTTGTTCGCGATCAAGACTGATGAGGAGAGTGCCACCGATGACCTTGATAATTACCTGGACATGCCCGAATATAACTACATCTTCACTCTTAGCCCTGCTAACTTTGAAGACATTAACGGCCTTCCCCTTGTTCACCACCAACTCATTGACTGGGATCATGAAGGACCTGCACAGTTTGACACATTCCAAAATGATGAAGCTTTTATTGACTATATGGGCATACGAGATGATCTTCCCCCTGGGGACCATAAGGCGGGATACACTATAGAACTCAATAGCATGGCATATTTTGGTGAGGATGTTAGACCTTCCAGTCGCAAAAATGTGAAAATAAGAACAACTCAAGGGTCTTATGGCGAAAACCACACTGTGGTGCTGTTTGACCCCAAAAAAGTAAAAAGAAAGGATGTATCTAAGGGCGAAAACCTCTCTGAGGCACCTGAAGATGGAAGGCTCGATATTCTCCCAGCATCATATGAGGAAAAGTCATCCATGTTGGTAGAGGAGACCATCAAAACAAACATTGGTACAGAAGAGGTTCCACACAACATATTCCTGGCTCAATCATTGACAGAGTCAGAAAGGTCAAAATTCATAAGTTTCTTCAAAGAATGACAAATCAACTTTGCCTGGTCATACGCTGATATGCCTGGATTGGATCCGGATTTGGTAATGCATCATTTGACAGTCAAACCGGGGGCAAAGCCAGTGAAACAGAAATTAAGAAAAATGCATCCACAAGTGGCATTACTAGTTAAAGCAGAACTTGAGAAATTATTGGATGTCAGATTCATACGCCCAATTGATTATCCTGAATGGATCTCTAACTTGGTGCCTGTCAGTAAACTGGATCACAGCTTCAGAATTTGTACAAATTTTAGAGACATCAACAAAGCTTGTCCAAAGGATGACTTCCCATTACCAAATATTGACTTGATTGTTGATCTCACAGCAGGTCATGAAATGTTATCAATAATGGATGGATTCTCTGGTTATAATCAAATAAGGATTGCGCCTGCGGATCAACACAAAACATCATTCACTTGTCCGTGGGGAAATTTCTGTTGGAATGTCATGCCTTTCGGGCTAAAAAATGCAGGTGCTACATATCAAAGAGCCATGACTACTATCTTTCATGATCTCATGCACGTAACCGTGGAAGATTATGTCAATGACCTCTTGGGCAAATCAATTGATAGAAATACACATTTGGACATACTTTCAGTCATCTTTGATCGGTTGGAAAAATACAAAGTAAGATTAAACCCCAAGAAATGTGTCTTTGGAGTAACCTCCGGGAAGCTTCTAGGATTCATTGTATCCAAAGGAGGAATCGAAGCTAATCCAGCAAAAGTTAAGGCCATCTTGGAGATGCAACCACCAAGAAATATCAATCAACTTCGATCCTTACAAGGCAGACTCCAGTCCATTTGAAAATTCATAGCACAACTTGCAGATAAGTGTAATCCTTTTCAACACCTACTAAATAAAAACATCAAATTCAAATGGGATGATAATTGTCAACAGGCTTTCCAGACGCTCAAAAATTATCTTCTAAATCTGCCAGTTTTGATGCCATCAATTCCAGATCAACCTCTGTTACTATAGATCTCAGCTACTTCAATAGCACTGGGGGCACTCTTAGCACAACAAATTGCTGAGGGCAAAGAAAAAGCAGTATACTATATCAGTCGCACATTGGTAGGATATGAGCTAAACTACACACCAATTGAGCGTGCATGTCTCGCCGTGGTCTTTGCTTCGCAGAAATTATGACATTACATGCTCACTCATAAGACTAAGTTAGTTGCAAGAATCGATCCATTAAAATACCTTCTCAATAAAGCAACACTTACTGGGCGACTGGCCAAATGGGTAATGATCTTGAGTGAATTTGACATCGAGTATGTGGACAGAAAAGCAATAAAAGGACAAGCCATCGCAGATCAATTAGCAGATGCTCCCATGATAGATGATGTTCCTCTAAGTTCAGAATTTCTAGATGAATCTATTTTGACAATGTCACATGCAAAGCCATGGCAACTGTACTTCGACGGCTCATACACACAGCATGGGGCAAGAGCTGACATCCTCTTTATAACTCCTCAAGGGGATTCTATACCAAAATCATACCGCTTATCATTTCCTTGCACTAACAATATAGCGGAATATGAGGCATTAACAACAGGATTACGAATTGCAATTCAGTGGAAGATCCAGGAACTTTGTGTTTTTGGGGACTCTCAACTTGTCATCCGTCAAGCAACTGATGATTACCAAACAAAAGATGAAAAATTAATGCCTTATAAACAAATGGTGGATGACCTGAAACAACACTTCACAAAGATAGACTTTGAGCAGATACCAAGAGAGCAGAATCACATCGGAGATGCCATGGCTACAATTGCTTCACTGATTGATCTACCTCCAAACAAGACCCGCTATGAGTTCTTGGTGGATAACCTTTTGGTTCCTTCATATGAGATCATGCCTACTGAGATGATATGTGTGGTCTGTCCCGAGTCCCAGTTATATGGCTCCATCTTCACATACCTTTGTGACAATATCCTACCTCTTGATCTATCAAATAACCAACGTCGCACTTTTATTCGCCAATCCTCTATGTCATTTTAGCTAATATCCTATACCGGTGAGGTCTAGATGGCACTCTTCTTAGATGTTTAGAAAGTGATGAAGCTCAGATTGTGTTACGTGAAGTACATGAAGGGATATGTGGTCCACATGCTAGTGGTCCTACCTTGGCCAAGAAACTCATCAGGACTGGATATTACTAGCCCAATATGGAAAAAGACTCATATTAGTTTGTCAAGAAATGTAAGCAATGCCAAATTCATGGCGACCTCATACATGCACCAGCACAAGAACTTGAACCAATTGCGTCTCCTTGGCCCTTTTGTCAGTGGAGACTCGATCTCATAGGCAAGATTCACCCTCCTTCTTCCAATGGTCATCAATTCATTATCACTGCCACAGAGTATTTTACAAAATGGATTGAAGCCGTGCCTCACACAAGTCACAGGAAAACAAATTGCTACATTCATCCTCAACTATATCATTTGCCGATACGGTATTCCTATTTCCATTATCACTGATAACGGGCGTCCCTTCAAAAATCAGGATGTTCGTGAACTCTATGATCGCTTCCATATTTCCCATCATTTCTCCACACCATATTACCCCCAAGGTAAAGGCCAAGCTGAGGCATCTAATAAAACAATCCTTAAAATCTTAAAGAAGACAGTCGATGATGTTGGTCGTAATTGGCATATCCAACTTAATCCGACACTTTGGGCCTATCGCACAAATGTCTGCACACCTACAGAAGCTACACCCTATTCACTTGTCTATGGCGCTGAAGCCATCTTGCCTGTTGAGGTCGAGCTACCCTCTTTACAGGTCTCTTTGCAAAAAATCATCAGTGATGAAGACTATAGGGTCTCTCGCTTACAAGAGCTGGAACTACTAGATGAATGAAAACAAACTGCTTTTAATCATCTCAAGGCTTACCAACAATGAATGGGTCACAGCTACAATCATAAAGTCAAGCCTCGTACATTTGAGGTAGGTGATTTGGTTCTCAGAGAAAACCCCAAAAATCAACAAGACAGAGAGAAGAAGGGCAAGTTTGAACCAAATTGGCTTGGCCCCTACATTATTATAACAGCATATGGATTTGGTGCATATCAGCTCTCAACTACAAAAGGTGAACCTTTGGAGGATCCTATCAACAGCATGCACCTTCGCAGGTTTTACACATAGCTCTTCAGTGTATCCTAATTAAAAAAATACAAAAAAATCAAAAATTTCAAAAATACAAAAAAAATAATAAAACAAAAAAAAAATCGTTACTTGGTGAAAACCTGGCAAACAAGCACCTTGTGACACAAAAAACATTGAAAAATCAAAAAAAGTAAAGAGAAATAATTTCGTCCAATGGTGAAAACCACTCTGGTGGCGCCCTGGGCAAGTACCATGGTGAAAACTGGGTCACCAGCGCCATGCGTAGAGACATTGCTCCTCCCTCCTTCAGGATTCACTTTCATCCTTTCACTTTGCACACACTCACAACCTATTCGTTCATAATAAACTTACCCATTCCCATCATGGATTGTTATTGATCTACCCAAGATTGGTTCGCCATTCATAATAAACCTCCCTTTTCATCCATAATAAATCAGATTCTATTTGTGGCTAAGGCAAATCCTACGTCTAGTGATGGGTGTGGAACTGAGAACATCACATGTTTCGAGGAGTACAGTTTCTTCCAGCTTCCTTCAGTCTATCCATGCACAATTTGCAATAAAGTTTCATCTTCTCTGCAATAAAGTATCAGTTTCATGGATTCAGTCAGTTTCAGATGAGACACAGCAGCAACAATGGGCTTCAACAAATCAAATCTTTCAACAGACTCAGACAACATATGGTTTCGTGCTATCTATCCTTTTTGTGAAAGTAAACATTGTGACCACAATCAAATAAGACTTATACAAGTGACAAGAGACACTAAACTTGAGAGCTGTAGTGGATGTAGGTGTCGAATCTTGGTTTTCTTTTGATTTCATCTTTTTTTGGTGACATGTCTTTTAGCTTTTCCGGGATGTCTCTGACTAGAGATTCTATCTCCAGGATGTCTTTGACTAGAAAGGCGAGGATGCGGTATCGTCACCTATTTGTATTTGTTGTCTGTGGATTGTCTCTTAGTAAAGCTATGACTTGTCCAAGGATATGAGGACACTGAGAGTCTAGTGTGAACTGGGGCATTCTTTGTTTGTGACTATCTTATCTCCATGCAAACAGGTACAATGACTTTCTAGGTCAAATATATGCCTTGATTGTCATAACCTACTTGCCATAATAAAGCTCAATGATGATAACGCACAAGAAGCTATTTCACTTTCATATCTTCTATCTTTCATCCCCCTTTCTTGATTGACTTCCATCGTCCTTTTCGAGTCCACGTAGCCTGCTATCACATGACTGAGTATAATGACACACCAAAAAATATTTGCATTTCATGTAGTTTTACCTGCATTACCACATATCAGCATTTCATACATACATATAGATATCACAATTGTATCACATCCTGCACACAACACTTGTTAGCACAATTTACATTTGCATTATCATATTCATCTGCATTACATACATTCACATTTGCATCATACATATGTATAAAACATAAAAAAACAAAAATACTGCATTGCATCATATACATATTTGCATCCATAACATAAAACAAACATCACATAAGAACATCTCATCATATAGGTACACATGCATATAGCTACCGCAAAGATGAATCATCTCATATATATATCATAAGTGTCATAATACAATGATGTCAAAACAATCATATGGCTACAAAGCACCCACAGGTGTCTACATCATCATACAAAAATGGTACAATACTGATACATAGGGAGCCCTCTACGGCTATGATGAACTCCCTCCCTCGGAGCTGCCTGGCCTTGATGGACTCTGAGCCCCTGAAGGACCCGTCCCAGGATCATCCCTCCTATCCCCTCTATCTGGTGGTGGTGGAGGACCCATAACCCCACCACTCGATGCCTGTCTCCTCTGGCTCCCTCCCGTCACTGTCGCTATACACGACGGTCTATGGAAGCTCCTCACCGGCTGATCCGCTAGCACTGCACCATAATAGAGATCCCGCCAGTAGGCAATCTCCTCCCCTACCTGCAGGATATAGGCATATCTGGCCCCTGTGTCCTCTGCTACCTGTCTCCCAGCCCTTAGTGTTGTCTCAGCCTCTCTATAATGTTGAATAGCCTGATCCCGCTCCTGCTTAGTATCTTTAAGCCTCCTCCTGAGCCTATCCCTCTCCCTCTCCAACTCCTGGATCTCATCTGCTTGTCCCTGGCAGATCTCCCTTAGCTCTATTAGCTCATCCTCCTCTGCATCAGCCCCCTCCGGCTCTGCCTGTGGCTCCCCTTGTATGGGTGCCTGCCCCTATGCCTATGCCTGTACCTGTACTGGTGCCTGTACTGGTACCTATCTCTGTCCCTGTCCCTATACCTGTACCTATCTGGGACCCTATGTTGTTGGCACCTGCAGTGGCAATCCACCGCGACCCCTCACCACCCGAGCCTGCCTCTCCTCTCCACCCTCCCTCTGCGGTGCAACCCTCCTCTCTCCAACAACTCCCCTCCTCCTCTGTCAGCCTCTGCCCCCATCACCTCCACCATCATCATCATCCCCACCACCATCTCCATCTAAGGGCTCTCCCAAATCCGTCAGGCATGGAAATGGATGCTCCGCCTAGTATGTTGTGTACTCGGCATCCATGTCGATATCCTCAATCTCTGGCCACATGTCCTAGGGTAGGGGCATCATCTCTACCAGCTGCATAACTGCCTGATCATATGATAATAGGGGCCCAAACTACGCCTGATCTCTCACAGTCCGTGCATACATGCCTGAGCCCCGTGGCATCCTCTGGATCCTGCCAAACTGCCTACCAATCCTATCCACTAGCTACCTCTCCAGCACATAGGGCATCCGTCCAATCAGGTACCTGCTCTGGAAGGTGTAGGGAAGCTCAACTACATCATCCTCCCACTACTCGCATCCCAGGTATGGTCTCCATATGACCATGTCAATATCATCTATCACTCGCCGCCAATGCTCTAACCTGCCAATCCGTGGCTGTGACATGATCATGTCATATAAGTGCACAAAACTGCGTCCATGACCTCTGCCTCTGAAGTGTATCGGCATCGTCACTGGCAGATGCTCATAAGCCCACACCTGCAACAATGTCACCCCGCAACCCAATCCCACTGATCCATGGTATACAAACTAATGCAGCTCATAGTAGAGGTGTGCCAGTACACACGGTCTCCAAGCATATCTAGTGTGTTGTGTCACCAGTGTCTCCAATGCTCCTCTCCATCCTATAGCCAACCCTCGTGTCGCCCTATCCAGACATAGGAACCCACTAATTGCTCCTCCTACCACTGCTGGCAATGCTAGCCCTATAGCTGTCATCGTATCCCAAGCCACGTGTCCAGCCCTCATCTCTAGTCCTAGGTCCTAGAACACTCATCTCAAGGCCTCCCTATCTCCATCTCGATCGTATGGGATCAGCTCCCCATCGATCAGTATCCACAGGTTCCTGTAGACATCCTCAAGGGTGACTATCATCTCACCCATCGGCAAATGAAAAGTACATGTCTTAGAGTGTCATCTCTCCGCCAGTGCAGTCAGTAGTCCCATGTTCGCCCGAAACTCAGGCACATATAGAACATGTCTCAATCCCATAGCCTTGATAGCAGCTCGCTCCTCGGTTGTCAGCTCAGGTCGCAATCTTTGCATTGATGGGAATCTCTCCCATGACTCTAGCATCGACAAATACTCCTGCAGTCAAGCAAATCAATCATGTCAGTCATAGTGACATTTCCTGCTTATCACAAAATGATACTTTTTATCTAAGTGCATCTAGCTATCTATCCTAGTGACACTCACTATTCATCACAAAGTGTTGCTTTTATCCTAGTAGTACTCCCTGTTCATCACAAAGTACTACATGTGTGGCACTCCCTGTTCATCACAAAGTGTTACTCACATTTGCACTCACTATTCATCACAAAGTGCTGCTCATATTTTAGTACTCCCTGTTCATCACAAAGTACTCTATCTTGGTACTCACTGTTCATCACAAAGTGCCTTGATCTATCTTAGTCTTCCCTAGAGGACCTTCTTGAGTGTATCCTCTCAGCAGCTTATCCAATCGACAGCGTATGTTCATCACAGAACTGCCGATTTGCCCTAGAAGACAAAAATTCACATTTTTTAAACACAAATGTGCTTACTTGACATAAACGCGCTTAAAGACTGCACAGATGCGCCTGAACAACACAGACACGCCTGACAAACACAGACGTGCCTATGCTCTGCACAGACGCGCCTGGGCGACATAGACATGCCTTCTTAGCACAAACATGCCTACACATCACAAACGCGGCCGCATTTGGCACAGACACGGTTTCAATCACAGACACGCCTGACACAAACACAGACACGCCTCGCGAGCACAGACGCGCCTAGCACCAACGCAGATGCGCCTGGACGTTTTTGGACATTTTTTTCAACCCTATTCTAAGCACATTTATTGCCCTCTCTACCATGCATTAATGACAATAATAAATGCATCAAAGTACGAGGAGGTTTGGCAGTACTTACCGACTCTCCTGCCTCTACTGGCCTCTGGAATCAGCGAACGTGGTCGAATCTATGAATGAAGGCCATCGTTACTGACTACTGCTGCTCTATTTTCGCTCTGCACTCTGCTCTCGTGGATGTGTAGATGACAATGAGGATGTATTTTCCCCCATGGTCTATCTTATAGACTACCCCTAGCCTTCGTTTCCCGAGTCAGTCTTCTTTATCCCGTGACTTTGTCACCTTATCCGGTCAGTCCATTCTAGCCTTTCTTTCTTATCGAGAGATTGTCTGCAATCTTTTCAAACATTTTCATCCAATCTCTTGAGGGGGCATATCATTCCCATCTTGGGGAAACTTTGTATCAGTTCATCTTATCTTCTTTGAAACAACACAACAAGCCGCATTGTCTCAAAGAGGGGCAAAATGTAGACACCTAAAATTGTCCAGTCTAATTAAACAAATATTTTATTTATTTAATTATCTTTAACCTAATTCTTCTATTAATTAAATAAATATTTATTTATTTATTTAATTCATTTATCCTCTTCTAGCCTTATTTCTCATTTAAATAAATACATCTATTTATTTAAATTATCCTTTTCTTAAATTAAATAAATATCTTATTTATTTAATTAATCCCACTTCTTCTATTAATTAAATAAATCTTTATTTATTTAATTAATTCATTAACCTTTTCTACCCATGACACATGTCATTCATCTCTTAATTCATACACTACCTCCCCCTTTCATTATTTTATTATTTCTTTTACCTACCCTCTAATCATAGCCGACCTCCTTTTACACCTCTCAATCTTATCCCTCCATTTCATATAAGTGTCTTCTATATAAGGAGATGCTTCCTTCATTATCAAACCCTGGCTAATCAATTATTCTAATGAATCATCTTAATGACTTGATGACATTACGATCCTACTTGCAACCACATTCCATTCTTTGTTGAGCTCTTGTGCACATAAAATCTAAGAGCAAATACATCAAACAAGATCAATGGAGATAGGAAGAATGGAGATCCAAACCCTATTGGACATGTGATGGTATAATCTTTGTGATTTCGTTTGATCTGCATTGTCTTAGGTAATCTTCATATGTTATGGTGGATCTTTGTTCTTGTTAGGCTATGGTTTTTTGGTTGAATTCATTTAGCCTTTCAATATCGTTATTATTGTTATCCATTTTCACCATATACAGTAAAAACTGGTATGTGAGAAATATTCCACAAATAACTAAATCGACAAGTAATTTTTGTGATGAGTGCATCAGAAGCAAGAAAATCAAAGTAAATTAAAAGACAAAAGAGTATAATACCTCAAGACCTCTAGAGTTAGTACATACAAATTTGTGTGGACCAACAAGGACAAGGGCTCTGTCCGATGAGAGATAATTCATGCTATTCATTGATGACTACTCAAGGATGACTTGGGTGACATTTTTGCATGAAAAATCACAGGCATTTGAAAGATTCAAGATTTTCAGAAGGATGGTTGAAAATGATAGTGGACATCGGTTAAAGTGTTTAAGATCAGACCAGGGTGGAGAATATTCTTCAAATGACTTTATTGACTACTGTGAGAAACATAGAATTCAAAGACGGTATTCAGCAACAAGAGCACCACATCAAAATGGTGTGATAGAAAGGAAGAATAGGATAGTGAAGGAAATGGCTAGAACAATGTTAAATGAGGCTAGCATACCAGATACATACTGGAAGGAAGCAATTCATATTTTTGTCTATACATTAAATCGGGTACAACTAAGAGTGAATAATAGAATGACTCTTTATGAGTTATGGTATGACCAGAAACCATCACTCGAGCATTTTAGACTGTTTGGAAGTAAGTTCTTCATCAAGAGAGATGTTGATAGATTAGGAAGTTTTGATTCTAGGAGTGATGAAGGAATCTTCTTGGGTTACTCAAGAAATAGAAAAGCCTACAAATGCTGCAACAAGAAATTGAGAAAAATGGTTGATAGTATAAATGTGAGAATAGATGAAGACTTGTATACGAAAGAATTTGCACCGACACCCTATATTGATGTTTCCGATGATGAGCATGAAGATCAATCTGACAGTGGACCATTAAAAGAAGCACCAAGCAAGAACTCCAACCGATATGTGCAGAAGAACCATTCGGAAGAAAAAATCATAGGAGATAAAAATGAAGGTGTGCAGATCAGAAGGAGACTAGCTTGGAATGATGAGCACGTAAATTTCTATCTCATGAAAAAACTTGAGCCCAAAAATTTTGATGAAGCTAGAAAAAGTGAAAAGTGGATAGATTCCATGGATGAAGAGCTTAAACAAATTGAGAAAAACCAAACTTGGGAACTTGTTCCTAGACTGATAGACAAGAATGTCATAGGTACCAAGTGGGTCTACTAGAACAAGATGAATGAAGAAGGCAAAATAATCTGACATAAAGAAATGTTAGTTTGCAAAGGGTATGCTCAAGTGGAAGGTATTGACTTCGAATAAACCTTTGCACCGGTTGCTAGGTTAGAGACAATAAGAATGTTCTTAGCTTTTTCTGCCTATAAAAGTTACAAGGTTTACCAAATGGACATTAAATCTGCATTTTTGAATGGTAACCTTGAAGAAGAGGTGTATATGGAACAACCAGAGGGTTATCTTTTACATGATGATGAGAGTTTTGTATGTCAGTTGAAGAAACCCTTGTATGGCTTGAAGCAGGCTCCCAGAGCATGGTATTCCTGGTTGGATAAATACTTGAAGGAGAAAGGATTCCGAAAAGGGAATGCAGACAGTAACTTGTATGTCAAGGTAAATGGAGATCACATGATTATAGTTGTTGTATATGTAGAAGATATTATCTTTGGTGGAGACAAGGACATCATGTGCAAAGAATTTGCAGATCAGCGGAAGATAAAATCTGAGATGTCCATGTTGGGTGAGTTATCTTATTTTCTTGGTTTGCAGATATCACAATAGGAGAAAGGAATTTGCATCTCAGAAACCAAGTATGTTAAAGACATGTTGAAGAAATTTCAAATGGAGGACAACAAACTGGTAAGTAATCCCATGGTTACCAGTTGTAAGTTGAGCAAACACTATATAGGTCTATGATTGGTAGTCTATTATATCTAACTATTGGTGTGATTATTTATTCTTATAGGATATAATTACACTTTACTTAAGTTAACTTAGGATAATGCATCTCATCATAGTTTGGATATGAGACACTTAGGGAAGTGTGCACATAGGGATGATACTTGTAGGAGAAATTCCACCTTTGTGGTCTTATCTTGTTGTTACATTCCACATTCGATGGGTGATCCACCTCTTATGGAATATTATATTATTTCTCCTACCTACCCCTGCTTTTCCTTACCTACCCTTGTTTCTCATTGAGCCACATGTCATGATTGTGTGCTCACATATCCATTCGGCCTTGCCTATAAAAGCAAGCCCATATTTATTGTATTGTTAATCTAGTTGATCATTTGTATATTGATGAGAATACAGTTTGTTCTTGTCAAACTATTGTCTCTCTTTTATGTGCTTTTCATTGTGCCCTTGATCTTGGCAAAATCTCACATGGTATCAGAGCCATTGGGGCTTCATTGATTGGTTTTGGGAGACATCTTGGAAGGCTTCTAATTTTAGATCTGAGGTATTGTGAATTTTGGAGGCATCCTAGAGCATTTTCAACCTCACCATTGCATCCGGGAGACCCTTTCCATAAAAATAGAGTATAAACTCAACCTATTTTGGTGAAAATAGAATTTTGGGTGTTGGAGGAATTTTTTACCCAATTCGGGTAGTACGGTATGAATTTTATTTTATTTTTTGCAAAAAATTATCTATTTAATTTCGCAGAAATTTCAAAAATATAAAAATTCAAAAAATATATATGTTTTCGGAGGTACCATAGCCCCCCCTAATCCTGCACTGCAGTTTTCTTGCAAGGGTCGTACCCTGTGCAGATCGCAGGGCCGTACCCCTTGTTGCCGCCGCCCTTCCTCTGGTCTCCACTGCCTCTGATCTTCGTGCTACCTTCCACCATCAACACACAGCCCCGCCGGCCCTGCTACTTATTGGCTCCGGCCCTAGCCCCAACCACCGGCTCCGACCACTGACTGCCGGCCCCAGCCACCGCTGTCGACCCCGACTCCCACTGACTAGCCGCCAACGACCTCTCACCACTTGTCAAGACTCTATGATACGTCACCTCTTTCCGGCGGGACACACGTCCGCCATGTGGTAGGTGGCCATTGGCCCGTGGGTAAGACTCAGTGACACATCACCTGCCCAGTTGGCTGCCACGTTAGCATATCCGTACAATGGGCAAGGGGGTGCGACATTTTTTTGATGGTCATACGGTCGTCAAATTTAACATAGTGAATTGCTGATGTCATCCTGCGTTAGCACTTTTTTGAAAATTTTAGACCCCTCTCCATTGAGTAGTTTGATTTTTTGGGTCAACTTTGGAGGCCCATAACTTGCTCAATTTTGCTCCATTTTGGGTGCAATTTTTTTTTATTTGGGCTAATTTTTTGTGCTCTCCATAGTGGTGTGTTTATTTTTTGATTTTGGTGAACAAGTTTTACATAATTTTCAGATTCTCTCAGCAGTTCCTCTCTAATCCTTAATTTTGCAACTTCAAAGGCTTCATTTGGGCTCATACGACCTCCTTTTCAGGTGCCATTTTTTTTTAAGTGCATATTTTTTCATCTACTTTCATAATGTGTCATCGGTTTGCAGAGATTTTGGGTGGATATTGTACTTTTAGAAATTGTTCCTTTTTGGCTTACTTGGATCTTAGTTTAGATCTCTTGCATTATCAGTTTGAGTTTCCTTTGGCCTCTTTGAGGGAGTTGTAAAGTTGAAATCAGAAGTCCACTTTGCAATTTTTTGCAAGTGGCCCATTGTACACGCATTAAGTATAAAGTGCCAAATCATCATTTTTATTTTTATTTTTTTTTGGGGGGGGGGTTCTTTGATTGAGTGAATTTGGGGGGGTGTCTTGTGTGATTGTGCCTCTCTTTCCTTGTTCTCTTTCATTTTTGTTGATGAGTCCTCATAAATTTCCACCTTTAACTCCACATAACTATGCATCTTGGAAAATTAAAGCATGGAGCAAACTAATGGAAAAAGGACTCATGCATTACATAGATGGAACAATAGCAACACCAACTAATCCTAAGGATGATCCTAATGCTCAATTAGAATGGCTCACTAAGAATTGCATGACTATTCGAACATTGTGTAAGTATGTATCACATGACCTGATTTTTCACATTAAGAAGTGTTCTACAATCAAAGAAGCTTGGGATATATTTTAGAAATTGTATGGTCAAGTTGGTGAAATCATAGGCTACAAGATTGATAATGAGCTCACCAACTTGGATCCCAAGAGTTTTGATACAATCCAAGATTATGTCACCAAAGCAGATGAGCTAAGAGTAAATCTTAAGGATTGTGGAATTGACCAAAAAGATGCTCAATTGATATTCAACTTGTTGGACAAGCTTTCACCTGAATATGCAGCATTTGTTTCTAGCTTCCAAACCCATCGCTTGATAGTGGGGAGTTCCTACACTATGCCTTCATTTGATGCTTTCACAAAAATGTTGATGTTGGAACAATCTAAGTTGTTGAATATGGGGATTCTCAAGTCTTCAAAGTCCAAGGCTTTGGTGGCTAATCAAGGAAGTCAAGGGAGTCAAGGCAAAGATTCCAATAAGAAGAAGAAACAATCTAAGTCAAAGCCACATTAGGAAAAAGGACAATCATCCTCTCCATCACAAGGCGATTTTTCATCCTCTTGCAAGAAGGGGAATCTACCTAAGAAGGATAAACCAACTTGTGCTTATTGCAAGAAGTATGGTCATGATGAGCATCGATGCCACACCAAGAAAGTTGATGAGTTGACAAATCTCCTTAAGAAGAACAACATCAATTTTTCATCCACCTACAACAAGAAGGATTCATCTCCTTCCACTTCCTCACAGTATAAGGGAAAAGGGAAAGCATTTGTGGCTACAATAGGTTCTTCACACTAGTGGATACTTGAATCAGGTGCCTCTTATCACATGGGTTCTACAAAGGAGAAATTTTCTTCATTGGAACCATCAAAGGTACCTCACATTTACATTGGTGATGATACACAAGTTGAGGTCGAAGGGAAAGGTTCGATTGCCATGGATGGTGGAACATTTTAGAATGTTCTTTATGCTCCTAACTTGTCTACCAATCTTCTCTCTATAAACCAAATCACTCACTATGGGAATGGGAAAAAGGTTGAGTTTACACCTGATTCAGTTGTGGTAAAAGAACTTTATGATGATGCCTTGGTAGCAGTGGGACAAGTCAATGACAACTCAAGACTTTATTCATTCTCCCACTTTGTGCCGAGTTCTCCTTCTAGGGCCTTGCTTACTCATTCAAATTTAGAAAGTAAGCTATGGCATGAGTAGTTTGGTCACCTCAACTACCACTATCTTCAATAACTTATCACTAAAGACATGGTCACATGTCTACCTCGAATCAATTTTTCAGAGGGTGTATGTTCAAGATGTTCCTTTGGAAAGCATCCCGAGGAGAAGTTTGATAAGGGGAAAGCTTGGACAGATTTGGAAGTTCTTCAACTTGTTCACAACAATGTAGCCAGTCCATTTCCATCACCTTCATTTAGTAGGGCTCGCTATGTCCTCACCTTCATTGATGACTACTCCTACTTCACTTGGGTCTATTTTCTTGTTCATAATAGTGAAGTGTTTGACAAATTTCTAGACTTCAAGGCTCATGTGGAGAAGCAATCAGGGAAAGTGGTCAAGATTCTTTGCATAGATAATGGAAGGGAATATGTGAACAAAAGACTTGAAGATTTTTGTACATTTGAGGGGATTGATCTTTAGAATCCAGTTGCCTACACTCCACAATAGAATGGAGTTGCAAAATGTAAGAATAGAACTCTAAAAAAAATGGCTAGCTATATGATACATGCGTGTTCTCTTGATCCCACCTTTTGGGAAGAGGCTATCAATTGTGCTACACACATTCAAAATTGGGTTCCTCAAAAAGATTTGATGGGTATTACTCCTTTTGAGGCTTGGGCTAGTAGGAAACTGATTGTGAGACATTTCAAAGTCTTTGGGTGTCTAGCATGGGTTCACATTCCTCCACAGAAACGCAAGGCATTGGAACCTCAGAGTAGCCCTTGTATTTTTGTTAGATATCGCGAGGGTGTTAAGGCATATCGATTGATGGATCCAGAGACACATGAGGTTTTCATTGAGAGGAGTGTTCATTTTGAGGAAAGCTCTCCTATCTTAGCCTCCCTTCCTCCTCTACCTTCCTCCATTATGGATAGTGATGAAAGTGATTCAGATGATGAGACTCCTTCAACTCTGACTCATAGGGTTACACTTCCATAGGGTCCACTTGTAGTTGAGGAGCCTCATCCTCCACCTCCACCTAGACCTCGTTAGGCTCGACAGACACTTGAGTCAATAGGCTCTCTTGTTGGGGATCCTTCAGATACACGGAGGACTCGATCACAGCATTAGGACCTTCAACATGCATACATTGCTACCACTTCTGATCCACAAACATTTCAGGAAGCATCAAGGGTTCCTGAGTGGGACCAAGCTACGAAGGAAGAGTATAGTTCCTTGATGAGGAACAACGCTGGGGATTTAGTCCCTCTCCCTATGGGGAGAAAGATGGTTCGATGTAAGTGGATATATCGAACCAATTTTGCAGGGGATGGTAGTGTGGATAAGTATAAGGCTCGATTTGTTATGAAAGGTTTCTCATAGGTTCCAAGTGTTGACTATACTGAGACCTTTGCGCTTGTAGCCAAGATGAACTCCATTCTCTTGACACTTGCTATTGCTGCAACTCATGGTTGGGTTGTCCATCAGATGGATGTGAAGAGTGCTTTTTATTCATGAGGATCTTGATGAGGAGATATATATGGAGAAGCCATAGGGTTTCATCCAGGATTCTTCATTGGTTTTCTGACTGAGGAAATCTCTCTATGGCCTTAAGCAAGCCCCTAGGGATTGGTATGCCAAGATGGATTCCTTCCTTCTCTCAGCAAGGTTCACCAGGTGTCATTCTGATCCAAATGTCTACGTTTTGTGATAGGATGATTCACACTTGATACTTGTTCTCTATGTTGATGATTTGATCATTACAAGGAGCACCTCATCCATCATTAGCAGTGTCAAATATGCTTTGCATGACAGATTTTCTATGACTGACTTGGGTCTTTTGCACTACTTTCTTGGGATAGAGATTTCAGAGCCACCTTCCAAGATTACACTTTCGCAGCCCAAGTATGTTCTTGATCTACTTGCACACTTTCATATGGCTGATTGTAAGCCTGCATCGACTCCCTTTCTTTTAGGAATCAAGATTGAGGCTAAGTGCTCTTCTCCACCAATTGATGCCACATTGTGTTGTCAGCTTGTGGGTAGTCTCATCTACTTGACTCACACATGCCCTGACATTTCATTTGCGGTTGGCATGGTTTCCCGCTTCATACAGGAGCCACATGAGCTTCATTGGAAAGCTGACAAACACATCCTACACTACATCTAGGGTACACATCATTATGGGATTCACTATGCAGTAGACACAGGACTTTGGTTGGTTGGATACATAGACTCTGATTGGGTTGGCGATCTTGATGATTGTATGTCTACTTTTGGTTAAAACTTCCACCTTGGTTCGGGCCTCATTTGTTGGTAGAGCAAGAAGTAGCATGCTATTTCTCTCTCTTCGACTGAGGTTGAGTATCATGAGGCTGTTAACAGAGTGACTAAGACTATTTGGCTTCTACATATTCTCACAGAGTTTGGGTTCTCCACTCCACGACTGACAGTTCTACATTATGACAATCAGAGTGCTATTGCAGTCTTGAAGAACCTAGTTCAACATCAGCAAACCAAACACATCGAGATTCATATGCACTACATTCAAGAGCTGATTCAGGAGCAAGTCGTTGATTTTGTAGTATTGTCCTATAGCGGAGCAGGTTGCAGACATATTCACCAAACCCTTCACTGAGAGTAAGTTTCAACAGTTGCAAGCTCTCTTGGGGGTGCGGGATGTTTCATTAGGGGGGGTCAGCTGACTTTTCCTTCCTCTCTTATTGGGGGGACTTTTTCCTCTTTGAGGTTTTGTCCTTCTTCTTTGAGAGTCTAATTGTACATTTATCTCTTTGGGGGGGGAATTTTTTCCCATTGGGTTTTCTCCCTTTCTCCGGTTGTGATAGATTGCATTGCATATGTTTGCTTGCATTTTCATATTGTATATGTGTACCTATCATGGCCTAGTAGTCGGGACCCATCTTGCATTGTTGACTTGAGTCTTCATTCCCCTAAGTTGCACTTAAGGGGGGTGTTGGTGTAATTATTTATTTTTATAGGATATAATTACACTTTACTTAAGTTGACTTAGGATAATGCATCTCATTGTAGTTTGGATATGAGACACTTAGGGAAGTGTGCACATAGGGATGATACTTGTAGGAGAAATTCCACCTTTTGTGGTCTTATCTTGCTATTACATTCCACATTCAGTGGGTGATCCACCTCTTGTGGAATATTATATTATTTCTCCTACCTACCCTTATTTCTCATCGAGCCACATGTCATGATTGTGTGCATGCATATCCATTTGGCCTTGCCTATATAAGCAATCCCATATTCATTATATTGGTTAATCTAGTTGATCATTTGTAAATTGATGAGAATACAGCTTGTTCTTGTCAAACTATTGTCTCTCTTTTATGTGCTTTTCATTGTGCCCTTGATCTTGGCAAAATCTCACACTAACAACATCTAGACCAGATATTGTACAAACTGTTTGCATGGTAGCAAGATTCCAAGCTGCTCCTAAACATCCTCACTTAAATGTAGTCAGGATAATCTTCAGGTATCTGCAAGGAACTATCAGTTATGACCCGTGGTATCCAAATAAAGGAGACTTCTCTTTGTAGGCTTATACTGATGCATATTGGGTAGGAAGTATTGATGACCAGAAAAGTACAAGTGTAGGTGCATTCTACTTAGGAGACTGGTTAGTATCATGGCAAAACAAGAAGCAAGATTCAATGTCATTATCTACTACTGAGGCAGAGTATATAGCAACTGCTACATGTTGTTCATAGGTTTTGTGGATGAAGCAGACACTGAAAGACATACAGGTGGAGATACCAAAACCTATTCCAATCTGACGTTATAACTCAAGTGAAATCAACATCTCCAAGAATCCAGTAATGCACTCAAGAACAAAACACATTGAAATAAAGTATCACTTCTTGAGGGAAAAGGTAGCTAACAAGGAGGTAATGGTAGAGTATGTTCCCACCGGTGAGCAGATTGCTGATATATTCACAAAGCTACTTCCTTTGAGAACATTTGAGTACTTGAGACAAAAATTGGGAGTTGCCCCACCATCATACAACACTTAAATAAGTAAAGAGACGTATGGTTCAGGGGGAATCAATAATTGTTATTATCTTATGACCCTTGAATCATGATGCATGGACACAAGGGGAGAATGTGTCCTACCGGTTGCAGGCATAATTTGTGATTTTTATAGTTGTCTATTCAATTTGTCTATCATCTTAGGTAGCTTAAATTGGTTAATCATAGTGTCAACATTTGTTGTCAGACCAAGGTTCCCTTTTCTATTCATGTCCAAGGGGGAGAGAGATTATTATAGTGTGTGTTGAGATCAATATCAAAGGGGGAGATTGTTGGCATTGAGTTGTCATTGATATCAACCAGTGAGTAGGAGATTCTTGGTATGGTCAACTGATGTCAAATAAGTGTCTATCAGTATGCAGAAGGATGTACCTAACATAAGGAATATTAACATGAAGGTATGTCAACTAGTATGAAGGTGTGGAAGACAAGAAGGTATTGATATTGTCAATGACATCACCGGTAAGAGGTGATATGAAGTTGTGTGTTGTCATGACAAGTTGTAACTAGTATGTAGGCTGGATGTTTGTTTGTGATAATGTTTGTGATGAAGAGGAAGAGTGTCAAAGAGATCACAAACCACCAAAGGTGAAGTTGAGCTATCGGTGTAGTGTATGTTGTTGGATAGCAGGAGGAGAAGGTTTTATCGGTAAGGGTTTGTGCCGATATGAGGATTTGTCAAATGTTCAATTTTAAACCAACCCTGTGTCGGTGAGATGAGTGTATGCCTATGTGATGCCACATGGAGGTGGCAAACAAAGGTTGGTGAAGTTTTCATTGACATGGTTGTTGGAGCAGTTAGTCGTTATTAAATGAAACAACCACAAATCATGGGTCGATGACAGATTTGTGCGGATTGAGGAAGAATGGATAACAAAGAATGATCAGGTAGTTTCTGGCACATAGATTAAAGCATGACATCAGGATTGTAGTTTGACCTTCAGTAAGAAACAACAGGATCTTAAATGATGTCGACAAAAATCAAGGCATAAAAACAAGGATAGATTTTCTATTCTTAGAAAACATGCATTGAATGAATAAAAACATGTAAAGATGGATTTCCTCAATGTAGGTGATCGATCCAAGGTAGATTGAATTAGATTTGATGAAGATTTGATCGGTGGAGGGAAAACCTAGCCGCCCTCTGTTTGAATTGGTTTTTGGTAGGAAAGCTTTAGTTTAAATATGGCGACCTAAGAAAGATAGTTGATGTTGCTGAAGTGTGAAGGATAGAGTGAAATTGTTGTCAGAGAGCCGAAGAGATAAACATCTCAAGTATTTGTGAGTGAAGATTGTATCGGTAAGGAGAAGCAAGGTAAACCGGTGTAAGGAACAAACCGACAGAGAGTGCAGAATGCAGAGGTGACAAACCAACTGAGATAGAACTTAATAAAGTGTGATCAAGTGTAAGTTGAATTCAATAGAAAGAGGGAGAGAAGAATCGACAAAGTTAGAATGAGCAGATATGTTCCGTTGCAGTGTGTGTGGATTGATCTCAAACTAGTAAGATTGAAACCAGTAGAGAAGAGTATTGAAGGGTTGCAAAACCTCATTTGCAACAGGGAAGTAATTTTTGTATTTGAATCATCATACTATTTTCACTGAGTAGGTTCTTAGTGCAGGGGTTGTAGCTCGTTTAGGTTGTAGCCTATAAATTGTTCAAGGGTTGGTGCTCCTTTGTGTTGGTGCTCATAAATTAGGGGTTGGTTCTCCTTGGTTTGGTGCCCTAAAATTGTAATCAGATCTATTACATTGTGAGGCTGGATTGGATCGGAAGATCTCCAACAACAATTCTTTCACACACTTAGTTTGCACTGTTTGGGCTACCAGTCAGCACACAATTTGTTTCATATTGTACTGGTATATCCTTGTTGAAGAAAAGGTGTTTAAATCACTGATTAACCCCCTTCTTAGTGATCTATTGTGTCCAACATATCCCTACCTCCTCTTTCCAAAATTGTAAAAGCTTAATTGCCCCATTTTCATCCTCAATATCTAGCAAGTGTTTCACTTAGCTCATTGAAATTTCTCATCAACTCCCTTATCTTTCTTTCTATATTTTTTGGCAAAATTTGAGCCTCCTGCATTGACTTTACAAACAAATAAGTTGGCTGAAGTGAAGGTGTCTTCTCAGCATGATATTTGGAAGCCATAGAAATTATTATAAGCTCATTTCCCCTTTGTAACCACTTTGTGAACAAGGGAACCACCATCTCCTTATCCTTATGAAATTTATAAATAGCATCAAATAATAAAGAATACAAAGCATGAATGCTATTATGTCTACTATAAACTTTTTCATTTAAATGAGTTAGTACTGAGCTAACTATCTCCTTTTTTTGCCAAGCTTACTAGTCTCCTGATTCCTTCATCTTATTTTCAAATTCAATAATATTCTCCAAGAGCTAGGGTTTAGTTGGATTAGTAGATCTAGTGGGTTTAGGCACATCATTATCATATGGTACTAATGACATATTGGGGATATCAATATTGTTGTAGGTTGAACTGCTTCTTCTTCATGGGTAACACGTGACAACCTTGATGTTGATGATGTTGATGTCCCTGTAAGTGCAGAAGATGATACTCTTTTCTATCCTTTCTCAAGAAGTTGCACTTTGGTTTGCAACTCTACACATCTCTGTTGAACTGCATTATAATCATTGAAAAGCTTGTCAAACTTTCTCATTAGCTCTGCTTTTTCCAAGGCTTCCCTTTTTTATGTCTCATGAGGCAATTTGGCGACAACAACATTCAACTTTGTAACTTCCACACTTGATGTGTCAGATGCTCTTTTTATAATAAGGCCTCCCCTTAAGTTGGTATTTATGTCACCAATGTTAGGCTTTCTAGGTCCTTCCTCTAAGGCTGATATTGCCAAGGTTGCATAATCATCTATAAAATCTGATCCTTTTAATGCCAACATTGCTTCTTCCTCTGAACCTAAATTTTGGTCCTTTGATTTCCTAATTGCATCAAAGGCCACTGCATCTGCTATATCCCATTCTGGTAAAATCAGGACTCCAACATGATTTACAATCATCTTGCCCTCATCTGCAGTAATTTTCTTGAACTCTTCCATCATCTCATTCTTAAATTCTTCCTGTTTTTCTTGTTCAAACCTATCTGGCCTCTGAGCTTTTCTCTCGACACTTCTCTTCTTAAATTCTTCTATTTTCATTTTCCACACTAATTGCAGAAAGGTCGAGCTTCTTACAAAAGAATCATCCTCAAGAAATTTATCACATGACTCCTTCCTTGCATCCCTTAAATCTCTACCTTGAATATCCAAAGGGGTAAGGTCCAGCTCCAAACTAGGAGGCACACAAGGAATACAAATTTGTATCTCTGCACTCGTTACTATTAAAGTATCTTCCTCTATTTGTTCTTCAACCTACCTTAAAGATGAATAGGGCACATGTGGTGGTGAAGGAATTCTTTCTGAATCTTCAAGATCAATTATCTGGACTCCTTTAAAAGGCTTAACTTGGACCTTCAGGGAAAGCTCTGGCTTCATTATCTTTTTATCTTTTCTCCTCACCAATTCTCCACTGTCGCTAATGATCTCTTCTTCACCACTTATTTCTTCTCTTATCCTCTTTTAAGAGGGCTCATAAATAGGTCTCTCTTCTATTAGGCTATCTTCTCTTTGAGGTAGAGGAGGTCATGAGCCTGGCTGTTGCATCATCATTTGATGAATCAAAGCTAAGTCCTCCACTATGATGGGCATTGGAAGTTGTACATCTCTTCTTTCAACTTGTCAGCCATGAACCTCTTCAAGTTTGGCCCTCTTCTCCTTCAATGCAAGAATCAATTTATCAAAATTGTTCGTAACAAAATAAACTTTAGCACAAAATGGAGTGAATTTTTTTGTTGCATCATAGCTTGGATCCATTTTCTGAATTATAGCCCATAACTTCCTAAAAGCTATCCATTTCTCTTTCCTCCAATCCTGAGTCATGAAATCAAACTCATTTCTAATTATATCCTCACGGAAAGTGTGCTCATGAGGCAATAGGCCTCCTTTTATTCTTTCCTTGAATATGTTATAAAACCCCTCTAGGTCACTACGTCTAGCTATGCTAACCCCTAAATTATATGGTGCAAAGAAGTTGTCAAAATGCTCATATCATCCTTTTAAAATCATAAAATATGGGATGATAGTATAATTAGGGAAAATTGCTCCCTTTCTTCTTCCCTTTAATTCCTTATCATGGATGCACTATATCTGCCACATTACATCAGAAAAAACCCATTCTCAAAGGAACATTAAAGTTTAATACATGTGGCTGACCAGAAAAACCATAAATTCTAATAACGGTGCTAACACGATAAGGGATGAAATCCCCCCAATTTTTCTCAATCTTCAGACACTTCATTCTTAACATGCTGCAACCCCTCATGAATATTCTCTTCACGGTATGGGGCAAAGTCAAAGATCACTATATAATCTAGATGTTAAATTTTCATAGCCATGCACATGAAATCAGATGGCATAAATGTAATTGGATTGAAACCCAAAACCTGACATAGAGAGAAAAAGGTAGCCTAAAAATAGGGAGCAAAAGCACCAATGAGAAAAGGCTCCTCTAAACTAGGGCCAATGTAGTACATTGTTTGTCCTGCTTTTTCCAAAAGAATTGGAAGAAAGCAAGTTCTAATGAAACCTTTCATTCTATAATACTCTACCTTCAATTCATTTAAATCTACTTGTACCAGGTTAGCAGATGGTTCATACAAGTCAAAGATCTCCTGGAATTCTTCTCTCCTGATTGTTAGCATAATCTCTCCTTCATTTCCCCTTATAACCCTTGAAACAGGGTCATATCTATTTGCAACAGCCTTGAGCAAATCGACATCCATGAATATATTCAACACCACTAATTTACCCATCATATTGCAAGACACTTGAGAATGGGGATTGTAAATTCCTTTGTCCATATCATAATTTGAACATATCTATCCCAGTCATTTGTACCCTAGAATCCTTGAAGTGGTACGCTTTATCAGTCAACCCTTCTCCTAGGGTTTTACCATGAATAAATTTTTGCCCTTGGCACTTGTCATTAGTCAAGGGCTTTAATTGATCGAGAAAATCATCAAAAAAAAGTTTCTTAAAATATTCAGTTTGCCCTGATTGTTTTCACAAGGGAGCCATCTTACCAGACTAGGGCTTCTATAACTTAGTTGCAAGAGGAAATCAAAACTAGGATTTGACACAAAAACATCAAGAACAACACAGAAATATGTGAATTCTAATCAAATTTTAAACCCTAGAACAATTTGTGAGGTTTTCCATACAATTAATCACACAATTCATACTTTAATAATTTAGGGAACAAAGAAAGGGTGTTTAGCAACTTACTACTTTGTAAATACCAAGGGAATAGCAATCCTGCACTACAAGAACGCATCTCAATCTTTTTCAGCTCTGGGGATACCTTCTGGATCGCTATGAATCTCTTTATGAATTTAAAATAGCTTTGAGAGTGATTTTATTATTGTCTAGAATGAAACGCCATTGTCTCATCTGCCATGACTTCTTGCGCGAGTGAAAAAATGGCTCTAACTTGCATTTTGAAATAAGTTTAAAATTGAACCGTTGATCGTCTTTCATAATAGTGCATCGCACGATCATCTTTAGTCAATCTGAAATTTATTGTCACATGTGGCAAGCAGGTCCATCTTAAGCATGGCATGGCATAGCCAACTCACTGCTTACTTCTCCTCGGTCAATGACTCCACCATCAGCTTTTCTTGGCCCAACTTAGACATGTGGCATCATTTGATGATGTCGCGGTCCTTAACCCCCTTGCAACTTTCTTTATGGGGTTACGAGGGTCGTTGGATTTGTTCACACTTTACCTACGGGTTGCGGTGATCACTTAACAATGACTACTAACTCTTGAGCACTTCTTGGATTGGGATTAAAACATCATCATTCAATTTTACCACATGCAAAAACATGCACCTTTAGTAGCTTGGATTTTACCCACTAGGAACCAGTATGAGAGGTTTGAAAATTCAAATCACTGGCTCACCCTTCTTTACCGAGGGCACGTGGTATCATCTCGTGATGCCGTGGTCCTTATCTTCCTTCCACTTTCAATCATGGGGCTACACAAACCATAGGATCTGCTCACGGTTTACCATAAGGTCACCGACAAAATATATAAGACTTTAGACTTAGGGAAATTTAGGCGCTGGCAAAAAAATGTTAAACGGGACCCACCTAGGATAATTTTGCATGCAAGCTTAGGAAAAGCAATAAAGGGACTGGCCAAAAAAAACTTAATGCCTAGGAAAAACAATGGCCCCGCCAACGGTAACTGACCCTTGGTTTTAAGTGGAGAAAAGTAATGCCAAATTATAACCTTCTTAGGGTCTTTTACAAAGATTTAATCAAAATACATAAATCCCTAAAACCCTAAACTCTAAGGGCAAGAGCAAAGAACTAAATAATTCTGAATGATTTGAAAATTTACCAAGGCATGAAAATCTTTTGCACAATCATTTTTAGGACTATCAATGGCTCTAGTTGGGGACGTTCATTTCATTGGAATGAAGTGAGAATCCAGAATCTTTGGTGAAGTAGACGAGTTTGCAGAGCAGACCAGTTTGGAGAGCAGACTAAAAATAAGTTACCTAGACAAGGCAACTTCAATAGAAAGGAAACTACACTACTTATGTACAAAACCTAACCTAATGCTCATGAAAAAAAAAACTACTTTGAGAAAAGTAGAGCTTCGAGAATTATCCATGAGCAAGAAATTCAAGAGTATCACCATTTATATCTTGGAGAAAATATGAATCTTCTCCCCACTTGCTCTGGATCAGATATGGGCCAAGTCAAATGGTGTCAAACTTGCCATATGTTCCTTTATCTTCTAATCTAGCATTCCACATCAAAACCAAATCATTAACTTGAAAAGTCCTTACAAATTCTCTTTTGTCATACAAGTTTTTTACTTGCATCTGTAATTTTGCATTTCTGGTGTTAGCTTCTCTTCTAGTTTCATCCAATTCCATCAAAGCTTCAACCCTCAACTGCATATCGTCATCTATATCACTGTCATAAGTTTGGACAAATTTATACATTTCCATCAAATTGTTTTGAGGTAATCTTGCACACATACCATACACCAAGTCAAAATGTGCACATCCTATTGCTTTCTTAACTGTCACTCGGTCTGCCCAAACTGCCAATTTTAACTTTGAATCTCAAGCCTTTTTATTTTTCTCCATGATTCTTTTAATAATTTTCATCAAGCTCTTATTGCTTGATTCAGCTTGTCCATTTCCCTATGGGTGGTAAGGTGATGAGTATGAAATTTGGATACCGTATTTGTTGCAAAAATCTTCATATTCCTCTGACCTAAAACTCATAGCGTTATTAGAGACTATTCTTTCAAGACATCCAAATCTAGTCAATGCATTATTTAAGAGAAAAGCAATCACCACCTTACTTGTTGCCCTCCTAGCAGGTATAACTTTGACCCACTTAGTGAAATAGTTAGTAGCCACCAAGATCCAAGAGTGGCCACCACTAGACTTACATAATATTTCTCCAATAAAGTCTATACCCCATTGCTGGAATGGAGCCTGCACATTTACAGGTTTCAATGGAAGACTTACTAAAAATTTTAATTTTCCTACAAACCTTTGGCATGGATCACATCTTCTTACTAACTGATGTGCATCCTTGAAAATTGTTGACCACCAAAACCCAACCCTTAATACCTTGTGTGTAGTTGTCTTGGCCATATAATGCCCCCTGCAAACTCCAGCATGCATTTCTAACAACAACTTCTGAGCTTGGTCATGGTCAACACATTTTAACATGACACCATCACTATTCTTCCACCAAAGTTTTGCATTAACAATGGCATATTTTATAGCATGTAGTTTCAATGTCCTCTTTTTATTAACCATATCTTCAAGATATTTCATCTTCTGCAAGTAGTATATGATATCATCATAGCACTCACAACCATCCATATCACAAACATAAGCTCTGTGCTCCTCCTCTATAACATTTATCTGATTTGCATCCAAATTACTCTAAGCCATTAATTTAGCCAATCCTAGCCCTCTCACTAATTTAGTGATTTGGTTATCAATATTGAATTCCTGGATCCTGTTGATCCATCTACATCTCCTTCTAGACACTTCCTGTTGAGTGAAAATGTCTTTGACTACAATACTAGGCATATATGCAACCACTGTGGCTCCCATCAGGTAACTCCTACAAAATTTTACTACCTATACTAGTGCATAAGCATGTTTCTCATTTAAATCATACTTCAATTCTGCAGCCTGCAAGGACTTACTAAAAAATGCTATGGGTTGTTCAAAACCCTCTAAATTATTTTACAACAAGACAACAACAATAGTATGAAAAGATGCAAATAAAAATATTTGCATAGGTTTGCCATAATCAGGTGTTTTCAAAATAGGTGCATTCTTAATAGCTTGCTTGAGTTTCTGAAATACCTTGGTTGGCTCTCCTTCTCATTCTAACTTTGCACCCTTTTTTAACATCTTGGAAATGGGTCTACTGATTTCAGCAAAGTTAGTGACAAACCTCCTAAGAAAATTGATTTGCCCAAAGAATGATTGAATGCCTTTCACTGTCTTGGGCTGAGGGAATTTATCAATTGTTGGTACTCTTTCTGGGTCAATCCTTATGCCATCTCTCGAAACAATATGACCCAACATTTTACCTTCAGTTACTCCAAAAGCACACTTCTTTGGATTTAAAGATATTCCATATTCAACAACCCTGTTGAATTTTTTTTCAAGATGACCACAATGATCATCTTCCTTCCTAGAATATGTTGTTAAATCATCTTGATATACAACTAAGAAGATATAATATCATAAAATGCAACATCCATTTCTATTTGAAATGTTTCTCCTATGTTTGTTAAGCCAAAAGCCATCCTTACATAAACATAAGTTCCCCAAGGCGTAGTAAATGCTATATTGTACCGCTCTAATTCATAACCATTACATGGTTATACCTTGAAAATCTATCCATCATAGACAAAATATCACAACCTGTGACCCTTTGCAAGTTTGCTTCCATATTAGGCAATGGATAGTTATCTTTCAACGAAGATATATTCAAATTACTAAAATTGGCACACAATCTGATATCTCTGTTCTTTTTTCTCATAGGTACCAAGTTAGAAACCCATGATGAATATTTGATTGGTTTTATGATTCCAACATCCCTCAGCTTGACTAATTCTTCTTGCATCTTGGGTGCCAATGTTGGATTAATAGGTCTTTGCTTTTGTCTAAAGGCCTTAGCATTTTCCTTCAAAGGAATCTCATGTTGAAATAAATCCTCCCTATAATCTTTCAGGTCATCAAATGACCAAGAAAAGACATGTTTATACTTCCTTAACAAATCAATCATCATTTTTCTTACCTTGGGTGACATTTTCTTTCCAATATACACCTTTCTTGGGGCTCCTTCCATCCCAAGGTTAATTTCTTCTAAATCCTCAGGGTGTGGGGCAGTGGTAGAAACCTTGCCCTTATCCTAACTATCAAACGCCCTTTCCAGAACAACCAATTCTCTGGGAATTTTATTTGTCTTCAATTTAATCATCTCCTTCCCAAAGATTGCCTCTTTTCCATCCTCTGTTTGTACAAAGGCACCAAAAGAAATCTCCTGATATTCATATTGTTCCACATAATTTAAGAACCTAAAAATATCATCATCATAATTGAAAACTTGCCAGCTTTCAATGTTATTAGGAATCGAAGGCCTAGTTTGAACTTCAACTTTTGAGACTCCAGCAAAGGTAATATCTTCTGGCCTTAAAGCTATATTGGCTAGCAAGTCCGCTATTCTATTATGGCTTCTTTCCATCCAATCAATGTTAAACACATCAAAATTCTCAATCAGATCACATACAACATTCCTATACTGCTTCATCCTTCTATTCTTTGATGCATACTTAGACCTAACTTGAGATATGACTAATTCAGAATCTCCAATGATTTTGAGATTTTTTACCTAATGTTTTTCAACTAATTTCAAACCCAACAAAAATGCTTCATATTCTGCCACATTATTTGTGCATGCAAAAGACAGAGTAAAAGAAAATTTAAACATTTCTCCATGGGGTGAAATGAAAAATATACCAACACCTGAGCCCTCCTTTGAGCTAGCTCCATCAAAATACATTGTCCATAAATCATCATCACCTAATGTTTTCTCTACTTCCTCATCCAATGGTGAAGGTCGTCCCTTTTCCTTTTGCATAGAATCCTCAACTCTGAATGCATTAATATTTGTGTCTACAAAACATGTCATGTCTTCATCAGAGTCTTTTTCATGTATTGTCATATATGGCACTCTCGAATCCCTTTCTATCTTTATATTTTTATGATCAATACAAAAAGTGGCATAAGATAAATCACATTGCAAACTTCCACCCATAGAGGCACTCCACTTTCTTGACAACAAGATCCCATAATGAGGTGGGATATCTACAACTAGGACACTCATGGTTAACTCATTCTGAGGGAAGGCAACAAGTTTATAGTGCAATGCCCTTATAGTACCTATCACAGGTACTTCTCTTGAATCCATAGCACAACATTTGCCATGAGGAGTATCTACATTTAAACCCATGGCTTGCATTATCCTCACTGGCATGACATTATTTGAGGCCCCAGAATCAATCATACAATTATTTAGGACTCCTTCATTTATGATAATACTCAAGAAGAAAGGGTCCACATTATCAAGGCTCTCACCTACTGCGTCTTTAAGATACATTTGGGGAATCTAAGAAACCGTTCCCTCTAACTCTTTATCCTTTGTCTCATTTTTATTCACTCATTCCTTTACATTATGATAACTATTCTCATGTTAAATCTCAACAAAAGAAGAAACACCCATGACCCAGGCCATGGCTTTCTCTTTATGCTCTTAAATTCTTAGCATTTCATGTAAAGGAACTTTAACTGTAATCTGAGAAAGCAACTGAATCATATCAACAGGTGTGTAAACTGGCAATTCAAGAGACATACTAATTTTTCTTCATGTTTCTTTGGTTTATTGCTTTCAAAATTTTGTTTTTTCTTCATGTCCTCTCCAGCAGATGAAGCAGATTTTTCAACCATCTTTGTCTTCACCTTAGGTGAAAAATTTTCTTCACTAGGCTTTATAATTTCATCTTTCTTCCTGACCTCCTTGATCTTTATTTCACCCTTCCTTAGCTTATACTCCTTGATCTCCTTGCCTTTATTTTTCAATTCTTTAATAAATAGACCAGAAGGCTTGCCTTGGTCTTCACCAACTGTTATGTTTCTCAACTGATAGTTGCTTTTAACCTGAACTACCATAGTAGCTATTATTCAGGCAATCTCTTCATCTGAATGTCTTCTCAAGGATACAAAATCTTCTCCTTGTTTAGCATTACACATTTGATCATCAATACATAATTCATCATCAAAAAAAACTTGTTGATGGTATGATTATGTTCTCTGCCTTTGACAATCTACATCCAGATCCTGTGTCTTGATATCAAAAAAATATTCTACCCCTCTGAGGTAAGAAGTAGTCATGAGACAATCAACATTATCATCCTCAAAGGTTTCTTCTTCTTCTTCTTCATATAACTCATCTTTTGCGGAAATAAACTGTGCAATAGCACAATATTCGGGTGAGTGGAGTGATTGACAAGCAACACACCAAGGTGTATCCTCAACAATATTCACTGTGTTTTTTTTCAATGGATTAGGAGTTTGATGCTCCTGCTTATTCTTTTGCTATTGAATTGGTTTTCCATCCTTCCAATTTGTGTTGTAAGGATAATCCTGCAATCTGGGGGGCCTATTAAATTTATTAAATTGTGGCCTTTCTGGTATAGAAACCTTATCATTTTTTGCCACAGTCAATTTTAGATCCTTCAAGTTATTAAGTACATTGTCCAATTTGTCTTCCTCTTTAGGTTTTAACCCTAAAGATTTCTCAACTCTGTCCTTTGCACTCTTAGAAAATATGGGATCCTCTCTTCTTCCAAGCTTACCTGAAGCTCTTCTATTCCCTTCAACATTAATGGTTATCCTAAATGCATCTCTAAGACTTTGAGGATCTTTATCTCTAAGGATGTATGCTATTTTTGCATCAAATGCATTCATATATGTAGTTAGACAAACATTATCACCCAACCTTAAAACTTGAAATAACTTATGCATAGTTTTTTGAAACTTGATGTTGAAATCAACCACATCCTCATTTAATGACTTCTTGATGTTGTTGAACTCATTTAACATGAAGCTTGCATTCATTTTGTCACCATACCACTCTTTAAAAAATCTTTCAAATTCTTCCCAAGAGCTGATGCTTGCAGTTGGCAACCCTCTGTACCAATCCCTAGCATCTTATGTCAGAGATTGCACAAAAAGTTTTATGACAACATCCTCATGCTCCACTTCATAGTCATTTAACTTATCAGTGAATTTCCTTAGATGTTCCTCACCAGTAATAACATTATTCCCTACAAACTTACTGAATTTATCCCTTACATCATTTGGGATTGCGTTAGGATATCTTGGTATCCCATCAAAATGTAACTGCCTATACCTTTCTAGATAAATAGGTCTTCTTTGAAACTGCCCAACAATAGCTTGTCCTGCAAAATTTGTTGTGGCATCAGTTGCAGTGGTATTTGTTCTAGTGCTAACCCCAATAGTAGTATTAAGCTTTTTAAAAGGTTGGGGTTCACTGATTTTTTGAGTAGCCACTTGACTTCCCTGCCCAATAACTACAAGTCTAGTATTTTGGGTACTCTGGACATTCTAGGCAAGAGTATTTGTACTAACATTTGGTGTTGTTATAGAAACCACACCAGAAATAGCCTGAGACTTAGATGGACCAATAGGAAATGAAACACTATTTAATGTTGACAACTTAAGGAAATCAATCTTTCTCTTCATTTCTGCACTTGAAGCTTCCATCTCAATTCTCTTCAACTCTTTTATAAGAGTTTCATTTTCAATCCTAGCTCTTTCTAACTCAATGTTATCTTGGGATAATTTTGATGGTATAATGAATCAATAAGGATCTAGTCAACTACTAAGAGGGGGAGGGGGTGAATCAGTAGATAGAAAACTGACATAAACTTCTTCAGGATCTGGCAAAGTTATCTCAGATCCAGAAGTATCATCTAAATCAATTAGGTTCACATTACTTTGTTCTTGAATTGACTCATAACCATGACAAAAATTTGTTGTGAGACCAAGACGTAGAGGTACACCAATAGCATTTTCACTTTGGTGACTTCTACTTCTACTTCGACCTCTCTTCTTTTCTGAATACTAAACTTGAGTAACCTCTTTTCTATGTTGTTACACCTCTTCTTGAACAGGTGTATCAAACAAGGAATTGAAAAATCCTAAACTATCAGATTCAGAACTTTTAGAAGATGATGTATGAACTTCAGGAACAAGATTTAAATATGACTTACTTGCATTCTTGTGCTTAGGTTTCCATGATGAGGGAGCGGTACTAATTTCTGCATTTCTTCTTGCCCCATTTATCTGCGGAGCTCCATGAAGCTCTTCCAATTTCTCTTCAGGATGCAGCCTCATGTAACCTCTTGTGTTCTTCACTTTACTCATAGTAACAAAATATTTCAAAAACTTGTTAGAAATTTCCAAAAATGCATGCACTGGCGCAGAGACCTCAGATTCACCACCCAAATTGCTTTGGGATACCAAATAATACACTACTTGGTAATCTTCAAAAGAAATTTGTGAACCTTTCTCACAAACAGGAAAGTTTTTCTCACAAAAATGTAGATCACCTTTTACATTAAAAAATCATGAAAAGAAAACACCAAACCACGGGCTCAACCATCGAATCACAGAAACACTATGAAAATTCAATGAAATTTTCCTAAATGGACGACAATACTTACTGCAACTATGCATTATTCCCCAGCAGAGTCGCCATTTTTGCTGGTTCCCAGAAACAAGTTTACACTGCAACAAGACATAAACCAAGTTGATTCCTTAAAATACCTATGGAGAGCCACTTCCAACTATCAATATCCTTTAGACTTGGACCAACTGTGACAAGGATCTGCAAATCATTCTGCACTTTGGGCTCTGCAAGACGCAGGAAGGTAATCCCTTAGCAAATTTATGATCTCTGCCCCATACTCATGAATTATGCTAAAATAAAGCAGATAATCTCATATACAGGCTCAATAGCAGGAAGAATTCTCAAGAATGGTGAATTCTTCAGTGATCCTCGACCTCATTTGGAGCATGAGATAGTAGGACAACTCAAACATACATAAAAACTTGGAAATATGTCTTGATTTTAAAGATTTATGACAAACCATAAGTGAAATAGATAAGAAATTGATAAACTAATGACACCTGCTAGCATATAACAGTACCTTACTCCATTGGGCTCTAAGTTTCTGAAATATCATTGAAACTTGATAGAAATTTACCTAATAGCTGATTAAATCTTAAAACATACTGCATTACAATATTCTTTTATCTGCAATCTCTCACCCGAACTACTTATCAAATCCTATTACAAGCTTTATCCCTCTGTAATCTCATTCAAACATTTTAATTAACCCCTTGGATTAAAGCATGAAATAAAAAATTACATACATCATAAAAATGCAACGAACAAATGAAACCCTTGATCATATTTACCCAAGAGAAAATAAAATCGTACACAAGAGATTAAGGATTTGAAATTATATCTGCATTAACTTCAAAAGCTATCTTCTATCAAACAACTAAATACATTCCATTTACAGAAAAATCCATTTGAAATTTAAAATCGGTGACTATCTTCTATTTTTCTCTGCAAAATGACATTACAATTTTGTGCTATTTACTCACGACTTCTCAAAACTGGAATGTAATTCCATAGACTGGACCTACACAAAGAGACCCTATTCAGAGATTTTGGAACCCTTTTTCATGGTCTTGATTTCCCTTTTATAGAAAACAAGGGAGAAAAAAAGCTTCAGGCCAAGACACACATGTCATTAGGATGATTAAACATACTTAAAGTTCGTTACAATGATATTCCATTCAAGGAAAGTTGTAACCAATATCAAAATCTACGACCGCTTCTTTGATATTCATGATACATTTTACCACCCTTGCTATTGTTCTGGTTCAAAAAGATATCTGCCACTAGAAGACAAAAACTGTTATATCAAACTTTATAAAATCCTTATTAACCATTTAAATATGTCTTACTCCATATGTTGTATTCTTCATCAGATGGTTATTCATAACTCATGACTTCATCAACTTTTTCTCTATATGGAGTGTATTTAACGGCTACTTGATTTGCCTCTCTTTCAAAAGATTCAAAAAATGTCCCTTTAGCAATTATTTTGTCCATGCTATCCTCCAACATATCAATGTTCAACCCTTCACAAATCAACTCTACTTGGGTGTTGATGACTCTCCCTGCCTCCTCTTTCCAGAATCGTAAAAGCTTGACTGCCCCATTTTCATCGTCAATATCTGGCAAAAGTGTTTCACTCAGCTCACTAAAATTTCTCATCAGCTGCCTTATCTTTCTTTCTATATTTTCTAGCAAAATTTGAGCCTCCTGCATTGATTTTACCAACAAATAAGTTGGTTGAAGTTTAGTTGGCTTCTCAACATGATATTTGGAAGCCATAGACATTATTCTAAGCTCATTTCTCTTTTGCAACCACTTTGTGAACAAGGGAACCTTCATCTCCTTATCCTTATATAATTTTTGAACAGCATCAAATAATAAAGAATACAAAGCATGGATGCTATTAAGTCTAATATCAACTTTTTCATTTAAATGAGTTAGCACTGAGCTAAATATCTCCTTTTGTTGCCAAGTTGACCGATTTCCTCATTTCTTCAGCTTATTTTCTAATTCAATAATCTTCTCCAAGAGCTGGGCTTTAGTTGGATTAGTAGATCTAGTGGGTTCAAGTTCATCATCATCATATGGTACCAATGATATATTGGGGATATCAACATTGCTGCAAGGTTGAACTGCTTCTTCCTCATGGGTAACAGGGGATGACCTGGATGTTGATGGTGCTGACGTCCCTGTAAGTGTAGAAGAGGATACTCTTATATGTCCTTGCTCAATAAGTTGCACTTTTGTGTGGAACTCTACAAATCTCTGTTGAATTGCATTATAATCATTGAAAATCTTGTCAAACTTTCGCATTAACTCTTCTTTTTCCAAGGCTTCCCTTTTTGAAGTCTCATGAGCCAATTTGGCAAAATCAACATTCAACTTTGTAGCTTCCACACTTTATGTGTCAGATTCTATTTTTATAATAAGGCCTCCCCTTAAGTTGGGATTTATGTCACCAATGTTAGGCTTTCTAGGTCATTCCTCTAAGGCCCATATTGCCAAGGTTGCATAATCATCTACAAAATCTGATCCTTTTAATGCCAACCTTGCTTGTTCCTCTCAACCTAAATTTTGTTCTTTTGATTTCCTAATTGCATCAAAGGCCATTGCATCTGCTATATCCCATTCTAGTAAAATCAAGACTCCAGCCTGATTTACAATCATCCTACCCTCATCTGCAGTAATTTTCCCAAACTCTTCCATCGTCTCATTCTTAACTTCTTCCTAGTTTTCATGTTCAAAACTATCTAGCCTCTGAGCTTTTCTCTCGACACTTCTCTTCTTAAATTCTTCTATTTTTATTTTCCACACTAATTGTAGAAAGGTCGGGCTTCTTACAAAAGCATCATCCTCAAGAAATTTATCACATGCCTCCTTCCTTGCATCCCTAAAATCTCTACCTTGAATATCCAAAGGGGTAAGGTCCAAATCCAAACTAGGAGGCATAAGAGGAATACCAATTTGCATCTCTGCACTCATTACTATTAAATTATCTTCCTCTATTTGTTCTTCAACTTTCCTTAAAGGTGAATAGGGCACATGTGGTGGTGAAGGACTTCTATCTGAATCTTCAAGATCAATGATCTTGACTCCTTTAAAAGGCTTAACTTGCACCTTTGGGGAAAGCTTTGGCTTTCTTATCTTTTTACCTTTTCTCCTCACTAATTCTCCACTGTCGCTGCTACTCTCTTCTTCACCACTTGTTTCTTCTCTTGCCCTCTTTTGAGAGGGCTCATAAATAGGTCTCTCTTCTATTAGGCTATCTATTATTTGAGGAAGAGGAGGTCATGAGCCTGGCTGTTGCATCCTCATTTGATGAATCAAAGCCGATTCCTCCATTGTGATGGGTGTTGGATGTTGTACATCTCTTCTTTCAACTTGTCGGCCATGAACCTCTTCAAGTTTGGCCCTCTTCTCCTTCAATGCAAGAATCAATTCATCAAAATTATTCATAATAAAATCAACTTTAGCACAAAATGGAGTGAATTTTTTTGTTGGATCATAGCTTGGATCCATTTTCTAAATTATGGCCTATAACTTCCTAAAAGCTATCCATTTCTCTTTCCTCCAATCTTGAGTCATGAAATCAAACTCATTTCTAACTATATCCTCACGGAAATTGTGCTCATGAGGCAATAGGCCTCCTTTTATTCTTTTCCTGAATATGTTATAAAACCCCTCTGGGTCACTATGTCTAGTTGTGCTAACCCCTAAATGATATGGTGCAAAGAACTTGTCGAAATGCTCATATCCTCCTTTTAAAATCACAAAATATGGGATGATAGTATAATCAGTGAAAATTGCTCCCTTGTTTATTCCCTTTGATTCCTTATCATGGATGCACCCTATCTGCCACATTACTTCAGCAAAACCCATTCTCAAAGGAACATTAAAGGGTAATACATGTGGCTGACCAGAAAAACCATAAATTATAATAACAGTGCTAATAGGATAACAGATGAAATCCCCCCAATTGTGCTCAATCTTTAGAAGTGGCAACCTCTCCTTAGGCCTTACAAAGTCATGCAACTTCATGGGAATCCTTGGTGGGTTTACTATCAATCTTTTCCTTAACCTAGAAGCAAAGTTATTATCAAATCTTATAAAACTAGCCTCCTGTCTGTCCCAAGACATATCCATGCTCCAGAGCTGCACTGGAATTTCATTATTGTCAATTGTTCTTTTGAGGTTCATAGTGCCTTCAAAGTAATCTGCATTCCGATACAAGAACATGTGAAAGAGAAAGAGATAATAGTAGAAATGAGTGCTAGACACTTCATTCTTAACATCCTATAACCCCTCATGAATCTTCTCTTCAAGGTATGGGGTGAAGTCAAAGATCACTGTATAATCCGGATGTTGAATTTGCATAGCCATGTACATGAATTCAGGTGGCATAACTGTAATTGGATTGAAACCCAAAACTTGAAATAGAGAGAAAAAGGTAGCCTGAAAATAGGGAGCAAAAGCACCAATGGGAAGAGGCTCCTCTGAACTAGGGCCAATGTAGTATGTGTTAGGGTTTCAAGCAGATCCGAAGCAAATATGAACTAACAATTATATGCAGATTTAAATACAAAAGATAAAGGAATAAAATAGGACACAGATAACACAGATATTTAACATGGTTCACCCAGAATGGGTTACGTCCACCATACACAGCCGTCCAATCTTTCTTAATATCCAGTAAAAATAGTACATCAACCTTACAATGCCTTAAGCATCCCCGCCACTTATAACATGCATTTTTAGGGCAACAATCAAAGTCGGTCTTTTTAGGGTTTTATTACAATGTCGGTTTTCATCAACAAAAAATACCCCAAAAAAATTTTCTCGGGGGATGGACCTCGGCGAGGATACGTGCTGAGTGTATAGTACTTTTCTGATCAATCACCACATTTCAACAATCTCCCACTTGGAGATTGATACTACACGACACCACTATACATGCAGCATCTGTTGGATAAAACACTAGGACTCGACTGGTATAAATTCCACAATTATCAATCAAGAAGACCAACAAAAACTGATGAAGAAATCAGCTTCTCCTGTGGAACTGCCTTCATGAACATATCGGCAGGATTCTCACTTGTGTGAATCTTCTCAAGCCGTAACTGACCCTCCTCCAAAACAGTCCGGATGAAGTGGTACTTGAGCTGAATGTGCTTTGTCCTTGAATGAAAAGCAGAGTTCTTCGCAAGATGAATGGCACTCTGGCTATTAGTATACAATGGGCGATCCTCCTGTGTCTGACCCAATTCCTCCAGAAAACATTGTAACCAAATCATCTCCTTGCTGACTTCTATAGCAGCAACATACTTAGCTTTAGTGGTTGAAAGTGCAACAACCTTTTGCAGCCTAGAAACCCAACTGACTACAGTTCCCCCTATAGTAAAAACATACCCTGTAGTACTCCTCCGTGAATCAATATCACCCGCCAGATCAGAGTCAACAAATCCACTCAGAGTAGCATTAGATCCTTTGAAACATAATGCCTTCGTAGTAGTTCCTTTCAAATACCAAAGAATCCATTTCACAACATTCCAATGTTCCATACCCGGATTACTCATAAACCTGCTCACAACTCCCACTGCATGTGCAATATCTAGCCTTGTGCATACCATTGCATACATTAGACTGCCAACAGCTGATGAATACAGGATGTTAGACATTTTATTAACCTCTTCCCGTGCCTTTGGGCACATCTCCTTAGTCAATTTGAAATGACTAGCCAAAGGTGTACTAACTACTTTTGCATCCTGCATGTTAAATCTTTTCAACACCTTCTTTATATATTCACTTTGGGAAAAATTCAAGGTTCTATTTTTCTTGTCCTGTGTAATCCTTATACTGAGAATTTTCTTAGCTACACCCAAATCCTTCATAGCAAATGACCTGGCTAATTTTTGTTTAAGATCATTTATGTGTTCCATGTTAGAACCAGCAACAAGCATGTCATCAACATAAAGAAACAGGATAATATAACTGCCATTATCCAATCTCTTAAAATATACACAATGATCAGAATGACATCTATGATAACCGTGTTCAGCCATGAAACTATCAAATTTTAAATACCATTGTCAGGGTGCTTGCTTTAGGCCATACAAACTTTTCTTCAACCTGCACACCAAGTTCTCCTTTCCTTTGACCTCATATCCTTGTGGTTGAAACATGTAAATTTCCTCCTCCAAATCTCCATGGAGAAAATCTGTTTTCACATCTAATTGTTCAAGATGTAAATCATCTGCAGCCACAAGACTAAGTACAGTTCTAATTGAAGTTATTTTTACAACTAGAGAAAATATTTCATCATAATCTATACCCTTTTTCTGTGCAAAACCTTTTACCACAAGTCTGGCCTTATATCTTTTCTGACCTCCTTCCTCCTCCTTCAGCCGATAAACCCATTTGTTAGGCAAGGCTCTTTTTTCTGCAGGTAAAGGGACTAAGTCCCAAGTCTTGTTTTTCATCAAGGAGTCCATCTCCTCTTTCATGCCTAGCTCCCACTGTTGTTTGGCATCCACCTGCATTGCTTCTTCATATTCTTCTGGTTCACCAGAATCCGTTAATAAAATAGAATACAAAGAAGGAGAAAATCTTTCAAGGGGTCTACTTGTCCTCGTAGAATGTCTAACACTTGCAGGAGTTTGTGGGACAATCTGTTGTTGCTGAGCATAAGGTACCTATGGTATTTCATTTTCAGGAATCTCATCCAACACCACATATTCTTGTTTGTCGTATTCATGCTTCTTTTCCTACATCTGTTCTTTATACATAACCTTCTCATTGCATATAACATCTCTACTTCTAATTATTTTCTTATTTTAAAAATCCCATAACCGATAGCCATATTCATCTATCCCATATCCAATGAAGGTACATTTTTGAGATTTAGCATCAAGCTTGGTTCTATTTTCTTTATCAACATGGACAAAAGCTTCACAACCAAAAGTTTTTAGAAAAGAATAATTTGCCTTTTTATCAGTCCATGCCTCCTCTGGAATACCACCATCCAAAGGGGTTGAAGGTCCTCTATTTATCAAATAGACAGCAGTATGTACAGCATCTGCCCAAAAATGTAAGGGCAATCCAGCATGCAATCTCATGCTCCTCGAGCGTTCCATGATAGTCCTATTCATTCTCTCTGACACACCATTTTCCTATGGAGTTCCTGGAACTGTCTTTAGCTTTCTAATCCCATTTAAGGAGTAGTAATCCTCAAATGCTTTGTTGCAATACTCACCTCCATTATCCAATCTGAGACACTTCAACTTTTTTCCTGTCTCATTCTCAACCAAAGCTTTCAATTTCTTAAAAGTTTCAAAAACATCTGATTTTTGTTTTAGGAAATATACCCATGTCTTTTTGGTTGAGTCATCAATAAAATAACATAATAACAAGAGCCACCAAGATATGATACCTGAGTCGGTCCC
Source organism: Cryptomeria japonica (assembly GCF_030272615.1). NCBI lineage: Eukaryota > Viridiplantae > Streptophyta > Pinopsida > Cupressales > Cupressaceae > Cryptomeria > Cryptomeria japonica. The sequence continues at coordinate 214,956,854 of NC_081408.1, read as the reverse complement.
CATACATCTGAATGTACAAGCTCTAACTTCTCACTCTTCTCTTTCCCAACCTTGAGAAATATGACTCTTTTCTGTTTACCATAAACACAATTTTCACAGAACTCTAAATCAATCTTCTTTAGTCCTGGCAATAGATTTTTGGAGTGAAGGATTTTCATCCCTTTCTCACTCATGTGCCCAAGCCTATGGTGCCACATTATCGAATCTGTTCTTGCAACATTTATTGTTGTTGTCCCTGTAGTAACTTTATCTGTAGCAACTAGGGTAGAGTAAGTGTTACCTGTACACAAATATAATGCGCCTACCTTCGCACCTTTAGCTATTACTAATGATCCTTTAGCGACCTTCCACAAACTGTCTAAGAGGGTAACTATGCAACCTTCACTACCTAGTTGCCTTGCAGAAATTAAATTTCTTCTTAAATTAGGAACATGTCTTACCTCCTGTAGAAACCAGTCATTTCCATTCTCCAACTTGATCTTTATCTTTCCTTTTCCAACAATTTGACAGGGCTCATCATCACCCAAATATACCTGTCCAAAATCATCTTGAACATAATCTAGAAAATATTTTCTATGGGGTGTAGCATGAAATGAAGCCCAAGAATCTATTACCCAAGAATCATTAACATTATCCAAACATAAGATTAAAGCATCTTGTAAAGTATTACTTGCAATATTAGCTTCCTTCTGTCATTTTCATTTTTGTCTCCTTCTTTGTTTTTCCGAGACCAACAGTCTTTCTTTAGATGACCAGGCTTTATGCAGTACTAGCAATCTTTCTTTTCTCTAGATTGAGAGCGTCCTTTCTTTGACTTCCCTCGTGACTTCTCATTCCAAGGGTCTTTTCCTCTTTCCTTTGATCTTCCTCTATTCTCCACATTCAAAACACTACCCGATGATGTTGGAGTCTCACCTATGCTTTTCCTTCGCATTTCCTTGCTTAGGATAACACCAACAATATCATCAAATACCAAAATATTTTTACTAGAGACAGAGTTACTTACAGCCATAACCAAGCTATTCTAGCTTTCTGGCAAAGAACATAAAATCAAGAGAGCCCTAACCTCTTCTGCAAAGGTAATTTTTATTGAAGACAACTGACTAGTAATTGGCTACAGATCCTCCCTCACTCATTTTCAAATTAAACAAACGCTTCATAAGAAATACCTTATTCGAAGCCGAGGGTTTCTCATACAACTTAGCCAATGTTGCCATCAAATCTATAGCCGTTTTTGCTTCTGTTATATTGAATGCTACAGATGGTGCAAGGCACAATCGAATGGATCCCAGTGCCTTTCTATCTAAAATGTCCCACTCTTCATCTGACATGGTGGTCGGTTTCTTTGCCTTTCCTTCCAATGGCCGCCACAAATCCTTTTGATACAGGTAATCCTCCATCTGCATTTTCCATAACTGATAATTCTAGCCGTTAAACTTTTTGACCTTGAATTTGGAATCCTCCATCACCCCCACTCATATCTGAGAGTCCTACCAATTTACAGAATACCTCACTCTGATACCAATTGTTAGGGTTTCAAGCAGATCCGAAGCAAATATGAACTAACAATTATATGCAGATTTAAATACAAAAGATAAAGGAATAAAACAGGACACAGATAACATAGAGATTTAACGTGGTTAACCTAGAATGGGTTACGTCCACCATACACAACCGTCCAATCTTTCTTATTATCCAGCAAAAATAGTACATCAACCTTACAATGCCTTAAGCATCCTAGCCACTTATAACATGCATTTTTAGGGCAACAATCAAAGTCGGCCTTTTTAGGGTTTTATTACAATGTCGGTTTTCATCAACAAAAAATACCCCCCAAAATTTTTTTCTCCGGGGCTCCCGCCCCCAAACCCCTACCCAAGACCTAGCCTGACCCTGTACTTTTCTGATCAGTCACCACATTTCAACAGTACGCTGTCTATCCTGCTTTTTCCAAATGAATTGGAAGAAAGAAAGTTCTAATGAAACCTTTCATTCTATAATACTCTACCTTCAATTCATTTAAAGCTACTTGTACCAGGTTAGTAGATGGTTCATACATGTCAAAGATCTCCTGGAATTCTTCTCTCCTGATTATCAGCATAATCTCTCCTTCATTTCCCCTTGTAACCCTTGAAATAGGGTCATATCTATTTGCAACAGCCTTGAGCGGGTTGACATCCATGAATACATTCGGCACCACTAATTTAACCATCATATTTCCAGACACTTAAGAATGGGGATTGTAAATTCCTCTGTCCATACCATAGTTTGAACATATCTATTCCAATCATTTGTACCCTAGCATCCACCAAGTGGTATGTTTTATCAGTCAACCCTTCTCCTAAGGTTTTACCATGAACAAATTTCTGGCCTTGGTACTTGTCATTAGTCAAGGGCTTTAATTGATCGAAAAAATCATCAAAAAGATTTCTCTTAAAATATTTAGTCTGCCCTAAATGTTTTCGCAAAGGAGCCATCTTACCATACTAGGGATTCTATAACTTAGTTACAAGAGGAAAATAAAACTAGGATTCAACACAAAAACCTCAAGAACAACACAGAAATATGCGAATTCTAACCAAATTTTGAACCCTAGAACAATTTGTGAGGTTTTCCCTACAATTACTCACACAATTCACACTTTAATCATTTAGGGAACAAAGAAGGGGTATTTAGCAACTTACTGATTTGTAAATACCATGGGAATAGCAATCCTGCACTACAAGATCCCATCTCAATCTTTTTTAGCTCTGGGGATACCTTCTGAATCACTATGAATCACTATGAATCACTTTATGAAATTAAAATAGCTTTGAGAGTGCTTTTATTATTGTTTGGAATGAAACGCCACTGTCTCATCCGCCACTACTACTCACGTGATTATAAAAATGACTCTAACTTGCATTTGAAATAAGTTTAAAATTGAACCATAGATCATCTTTCAAAATGGCACATTACACGATCATCTTTAGTCAATCTGAAATTGACTGTCACATGTGGCAAGCGGGTCGACCCTAAGCATGACATGGCATAGCCAAATCACCACTTACTTCTCCTCGGTCAGTGACTCCACCATCAGATTTTCTTGGCCCACCTTGGACACATGGCATCATCTCAAGATGTTGCAGTCCTTAACCCCCTTGAATCTCCCTTCACGGGGTTACGAGGGTCGTTTGATCTATTCACACTTTACCTGTAGGCCGTGATGATCACTTAAGAATGACCACTAACTCTCGAGCACTTCTTGAATCAGGATTAAAACATCATTGTTCAATTTTACCATGTGTAGAAACATGCACCTTTAGTAGCTCGGATTTTACCCGCTGGGAACTGATAACATCAAAGGTATGAAAAGTCAAATCACTGGCTCACCCTTCTCCGTCGAGGGCGCGTGGAATCATCTCGTGATGCCACGGTCCTTATCTTCTTTCACTTTTAATCAAGGGGTTGTGTGAACCCTAGTATCTGCTTGCGGTTTACCATAAGGTCACTGACAAAGTATATAGGATTTTAGACTTAGGGAAATTTAGGCGCTGGCAGAAAAATGTTAAACGAGACCAGCCTAGGATAATTTTGCGAGCAAACTTAGGAAAAATAATAAAGGGAATGACCGAAAACAATTTAATGCCTAGTAAAATAATGGCCCCGCCAACGATAACCGACCCTGGTTTTAAGTGGAGAAAAGTAACGCCAAATTATACCCAACTTATGGTCTTTAACAAAAATTTAATAAAAAATGCATAAAACCTTAAAACCCTAAACTCTAAGGGAAAGAACAGAGAACAAAATAATTCTGAATGATCTGAAAATTTACCAAGGCATGAAAATATTTTGTACAATCATTTTTAGGACTATCGGAGAGAATCTCCCTTATTTTGGATAGTATAGATACTTGATTAGTCACATAGTTTAGTTATAGAGGATCATTAATGTCCACTTCTTGAGTTGGATCCTTGGATAGTTTGGTGTGCAGCAGGACATACCTGATGGACCTACATATTTTTCTCGGATGACATTGGAGATCAGTGATTAGGGGCCCTATATCAGCCCATAGGTTGCATATGTAGAGTTTGACAGTCTGAGACTAGTTCAATGGGATTAGGGTTTTGACATATGTAGGTGATGGAGGTACTACTCCTTAGTATGATACCTAGTGGGCTATACATAGGCCTATTCCTTTCATAGATCTACTCATCCCTATACCCATTAGTATGGAGAGATGACAAAGAGAAGATAGGGGTTGAGGGAGAGGTCATGGGAGAGTTGAAGGCAAATTTAGATGTAGAGGTTGAGGGAGAGCTAAATGCAGGGTGAGAAATCATGATGGAGTTGATGGGGGAAATGGTAGTGGGGATAGAGGAGATGGAGGTGATGGAGAATATGTAGATGATGAAGGTGGTGGAAGAGATGGAGGGGACCAAGGAGATGGAAGCAATACCTCAGTTGTCACTATTTCTCCACAACCCACAGATGCATAGATGGTAGAGGTGGAGGACTTAGAGGAGGAGAGATCTAATGATGATAGCTATGAGGATATGAGTGGTTCATATGAGGGCTTTTATTTTAATTAATCTAGATCTTATAAGGATGGTGAGGATGATGACGATGTCACTATGCAAGATGTTGTTGTGGGGTAGGATTTGGAGGAGATCCCCAATTTATAGGCATTGAGGGTATAAGTTTGGACCTAGAGAGGTCTAATTATAGAGTTACAAGGATGGGTGGTTGACTTAGAGATAAGGATAGTAGTAGATAGGGAGGCATAGATAGAGGAGCAATGAGCTTGGGTAGCAGAGAGGGATGGGATTACCATATAGAAAGATAGATTCGGGGCTAAGAGGTGAATGAATCAAACAATAGTGTAGTATAGGTAACTCCCCATTATCAACCAATGGGTTTAGAAGCTAGAAATAAAAGCTACATATTAAAAAGGAAGCTTGCCGAACAAATCAAAGACCAATTGTGTATTATTCTTTTCAATGCCACAATCTTTGAGTTGTGCTCTTAGCTATTTTTCCATAGTGACATAGTCTTGGATTGTATCAAAATTATTAAGATCCAAGCTTAGGAGATCACTTTCAAGTGTGTATCCTCTAATCTCATCAACTTGACCATACAATTGACCAATTTTATCTCAAGCTTCCTTATTGTTTTACACTTTTCAATATGAAAGATAAGATAAGGTGATATATACTTTCTCAATGTTCCAAGAGCCATAGAAATTTTAATGAGCCATTCCATTTCTAGATTAGGATCAACTTTAGGATCTGAAGGTTATTAAATAGTTACATGAGCATAAATATTTAATCCTTTTTTCCATTAGTTTACTCCATGCATTTACTTTCCATGTTACATAATCATGTGGAGTTAAAAGTAGAAATTTATGAGAACCCATGACTAAAAATCAAAACAAGACAAGAGAGAGAGGAAGTCATAAGGACACAAGACACCCCCCCAATTCACTCAATCAAAGAACCCACCAAAGAGAAATGATTTGGCACTTTATACTTAGTGTGATTACAGTGGCCACTTGCAAGACAAAGACAATGAGGACTTTTGAATTTTAGTGATTGCAATTGCTACAATTAAGCTATATTAGACTTAAATCAATATGCAAAAGACCAAACTGTGATCTATGCATTACATTTGCCAAAAATAAGCTAAATAAGACCATTTGTTGAAAGTAAAGTTTTTTATCTTAGTGACTACAAACTAATAGAACCACTATAAAATACAAAAAAAATATATGCACTTTGAAAAAAATTAGACCCAAAAAGGAGTCCATATGAGCCCGAACGACGCCCCAAAAATTTGTAAAAAACAAGGATTGATGTAGGAGCATCCAGGGTGTAAGAGCAATCTTGCATCACCCAAAAATATTGTTTAGTTTTTCAATAAGGGCTAATAATGGCAAGGTTACTATTATTAGTAAGTTGTCAGTTTTGCATGAAATCTTACATAGACCTCCTAAATAGTGAAATGGAGCCAACAATGAAGGAATTATCCCAATATATTGTGGCATTTGAGAGATATTCACTTTTTTTTAGAAAATTTCTTCAATAAAAATCGCATGCATTTTTTGGGGGCCTTAGAGGCACCAAATGGGCTCAAAATTTGATCGGAGTGTGTATTAGCACACTCTATCGCTATAGGTATTCTCATAAGATTTCCAATTGTTTGTGTTTTCCATTTGAGTTTCCTATAACCCTTTAAATACTATCCTCTTCTTATGATTGAGGGCTTCTAGGCTAGTGGCCAACAAACAAAACAAAACCCTACTTAAACCCTAAGGCTTAAACCTTCTACACTTTTGGCTCTGTAAACCAAGGAGGGTAATCTTATTACAATATCACTTTGATTTAACTTTTAGGCACTAATATTACATTCAAGAAGATATATTCTTATGTGTATATCCAATTTTTATTTGTATTTTTCAAGGCTAGATTGAATTGGATTTTATTAGCATCAAGGATCAGAGAACCAAATCCTACACCTACAAACTGAAAAAAAAAAACTGAAAAAAAAAAAACTGAAAGGAAATAAATTGTTTTTAGATTTTTAAATATAAAATGCCTCAAAAATCTAACCCCTAAAATTACCGAAACAAGTTCCTTATAGGGTAATAGAGTCAAGCTTGAACAACAACACCTACAACTTTTACACACTTTCAATCTAGGGCTAATTGATTCAATACTGTACACTAGATCACCCAATTCTATTTGAGATGCAACTCTTCTTAAAGATCCCAAAATAATACTTAACCCCTTTGTCCCTCAATCCAGGTATTTTAACTATTTCCTTGAAATAGAACAAAAATCAAAACACTCAGTGCTTTACAGAGATGAAATATTCAAGCCTTACTTAAAGATTCCATAAGAGATTAAGAATCATAGGAGGATGCAATTGCACAAAATATTCTTCAACTCCATTTTCATAATCAGATATGAAATATGCTTTACAGTAGAAAAATGATCTATCTCTACTATTATCTCCTAATACAACACTACTTTGAGTTCTCCATGGCATCAAAAATTCAAAAATATGTCAAAGAAATACTATGGCTCTTATTTTCTCTTTTATTGAAAAAAGGGAGCAAAACAAGCTTCAAGCTCATTGTACGTGTAATGCCCTACTAGAAACCCTAAAGGAAAACCACACTACAAGGCAACTAAAGGGTACAACAAATTTGTTTTTTAAAAGATTAAGTGCATTCATAATAACATTGCACGTATAATAACACAAGTGAAAGTCTAACAATGACATCCTAAAGGGTTACCAACGAAGATTACTTTGAAATAAAACTTCATCACAAAGTTAATCCAAGTATCCATCTAAGTTAGGGAAAAACAATTACGATTAATTAACTCAACTCATAACTGATTTCAAATCGATAGGTTTAACGAGTTACAATATATTTACATCCAATGATTCATTTACACAAAAGATGAAGGATAATTGAAATAACATGCATTCCATTGAATTTCAAATTACAACATTCCATAAATTACATGGCTTCAATAGAATGAATTAAGTACATAGGTTACAATGACAAGGTAACAAATTTTAAAGATACAATGACCACAAGGTCACAAATGAACAATAATCTCAAACATGAGCTGATACAAGAATCACGATCCAAGAACCACCAACGAAGCCGATCCTCGCAAGAAAGTAAGAACAAGGATATCCGATGGGAAGTGGCACTACCACCTGACCATGTAATCCCATAATGGAACCACCCCACCATGCTAAGAGATAGCAAAAAACCCTCAAGCAAGCAATAAGACAAGTATGACAGTACACAGGACTCCACAGAACTCAAGTGACTCAACTCACAAAACACTAGTGACCCTAAGAGAGAGTGTCATCACATGGCTTAAGATGGTTACCCTAGGTAGGTCTCCGTAGGTCCCGGCCCCCATCCTAGGTTATCCTGGTAACCTTTCCTGAACCCCCGGCTCCATCTAAGCATCATGCAGACCCTACCAACCTTTCATGAAGAAAAGGTGATAGGTTTGTCATTCTAAGCCTTCCCACAACACCTTGAGCCTATACAAGCACTCAACCATGTGCGGGGTACAATATCTTAATTAAATTAAAAAATACCCACCCCCTAATCAATTTTTAGGTTATCACTTGTTAACTGACTTTCGAGGGGTTATCCTGCCAACCACTTCCGGTGCGGCCCCCGCTCGGAAGCCACTCTCTCTCCTAGGACACTAACAGGAAAGGTCTCTCTATGAGAACTCTATGGCGAAACTGACAGTCATAACTAATCCTGATATAACACAGGTGAAGGATTCACAATCATTAACCCAGGATTGACCATATGGAAACATAACACACAATGGCTCACATCCATAGGGTTTTTACAACGACACCTGACTAAGGGGGTATTCATCATACCACAGAATGACAACTCACCAGAATTGCAACGAAATTTAAACTTGACTGCAATTACTATAACACAAGATCCTAAACAGGCAATATTTTCTTAGAGCAGTCAAAAGCATAAATCACTTGCCATAAAGATTTCCAGAAATAAAGAAATCACATCTATATTAATATAAGGAAACGATGAAGTCACATGTCTAATAAAATTAATTGAAACCACATTTAAAATTTAACCCCCCCAATCATTTGATCATGATTAAATTACAATTAACCCGAGTTGGCTATAACCATGATCTAAATTTAATTTCAAATTAAACATGTATATATAATAATATAATATAATTCCAATATAAATATATATTCATCGAATATAATATTATATGATTATATTATATTAACATATATAAAAATATAATATTTAATTCTAAAAAAAATCACATTTATTTCCAGTAATCACGATTAAGCTTTTATTTTCCAAAATACATAAATAAAACAAATAACCAAAATAATATTAATATTAATATTAATATATATATATATATATATTATTTATTATTAAATATATATTATTATTTTTAAACTTAAAAAAAAAATTAAAAAAAAGTCGAATGTTATATTCGGTCAAAAATTGGGGGGGGCATTGTTTCTTTTTTTGATGGACGGTAGCAGGCTTCTGTCTCCCCCCCCTCTTTGCCAAAAACAATTTTAATTTTATTTTTATTTTTTAAAAATAATCAATTCATCAAAATAAATTGACAGAGATTTAATTCTCTGTGATCCCATACTCATAAAACACCATCAATCTAATTTTTATTTTTATTTAAATTGAACAAAACTAACATACTGAAATTAATCACTGGTAATGAAATTTTACCATAAAATACAATCTCTGAGACAAAACAGAGATGGAAGATAGCTTCCCAAAACAAACAATTTCATTCCCAAAATCAAATTGACTGGGAATTAACCTGATTGTCATTCCACAATTGGATTTTTTTGCCAAATCAAGAATGGGAAAAGAAGAATTTACACTCAGAATTTTCCCCAATTTTGAAACTACCAGGAAGAATTTTTATTTAAACAAATGAAGGCACAAGGGGAATTTCTTGGCAAAATTTTGCCAGCATGACTCTACCAATTTCACTAAATTTAAAAAACTACAACACAGGAAACCAATTCCTTTGCATAAACAAAAAGAAATAATTAAATTTTTAAACCATAATTTTTCATGGAGTAAATTAGGAAGAGCTTGAAGTTGCATTTTAATAACAAAATGGACTGAGATTTTTCAATAAACCTCATAGCAACTAAACCCATAACTCAACAATCATTTAATTAATCTTTTTACAACTTCCAGAAAATGGGAAAGAAGCATGAATTTTTTTAAAACAAAGTAGAAATCATCCAACCTATGGAGCTTCCTGGAAGAAATTTGTGAGCTTCTTTCCTGCAACAGATTACCAGACCAAAACCAAAATCTTCCTTCCTAGCAATTTTCCAGAATTTCCTCCTCCAAAACAAGCATCCTCTTCCAAAAATACTTACAGGGATAAATAGGAAAAATATTTTAACCTAAACTTTTAGGTTGAAATATTTTTCTCATCAAAAACATTTAAATAAACAAATTGACTTTTTTTTGTTTTCCTTCCAAAAGTAAATGGGAATTTCTTTTTTTGAAAATACATTTCTTTCATCAAGAAATTTAATTAACTTTTTCAACAAAAGTAAAAATCAATAATTTAACTCTATTTTTATTTTTCTTTAAATCTAAAAGCAATAGAATTAACTTTATATATTTTATTTTTCTATATGATTTAAATATAGTTACTTTTTCAAAATAAGGCAATTATTAATTTAAATCTAATAACTTCATTCAATAAGCTAAGTGCATAACACAAAGGCATAATAATACATAAATTACTTATACCAACTATGAAATGATGACTTAAACTCAAATAAATAATCACACCCACTATGACACGCAAACCGAGAAAAAAATACAAGAAGACTCCAACAAAGCCAAACGAACAAGGCTCAAAGGCTGAACAAAAGGAGCGGATGACCAAACTAACGACACTCACATGAGTAGACTGAGGATAAGAATTAGGGTCAATAGCTATCTCCTCCACTCCCATCGGACATGTATGGCATGCTCAAACCTATGAAGCTAGGTGGAGACGATACCCCGTACCTACCCGACACTTGTACCTGTGATATCCTATATCATCGAACCACACATGCCTATATACAAATATAGAATACATGACATACACACCGATGAAGGAGAATCATGGCGTTCCCTGTCTCACCGGAGTGAGTGAAGCAAAATCATCCCCTTACATCCAATACATTTACAAACATGCAACATATATATGACACATCGCATAGATAAAGTAAAGTGTCAGTACAATGCAATAATCCATAAATGTTACAATCACAAGTACTAAAATACTGTAAATAAAGTATGCATCCTATATCCAGATAAAGCTTGAAATAATATCAAATACGTTTGAATAATGTTTAGCAGTAATGTATCAACTGAAAGGTAAACTGCAACAAAATATCAGTCTAATAAGTCCAATCGAGAAGGGGTACTATAGTACGTGTGTAATTCATACATTTGAGATCATAAATGACCATCATCTTAATAATTAGGATTTCAAACCTTATTGAAATATCAAAATAGAAAAGGAAGTCGGAAAGGGAGAATATTATAAATTCATTTACAAAATTTTGAAATTCACTCCTCGAAAGAGAGTGTTGGATACTCCTTAGAATAACATGTTGACTTATGGGTTTAAGGTCAATCTTCTTCATATCTCTCATCCCACTTCACAATGTAGCATCATCCGACCATGAGTAGTCCAAATTCCTCTTCAACTTGTCAAGATATATGTGATATTTTGAATCAAGGACTACTCTTGAATCCTTTTGATAGTTATCATAGATCACCTCAAAATCATAGAGTTCATCTAGTAGCTAATTCAACTTTTTCATATTCAATTCATTATCTTCAAATACCATGGTTATTTCTCTTCCAACAGTGAACTCACCTCTAAATTTTATTGGTCCAAAAACTTTGGACCTCCTTGATCATCCTTGATATTTGGCAACACCCTTACTTACATTTGTTTAATTATCTTTATCTTTTTCTCTTATTGTACCTTCAACTTCATGGAGGGTGACACCACCTCCTCAAGGATCTTGACACTGTCAAAATTTTCCTTCAACTCTAGTGGCTTATCCTTATCATGCTTTGACCTTTTGATTATATCAACCAAAATTTGTGTTCTACTAAGCCATTATTCCTTGAGAGGATCAAAATGTTGCATATCCTAATCATATTTCAATTTTGCACCTACTAGGTCCCAATATCCTTTATATGCATCATCAATTTTCTGGCTTATCTTTGATAATCTATGGCTTACCAAACTAGTTATTGTATCCACTGTGAATGTTTCATTGATGACTTCCCCTTTTCTAATTCACCTTTCAATTCTTTGATCTCAGATATCAAAGAATATTTTCTTCAAAATCAGGTGCCTGAATGGAAGGTACTTAAGTATTAGGGATTGCTCCTACTTCTAGTATCTCAATCCTTTTAAGAAGTTGTTGGCTCTTTATTATTTTCTTCATATGTTCCTCCTTCAACTTCTCATGATCGATGTGTAATTTATCTATGACTGCCTTGGTGAATAGAGAAATATTTACCATCAAATTAGTAGCCTCAGGAGCAATAGTATCTAAAACTATTTTGATAAGTACAAATCCTCTAAATTGATAATAATTTTAAAAGTGATTAAGCTTATCAGTTCTAGGTGATAGAGCCCATACTAACCAAAACCCATAGTCAGGACTAAAAACAGGGCCAGATAAGTCTTGTTCTGCCTCTTCCTCAAAATCATAAATTCTCCTTTTCTTCTTCTCTGCAGTATGGAGTGCCAAAGAAGTAGAAATGTCCTATTTAGGCAACAATAGAACTCTAGCATCAATGATGTATGATGATCAAAATTTTGATGAGTGGTTGAAAGTTATGACCCCTAGAGCTTCGCGGGCCAAAAATCTAATAAAATATTTTCTTAAGCCGAAAGTTGGTGAATTAGGGTTTTGGAACCCAAAAATAAGCTATTCCACTTTCTATACCATTCTGAGGTGGTTTATAAATTCCGAATAAAGAAGGTGAATAGGGGTGGCAATGTTGGCATTACAATAAGAAAGATTGTTGGCATTTCAATATCAGGAGATTGTTGATATTCATTAAGGATATTGAGAAGGTTGTTGAAGATTATTTGATATAACTAAAGAAGGATGATAACTATCTTTATAACATTATTTTTTCATTGATGTCAAGAAATTGATTATCTGATTCAGTGTGATGTTGCCATATCTTGAGAAGATTGATTCGAAGAGAATTAAGATGTCGGTAAAAGACACAAAAAGAATGTAAAGAATAAGAGGAGAAATAAGATATTCAATGGGCAACTATTACCAAGTTAGACAATGATGAGATCATGATGTTTATATTGTTTTGATATCCTACATATGTTGTTGATTGTAAGGTTAATACTATACTATGTCACCGAGCAAGGAACCTAGTTGGTAAACCCTAAGGAACCTAGTCGGTAAACCCTAAGGTTATCAATATCGGTTAATGAAGGTGGAATGTCTACTGAGTAAAGTTTAGTATTTACTGAGTTGCAACCGAGTTATGATAGTGCGCATTGGATGGATAAAATCATTATTTAATGAAGGACAATGATTAGCTGAAAATGTATAAATGATTGGTATGTCGTGCATGAATTTGTTAAGGATCTATGACAAAGGAAAATCAGCAGGAAGATCTACAACGCAGATTGAACTGCATTAACCTTGTGCAAGTTCCTAGAAAGGACTACAAGTCCTGAGGCAAGGTAAAACATTTTCATATCGAAAGGATACATTGAACCTAGTCAAGTTTGAAGATCTGATGGCTAAGATTGATCATGGGAAATGTGATCAAGGAGATTAAGCGGTTAGCAATTATTTATAAATAAGGAATTGGTTATAAACAATGTATGCAGGCAAGTGTAAGCACAGGGATGCTACATAGTGATTACCAAGCACAAAAGCTTGAAGACCTATTTGAATAACAGAGTAGAGATCCCAGCAGAGGGACAAGATAAGTCCTATGACTAGATTGTTTTGAGCAAATAAGAATATGCTTTAGCATTTCAGATGTGAAGTTGCAGATATATTTTTATTACTGTTATTTTGTAAGTGACAGAAAATCTCTTAACTGAGTGGAATTAACAGTCTGATTTGTAAACCCTCTAGCAAGGTAACATTCTAGTTGAGTGTTTGAAATCCTTTAACAAGGTCACTTCTAACAAAGTGAAGATCCTAACAGATCTGAGGGAAATCCCTTAACTGGGTCACATCTAGCAATGTGTTTGTAATCTTTAACAGGATTTTCTTTTAACCGAGCATACTCTAGAAGAGTATATTTCTTAGTGGGTCTGAAATACCACAGTGGTTTTTCCCTATTTGGGTTTCCACGTTAAATCTGGTGTTATGAGTGTTATGATGATTATGTGTTTATGAGTTAACATGTTTAGTAGTTTTTGGTTATATTGCTGAAGTATAAGTTACCGAGGTTGAATCTGTTGATTTTATGGAAGATTAAGTTTGTATGATTCACCCCCCCCCCCCCCTCTCATCTTGTTAGCTATTGGCATCTACACTTAACATTAAGTATCAGAACTATCAATTGGTATCAGAGCTTTGGACTCCAGAAGAAAAGTATAAAGGTACTTGAGGCAAAGATCCGAAGATGTATAAAAGGGATGCATTGAAGCTGAACAAGTCAAGTTTCTCCACATGGCAGAAAAGGATGAAGCTGCACTTATCAAGAATTGGAGAATATGCAACATATTATCTGGAGAATGATTACACAGCACCGAGCACCAACCCAATGACCTTGGAAGAGATAAAGGCAAAGCAAGAACACATTCAAGCTATGATTGAAATAACATCAGCATTGACTGACTCAGAGTTTAATGATCTAGAAGGCTGTAATGATGCAAACGCAATGTGGACTAAGCTCATATCAGTGTATGGCGATGATGAACATGTTCAAAGAGCAAAAGTAGATAGTCTAAGAGGACAACTTGAATCCATGAGAATGAATGAATGTGAGAACATAACCCAATACAATACAAGACTAAAGGAGATTGTCAATCAAATTAAAGGAGCAGGTGGAACTATTGAAGAAAAGGATATAACAAGTAAGTTGTTGAGAACCCTTCTACCAGCTTATGATATTTGAGTCTCTGCAATCAATGAATTGAGGTATGTACCTAACATGCCAGTTTCTTTGGATGCTACTATTGGTAAGCTACATGCATTTGAGTTAAGTAATTTTGATAACAGTGGGTCTTCGGTAAATAAAGTTGAATCTACATTCAGTTCTTTTCATATTAGTGAATCTGATGATTACAGTGATAGAATGAGTAAGTACTCTGAAGAGAATCACAGTGGAGCAAGTGAAAGATTTCATAAGAACATGGAAGAAGTGCACAAACTGTATGAGGAAATCAAGAAGCAAGAAGAGTTTGAAGCATTATTAGCCAAAAGGTTACTGAGAGGCAAAGGTAAGTATAAAGGGAAGCTACCTTTAAAATGTTTCAATTATGATAAAATAGGACATATGGCTTCTAACTGCCCTGACAAAGAATCTAGTGAAAAGAGAGAATACCGAGATAACAAGTAGAAAGACAACCAATACAGAGGACACCGAGACCTCAGAAGGAGAGATAGAAAGACATGTCTAGTAACTGATGAAGAATCCAACGATGACAAATCTGATGAAACTAATACTGAGGAAGTTGTTTATGTTGCTATTAAGGATGGATCTGATGAAGAAAGGTATGAAGAAAAATCCCTAATATCTCACATAAATAATAATGATTCTTGGATCATAGATAGTGGATGCTCACATCATATGACAGGTGATAAACGCAAGTTTGTTAAATTAGAAGACTATGATGGAGGCTATGTAAGATTTGGTAATGATGCACCATGTCCGGTAAAAGGTAAAGGATCTATAACACTTCTTGAAAATGCTAAATGTGATGATGTATACTGGGTTGAAGGATTGAAATACAATTTGTTGAGTGTAGCATAGCTAAATAATACAGGATACCGAATAGAATTTCAGAAAGGAATTGTCAAAGTTCATGACAAGCATGGAAAGTTAGCTGCTACCGAGACACAAACAAAAGGTAATACATTTCATCTTGACTCAACTCGGAACAAGTGTCTTTATGCTAAGATAGATGATACCTAGTTCTAGCATAAAAGGTTTTGTCATGTAAATTTTGATAATCTGATCAAAATAAGTAAGAAGCACCGAGTAAGAGGTCTACCGAGTCTTGAAAAACCTGAGAATGCTATGTGTCGAGGATGCCAGATGGGTAAGATGACAAGATCAATCTTTACAAGTAAGTCCTACACTTCTAAAGGAATTTTAGATCTAGTACACACTGATCTTTGTGGTCCCATGAAAGTTCAAAATT
Organism: Cryptomeria japonica; assembly: GCF_030272615.1. Taxonomy (NCBI): domain Eukaryota; kingdom Viridiplantae; phylum Streptophyta; class Pinopsida; order Cupressales; family Cupressaceae; genus Cryptomeria; species Cryptomeria japonica. The sequence continues at coordinate 214,940,907 of NC_081408.1, read as the reverse complement.
ATTATGGTGATAAGTATTTCATATTATTTGTGGATGATTACTCAAGGATGATGTCAGTCATGTTTTTAAAAGAAAAATCAAAAGCTTTTCAAATGTTTAAATGGTACAAGGCAAGAGTTGAAAATGAAACAGGAAGACAACTGAAATGTCTTAGATCTGATAGAGGAGGAGAGTTCACTTCTGATGAATTTAACTTATTCAGCAATGATCATGGTATAAAAAGGCAAGTATCTGCACCGAGAACACCTCAGCAAAATGGGATAGCCGAGAGAAGAAACAGATCAATTGTGGATTGTGCAAGAACCCTGATGATAGAAAAGAGGGTACCTCAAACATTTTGGAGAGAAGCAATCAACACTGCAGTTTACACTCTGAACCGAGTTCAACTAAAGAAAGGAACTATGAAGACACCATATGAGATCTGGTATGACAAGAAACCTAATGTAAGTTATTTTAAAATCTTTGGAAGTAGATGCTATGTTCACAAAGATGACAGAAATGGAAAGTTTGATCAGAAAAAGTGAAGAAGGAACATTTCTTGGTTATTCTTCTAGAAGTAAAGCATTTAAATGTTTGATCAAATCATCTAACAAAATAGTGGAAAGTGCAAATGTGAAAATTGATGAATTTGCAGAAAGAAATGATGAAGGAAATTCCAAAGAACCAGAAGATTATGAAGAATTAGTTTATGTGCAACCGATAAGTCCTACCGAGAAAGCTGCTGAAGAAAATGAAGATAATGTCCAATTATCGAGTAATGAAGAAGATCATACAGAACCTACCGAGCCTATATTAGCCAAATATGTCAAAAGACATCATGCATCAAGTCAGATTATAGGAGATAAGGATGATCCAGTGATGACAAGGAACAAACTGAGACAGAACACATGTCTAATATCTGAATTTGAACCGAGAATAGTGAAAGAGGCATTTAACAGTGAAGATTGGGTAAATGCTATGACTTAAGAGATTGATCAAATCAAGAAGAATGACACATGGACACTATTCCCAAGACCAAAGGACAAAAATATAATCGGTACTAAGTGGATTTTCAGAAACAAGCTAAATGAAAAAGGTGAGGTCATTTGCAACAAAGCAAGACTAGTTTGCAAAGGTTATGCTCAAGAAGAAGGAATAGATTATGGTGAGACTTTTGCACCTGTGGCTAGACTTGAGGGAGTAAGAACATTGTTGGCTTATGCTGCTTTCAAAAATTTCAAGGTATATCAAATGGATGTTAAATCTGCATTTTTGAATGGTATACTAGAAGAATAAGTTTACATTGAACAACTTGAAGGATTTGTTGAAGACAAGAGTAAAGATCAGGTATGCAAACTGAACAAAGCTTTATATGGTTTAAAACAAGCACCTAGAGCATGGTATGAAAGATTGCACTCTTATTTAATCAAGATTGGTTTTATAAGGACAAGTGAAAACAACAATATGTACATGAAGAAAGATGAGGACAATGGAATACTGATCTCAACCATATTTGTTGATGACATTATATTTTGTGGAAATGACTCTTTATGCAAGAATTTTGGAAATGAAATGTACAAAGAATTTGAGATGTCACTAATCGGTGAGATAAAGTATTTTATAGGTTTACAGATACTGCAAATGAAAGGAGATTTTCATTACTCAATCCAAGTACATAAAGGAAATCTTGAAGAAATTTGGAATGGAGGATTCTAAACCAGTAAGTACTCCTATGACTACTAACTATAAACTATCAAAGAATGATGAATCTGCATCTGTTGATGAGACACTTTACCGATCTATGATTGGGAAATTGCAATACGTTGTGCATAGTAGACCGGATATAGCACATGCAATAGGTATTGTAGCAAGATTCTCTGCAGATCCCAAGGAAACCCATATGACAGCAATCAAGAGAATTTTCAGATACTTGAGAGGCACTGAAGATTATGGCTTATTATATGAAAAGAAGAATGATTTTGATTTAAAAGTTTATACTGATGTTGATTGGGCAGGCAACATTGATGACAGGAAAAGCACAAGTGGTGGAGCTTTCTTTTTGGGAGAAAGACTAGTGAGTTGGCTTAGCAAGAAACAAGGATGTATCTCACAGTCAACAACAAAAGCTGAATATGTTGTTGTAGCATTGAATTGTACCAACATAGCATGGATCAAACAACTGTTGGAAGGTATAAATGAGAAAGTTACTGAGCCAGTAACTATATTCTATGGTAATACTAGTGCGATTAACATTTCAAAGAATCTAGAAATGAACTATAAGACAAAGCATATATCTATAAAGTATCATTATCTTAGAGAAGAAGTTCAAGAGAAGAAAGTTGTGCTGGAATTTATTAGTTCAAAGGAGCAATTAGCAGACATCTTCACAAAGCCATTGCCAAGGGACACTTTTGAGTATCTCAGAAGCAAGTTAGGGGTCCTACCCCTATCTTCTACTCACTGACCGAGTTCGGTGAAAGCATCAATTCGCTGAATCTATAGAATATTATGTGTGGATTGATGTTGATTTACGCACTTTAGAAGGTTATCTAAAAGTGTGCAGGAAATAGTGAATAGTGATAAGTTGCTCTGACCAAGACTGAGATGATACACAACAAGGCAAATCACTTCACAGAGGAAGTAATCATGATTTAGTTCTTTTACTTTTTGGCATTGTTGTCAAAGGGGGAGAAGACTAAATGGTTGGAAGACTAAATGGTTGACTGAATGGAAGCCCTGAATGATGGAAATAACAGAGAAGACTAATGAAAGGGGGAGAAGATTGCAAAACGGAGGAGACTAAATGCAAGTCAACAACTCAGAAGCCTAATGAAAAGGGAGAAGACTTCAGAAGATTTTAACAGCTCAAGGATAACAAGAGAAGTCTAACAACAATCTGAATTCGAATCAATTTGAATATCTTGTTGGTATTACCATTTAATTGTTGGTTTTGCCATCAATGCCGAAGGGGGAGATTGTTGGCATTACAGTAAGAAAGATTGTTGGCATTTCAATATCAGGAGATTGTTGATATTCATTAAGGATATTGAGAAGGTTGTTGAAGATTATTTGATATAACTGAAGAAGGATGATAACTATCTTTATAACATTATTTTGTCATTGATGTCAAGAAATTGATTATCTGATTCAGTATGATGTTGCCATATCTTGAGAAGATTGATTTGAAGAGAATTAAGATGTTGGTAAAAGACACAGAAAGAATGTGATGAATAAGAGGAGGAATAAGATATTCAATGGGAAACTATTACCAAGTTAGACAATGATGAGATCATGATGTTTAGATTGTTTTGATATCTTACATATGTTGTTGATTGTAAGGTTAATACTATACTATGTCACCGAGTAAGGAACCTAGTCGGTAAACCCTAAGGTTATCGATATCGGTTAATGAAGGCAGAATGTCTACCGAGTAAAGTTTAGTATTTACCGAGTTGCAACCAAGTTATGACAGTGCACATTGGATGGATAAAAGCATTATTTAATGAAGTACAATGATTAGCTGGAAATGTATAAATGATTGGTATGTCGTGCATGAAGTTTGTTAAGGATCTATGGCAGAGGAAAATCGGCAGGAAGATCTACAACACATATTGAACCGCATTAACCTTGTGCAAGTTCCTAGAAAGGACTACAAGTCGCAAGGCAAGGTAAAACGTTTTCAGATCGAAAGGATACATTGAACCTAGTCAAGTTTGAAGATCTCATGGCTAAGATTGATCATGGGAAATGTGATTAAGGAGATTAAGCGGTTAGCAATTATTTATAAATAAGGAATTGGTTATAAACAATGTATGCAGGCAAGTGTAAGCACAGGGATGCTACATAGTGATTACCAAGCACAGAAGCTTGAAGACCTGTTTGAATAACAGAGTAGAGAGCCCAACAGAGGGACAAGATAAGTCCTATGACTAGATTGTTTTGAGAAAATAAGAATATGCTTTAGCATTTCAGATGTGAAGTTGCAGATATATTTTTATTACTGTTATTTTGTAAGTGACAGAAAATCTCTTAACCGAGTGGACTTAACAGTCTTATTTGTAAACCCTCTAGCAAGGTAACATTCTAGTTGAGTGTTTGAAATCCTTTATCAAGGTCACTTCTAACAAAGTGAAGATCCTACCAAATCTGAGGGAAATCTCTTAACTGGGTCACATCTAGCAATGTGTTTGTAATCTTTAACAGGATTTTCTTTTAACCGAGCATACTCTAGAAGAGTATATTTCTTAGTGGGTCTGAAATCCCACAGTGGTTTTCCCCTATTTGGGTTTCCATGTTAAATCTGGTGTTATGAGTGTTATGATGATTATGTGTTTATGAGTTAACATGTTTAGCAGTTTTTTGTTATATTGCTGAAGTATAAGTTACTGAGGTTGAATCTGTTGATTTTATGGAAGATTAAGTTTGTATGATTCACCCCCACCCCCCCCTCTCATCTTGTTAGCTATTGGCATCTGTACTTTACATTAAGTATCAGAAGTATCAAAGTGGAAGTTCCAAACTGTAAACAAATCATCAAATGTGAGGTAGTTTGCACCAAGATTATGATTTTGGGTCTCTGAGGAGAGTGAGAAAAATTACTCCATGAAGGAACCATGGTGGAAGAAGTGTTGGTGTAATGAAAGAGGGTTTAGAGCCCTCCAGAGACAAGTTCAAGCACTGCAAGAGGAGCTATGTAGATGAGCTAATGTTATGGAAAGAGATAAAAGTAAGGATGAATATGAAGAAGGTCAACTCTAAGAAGAATAAGAAATAACTATAGATCCTAAGAAGGATATGTTTTTTAGGGAAATTTATAAGATTGGAAAAAGATCAAAGATTGAAGTTTCCATATTTTTTTAAAATATTAATCCAGAAGAATTGATTGTTTGGATCAATGATATGGAAGAATGTTTTGAGTATAAAGAAGTGGGTGATCCTAAAAGGGTCAAGTTTGCAAAGACCAAGCTAAAGGGTCATGTGTGTAATTGGTGGAAAGAGGTTCAATTACAGAGAAATAGAAGAGTAAAAGAGAAAATAACAAGATGCGAACGAATGGTGGACAAACTAACAAGACAACTCATTCCTATTCACAATGAGCTCGATTTGTTGAAAAAGAAGCAAGGGTTGAAGAAATCAAGAAAATCTGTCAGAGTATATAGAATATTTCTATCAAAAACCTCATTAGAAAGGGCTATTTAGAGCCCAACAAGGAGAAAGTTTCCAATTACATAAATGGATTGAAGTTGAGTATTCAAGAAGAGTTGAGTTTGGTAAGAATGTCTACCATTGAAGATGAATATCAAATTGCTTTGAAGGTAGAAGAGAAGCTAAACAAAAGATTTGAGAGCAAGAAAAATGGAAGAGGTTGTGGTAGAAAGATTCTGATGGACGGTCTTATGGAGGCTGAAATGAAGACCAAAAGAAGAATGAAGAATCTAGTAGAAGTCAACATAGAAAGGAAATAGTTCTTACCAACCCTGCAATCAAAATAATGGAGATCAAACAAGAAGAGGAAGAGGACCAAGACCAAGAAGAGGAGGCTATCGTGGAACATGATTCTAGTCTGGAGAAGAAGGAAAAAGAGCCTATGAGTGTCCCCAACATCAAGGAAGGACAAGTCAAAGACCTAAGGATAATGCACGATTTTCCCATGTAGATGAAGATATTGAGTCTACACATTCTAAAGATTCAGAGAGGGGAGAGGTTCTTGTTACTAGAAGAGCTTTATTGAATGGTGAGAAAGACCTAGCCCAAAGGAAAAAATTGTTTCGCACAAGATTTAAGTGCAATGGTAAAGTTTGTAATGTTATTATACATGTTGGTAGTAATGATAACCTTGTTTCAGTGGAAACACTTAGTGAATTGATGTTAGAAAGAAGAAGGAACCTAAATCCTTATTGGATTTCTTGGTTGTAGAAGGATTATAAGGCTTTGGTCAATGAGCAATGTCTACTAAAGTTCAATATTGGAAACTATCATGATGAGGTAGTATGTGATATTAGGCTTATGGATGTTTTTTATATGTTGTTAGGGAGACCATGCAATTTTGATCATCATGCAGTACTACATGATGGGTATGCAACTACTTATTCTTTGAAAAAGGATGGAGTTCGACACAAGCTAAAGCCATTGAAGGAAACAAAGAAAAAGGTATGTAGTAAAGTAAGAATATGTTTAATTGATGGAAGAAAATTTCTAGATGGCATTAAGCATGAGCATATGTGTTTTTATTTAATTCCTAAAGTTGATAAAAGTGGAAGTAGAAGAAATACCTGTGGAAGTTCTAGATTTGTTGGATGAGTTTTAGGATATTATATCTAATAATGTACTTGACAAGTTGCCACCTGTGAGAAAGATTAGCCATCATATGGACCTGATTCCTAGAGCCAGTTTTCCAAATAAAGCATCCAATAGAATGACTCCAGCAAAGAGTGAAGAGTTGAATAGACAAGTGCAAGATTTATTGCAGAAAGGGTTGATTTGAGTGAGTTTGAGTCCATGTGCGGTACATTTATTACTAGCAATGGAGAAGAATGAAGAATGGAGGATGTGTAAAAACTCCCAAGCTATCAATAAGATTACCATCAAGTATAGATTTCACTTACCAAAGATGGATGACATTATGGATTGTTTGAGTGGAGTTAAGTACTTCACAAAGATAGATTTGAAGAGTGGATATCACCATATCCACATTATAAGAGGAGATGAATGGAAAACAACCTTCAAAACAAAAGAGGGCTTGTATGAGTGGTTAGTAATGCATTTTAGGCTAACCAATACAATAAGCACATTAATGTGGCTCATGAAAGAGGTATTAAGACAATAACCACATCCCCATCCTAAGTATTTGATCCTTCCTACTATGCACTTTTCTGTAATCCCGTCATCTTTCTCAGTTGCCCATTTACCCTACCCTGAGGCCCCAATTTATTATCCCCCCTCCTCACTAGCATTATATGTCTACCTAATACATTTTACAAGTGGTTAAGGTTAAGTAACGGTTCCCTATACTTGGATGGTCGCCAAAATCATCGAACCCACTTCTCGCACTACTCATGTCGTGGGATGTTCACCATCTTCACTCACTTAGTTGCTTTGGGATCCTTATGTGAGTAAAAATTGAGAGTGAAAAAATGACCTCCTGTGGCCCCCCCATAGCCGGCCTTCCTCATTTCCCCCATTCTTCCCATTTTTCCCCTATTTCTTGGCCAAGCTTGTTTTCTTTTCGATAATTTACCCCGAAAATTCAAAATTTTCAATCCAAATTCTCTAAGGGGCATCATCCTTCCTTATTTCTTCATTTTCCCTCACTAGGGTATTCTTTTTCTTTGGCATGATTTTGTTTCACAACAACATGTCAAAGAGGGGCAAAATGTAGACACCTAAAATTTAATTAAATTTTATATAATTAATTATTCTATAACATAACTAATTTTATTAATTGTGTCAGTGCCTTTAACCTTCCCAAATAATTAGTTAAACTTTATTTAATTAATTATGCCCCGTCTAATATAATTAATTTATGAATTATATCCCTTGTAATGCCCCTCCATGTTACACTTTAGATACATGCTACTTTGATTTGTTAGACTATGTTTGAATCATTTTGTGTGGTTCATTCTACTGATCTATGTGAATGATTACATTCCCACGATCCTTGTTGTTGGACTGTGTTATGTTGCTTATGTATTTCAAGACATGATTATTGCTATAATTCATTGAGTTCGATATTGATGTTAGAATTGAGATACTTATGACATAGATTCTATTTTGATGGTTCATTATGATGCATTATGTGATGTTTATCGATGTTCTGATAATATTATTTGAATTATTGATGATGTGAGATTCTATGCATTTCTTGCTTGGGGTTTAGGGTGATAGGAATGATTTCATATTACTCATTCATGAGCTCCATATGACGTCATGATTTCCTATCACTAGTTGGGGTTAGAGATTTATATGTATATATGTATGTTTGTTTACAACATGTTTTGGTGCAGGATTGCAAGTACTACAATGTCTTTATAATTCCCAATGGTGGTAAAAGGAGATAGTGCAAGGCCCAAATTATACCTAACCCTAGCCATTGTCCTAATCTAGGGACAATTATCTAATTTTGATTTCATCCAGTCGAATTTGTCATGTGCACAATATTTGATTACCCAATTGCCAGTCTAGAGTCTTGTTTAAATGTTGGTACTATTTTATAATTTATTTGAGTGTGATTTATTTTATGTAATTATTAATATTAATTATAGCATGTGTTGTAAATTGAATTAATGATTATTGTGGCTTTAAATATAATCTTGATTTATTTATTTTAATATTGGATAATATTTAATAAATGATTTATGATTTATCGTTTATTATTTATTGTTTAATAATATTTATTATTTATTATTTATTATTTATTATTTATTATTTATTGCTTAGTGTTTATTGTTTATTGTTTATTGTTTATTGTTTATTGTTTATTGTTTATTGTTTATTGTTTATTGTTTATTATTATTATTGTGTAAGTGGATATTTTATTATTTATTTATTTTGCTTTGAGGTGAAACTAATTGTTCGATGTAGGGGGAAACTAGTTGTCTTACTTTGTGGATAATTATATTTTAATTATTTATTTTCTTATTCATTCTTTTTCCAATTGTTGAGAAGGAGTCAACGTTTTATAGAAGATTTGTAATTGGTGATTTATTATTTGTTAATATTATTTAATTGTTTTTATGTGAATTATTATTATTTTGAAATCTATTTAATATTATTTAATATCTATCTATTATTTGTTTAATATCATTTAATGTCTATTGATTATTTATTTATTTAATATTTCCAAGTTTAGGGTTTTTTCTTTTTCTTTGTGCGCTTTATTTAGGAAATGGTGTTTTATTTATTAGGTTCTTATGAGAATTGATTTGAAGGTTATTATTATTATTTTATTTTCGAAGTTTTGGAGAGAAGAATTTAGGGAGAAAATTTGAGGACAGGGATTTGGAGTTACAGATTTTCTCATATTTTCTTTAAAGCATGATTAGAATTTCTTGAGCTTGATTGTTTTGAAGACTTGGTTGTTGATTTGAGAAGATTTTGTGTTTCAAAATTTGTCATTGACATTCTCTTCTCTCTCTTTCTTTCACAGGTTTTCAAGTACGTATTCATTTTACTCTTGATTTATGTAATTTTATTTTAAATGATTATTAGGGTGAATTGGGGTTTGATTGAATTATATTTATTATTTGTGATTGTGTTCTATTTGTTATTTGCGAGATTTGGGTTTGCATGTAGTCATAATTTGGTTTTGTAAACTAAGATTAGTTTTGTGTCTATGTTGGTTCTTTTACTATTAGATTGAACTTTTACCTAAACCTTAGGTGATAGGTTAGCTAGGTACACTTAGCGGGGGTGGCTCATTATGTACCCCACTCATGCCTCATGTGCTCGTATAGGCAGAGGGTGAGAATGGGAAGGCCTATTCGTCTATTGAGATGTTGAGCTGGCAAGCTTGGTCATTTGTTGAGATATTGACCTGGCTAGATCGTGCATGACCTTGTCTTCACGAAAGGGATGTATGGTTTCAAATGACTTGTCAAGGATATGCGATGACACTCTTCCCTTTGTGTGTCCTAGTTGCCTTTTGTGTCATTCTTACGTGAAAGCTTCTAGGAGTTTCTTAGATGATCTTTGATGGGTTTTTGTGTTATGTATACTTTTATCTCTTGTGTTATGGTTGATGGACTTGAAAAGCACTGAGAGAGGGGGGTGAATCAGTGACACCAAATAAAATACTACTTCAAACACTAACTAGTAGATGAACTTAACAAAGCTTTTAAACACAATGCATGCAATCCATAAAGATATAACAACATCCACAAAAAGTAAAGCATCCACCATAACACAAGTGTTTATACGTGGAAAAACAAAATAGGTAAAAACCACGGTGAGATGAGACTCACAAGTTAACTATCTGTAGTAATAGATAACTAACTGGTTAAGGTCTACAAAGTGCTCTACTAGGAGAAAATCTTGTTAGAGATCCCAAAGCTTTATTAGAAGCTTATACCCTGTTAGGAGTAACCTTCTCGAGGATTTAAGAATCCAAACTAATGGATCACCTTGTTAGAGGATTTATACATTGAAGCTTGTTAGAGCTTACCCGGTTAAGGGATTTGATTCTGTTGTGATGGTTAGAAAACAAAAAGAATGATTTGATCTGTTCTCAGTAGCACAATACTTGCTTGATCAGATCCTTCTAAGTACATCCAACATTGCTCTTCAACATACTCTTTATCTTAACACCTATTTCTCTTCTAAAATATTTCACTCTTCACGCATACCTTCCATAGTTGAAGTTTTACAAAGATGTCGATATATGTATACATTCAGATTTCATGTCGGCTTAGGAAATCATGACCCAATTTCCTAGGTGCAATGTATCTGGACAAGTGACCATAACTCATCACAAAAATTACCGCCAATTAGTCGGTGCTGGTAACTCATCACAAATATTAACAAATACCAATTGGAACAATCAACACCGGTTTGAATAAAACATATGAACTATTTTCCTTGAGTTTCTGCTTGATCTTCATTTTGATGCCGACTTAGTATAACCATAAGTTGTGTCTTATGGACATACCGGTTGACACAAAGTACCGGTTAGAGATAAACCTTTAACATACCAGTTAACAATGTAAACAATTGAAGTTACACTGGTAGTCAATACAATCATATGTGTGTGTGTGTGAGTGTTTCATCAATGACAACAAGTGATGAATAAATTACAATCATCATCAAGCCAACAATGGTATCTTCTATCTTTTGGAATTATGCATGTTTTGTTTATCTTTCCTAGCCTATTTATTTCTGTTTGGGGCCTTGTGTCTATCTCCTAGCACAGGGGGTGGGCCTATGGGTACCACATGGTTGGGTGATGATTCTTTTTTCCACCCATTGGGAATACCTTGGAGGAATTGCATGTGAGCGGCTAAGTGGACCTATTCCATATGTTTTAGTGTCTTCGTATCCTGATTACGAGATGATCTACCTTTATGATGTAATTTTGTGATGTATCTTTCAGAATGATATAAGAGACATGTAATTTGCATATTTGTATTTGTAATTTAGATTTGTTGATGTTATTTCAAAAGAAAAAGATTGTAAAAATATATATGTATCAATGGATGTTTTGTATGTTTACAAGTTTATGTGTTTTGCATGTGTTCTTACTATTAATATATGCTTATCATAGGAATATTTCTTTGGTGTTTTAAAATGAACATATAATAGATATTTGTGCGTTAAGTTAGAAATTTAAACTAAAAAAAATTATTTGCTATGTAATTGAGTTATTTGTTGTTTATTCTCTAGGTCCCCTGGTGGGGTGTTACATCCCCTCTTTTTCTCGTAAATGTTTGATTTATTTTTTATTAATCAAAATACCCTTAGCCCAATAGCCAAATAATCCTCTAAACCAAATTCATTAATTACTTTTCAATTAATTAACCAGTGTAGCATCATAAATTGCAACCAGTCTAATTTACACCTCATGTTTGTGCTCCTACTTTAGCGTGTCATATCCCCATCCTCTCTCTAGGTCTAGTTTGACCCTATTCCCCAACCTTGATTTCATGAACACCCTTTGGTGGGTCCTATTATGGGATACCCTCCTCTATGGATATTTATTTTGGTCCTATTTGTAGGACTAGGGAATGGGATGCCCTAGTCTGGACCAAGATGCCCCCAAAATCCCAAATCTCTCTCAAATGGGCCCCATTTTGAAATGGGGTAGGTTCTATATCTCCCTGACGACATTTGAGCCCCAGGGTTACACATGATCATTGGAGGTCGACCCAATTGGTAACTTACCTAGGTAGTGTTAGACACACTGTGCCACTGAGAGGGGGGGTGAATCAGTGCTTTACAAATTTTTCCCTTTATCTACCCTATGTGTGAATACTGGTTATCATCCTAATACCTAGTGGGTCTGCTAGTAAGATAAATCAAGATAATGCAATGCAAGCATACACAAGGGCACATCCCATAACACTAGTATATATAAGGAAAACCCAAGATGGGAAAAACCTCGGTGAGAAATGTTGCTGGAGTCTATTGCTCCAATCCAGCCTCACAGTAAAATCAATGTATTACAATTTTAGGGCACCAACCCAAGGAGAACCAACCCCTGATAGTTTATGGGTACCAACCCAAAGGAGCACCAACCCCTACTATTTATGGGCACCAACCCAAAGGAGATACAACCCCTGATCCGAGCACCAACTTAGTGATCATAATAGAATATATCATAACAAAAGTAATAGCCCAGTTATAAATGAGTTCTATAACCACTAATGATTTAGTTCTTTGTCAATTTCCCTTCTCATCAACTTTACCAGTAGTGTGTTCTATCTTCCACTCAGTCTTCTCTCTTCCAGATCACACTCTGTCTCTTTCAGTATTGCCTCCTTCTGTCGCTACTACTCTCTTGTTGACTCAACCTCTAGCGGCTATTTATTTGATAGACTTTGCACTTGACTGCCGGTTACTCATCTTATAGGTTCATCCCTGCTCTGTTCCATGCCTGTCAAATCTTATCTACCACTCTCACACATAGCTGCTTCACTCTGAGCTACCTTCTGGCGGGCTTGATCACCATTGGTTCTCCCTTGCACTTAGCCTCTTTTCTTGTTACCAGTTGCTTTGATCTTATCGGTTAAGAATCTGATAAAACCTCTCATTGGTTGCATCTCCAACACATAGTTTATATGATCTTTGATGAAGTCACTAAATGGTTGGCTCTTTGTTTCTCTTTCACACTCCACTCTTCAACATTTGGCATGCAACATCATCATCTTTTGGTCTTTGATTTGCATACATATATCTAGGTTTTCCAGCCAAAATACAAATTCAAACACTAGCAAGATTAGGGTTTCTTCTTCGACCAACAAGTCATACCATATCCAATCAAATCTCCTCAAATCATGTCTTAGAGATGATTGCATGTACATCACTTCCAACATCGTGCCTTCCAGTGCACACCTTCCATCTTTAGCAATCTGCATTTAATCTATCAGCTCATCTTTTGGTCAATCGCCATAAATGGTTCAATGGTTTTCTTCACCTACTTTGATCTGCATCAAGACATCCTTCATCGATCAGTGCACTCCATGGATCCGATCTGATACATCCTACCTCAAGCCGCATCCCCTCTACAACTCAATCGATAACAGTCATAGTCAACATTGAATGTCGACCAACTTTTCAACAACCTCACCATCACGACACTTCACCGACCTCTGCAAGCTTGCCACTTCAGCTCCACATGGCATCCCTATCAATATCCATCTCAACTTAGACCTCTGTGTCAGTTCAGAAAGGATCACCGACCAAACACTCAATGGGTACACACCTACCCAACATCTAACCCTATCGGTTCTCTAGTAACCCTGTTGGTATGTCTTCTCTTAGCACCTTTGTTGACATCCACCTTAGCTCACTATGTCGAACCAACATGGTCACCAACCAATATCACACAACCGATGTATGCTTCATACTACTGGTCCCTCTTTGCCTACCGGTTAACCTTCTTGCCTTCTCATTCCTTGTGCTGGTGGATCTTTTCATCCTGGTCATAAATCATGTCACTCTTCAACCGAAATCTTTGATGACACATCATGTGTATCTTCATTAGACTGAGAGCACTTCACCTTTGTCTCTCTGTCCACTTGGTTGTATGTCAGTATTCTCCTTGTTTACCAATTTGCATGTTTCTACCTTCATACCGTTAGTGTGCATGATATCTTCATGCCAACTATCTCCATCCATTATGCATCAGAGGCAACACCATTTTTCATCTACATACCAGTAACTCCATGGGTGCAACTGCAGAGCCTTATCTTCATTTGACTGGTTCTCTTCTCAATTGGTTTGTCAAGAAGGCAAACTCACCATCTTAACTCTTCCTTTTCTTCCTTGGTAGCACAACATGTCTTCTCATGTTGAACCGGTGCACATCTCTAAACATATCCTATGGAGGCTTCCTCATCTTCTACATTAGTCATCTGGTCCATGCATCCAATCACCTGCCTTTTCTTACTCAGGCTCTCTTATCCCAGAGAGTCATGATGTATGCCAAGTAAACTGGGATAAGCAACGTATTACCACTTACTAGTGAGAAAGGATCTATGTCACCTGCTGGTATTAATGTGACATCCATAAGGAGTAGATGCAACTTAAACTTGACATATGACCTAGTAGCTTTCCCATATGCCATCCTTGCTTACTGAAGCAACACATTCTCTTTCACTCTTCTCTTCATAAGGTGGGAGTCCTAATATATAACATCCAATTCTTACTGGTGGACTGCAAATGCTTCACCTCTGGTGTTGATGTGATTCTTTTAACATTCTGGTTGGCAACCACTCAATCCCAACACATTACTTACTAGTCATCATACCATATCAGTCTCCAGTTCATGTCTATAACACATGCCAACACTGACTTGTGTACCGGTGACCTGCAATACTTGGTTGACATCAATGTCACCAATACACTTCAATCTTCCACACCGGTTATGCTATATCGATTGACATCAATGACAACACAATGACAACAATCTCCCCCTTTGGTATTGATGTCAATACACATGTAGTATTCGGTATACTACAGATACTTTCTCCCCCTTTGACAACAATGGCAAAGGGTCTTGACAGCCGATATATTGTAAGCTCTCTTTTCCCCCTTTTGTACTGGTTTCTTGTTCCCTTTTTGCCACTATGCTCTGCAACCCCTCAACTAGTAGCACTTGCATCAGAGATCCAACACCAAACTATTTGACATATTCTCCCCCTGTGCAGGTAACTCACATCTCCTTGTATACCAATCCACGGTGCAACAACAATGACACTTGATTTCCTCATGTGTCAAGTGTATCAGGCACCAATCACAGGATATGACTATGAACTCCCCCTGAATCACAACCCTTTGGTCTTTATTTTCTATCAAGTCCTAAACTGGTACCCCAAACTGTACTTTGTACTAGTGGAAGTGAGCATCTATACATGTTGATGGTCTTTCACTTCCATGACACCCATCCCATCTTTGTGACATAAACATACCTGACCACAATGCCAAGTCACATTGACTCCATGTCAACTCTCACACCTGTTGACATCATGATGTCTCATACACCTGGGATTGGCTACAGGTCAAACACACTGTCATTTAGGACAACTTCTGATATCATCAGAGACATAAATTCATCTTTCTAGGCCACCAAAGCCACTACAACACAACCGAAACATATTGACCCACATATTCTTCAATAGCGGTAACTGTCCCTACCAGAAACATACTCCACCTATCGGTTTAATGTACCAATTTAATATCTCTGCCACTATACTTTGTCTACTGGCTCTCCTTCCAGTGTCACATCCCACTTTGACACTTGCAGCAGTGATCCATCTCGCTCATGTGAATGTGTTGCCAAGATATCAATTTCACACATTCTTTTATCTTAGCTTTTTCACCATGTCAGTGACTCCCCATCCTGTCCTTTGTCCTTCTCAACATATGGGGGTGAATGATATGATCAACATATAGCTCCCCCTAAGGATCTGCATCTCCTTTAAACTTTAGGATATATCACCTATGCATTGAGTACATAGTGTCGGTCCATGGTCATGTTCTCTTCCTTTTTCCTCCATACTTGCTTGGACTCCCCCCTCTTCTCATTTGTAGCCTTTGGATCAGGTCTCATCTTCTTCTGCTAATAGGTCTTTTCTTTACCATGTTCTACAGTATGTCTGGATATATTGCCATAGAAGCATACTGCGCTCATCCCAACTGGATGATTGGAAGACCTTCTATCAAATCAGTTTGATCTTCTTCTTAGGGTCATGCCATTGTAGCTCGCTACCGGTTTCAACTGACTTCTTGATCTTGCAGGAGCATCTCTCCTTTGGGCATACCTATTATGTCGACTGCCATGTGCATGAAACATCTTCCCCCTGCACAAATTACTAGATCCATTGTAGTTATAACATATATAATTTATATTTCTTGAGGCAGCAAATGGACTCTGGTTAGCATAACCGGGAGTGGGCTTATGCATGTTTCTACATTCTGATGTTCTATGCTCAAATGCATTACATCTTCTACAAACTAAATTTCTATTCCTAGACATCTTTTTGCATTCCTCTGACATATGGCCATAACCTTTACAAGCAAAATAGTAACCGGAGAATGGAGACATATTACTTAAAAATTCATTTTTTCAAACATGAGGTGATCTGACTGGTTTGACTTGTCCACTTCTACTTCTTCAGGGTGTTGCATCTCTTTATCTTCCACTGGTGGGGAGTCTCTTAGACTTCTCTCTTGCATTCATGTTTTCAATGATCCCATCTTCTCTCAGCTTTCCCTTTCCTTTAGGATCTGCATTGTTTCTTCTTTCTCCATCGATCTTTATTTTTAGCCTCAAGTCCTCACCGGTTGTAGCTAGGTCAACCTTCTTTCTTGGTGCACTTTGTACTATGAAGGTCTGACCCTTGTTATCTCCATTAGAGGAGACAAACTAAATGTCCTTGTGAGAGACATCCTCACTTGTGGAGCATTCACCAGCAACATATCCTAATCCTCTGGTATCCTTGGTGTGGTTTTGTTTACTTAACATTTTGTCCAAGGCCTCAGTGTTGCCATCATATTGGATCCTTACCTTGAGCTCATTTTGACACTTCTCAAGGTCTTTCCTGATGTTCTCTATTTCTCCTTTTAGGTCCTGACATTCTTTGTCCTTTGTCTCCACTTCTAGCTGGAGTTCCTCACATCTTCTCTCCTTAGCATCAAATACTAATTTTAATTCACTAGTCAATCCTTTTTCCTCTTCTAGTTGAGATGTTAATATGCAGATATTATTATTTGATTCTTCAAGGCATATTATCAACCGACTATATTCTTCATAAACTGAATCTTTGTACCTCTTAAATTTATTTCTAACATTTTGCAACTCTTCTAGTGCACTTACCAGTTCACATTCAAGATTAACTTCAGCTTCATCTTCATCAACACTCCCAAACACATCTTGCCGATAAGAGTGATCTGCATGATTACTCTCTAATGTGTGCCTCTCATCTTCTGAATCTTGAGCCATAAAGAGGTGAGTTTCCTCTTCATTATTTCTGCTTCTACTAACAGATTTACCTTCATCATCTGCAGACACACGTGCTTCATTCCTTTTCTTGTTTCCACAAACTAGTTCTGCAGTGTAAGGTTCATTGTCATAAAGTTTCTTCAATCTGTCCCATAGACTTTTAGCAAATCTACATCTATCCACCTATGAGGAGACATCACTGAATATCCCACTGAGTATGGCCTCCATAGCTTCATCATTACATTTGTTTCTCCTTTCTTCTTCAGGACCGGTGGGAGGACTAACTTTACTAGGGCATCCATTTACTATTGACATCCATACATAAAACCCTAGGGAGGACAAGTAGACTTCCATTCTCTGAGTCCATATGATATAATTTGACCCATTAAATACTGGAGTTGGGATTGACACTAAACAGACCATTGTGTCCAAAAATCCAGAATCTACCCAAGCTGGAGAAAGCTTATTAACTGGGAACCTAGGCTCTGATACCAATTGTTAGACACAATGTCCCATTGAGAGGGGGGTGAATCAGTGGTTTACAAAATTTTCCCTTTATCTACCCTATATGTGAATACCGGTTATCATCCTATATATCTAGTGGTTCTACTGGTAAGATAAATCAAGACAATGCAATGCAAGCATACACAAGGGCACATCCCATAACACTGATATATACAAGGAAAACCCAAGCTGGGAAAAATGTCGGTGAGAAATGTTGTTGGAGTCTACTACTCCAATCAAGCCTCATAGTAAAATCAATATATTATAGTTTTAGGGAACCAACCCAAGGAGCACCAACCCCTGATAGTTTATGGGCACCAAACCAAAGGAGCACCAACCCAAAGGAGCTACAACCCCTGCACTGAGCACCAACTCAGTGATCACAATACAATATATTATAACAAAAGTAATAGCCCGATTATAAATGAGTTATATAACCACTAATTATTGAGTTCTTTGTTGATTTCCCTTCTCATCAACTTTACCGATAGTGTGTTCTATCTTCCACTCAGTCTCCTCTCTGTCATATCACCATTTGTCTCTTTCATTGCTACTCTCTTTTCGACTCAACCTCTATCGGTTGTTTGTCTGACAAACTTTGCACTTAACTACCGATTACTCAGCTTACCGGTTCATCCCTTCTCTGTTCCATGTTAGATGAATCTTCTCTGTCACTCTCGCTCACAGCTACTTCACTATGAGCTACCTTCTAGTGGGCTTGATCACCATTGGTTCTCCCCTACACTTAGCCTCTTTTTTTCTTACCAGTTGCTCTGATCTTATTGGTTAAGCATTTGCTAAACCCTCTCACTGGTTGCATCTCCAACACATAGTTTATATGATCTTAGATGAAGTCATTGAATGGTTGGCTCTCTACTGCTCTTTCATGCTCCACTCTTCAACATTCAACATGCAGCATGATCATCTCCTAGTTTGCATACATATATCCAGGTTTTCCCGCCAAAACACAAATTCAAACACAGGCAAGATTAGGGTTTCTTCTTTCACCAATGAGTCATACCATATCCAATCAAATCTCCTCAAATCATGTCTCAGATATGTTTGCCTATACATCACTACCAACATCGTGCCTTCCAGTGCATGCCTTCCATCTTTAGCAATCTGCATTCAATCTGTCAACTCATCTTTTGGTCAATCGCCATAAATAGTTTGATGGTTTTCTTCACCTACTTTGATCTATATCCAGACATCCCGCATCGATCAATGCACTCCATGGATTTGATATGATACGTCCTTCCTTGAGCCACAACCCCTCTGCAACTCAACCCACAATAGTCACAGTCAAAATTAAATGTCGACCAACTCTGCAACAACCTCACCATCATGGAAATTCACCGACCTCTACAAGCTTGCCACTTCAACTCCACATGGCATCCCTGTCGGTATCCATCTTAGCTTAGACCTTCATGTACATTTAGACATGATCACCGACCAAATACTCAACTGGTGCACACCTACCAGACATCTAACCCTATCAGTTCTCTAGTAACCTTGTCGATATGTCTTCTCTTAGCACCTTTGTTGACATCCACCTTAGCTCACTATGTCAAACCAACATGGTCACCAACCAATATCACACAACCGGTGTATGCTTCATACTACCGGTCTCTCTTTGCCTACCGATTAACCTTCTTGCCTTCTCCTTCCTTGTGCTGATGGATCTTGTTAGCCCGATCATCAATCATGTCATTCTTTAGCCGTAATCTTGGATGACACATCATGTGCATCTTCATCAAACTGAGATTACTTCACCTTTTTCTCTCTATCCACTTGGTTGTATGCCGATATTCTCCTTGTTTACCAATTTGCATGGTTTTGCCTTTTATACCAGTAGTGTGCATGATATCTTCATGCCAACTATCTCCATCCGTTATGCATTAGAGGCAACACCATTTTCCATATGCATACCAGTAACTCCATGTGTGTAACTACAGAGCCTTATCTTCATTTGACTGGTTCTCTTCTCAACCGGTTTGTCAAGAAGGAAAACTCACCATCTTAACTCTTCCTTTTCTTCCTTGGTAGCACAACATGTCTTCTCATACTGAACCAGTGTACATCTCTGAACATATTCTATGGAGGCTTCCTCATCTTCTACATTAGTCATACGGTCAATGCATCCAATCACCTGGCTTTTCTTACTCAAACTATTTTATCCCAGAGAGTCATGATGTATGCCAAGTAAACTAGGATAAGCATTGTATTACCACTTATTAGTGGGAAAGGATATTTGTCGCCTACTGGTATTAATGTGACATCTCTAAAGAGTAGATGCATCTTCAACTTGACATATGACCTGGTAGCTTTCCCATATACCATCATTTCTTACTGAAACAACACATTCTCTATCACTCTTATCTTCATCCGATGGGAGTCTTGTTGTATAACATCCAACTCTTACCGGTGGACTACACATGCTTCACCTCCGGTGTTGATTTGATTCTTGTAACATTTCAATTGGTAGCCACTCAATGCCAACACATTACTTACCGATCATCATACCATACCGGTCTCCAGTGCATGTCTACAACACATGCCAACACTGACTTGTGTACCAGTGACCTGCAATACTTGGCTGACATCAATGTCACCAATACACTTCAATCTCCCACACCGGTTATGCTATACTGGTTGACATCAATGCCAACACAATCCCAATAGGTAAGCCTATATAAAAACATCCTATCAATTTATTTAGACCTAGAATCAATCCATGAGCTACCTTAAGTATTTGTGCATCCATGAAGCATTCATCATCAAGCATCTTCAAAGGTTCAAGGCTTCATATTCATCATTCAAGAATTGTAGAGAAAAGTTACATTAATCTTCATAAAAGAATGTGTGTGTGATTAGGATTTTTCATGTTCATGTGTATTTCATGTTGTTAAATTCAACATTTGTGATTACATTCAAAGAGCATTGCATTGTTATCAACAATTATAGATCTGAGGTATATCTCCTTAACATTTATTTCAGTATTTGCATTATTTCATTCAAGGTTAATTCCTAAACTGGGGTTTGACTTTAGGAAAACCCCTATCCACAACCTTATTTCCTTTCTCTCTATGTGTAGGAATATGTGCAGGACTTGTACTAAAAAAACTTGACAATGTCGACAATGACAAACAAGTTCATCTTTTAGTGGCAGAAAATTCGGAGGCCAGGGCAGATATGTACTACTTGGTCTCAAAAAATCAGGCCAAACTTCTACGAATAGATTCTAAACATATTATTTTTCCCAGACCTCAATTGGTGGCTATGTGGGACATATGTAGCTTATTGTTTCTATTAATTTACTTCAATTATTCATGGTTTTGTCGTACTTTCACAACCACAAATCCAATTTCAATTTAGAAAGGAGGCAAACAAACCAATGAATATAAGAATTTCAACCCTTTCCTCATTTGGATTGTGGCTAGATGTATTGTATTCACCCTTCTTTCAATATATTAGTTAATTTATTGAGTTAGTTGTTCTATTATCTTAATTGGTGAAAACCTTGATTCGAAATTTACACCTCTACAACTAGTATCCTAGATTCCTTCAAATCCTCCCACTAATCCTACACATTAATGTTAATTAATCAAATCCTAATCTTCATTACCATTTTCCCCATTTTTAATATCATCCCACCTACCCAAGTTCACATTTGACACCTCTCTTAAATGACTTACATGCACAAGTCACTTTCAAGTCTCCACCTCATTCTTTGACCAAGGGTGCTCACACATGTGTGAGGATTCTATTCCCCATAGAGCCAACATATACTTTTCCTTTCCATCCATTTGTCACTTCCTTCTGCCTACCCCTCTTCCACTTTGCCACTTTTGTCTCCACTTGTCACTCTCTTGTTCTTCCCAAGATGTGCTCACACATGTGTGAGCACACCTTGATCTCTTCCCCATGATAAGTGTTCTTTCCCAAATCTTCCACCTTGTGACACTTTTCACAAGGCTATGAACCCAAGCCACCTCATTTCCTCACACTCAATCCTAGACCTCCATCAACTCTCAATCTCAACCATCCATTTCAAATCCAAAAAATATAGAAATTGGAGCCTTCTTGCCCATATCCATAGTCACAATTTATGCTAACCTTATGTTGTCAAATCACTACTTATTGTGCAACAAAGGAGAGAAATACACATCCTTGAACATAAAGAGAAAATCAAATGGAAAATGGTGCCTCCATTTCTAGCTCAATCTTTGGAGTGAAGAAGGTATAAGTTTTAGTTTCCATTTAATTTGAATGCGTAACTATGGTGTTGACTTATCATTTTCCTTTCTTTCATTTTGGCACACTTGGTGGGACCCATATCCCTTGCAACTAACCATGAAAATTTGATTTTTGTGAAGTTATAGGTCACAAGCTGTGGTTTGGTGTCTCTGACTATGCTTCAGTATCTCCACCTCCCTAACCTATTATAGTTATTCTTGCAAGATCATCAGCCTTATTTTGGTTTTTGTGAAAGATCTAACCTACATTTTTGAATTTTCTTGTCAACCATCTATGAATTAATCCTTTGTCTCCTATAGGAAATGTTTAACACTCATTAAGTTTTAGTGCTTGCAAGTTTTAGAGATAATTGTGTTTTGCAGGTCTTCAAAACGATGTCTCTGCCTCTGTTTCACCGTTTGCACTTTTTGGCGTCTTTCCACACGAATCAATGTCCCCGTAGGTAAAATTTCTTAGTAAAAAATTATATATAATAAAACAAAATACAAAAAAATCAGGTTCTGATTTATGTAAAAAAAAGGCTTTTTGTTCTCTGTAAAACGACGTATACGTCTTTCAGTGAATGCGTCTGCACATCTGTGTCTCTTCTTGTGCTAGGTCCTTTTTAATTTTTTTAATTTTGATACTAACCCTAACCACTTGGTGTAGTTTGTTCTAACTGCTAAAGACCATTTTTATTAACTAATGACAAGTGGTTTTGTAGATTTTCCTTTTATTTGCATTTCTTGCACTTAGACTAAATAGGGGTAAATAATCATCATTATAACTTTTTGTAGTGATTTTTCTCATGACCAAATACTTATGGCTAAATTTTTTACTAGAACCTTTAGAGATAAAGCCTTTCAACAATATTTTTCTTTGTCTCCTTATTCTTTTACTTCTATTCAACAATTGGTTAATGGTTTTATTCAACAATTTTAAAATTAAATTGAACCTGAGATTACTTTGACTGATTTGATTCATTGTAAGCAAGAAGTTAAAGAAAAAGTGGTTGATTTTATTGGTAGATATATGCATTCATAAATTTCTTATCCTATGCTTGATCATGATGTTCAAATAATTTGTATTGCTAATTTACAAGAGGATATTAAAGATAAGCTTCTATTTTCTAAGTTTACTTCTTTTATGCAATTATGTGTAGTGCTTCATAATTATTAGCTTCAAGTGAGTCAATTTGAATCACCCTCTTCAATGGCTCCAGTTGATAAGAATGATAATGCTCAACAATAGTTTATGAAGCTCAGACAAACAAATGTTTCATCAAGAAAAATGACAACATCAACACTCAAGTGGTAGCCATGACAACAAGTGTGGCCCATTTATCCAAATATTTTAGAAATAAATTAACTCCTATTTCTGAGTCTTTGCATAGTATAATGTTGAGGTTGATGAATGTTAATGTGTTACAACTTCCTCTCATCAAACCAATTGACAATTATAAACGATTGCCAGCTTCCCATGATCCTAAAGCTTTTTTTCAATATCATCATCAACCTAGGCATGATATTGAGAAATGTTACCAATTGATAAAAAAGATCCAATAGTTTATTGATAACAAAACTATATATGTATTTGGTGTCAATGACAAAGGGAATAAATTCCCTACCAATGTTTTTTAATGTAAGTCTCATGTTGATTCTCCTAATGAATTTCACATAGAATCTAATAATGTTGTAAACCTTGTCGACAAACCTACATCCCCAAAATACATATGCATTACTTTCAATCCTAGTGAGACTATCATTGCACGTGATGGTCCATTATATATTATTGCTAAGATCAAAGACAAACTCTCACGAGGGGTGCTCATTGATCCAAAGCATATGGTGAATGTAATTACTGAAGAACATCTTTATACACAATAATTGCATCAAGTAACATGATAAAACTGATGTTATGATTAAGGTGTATGCTGGTTTCTCTTGTCATTACATCACACTTCCCATTGAGGTTGGTACTAAGTGCTTAGATGTCACCTTTGCTATTATTCCTACATCCGATCAATTTCATGTGAAGTTAGAACATCGTTGGCTCTCTTCCATGAAAACTATCCCTTCTGCAATTCATAAATGTTTTAAATTCTCTCATAATGGCACTATTATAATAAATAATCATATCCTTTACCAACCCACTAAGAAGGATGGAAATTTTACTCTTGATTACTTTTGGTCTAAACAACTCAGGCCTCTTAAGCCTCAAAATGGCATCCTTTTCCTATCTCATCAAAAATGAAAAAATGAGATGATCATGACATTGAGTAAACCTAGAGACCCTACACCCATGGATATTCCTCCTCCTCAAAATGGACCTAGTATTCTTCCTACTCCTTCTATTCCTCCTATATATGTCTCAGTCCCACCTCCAATGTCCTACAAAGGAAAACACTTGGCATCAAGTATCTCTTAACCTATTAGGGTTTCTTCTATTCCTATAGTGTCATAAATTACACCCCATGTAATTATACTCTACATAAGCACCTTCACTTAACACTGATTGGAGAACTGCTTGACCAATTTATCTTTTTGTCCATCTCACCAGCCCCATCAACCTTCACCTTGTAATTTTCTTGACCACATTGACTGTTTGACTCGGAGATGCTAGCGTGTCACGAAGATGTTTGTGTGTTGCACTTGTGTCCCATGAATCTGATAGCCTAAAGGTGGTCATTTGAGTGTTACATCTACGCCTTGAAGATGCCCGTAACATTTCTACATGCGACCACCAACATGCATATCTTCTCCCTTCAATCTCAGTTTTGGATCTCTAATCACTCATTCAAACTCTCTAGTCTTTCCTTCTATCTCTTGGGCTATGATTTTGATCTTACGATTGTTTTCTTGTATCCACAATTGCTTGGAAACTCTCCTTGTTGTCTACAAGGCTCTCTTGCATCACCACCACCATAATACTTCAAGGAAGCTTGCTCCTTTCTTATTCATCATCCGTCAAGCCTTTGATTTGAGTGTGGAAGGGGATTTTTCTTCTTCCTTTTTCCATTATTATCTCCATAACATATTATTCATCATCATTGTTATATCCTTTATCTATTTCTTTCTTTTATCTTCCTATCTATCTTAGTTTTCCATGGAGGTGAAGACACCAAAATGAAGGTCTAACTTTGGTCGGCCTCTAAAACTAATGAATAATGATGAACAACTAATACCGTAATCGGTACTGAGAGGAGGGTGAATCAGTGCAAACAAAAACTTACTTCAATATTTTGACACTCTCTTAACACAGATAACCAGTTGTTTATACCACTGTACTTAACCAAAGCAGTACCAGTTAAATAGAAATGCTCCAGACAGCTAAACTAGTTAACCAAAAGTACTTAAAACAAAATTCAATAGATCTCAGATCTTGATAGCTACTTTACCAGTTTAGTCATGCATGAGTTTCATCAATAATACCACAATCATTTAGCACTGCATGCATATTCAACTTTAATCAAAAACTACTCAATCATCACATAAAAACTCACAACCCATAACACACAGATTTTTCACGTGGAAACCCAAATGGGAAAAACCACAGTGGGGGTGAATACCCACAAGCTTGTTTTGAACTCTTTTGAAGTCCGCTCTGTTAGGAGCCTAGTCTGGTTAAAGACTTTACAATAAGGTTCTGTTAGGAACCGATCCTATTAGGGATCACCCGGTTAAGGGATGACTATAAACCCTGTTAAAGGTTGAAACCATGTTAAAGGTTGCCTCGCTGAAGGATTTAAAGAACTCAATGAACTTTAGTCACTTGGTTAGAGGATTTGCAACAAGTCTATTAAAGCTACCTGGTCAAGGGATTTTCCTTCTATTGAAATGGTTAGAAGTCAATAGATAAAGCTTTGCTCTGATAACAACACTACTTGCTAAGGCAGATCCTTTTTAGCTCCTCTCCTCTGCAATCACACTCTGCAGATTCCACATTCTAGTTTGGCAAGTATCTCAACATGCGGACACAAAATACATATCTTTTTCCAACCCAAACAATAACAAACATCATCAACCTTATAGACAATAATTAGGTCGGAAGCATAAGCCCTAAACCCTAAACAATTTAGGTTTACAATTACAAGCGGTCCAATCCTGACCATTCAAACATATTGCATAGAGTGAAATGATCTAAAATAGATCTCAAGTAATTTTGCATCATTCAATCTTCACCATATCTAGAAAATAGTAACCCATCACGCGCTCTTCATACATCACTCAGAAAATCGTGCATTCCTGAGGTAGGCATTCAATGCATTCGATCTTCACGCGCAAGATCCTCAAGGAAATCCTTCACATGCACATAACTAACATGGTATCCTAATCCTTATCCTTACTGTTCACAAAACACCATCGGTTGCACCACATAAGCCAAACCGGAAACCCTAGAGCTGAACAGAGACTACCAACCGGTAGTCACACTTAGTAACCCCGACACCAATCCACTCCATCCTGATTGACCATAGCCACTTCCATTCTTCACACTGGTTCATACCGGTTCACTTGTTTGAGAATCATATATCTGTTCACTTATTGACATCAATGACAACATACACTATCACCGCTTCATCATATGCCAACAATCCCCCCCTTTGGCATTGATGGCAATACTTAGTGTATCATTGCTCAGTAACATATACCAGTTCAATTTCAAATGATCACCACCACCACCATTTGGACTAGTTAGTGTGTACTCTACCATATATCTTCTCCCACTTATATCTTCATCATCAAATATCTTCTCCCCCTTTAACAACAATGCCAAAGTGGAGGCACAAGCTTCCAAGCTCCACTATGTTTCTCCCCCTGTGGAGTAGCATCCTTCAACACATCAATCCTATAAGATTTGTCACTGTAGTACCTGATTGATGTCGAGCACATATTTTTAATTTACTTCATGAAGGGGCAGAACCCCTAATTCACCTCTCAAATAAGTAAATGTAGTCTTCGATAAGGGATTAGTGAATATGTCTGCTAATTGCTCCTTACTGGAAACATGTTCTAATACAACCTCTTTATTCTGAACCTTTTCTCTCAAGAAATGATACTTGTGCTCAATGTGCTTTGTCCTAGCATGCAATACTGAATTTTTGGAAATATTGATCGCACTAGTATTATCATAGAAAATACTCACCGGTTTAGATATAGGCACTTTGAATCCATTCAGTACATGGTTCATCCAGATTGCCTGAGTTTAGCTCATAAATGCTACCACATACTCTGCTTCAACTATAGACTGGGAAATATAGCTTTGCTTCTTGCTCGTCCATGAGACTAGTCTTCCACCAAGGAAGAATGCTCCACCGGTTGTGCTCTTCCGATGGTCCACATTATTTGCCCAATATGCATCGATAAATACTTTGAGACCAAAGTTGCCATTATATGGATTCCACAATCCATAATCAACTATCCCTTTCAGGTATCTAAGAATCTTTTTACCGCTACCAGGTGGGATTCTCTTGGACTCTTCTGAAAATGGGCTACTATGCCCACTTCATGAGCAATATTCAATCTGATGTGCACCACATAGTGCAGCTTACCAATCATCAACCAGTACTCCTTCTCATCCACCAAGACTGTATCATCCTCCTTTTTCAGTTTGCAGCTGGTCACCATCGATGTTCCAACTGGTTTTCTCTCCTCCATGCCAACTTCTTCAATACCTCTTTGATATACTTGGACTGGGTAATAAAGATACCCTCCTTCATCTGTTGAATCTATAGACCAATGAAGAACTTTATCTATCCAATCAAAGACATATCAAATTCTTTCTTCATTTCATCTGTGAATGCATTGCTCATTTCATCATCTCCTCCAAAGATTATGTCATCTACAAATACTTCACAGATCAGAATCTGATCACCTTCAAATTTCAGGTAGATGTTGTTGTCCTCACTTGTTCTCTAAAATCCTATCTTCACAAGATGAGAGTGTAACCATTCATACCATTCCAACGCAACAAACGGCTCAAAAATCGCATCTCCCAAACTCAAGTTATGATAAGATGAATGAGAGAGGAAAAATTAGGGTTTCACAAAGTAAGAATAAACGAATGAGAGTATATACTTCGAAAGTGACACTTTTATTCGTCACTTTGTCAATTTTAGAATACTATTCAGTGCAGCGGAGCCCACCTAGCCATCACCATGCCTTCACGACGACCGGAGCATCCCACGAGGATCGAGATCCTGTGCCAGGCTGTGATCGACGACGAGCCACTGGACGAGGTGAGTTGACTGAACGTTTGACTTTTGATTTTTTTGCATGTTTGACTTTTCCGTGATCGTATGTGGGCCTTGAGGCCGACCGGGGCCCACCCAGGGCGCCATGGTCCCTGAGGGGCACCCTGGTCCCCCCAGGGCGCCATGGTCCCTGACAGGGGCGCCATGGTCCCTGACAGGGCGCCATGGTCCCCTCAGGGCGCCATGGTCCCTAACAGGGCGCCATGGTCCCCATCAGGGCGCCATGGTCCCCAATCAGGGCCTGGCAAGAGGTTACAAGGCTAGCATACAATGTACAACAGTTTGCATTTGCGATTTTGATGATCGACTACTGATTATCGTCATGTTTTCATTTTGCAGGGTCTCCCGTACATGAGAGAGCACACAGCGGGACATATTCTTCGCACTTTGCGAGATCAGATTCCACGGCTGACTCAGTCAGAGAGAGACACACTATCGATTGTAGGATTGTGGTACGTGATTCTCATGCCGGCCATTCGATTTCATCCTGCGATGCTGATGGCCTTGATGGAGCGATGGGATCCTAACACATGCACCTTTCACCTTCTAGTAGGAGAGCTGACGGTCACACTCGAGGATGTGTACCGTATACTTCGTCTTCCTATCAGAGGAGCGACAGTTACATACGCGACTGATCGGTCAGCGGAGGATCATCAGAGAGAGCAGGTGTATTGCATAGGGAGAGTCATGCTGAGCGAGACGAGAGGTCGCATCATGGTCAACTGGCTCTTACATCCTACAGGGGAGGTACCACTTCTGAGACGCCTTATGATAGCCATCATAGCACTAGCCATCTTCCCTAATGGGCGAGGGACACACATGCATGGGGGCCTCACATGGTGTATCAGAGTGATGGAGAGACACAGGAGAGTGTACGCGTGGGGTCAGAGTATGCTAGCACATCTCTATCACGACCTTGAGGAGTATGTATTCGGACAGGGTTGTAGTTTGATGACATGCACACTTCTACAGGTGTGGATTTTAGAGCATTTCACATGCACCAGGCCCGTCGGCTTTCCACTGAGTACAGCGAGCGAGCGACCTAGGGTGTTCGCTTATCCACTTACCAGCGAGTGGAGATTTGGCGATTTGTTGTATTGGAGAGTGATTATTGACAGACTGACAGCCGAGGTGATAGTGTGGAGACCTTACCTACTGATGCACAGATGGGATGGTATGGAGAGACAGTTAGCATGTCTACAGAGGAACCGCCTACTGCGAGGATGATATGCACACATCATAGTCCCTTTCTACTTTGACCGAGTACGGAGGCAGTTCGGACTAGAGCAGTGTGTTCCAGCCGATGTGCCCATCTATACTCAACACTCACGGGTCCTTCCCAGACCTGGAGCAGTAGCGAGACCGATGGTAGATGATATTGAGATGACAGACTTAGAGGGATCTAATCAGGATGTAGTCACTGACTATTCTGCAGAGCCTGGAGCACAGCGTAGATATGTTTCATGGTTCATGAGATCATATCCAGGTCCTATCTTTCCACCAGATCATCCGACAGGCTATCCAGGCCCATGGAGACATGGAGACCGAGACGAGGATGAGGGATCCAGGTCAGAGGAGCCAGAGGAGGGAGAGGATCATGAGGAGGTAGGAGATCTTGATCCACCTACAGGCAATCAGCCCAGTGACGAGGAGGAGGAGGATGAGGATGCAGATAGAGAGGAGGGCGAGGAGGATGCAGGTGATGATGCAGATGAGGACGAGGAGGATGATGAGGAGGAGGATAGAGATGATGAGGAGGATTCGGATGCAGCTCCCCACCATTCAGGAGACGATACCATAGCTTTGGATCCACCTCCTATTCTCCAACAGGGGAAACAGGAGGTGATACGGAGACCTGTCACTAGTACCGTCCAGCCTACAACAATCATGGATAGAGTATACGAGCAAGGGGAGCCTAGCAGTTCTCAGTCACAGATACTACCATATCATGATCCCTACTAGCGCGAGGGAGATCCAGGTATAGTAGGTTTATATTGATTGATTAATGTTTTGATGATATAGAATGGTACTAACAAAAATCTGTTCTACTGCCACAGCTAATGTGCAGGAATGGCGTTCCTTGATTCAGCAGGCAATGACAGACATTTCCATGATAGCACAGATCCCCAGTTCCTCATAGATTGCCTATAGGCCTCAGGGGAACGCGGGTCGGTATGAGGATTTGTTTTTCCCATTCCGAGTACAGGTAGATATATGGAGGGAGAGAGAGAGAGTCCTATCAGAGGACCTCCAGCAGGCGCGGCAGAGAGAGAGTCCTATCAGAGGACCTCCAGCAGGTGCGGCAAGATCTAGCAGCGGCTCAGACCGAGGCTACCACCTATCATGCGATCCTTATGGATAGGGATCGTAGGAGTTCCTCTCGGAGTCACTCACGATCTGTATCGCGCTACACACCCATGGGTCCACCTTCACGGCCAGACCAGGAGGGAGCATCCAGTCGACACTCTCCAGCCACTAGCCCTAGGGATAGGAGATGATTTTATGATGTACAGTGACCTAGATTTGTATACGATCCACACATATATATGTATATATACATGCTTATATTTTGTCTCAAATGTGTTATCTTTAATGCTTAAAACAATGTATGTTTTGTTTTGATTAAATCTAATACATTTGGTAAATGTACATGTATGTTCAGAATTTAATTGCCATGTGATTGATTTCTCAATGCTCCATGATTAAATTGATACATGTGTGACTTAATTAAAATATTTAATCAAGTGCTACATTGATGATAAGGAAGAAATATGCATTAAGTCTAAGAATCATATAACTAATGTGATTTAATTTTGAACTTAAACACAACATGATACAATTCTACTTAATACATAAAGACATTGTATAATACACTAGCATAATGAGAAATGTAAACCTTTTACAATTTACATTAATGAATTCAAGACAAACTATAAAGTAAGAAGACATGCTTGTTAGGAACGAAGCAATATAGATTAAACGACATAACATTTAATTCTATTTTGCTTTAATTAAGAAATACTAACATATTATCCAATGTTGAAGAATTGAAAAAGAAGATAGATGAAGAATGAAGAATTTAAGCATAATATCTACGCAAGTGCATAGCATTAATAGGTTCTTTAAGAGGTGTACCATCTACAGCCGCTATTTTGTAAGCACCTGATCCATAATCCTCAATAACGATATATGGTCCAAGCCAATTAGGACTAAATTTTCCCTTTTCAGCAGGCAAGGCATTCACATTGCGTTGATTCTCATAAAGGACTAAGTCACCTACTGAGAAGGAACGTTGAATAACCTTGTCATTATAGCTTCGTTGTAGAGTTTTGTGATATGCTTGAATATGCTCAAGAGCGTTTATGCGTTGTTCATCAAGCATCTCAAGCTGTTGAAGTCATTGTTCCCTATAAGACTCATCATCTACTATACCTTTGAGAGAAACCCTAAGTGATGGAATTTCTAACTCTAAGGGCATAATAGCATCAGCACCATAAACAAGATTATAAGGAGTAGTTCCCGTAGCAATTCGTACACTCGTTCGGTAGGCCCAAAGAGCATAGATTAGCTGGTTACTCCAATCCTTACCATGCTTATTTACGGTTTTACGAAGAATTTGTTCAATTATCTTATTAGATGATTCGGCTTGACCATTTGACTAAGGATAATATGGTGTAGAAAATCGATGTTTGATATGATACTTCTCGAGGAATTTCTTCACATCCTTGTTTTTAAACGATGTCCCATTATCTGAGATAATAGTGGAAGGTATCCCAAATCGAGAAATGATGTTTTCTAGAAGAAATTGACAAATCACTTCAGCAGTGGTAGAGCGAAGGGGAATAGCTTCTACCCACTTCGTAAAGTAATCTGTTGCGGTTATAATGAAGGTGTGTCCTTGAGATGAAGGAGGAGAAATTTTTCCAATAAGATCCAAACCCCATGCAGAGAAAGGCCAAGAAGCTGCTTGAGAACGAAGTTCTTGGGCAGGAGCATGAATCAGATTATTGTGTTGTTGACATTGATGACATTTTTTAACAAATGAAAAGGAATCCTTCTGCATAGTTTGCCAATAGTATCCCATACGAAGCAATCTATGAACCAAGGATTTGCCCCCAAAATGCCCCCCACAGGCACCTGAATGTGCCTCTTCAAGAGCAACGGGGATTTCTGACTTGTTAAGACAACGAAGGAGAAGACCATCATAACCCCTTCAATAAAGGACATTAGAAAGGATGATATATCTAGCAGACAGCTTGTGGATTCTAGCCCTAGTGTTCCTATTAGCGGAATCAGGAAAGGTACCATCGGTCAAATATCTTACGATATGCGAGAACCATTCATCTGAGTCTACAAAGTCACAACATGTTATCAAGCTAGAATCATCTTCAATAGCCGGAGAAATAAGATTTTGAATAACGAAATTAAGATCGACCATAGGGTCCTCTAAAGATACTAGAGAAGCCACACATGCCATTGCATCCGCATGTCGATTATCTTTTCGAGGAACGGGTTCCATGGTATAAGAATCGAAATTTTGTAATAAAGAGATAGCAAGATCTTTATATTGTGATAATTTGTCTTGTTTTGCTTGATACACTCCTGTTACTTGTCTTATAATCAATTGCGAATCTCCATAGATATGTATGTGTTTTATATTCAGGGCCAAGGCTGCTTTTATTCCCGCTATAAGAGCCTCATACTCAGCAACGTTATTGGTACACAGGAAATTTAGACGATATGATAAGGGAATAGGTTTCTTTGTAGGAGAAATTAGAACAACACCTGCCCCCGATCCCGTACGACACTTAGAGCCATCAAAGTATAACTCCCAAGTTTCATCTTTCTCTAAAGAAAGAATGAAGTCATTGGGAAAGGACTCAGGGTTAGGGAAGGAGAAAGGCGAAGGGGCCTCAACTAAGTGATCGGTCAACGCTTGTCCTTTAATTGCTCTTTGTGAAACAAATTTAAGGTCAAATTCAGTTAACATCATAACCCACTTAGCTAGACGTCCTGATAAATCAGTTTTAGAGAAAAGATGCTTCAAAGGATCAAACTTTACCATGACATGGACTTCTGAATTTAAAAGATAATGTCTCAATTTCTGAGTCGCAAACACCACGGCCAAGCATTGTCTCTCTATCGCAGAATATCAGGTCTCATAATCGAGTAAGGTATGACTTATGTAATAAACCGGACATTCCTTACCATCTTTATCATGTTGGGCTAACAATGCTGCGAGAGCATGAGAAGAAGTAGCTGTATACAGAAGGAAGGGTTTAGAAGGTTCGGCAGGTTGAAGAATAGGAGGACTAGCCAAATACACTTTTAAATCTTCAAATGCTTGCTGACAGTCTTCATTCCATTGAAAAGTGATATCCTTTTTAAGAAGTTGAGTAAAAGGAAAGGTACGATCCGCAATTTGAGACATGAACCTACGAATAGCTTGAATCTTTCCTTGTAAGCTTTTAAGTTGAGACACATTTCGAGGAGGTGGCATGTTAACAATAGTATCTATTTTCTTAGTGTCCACCTCAATCCCACGATGCAAAACTATGAATCCTAATAGTTTTCCACTATCCACACCAAAAACACATTTTCGGGGATTCAAGCGCATGTGATATTTACAAATTCTTTCAAAAATTTGACGAAGGACTTTAACATGATCCATGTGAAGAAAGGATTTGGCCAAAATATCATCAACATAATCCTCTAAAATCTTATGCATATAATCATGAAAGATAAGGGTCATCGCTCGTTGATAAGTTGCACCGGCGTTTTTAAGTCCAAAAGGCATCATTATCCAACAAAACGTACCCCAAGGAGTGGTGAAAGCAGTTTTGAATTGATCTTGAGGGTTTATGAAAATTTGATTATAGCCTGAAAAACCATCCATGAAGGATAACAAGGCATGTCCTGCCGTAGAATCAACTATCATATCAATGTTTGGAAGAGGGAAATCATCTTTTAAAGAAGCCTTATTTAGATCCCGAAAGTCGGTACACATCCTTATTTTGTTATCTGGTTTAGCCACAACGACAATATTTGAAATCCATGGGGAATAGTCAATAGGGCGGATAAATCCAGCCTCCAATAATTTTTCAATCTCAGCTTTAACAAGCAGAGCCACCTTGGGATTCATTTTTTGAATCTTTTGTTTCACGGGCTTAGCATTAGGAACTAAGACAATATTATGAGTAACAATCTTAGGATCTATACCAGGCATGTCAGAATATGTCCAAGCAAAGATCTCAGGGAATTCATGCAATAGTTCTTCATATTGTTTTTGTTCCTCTTCATCCAAACATTTTCCAATCTTAATAACTTTCTCTTTGTTGCAAGGATCCATCTTAACATCAAGGGTATCACTTATGAGAAGATTACTTTGTTGAGGAGTATCCTTTAACTGAGGGAATTCTTTCACAATCTTATCGTTATCAATCTCTTTTCCAAAATAGGCTTCGGTGTTCAAACAATAAGGGAGTCCCCTATTGTGATGATAATGAGGAAGAGTGTCATAGGCTCCCAAGAACTCAGCTAAAGCATCGTCGGTAGGAAAGATATCCAAAGCATAGTCACCCGAAGGATCCCCATCAATATACTCAGGGTGCTGCATTGATAGAGATGTAGAAATAGCATTAACACTAATGCATGGTCTTTTAGAAGCTTTAGTACGTCTGCAGGGATTATAGCCAAGTCCAAAGGCATAATTGTGAAAATTAGTCTCTAGAGGAACTCTTATCCCTTGTTCATGAGCACCACAACCTTTTCCATGATACCCATGCTTAGCAAAAATGCGAAAACCACGACCATAACGATCAGCCATTTCAGGAAGAGAAGGTGGTTTTTCATAAGACAAAGAATCAAACTCTTCATAATTAGAGGTGTGAGAAGAAGAAGTTTGAGAAGCGGCCACAAAATTATTACTCATAGATTCAGGTAAGGTTGATTGATTTTTAGCTTCTTCTTTCTTTTCAACTTTGTGATTCTCAGCTTCTTCCTTCTTTTCAACTTTAATTTCTCTAGAAGGAACCTTATATTCACCTACAAAGGTAGGGTTAAAATCAAGAGATCCCCAATCATCCTCTGCGAGAACTCAGGATCAAAATCCTTTTTATGTGTAGTTTCAAGTCGAGAAGGATCTTCTTCAGGGGTTCCAGACTCATCCGAAGGATTTTGATCATCGGAGAGCGAAGACTCATCGATAGGTTTCTTGTTTAAAGAGTCATCACTAGACGAGGATGGCTTAGAAGAACTCCCTTTGGAAGTAGATGTTTGTAGACAAGCTTGAAAATTAGTATCACCCATCAAGGTGTATGTCTTATTGTTATAAATGAATTTAACTTGTCTATGCAATGTAGAGGGGACAGCTTGCATGCTGTGAATCCAAGGCCTCCCTAATAACAAGTTGTATGTTAAATTTCCTGGCAGAACATGGATAGGAGTAGGCAAAGTAACAGGTCCCACTGTGAGAGGTAAGGTGATGATACCTAATGAAGTCTTAGCCACATTGTCAAAGCCACGAATGGGAGGAGAATCAGGCTCAATAAGAGATGTATCCACATTCATCTTATGCAATAAATTAATGCTGCACACATTAAGGCCAGAGCCATTATCTACCATTGTTCGTCTTATAGCAGCGTCTTTCATGACAGCCACAATCATCAAGGGATCATATTGTTGTTGAATTTCACTAGTAGGCAACTCATCTTGGGTAAACACAATTTGAGCTTTAGGATTCATCACAGAGTTAACAAAAGATGCTATATTACTAGACGTATTCGGTGGAGGAACATTCAAATCTTTCAAGGCATCTTGTAACATTCCATGATAAGCAGAAGAAGTTTGAATCAAATCCCAAAAGGATATCTTAGCAGGGGTAGCTTTAAGTTGTTCTATGAGATCATATTCCTTACCCATAACTTGCGAAATACGGGGAGCTTGAGGAAGAATTGGTTGAGGATTAGGAAGGGAAACTGGAATAACAGGAGGAGGATTAGGTTGCCTATTATTTCTGGTATGATAGGTATGGGCAACCGCATGATAACTCTCTCTAGTTATTTGCTTAGCATAATTGTAAGGACTTATAGGTTTTCTTCCTTGTACAGTGATGATTGGTTTATTCGGAGTACGAAAGGAATCATGATCATACCCTCCTTGGACAGTAAGGAGAGGTGACTTAGAAACTTGAAAGGTGGGAGAAGGATAAGCTCCTTGGACTTCAAAGAGAGGATTTTTATGCTCATTCAAGTTTATCATGTTAACCAATTTAGAAGTTTTGTTTTTGTTTAAAGATTTCGATAAAGCCACAAAGTCATCAAGAGCATCATCCAACAAAGCATGATCATATCGGTTAAAAGGTTTGTCTTTTGATTCAAAAGGAGACATCTCCTCATAGAGGGGATTATTGAAAACAACCATGTTACTAGATTCAGGGGAAGAGTGGATAGGAATGTATCCTTGAGAGGAATCATTCGACTTATCTTTCTCATCACACCTAAATGGCATAGTAACAAGGTTTATGAGTTTTTGGTAAAATGAAGGTTTGGCATCTTTAGGGTTTAAAAACTCATCTAAAGCTTCATCTAATTCATCTTGGCTATACTCATAATAATCATCGAAAGCATGAACATTTTGCAAATAAAAATATGACATTTTGAAAAGATTACACAAAACTTAAACACCCAATGCAAAGAAACACACTTTTTTTTTTTTTCTTTTTAATGAAAAAGAAATGAAAACACACTAAATCTAGATCTAGATCTAATAAATGCAATGCAAGAGGAAGCAATGATAGATTCGCGTCGGGTTCACTAAAATGTGTAGGGGAAAAAGCGAGACTAGGTTAATCGTGCCCTAATCCTACCTTTTAACACACATTACGGAATATGAAAGAGCCTAGAGATATCGCACAATTGGCTACTTCTTTTGGTGAAAGAGAGAGCCACGGGATATCTATTAGGATTTCTATTCCCTTGTTGAAATTGTAAGATCAAGTAATGCAGGTTCAAACCCTAATCCCAAAATGCAAGTATGAACCAATAACAAGATTGCAGAATTGAGATTAAACAATGAACAGCTGTAAGTACAAGGATGAAATAAGAATGCAGATATGTACCCGGAGTCAAAATCAGACTGAAAATGTTCGGGACGGGAGCACGGGCGCCACTGTCCTGAAAACTGCACTGGAAACCACTGTTCTGCACTCTGAAACACTATCTGGAAACTGTCTGCAAACTGTCTGTCCGGAGGACCAGGGCGCCCAGCACCTCTGTCCCAGGGACTAGGGCACCCAGCGCCCCTGTCCCAGTCTCCTGCTCTGCAATTTCACACAGAGTGCTGTTCCAACCTTCTCTCTCCGGATCTGTATCCCGCAGCGTCGTCCGAATCCCGAAACCTGCAATAATATCTGAAAAGGGGGAGGGGTGGCTATATAGGGTTTTGCCTTAGTCAAACCCCCACTTCGGTGATTTCCACCTCCACGAATAGCCAAGTTGTTTTGTAAAATGTATTGTGTGTGCAGACCTAGTGTGTGTGCAAGGTCCAAAATGCAAGAAAGCAAACTAGAGCAACCTAGAAAGTAAACTCTAATTGCTTGCAAATGATAATGTAAATGCTCTAAATCAAGATGCAATGTGATCTAAAGCATGAATAAATGATGTATCAAAGCTTATGCCAAGACATGAAAACAATACGAAATCATACCCAACCCTCAAGGGAGGAGTACAAGCCAATCTTCAGTCGGTAATCTCCTATTGTTCTTCAATGTCTTCCAAGCCCTAAGTGGATGAATGAATTTGATAGATGCTTGATAGAATGATGTTGAATGTTGTTGAAGTCCTCAAAGATCTGCTCTTTCGCTGCATATGAAGTTCCTGGAAACAAAAAATCCGATCCCTTCCAATGAAGAAAGAGAGCTCTTATGTATGAAACCCTAGGTCTTAAATTCATATTTTGGCCGACCTGGAGATTGAATATCCCGCCAATTTCTTGGGGTTAAGCTTTATTTTATGATTGGATCGTGCTCCCAAAATTTTGGGAAAAATGTCCGGGACCATGTGCACCGGGCGCCACGGTCCCGGCAACTTTTCACCAAATTTTCAGGGCCATCGGATATGATGATTTTAGAGAGAATCCCAAAGTTACAGGTGATTTCGAGATGTTTTGACCCCGAAACCAAGCCCCCAAGTTCGGAATAGGACTTAATTAGGGTTTTTGATTGAGTGATGTATTGAAGGAATAAAATGCGAAGGGCGCGCTTTAGTGAAAAGGGCCCAACTTTATGATGTAGAGAATGATGAAATAGGACCTTAGACCTAATTAATTTGATTAATTAAGTGCTAAAGGAGAAACGCAATGCAGAATGTAAAATGCACTAAGGCGGGTGCTAAACTAGGTGTGAAATTGTACCACCCTAGCGAGTGCGTACAATTTACGATGCTACACTATCCAATCAAAGACATCTCAAATTCTTTCTTCATTTCATCTGTGAATGCATTTCTCATTTCATCATCTCCTCCAAAGATTATGTCATCTACAAATACTTCACAGATCAGAATCTGATCACCTTCAAATTTCAGGTAGATGTTGTTGTCCTCACTTGTTCTCTAAAATCCTATCTTCACAAGATGAGAGTGTAACCATTCATACCATTCCCTTGGTACTTGTTTCAATCCATATAGGGCCTTGTGTAATCTACACACCATGTTACTATCTTCTGACAAAGCAAACCCATCTGATTGCTCAATATACACTTCTTCTTCTAGGATTCCATTCAAGAATACAAACGTCACATCCATCTGGTATAACTTGAATCCCTTGAATGCTACAAATGCAAGTAGCATTCGAACACCTTCCAGTCTAGCCACTGGGGCAAAGGTTTCTCCATAGTCTTCTCCCTCTTCCTGAGCATATCCCTTGCATACAAGTCTTGTCTTGTTCCTTACCATTGTGCCTTCTTCATTTAGCTTATTCCTAAAGACCCATTTGGTACCTATTGCATTCTTGTGTTCCAGTTTGGGTACCAAGGACCATGTTGCATTCTTTTCTATCTGGTCCAGCTCCTCTTCCATTGCCTTTATCTAGTCTTCATCGGTAAGTTCCTCTCTAGTGGTCTTAGGTTCAAATTCTTAAATCATGCAAGATTTTTCTTTCACCTTTCTCCTTGTGAGTATCCTTGCATCTTTGTGTCCTATGATCTACTTTGGATCATGATGTAGTTTCACATACCTAGGAATGACTGTAGCAGGTTCCGCTTGCTTTTCCTCTTCGTTTTCCACTTCATCTTCATCTTCACCTACTGTAGCTTCTACCAGTATAGGAACACTGAGGTCTTTCTGGTGTTTGCAACTTGTTTCCTTCTTAACCGGTTCCCAGAAGGCTACACCTAGTTCATCTTTCTCTTGCTTGCTGCAATTTTTCCTGAGCTCCTCAAGGGATTCATCAACCTTGACATTGATACTCTCAACAATTTTTCAAGTCCTATTGTTGTAGCATTTGAGAGATTTGCTTTTAGTGGAATATCCCATAAATATTCCTTCATCACATTTAGCATCAAACTTGCTCAGATGCTCACCTCTCCTGATATAGCACTTACTACCAAACACTTTAAAATAACTCACATTAGGAGTTGTCCCATTCTAGTACTCATAGGGGGTTTTGTCTTTACCTTTCTTGATGAGTACCTAGTTCATAGTATAGACTGCAGTGCTTACCACTTCTCTCCAAAAAGTGTGAGCAACCTTTCCTTGGATCAACATAGTTCTAGATGCTTCAACTATAGTCCTATTATTCCTTTCTGCTATGTCATTCTGTTGTGGTGTCCTTTGGGCAGACAACTGCCTCTTGATGTTGTTCTCTTCACAGTACTTGTTGAATTCATCATAAGTGAATTCACCTCCCCGATCAGTTCTTAGGCATGTTATTCTTCTACCTCTCTCCTTCTCCACCAATGCTCTAAAGGCTTTGAACTTTCCAAACGCCTCAGAGTTGTCTTTCAAGAATGTGACCTACATCATTCTTGAGCAGTCATCGATAAGAATCATGAAATACCGACCTCCCTGAATGCTTCTAGTTTTCATCAGACCACACAGATTGGTGTATACTAGATCAAGTAAGTTCTCTGCTGAAAAATAGTTGCCTTTGAATGTTGAGGAAGACATCTTCCCAAGTTGACATTCTCTGCATAAAGCATTCTCCGGTTTGTTCAGCAAAGGCAATCCTCTTACTGCCTTGATCTTACTAGCCTTTACAATATTATAAAAATTCATATGACAAAGTCTCCTATGCCATATCCAATTATCATCAAACTTCACCATTAGGCACTGACTAATCTTGGCATTCATCTGAAACAGGTTTCCTCTAGTCTTCTTACCAGTGGCAATAAGTTCACCACTCTTTCCAATTATTCTGCAGACTCCACACCAGAATGAGTCCTTTGTCATTTAGTTGAGCAACACTCAAAAGGTTGTGCTTAAGGCCTTCCACCCAATAGACATCATCTACACTACTCTTTCCATTCAATGAGATGGATCCACATCTGGAAAATAGTAACCCATCACGTGCTCTTCATACATCGCTCAAAAAATCACGCATTCCCGAGGTAGGCATTCAATGCATTCGATCTTCGCGTGCAAGATCCTCAAGGAAATCCTTCACATGCATATAACTAACATGGTATCCTGATCCTTATCCTTATTGTTCACAAAATACTATCGGTTTCACCGCATAAGCCAAACCAGAAACCCTAGAGCTGAACAGAGACTACCAACCGATAGTCATACTTAGTGAACCCCGACACCGGTCCACTCCATCCTAGTTGACCATAGCCGCTTCCAGTCTTCAAACTGGTTCATACCAGTTCACTTATTGACATCAATGACAACATACACTATCACTGCTTCATCATATGCCAACAAAAACATAGCCACAACATTTTGTCTTTGCTCTCTTTTTGTGAAGGTTTCCAATTTGATTCGATGATCTAGCTACAAGCTACAAGCATGGACCGGTTATGAGACTTTTTTTCTCTTCTTTTTTGTTATTTTTTAGTTAGTTTCATATCACTTTTTGCTTTATTATTTTATGTGGTTCTAGTATCTGGGAATGTTTCCATCACAAGTTGTCCTTTGTATGGACTCTATGACTATGTTTTAATGGGATTCCAATGCATCTCGCTGTCATCTAAGACTTGTGCATGCATTCATAGATAGAGTATCATAGAGTTACATCAGGAGACCTCCATAACACATTTAATGTCATCTAAAGGGTACCAGACAGTCATACACTTTGTATCGCACCCTAGGTGAAGATTTTGAAGAGTGATTCCTTGACTGGTGTTCATTTTCCTATTGGAGTGATTCACTCCTTCCCATCTACAATTCCTCCCCCTATAAGGGAAGAAAAGAAGCCTATGTCCATTGACCATCAGCCTTTGCAAGCCAAGACTCAAACTAAAAGGAATCATTGTGTGAGAGAACATCGATAAAGATGTCATGCTAA
The DNA here is from genome assembly GCF_030272615.1 of Cryptomeria japonica. Lineage (NCBI taxonomy): Eukaryota > Viridiplantae > Streptophyta > Pinopsida > Cupressales > Cupressaceae > Cryptomeria > Cryptomeria japonica. The sequence goes on along the minus strand of NC_081408.1, from coordinate 214,899,286 downwards.
GGCTTGCAAGATTGCTTCCGAAATCATTTCCTCCCCAAAGATACCAAATGTTGACTTGGTCCCATTTTCCCAACCTTCGCCTAACCCTAGGGAGGAAGTTCAAATCAAATCACCTAAGTTTAAAATGCTTAAGCAAAATGATGGTTCAACTTATTTTCGTGTTAAATATCCTACTTTTATTAATCTAGATGAGGATATGGATGATGATAATGTTTTTCATATAACAATGTTGATTCTAATGACTTTTATGATATGTATGAGATTCTTGAAATTAATCATGATTTATCTTCACATTTTTCAAAAGCATTAATCCTGGCTCCTAGTGGCAAACAAATTGATTCATCCTTAGAGCATGGTCCTTGTTTGGAACTTGCAGTACCTCCATCTGTTGTGCTCAAATTGGCTCCTATTGCATCTTGTCCACCATCACTAGATGATGTTAAGCAAGATTAAGAGGCAGATGATTTTCTTGACTATCTTCATTAGTGTCATGGATTCTATTTTGTGTGTTTGCTTATTCATAATGTGCTTCTCCCATAATGTGTTGCTTGACATATTTTGTGTTATGTTTGGTTCTCTTTGGATGACCCTTGTTACTCTGATGGTATAAGGTAATAAAGAGATTGAATCCATTGTGACATTTCTCTATTTGTATCTCAATTCTTCTATATGGCATATCTATATTATGTTGTACATGTGCTATTGTTCGTAAATATTACTTTTGTTTTCTACTTGAGGATGATGCAAAGCATTGAGATCTTCTTTTTGGTCTCTTCCATGTTGACTCAAAAAGATATTTTTTCATTATCTCTTGTGCTCTTTTTCCATTGTGTTCACAATTCCACTACCTTTAGGAGATGAGATCAATACAATAAAATTATTCTTGATATACATTATGTATCATAAGAGCATACTAACCCCAGAGTTAGTGTATCCCTTACATGTTTTTTTCTATATGTGGTGTGACCATTATCTTTTGATTTGTTCTTTCTTGGGGTCATCTCATTGTGGTAATATGCTTGTATTTTGGATGCATGCTACATTAAATAAATTTCTCCCAATAAGACATACATAGTTACTTTAACTTGGGGGCATACACTTCGCTCAATGTTACACTTTATGCACACACCATGGCATGTTTTTGATACTCAAATTACTTTGCAAACTAAGTTTTTTGCTTTTGTAATTTGATATTTTTCTTTTTCATTACTCATAGTAATAAAATCTTACTAGGCCAGTACAGTCATGCTCTCTCTTTCCCTTTCATGTGTTGTCCCTTTTATCTCGATATTAGAGTAATACTAAAGTTCCTAGGGGCTTGGTGTGTCTTGTCTCTTTGATATCTTGGTGAGAGTTTTTCAATGTGCCTTTTTACTTCACTATGAGTATGGTTTAGTCTCATTCTCCTAGTAAAGTGGGGGCTAAATGTAGTGATGTAAATTGTATCCACATAAATTTCATCCTCACCTAGACCTCACCTTGGTGCTTTGTCTTTCGAGCCAGATGATTCTTTTGATTATGTTAACACCACCTCACAAACTTGCAATTTCACCATCTTCCCTACCTTCTCCCTAAATCTAAGTCCTAATTCTTAAGACTAGGGCATTGGGTGTGATGGTCCTAGCTTGAGACAAGGGCACCCAGTGCCCTGGTCCTCTCAATTAGGACTCGAATTTGGTCCTCACAATGGAAACATCAATTGAGCGAGAAATTAGATCCCGTGTTAGCCTACTCCAGATTTTTAAATAATTTTTGGGCAGTCAAGTATAAATTGAGGCCTACCCCTCTCATTTCAAAACTAAGTGAAATCATTATCCTAATTACACTTTAGCAAATTCAATTCATGTGAGAAAATAATCAAACATTCATCAAGAATTGTATAAGAAGTAAAGTCAAGTTCAAGCATTCAAGATGGCATCCATGATCAACCTTTAATGAAAACATTCTACAAGACATCCTAAAACCCTTGCATGAGGATTCAAGCAAGCTTCATCAAGGAATACATTTCAATTACAAGCATTACATTTTAGATCCAACCTTTCCCTCAAAAGGAAAACCTCTTGTTGCAATTTTCCATTACAATTATTATTTCAATTTCAAGGTGAATTCCTAAACCTAGGTTTCACCCAAGGAAAACCCCTATTACACTATAACAATGTTAATTAAAGTGAGAAAGTAATCAGATATTCATCAAGTATTGGAGAAGAAGTAAATTCAAGTTCAAGCTTCAAGATGGCATCCATGATCAACCTTTTATGAAGACATTTTAAAAGACATCCTAAAACTCTTGCACAAGGATTCAAGTAAGCTTCATCAAGATATACATTTAAATTACAAGCATTACATTTCAGATCCAACCTTTCCCTAAAAAGGAAAGCACCTTGTTGCAATTTTTCATTACAATTATTAGTTCAATTTCAATATTAATTCCTAAATGGGGGTTTGACCAAGGCAAACCCCTATCCACAACCCTCTCTTCTCTCATTCTATGTGCTAGAAATATACTCAGGAGCTATTCTCAAAGATTTTGATAGAGATGACAACAATGAAAAGGTTCATATTTTGATGGACTAGTGAAAATCAAAAAACCGAGGCAAATCTCTACTACCCATTTCGGGAAAATCGGGCTAAAATTTTAGGAATAGGTTTTGATTCTCTTCTTCTACCCAAATCCCTATTTTTGGCTTTGTTGGATATTTGTAGCAGTATGTTTTTACTATTTCATCTCAATTATCCCTTGTATTACCCTTATTTCACAATTCACATCCAAATTTCAACTAAAATAGGGTGGGAAACAAAACCACTAAATCTAATTTGAATTTTGGCCATTTTCCTATTTGGATTGCAGCTAGATCTATTGGATTCACCCCTCTTTCAATGTATTGGTCCCATAGACAAGATTAGTGGTTTTGTTGTCTTAATTGGTAAAACCCTAATTTTTCTTCACCAATGCACAATGTTAAAACATATATGCAAATGCAACATAGTTTTGAGGTATCGAACCAAGCTCATAATCACCAAATTTGGCTTGTTTTATAAGTTGTTATAGCAAGGCAATTTTGTAGCCCTTCGTGGCATATGAAACTAAATTTAATTGCAGTCAACTTAACTATGATTGTTGCCAACATAATTATTTATGTAGCTTGTTAAAAGCACCACCTATGGAAATGAAGATACTATAAAAACATTTTGTTATATTGCTCAAAAAGAAAACACCTTGTTATAGGCCATTCATTTCTCTACAAACATAACACAAAAAGAAACTATTCTTTCTTTATATGCACCATATTTGGGCATTGGACAACTAGGAAGTATTGAATCCTACTTGATGTGTGCACTGTAGCATGTTTAATAAAAGATGGAGATTCATTTTTATAGCATTGACATAGTTGAGAACATTCAAACAAGGTATTGTTTTATGAGAAACAAAAATAGCTAACAATAAATGCATGAGTTTTCCACGACTAGGTAGCAAATTATTATTTTTGTAGAAATTGAATCAATAGGCATTGAGGAATATAGAGGAGTATTTGCAACACGGAGATAAGAAAACTAGTGATAGGAACAAAGAAGAACTAGATAGTGTGTTGGCTAGGCTAAAGGTTTTCATCAATATTGGGTCAATCTATTGCAAATTTCTCAACGATTTGCTATAATGACCAAGTAGGATTTATTTCTTTGTTTATTTCTATGTTTATTCATTTGAAAGGCTTTTGAAAGTCTCATTGAAATCTGATTTTATTATTTGAATTTTACCTACTTTTACAAATCCATTTATAGGAATGATTTTTATATGAAATGAATTCAAAAATATATACAAATATGTATATATAAATATATGTCATTTATATATACATATTTGCATATACTTTTATGTAGAGCTATTGAAATGAATCTGAATGTAGATGAATCAATACTATTACTAAGAATTTCAGAATCTTGTAAAGAAATTATTTCTTCAATATAGAAAACATAAACTAAAGCTACAATAAACAAATGAAACCAAATTTATCTTCTCTGTAAATTGAAATTATGCAGATTAGCTACTAAGCTTTCAATTGAAATTATGTTGTCAGCTTCACAGTAACCTAAAAAAGGATAGGAAGTTGTTACTATAGTTATACATAAAAAGAAATCTAGAAAGATAAATCATTCTAGACAACTTCATTACATGCATATTGATTTTATTTTAAATCTGATTGTTTTGTTATTATAATTTAAATATTTTTTTTAATAAGAATGTATGTGCGCGCACACACACACACACACACACATATATATATATATATAAAATGTGGCATACCTTTTTTTAAATGCATTATTATTTTTAAAATTAAATCTGCACTGTCTTATCATGCATACAAATGAATATATAGTGGAAAGCATCAATATTTGCACATAAAAACCATGTACATTAATGCATCGGTAATTGCATATAAACAACCATAAAGATAAATGTATCATTTCTTTGCTTAAAATAATCCATGGGGAGAATTACATCATTTTGTAGAACCAGAACAACTATGTAGTGAAGTATGTTAAAATAAACTCATCATAGGAAAAATGCATTGGCATGATGAAATGTATGTTAAGCTATGTTTCCAAGAAGGGGTGTCGAATATGGGTAAACAAAGAAAGGATGATTTTCTTTAAAAAAAAGTTATGATTTTAAAGTGCTTTGGCCATGTTGTTCTCAAAATCTGATTCCCTTCAATGTCTTTAGAGTAAGATGATCTAGAATGGGTGCCGAGAAGACATCAAAGATAAGGAAATTCTAGAAACAACATATGACAAGGTTTGGTTAGACCTTCTACACTTCGGGCTTTTCTTGGAGCCCAGGTGGGTATACCTTTGTGAATTAACTTCACACTTTTAAACAATAAACCCACAGCAAACCAGTCCAGAAAACCAGTGGATTTATTCACCTCGAAAGCAACTGAAAACAAAGCATGAAAACTATACTTGACTTCAGCATTTTGATCAACAAAGCATGCAATAAACAACTTCCATTAATATCAGTGCCTTATCCAAGGTTACAGAGTCACCTAACTCAAATAAAACTCCTGAAACATAATATCTATATGCTTCCCATCAGCTCGGTTTCCACTAATTCTTACATGTGCCTGACACATACAAGAATTTAATCATTTCACACTAAACTATGGTCCTCAAAATTCAAAGTTCCTCCCAAAGAATTTACTGGTATAAGTGATCTTGCATATTTAATTTCCCTCCTAAAGAGAAAAACTAAAAACACTCATACTGAGATTGCTTTGCAATTCCATTCAAAAGAAAAATCCTGGATTGTTCAGAATGAAAACAGTAAATAAATTTGTGAATAAACTTGAAGACAACACAAAGTTTTACCCAAAAAACCGATGGCCTGTATATTGATATTCGTTCGAAGAGATTTTACAAAAAGTTCTTTTTCTCCATTAAACTTTGAAAAGCTCAGATAATTTTCTGCAGCGTTTTCTTACAAAATTTTGTGATCCCTTTCCCTCTAGTCCTGGTATCCATTTATAACAATATGGATGCACAAAGCTTCGGACTTCTCGAGGAAAGTTTGTTACAATTATTTCAAAAATTGAAGAGGTTACAATTTTTGCGTAAAGCAGTTATGTGCTTTTTTCAGCTTCTGCAGTCTGTTCAACAGGTTGTTCGGTTGTAACCTCTTCTGGCTTTTCAGGGGCATTCTCCAACTGCTCCAGATCATGGGTAGAATATTTAACTCCCCACTCACTATATGTCTCTTCTGTCGGCCATGAAAAATTAATCACATCACTCTTAATTTTGGTCAACCTTTTCCAAGAATTTCTCAATTTGTTGACTTCTGAATTAAGGAAACTATAATGTGATTTAATCTTTTCTATTTCCTGTATTGTTATGACAAAGAAAGAGGTATCATCAAGGTCGATGATTCCCTTAACCCTTGCTGACAATTTGACCTCTACCTCTTTGAGCCATATTTGCTTATCTTTTATCTAATCCGGATTGGCAAAAATTCCTGGGAGCAACTCAAAAACCTGATCAGTGTATTCCTTCTTACATAGATTGACCTTCCTATCCACATTATCTACATCTACAGCCAATTGCATTAAGACTTTAGCAACATCAGAGGTAGATTTTATAATGGGATTGGCCCTTGCTTCATCACAGGAAACACACATGAACTCTAAATCCTGCTCCCTTGGCCTCCATCTGTCAAAAATGGGTGTCAAAATGGCCTTATCTCTCCTTAATTCATTCCATATCTCCATGACCTTTCCCACATTATTGTGAAGCAGTGAGGCATTTATAGTGTTCGCAAAACTGGAGATTGTGGCTTTTATTTTCTCCTCATACTTCCCCGCATAATAGGCCTGAGTTTGCTTTAGGTTCTCCAATTCTTGGGGAGTTATCTCAATCATTTGAGAACTGGAAGGCGCAGGAGATGGTGGGAGCTCAATAATGGGGCTAGTAGGTGGAGGTCTTGCAGGAGAAGAGGCGATCATTAATGTTGAAGACTCACCTTGTTGGCGTTGTCCTACCAGCTGGCTCTGCAATTTGGCAATAATGCTATCTTTGCCTCTTATCTCCTCCTTAGCACTATCATAAGCCTTCAAAACTGTTTCCAGTTTAATCTGGAGGGCCTCCTTTTCTTTGGCTTCCTTTTCAGCCACTGCAACACTGAATTTGGCAGTCTCTAACACAGTGCTAGCAGCCTCTACTACCCCTGTACTCTCTACTCTTTTAATCATCAATCCACCAATGTGACTTGTCCCTGAGGTGTCTTTACCTTTCTTTTCTTCATTTCTTTTGAGGGACCACATGACTAGTGCAGCATTGTCCTTACTGAATGTAACCCCTTCCATGGGTTTAGTCTCTTTTCTTACTGCATCCAGCACTAGAGCATCAGCAATATTCCACTCTGGTAAAATGAGCACTCCAGCTTGTGCTACTAGATCCCTTCCTTGTTCAGGAGTGATGGTTTTGAATTCTTCCATCATCTCCTGTTTTATTTCTTCCTCCACTGAGGCTGGATCTTTATTAGGTTGCTCTGCCTTTCTTGCTTCACATCTAGCATTATATTTATCTATATGCTGCTTCCAGATAAATTGCATGAATGCTTCAGATGTGACAAAGCTATCATCAGCTAAAAAGGCACTAGTGGCCTTCTTTATCTCAGGATCCCACTCCTGGCCTTTAAGTTCAGTCGAGGTGATGTCCATCTGTGCTTCAGTGGGCTCTTCTGGCATCCCTTCTTCCACTTCATCATAGGTATATGCAATTTCCCCCAAGCTGCCCAACTGAGAGAGGTATTTAGTTGCTGCTTGTTCATCTCCTATGTGGAGAGGGGATTGGGATGGGGAATATAGGGGTGTATCTAATTGCACTTCCTTCCCCACCCTCTGCTTCTTTGGGCTATCCTGGATGTCAATGACATCTTGTACCTTCCTCTTTCCTTTGGATGAAGAGGGTTCCCCTGTTGTAGACACCAACATACTGTAACCTGCTTTCTTATGTAGGGTGTAGTCACCAGGAGGGATTGCTTTAGTGGAAGCTAACTTTCCTAAAATCATTCTTGCCTTTTCAGGGTTATTCTTAATTACAGCTTCCCTCTTCTCCTTTAGTGTTTGCATCACATCCTCAAAGCAAACAATCAAAAAAATTATTTTTTCTTCCAATGGGAAGAAGCTAGACAATGGGTCATAGCTAGCATCAAATTGATGCACAAAGTCCAGGGCTTTCTTGTAAGCCACCCATTTTTCTTTCCTTAACTCTTGTTCATCTAAATCAAATTCATTCCTGATGAGGTCTTCAGGAAAGTGGAATTGATGAGGCCTACCTCTGCATGCTACCTTCTTCCGGAACACACTATTGTAGAAGTCCTCTGGATCAGCACATCTGGACACTGCAGTGGACAAATGGTAGGGTTTGAGGAAATCCTCAAAACAATTCCAGCCTCCCTTGGTGATTACAAATTGGTGGGCTACTATAGCTGTAGGGAAAATTGTCCCTTTACCTCTGCCTGTTAGCTCTGCCTCTTGTAGGCCACCAATTTGTCTAAGAATCTCAGCTATTCCCACTTTGAGGGGGACCTGGTATGGTAACAAAAATGGGGTGCCTCTGAAACCAAAGACTCTGAAAACTGTGGAGACTGGATATAAGTACATATCACCCCAGTTATGAACTATCTGGATATTCTCTGTGAATTCTTTTGGTCTTAATAATTCCAGAAGAACCTTGGGGACTCTTGGGTTGTCAGAGCAAAGGAGAGTCCTTATTTTAGATGCATAATATTTATCGAATTTTAGAAAACTAGCATCCTCTCTGTCCCATGACAACACAGTACTCCATAGTTGTAATGGCATCTTCTCTCCTTCCTTTTCTTTTACCAGGTCCATTCCACTGGCGAAATAATCACCACCTTTGAAGAGAAAGAGGTGCATCAAGAGTGAATACCACCCAAATGGCCTATCCACCTTTCCATTCTTTATCCCTATCAACCCTCCATGGATAGCATCAGCAATATAAGCAGCATAATCAAATTTAATAGCAAGAGAAGGATTCAAAATTTGAACAATCATTAACAAGTAATGGTTTGGCATATTTGATTCAGCATCCTCTCCTAGAACTTGGCAAAGTGCCCAATACATCCCTTTCGCCCTCAAGGTAAACATACTCAATGAAAAAGGCTCCTGTGTGTTGGGCCCTACAACTGCTAACCCTCCTATTTTCAGAAAAAGTTCTTTGAGAGGCCCATTCCTAAGATGACTCCTCTGTGCACTGTACACTTGAGCTAATTGTGTGAAGTTTATGGGTTCCAAGAAGTTTGTAAACTCACTAAGCCCAAACGCTGTTCTCAATTCTTTTGCATTGATTTCCATGAGGGTTTTCCCATTTACATCCCGGATGCACCTTGTGATTGAATCATAGTTTAATGCCATTTGGGTTAGCAAGTCTATATCCATGAATACTCCTGGGACTACCAACTTCCCGACATCTAGTTCCCAAATGCTATTTTGAGGAGCAGGAGAATTCCTCATCCCAAATCCGACTCTGAACAGCCCCAACCCAGACAGTCCAACCTGTGGGTCTCTTAACCAATTACCTTTGTCATATAATCCTTCTCCTATCTTCAGACGGGGAGCCCTGGGTACTAACTCTTTGGCCTTAGATGCCTGGTTAGTTGACAACGTCAACTGCTCTAAAAAGTCATCACATACACTTCTTTCTAAATAATCAACCTTGCCAGAAAATTCCCTTTTAGGAGCCATTTGAAAATGCAACAAGATGAATATCACTTCTTAAACACTCCTATAAAACGAGAATAATTTCACTTATTACACCACACAAGAATAGCTGCAAAATAAGAAAGAACCTGATGCTTGCTTGAAGGAATTCGCTCTGCAACTGATTCGCCTTCTCTGTATTTGAAAAAGATAACTCTGCGTTACTCTTCTGCAAAATCCTTTTAAAAGATATCTACACTTGGTTGTTAGGAAATCAAATGCTTGTACTCTGGGCCTTAACTATAACATTGATTCCGCATGCTTCGACCGTCCCTTCAAAATCGAATTCATACGAGAATTCATATTTTAGCTCCAACGGGTCGCAGCCTTCCTGCAAGTGTCTCACTGTTAATTTCATTTTGACGGCTTTGTCTTTAGTCTGGGTCCCGTCTTTCTATTGGCTACATAATACCACGCGGCATCCGACCATTGGCTTAGAAAATCCCTTCGCACTCTGTTTTGATACTGGCCGAATGTCTCCCTTTATACTGTGGTGGGCCCATATTTTTCCCTTTTTGCCATGTCATCATCATGACACGTGGACGGCTCATATTCATCCTCGCTATTTCGCGGGTTTAAAGGGTGAGCACTTTACCCTTGCGAAATAGCGCCGACCGTCAGATCATCTCTACAGTCGATCGGTATTTAACCCCTTAAGAAGGCTCTCAAAGATGGTGGGCCCACGGACACGTCATGGACACCTGGCGCCTTGTCACTTTCGGAGCTGACTTGTCAATTTCTCATTTGTCAAGCAGGAACCATAAGGACCCACAGTTTCCTTTTAGACCGCGTGTCATCAAGACACGTGGACGGCCCTCGTTAACTCTCGCTATTTCGCAGCCTTAAGAAGTGGGCATCTTACCCTTGCGAAATAACGCGAGCCATTAGATCATATTTCAACCTGATCGATATTTAAACCCTGTTAAAGGCTCTCAGAAGAGGTGGGCCCGCGGACACGTAATGGACACCTGGCGCCTCGTCACTTTCGGATCTGACTTGTCATTCTGTCATTTGTTGGAAGGAGCCACGGGGTCTCAATAAATTGTAAGAGCTGTCCCTGCCAGGTCATCTCCACCTATGAGCTGACTCATCTTTGGGGCCCACTTTTGAACCTTTAATCCTAACCCGCTGACTGTGGCGACTTGTGCCACGTGCTGCCTTTTAATACGCCAGAAGAAAACCACGGGGGCCCCACTTTCTTTGACCGCTATATCCTTTACGTCCTCCGTCATGACACATGGACGGCTGACATTCATTCTTGCTATTTCACGGCTTTAAAGGGTGAGCACTTAACCCTTGCGAAATAGCGCGGACCGTCGGATCCCTTCTCAAGTTGATCGGCGTTTACTGGGCCCAACACTTTAGAATGAAGTAATACAAGGCGAAAAATTTTCAAATAATCAACGTAACCGCCTAGGTAAATAACAAGGGGGGACACTTCTTACGACCCCGTGACCCATGATCTAAGTGAAATAAAGTTACGGTAAAATAGAAACCAGGGGGTTTAACACAAAAAGATAAGGCCTAAAACTTTAAAAAACCCTTAAACCCTCTAGGTTAAGAACAAAGAAGCTGAAGCACCAGGGACTACACCTTATTCAAAAAAAAATTTAAAATACCACAGCCAATTATGGGAAAGAAGAACCCAGTTTTAAAATAGTGATAACAGGCCAAAGCCTTGTTCATTAAAGTAGATGGATCATCTAGCAAATTTTTAAATATGTTTCTCTACCATATCCCAATAATAGGACATTGCATTATCATATATTAGATATGAATGTTGATGTATTAGGTTGCACCATGGTTTCCATCCTACCATTGTTCCCAGGTAGCTAGGTTCTTCATGCAGGGTCATTGGTTATTTGTGTCATGAAGAAGTTAAGAGAAGCATAACTACTTCGTAGTTGGGCACAAGAGCCCCTAAGCCATGTTCTTGTCCTCGGCTTTCAAATGACCTCATAGTTGGTGGCGAGCAAGGATGATTGTTTACATTGTATTTTATTGTAAATTGTAATTCTTATTTTATTGATATTGGCATGGCATAAAGGTCATCATTGTAGTCATGTAATTCCACATTTGTATCTCATGTGTGTGTGCTTTACCTAGAACAAGCACTAGAATTCCAAATTACATTTCATTATTTTTTCGATTTATGAAGTTATTGTTCTTTATTTATTATTTAATGATGTGTAAAATGAGCAATTAGTTAATTGTGGGATACTATGAAAGAGCACAAATCCTATAATTGAAAAGCACCACCTAAAAAATGATAATATCTAAAATATATTAATAAAATAGTGTTTATTTAACTAACCTGACTTTAAATTCTTTTTAATACTTTTATTTAATTAATATATATGTAACTTCTTTTAAAAATTCATACATATCTATAATTGAACTAGTAAACTGAGATGATGAGAAACATTTTTAACGATCTCATAGCTTTTAAAATTGTAAAATATGATCTAAATTTGATAAAGGAACCATCAATTCCAAGCTTGATTGTAACCCTGATATGCTACAACTTTGTTGCCATTCAGCATACAAGATAAGTATGTAAAATGTTAAAGAATGGTTGCACCTCTGGTGATATCACACCACATTTATCCATAATTTTTGTAAGCATACATGATAAGATGGAACAAGATTTTTGAAAACATCGATTCATGCTTTTTTAAACATACAAGATAAGGTGGAAAAAGATTTTCAAGGATTCTGACATGATAAATAGACAGGGAGTAGACTTTTTATTTCAGATATCAGAGACAGTATAAATGTTGTTTTCCTCATATTGTAAATTATAGCACACGGATTCTTGATTTGTGTAAGCAATGCAAAGGCAAAAAATCTTTTCAATTACCATATGAAATGTTGATTAACTGAACTTGGTCGAATCACATTTATGGGATTCGAATTAATATAACATTATTTTCATCACTTAGATTTAACTATTTAGGAGAAGAATTAATGGATCTTACAACATGTATCATTATTATTTAAAAATCAGAACAATAGTTATAAGCAATTAAGTAGCATACAGAGACAATTCAAAAAAATCATCAAAATCTGATTTATTGTTTAAAAACTGTAGATACATGAAATTAACTATAAAATACAGTTTTATAACTAATTGTTAAAAAAAAAATCCACTACTATAGTGTTTCTTGATATATTCACTATTAGACTATTACTATTAGATTTGCTTTTGATAACTCTAAAATGGATTTTCAAGAAGAATAAACATATCAATATACTTAATTTTTAATTATTATAAATTACTATTGTTGAGACTAAAGTTTAACTCTAGAAAATTGACCTGAAACTTGTTAGTCCATCATGAGATATAAAAGAAAGCTACAGTAAAACTTAGCTTCAACCAATGAAGTAACATGAAATAGATGAAATAAACAAAATTATACTTTCCATGGTTTACACCTCATTGTGTCATAACTCCACTGTTCTTGGTTGTAGATGATTTGGTCTCAGACAAGCACTGGTAGCTTCCAAGATGGCATATGAAGAATGGACTGATAGTTAATTGATACTATGATATGCATATGCAAATGATTTAAGCTAACATGATATTAAGCTGTGAAAGAAATTCTAAAATTGCTAATTGCTTCAAACTTAAACTCATGAATGCAAGATAAAGACTCCTAGTAGACTATTAGTTTTTAAAATGGCTTAGGAGACCTCTTTTTATATATTTTTGAGTGCATAAGCTTAGGTGGCAGATATCAATGGTCATGATCAAATCTCACAAATTGGATTCCTATGAGCAAGAAGTTGAAGGTTGAGAGAAAGGGGGAAGGAGAAGACAAGTGTCACTCATCTCACCTTGACTGAGTTGAAGACTTGAGAGGATATAGGATAGTTGGAGAAGATGTAGGAATAAGAGGACAAGTGGACTCAAGTCCTCCTAAGATATAGGGATGTTGGAGAGAATATAGAAGAAGGTTAGGAAATATGTGTACGTACACAATATTTCATTTATTTTGAAAGTTGGAGATAAGTGGCTACTAAATGTTTTATTTAATTTAATTTATGCACATGATGGATGAGTTGGCAAAGGAAAGATGAAGTGGAGATGGAAAGGTGAGTTGGAAAAGGGATTAAATAATTAAGATTTTTTAATTAATGAGACTATAGGATAGTGGATAGAGGAATATTTAAATATAAAAATAATTAATTATTCAATTAGAAGAAAGGGATAAAATGAATGAATTAATAAAATGTTTCAATTAAATTAATTAATAGAAGGATATGAAATGAATTAAATAATTTAAATCTTTTCAAATTAACTATTTAATATAAGAATAATTATTATATAAATATTAAATATTTATTTAATTGCTCATAGCCAATTTTATGTGTATGCATTTTGCCCCTCTTTGAAATGATGTTGAGACAACATTGTTTCAAAGATTAAATCAAGTCTCGATAATGCGCCTAACAAAGGTAAAAATCCTGATTGTGTGACCCTTCGGGAGGCTGATCATGAAATTATTGAAAATTTTGATTGAGTGATTCACTTCACGATAATTGATTTGGAAAAAAGATCCCTCAATTAATTTCATTTTTGAAAAATAAATAAAATTGTCCCACTCAAAAAACATTAATTACCCCTTCAAAAGGTAATAATAAAATTAACCTAGGTTCATTTTATCCTCATTTGCATTCTTATCATCTTTTGGAGTGAAAAGAAATCAGTGTGCTGAGCTGGCAAAATGGTTATCTCGTTCGAGAGCCATTGATTTGAGCATGTTCGACATTTTCAGAGACCTCCTAAGTACGACCCACCAATGAGTAACCTATCCCAAGCACTTTTTTTAGTGCTTTTTCATCGTAGGTTAGTGGTTCTATTGTGTATGTTCTCGCTTTTGATAAGAATGTTCGCACATTTGATAGTTTCTCATTTTTGCTTCATGTGTTCGCGCATTTTTTCTCTGAGTGTTAGCACATTCATTAAATGGATTTGCGCATTTGTGTGATTTAGCGCCTGTGATCAATAGAATAGCGCTTCTCCTTTGATGAATAACACATTTGTTTAAGATGAAATTGTTTGATTTTGACAATGTTAAAATTGAAGCTAATAAAATTGTTTGGATATTTTGATGTGCGAATTTGATAGATAAGTATTCAATTGATGTCTGATTGATAGAGAGTTTGAGGAAAATTGATTGATAGGATAAATGATTGATCGATTCGATTGATAGATTGATAGATTATCTCTAAGAGAGCGATTTAGTCTCTGATGAAGAGCTTGATAGATTTTAATTGAACTCATTGATTGATAGAAAAACTATGATTGATAATTCTAGGTTTGTTTTGATAGCCTAATTTGCTTGGTAGAAAAGATTTTATCGATTGTTGATTGATTGATCGTTTGATTGATAGATTGATAGATTGATAGAGTAGTGATCTCTTAGATTTGATAAAGAGATGATTGATAGAGATCAAATTCTCTTGTTAAACAGGAGAAACTCGATGTTCTCTAGTGTCGAGAGAAATTTCCGGCCATGCGCCATCTAGTTCCAGAGCTGACACAGGCTGAGAGTAGACACATAGATGCATGTGGATTATGCCATCTACTATATATGCATGTTATCACACATAACAGGGGTCTCTTTACTGTATTAGCTAAGAGATGGCATAGCCAGCACAATACTTTTCACCTTCCCACTAGTGAGAATAGTGTGACGCTTGAGGATGTCTACAGGATCTTGCACATCCTTGTTACTGGTGAGCTAGTCCAGTATGATTACCAAGATCTTGGAGGGACAGAGGCTTACAAAGCCATATTCGGTGATGAGAGTATTGATAGAGGAGAGATTCGATGGGAGGATGTGATCATGTACTACGAGACTCTCCCAGTGATTCTTGCAGGCTTGATTGGTGGATTCATGTGTCCTGATAGAAGATCTTGAGCTTTTGTTGTTGGGTGGGGTTGGATCTTATAGAGCATGATGCAACATCGGACTTGTTATGCTTGGGGTGTTTGTATTCTTTCTCATTTATATCATGATCTTCATCAGATTGTCTATGATGATAGTGCTAGTTTTTCTACTAGATGCACACTTTTACAGGTCTGGTGCTAGGTGCACATTGTTGTTACCCGACCTATTCATCATAGAGTTCGCGGTGATGGACAGCCTTATGTCTATTTATACGGAGGTATCCTTACTCAACTGAAGCTAGGTAAGATGGAGTATTGGTGTTGGGTTCTGGATTTGATGGATACCATCATTTGGAGACCTTATATTGATTGTGAGCCCTGGATGGAGGATGCATGGACTTTACCATTGATTTTGCAGAGTAGGTACTTGATTGGTCGCACTCCATATATTGTTGAACGTTAGTTATTTGGTCACATTCTAAGATAGTTTGGGATTCTTCAGCACATGCCTTCTGGTGTCTCCATGTATGCATGGCGATACAAGGATAGGCGAGATTGGGGCCCTTCCATTCTTCATATGTTGTCTTATAACAATGCTTGATTTCATCATTGAGCTTTTAAAAATGTTGTAAGAAAATACAAACAACTTGAAATAATGATTCAAGCTGACCTAAGTATTTCTTACATGGATTTTGATATAGCAAGTTTATACAAGCAACTTGATATAATGAATCAAGCTGACCTGAATATTTCTTGAAGAACAGACAAGGATTATCCCTTTTCATGCATGACTCGGAATGTCCTCCTTGATATTTTATTGATCATATCCTTAGACAAGTACATACCTTAATAAGAGATAAACCACAAACAACAAACAAAGAAAATAATCATGCCCCATAATAGCTACTCTAGTCATGGACATCCTTGAGTCACATAGAGTACATGATTAGCAAAAATCAAGATATAAACACTGAATCTTGTATGTTATACACACGTTCTCATGGTCATTACTAATATAATCAACTTGCTGAATAATCATTGATAATCCTTCATTGCTTGCTAGTTGATTCCTTGTATTCTGAGTTTCATGAATCAGTTGTTACAAATGCCTTGATCTTCGTTGCCTTGTTGCTCGTTATCTGTTTCAAAACCCTAAGTGTTTTTGGTTTTCTAAGTTTTCTAAATGTTTTGGATTTTCAAAGATTTATTACAGATGTACAAAAAAATAATCAAGATCCAAATCATGGCGGGATATAATGCAGATATCATTGATAAAATTCAAGACAGTGACTACACTAAGTATGTCAAAGATTGATAACTGTTGGTAAGATGCATACTTCCTGCTAATGGTTCATAGCAATGGATGCGAAAGATGAAATGGATAGACTAGGATAGATGGAAGCGATAGATGCAAATAGGATGGATAGGTGTGCAAATCGATCTCATAGATGGAAGAACTCACTTTTAGATAGCGCCTGTTTACGAGGTTTTCACTATCTAAATTTATTGCATTTTTTTCATATCTGATTTTTTTTTCTTTTGTTTTCACTGTTTTATGCTTTTTAGGGATCTTTTGCTTTTCTAATTTTTACTGATTTCTTCCGGACTTTATATGCTTTTTACTGATTTTTTCAACATTTTATATTCTTTTTACTGATTTTTTCAAGACTTTATATCTTAAGTATAGAACTTCTTGAGATGGATGGAATTGATGGGCTCATCAAACCAATCACCTTCAAGTGTATATAACTTGTATACTACTAAGCCATATGCTGCTACTATAACAAAAGGACCTAACTAGTTCGGTTCAAACTTTCCCTTCTTCTCGCACTCTTGTTGATTCCTTGGATTCTCCCTTAGAAGTAGATCTCCAATCTGAAAAATGTGTGGCTTAACTCTGTGATTATAACTTCTCACCATTCTCTGTTGATATGTCTTCAAATGACATGTAGAATTTGGCGATGTTCCTGAATCAACTCAAGTTATTGAAGTCTAGAGACTCGTTGTTCTTCTTTTGGTATAAAACCTTTCAAGGATACTCATAAAGAAGGTATCTCTACTTCTAGTGGTAATATGGCTTCTAATCCATAGACTAAACAATATGGAGTTGCCCCCGTTGGTGTGTGAATGCTAGTTCAGTATACCCAAAGAATAGGATAATGTGGTGTAGAAAACTTATGTTGAATATGAGAGCGTTCACATAGTTCCTTCACGTTGTGATTCTTAAATGGTCTCTCATTATTAGTGATAATGGTCATTGGGACTCCATAGCGACATATTATATAATTCAGGATGAATGGTGATATTTTCTTTACTGTCACTTTCGTCAAAGGCACTACTTCAATCCATTTAGTGAAATACTCAGTAGTAGTCAGAATGAAGTTATGTCCATTAGAAGATGAAGGGTTTATCTTACCTACCAAATCAAGACCCCATTGGGAGAATGGACATGAACCTCCCATAGGATGCAGTTCTTGTGCTTGTACGTGGATGAGATTCCCATGGATCTAGTATTGTTTGCATTTCTTGGCATATGTAAATGAATCTCTCTCCATATATGCCAATAGTAACCCAAGTGAATAATTTTCTTAGCCAATGTTAATCCACTTCAATGTGTGCCACAAATACCTGTGTGGACTTCGTTAAGAACTTTCTCAAATTCCTCTCGTTCAAGACATCTCAATAGAGTACTATCTAAACCTCTCCTATATAAGATATCAACAATGATAGTATATCGAGATGATTGACATATAAAATTTCGTTTCTCATTACAGGATAAGTCAGGAGGAAGGATATTCTCTTTTAAGTATTGATAGGTTTGGTTATATAAAGATTGATTAGTTCCAGATATATGGAAAATCATGTGAGTGTTTTGGGATTAAATGGTAGGATTCAAGATATCTTCCACTATAAATTCGTAACACTATTGATTCTCCTAGTTCTACAAAAGAGATGCTTATGTAGTCATGGCATCTGTTGGTTTGTTCTCATTTCTTGGGATTTGAGTGAATGATATTTCTTCAAAGTGCTCTTTAAAATCTTCAACCAGTTGTTTGTAAGGCATGAGCTTGGCATCCCTAGTTTAATAATCAAAATTTATTTGGTTGATTATAAGCTGTGAATCACCATAAACATGCAATTCCTTGATGTTCCATTCAATAGCCATTTTGAGCCCAATAACCAATGCCTCGTATTCTGCAGTATTGTTTGTGCATGGAAACTGCAGTCTATATGATTTTGGAATTGAGTTTCCCTAGGGTGTGATGAACAAAATTCCAGCACCTGATCCATATTGTGTATAGGAGCCATCAAAATACAACTCCCAAAATTTTGTGTTTATTGTCAGAATGTCTGCATCAGGAAATTTAATGTGCAATGGTGTGTCATCTTGTAAGGGTGCTTCAACTAATTGATCAGCAATGACATGTCCTTTAATAGATTTTTTATCAACATACTCTATATCAAACTCACTTAGTACCATAACCCATTTTGCCAGTGTGCCTGTCAAAGTTGACTTTCTTGGTAAATACTTTAGTGGATCTATTTTTGCTATCAGTTTCACAGAATGAGTCAACATATAATATCGCAATTTCTAAGTTGCAAGTACAACTGCTAAGCATGTCTTCTCAACTAATGTATAGTTCAATTCATAACCTACAAGTGTTTTGTTGATGTAATACACTGCTCTTTCTTTCCCTTATTCATCATGTTGCGCTAAGAGAGCTCGTAATGATATATTTATTGCCGAGATTTAAAACAATAATGGCTTCCCTTTAATTGGTGATACAAGTACTAGAGGATTTACCAAATATTCTTTGATTTGCAAAAAAACTTCCTCACACTTCTAATCCCATTTGAATGGAACATTCTTGTGTAAAAGATGAGTGAATGGATGACATCTATCTACTAATTGAGAGACAAATCTTCTAATTGATTTCAATCTCCCTTGTAGAGAATACAATTGACTTATGTTCTTGGGTGACTTCATTTCCATGATAGCTTTGACTTTTTCAGGATATATTTCAATTCCACGAGCTTATATAATGTACCCAAGAAGTTTTCCAGAGGTTACTCCAAATGTACATTTCTTTGGATTTAATCTTAATTGATATGTTTCAAGCCTGTCAAAGATCTTATCCAATATTTTCAAATGTTATTTCCTTGTATCGGATTTTGCAAGTATTTCATCTACATAATCTTCTATAAATGTATGCATCATGTCATGAAAAATTATTGTCATAGCTCTGTGATAAGTTTATCCTGCATTTTTAAGCCCAAGTGGCATAACATTCCAGCAGTAAGTACCCCATGCACAGGTGAATGTTTTTTTTTTCTTGATCTTCAAGGGCGATTCTTATTTGATTGTACCCTAAGAATCCATCCATTAATGAAAACATCTCATGTCTTGCTAATAAGTCTACAATTATGTCTATGTTGGGTAATGGGAAATAATCTTTTGGACATGATTTTTCAAATCTCTAAAATTGGTGTAGACTCTTATACTTTTATCTGGTTTTGACATTGGCACAATGCTTGAGACCCATTCTAGATAGGCAACAGGTCTTATAAAAACCACATCTAATAGCTTCTTTAGCTCAGATTTTACAAGAAGAGAAATGTGTGGATGCATTTTTCTTAGCTTTTGTTTAACTAGTTTTGCCTTTGAATTGACATTGAGATGATGCATTATAAGGTCTAGATCAAGCTCTGACATGCCTACATAGGACCAAGCAAAATTTATCTATCTTTGTTTGAATAATTCCATGTATTCTTTCTTTTCTTCATCTGATAATGATGCAGCAGAATGAAGGACCTTGGGATCCTTTGATGTACCAATGTTTATCGCTTATTTTGGCTCTATTAAAATAGCAGATCTCTCCTAAAAATATGCAAGGAGGGTTTCAAAATTTCCATCTTCTAGCACCTCTAGGAGGTTTTCATCATCGGATACATCCTTATTTTTCCTCTTGATTGATCTAGTGTTGCCATGAAATGGTTTTCAGCACTAGGTCTTTTTCCTTGTTTTATTTCAATTTTGTGACTAAAAAGTTTGGCACTCTCCTAACTACTAGAAGCGTTACTCAACTCCATTTTGGAATATATCTTAGGTTTTATTGGTTCTATGGCAAGATATACGGCTAAGTCATGATCATTGGAAAAGACATCCAATTTAGGATCTTTTAGGTTATCCCAATCAATCAATTCTGGATGAAGCAGGGGTAGGTCATAGTCATCATCATTGTTGGGTGTTTCAAGGTTCATGACATAATAGTCATAGTTTGACGTAGACTAGGTAATGTCATAGATAGAACTCTCTTGAGGATAGTCTCTCCCAAGTGCTCTCCAATCAGCTCTAACGAAGTTAGGATTAGTATTTTGTGATTCACAATCAAGTGACTCATCATCTGACGCTTGTCCCTTAAAAGAATGGATTATATAAACACATACATCTTCGATACTACAAGTTCCCTCTTGATTAATTTCAATAGATTCATTGTGTCTTGAAGTTGGCATACTTGTGCACATGACATAGATTGTTCTCTTGCTATCTTCTGTATTCTCTCAAACTCAGCTTCTTCTGGACTAATAGTCAATCCTGTTTGACTTTCTATTAGTTCTTCTATGGTTATTCCATACTTTAATATCGTTGGCTCAACATTTGATGTAGGTTTGATATTTTGTTGATCTTCTGATGATTGATCAATAATTATTTGTGTTTCTTGTGGTGTCACTTCTTTTTCTTTTTCATCCTCTTTCTTTTGTTGTATTTCATATGCCTCTTTCCTCTAAATTTTGATCTCTTCTTGTCTTCTTTCCAACTCTATTCTTTTTTTTGTGAAAGATGAGTCTTCATTTGTAATAGTTGCTTGTTCTTTATCCTTTTCTTCACTTGATAAATTTGATGATGGATTTGGACCCCATTCATATTTGTTTGAATCTATTTTTGAACCATTTTCTAGAATCACACCACTATATCTAACAGGAATATTATATGGTGAGAAGAGTTCTTTGATTTTGGCCATCTATTTCTTTCACTGCTTCTGGAATATCTTGATCAGGTTCCACGTCTTCTTGTATTCCTTATACTTTTTTACAAGATTCTTTGTCTCTTTTGATAGCAAGTTATTCCTATTGTTTTTTATATTCTTCTTGTTTCTATTTGTTAGCTATTGTTTCTGTTGCTTGGTGTAGCCTTTCTTGTCATGGTTCTTCTTTAGGGACTCTTTTCTTTCTCCACCTTGGATGTTGATAATTATGTTGTTTTTTCTTTGATTTAGGATATCCAAGTCTTGATTTATCTTCTTTAGATTGTCTGTGAGGACAAATAGGTTTTGAAATACCTTCTTATTACTTACCAATTGGTCCTTTTCCTTCATATCCCATCTTTTTTCATGATCTTGTAACCATTACCATATTGTTCTATGGGAATATTAACTTCTACAGATGTTGTTACCAGCTACAAATGTTCATGTCTTCAGTTTCTTCTGCTAGTGTCCTAGCTTTAACAAATGCTCCATCAAACATTTCAACTGATTTATCTGGGATCTATGGTTGAACATGTGTAGGCTTTCCATATGATTTAGGTGAAAGTGGCAAGTTATGAAAAGAATACTTTCCCATTCCTTCATCATTTAGTTTGAGATTTTTCTCAGAGGTTTCCCATAATTTTTTTTGAATTTCTTTGGTGGGATAGACTGATTCTCTATTATGTGGAACTCTTGCATCTTGTGTTGGTTTCAAATTATTGTAATATTAACTAGAGTCTATGACTATAGTGACTTCTTGTCCATTATGAGGAAACTTGACACACTGATGGTATGTAGAAGGAACCACTTGCATGTCATGAATCCATGGTCTTCCTAGAAGAATATTATAAGATAAATTCAAGTCTAGAACTTGGTACAATGTATCTCTTTCCATAGTTCCTATTGTGATTGGTAACACCATAGTCCCTTTGGAAGAACGCTCTTCCTCATCATAAGCCTTGATAGTTATTTTCTTCTTTGGATCCACTGCATTTTCTGAATATCCCAAAGCCTTTATTAAACTTAATGCACAAATGGTCAAGCCAACTTTACCATCTATGAGTACGCATTTGACACGGGTCATATGAATGGTGACTTCAATATGTAAGGGAGCATTGTGAGGGTGTTTCAAGTATGAATCGTCATTTTTAGAAAAGGATAAGCAATGAGGGGCTATGAAGTGTCCCACCATGTTTTGGAATTGATCCACATCCAGGTCTTTTGAGACTGTTGTTTCTGTTAGAGCTTTCTCCAATATTTCCTTATGCATAGGTGAAACTTTTAGGAGCTCTACTATTGAAATTTGAGCGGGTATCTTTTGTAATTGTTCAACTAAATTGTATTGTCTTGAAGTGGATGTTGATTCATTTGTTATACCCGAAAATGTAACCTTTTGCTTTTCTTCTTGTAATGACATTGATTGGTTCTAAAGGTGTTTTATCTTTGACAATGATGGCATTCACCACATCATAATATGTGTACGTATAGTTTACCTTAGCTTTTCCCTTGTCATCTTTTGGGTTAGATTGTTCACCTTTTTCATAATTTGGGAGTGGAGTTTTGAATGCTAGACGCGATTCATTTGTTTTATGATCGTGCACTATAATAGTTCCATTATCAATCAAGTCTTGAATAAGGTGCTTCAATCTTTGACAATCGTTGGTTTGGTGTCCTTTGTTTCGATGATAATTGCAAAAATGATTGTCATTCCACCAATTAGGTTTGACTTGAGGTTCATAATTCTTTGCTTCTGGTAAGGTAATCATTTTATTTGCAAGAAGAGTCTTCAAAGCTGATTCCAATGGTTCTCCAATGTTTGTGAATTTCCTAGGAGGATTGGAGAAGAAAGACTTGGATCTATTGTTCTCTTTATTGTTGTTGTTTGGTGGTTGACTTGATAAGTTGAAGATTGGTTGTTGTTTGGTAGCATTGTTGTCATCATTTCCTCTGTTGGTAACATTCCTATTCTTTGACCAAATTTTAGGTTTGTCATTGTTATTGTGACCATTGTTGTTGTTATAGGAACTGTTGTAGAGTTTTAACTCTCCTTTCTTTACTATTGCATCTTCTATCTTTAAACCATTTTCAATCATTTTAGCAAAAAAAGGAAGACATTGCATTTTAAGACGGTAACTCATATCACTAGTAAGGTTGTCAATGAATATGTCCATTTTTTCTTGATCAAGTACATCTCTAGGATACCTATTGAACATTCATTTCCATCATTGCAAAAAGACCATGAAAGGTTCACCATTCTTTTGCTTGACATTACATAGATCTAGCATGGTTATCTCATTTCCTATGTTGTAGGAGTATTGTGTGATAAATCTATTCACAAGTTCTTCAAAATATTTAATCCCAGATGGTAGTCTTGAGAATCATTCCATCGATTTTCCACTTAAGCTTCTAGGAAATAGCCACATTAGATAAGTTTCATCATGTGCAAACTCTATACTCATAGTGCAGAATTCCCTAATGTGATCTCTAGGATTGGATTTTCCATCATATTTATCATACTTAGGGATTTCACAATATTGTGGGAATAGTATCATATTTAAACTTTTGTCAAAAGGATATGGGTAGATGTCCTCTAATGAATATTTATTAGAACTCGTTCCACTTTGTATATGTAGAACTTAAAAATAATTATTTTTAATTCCTCACATAATTAATTAATTAATTATGTTAATTCAAATTCTCCTCAATATTACTTAAGTATAATTAATATTGTCACTACAGTATGTGACTGATTTATTTAATAAACCAATCCCTTTCTTTATTCTTCTAAAAATTAAATCCTCACAAATCTTCCTCTTGGCTAATTAATTTCAATTAATTAGCTAACTTACATTATTCCTACAAATCATCTTCTTAATTCATCATTAACCTTATAAACTCTTCTAGAAACTTCCTAAACTCACTTAACCTTATTCTTCTATTTTTTAATTCCCTCCACTTATTCTCTCTCCTAGTCAAATCCTCCTACAAATCCTATCCCACCTAATTCTTCCTCTAAATCCTCTCCTAATGAGTTGCTAGTGGCTAATCATCATGATTAGCCACAAAGTCAACCCCTTGTCCCTTCCATGCAACCACTAGCTTTTAATGCTCTTTTCCTAGGTGAATGTGAGATTTTCAAAATCTCACAATCCTCTAGGCATCTCCTCTCCTAGGGAATTTTTTAATTCCTTCTTATTCCTCCAATCCCCATGATTATCCCTTTTTGGAGAATTTTAAATTCCTCCTCCCCATTCTTCAAGGAATGTCACATCCCTTGCTCCTCTCAAGGCACATTGGGAAATATTCCCAATGCACCTTGCTCTTCTCAAGGTACCTTGGGAAGTCTTCCCAATGTACCTTGAGGAGTGTGGAGACAAGAAATGCCTTTAAGGCATATCTCTTGGTCTCCACACCCTCTCTTGGGCCTTGTGGGAGCTCACAAGCAATCCTAGCCCTTCATCTTGAATCCATCCTAGCCATCCATTCTTCCTCTCCTCTTCCTATAAATTGAGGACTCCATCCCTTCATTCTTCATCTCCAAGTTTAGTAATCTTATGCTACCCTTTTGAGCCTAGGAAATCATATTAGCAACATTATCATGTTCAAATCATATCTCATCCAGACTTAACCATTTTATCCATATCATCCTCCTAAAATCCATTTCATATTGTGCACAATATTGGAGAGCCATCCACTTCAAGCAAGAAAGAGTAGCACATCAAGTGGAGCATCATCAAGGGGTGCTTTCACTTCATCAAGCTCCATCTGAAGAAGAAGGTATAAGGTTTGTGAGGTATATACATTTTTCCTTGTTTTGAGCATTTCAAATTATGTCTTTGGATCTCATGTGATTATATGTTTGATTTGCATGCTTATTAACTAATCCACCTAACCAAGTCTTTTCCCCTCTTCATTATAGCATGCCCAGTGGGACCCACGTCCCTAAAAACTAATATATTTTATGATTTTTTGTGAGTCATGAGATGCAGGTTCCAGAACAGTGCGAGAGACTGCAAATCAGCGCAAGCGCCTTAGGTTTAGCACGACAAAAAACTTGTTTTAGCACGAGCGCAGGCACACACGCATTGGTGTGACCGCATCCTAACATTTAAATTATTTTTCCGCTTCTAAAATTTAAAAATTTCACTCTCTGTCTATTTCTTTGTCGCGTGCACAGGAGTTTCGGTGCGAGCGCAAGCATTTTAGTGCATCCAATTCAAACCAGCCCAACTGTTTTTTTTCCAAAATTCCCGCTCTGTTATTTGGAATTGAATTTTGAAATTTTACCCACTAACTCCTACCGATCTTTGTTTTTAAGTTTCAGCATGTGCGCAGGCATTTCAGCGTGAGTGCAGGTGTTTCAGCGTGAGCGTTTCTAACCAACGCGACAAACAGGTTTAAAGTCCTTTCCAATTCTGTGCGTTCTATCATTTCCTGCTTACTGGTTTATTTAGTTCAGCTCATACGCAGGCGTTTTGGCACCTGCACAGGCGTTTCGGCACGACTGGTTGCACTTTAGCGCGTGCACTGTCTGTGCAGTGCAGTTGGGACTAATTTCTAATCTTTTAATTTTGCAGTTCAATCCGACCATCCAAGACTCAAAAAATCAAAAAAAACTACTAATC
Source organism: Cryptomeria japonica (assembly GCF_030272615.1). Taxonomy (NCBI): domain Eukaryota; kingdom Viridiplantae; phylum Streptophyta; class Pinopsida; order Cupressales; family Cupressaceae; genus Cryptomeria; species Cryptomeria japonica. The sequence continues at coordinate 214,873,464 of NC_081408.1, read as the reverse complement.
CCACTGTTTTGCAGGTTGCCTAAGCAGATTCAACCAAATATTGTGCATTTATTTAAATTAGGCACCTAGATATTAATTAAAATGGAATGAACCATTGTCTTATGTGTCTTTAAGAAAAGTGCAAAGGTAGGAGAGTATGCTCTCGTCTAGCTAAACGATTAGAAATCCAGACCCTCCAACCTTTTCTTGTTTGATTGCATGTTTACCTCTAGCGGGCCTGCCCTCCCAACTTTCTCTTTGAGAAGGTAAGATGGGAATGACCCAAGTGAGTACACCTGGCCCTGGGGTTCCCAACTCACTATAATAAATAGGCCATTGACTACGAAAGGGTTAATGGTTGGGGCTATATGAGAGTTCACTCTCACATTGGGTGCTTAGTAGGATCCTAGAGATCTCAATCACGCTTGCGTGACTACTAAGTTCTTGGTGCTTCATTGGGCTATAGTCCTCAATTATGCTTGCGCAACTTCGAAGGACAGCTCCTCATGGGAAGACTTACTAAACACCTTGTTCATAGTGGCCAAAAACCTTCTAGTCATTGGTGCAGGAGGTCGGACCTCCGAAGTCACCCATATTTTTATGACCCTTTGTAGAGACACGAAGTTCTCCATTAGGAGTTTTCATGGGAATTGATGCTTGGCTACCCTGAGAAGTGAGTGTCATGGAGGGGAGCCAGTGGGGTCAAGCATCTAAGTGTCTGCTCTGGGTAAGCGTAGCTGGGAAACCAATTGGGATCCAATGACTATTGTCCTTGCCAGCCTTAAGAATGTTGTATATGAGCATGAGTGTCTTTGAGTTAATATACATTTGATCATTGTGTTTGCTTTGGTTGATACACACTTGCCAAGAGTAGACTAAAAACATTTCATTGTCCTTAAACACTTTGCAAAACACTTGTCAAGACACAAACAATTGTCCAAGTCATTACCCACACAAAGTCCAAAATTGCGTCAAAGCTTCGTTCGTCCCATGTTTCATAAGCCTAAGAGAGAAGCTAAGAGTCCATCCTCTCCATCAACATTTAAGTTTGTCCTTTTGAAACACCAACTATCACCCAAATCAGGGTGGTCGTGTCCCTTCATATAACTTGCCATTCGAATCGATCCTCCATTGAGTCATGTTCATGCCAAGAACAACCTAGTCATCAAGTTTCTTCTAAGCCATCACTATCATACCTCCTCCATCAATCATCCTCGAATTTCCTAAGGACTTTGCACATCAAATCAGTCTCCCACCATTATTGAATCAATTATCAAAATCCAAATCCAATCATCCTCTAATCCAATTTAACCTCACGTTAAGGTTACAAGCCTTGTGAAGTTTCATTTAGACATCATCATTAATCAATTGGCTCTCATGCTTGAAGAAGATTCCTATCCAAGTACCTTTTGCCTAATCCTTTTGATTCAATCAAGATTCTTAACTCACGTCTTTACTTTGCTTAGGGTCATTAGTAAACCCTTGGTATAAGAGAGGCTTTTTAATCATCAATCCAAGGTCTAAATTCTACCCAACTTGGTCATCACCTTGCTTGTAGTTGCATCCACCACCTAAAATCCTCATCCAAGGACTAAGGTGTCATATCCTAATCAAATCCAGACTCTAATCCAAGAACCCCACCAATCAACAAAATCCCTTGTCATAAAAGACAAAATCTAAAATTCCACAAATATCTTGCTAAGTCCTTTCATCACAAATTTCCCCCTCCAAACTTTTCTAAGGTTATTCGTGTATGGTCACAACTTGATCCCAAAAGAGAAAGATGGTTGAACAACAATATGGCATGCCAGACATTAGTGTCCTATATGAAGATCCCACACAAGATCCTACACAAAGTGGGCAACCTAGCAATCAAGATCAAAGCCAAAATCCTGACATGGTTAGCCAAGATGAACTCTCTCCGGAAGTGCAAAATTTCCTAGCGGATTCTTATAACCAAGAGATGATGGAAAAGTTTATTCAACACAATCCTACTGCACTTCTGAAAACTCTCCTTGAAAATGGAGCTCAACTTCCACCTGAATTTAATAGATCCACTCTCGCCCAACAACCACAAGGAGACCTCGCTCCCACACAAAGTGTTGCACCTATTATTCAAACTCAATCAATTGCAGCCCCATCAATCATCCAAGCTCAATCAATGCCACCCGCGGCACCTCCCACTATGGTCTCCATCCCACCTTCTTCCTCCTTACCATCTATACCTCTATCACATCCAATCTCATCTATTCTCCAACACACTCCCATGCCACCTCCTTTCGTTCAACCACCTATTTCTATTCCACAAACTTACTTTCCTACCAACAATGTCTCAAGTTTTATCCGGACCATACTCAATCCCATCACAACAGTTTGGAGACCGCAACCAACTATCACACAAAACCCTGCGACATCGGTCCTCACATCCCAAGTTCCCACCTCCTCATCATATCAATATATTGGTGGTGGTGCACCTTCTTTGGCTCATCCAATTTTTGGGGCAAATACAGTTCATCATTATCAAAGTCCACACCAAGACCTTACCTCATCAAGGAAATTCAAGACATGAAAAATATCATCAAGGACATGAAAGAAAGGACTAATAAAAGGAAAACTTACTCATTCAAAGAGTTTTTCCCTTGTCCTTACGACCTGTCCATATCAGTTGCACCCTATCCCCCAAGATTTGAGATCCCCAAATTCACCAAGTATGAAGGCAAAGGAGACCCCCGCGACCATGTTCGATAATTCCACATCTTATGCCAAGAAGTCTCCTATAGTGACCTGTATCTTCGCAAACTCTTTCCCAAGAGTCTCACGGGAGAGGCACTGGCATGGTTCTCATCTCTACCATGAGGTTCCATTGTCTCCTTTCCAGACTTGGCAGAAAAATTTGTGGACCACTATGCTTACAACATGGTTAATGATGTTTCTATGATGGACCTATGCAATACAAAACAAAGCCCCGGAGAAACCTTCACCAATTTCCTACAAAGATGGTGACATCTTATCAAGAAATTCCAGTGGGACATGTCAGAGCAACATCAAATTGAGCTATTTAAAAAGAACTTGGTGCCTGAACTTTCGAGACCCTTAATATTCCAATGTATCAAATCCTTCCAAAAATTGACCGATAAGGGCCTCACCCTTGAGCATGTCTTGTTGGAGGAAGGAACCTTGAAACATTACCAGAAGTCGACACAAAGTTCTTCCTCTTATCATAATGACAAGCCAAAATTCTGGTCTAAAAACAAAAACATGGTCAATGATGATGTAACTGATGCAAAGCAGTTCCAAACCGTGGCCGCTCCCCCAAAATCCACCACCAATAATCATCAATTCAATAATCAAAACAATCAAAATCAATCCCAAAAACCTCACAACAATGTCTCCATCCAAGGACGACCACCCCGATCGAATAATAGGACTCCAAGAGACTTCACTCCTCTTGTTGAGCCTATTGAAATGGTATTTCAAAAACTTGTCCAAGCAGGTGCAGTGGTTTTTCCAATCACTCGTCTGTTTGACCCCAATCAACCTAAACCAAGATGGTATAACGAAAATGAGTATTGTGAATACCATCGTATCAAGGGGCATGATACACAAAAGTGTATGAAACTGAAAATCTACATACAAGATCTCATTGATAGGGGTGAGATTGAAGTAGCAAATGCAAAACCTGGTAATAACAATGACAAACTCAAAATGTACCAGGAACCCTTCTCGAAGCATGATAAAGGAAAAGGCTCATCATCTAACACAATGGGTTATGACTACACTAATCACATAAATGGCTTTAATTTTTTAGTAGGTCGCATTGAATGTGCAGACAATCATGTCAATGTCATAACCATCCAAGGAGTTAATCCTCCTTCTTCCCAAAATAGACCAAATCCTACCAGGATAGTCATTCAGGGCGCCACGCCTTCCACCTCCCATTTTTAGAATGACAACAATATAACTATGCACCAAGGTAAAACCACCATCCAAGGAGTCCCTCCCCCACCAAAGCCCCTCCCCATGTCTTCCACCTGCCGATATGACCTCCTTGACCAACTTGGGAAGACCCCCGCACATATCTCCATTTTGGAACTTCTCAAGACTTCCCCGGTCCATAAAGAAATTTTGGAACAAGCCCTTGTTGAATCACGCATTCCTGATAACATCAATGCCACCCAATTCCAAGCCCTCATTGGAAACCTTGTTGCCCAGCAGCACCTTGTATTTACCTCCAACGATGCTCCCACAGATGAAGACCATAACAAACCTCTTCAAGTGGGCCCCATTACAATTGAAACCCCTTACCAAGTACTAGATCTTGATCTCCCCTACAACATCCTCCTCAGGCACCCATGGATTCATTCCTTACAGGCCGTACCCTCCACCTATCACCAATGCATCAAACTCCCCTATAATGGAAGAGAGATCACTATCAAAGGTGATCCCCAACCTTTTCAATATTGCAAACTATTAGAAGGGAAGCATCTGTATCATTGTCCAATAAATAGACCCTCGCCAACGCATCCATCTGACACATCAAATGTTGCCTCCACTTCATCCCAACCAGATAATCAAATCAAGATCTTGGACAATGGCTCTGGAGAATACAAATTGGAGGACATCTTATTAAAAGGCAACCTCCCTCTCTCTCCTAAGTCATTTGGCAAACCAAAAGAGCTCAAAAAGGACCCAAAACCAGTCATGCAATGCCAAAATACCACCTTCCAGCAATGGGGCCCACTTAATGAGGAAAGCCTTTGAAGTAGATGTCTCTTCCTGGTTGTACTAGGAAGAGGATGATGATCTAGCAAAAATATCAAAAAAAATGTATCCAAAAGCATCTGCCATAGTTGAAAAAATGGGTTACAAAGGACACGGCCTGGGACCAGAGGAGAAAGGAAGAAAAGCACCCATAAATCCTATCTCCTACAAATACAATAGAGGCTTAGGGTACACCCCGGTGCCTAAGATTACTATCGTCAGTGCCCCTTCTAGTCCTTCTTTGGATATCGAAAGTTCTGATGAAGAGGAATTCCACGAAATGCCTTATGAATATGAGAAAGATATCTTCTTTGACGCTTACATCAATACCATCACCCCCGTAACCCCTCCCACTTCACACGAGCTACATCTTGTCCATCCTGAACTCATTGACTGGGGCCAATGAGACAAACTCACTTTAGATATCTACGCTGACGATAATGCTCTCATTTCTCTCCTGGCGGTGCAAAATCTGGAAGATTGTAACAGAATCGAGGGTATCCAACTACACGAAAAGGGATACTTTGGTAATCAGGACAATGCCCTTAGCCACAAAAAAGATAATGAAAGAAAAGACATGATTCCCTAGGTGAAAAACTCCTTGAGGCACCTTTGGATGAACAAAAAATAAAAACAAAGGGCGTATCTGAAAGTGAAAACCTAGAAAAGGCACTTCACGATGAGAGACTTGACCTCCCTACCATTGGTTACCTTCCACAAGATATATCAAATTTGCTGATAGAAGAAACAGACATCATCAACATGGGCACTGAAGTCATCCCACAAAATGTTCTCATTTCTAAGTCCCTCATGGAAAAAGAGAAACAAGATTTCATCAACTTCCTTACAGAGGTAAAAATCAATTTCGCATGGTCCTATGTCGATATGCCAGGGTTGGATCCTGCCTTGGTGGTTCACAATCTTGCTGTTCGCCCAGATACAAAACCTGTAAAACAAAAATTGCGCAAAATGCACCCACATATTGCACTCCTGGTCAAGGCAGAACTCCAAAAGATGTTAGATGCAGAATTCATCAAACCTATAGACTACGCTGAATGGGTTTCCAACATTGTACCTATTGGCAAACCAGCTGGTGGCATCCGCATCTGCACAGATTTCTGAGATCTAAATAGAGCTTGTCCTAAAGATGATTTCCCGCTCCCAAATATAGATATGATTGTGGACCTTACAGCGGGGCATGAGATGTTGTCACTTATGGACGGATTTTTAGGATATAACCAAATCAGGATTGCAGACGAGGATCAGCATAAAACTACATTCATAACACCATGTGGGACTTTCTATTATTGGGTCATTCCTTTTGGCCTCAAAAATGCAGGAGCTACATATCAACGTGCCATGACGATAATTTTTCATGACCTCTTACACAAAATTATGGAGGACTATGTGGATGATCTGCTAGGCAAATCTAAGACGAGGCAAGAACACATCCCCATTCTAAAGCAGATCTTTGAAAGATTAGAAAAATACAAACTACATTTGAATCCCAAAAAGTGTGTGTTTGGAGTCACGTCGGGAAAATTATTAGGATTCATTGTTTCCCACAGAGGCATCGAGGTCGATCCGGCAAAAGTAAAAGCTATCATGGAATTGCCTCCACCAAAAACTCTCAGACAACTGCGCAGTCTCCAGGGAAAACTACAATCTGTTAGACGCTTTATTTCACAACTAGTAGATAAGTGCCATCCATTTGTACACCTCCTGTGCAAGGACACAAAATTCAAATGGGACTACTTATGCCAAAAGGCCTTTGAGAAACTAAAAGAATATCTAGCATCACCTCTAGTGTTGATGCCTCCTACTCCTGGAAAACCACTTATTTTGTATAAATGTGCTATTGCAGTGGCATTAGGGGCATTATTGGCATAGACAGATGACCAAGGAAAGGAACATGTCATTTACTACACCAGTCAAACATTGGTAGGGTATGAACTCAATTATACCCCCATTGAAAGAGAATGCTCGGCATTGGTGTTTAGCACACAAAAACTCTGACACTATATGCTAAACAACAAAACAAAGCTAATTGCTAAAATTGATCCACTTAAATATCTCCTATCAAAAACTGCTCTCACTGGTAGAACCGCCAAATGGGTCATGCTCCTAAGTGAGTTTGACATCGAATATGTGGACAAAAAGGCAATCAAGGGATAGGTCATTGCAGATCAGTTGGTTGAAGCTCCACTTCCAGGTGACCATCCTCTTCTCACAAAATTACCAGATGAGTTCATTATGGTTGTTGCCACATCCTCCACATGGCAGTTGTACTTTGATGGCTCCTGCACCCAAAATGGATCGGGGGCAGTAGTATTATTAGTCACACCTCAAGGAGATGGCATCCCCAAATCATACAAGATAGCCTTTGCATGCACCAACAACATAGCAGAATACGAGGCCCTTATCACAAGTTTACACTTGGCTATCCACTAGAAAATAAAGGACAGCTCATCACAAAATAAGTCAATGATGAGTACCAAACAAAAGATGATAAACTCCATCCCTACCATACCATGGTTGAAGATCTTAAACAACATTTCACGGCAATCAAGTTTGATCAAATCTCACGAACTAACAACAGGGCTGCAGATGCAATGGCCACCATTGGCTCCCTCCTTCAGATGTCGGCACATAGTCAGAAGTGTGAGTTTTTGGTTGAGCAACTATTTATACCAGCATATGACCTACCAAAGTCTGAAATGGTGTGTGTTCTTGTTGGTCCCGAGTCCCCTTGGTACCAAGAAACCTTTGCTTTCCTCAAAGACAACACCATTCCCCCATATCTCACTAAAACCCAACAACAAACTTTCATTCGCCGATGTGCTCGTTACACCATCCTCGGAGACACCCTATTCAAAAGGCATTTTGATGGTTCCCTCCTAAGGTGCTTAGATAAACAAGAGGTAGAATGGGCATTACACGAAGTACACAAGGGTATTTGTGGGGCACACTCAAGTGGACTCACATTGGCTAAAAAACTTTTGAGAACAAGATACTATTGGCCTAAAATGGAAGTAGATGCATATAACTATGTGAAGAAATGCATCCCTTGTCAGCAACATGGTGACAAGATTCATGCACCGTCACAAGAATTGCATCTATTTATTACACCATGGCCCTTCTCACAGTGGGGGATCGATCTCATTGGGAAAATTCACCCTCCATCTTCCAACGGACATAAATTCATTATAACCGCCACCGAGTATTTCACCAAGTGGGTAGAGGCTATCCCCCTTACTTTTACCACTGGTAAGCAGATATCCAAATTCATCCTGAATTACCTGATATGTCGATATGGCATTCCAAAAGTTATTATCACAGATAATGGAAAACAATTTAAAAACCTGGATGTCAAAGAACTCTGCCAAAAATTCAACATCCAACACCGCTTCTCCACTCCATATTACGCCCAAGGCAATAGCCAAGCGGAGGCTTCTAATAAAACCCTAATAAAAATCCTCAAAAAGACAATCAATGAAGTGGGCCGTGATTGGCACCTCCAACTCCATCCTGCATTGTGGGCCTACGACACCTCCATCCGTACCCCCACAGGCGCCACTCCTTATTCCCTAGTATTTGGTTCCGAAGTCATCCTTCCCCTTGAGATCAAGATCCCCTCTCTAAGGGTATCGCTGCAAAATATCTTACCAAATGAGGAATACAGAATTGGCCACTTACAAGAGCTAGAATTGTTAGATGAAAGGTGCCTCAAGGCCTTGAATCATCTCCGGGTATATCAAAACCGTCTATGCATGAGTTATCATAAAAAAGTTAGAACCCAAGAATTCCAGATTGGTGATCTTGTCCTCATGGAGAATCAAAAAAATCTACAAGAAAGAGAAAAGAAAGGCAAGTTCAAGCCTAATTGGCTTGGACCATATGTAATCACAACAAAGTATGGATCAAGAGCTTATCAGTTGTCTACTCCTGAAGGCAATCCTTTGGATGAACCAATGAATATCATGCACCTCAAAAGATTTTATGCTTAATCCTCAAAAAGTCTTAAATTGTCAAAAAACCAAAAAAATCAAACAATCAAGAAAAATACCAAAAAAAAAAAAAGGAGAAAATCAGAAAAAGAAAACAATCCGTCCACCAGTGAAAACCACTTTGTGGTGCTATGAACAAGTACCTTGGTGAAAACCTTCATGCAAGTGCCAAGGTAAATAATGGGATCCACTGTCTATCAAGTCGACACTGCAAATCACTCTTCGTCTTGTCCTCCCATTCACAACATTCCTTCTCTTTTGCCTCCTAAATAAAACATGCGTATGATGATGAGTCTTTGCCTGAATCATGAACAAGGAATGTCCCATTAAACTGAGCTTATATGCCTGTCTGTAAGCTTCAAGAAGTCTTGAGAAACAATCCCAAGTCCGCAGGTCACTTTCCAAAATCATAAAAATCACTTGCCTAAATCCACAAGTCGACTTTGCCCTAGGGATGATTCCTTCCCTTGCCTAGCAACCTAATCCCCCATCCTAGTCCTACTCTTGGCAAGAGGTGTCATTTGGTCATGGAAGAATTGACTGGTTAGATTTTGTTGGATCTTTTTATTTAAATTTGCATCTTTTTCCCTAAGACTGCAACTATCTAGACTACTTGGGTTTACCATATCCAGGTATGTTACAATAGTTGCATACTGGGACATATTTTCATAGTATGGCATGTTTTGGATCCCTCTTGTATAAACAGATGACCTGGTACTAGTGTTTATCAACACTTACCTTCTCGTGTACAAGAGGTATCGGTGTGTTTGAGGATTTCCTTGCACAAACCCACAACTTTGTATTAGTGTTTCTTAACACTTGCATAGCTGTGTGTAAGGAATTCCTGTTTATCTGAGAGTCAGTCCATGCCTTGGGTTTCTCGTGGCATCCTAATTTCTATAATCAGCAGTGCAAGTCACCCAGGGCAATATCAAACTAGGTTGGCTCTCCACATTCGTTGTGCACAAAATCTCACCATCAGTCCATCAAATCCTAAACTCAATAACCCCATGGAGTTCTCAATTTCCCCCACTGCCCATCTATTCCATATTCTTCTATCTAAGATCATTGTGTTATTATTGTTATATTTCCTCTTTTTATTAATTCATTCACATCATATAAAGTGCATTTCTTATACAGTCATATTTTCCACAAAACATTTATCATATAAGATTGCATCACATAAATAAAAGATACACTCATCCATATAGCATTACATTTAGACTGCATCATAAATCGTTCACACATGTGTATTTATACATAAAGCATAAAAATTACTCATCCTAAATCCAAAAACTATGTCAGCAACACATCATAAACATACATATATAAGCATCCACTCTGCATCACAAAATAGGTCAGCATAGCACATCCATGATTGCATCCATATATGACATCATAAGAAAAACAAAAACAATCCATCACAATAAATGCTACACGTCATCTGCCACCAATCAAATCATGTATATATATATAAAGAGGAAAATGTGTCTGTCATGATACAATGATCGCCCCGAAGGGTCAAAATATAATACACAAGCAATACAAGGAGCTACCTCTCCCCTCCTGTCTCTCCACCCCCCTCTGCTGTACCACCCCCACCTGATCCTCCTGCTCCTCCTGCTCCCCTTGTCTGTTGACTCTGACTCAATCACTAACTCTAGGTCCTGTGAGATCACACACTCTCAGTGTACAAGACTGCTCGTTGTCCTGTAGGAACTACTCTGTGATATAATTCCCTATAATACTGTGCCTCTCGCACTGACCTCTCCGCCCTTTCTCGCTGCTGCATACTGTCAGAAAATATTTGTGCCAATCCCACAGGCACCAATGCATGTCAGGTTGCATCCCTCTCAACACGCAACCATGTCACCTCCGCCTCTGCCCTCTGCACTCAGGCCTGTAATCCTCTAACTCGGCATCCTTCTGACGAAGGGCATCCTATAATCCTGCTATGGCTATCCCTGATCGGGCCTCCTCAAGCATCCTCTCTGACACCTCCCCCTCCTCCCTCAAGGCATCCACCTCTGTCCTGGCAGTATGGAGACTCTCTATCAGATCAGATATCTCCTATGTCAGCCACCCCACCTCCGCCTCCATGCTCTCCCTCCGAGCCCTCTCTACCTGCAGCTCATCCTCCACCGAATGAAGCCTCACCCGATAACTATCCCGCTCCTACTGTAATCAGTCAAAATCAGCCTATGACGGTCCTCCCTTCTCCCTTGCTTGTGTCTTAGGAATATCCATGGGCATAGCCTCTCCCTCTCCAACTGCAGCCTCTCCCTCTCCAACTATAGCCTCCTCTCGCTTGCCAACTGCGGCCTCCGCAGGCTCCCCTGGAGCATCCTCTCCATCCCCTCCCTCCTCCTCTGGAACCCTCCGCCACACAACTCAGACTCTCCTCTGCCCTCCACCTGTACCGCACCCTGCCCAAACTACAACTCTCTCTCTCTCCTGGGCCATCATCCTCCCCACCCACCACTTGATCAACCCCTAGCTCTAACTCCTAATCATCCAAAACTCCCAGAATAGTAAGCCGCACTGGCAAGTGCCCCTCCCACCAACTCTGGTAACCACCTGTCATGCTTGGATCCTCCCCCGCTCCCATCCGCTCATCCCAGAATATGTGAAATGATGTCTGGAAGCTCATCTGGCCATCCAAGGGACTCGTTGTAGGCCCCCAATACCTCGCCTCCCGTCTAATCCGGGGATACACTAGAATATCCCCCACAATATCCTACACCTGCCCAAGCTGTCGGGCCACCCTAAATGGAGCATAATACTCCATGATATAGACTGACCTCCCAAAAATCCAAATCTCAACCCCTACCTAGTGAAGCTACCAATCATCCCTCCACCACTCACACCCCAAAAATGGCCTCCATGTGAACTGCGCCAACTCATCTACAATCCTCCTCCAAAACCACATGGACGATGTCTGTGTGTAGTGCAGCAGTCCCCTGTACCTGTCCACAAACGACTATCATGGCTGCCTATTTTGAACACCCAATGGTTGAGTCACTACAATATGCTCCCATACCCAAATATGTAATAGTGTCACTCCTATGGACAAACTTGCATACTCTTTGTAGGTCACCAGGTGCATATCATGATAAAGCTGGGCCAGCATCATGGAGCCCCATGCATATTGAACGCCATCATGCACCATAAAGTAAACACATCTACTCCACCCCAGAGGAAATCCATGTCCACCCAAATTTGAAATAATCTGCCCACTCAGAAAGCCACAAATCACCAAAACCAGCTGCAGAATCTACTGAATGGCCATCGCTCGGCCCAAGTGCATCCTACTCCTATCTAGCATTGGTGGCATCTCATACTTGCACACCTCCCTCAGATAAAAATCAGTTGCATCCAACTGGTACTCAGGGATCACGCCACGAATGGGGATCTTCAAGAGCCTTCAAACATCTAACAAGGTCACTGTCGCCTCTCCAGTTGACAAACGAAAGGTGTTATACCGACTATCCCATCTCTCCACCAATGCGGTCATCATAGTAGTATGCGCTCGAATCCTAGACCACCTACCTACATAATGTAACCCTAGCACGGCTAGCACCTCCAGCTCATCACAGGCTAACTCATGGTTTAGACTCATCGTGGGAGGCCAATTCTCCCTTGAAGACAGCGGTCCCCTCTCCGCCTACATCCATTAAACCAAAACATTATTTTCATGCCCAAAAATTCTTTCCTCACCTCTCGAACCACCCATACCCTTTCTCCCATGCCAAAAATTCTAAACAAAAAGTGCATCCCCCCCTTCCCAAGCGCACGCGCTGATTTACCCAACGCCCGTGCCAAAACCATGACGCACATGCCATTTTGCAGACGCTTGCGCCAACAGAGCCTCCCTTTCCTCTGTTTTCCCCTTCAAAACCCGTCAACATGAGTGCCCGTGTAATGCCTTGGGTGCCCGCGTTGAAACGCGAGCGCCCACGTCAAAGCGCTACCGCCCGCATTGATGCACGAGTGGGCACACTAACCCCCCCATTCCACCCAAAAATCCTATTTTTCACAGACTCCCAGTGAGCGCCCACGCTAATCGCTAGCGCTCACGCTGGCCTAGGGGCGTGCATGCTGAAACAGCGATCAGGGCGTGCACCTCGCCAAACCTACCACCCCTTTTCCAACCCTAATTTTAGCCAAAATTAAAAATTTCCAAAAGAGAGATAGACCTACTCACCGGTGCTCCATAGCTCCTCGGTCAGTCAAATCGTTGGATCCTCTCAGCGCGATAATCACGTACTGGAATGCGATCCATCTCTTCCTCTCTTCTTTTTCACTCTAAGTGGCTCCAAGGCTTGTGTGTAACAATGACCCCTCATTGGGTCCGTTGTGGCTTATATGGGCCCCCGTGAGGGCCCATTCTCCTCCACGGTCTCGCATCTCCTATTTTTCTTTCCAAATTATTCACGACTACTTCATATTTCTTCCTCATTTATCCCTTCCACCCTGATTCTTCTTCCTCTTTTTTTCGATAATTTTTCGTCCTTTTTCAAAAAAATTCTCGAGAGGGCATACACCTCCCATGCTTTACGCTGGGGCATCCTTTTCTCCTTCTATCTTCTACACACCAACAAAATGTAGACACTTAAAAATAATTATTTTTAATTAATTATAATTCTAATCATGTCTTATAGAGGATGAATCCTTCCTGAAACCAGACGTTGTGATCAATCATGTCTTATACAAGATGAATCCTTCCTGAAACTAGACACTCTGATCATGTCTTATACAGGATGAATCCTTCCTGAAACTAGATGTTGTGATCAATCATGTCTTATACAGGATGAATCCTTCCTGAAACCAGATGCTCTAATCATGTCTTATACAGGATGAATCCTTCCTGAAACTAGATGTTGTGATCAATCATGTCTTATACAGGATGAATCCTTCCTGAAACCAGACGCTCTGATCATGTCTTATACAGGATGAATCCTTCCTAAAACCAGACGCTCTGATCATGTCTTATATAGGATGAATCCTTCTTGAAACTAGATGTTCTGATCAATCATGTCTTATATAGGATGTATCCTTCCTAAAACCAGACGCTTTTATCATCTTTGTCTTATACAGGATGAATCCTTCCTGAAACCAGACTGAATCTAGATCTTATCAATTGAATCGAACAATTAGATTATTCTTTGAATCAACGTGTCATCACACCTCGCTTCAAAGAGGGGCAAAATGTAGACACTTAAAAATAATTATTTTTAATTATTTTTAATTCCTCACATAATTAATTAATTAATTATGTTAATTCAAATTCTCCTCAATATTAATTAAGTATAATTAAAATTGTCACTACAATATGTGACTGATTTATTTAATAAATCAATCCCTTTCTTTATTCTTCTAAAAATTAAATCCTCACAAATCTTCCTCTTGGCTAATTAATTTCAATTAATTAGCTAACCTACATGATTCCTACAAATCATCTTCTTAATTCATCATTAACCTTATAAATTCTTCTAGAAACTCCCTAAACTCACTTAACCTTACTCTTCTATTTTTTAATTCCCTCCACTTATTCTCTCTCCTAGTCAAATCCTCCTACAAATCCTATCCCGCTTAATTCTTCCTCTAAATCCCCTCCTAATGAGTTGCTAGTGGCTAATCATCATGATTAGCCACAAAGTCAACCCCTTGTCCCTTCCATCCAACCACTAGCTTTTAATGCTCTTTTCCTAGGCGAATGTGAGATTTTTAAAATCTCACAATCCTCTAGGCATCTCCTCTCCCAAGGAATTTTTAATTCCTTCTTATTCCTCCAATCCCCATGATTATCCCTTTTGGGAGAATTTTAAATTCCTCCTCCCCATTCTTCAAGGAATGTCACATCCCTTGCTCCTCTCAAGGCACATTGGGAAATCTTCCCAATGCACCTTTCTCTTCTCAAGGTACCTTGGGAAGTCTTCCCAATGTACCTTGAGGAGTGTGGAGACAAGAAATGCCTTTAAGGCATATCTCTTGGTCTCCACACCCTCTCTTGGGCCTTTTGGGAGCTCACAAGAAATCCTAGCCCTTCATCTTGAATCCATCCTAGCCATCCATTCTTCCTCTCCTCTTCCTATAAATTGAGGACTCCATCCCTTCATTCTTCATCTCCAAGTTCAGTAATCTTATGCTACCCTTTTGAGCCTAGAAAATCATCTTAGCAACATTATCATGTTCAAATCATATCTCATCCACACTTAACCATTTTATCCATATCATCCTCCTAAAATCCATTTCATATTTTGCACAACATTGGAGAGCCATCCACATCAAGCAAGCACGAGCAGCACATCAAGTGGAGCATCGTCAAGGGGCGCCTTCACTTCATCAAGCTCCATCTGAAGAAGAAGGTATAAGGTTTGTGAGGTATATACATTTTTCCTTGTTTTGAGAATTTCAAATTATGTCTTTGGATCTCATGTGATTATATGTTTGATTTTCATGCTTATTAACCAATCCACCTCACCAAGTTTTTTCCCGTCTTCAGTATATCCTATATTTTTTGTTGCAAGGTTTGTATTTGTTGAGTGAGGGTTAACAAAGGATTATCAGTAGGAATTCTTCTTGCACCCTCATAAGTTCTTCTTTCTCCACGCTCTCTTCCTGCTTCACCTTGGTTTCTTTAACCATCATGATCTCTTCTTTTTCTATATTGTCTTATTTCCTCATGATTTACTCGATTTACATCCTCATTATTGGGATCATCAGTGTTTTGATGGTTACTTGTTCCTGCATCTTGTTTCAAACTTTCTATGTTAAAGTCATGTGAAAATTTAGCTCCTAATTTTGCCAACATTAGAAGGTTATTTTCCTTTTTTTTCTCCAATAACTTTTCCATTAGTTTACCAAATTTAAAATCTTGTTCAAGGTCTCTAATGGTGTTATTTACCGCTTCTTCATCAACATCTGTGTATAGAAATTGATGAAACATTGGATTTTCTTCTTCCTTTTTTTTGTTGTTTTCTGGATTGCTCGTATTGAGCTCTAGTCCAAACTGGCATGTGATTGATTCGAAAACTTCCCAAGTTTTGACCTTCTAAATACAACTCAATAAGTGATTATTAGTTTAGGAAGATAAGCTTTGTTGATTTTACCACTGTTTTTAGTACATTGTGATAAAGCATTTGTTTGTTGAAAAGCATGTCTTTGCAAAAGTTCTTCATCAAATTATGTCCCGTAACCATGTAAATAGTGATGAAAATGGTGTAGGAATGTCCAATGTTTTAACAAGATTTTATGATTGATATACAAAAATCTTATCCTCTTCAAAGTAGCCTTATAACTAGGTTTTATTTTCTTAAGGTGGTATTTAAAAGTCATATAAGCATATGATGGTTTACAAGTTTGTTTGATTCCAATGTGAGTGTAAATATGATTTTGATATAACCTAGGTTCAAATAGGAATGATATATCCAAGATAATAAACAAAGGTTGATATGATCAAGTTTGTGATAAAGGATTTGATATATCCTGATGAGAAACTGATAATGATGTTGATTTTTGCACTTGAGATGGTTAAATCA
This sequence comes from Cryptomeria japonica, assembly GCF_030272615.1. Classification (NCBI taxonomy): domain Eukaryota; kingdom Viridiplantae; phylum Streptophyta; class Pinopsida; order Cupressales; family Cupressaceae; genus Cryptomeria; species Cryptomeria japonica. The sequence goes on along the minus strand of NC_081408.1, from coordinate 214,857,176 downwards.
CTAACTTGTTGAATGTTTTATGCTTATGAAAACCTTTGGAAATAGCCTGTTGGATTGGTAACCTGGTTATCTAACTAGTTTGAAGAACTATGATAGTTGAAAACCAATCTACTCAAAAAAGGGTATCTGAAAATGATATTGAAATTTTGGTGTGATATGCAAAAATGCCCTCTGTTTCAGATGCGGGAAAACGATTGCGCTAACCTATTTGTCAAAAGTGCTAACCTACGCGATAAATGCGCTACTATGTGTGATAAAAACATTGCTCTGTGGAATAAAAGCGCTAAACTATGGTATAAAAGCACAATTTCATGTTCAAAAGCGTTGTTTCAATGATCAAATGCGTGATTCTAGGGAACAAAAGAGCTATATTGTTGATTAAAAGCATTGTTATACAGAAAAATTACATTGTTTTGTGCAACAAAAGCATTGTTTTGACTGTGTTAAAATATTTTTCAATTTTTCCAGCAAGTTGTCAGATTTTTGCTCATTTCAGGATGATGATTTTTCAAGTTTTTAACCATTTTGAACATGTTTTGCAGACACAAAAAACACAATGTTTTGAAGAAGAAAATGCACAAGCAAGCATGAATCCTATGGTAGGCCGAGACAATAATTGTTGAATCTCACATGGGGTTTCCCTCGAGGCTATGCTATTCAGAGCGGATATTTAGGTGCTTGACCTCACTGGCTCCACCCTCGGCACTCACTTCTCCAGGGTAGCCAAGCACTAGTTTCCATGAAAACTCCCCATGGAAAACTTCATATCTCTACTAAGAACCATATGTGTGTGAGCCACTTCAAAGGTCCAACCTCCTGCGCCAACAATTAGAAGGATTTTGGCAGCTAGATACACATGGTTTTTAGTAAGGGCTTCTGGTCATGTGGCCATACATTTGGCACTTTACACTCTGTAAATACAAAAGGTTCCCAGCCTATGGAGATTATGCTCCATAGGGTCTATGGGGAAACATAGTGTCGGTATGAACTAATTAGCACATGTTGTCTATGACTTTTGTCACAAACACAATTTATTTAGAGTGGATCGAAAGGACTCGGTATTATCTCGTTTCCACTTGGGTCGTCCCCCTCTCACTAGCCCCCTCAAGGTAGCTCAGGAAGGCAGACCCTCTAAAGATTACACATAAAAGAAAGTAGGTCCGGTTTTCTAATCATCGTATGAGGGTGAGAGCATACTCGCCTACTACTTCAACAAGCACAAAATACAAAGTTTTATTTTAAGCCTTCTAAGAATCGATGTGCAACTACTTTAAGGAAAACACTCAAATGCAAGTTGCATGTTGTTGATTATCCTCCTAGTTAGGCTAGATGAACAACATATGATGTTTTACTTGAAAAACACTTAATTTAGTTAAGTGAGGAAATACATGAAATTTTCTCAAAATGAACCCTCCACCCACAAATGTCAGTAGTTTTCAAATTTTCAAGTCTTGGACATTCAGACCTGCAAAGTTGTTAGCTTTCATATTATAAAAATTCCAATTTCACCCATTGACAAAACGGAAGCGCTAAAACTGCAAAAGCGTTATCCCTGTTAGGATTCCCAAAGATACTGAGAGGGGGGGTGAATCAGTATCTAACCGGTAAATGGATTTTCTGAACTTATTAAGTAAATTGCATTCCAAAACAATGTACCGATAAACTAGAATTAATGCAGTAAATAAGAACAATAAGCACAACATAGAAAGCACACCATAACACAATATTTTTAACGAGGAAACCTAGTGTGGGAAAAACCTCGATGGGATTTGTGACCCACAATATTCACTTACTGGCCAATAAATGAATATTACTTACAATAGGGGTCTGCACATGCAGGAAGGCCAACTGCCTAAAGCTCACTGCTTAATTACAAAAGGAAAGTCTCACTGACTTACAAAATGGATTATGCAAATCCAATATAATGTACTGCTTCAGTTCAGCATCTGTTATGCCAGGTTCAGTACCGGTTTAAGCTCACAGAATAACCATAAACCTTACTCCAAAAGCTGCCTTAATATTCACATGTTCGCATTTGCCTTTTCTTACTTACACAAATGATCTATAAGATCTCATACTTATATATGAGTCCTATTACAATTCGCCTTGTCATCTTACAAATATATATTATAATTAATACAAAATGCAATAAACAAAATGTTGTCGGTTGGGGTGTCGGTAATCATCTTTGCCGCTATCAGGAAACTATCTGTCGGTGTAGAGTCTGTCGGTGTCAGTGCCATAGGATTGCAAGGTTGCCATCAATGACAATACCTTCAATCACCTACAATTTCTCATTGGAGTGTGCATTTTCCAACAATCTCCCCCTTCGGCATTGATGGCAACACTCATGAGAAAAAGTCAAAATTGTATCCAAAATGTGTTGACCAAAAATCTTACCAAAATTGTGTGTTCCAAAACTGTGTGCTCCAAAATTGTGTGCTCCCCCTGAGCAAATGATCTCTTTTGCCCATTATTTTTCTCATTCCTACTACTCCCCCTTTGACATCAATGACAAAGGTTATCAAAAATGTCAACTGAGTGTAGTTCTCAGTTGGATCCCTGTAACCGGTGGGTTACAATCTAATATAGAGCTGCTAGTGCTATCAATAAAGGAATTGTGTCATCAATAGCCTTATATGCCTATGTATTACACTCTATGGTTTTCTTGATGGAATCCAATAATACCTCTGTCACATTTTTTGGTCTGAATTATATTAAGGAGGAACCAGATGATTGTCCAATTGCCTTAACAATCTGCAATCCGTCGATGTGAGCAACCTCTTTTCTTATGTTGACCTTTGGTAGGTCAGTTTGAGTCTGCATCTCAACTAGCAAAGGTTTGGGTTTCTCAGCTGTTGTTGTGGCACTATCTCTATCTCAACCTTTTTCTCTTCATGTTTCTCAGAATGTATCTCAGTATGTTTCTCTGTGCTTTCCATTGCCAATTTCTCTGATGAAGTCTCAGTGTTATCTATCGGTTTCTCTGTATGTACCTCTGAACTATCCATTTCTGATTTTTCTAGCTCAGTAGGTTTCTCAGTGTGTGCACCAGTGGTATATGTCATGGTTTTAGTTCTAGGGGATCAATTGATTGTTCAGTGTGTGTTTCAATCCCAATCTTAACATTTCCAATTGTATCCTCAACATGTGTTTCTACAGCAATATCCTCAGTCGATGGCTCAAATGCCACATCTTTATTCTTAGTGGTTTCCTTATCAACCACAATGTTTACTTCTTGTGTATCAATGTTCATAGTATATAAAACCTCTGAATCAGGATTGGTGTCTTCATGTGTTATCTCCATACTCTCAATATTATCATTTACTGGTGGTGTATCAATAGTTTGTGTCGATGGAGTATCAGAAGGAGGTGGGAGAAAATTGTCTATTACTTTTATGCTTGGAGGACCACCTACCTTGCCTTTACTTTTATCCTTATCCTTTTGATAAACTCTAAAAGCTTTGGGTCATTTAAGTTCTTCTTGTTTTTCTTTCTCTACAAAGAATATATCCCATTTGTCTGCTATCTCTTCAGTGATCTCATTCACTCTGCCGGCCATTAAAGCTACATGTTGGTGACCAGTGGAAAATATAGTCCTATTAGCTTCACTTATCAATTCATCAATTTCTTCTATTGATTTCACTGGGTGAATTGCAAGTAATTTTTCTACCTTAATCTTCTTGTCTAATTCCACAATTGCTAACCTTTTTGCATCTAATCTTTTGTACAAGTCACTTGGTAAGTCATCTACAACTTCTATCAAAAATTTCTTGTAAATGTCTAAGTGTAGAATAACACTATTTTCTATGCTTTCCTTTTCTTTATTGGTAAAAGTATTATACAATTTTCTGATATTGGACAAGTTTCCTTCTTCAGTAGTTTCATTTAGAATATTTTCAAGTGGAGGGATAACTTGTTTTTCCTTCTTCTTCCTTGGTGTCATTTTCTTTTCCGGAGGCCTTACTGCCTGTTGTTTCTGTCTTGTTCTCTTTGGTGTAGGAGTGGGTACCGGTGAAGGTTTCCTTTTTCTTTCTACTCTCTGAAAATCTGTTGGTATTTCACTGTCAGAGGAGGTGCCAATCGGTGAAAGATGTGCTTCTGGTTGTAACCCTTCCAAGTCACTTTCCTTGATACCAGTCTTTTTCAACAAGTCTTCTTTGATTTCTTTTGCCTGTTTAGTTACTTTTTTAATTGTTTGTTCTCTTCTCTTCCTTTGTTTCATGGTTTATACTTTACTTTCAATGGTTTCAGCATTTCCAAATACTTCTTCTACAGCTTCTCTAGGGGCATCAAGGAGGGCTTTAGCATATGTTTCTATTATGTTTTCATCTGCCTCATAACCTATTTCAGTTACCCAAATTGTTCTAGGAACCACTACCTCCATCCAGATTTCATCCTTCTTTATAACAAAACATATCTCCTTTTGGTATTTGTTAACTATGGTCTGAGATATTCTTTCCCTAGTCTTCATTCTAGCCTTTAATGCCTGAAAGTGTTCAATTATGTTCTTTTCCCTGTCATCTCCCATGTTGTTAAAGATATCCAAAATTTGTTTCCCTATCAGTATGTCAAAACCAAATTATTTTCTACCTATATCAGGAACTTCCTTGGTGATGTATAGAAATAGACATACAAGTAAGTTACCAAATCTAAATGTGCCTTTCTTGTCACCCTTAATTTTCTTTAGATTGTCAATTAGTTCATCCTTCTGCCATTCACATATGTCAATCTTTGCATTACTGTTTACCATGTCATAAGCACTTTTGATACATAAACTAGAAACAAAGTTTAATCTGTTAGCATGTGTAGTCTTGTATCCTAGTACATGCTAATGAATCTGACATTAATATCCTTCACATCATTGACTCTCAAGGATCTATTGTCATGGGTTGCACCGGTTAGGGTCATCACAGTATCGTTAGAGACCTTCTTTCCTTTTTCTGGTCTACTACCAGTGGAAGGTAAGCCAGTCACTGCCCTAACTGCTTCTCTTGTAATCTTCTGGATGGAATCTAGCTAAAAGAACTCCCCATGAACTATGTTCAATACAATCCTTATAACATCCTTGGGAAAATCAGGAATGCTAAGTATCTCCACAAAACCTAGGGTTTCAATTATCTTGTGTTCTGGTTTCACATTACCATTTTCATCACAAATTACAATCCTATACATGTTCATAATCTCATCAGCACCAAGGTCTTCAATATGACAATGTATGTATATCCTAGGGTCTTCAGCATAAACAACTCCTTTGGGTATTTTAGAAAATGCTCCTAGGGTATCATCCTACTTCGCAACTTTAGGAATGATCTTAAATACGGTCCTAGGGTGTTTAATCACTTCAATTACAATAGGGTTTGCAATAAATTTAGGTGCAGAGGAGGAAGCCATTGTATAAATACCTTAATCTGCCTTTAGGTTTGAATGCTTGAATGATTTTGCTTCACTTCTTGCTGTGGATGCCTTCGCTCGGGTTTTTCGCACTCTAAGGTAATTTGAATGCTCGGTGAATAAAAAAGAGTGAAAAACACTTGCTTTATAATGTCATTTCCTTCATCTACCATAATAAATGCCTATCGGTTAAGTGAAAACTTAACTCATCTACCGGTAAAGAAGCATTTCATCTTCTTACCATCAACCGAGGGTAAACTAGCATGTTTTCAATTTGTTGTCATACCCCTAAGGGATTTCTTTTCAGTTAGATGAAGAATCTCCTGTCGGTGGAGTGATACTTTGTTCTACCGGTGAAGGAATAGCCTCATCAACATTCTAAATTGTCTTTCTAATCCATTATTTTGAAAATTCTTGCTTTACCTCATCAACCTTCTCTTTACCTTTCAAACTAGGTCCTTTTGTTATTTGTGTTGAAATGTGGTGACTGATCAGCAAAGTACCGTACACTCAACATGTATCCTTGCTGGGGCCCAGGGTCGGGGCCAGGCAAAGGTTCGGGGGAGCAGCCCCCGAGAAAAGTGAGGGTTCGAGGGCAGGAGCCCCTGAGAAATTTTTTTTGGGGTATTTTTATTGATGAAAATCGACATTGTAATAAAACCCTAAAAAGGCCGACTTTGTTCGTTGCCCTAAAAATGCATGTTATAAGCAGTTGGGATGCTTAAGGCATTGTAATGTTGATGTAATATTTTTGTTGGATAATAAGAAAGATTGGACAACTGTGTATGGTGGACGTAACCCATTTTGGGTGAACCACATTAAATCTTTGTGTTATCTGTGTCCTATTTTATTTCTTTATCTTTTGTATTTAAATCTGCATATAATTGTTAGTTCATATTTGCTTCGAATCTACTTGAAACCCTAACAATTGGTATCAGAGCGAGGTTTTCTGTAAATTGGCAGGACTTTCAGATTTGAGTGGGAGCAATGAAGGATTCCAAATTCAAGGTCAAAAAGTTTAATGGCCAGAATTATCAGTTATGGAAAATGCAAATGGAGCATTACCTGTATCAAAAGGATTTGTGGTGGCCATTAGAAGGAAAGACAAAGAAAGCGACCACAATGTCAGATGAAGAATGGGACATTTTAGATAGAAAGGCACTGGGATCCATTCAATTGTGCCTTGCACCGTCTGTAGCTTTCAATATAACATAAGCAAAAAGGGTTGTAGATTTGATGGTGACATTGGCTAAGCTGTATGAGAAACCCTCGGCTTCGAATAAGGTATTTCTTATGAAGCGTTTATTTAATTTGAAAATGAGTGAGGGAGGATCTGTAGCAGAGCACTTAAATGAATTTAATACGATTACCAGTCAATTGTCTTCAGTAAAAATTACCTTTGCAGAAGAGGTTAGGGCTCTCTTGATTTTATGTTCTTTGCCAGAAAGCTGGAATAGCTTGGTTATGGCTGTAAGTAACTCTGTCTCTGGTAAAAATACTTTGGTATTTGATGATATTGTTGGTGTTATCCTAAGCAAGGAAATGTGAAGGAAAAGCACAGGTGAGACTCCAACATCATCGGGTAGTGTTTTGAATGTGGGAACATAGGAAGATCAAAGGAAAAAGGAAAAGGCCCTTGGAATAAGAAGTCATGAGGGAAGTCAAAGAAAGGACGCTCTCAATCTAGAGGAAAGAAAGATTGCTGGTACTACTGAAAGCCTGATCATCTAAAAAAAGACTGTTGGTCTCGAAAAAATAAAGAAGGAGACAAAAATGAAAATGATAGTAAGGAAGCTAATATTGCAAGTAATACTTTACAAGATGCTTTAATCTTATGTTTGGATAATGTTAATGATTCCTGGGTAGTAAATTCTGAGGCTTCATTTCATGCTACACCCCATAGAAAATATTTTCTAGATTATGTTCAAGGTGATTTTGGACAGGTATATTTGGGTGATGATGAGCCCTGTCAAATTGCTGGAAAAGGAAAGATAAAGATCAAGTTGCAGAATGGAAATGACTGGTTTCTGCAGGAGGTAAGACATGTTCCTAACTTAAGAAGAAATTTAATTTCTGTAGGGCAACTAGGTAGTGAAGGTTTCATAGTTACCTTCTCAGACAGCATATGGAAGGTCAGTAAAGGATTATTAGTAGTAGCTAAAGGTGTGAAGGTAGGCACATTATATCTGTGTACTGGTAACACTTACTCTACCTTAGCTGCTACAGATAAAGTTACTGCAGGGACAACAACAATAAATGTTGCAAGAACAGATTCGATAATGTGGCACCATAGGCTTGGGCACATGAGTGAGAAAGGGATGAAAATCCTTCAAACCAAAAATCTATTGCCAGGACTAAAGAAGATTGATTTAGAGTTCTGTGAAAACTGTGTTTATGGCAAATAGAAAAGAGTTAGATTTCTCAAGGTTGGGAAAGATAAGAAGAGTGAGAAGTTAGAGCTTGTGCATTCAGATGTATGGGGACCGGCTCAGGTATCATCTCTTGGTGGCTCTTCTTATTATGTTATTTTTATTGATGACTCAACCAGAAAAACATGGGTATATTTCTTAAAGCAAAAATCAGATGTTTTTGAAACTTTTAAGAAATGGAAAGCTTTGGTTGAGAATGAGACAGGAAAAAGGTTGAAGTGTCTCAGATCGGACAATGGAGGTGAGTATTGCAGCAAGGCATTTGAAGATTACTGCTTCTTAAATGGGATTAGAAAGCAGAAGACAGTTCCAGGAACTCCACAGGAAAATGGTGTGTCAGAGAGAATGAATAGGACTATCATGGAATGTGCGAGGAGCATGAGATTGCATACTGGATTGCCCTTACATTTTTGGGCAGATGTTGTACATACTGTTGTCTATTTGATAAATAGAGGACCTTCAACCCCTTTGGATGGTGGTATTCTAGAGGAGGCATGGACTGGTAAAAAGGTAAATTATTCTTTTCTAAAAACCTTTGGTTGTGAAGCTTTTGTCCATGTTGATAAAGAAAATAGAACCAAGCTTGATGCTAAATCTTAGAAATGTACCTTCATTGGATATGGGATAGATGAATATGGCTATCAGTTATGGGATTTTGAAAATAAGAAAATAACTAGAAGTAGAGATGTTATATTCAATGAGAAGGTTATGTATAAAGAACAGATGCAGGAAAAGAAGCATGAATAGGACAAGCAAGAATATGTGGTGTTGGATGAGATTCCTGAAAATGAAATGCCACAGGTACCTAATGCTCAACAACAACAGAATGTCTCACAAACTCCTGCAAGTATTAGACGTTATACGAGGACAAGTAGACCCCCTGAAATATTTTCTCCTTCTTTTTATTCTATATTATTAACTAATTCTAGTGAACCAGAAGAATATGAAGAAGCAATGTAGGTGGATGCCAAACAACAGTGGGAGCTAGGCATGAAAGAGGAGATGGACTCCTTGACGAAAAATAAGACTTGGGACTTAGTCCCTTTACCTGCAGAAAAAAGAGCCTTGCCTAACAAATGGGTTTATCGGTTCAAGGAGGAGGAAGGAGGTCAGAAAAGATATAAGGCCAGACTTGTGGTAAAAGGTTTTGCACAGAAAAAGAGTATAGATTATGATGAAATATTTTCTCCAATTAAAAAAATGACTTCAATTAGAACAGTACTTAGTCTTGTGGCTACAAATGATTTACATCTTGAACAATTAGATGTGAAAACAGCTTTTCTCCATGGAGATTTGGAGGAGGAAATTTACATGTTGCAACCACAGGGATATGAGGTCAAAGGTAAGGAGAACTTGGTGTGCAGATTGAAGAAAAGTTTGTATGGCCTAAAGCAAGCACCCCGACAATGGTATTTAAAATTTGATAGTTTCATGGCTGAACACGGTTATCATAGATGTCATTCTGATCATTGTGTATATTTTAAGAGATTTGATAATGGCAGTTATATTATCCTGTTGCTTTATGTTGATGACATGCTTGTTGTTGGGTCTAACATGCAACATATAAATGATCTTAAATAGAACTTAGCCAGGTCATTTGCTATGAAGGATTTGGGTGCAGCTAAGCAAATTCTGGGTATGAGGATTACACGGGATAGGAAAAATAGAACCTTGAATTTGTCCCAAAGTCAGTATATAAAGAAGGTGTTGAAAAGATTTAACATGCAGGATGCAAAAGCAGTTAGTACACCTTTGGCTAGTCATTTCAAATTGGCTAAGGAGATGTGCCCAAAGGCACAGGAAGAGGTTAATAAAATGTCTAACATCCTGTATTCATTAGTTGTTGGCAGTCTGATGTATGCAATGGTATGCACAAGGACAAATATTGCACATGCAGTGGGAGTTGTGAGCAGGTTTATGAGTAATCCAGGTATGGAACATTGGAATGCTGTGAAATAGATTCTTCGGTATTTGAAAGGAACTACTATGAAGGCATTATGTTTCAAAGGATCTAATGCTGCTCTGAGTGGATTTGTTCACTTTGATCTGGCAGGTGATATTGATTCACGGAGGAGTACTACAGGGTATGTTTTTACTATAGGGGGAACTGCAGTCAATTGGATTTCTAGGCTACAAAAGGTTGTTTCACTTTCAACCACTGAAGCTGAGTATGTTGCTACTACAGAAGCCAGCAAGGAGATGATTTGGTTACAATGTTTTTTGGAGGAATTGGGTCAGACACAGGAGGATCGCCCATTGTATACTGATAGCTAGAGTGTCATTCATCTTGCGAAGAACTCTGCTTTTCATTCAAGGACAAAGCACATTCAGCTCAGGTACCGCTTCATACGGACTATTTTGGAGGAGGGTCAGTTACGGCTTGAGAAGATTCACACAAGTGAGAATCCTGCAGATATGTTCACGAAGACAGTTCCATAGGAGAAGCTGATTTCTTCATCAGTTTTTGTTGGTCTTCTTGATTGATAATTGTGGAATTTATACCAGTCAAGTCCTAGTGTTTTATCCAACGGATGTTGCATGAATAGTGGTGTCATGTAGTATCAGTCTCCAAGTGGGAGATTGTTCAGTGTGGAGCTTGATCAGTCTCCAAGTGGGAGATCGCTGAAATGTGGTGACTGATCAGCAAAGTATTGTACACTCAGCACATATCCTTTCTGAGGTCCGAGGTCGGGCAAGGGTTCGGGAGCGGCAACCCCCGAGAAAAGGGGGGGTTCAGGGGCGGGAGCCCCCGAGAAATTTTTTTTTGGGTATTTTTGTTAATGAAAACCGACATTGTAATAAAACTCTAAAAAGGCCGACTTTGTTCGTTGCCCTAAAAATGCATGTTATAAGCGGTTGGGATGCTTAAGGCATTGTAATGTTGATGTACTATTTTTGCTGGATAATAAGAAAGATTAGACGGCTATGTATGGTGGACGTAACCCATTTTGGGTGAACCACGTTAAAGCTCTATGTTATCTGTGTCCTATTTTATTTCTTTATCTTTTGTATTTAAATCTACATATAATTGTTAGTTCATATTTGCTTCGGATCTGCTTGAAATGCTAACAATTTGTCGATGATGCCTTACTTCTACAAAATTTTGCAATATGTCCAATCTTGTTACAAGCATTACAAGTCACATTATTTTTCTGAATAGCTTTTCCATATCCTATGCTGGTATGTGTTCTGCAATGATTAGATAAGTGTCCAAATCTTCCACAAACATAACATGTTACATTCATTCTGCAATTTTATGAATTATGACCAATTTTGTTACATTTAAAACATTGACCGATAGGTGCATTAGTATTCTGATAGTTTCTAGATCTACATTGATTTTCTCTATGACCATACTTGTTGCAATTAAAGCATTTCCCATTAAATTTGTAGGCATTAGGTTGTCTTACCGGTTTGTTGTGATCATGATTGTTTGCAGTACTGGAGCTTTCACCAACTTCAAAGACAAGACCATTAGTATCTCCATTAGGTTTCTGATTTTTCAGCATATCATCAAGTTCTTCTAAACTTTTCTTGAAGATATCCTTGTGTTGATTTGCAATAGCCAACTCATTTTCCAAGAAATCTTTTTGTCTCATGAGTTCAGTTTTATCATGTTCCAAATGAATCAGATCTGTCTTCAACATATCATTTTCATGACTGAGTCTTAGATTTTCATTTCCAGCATCATTGATTCTCCTAGCCAAGTCATCTTCATTCTTCTTTTTGTCTTTAGTGTCTTTAAAAAATCTCATAGTCATATCTTGCATCTCATTTCTTAAGGTCATTTTTTTTGCTTCAACTTGCTTACAAGATCATTAAGAGTTTCTTTTTCATCATCATCACTCTATATCTTCTCATGAAGTTCTCTTTTTTTTCTTCTAGCAATAGTAAGATTTTTCTGAAGTCCTTGAATGATTTCCTATGCAGCCTTTAGATCATCTTCAAGTTTGATATTCTTCAACTTTTCTGCATCATAATCTGCAAGAGTTGTTTCCAATTGCTTTCTCAAGTTATCCATTTGTACCAGTGTCAGAATCTCCCTCAAGTTGTTAGGCTTTTGAAAAAAGAGGACCAAGCTCTGATACCTATTGTTAGGATTCCCAAAGATACTGAGAGGGGGGGTGAATCAGTATCTAACCGGTAAATGGATTTTCTGAACTTATTAAGTAAATTGCATTCCAAAACAGTGTACCGGTAAACCAGAATTAATGCAGTAAATAAGAATAATAAGCACAACATAGAAAGCACACCATAACACAATATTTTTAATGAGGAAACCCGATGTGGGAAAAACCTCGATGGGATTTGTGACCCACAATATTCACTTACTGGCCAATAAATGAATATTACTTACAATAGGGGCCTGCACACGCATGAAGGCCAACTGCCTAAAGCTCACTGCTTAATTACAAAAGGGAAGTCTCACTGACTTACAAAATGGATTATGTGAATCCAATATAATGTACTACTTCGGTTCAGCATCTGCTATGCTAGGTTCAGTATCGGTTTAAGCTCACAGAATAACCATAAACCTTACTCCAAAATCTGCCTTAATATTCGCATGTTCACATCTGCCTTTTCTTACTTACACAAATGATCTATAAGATCTCATACTTATATATGAGTCCTATTATAATTCGCCTTGTCGGCTTACAAAATGATATTATAATTAACTACAAAATACAATAAACAAAATCCTGTCGGTTGGGGTGTCAGTAATCATCTTTACTGCTACCAGTAAACTATCTGCCGATGTAGAGTCTGTCGATGCCGGTGCCATAGGATTGCAAGGTTGCCATCAATGACAATACCTTCAATCACCTACAATTTCTCATTGGAGTGTGCATTTTCCAACAACCCCAATGAGCAAAAGCGTTATCCTAAACAATAAAATCGCTAACCTATGCAATAGTGGTGCTAACTTACTGCTTGAATTCATGAATTCATGATTATAATCGTTATTCTATTGAAAACAGGCGCTAACCTAAGAGATAAAAGCACTAACTTACTCAGCAAATGCACTGTCAAATTTCACAGATGCGTGAAACTGATTTACAAAAGCGTTAAATTGATTTCGCAAGAATAAGATGGGATATTAGAAAAATTAAGTATGGGGCCTGAGCCCCATGATGGGCGCCAAAAATGTTGAGGCTAAAGTTGAACTCTAGAAAATTGACCACAAACTTGTTTGTCCATCATGAGATATAAAAGAAAGATATAGGAAAACTTAGCTTCAACCAATGAAGTAACATGAAATAGATGAAATAAATAAAATTATACCTTCCATGGTTTACACCTCATTGTGTCATAACTCCATTGTTCTTGGTTGCAGATGATTTGCTCTCAGACAAGCATTGGTAGCTTCCAAGATGGCATATGAAGAATGGACTAATAGCTAACTGATACTATGATATGCATATGCAAATGATTTAAGCTAACATGATATTAAGCTATGAAAGAAATTCTAAAATTGCTAATATCTTCAAACTTAAACTCACGGATGCAAGATAAAGACTCCTAGTAGACTATTAGTTTTTAAAATGGCTTAGGAGACCTCTATTTATAGATTTTTGAGTGCATGAGCTTAGGTGGCAGAGATCAACGGTCATGATCAAACTCACAAATTGGATGGCTATGAGCAAGAAGTTGAATGTTGAGAGAAAGGGGGAAGGAGAAGACAAGTGTCACTCATCTCACCTTGATTGAGTTGAAGACTTGAGAGGATATAGGATAGTTGGAGAAGATGTAGGAATGAGAGGACAAGTGGACTCAAGTCCTCCTAAGATATAGGGATATTGGAGAGAATATAGAAGAATGTTAGGAAATATGTGTACGTACACAATATTTCATTTATTTTGGAAGTTGGAGGTAAGTGGCTAATAAATGTTTTATTTAATTTAATTTTGTTGAATTAATTTAGCCACATGATGGATGAGTTGGCAAAGGAAAGATGAAGTGGAGATGGAAAGGTGAGTTGGAAAAGGGATTAAATAATTAAGAAATTATTTAATTAATGAGACTATAGGATAGTGGACAGAGGAATATTTAAATAGAAAAATATTTAATTATTCAATTAGAAGAAAGGGATATAATGAATTAATTAATAAAATGTTTCAATTAAATTAATTAATAGAAGGATATGAAATGAATTAAATAATTTAATCTTATCAAATTAACTATTTAATATAAGAATAATTATTAAATAAATTTAAAATATTTATTTAATTGCTCATAGTCAATTTTATGTGTATACAATTGTTTCTTCAACATGCGATTTCCAATATTTTTTTATGCATTGACATTGAAAGTTTTTGTATAAATTGTATTTAAACAACTTTACTACTCTACCCCTTTTCCTCATTTTTCTATGATTGTTCACTATGATAGCGTGGCTTGTTTTATTATTAGTCATATCATATTTACTTTGCACGGATTCTGGGTGGTTCTTCATAACAACAACAAAATTGTTAGGTTTCTTCACAGAGTGATGAATACTAAGAGGGGGGGGTGAATTAGTATGCCAAAAAACTATGTACTTAAACACTTTACTAGTCTAGCAATAAACCGGTAAAACAATTTAGCAGACAAACCGGTTAGCACACATGCAAACCAAATAGAAAATAATCTATTCACCCACAGAAGCACAATCACCATAACACAAGAGATTTTGACGTGGAAACCCAAATGGGAAAAACCACGGTGAGATAAAACTCCCAAGTAATTATCTGCAGAATAGGAACCAGACTGGTTAAGGTCATACAATGTTCTTTACCATAACAGATTCTATTAGGAATCTCAATCTCTGTTAGGAGATAAGTCCGATTAAAGACTACCTTGCTAGAGGATTTTAGATCCACATATGTGAACCACCTTGTTAGAGGATTTACAAAAGGCTTTTTGGGCCTACCCGGTTAAGGGCTTCAGACTTGTCGAAGATGTGAGTAATCAACAAGTGAGTGATCTAGCAAATAGCACAGATTGCTTGGTTAGATCCTTGATAGCTCGTTCCTAATGCATTCCAGCATTACTTCAGTCTTCAACACATTCACACTCTATCTTCTCTCACAGATATGAACTTCTCTTCTATAATCACACTTACAAAAATTCATCAACCACCTTAAACCCTAGCAACAACCTAAAACCCTAGACATGATGTCCTTATAAATGAATCTGATTTCATGTCAGTCCAATAGGATTACAATACAATTTCCTAGGTTCAATTCATCTAGACATATTCTATAACACGACACAAAAAGCACCGCCAGAGTGTCGACACCGCAAAACAATCGGTGGATGGTAACTCATCACAAAATGTCAGTTGGTAACTCATCACAGAGTATTACTGGTTCAAACAAAATACCGGTTTAAGAAAAATACCAGTTGCCAGTTTGACAAAATGAAGACTGGGAAATATGAGTTGTGCCACTTCGTTCCTTCATTCCACTTGACATCCTTGAACTGCTTGGGATCTTCATACCGCTTGAGACCGGTAAACACTTTCTGCAAAACACCGATAGTCTAAAGACTATAATACATGATACTGGTTGGAACAAATATCGGTTGAGCTTTAACTCATACATACACAAAGTGATCTCAAATCAAGTGTGTGTCCATCAATGACAATCACAGCATCAATCATCAAAAATGCCAACAATCTCCCCCTTTGGCATTGATGGCAACACTTAGGAAAATTTTGACATCTAAATGTTTTATAATAAAGAATATGCCATAATCAAAATTACTCCCCCTAAGCATATACATTATCCCTTTTGCAGAAAATGCAATGCATACTATTCCTTAACAGAAATAACATGAAAGTATACATCAAAACATCAAAATTTATATACTTCTCCCCCTTTGCCAACAATGACAAAAATATTGCAGACTAACCCCTGTTTCATTAGTATTAAAATAATAAGTGTTTATGACGGTAAAGAGTAAAACTTGTCAAAAATTGATTTAAAGTCCTGCAAAAATTGCTTCATGGATAAGGACCATGACTCAAGTAGGGATGTAGCCACCTCTTTCTCTATCTACATCTGGGAGACCTATTCTTCCATGGCATCTATCGTGCTCATTTCTTGAGTGACCATTAGGGCATCAAGATTTAGATAGCATTTTTGGAGAATTTGCAGTCGTGGCAGTAGGATCAGTTGAAGTTCCTGCAAATTACGTGTCTAGTTGCTTAGCTCTGCCTCTATTCTTGCAAACTAGATTTGAAGCTGGTGAACAGTTTGTCCATATGTGGAGAAGGAGTCATATGGCATCTTGAAGGTGCTAATAAATGACTACATATCAGTTTGTAGTTTGTCCTTCTGAGTGAGCACATCATCACAGAATAAATGAGGTTGACAAATCTTGTTGAGTAGTAGATTGCCTTCATTCATTGCATCTCTAATGTCCTTTTGTGCCTTCTGAAGATCAGACCGGAGTTCTGTTAACTTTCTCACCAAGGCAGTGTCCAAAGCCTTTTGATGTTCCTTCTTAGCATTTGCTTCTGCAACCTCTTCCAGGATTTGCACCTAGTCTTCTACAACTATACATAGGAGCTTCAATTGTGCAAGTGAGGAATCGGTACTGGGAAGGTTCGTGCCGGGTATCAAACCGGTAAGAGTGTCCACTGCAGCTTGGATAACATCTTCCTCCTTTTTCCTCCTTAGAGCATCCAATCGCTCTTGAGAAAGCTTAATGCTCTGCAGCAGCTCTGATTCATTTGTAGACTGGAGGTCAATAGGACTGGTAATGTCAGCCAGTTTAGCCTGACTACCAGTTTCCATTGGGGTCTCCACCTGTGTGCTCTTTTCCACTGCTTCCTTGTTCTTGGCTTTTTGCTTATCTTCTTGAGCCTTAGTGTGCTCCTCTTCTTCTTTCTTTCTTTTCTCTTCTTCTTGTCTCTTCTCTTCTTCCTTCTTCCTCTTCTCCTCTTCCTGTTTCTTCTCTTCCTCTTGCCGCTTCTCCTCTTCTTTCTTTTCCTCTTCCTTCTTCTTTTCTTCCTCTTGTTTCTTATTTCCTCTTCTCTCCTCTTCTCCTCCTCTTCTTTTCTTTTATCCTCTTCCTCTTTCCTCTTTTCCTCCTCTTTTCTCTTATCCTCTTCCTCTTTCATCTTTTCCTCCTCTTTTCTCTTATCCTCTTCATCTTTTTGTTTCTTCTTTTCTGCTTCCTATTGCTTCTTTTATTCTTTTGCCTTCTTCTCTTGTCCTGTTCCTTCTAATGGTGTACCATGAGTACCTTTTTCACCATCTAAGGTGTCAACGTCAATGGGGTCCATTTGTTCTATGACCGATTCTCCTTCACTATTGTACACCTCATCCGGTTTGTCAGTTTTTGGTTCTTGCTCAGCTTTCCTGTTGGCTTCAGCCACTTGATGCATCTTTAGAGCTTCTTGAGCATGAGTATGTGTATCTTTTATCACTTCATAAACCTTTCCTTCCAGTAACAAGAGTCTTCTTCTTCTCATGAAGAAGAGGCCTTTGTATTTATTCATAACTTTGAAAAGTTCTGAATTTGATACATCAGGAAAATATTGAGCAAATATTTCCTCCCTCATTTACTGTTCCTTTTCTATGGCAATGCACCATTTGTTGTCTAAAGAATTATACAAAGAATCCGGTGTCTCAGATCTAATTTCTGAAGGCGACCGGTCATTTACACACAAATACTTAATAATTTCCTATTCAACTTCTTCCTTTTCATTATCATTGAAGTCATCAAAACAATCAATTAAATCATTCAGCAATTTTCTCCTAATATTCTTTATAGTTATTTGACAATGTGTCAAAGGTTTGTAAGAAGAAATATCAATATTTACCGGTGCAGATGTTGCCGGTTCATTCTTTGTCTTTTTCCTTGTTTGCCTGATCTTCTTAGGTGGTTCTTCTGACACAGTTTCTTCAATGTCCGATGTATTTCTTTTCGTCTTCCACTTCCTCTCAAAGACTTTGGCAGGTGCAGCTTCTAGTTTCTTCTTAGCTGGTGATCGCTTGGTCACTTTGGGACTGGCTGCAATAACCGGTGTCGATGCTGAAGGCACTGCCTTTCCTTTCTTTTCTAAGGGTTCTACAACCAGTGTAACCCTTTCCAAATAGGTGTCAGTTCTCTTTGCCTTAGGATCAAGGGGTGAGGCGATTAGGGTAGAAGCATACCCATCCAGCATATCATACATTACCTCATAGCCCACAGGCTCCACTTCTTCTTGTCTGGGCTCAACGGCCTTCATTATGCATTCATCCACTTTGATGGTGAAGCAGATGTCTTCCTCATACTTTTTGACTATATCACCGGATATTCTTATCCTTTGGCTCATCTTGCATCTGAACTCATCAAAGTATTTGTTCAGTGCTTTCGGATAGCTGGTTCCAACTGCTTGTAGACTTTCCTTGATTTGCTTTGTCACCGGTTGGTCAGCAGACCACTGAATGTCACCTACTCCTGGAAACTAGCCTTGGAAGTAAAAGAACAACCTAGCCAGTAGTTGTCCGAACTTAAATCTCAGTGCATTGTCCTGTTTGATGGAATTAAGATTCAACAGAAGTTGTCTTTGCATACAAGTGCACAGATCAAATGATGCATCTTCCTTGATCATCTTGTAAGCGGCATTTACTACTATAGTAGAGACAGAATTAATTCTGCTAGCAGAGAACATCCGATAACCTATCACCATGCAGGCATACTTGACCAGATCGTCCTTGATTGAGGTGACGGTCATTCCACGTGAGTCGCTCACTGAACCGGTGAGCTTGGACATTACAGTCTTGTTGACCTTCCTTAGGGTTGGCACTTCCCCTATGTTACAAAAATCAGTGACGACATGAATCACTTCCAGTATGATATCATGCGTCCGCTCTAGGTACATCTTATCACCATGTACCCTGCTTAGAATAATGCGAATGTGATCATCCGAAAATTCTTCAAGAAAGTAAACTGCATTGTGAAGTTTCTTCTTCTCCAGAATGCTGAATTTTGGTTTAATCTTCTTATCCTTTCTGCATAATAAGCTCAGCTGGGAATGGATCACAAGAGACCCTAGGTCTTCAATTTTGAAGTCTATGAAATCGGAAATGCCTTCTTCCACTATAACACCAGCAGGTACTTGAGACAGGGCATTGTATTTTGACTTTCATTTAATAAAGTCCATAGAATCAACGGGTGTACTAGAGCTATCATGTGATGTGGAAGCCATGATAAACAGGGAATTTTGAAGAATACCTTCATAGATCAAAATTTAGGGCTTCGTAGTTTGAACTTCGCCACACACTCCTTCAGTTACTGAAATACCGCTTTGCTTTCTACTCTCCTTCAGCAGATGTTAGCTTCAGATTCTTCTTTAGGTTTTTGATAGACTCCCTGAATCACAATGTAGCTCGCTTTTCTTCACTTTGCACTTGAAAACTTCTTTGCTCGAAAAATGATAAGTGAGAAATGATTTGAAAATTCCTTTTAAACAGGTTCTCCACCTACCATAATAAATGCTCCACTATTAGGGCGTAAATCCTAATTTGCCTTTTACCATTTTTGGTCTTCTGCCGACTGATAGGTATCTCATACCGGTTAAGGTCTTTTACCGGTGTCAACCGGGGGTTCGAATTATTTCACCGTTTGCTCCCCCTAAGCTTTTTCAATGCTTAGTTTGTCAGTTCTGTGATTTCCACACTAGGTGCAGAAACCGGTTCTTCATGCAACACCGTTGGTTTCTTTTTCCAGGTTTTGTTCATATCTTCTTGAATAGTTTCAATATCAATCTTTCCTTCCAGAGTGACCGGTATGTCATCCGATATGTTCTTTCTTGTTCTGCAGAATCTGAAAATGTGACCCGGTTTGTTGCAATGATAGAAGACCATTCTAGGTGCTCTCCATGGTCCATTATTCATGTTACCATTCTTCCTCCTGCATGTTGTAGCAGTGTGACCATGACAATGACAAATCGCACAGATTGCTCTCCATCTGGTTGCCGCTTGATAGCCACTGCTATTTGACTCATGATTAAAGGTATTAAACCGGTTGGGATTCCGGTTCACAAAAGGTTCTAGACCAACTCCTTGAGTCCTCTGAGGATATCTTCCAATGTTGTTCATAACAGACCTACATTCAGATGCTCTATGCCCAAACTTGTTACATGCATAACAATTACCATTAAACTTATTGGATCTAGGTACATTATTTATGAAGTAAGGAAAATTATTGTAGGCTTTGCTCCTACACACATTAGCAGTATGTCCTTCTTTAAGACAGTTAAAGCAAATAGGTTTGAACTTTTGCTTACCTTTACCTTTGAATGTCGGTTGCTTCTTCGATGCTTCAACATTTGCACCAGAGGTCTCACCTTCCTCATGACCGGAGTAACCAAGTCCATCAGTATTCTTGATAGGTTTGGTCGATTCAAGCTTTTGCTCTAGCTTAACAGTACTCTTGTTGAACTTAGCAAGTATTTCCTTTGACTCAGAGAGTTCTTTGGAAATAGCAGCATTTGTTTCCATCAAGTTTGCATTCTTGGAGATGGCTATGTTCAGTTCTCCTTGCATGTCTTCCTTTTCCACTTTGCTCGCATGGAGTTGAGCGGTTAGGGCACTGATTTCTTGTTTTAACTTGGAGATCTCATGATCTCTATCTCTTACAAGATCTTCAACTTTCCTCCGGTTCTCAAGCTCTTGACACATTCGGATAGTCAGTCCTTCCAACTCCTTTCTTAGGTTGGAATTGGACTCATTCATATTTTCTACTTCTTGAATTAGGGCTTCCATGTCTGCTTCATCAAAGGAACTATTTTCAGTTAGCTCCATCAGTTTTTCGGCATGTTCTCTCCTTTTTGCCTGAGAGGCCTTATATTTGACCATAAGATCATCATAGGCTTGCTCAGACAAAGTGAGTCGATGAGTAAGTTCCCTCACAATGTATTCCCCCATATCTCTTGCCAAGTGGTTAAACTTATAGAAAGGTTGGCTCTGATACCAATTGATGAATACTAAGAGGGGGGGTGAATTAGTATGCCAAAAAACTTTATACTTAAACACTTTACTAGTCTAGCAGTAAACCGGTAAAATAGTTTAGCAAACAAACTGGTTAGCACACATGCAAACCAAATAGCAAATAATGTATTTGATGCTCTGCAAAAAGGATTAGAAAATCTGTTTGATGGCAACACACACAAGAGCACAAGAAACAAACGTTAGTGTTAGCAACAAAAGATTATCCTAAACAGGCATATCAAGAGAGATATTAAGCATGAAATAGAAAGCATATAAACATAAAATGAAATAGCTAATCAAGATGCTCATAGTTGCTCCTCCCTTGTTCCTCTCCTCTCCAAGTCCCAAATGAGTGTAGCTCTCAGCAGCTTTTTGCACTATGGATGCTTATGGAGGATTGAGATTTAATACTAAGCTTCAAATATGAAATGAAAAGCTAAATACTATGCTAGAGTAGATAGTGATGCTATGAAAAAGCTCTATGCTAATGCCAGTATAACAACAATACTCTAAAATGCTTCTCCTTTTGCTTGAGGAGAAGGGTTCTATTTATAGAAGAAATGGGGAAATGAAGGGTTAAGATTGAATGGTTTAATCAAGGGCCAAGTTTGAAAGTTGGGGATCCATGTGCACAATTGGCACCAATAAAATGGTGACAAGTGTCAACATAGGATTGGGTTGAGAGAAGAGGTTGGAGGCATTAAAGGCCTGAGAAGACCTCATGGTTATCTAGAAGGTAAGGGTCAAGCCTAAATTAGAATTACCCACTGGATTAGGAGTTAATGCAAGGATAAACCTTTGTGCAAATGATTAAGAGATAATCATGGTCAAAGCATTAAAGGCTTGATGAGACCCTTGGGTTGGGTAGAGGTTGAGTCAAAACAAATGTTTTAACCATGTGGGAGGGTTTGAGGTAACCATTAATGGTTATTGGAGACTTTGGGGATTAAGTGGTTGAAGGTTGAAAGCTTTCAAAGGTTATCCAAGACTTTGAGGGTTAATTTGTTGAACACACAAAGCATTAATTGCTTTTCAAAGACTTTGGAGTCTTTGAGAAGTGACTCCAATTTGCTTAGGAATGTGACAATATTTAAGGGATGGATTTAGGCTAATTAGGAAGGGTTTAGAAGAATCTAGAAGGGGTTTAGGCATACAAGTGGATTTTGTAGGAAAATGCAAGTGGGAGAAATTTTGTTATTTTCAATTAAAATAAAATCATTTATTTCAATTAAATGGTGTAATTTGCATTTGGATAAATATTCAAATAAATATTAATTTATTTAAATGAGAAAAATGAAGATAAAGCATTTAAAATGCTTGAAGACTTTGAGGGAAACCATTAAAGGCTTGAAGACTTTAAGGAAAACCATTAAAGTCTTAAGAAGACTATAGAAGGAAGCCATCAAGTTTGAAGACTTTAAAGCCATCAAGTTTGACTACTTTAAGGGAAACCATTAAAGGTTTCAAGTGGGTGAGGATAAATAGGATTTTAAATAAATAATTTTTTTAAAATAGTTGTGCAACTTGCTTTTGTAGGAAAATGCAAGTGGGTGGAGGATAAAGGTGATTTAAATAAATGATTTATTTATTTAAATGTGAGAGGTGGGATTTTGGGGGTTTTAAATAAATATTAATTTATTTAAATGTGAGAGAAGATTTAATTAAATAAATATGATTTATTTATTTAATTAATGGTCTGAATTTGGTTAAGTGAATTAAATCAAATAAATTGAATAATTTATTTAATTAATAGGAGAATAGGGTTAAGATGAATTAATTAAATATTAATTTAATTAATTATTAATTGATGGTTAAATAATCAAATAAATACTAAGTATTCATTTAATTAAGTGGACAGATTTATGTGACTACATTTGCCCCTCTTTGAGACGGTGCGGTTTATCGCGTCGTTTCAAAGAAAGAAAAATAGGTGTGAAGAAATGCCCCATAAAATGTAAATTTAATGGGTGGTATGCCCCCTCGAGAGATGGGCCGAATTTTTTTGAAAAATCGGGCGATCTCTCGAAAAAGAATGAAAAGTGGAGGGGAGGTAGAATAGAAGAAATTAGAACTAATGATAAAAGAATGGGAGAAAATGGAGTGAATATGAAGAAACAACAAGCCAGCGAGTACCCTGAGGTCATGCAAGAGATACATAGCAGATGTAGTGTGGGGTTTGGATTGATGCTATACAATTGATCAAAATTGGTTGGACAATCTGGTGCAATCGGTTTAATTGCCCCGGTCAAGTCAAAGCGTGACAGTTGATGTCAGTTGGTCGCTTGGACATGATAAAGTCTGAGTAAGTGAATCAAAGTGACCTGATGGTGACTTAGACAATTGATGTAATTGCCCGATGAAGTAAAGGTATATGAAGCAAAATACTCGTTGA
This sequence comes from Cryptomeria japonica, assembly GCF_030272615.1. Taxonomy (NCBI): domain Eukaryota; kingdom Viridiplantae; phylum Streptophyta; class Pinopsida; order Cupressales; family Cupressaceae; genus Cryptomeria; species Cryptomeria japonica. The sequence goes on along the minus strand of NC_081408.1, from coordinate 214,833,996 downwards.
GACGTAGACAATTGATGTAATTGTCCGTTGGATTGTGTTTGATTGGTTGATCAATTGATAGTGTGTGCGTGTGATGGATGGTTGTGGGGAATCATGGCAGCCCCGTTGAGACTAGGTCATTATGATAAATGCCTGATGTAGTCTAGGATTACCATAATCGATTACCTGTTGAGACCCGAAGATACGTGATCAGAGTATCTATTGATAGTCTAGGTGTGTGTGAGTCGATGTATCTGTGTAGACAGAGTAACTGGCTTGACTTATTGGATGACTTAGGATAGGAAACACAATCCCTCCTATTTAGAGATGGATGGTGATGAACGTGGCTTGATTAGGTTGATTGGGACACGATGTAGGGTATGTGATGCTGATTGTTGAGATGGGGAGGGTTGGGGGGGTTCGATGTTAGAAGAAATGGAGGACCTATGACTCATTCCTATGGAAGAAGAGGAAAATAGAGTATGCATTATTATGACTATGTATGCATGATATGCAGCTATTATGAATGTATAGATGGTTGGAATGCAACGGAATGCAGTATATACAGATGAGATGGAATGACGATCCATAGTGCTCTATTTTCATCATTGAGCTTTTAAAATGTTGGAAGAGAATACAAGCATCTTGACATAATGATTCAAGATGACCTGAGTATTCCTTACATGGATTTTATATAGCAAGTTAATACAAACGACTTGATATAAGGGATCAAGTCGACCAGAGTATTGCTTGCGGAACAGACAAGGATTATCTCTATTCATGCATGACTTGGATCGTCCTCCTTGATCTTAGGCTGATCATATCCTGAGACAAGTGCATACCGTACTAAGAAATAAAAACCTTTATCCAAATTGGATGAGGAGGAACCAAAGAATGAGCATTGTACCTGCAAACAAACAATATATACATAAAGAATAAAGAATATGGATCCTTGGTAATGGTTCATGCTCATATGGTCGAGGTATACGCTGTAGTCAGCAAGCCGTAGTGATCTATGACTGCATTTTGCATAAGATCATGTAGCTTGGTGAACTTCCCACGTAGACACCATTAGTACATGTCCCAGAACTTCATCGGAAATAATGCACAAACGATACAAAACAATGTTGAAAAGATCCCGATACAGATAAACAAATGAATTACTCACAAATCAACCAAGTATTTGACAGCCTAACAGAATTTTCTTGTCAAAGAAAACATCATCTTGTCTTTGTTTTGGTAAGGAAGGATGCATCCTTGTTTTAAAGACAGTTTTGGATTGTTGATGTGGATTGTGTGGTTGTTTCGTAAATGGTCATTGTGTGAGTAGTTTGTCGCAATGTTTGTTTTGGTATCTGCATGGATGAGTATGTACAAGGTGTTGCCATGTTTTTGTGTGATTTTTCAATGGTTTTGTCGATGTTTTTGGATTTTGAATTGTTTTGAATGTTTTTGGTATTTTTGCGAGATATTTTTGAATGTTTTTGGATTTTTGATGATTGTTTGAATGAAGAACTTAATGAATCATAAGACAATGTAGAATCCACTTCCATCAATAGGTTAAAGGCATTGCCCCCAGTTTTAGACATGACTATGAAAAAGCGAGATGCAAGATGTATGGAGTACTATCATAATTGCAGAGGAATAACAAGCCATGGTTGATGGATGGATGGATGTATGTATGAAGTAGATGTGATCGCCACAAGTCTGAAAGATAATGGAGCCATAGCCTTTACGAGTGGCGCCTGTTTGCCCGGTTTTCACCATCGTTCTTACCCAAGGTGCCACCGGAGTGGTTGTTCACCATTTGGATGCATGATTTTTCTTTACTTTTTTGAATGTTTTTATATTTTCTTCAGGACATTTTTCTGAATGTTTTTTGGTATTTTCTGATAGGCAGGGGAGCCTGATGCTCTGTACAGCTTATGTGTAAAACCGTTTGAGGTGCATGCTGTTGATTGGATCTGCGAGCGGTTCTCCGTCTGATGTAGCCAACTGATATGCCCCGGACCCAAACACAGCAGTGACAACATATGGGCCTAGCCAATTTGATTCAAACTTGCCTTGATGTTCTCTGTTTGGTTGGTTGCGAGGATTCTCTCGAAGAACAAGATCACCTACCTCAAATGTACGAGGTCTAACTCGGTGATTGTAGCTTCTACTCATGCGCTGCTGATAGGCTTTGAGATGGTTGTATGCAGCTTGTCGCTTCTCATCAAGTAGCTCCAAGTCCTGAAGGCGTGAGACTCTGTATGCGTCATCATCAATGAGATTGTGCAAGGAAACCCTTAATGATGGTATCTCGACCTCAATAGGCAAGATAGCTTCTGCACCATAGACCAATGAATAAGGAGTTGCACCTGTAGGGGTTCGAATGCTAGTTCGATATGCCCATAGCGCTGGATTCAATTGAACATGCCAATCACGACCGGCATCATTGACTGTCTTCTTTAGGATCCTCAATATGTTTTTATTGGATGCTTCGGCCTGACCATTGCCTTGTGGGTAATAGGGAGTGGAAAAGCGGTGTTGGATATGAAATTTCTCACAAAGCTCACGGACATCCTGATTTTTGAAAGGAAGACCGTTATCTGTGACAATGGACATGGGCACACCATACCGACAGATGATGTAATTGAGGATGAATGAGGCGATCTGCTTGCCGGTGACTTGGGTAAGTGGAACAGCTTCGATCCACTTGGTGAAATATTCGGTGGCGGTAATAATGAATTTATGGCCATTGGATGAAGATGGATGGATTTTACCCACAAGATCAAGACCCCATTGACAAAAAGGCCATGGTGTTGTGATTGGTTGCAGTTCTTGAGCTGGTGCATGTATTAGGTCGCCATGAACTTGACATTTTTTGCACTTCCTAACAAAGTAGTAGGAATCCTTTTCCATAGATGGCCAATAGTATCCAGCTCGCATGATCTTCTTGGCTAGTGATGGACCACTTGAGTGAGTCCCGCAAATTCCTTCATGTACCTCTTCCAAAGCCTTTGTTATCTCACCTTGTTCTAGACATCGAAGGAGAGTACCATCAAGACTGCGTCGGTATAGGGTTTCGGCAATAATGGTATATCGAGCAGTTTGGCGAATGAAGGTTTTACGTTGGTTATTTGATTGGTTGGGAGGAAGAGTGTGATCGCGGAGATAGGTGTAGAACTCACCGTACCATGGGGATTCAGAACCAACAAGGCAACATATCATTTCAGATTCGGGGATATCATAAGCGGGGATCCAAAGTTGTTCTACCAAGAACTCGTAGCGTGTTGAATTCTGTGGAAGATCTAGTAGAGATGCGATGGTAGCCATGGCGTCAGCAGCTCGATTCTGATCTCTTGGTATCTGCTCAAAAGTGATAGTAGTAAATGATGTCTTTAGAGTGTCCACCATTTGCTTATATGGCATGAGTTTATCATCTTTGGTCTGATATTCATTAGTTGCTTGTCGAATGACCAGTTGTGAGTCGCCATATACTTGTAGTTCTTGTAATTTCCATTGTACGGCTAACCTGAGTCCTGTGATCAAGGCCTCATACTCTGCTATGTTGTTTGTGCATGGAAATGTGAGCCTGTAAGACTTCGGGATGCTATCACCTTGAGGTGTGATAAATAGAATGCCTGCCCCCGAGCCGTGCCTAGTGTATGAACCATCAAAATATAGTTTCCATGGTTGTGCTTCTGTGATCATGAATATCTCTTCATCTGGAAAATTGGAAATGAGAGGATGATCGCCTATGAGTGGTGCATCGGCCAACTGATCTGCAATAACTTGCCCTTTGATAGCCTTACGGTCCACATACTCAATATCAAATTCACTTAGAATCATCACCCATTTGGCTAAGCGACCTGTCAATGCTGCTTTGCTGAGTAAATACTTGAGTGGATCAATTTTTGCGATGAGTTGTACCTTGTGTGTTAACAGATAGTGCCGCAATTTAGTGGCTGCCAGGATTACTGCTAGGCAAGCTCGTTCAATAGGTGTGTAATTGAGTTCATAGCCAACCAATGTGCGAGAGATGTAGTAAACAGCACACTCTTTACCTTCTTCATTATGTTGTGCCAGTAGCACACCCAGTGCTGTACTTGTTGCCGAGATATAGAGTAACAACGGTCTACTTGGATCTGGTGGCGTCAACAAGGGTGGATTCATGAGATAGTTTTTAAGTGCCCGAAATGCTTGCTGGCATCTGTCATCCCATTGGAAGCGTATGTTCTTGTGTAGCAGGTGTGTGAATGGGTGACACTTATCAGCCAATTGTGCAATGAATCTGCGGATGGATTGAAGCCGTCCTTGTAGTGTTCTTAGCTGACTGATATTCTTTGGAGGTGGCATGTCCATGATTGCCTTAACCTTTGCTAGATCGACCTCAATACCTTTGCTTGAGACAATGTATCCTAGAAGCTTCCCGGAGGTCACTCCGAAGACACATTTCTTTGGGTTGAGTCGAACATGGTATTGTTCCAGTCTATCAAAGATTTGATCTAAGATATGGAGATGTCCTTCTCTTGTGAGTGATTTTGCTAGCAAATCATCCACATAATCTTCCATCATAGTATGCATCATGTCATGGAAGATGGTGGTCATTGTTCTTTGATAGGTCGCTCCTACATTCTTTAGACCAAAAGGCATTACATTCCAGCAATATGTGCCCCATGGACATGTGAAAGCTGTCTTATGTTGATCTTCTGGTGCGATCTTTATTTGATTATATCCTAAAAATCCATCCATGAGTGAAAGCATCGCATGTCCTGCTGTTAGATCCACTATGATGTCGATATTTGGTAGGGGAAAGTCATCCTTAGGACATGCCTTATTTAGATCTCTGAAGTCAGTACAAATGCGGATGCCCCCTTTTGGTTTGCCGACAGGCACAATATTGGAGATCCATTCTGCATAATCAATTGGTCTAATGAAACCAACATCCAGGAGTTTCTTGAGTTCTGTTTTGACTAGCACGGCAATCTGAGGATGCATCTTACGAAGCTTCTGCTTGACAGGTTTGGCTCCTTTTGCTACTGTGAGATGATGCATGACTAAATCAGGATCAAGCCCAGGCATGTCTGCATATGACCATGCAAAGTTGATATGACGCTGTTGGAAGAACTCTATAAATTGAGGTTGTTCCTCTGGAGTGAGAAGAGATGCCAGATGTATGATATGAGGGTTTTCAGGAGTCCCCACATTGTATTCTTTAGTCTCCTCAATGAGGATCGTTGATCGTTCCTGTTGTGTATTAGCAGGGAGAATGTCAAACCCTTCATCCTCAGGCGCCTCAGAGAGGTTTTCACCATTGGATACGCTCTTTCTTTTTACTTTTGTTGGATCAAACAGTGCCACAGTGTGGTTTTCACTAGAAGATCCATGTTTTAATGTTATATTTTTGCAGCTGAAGGGTTTGGCATCCGCCCCGAAGTATGCTGCGCTATTAAGTTCAATGGCGAATCCAGCTTTGTGATCCCCGCTTGGTAGATTATCCCTTAATTCCAAAAATTCAATGATAGCCTCATCATTTTGGAAGAGGTCAAGACATGGGGGATTTGGTTGGTTCCATTCGATGAGTTCAGGGTGGATAATGGGCATTACTTCATCGATTAAGTTAAGTGCGGGAGATGTATCAGTGAGGGTTAAGACAGTGTGGTGAAGGTCGTTGATGGTACTCTCCCTGTCAGAATCAGGCGTAGGATGAGACGTAGGGTCTGTGGAAGATGTTTCTAGCTCAGGTACCCAAGTGGTCTTTATCTGTGCTTCTCCGTAAACAGGGATGTCTTTGCGGGGTGGAGGTGGTGATGTGTCTTCCTCATCTGAAGTGTTAAGTTGCACTGAATCGAATTCCCACTCATGTGAGTCGGTCTCTGAATCACTCTCCAGCATCCGATTGCTATACCATACTGGGATGTCTTTGGAGTTAAACACGGCAGGTGTGATTGGTTTATGTATCCTTGTAGTGATCGGTGCTGCAGGAATTGTGATGGGGTTTAATGGATTTGTCACTGGAAGTATCGGTAATGGTGACTCAGTGGCTTCTGCTGGAACTACTGGTGCCATAGATGCTGCTGCGGGTTCCAATATAGTTGCTGCTACAAATGGTGTTGCTGATAGGATTACTGGTTCGTTTGATGGGATGAGTGACATTGGTGATGGTGGAGTTGTGAGCCTTGAGGGGGCAGTGGGGATAGTGCTTGATGGTGCTTTGATTATGAAAGGTATCCTCTTTGCAGTAGGTGGGCAAAATGGTTTGCTGGGTTTTCCTTTGAATCTGAGTTTAGGAAGGATCTCTTTTTCAAAGCCAAGGCCTGTATTACCTTTGGGCTTGAATTCTGGTAGTAGAGGTTCGTGTCGTCCTTGTTTGCAGTATCCCAAAGCACTCTGACCATCATATCCCATTCTTTGCATAATGAGGAGGCCTTTGCCATATTGTTCCGTAGGAAGTGTAACTTGCGGTTTGTCAGTGGTGATGGGATCTTTATAGATCCAGTCCGCCAGGTCCTCATCTTGTGTCTCTTCCTCTTGACTCTTTCCAAGAATGAAAGGCGTTAAGGCACATGGAGGCGTGATTAGTGGTTGCTGGAGCAACTGCTGTGGTTTACCATGTGTTCTAGGAGAAGTGGGCATTTGTCCCACACAAAAGAGCTGACTCAAGTTGTATTCTCCAGGACCTTCCTCTGCGATTTTCATCTTAAGCTTTTCTTGCTTGGGTATAGGGGTGTTTGAACTAGCAAGAGAGGCGGGATTTACATATGATGTGGAGGAAATGGCTTCCCTATTATTAGGAACAGTAATTTCTGGTTGATGGCTGATATTATGGCAAAATGCAAAGGGATTTGCATCGCCCAGGATTGTGATCTCTGCACCATTATGTGGGAACTTGATACATTGATGGTAGGTAGATGGAACGGCTTGCATGGCATGTATCCAAGGTCTCCCTAATAATAGATTATATGGCAGAGGAAGGTCCAGAACCTGACAGATGATGTGCTTTACCACAGGGCCTACTCGGATTGGTAGTACCACAGCTCCTTTGGATGAACGCTCTGCATCATCATAGGCCTTGATGGTGATCTTCTTGCGAGGATCCACTGATTCTACTGCATAGCCCAATGCTGTGACCAACTGTAGTGTGCAAATGTTTAGGCCTGCTCCATTATCAATCAAGACTCGCTTGATCCTGTGTTGGTTGACAAAGCCTTCAATGTGGAGTGAGGCGTTATGAGGTTGCTGGAAGGAAGAGTTATCACTTTCGGAAAAAGTGAGACAAGGTGATGACTTTAGACTTCCAACCATGGCTTGAAATTGGTCCGTGTTCAGGTTTGCAGGGACTGACGCTTCTTGGAGTGCTTGATCCAAGATTGTTTTATGAGATGGTGATAGGCGTAATAGCTCTAAAATGGAAATGAGCGCAGGCGTTTTATCTAATTGTTCCACAAGATTGTACTGCTTTGGGATGGAGGTGGTGCCTTGTGGAGCTGCCTTGATGGTAACTTTGCCGCGACGCGTAACAACATTGCAATTTGAGGTGGGATTTTTGAAGGTTATGGTTGCAATTTGTTCACTGGCATCATACAGGTGATTGACAGTGTAATTATACACAGCTTGCGTATAATCAGTGGTATCAGGACCTCGTCTGGACGTCAAAGGACCCCTTTGATCTTGCGATGGAAGTAGATTCTTGAACATCTGATGGTCATTATTGGTTGTTTTTGGGTCATGCCCTTCAATTTCAATTTCTCCTCGGTCAATAAGATCCTGAATGAGATCTTTCAATCGGTGACAATTACTTGTCTTGTGTCCTCTTCCTTGATGGAACTCACAATGTTCAGTATCCTTCCACCATGCTGGTTTGACTTGGGGCTCATAATTTGATAACTTAGGTAGAGTGATCAAATTCTGAGAAATAAGTTGTCGCATCACCGTTTCAATGGGTTCCCCTAAGGGAGTGTATGTGCATTTTTGTTTTTGTGGATGGGGTCTTGGTTCATCATGAGATGTGATGCGACCTTGATTAGGAAGAACATTTGTGTTATTTTGAGGTGGAGGATTTTGTCCTGCAAATCGAACCATAGGTTGTGCATTTTGGATAGTTCGAGCATCCACAACTCCATCGTTGATGATATTCTTATTCTTGTTCCAGAAGTTCAGTTTATCACTATTGAAGCGCGGGCGAGGACCATCTTTGGGTTCATTAAAGATTTTGATGATTCCTTTTTTGATGAGTGCCCTTTCACATTTTATACCCTTGGTGATCATATCGTTAAAAGAGTCTGTGTCTTTGACATCCAGGTGAAATTCCATTTCTTCGTTTAAGTTGGAAATGAAAATTTCCACTAGTTCTCGTTCAGGTAACTGAAGAGAACGTCTGCTAGACATTTGGCGCCATCGTTGCAGGAATACTGAGAATAATTCACCTGGTTTTTGTTTGGTGTTGCACAGATCAGCCATGGTGATGTCGCGTTCAATATTATAAGAGTAATGAGATAGGAACTTCTGGATGAGTTCCTCAAATGTTCTTATGCCACCTGGTAGTCGGGAAAACCATGATGTGGTTGTTCCTCCCAAGCTTTGGGGAAAAAGGCGCATTAGGTATGTGTCCTCATAAGCGACTTCGAGACAAGCGGAATGAAATTCTCGGACATGATCACGGGGATCTCCCTTTCCTCTATATTTTTCGAATTTTGGTGTTTCGAACCCGCGTGGAAAGGGTGGCATATAAAGATTCCTATCAAACGGATAGGGACAGATGTCGTTAAGTGAGAATTGATTGGTCCTAACACCACTATGAAGTTGTTGGGCGAGATTCGCGACTTGTTGCCGCAACATCTCCATTTCATTTGGAGGAGGAGGTGGTGGGTTACCTCGAGGGATGTTATATCTGATGGGATCTCTACGTCTTTCCTCCTCATGGCGACTTTGTCTTTCTGATGCTTGTCTTAATTGGGCAAGATCAAAGTCTGAGGGGAGTTTGGCTCCTTCTTGAGCAAGTCTTAAGAAGTGAGCATCCGCATTGCTCCTGAGAATTTCATCAAATAATCTGTTAAAGTGAGGGTTATGCTGAACCCTTTCGATTGTTGAAGGAGTGGGACTACTTGGGTTTTCATCATTTACATTTCCTCCAAGTGCTTCTTGAAATTCATTGAGGTTGTCCTCTTCTTCCTCAATTTCTATTTCTCGTTGCCTTGATCGCGATCGGGTTTGAGCCATTTTGTTTGCAAGTTTGTGTTGAAGTTGATTGAAGATGATGATGAGTTGTTCGATGAAAGATGGATGATTAGTGGATTGTAGATCTCTAGCACTCTAAAGGTAGATGTAACCAAAATTCCTTCTTTGAATTGCTTGTTTGTTTTGAGGAGTTTGGATGTGATAAGGTGTAGAGAAATCTGAGATGTGTTACAGATTTTGACTACCTAGTAATGAGAGGATTCACTCATGAACTAGTTTTAACCTGCGTAGATGTGTCTCTTAGGATGAGCTTATCCTAGATGTAGAAACAATCTAAAAGTGATGTGATGTGTTTGATTTCAAGCAATATCTAAAAAGGAATCGTGGGACAAGAACCTCTTAATGTTTTGAGAGTTGGGATGGATTGATGATGAAGTGATGATGTATGAGTGGGATGATGGATGAAAATGTTTTCAACTTTCAATAAAAACTTTGTGTCACAAATGGGACAAACTCTTCTTCTTCCCTTTCAGGGGTTGGTGGCACTTCTCGAGCTGTGTTGTAGGTGATACAGATGTTTGGGAAGAAATTGGGATTAATCTTTCCTCCTTGATTTTTGTGATAACTCAGAGCTCTATATTGCATAAAAGCTCTGCGGTTTAATGATTCAGAATCAAACTCGTTTGTTTTACCTTGAAGATAGAGACGCATGCGATGTAGAAAGACTCTATGTGAGACAAAGATTTGTCGATTGATATAGAAGAATTTCCTCCTTTTGATTAAAGCCTTTGAGCTTAGTGGTCTCCTTTTCAAGGTGATACTCTGATGACACTTCTTCTTTCGCAAGATGTGAAGAATGGTCATAAATTTTTGATTCTTTGTTTGTTTGCACTTTGTTTTTGGTATTTTTGGTTGTGTTGACAGATGTTGGATGAATACTTTGTTTTTGGGATTGATTTTCTGATTTTTCTTTGACAAGAAAACAAAGCAAGCACACAAACACAAAATTGTAGCCTCAAAGGCACAAATGAGTATGGGTCTAGATCAACCCAATCCTTGGACTTGTTTTTGACCCTTCCTTTAGATTTATTTTAAGGTGTATTTCCAAAGCCTGAAGTCGGCTCAATTTGCACTAGGTCTGTAAAACGAACACACTTCAAACACTCTTTATCCCTATGGTCAGGTGGCCAGTTGTGATAAATTTAGCCCACATCTTGATATTTCTTCGACTTTGGTACTACATACCTTATGAATCCCGCCGTGGCAGGTAAGGATGTGATATACTAAGTCCTGCACGAGCATAACAAATAGATGATCCCTATGATGGGGGAGTCACCACTTTTATCAAGTCACAAGTGACTTTTCAAAAAGCTATGTTTCTACTCAAGGAAATATGTATGGTGAGTATCTTGGGAGCAAAACCTTCTATGCTCTTGCACTAAATTGTATCTCAAATATCCTCAATCAATAGAACGGGTGGGCTACTACTTAAAGGTGTTTAGTCATGTTCGATGGCTTTGGACATAAGTTCATTCTGCAGTGACTCACTTAAGAGCCTTGTAACTGGTGGTGGGGCCCATTTGTCCTTTCGGCTAGTTACACTGTAGGAACAGCTATACCCAAGGCTACAGCTTTCGCTCTCACCTGATTTCTATAGCGGCTCGAAGGATTTACCGCTCGAGGTCGTTCCCAAGAGTATCGATCCCTTGGCAGGCCTCTCTTAAAAAGATAAAATGTGAGTGTTACTAACACTTTTCTCTTGCACCTAGGACCACGAAAGCCAAGGGAGAGGATAGTGTGTGTTAGAAGTAGGACCACTCGACCAACTCTTTGCACAAGTGTGCCAAGCACGAAAAACACCTGTTCTTTTTAATCTGTCATTGCAATGTGATCTAACTATTTGGAGATGTTGCTCCAACAATCATGGTGTTCTTTTTAATTTTCAAAGGCAATTGTTTGAGTAAACTAGAATTTGAAAATCCTGGTCAACTTAATGAAAAACACGTTTGCATGAAGTAAAATTGCTTTGAAAATGAGACAAGTTGATTGTGAATTTTATTTGCACCAAAAATGGAAGTGTGGATTGTGAGTTTTATCTTGATGCAAGAAATAAAATTTGCCTTGTTGATTTTAAGCACCAAAACGAAGTTTGTTTCCTAACTTGCAAAAAAAATAAAGTTGTTTTTGTATAAGTTTGTGGTTCTTTTTACCTTTGAACAATGAAATTCTTTTTAAGAGCCCCAAACAAATGTGTGATTCTTTTTTAAAAGCCCAAATTTGAAATGTGAAGTTAATTTTAAACCAAAATAAAAAGTGAATTCATTTTTAAAACCAACTTCAAAAAAAACAAGTTAGTAAAAAATATAAATCTACTTTTTAATCTAATTTAAATCTGCACAAAAGAGAAAAATAGTTAGTAAAATCCGCCTATTTGGTGGGCTTCTACAAGCCTAATTTTTTTTTTTTTAAATTTTTACAAGGTGATTTGTACAACGTTTTGTTACAATAGCGCTAGTCTGCGTTTGAACAGAGGCACTATTTAACACAAACGCACTAAAAGAAAGGGAAAGACAGAGAAGGGAAAAGCACTGAAACAGAGTGAATAGTGCCAAAATAATGTCAAACGCACCAAAACAGTGTCAAAAGCGCAACCTGTGTGACATTTTCAACATTCAAACATGTTATTGGTTAAAAAAAAAAAAGTTGATCTTTTTGGTGTTTGGATTCACGTCGGGTTCACCAAATGATGCTCTGCAAAAAGGATTAGAAAATCTGTTTGATGGCAACACACACAAGAGCACAAGAAACAAACGTTAGTGTTAGCAACAAAAGATTATCCTAAACAGGCATATCAAGAGAGATATTAAGCATGAAATAGAAAGCATATAAACATAAAATGAAATAGCTAATCAAGATGCTCATAGTTGCTCCTCCCTTGTTCCTCTCCTCTCCAAGTCCCAAATGAGTGTAGCTCTCAGCAGCTTTTTGCACTATGGATGCTTATGGAGGATTGAGATTTAATACTAAGCTTCAAATATGAAATGAAAAGCTAAATACTATGCTAGAGTAGATAGTGATGCTATGAAAAAGCTCTATGCTAATGCCAGTATAACAACAATACTCTAAAATGCTTCTCCTTTTGCTTGAGGAGAAGGGTTCTATTTATAGAAGAAATGGGGAAATGAAGGGTTAAGATTGAATGGTTTAATCAAGGGCCAAGTTTGAAAGTTGGGGATCCATGTGCACAATTGGCACCAATAAAATGGTGACAAGTGTCAACATAGGATTGGGTTGAGAGAAGAGGTTGGAGGCATTAAAGGCCTGAGAAGACCTCATGGTTATCTAGAAGGTAAGGGTCAAGCCTAAATTAGAATTACCCACTGGATTAGGAGTTAATGCAAGGATAAACCTTTGTGCAAATGATTAAGAGATAATCATGGTCAAAGCATTAAAGGCTTGATGAGACCCTTGGGTTGGGTAGAGGTTGAGTCAAAACAAATGTTTTAACCATGTGGGAGGGTTTGAGGTAACCATTAATGGTTATTGGAGACTTTGGGGATTAAGTGGTTGAAGGTTGAAAGCTTTCAAAGGTTATCCAAGACTTTGAGGGTTAATTTGTTGAACACACAAAGCATTAATTGCTTTTCAAAGACTTTGGAGTCTTTGAGAAGTGACTCCAATTTGCTTAGGAATGTGACAATATTTAAGGGATGGATTTAGGCTAATTAGGAAGGGTTTAGAAGAATCTAGAAGGGGTTTAGGCATACAAGTGGATTTTGTAGGAAAATGCAAGTGGGAGAAATTTTGTTATTTTCAATTAAAATAAAATCATTTATTTCAATTAAATGGTGTAATTTGCATTTGGATAAATATTCAAATAAATATTAATTTATTTAAATGAGAAAAATGAAGATAAAGCATTTAAAATGCTTGAAGACTTTGAGGGAAACCATTAAAGGCTTGAAGACTTTAAGGAAAACCATTAAAGTCTTAAGAAGACTATAGAAGGAAGCCATCAAGTTTGAAGACTTTAAAGCCATCAAGTTTGACTACTTTAAGGGAAACCATTAAAGGTTTCAAGTGGGTGAGGATAAATAGGATTTTAAATAAATAATTTTTTTAAAATAGTTGTGCAACTTGCTTTTGTAGGAAAATGCAAGTGGGTGGAGGATAAAGGTGATTTAAATAAATGATTTATTTATTTAAATGTGAGAGGTGGGATTTTGGGGGTTTTAAATAAATATTAATTTATTTAAATGTGAGAGAAGATTTAATTAAATAAATATGATTTATTTATTTAATTAATGGTCTGAATTTGGTTAAGTGAATTAAATCAAATAAATTGAATAATTTATTTAATTAATAGGAGAATAGGGTTAAGATGAATTAATTAAATATTAATTTAATTAATTATTAATTGATGGTTAAATAATCAAATAAATACTAAGTATTCATTTAATTAAGTGGACAGATTTATGTGACTACAGTATTCACCCACAGAAGCACAATCACCATAACACAAGATATTTTGACATGGAAACCCAAATGGGAAAAACCACGGTGAGATGAAACTCACAAATAACTATCTGCAAAATAGGAACCAGATCGATTAAGGTCAGACCGGTTAAGGTCATACAATGTTCTTTACCAAAACAGATTTTGTTAGGAATCTCAATCTCTATTAGGAATCTCAATCTTTGTTAGGAGATAAGTCCAATTAAAGACTACCTTGCTAGAGGATTTTAAATCCACGGATGTGAACCACCTTGTTAGAGGATTTACAAAAGGCTTTTTGGGCCTACCCGGTTAAGGGCTTCAGACTTGTTGAAGATGTGAGTAATCAACAAGTGAGTGATCTAGCAAATAGCACAGACTGCTTGGTTAGATCCTTGATAGTTCATTCCTAATGCATTCCGGCATTACTTCAGTCTTCAACACATTCACACTCTGTCTTCTCTCACAGATATGAACTTCTCTTCTATAATCACACTTACAAAAACTCATCAACCACCTTAAACCCTAGCAACAACCTAAAACCCTAGACATGATGTCCTTATAAAGGAATCTGATTTCATGTCGGTCCAATAGGATTACAATACAATTTCCTAGGTTCAATGCATCTAGACATATTCTATAACATGACACAAAAAGAACTGCCAGAGTGTTGGCACCGCAAAACAAACGATGGATGGTAACTCATCGCAAAATGCCAATTGGTAACTCATCAAAGAGTATTACCAGTTCAAACAAAATACCGGTTTAAGCAAAATACCGATTGTTGGTTTGACAAAATGAAGACTGGAAAATATGAGTTGTGTCACTTCATTCCGCTTGAGATCCTCGAATTGCTTGGGATCTTCATACCGCTTGAGATCCTCAAACCGCTTGGGATCTTCATACCGCTTGAGATCGGTAAACACTTTCTGCTAAACATCAATAGTCTAAAGACTATAATACATCATACTAGTTGGAACAAATACTGGTTGAGCTTTAACTCATACATACACAAAGTGATCTCAAATCAAGTGTGTGTCCATCAATGACAATCACAGCATCAATCATCAAAAATGCCAACACAAAGATCACAGAGAAAATAACAAAGTTGAGATAAGGAAGAATTGTGAAACTAAGGGTAATATGGGAGGAAATAAAAAGAAGTTTGAACCGGCTTCTTGCTCAGACTAGAAGAAAGACAATGAAGTCTGGGAGATTCTTTAAGAGGGAGGCTTGAGTGTTTTTATGGAAAGGCTCTGCGGAAAAGACCCTACTATCACTAAGCATTTCATAAAAAAACTGGAAGAATGGTAAGGTTCTTGTTGGTACCCAGATGAAGAAGGTGGATGAAGATGTCATTGCTAAAGCTACGGGTATGGTTAAAGAAGGTATTAAATTTTATAGAGATCGAAGTGTGTCTGGCAAGGCTGCGGATAGGTTTCTTGTCACTGATGGAGAAAAAAAGAAATTGGTGAAGGTGGATAATCCCTACCATTCCCCTAAGCGTATTTGCAGGTCATGGAGGTTTGTGTTGTTTGCCACCATCAGCTACATTTCTCTGAACAGGAGATTCACAAGGGCTTATAGGCATCATTTTGTGTTGCTTAATCACTTCTGTCATGGTGACAGGGTCAGTCTGCCTTACTATATTGCTTGTTCTATGGACATATTATTAGAGAAGTGCAGAAAGACTCTCAAAGAGACCATGCCCTCCACCAAGGTTTAATGGTTTTAGTTTATAATTGTTGAAGGGGAAAACAATTGAGAAACCCATTAGTAAAGGCAAAAAAATTAGGGATGATGATACTGAAAGTGAGAATAGTGGGTTCAATCTCTACTCTGAAATTGAAGGTGAGTCTGAGGATTTCAGCAACAAAGGGAAGACCAAGGGAAATAGCAAGGGGACTGTTGTGGATTATGACCTTTCAGATTCTAAGGACGAGTCTTTTGATGATAAATTCATAAAAAGAAAGAAGAGAAAGGGTATGGGTAAGCAAACCCAAAGGACCAAGAAGACTCGTAAGGGGATAAACAAGGTGAAAAGGCATATTATTATTTCTTCTGACGAGGATACTAAGGTTGAAAAAACCGATAATAAGAAGGGTAAGGAGGAAGATGAAATGTTGGATGGTGATCATGGGGAGAACCTGAGCACACAGAGAATGCAGAATGAGGGTCAGGAGAACAACATGGGAAATCAAAATGACTGCCATGGTGACATTGGTAATGATAGCAACAAGGGTTTTTGTGAGGTCATTAGCAAAATGGCAAAAGAGATTAGTGACTTGGAAACTGACCTCAATGTGATCAAAAAGGATACTATGGGCAAGAAGCCTCTCTCTGAAAACATAAAAGAATTAATGGTTGCTATTAACAAGGCTGAAGCAATTGAGGCTATGGTTAGTAAAATTATGGAAATAGAAAAGAAGGTGAAGGAGTTGGAAGGGAACAGAGATGCTAAGGGTCTGGATACTAACCTGAACAATCTGGTCAACAGAGTGGATAGGATGGAGCTTACTGTGAAGAGGATTGTCGAGCAAAAATTCTAGATCCTTAAGGCCACTGTTGACCATATTAACATCTTGATAACATATTTGAATAGATTAAAGGCAAGGAGGGTGATAAGGATCTGATGGAGAAGAAGGGTCATGAAAAAAGAACAAGGGCCAAGACTCAGAAACAAGTTGATATCAAGGAAAAATAGCTGGAAGAAATGAAAAATTATGCGATCAATATGAAGCAAATGGTGGTTCATGTTGAAGAACTTATGAGAAACATTTAGCTTTCCTTATGTTGTCTTTGTGCTTTCCTTTGGTTGTCTAGTGTTGCTTCCTTTGTCTTGTGTTCCCTTTTTGTTTTGGCTGGGAACTGTTCTATGTGTGGGTGATCAGGCACTGTTGTTTTCTGCCTCTTTTATGCTTTATCTTTCTCCTGCTTTGTAACAAGGTTTCGGGTTCCTTTCAAAAACCTGTTTTTAATAAGTCAAAACTTTACTACTCTACCCATCAACTGAAAAGATGAAGCCATGGAAAATAGACAGCCACCTGTTGTCATTTCAAGGTAGAATATTTCTTCTCTTTTGTTGATATTGAATACTCTAAAGTGGGACATAAATGCTTATTTCTATTGACTAAAAAGAAGTCCTTAAAAAATCAATAATTATAAATTGAAAAGAAGCATGGAGATTTCAAACTAAAACCATTTTTTTAAACTCAAGACTCCAACACACTTCCCCATAAGGAAAAGTTTAACATAGGTATCATTCCTTTTCTTGGAATAAATCTTTTCCATTTGGATTAAAATATCAAAGTTTTATCTTGAATCCTTGATGGAATCATGGTTTTATATCAATACATTAAATATTGTGAGAGGAAGACAGTTTGGCATTTCAAAGTGGAAACATTAAACAACTATACTTTTATGCAATAATTCAATAAAAAAAATAAAAGTGGTGCAACTTGACATTGATTGCATTTTCTTTACAATTGTTTCTCTCAGATAAGTTATTGATGGTGTCAGTAGATCTAGTTAAGGCACTTAGACTTGCAAGTGTTTATGGTCAACAATATCAACTTCAGTAACCATAGTGGTTTGTGTGAAATGTAAACCATTCACATCATATGATAATGGTTCATTTTTTATAAGATAAACAAGTTTTCTTAAGATGATGCGGGTTTTAAAAAATTCAAGGTTTAATTTGATTGAGGGTCATAATTGATATTAAAAATCTTGTAAAAAAATTGGTGTTTAATGTAATTTTAAAGGTTGAAGTAAGTGAGTGAATGTCTTCATGTAAATATATTATCAACTTTTTTCATGTTGATCTTCTATTCATTTAGTTGTTCAACCTTTATTTCATGTTTTAGATTTCACAATTTGATACTTAAGTATTTGTATGGCTCTTCTTAAATATATAGTTCATTATCATTTACTGAGTACATGTATACATACGTTATTTTTCTTTGCACTGCAAATTGACATTGTTTATCCCTTTCACAACTATGAGTATCATATATTTTAACATTATATATATGTGTGTGTGTGTGTATATGCCTAATTGCAAATTTTGATAATTGTATTATTACATAAAATTAAGTATTATGGAGTGTAAAGGTACATAACCTAACTCTATTCCACTCTTGTTTGGTGAAACTTTTGGTTGATGTCTTCCATACATGTTTATAAGATGATTTGAACTCTTTTGCAATTTGCTTTAGATACCATCAAGTGAACTACTTTTGCAAGTATTAAGGGCCCATTGCTATATAGGATTAGATCAGACCACTAGAAGGACAAGATCTATACTCCTTAATCTATGATCAAATGTTGGATTAGATATCAATCTTTTGTTAAAATACGTAAGTATGCAAAAGTCACATTGCAAACTCTAACTCTATTGTTTCAATTAACACATTGTATTTCGATCTTAACTAGCTTACATCTATTTATAGTACTCAACTCATTATATCTTGAAGACCATTTACATTTAGTTTATTTTTACTCATATAATACATTAAATATTTGAAATGTCATTTTATTTCATTTGGTCATAAATGACTTGAGTTTTTTTAATTTAGATAAATGTCAAATATAATTATTAGCTACATGACAAAGTGGTATGAGAAATGTTATCATCATTATAATTATGTAGAATTTTATTTTATTTTTCATATATATATAGTAAGATTTAATTATATACATATGTATGAGGTTAAAGTAAGTCACTTCATTTTTTTATTTAATTTAGACAAATGTCCCATGTATAATTATTAATTACATGACAAAGTAATATAAGATATACTATCATCATTATAAATTATGAAAAAAAAATTATACATAAGATATGTGATTCTAGACAATTGTAAGTATTAGTCCTTATCATTTTAAAAAATTATAAAGTAAATACCAATCTTTATCATCTTTATAAATATTATTATAAAATAATAGTGACAAAGTAATATAAGAAATACTATCATGATTATAAATTATATAAGAAAAAAAATATACATAAGACATGTTATTCTAGACGATTGTAAATATCGGTCTTTATCATTTTAAAAAATTATAAATCAAATATCAATCTTTATCATCTTTATAAATATTATTATAAAATAATACTTCAATATTTCACAACATTAATAACTATTTTTTATTATACTTTACCCTTTTTTATTTAAACTAAAAACTTATAGTGGCAATGCTTTAACAAAGAAGAATCTACTTTGAATTTATGATTGATTTTCTTAAATGTGTGGTCCTCCAAAGTCTAAAGTGTCGCTAACCAGCTATAATTATCACCCAAAATATATTCACCATACATTGCATGTATTTTTAGATCATTAAAGTGAAAATACACTAGATGGGTAAAATATTAAAGTGTATGTCTAAATTATTGGTCAATTCAAGAAATACAATAAATGTTTATTATGTGAGCATATGTACTTGTATAACTGGCAATACAAATAACACTTCATCATTATCTCAATTAAATGACTAATTTAAAAATAGTATATAGAGATAAAACACAACACTTTTTTATTATAGTTCATAAATTCAAAATAAAAGTAAAATAAAGAGTATTTACTACATTTCAATGTTTATAGTGGATGTATTTTTTTAAACTAATATTTAATCTAAATTAAAAAAATATTACATAAATTTAATATATTAATTATTGTTTTTAATTGTATCATACTAATCAACTTAGCAATGTTCGACATGTTTAGAAATGGTAAACCAGTCAACTTGAATTTTGCAGATTTAATGTTGCTTACAATTCTTTAACAAAAGTTATCATGCTTCACCTTGATAAAATATTAATGTAAATGATTAAAAAAAGCAAATTTGGGTGACATTGCCTATATCACGGTCAGTATTATGTATATCATAACTATCCACTTACCAATATTATGTATATCATAACCATCCACTTATCAATATTATGTATATCATAACCGTCCACTTATTTATCTCAATTTGTAATTGTTTTTTGAAGAAAAATAAATTACTTAAACTTTAAGTTAGTATATTAGAATGTATATGTAAGTATAATTAATTTGAATTAATGAGTTATGAATGTAGTATTAATATTTTAATCATTTATGTCAATAATTAAATGTGAAAGTCTAAGTGTTTACCGCTCTACAATTTTTTGGTGATATGGGTGACAGCCGGCGACTAGTGGTTTGGGCAGATGTAACATGGGATGATCTGCCTCATACCCCGCAGTGGGTTTTTAATAAGGGCAAGTGGGAGGATAAGGCATTTCCGCCTTTGAAGCCAGTACATAGCCGATGGTTCAGGCCGGTGTCTCAATACTTTTAGGGGTTTTTTAAACTTCGCCGACACTTTCCTCATAGGCAACTTCCTGTGGCTAATTACACTCGGCGCTTGGATTTTTATGAGCTAGGGCAGCGACAGTGGAATCCAAGGTTGAAATGGGGGTCACCTCATGGTAAGAATCGATCATTTGCACATGTGGTTGGCTCTAGAGAAGTGGCGAAAGAAGCTAGGGTTTCTTTTATGGTACCTGGCAAATCGGGTAATAATGCGACGGAGGCTAGGGTCTCAGTTCTTGCGAATTAGGCGATCGGTCAGGTGGTTGGATCTCGAGATATGGAGAAAAAAGATAGGGCTTCCGGAATGGAATTTGGAAAAATGGGTAATATTGAGATGGAGGCTAAGGTTTCAATTTCAGTGACTCAGGTGCTTGGTCAGGTAAATCCAAAACCAAATGACGCTAGCCCCATAAAGGATAAGGTATGTGATTCTAATGATCCTCCATCGCAAGTTTGGGTACCGATTTCGTGCATTGATCTCCTCAGATCTTATGTTGATAAAAAGGCTTTTTCCTTTCATTTGAATGCTATTATTGGGGAACTCTGGGGGGATCAGATCTGTTTGTCCAAACTTTTTACTAAATTACAGAAATGTTGGGTGGATATGCATTACTTTAAGCTCCTTTCATCAAATTCTTTTATTATTGTTTTCGACTCTCTTGTGTTTCGGGATAGGGTTTTGGTTTCCCCTCATCACTGGTTTGGAAAACACTTTCTTTTGGTTATTGCTTGGAAGCCTTTCTTTGTTCCTGCTTGGTCAAATAATAAATTTGCTCCCTTTTGGTTTGGACTTCCTAAACTTCCCTTTGAATTCATGGATCCCGATGTCCTGCAACAAATTGGCAATTCCTTTGGTACTTTTGTCACATCCAGCTTGGATTTTGTGGAGGGGGAGATTTTGGTAAAAATCTATGTTTTACTCAGTCCTGAGACTGTGCATCCCCGTACTTGTAATATCAAGTCTCATGAGGGGATTTGGCGTCAAAATATAGAGAAACTAGGTTCTGAGCTTTTGAAATCTCCCAATATTTTAGATGCCCCGCTGTTTAAGGATTTTAAGAAGACTCATCAAGTGTTAGGTCCAATAGATATTAATGCTAACACTATGTTACAGTCTCAACAGTTTACTGATTATAATGGGAAAATTTTGAATAAAGATGATGCTACTTTTCAGTTGAATTTTAATCGGGTTACTGTTTCTCCTTCCGTGAATAAATCAGTAAAAATGACTGAGCCAATTTCAAACTTTACTAAGAAGGATTCTGGGAATATTTTAAATTCTCTGGGTGCTATTGATAATTCTAAAAAGAATGTCCTCTTTCCTTCCGAATCAGTAGCATTAGACATTTCTAAAATAGGTAATTTTGGTAAGGTTTCTGAAGTAGAGATTCTGTCTGACAATGCCTTAATTGCCCAAATCAAACTTTTAGCTTCCAATACTTCTGGTCTCGGCCCAAAATCTCTAGACAAGGAATTAAATCTAGGTTTTAATGAGTTACCCGGAGTAGTGGTGCCGGATATAGAGTTAGTACACCAGGTGAATGAGCTTCTGGAAAATCATGCCCCCCAAGGTGGGATGGAGGCAACGGATAGGGTTATTTGTGCTATTGATAGCAATTTAGGTGAAATAAAGTCTTCCCTTCCTATTGTTACAACTGCAAACCCTTTTGAGATTTTGGCTACTAAAGATTTGGGTACGACTAATAAACTGACTATTTCTTCTCCATTACAGAATGATAAAGACTTGCCAATTGTGCAAACCTCTTTGGTTTTGTCCCCTCCTTTTGGTTCTCCTAGAAGAGGTAGGCCTCCTAAAAAAGTTCAGACTAAATTAGAGATTGTTGCTGGGATACAGAGGACTTTGTCCCTTTCCCCTAGAGCTGTTAAGGGGAAGACATCACTCTCCTTAGGTAATTGGAAAAAGGGAAAACTACATTTGTCTAGTCCTCCTGTGAGTAGGTCTGGGTCTGTTAAGAGGAATTTGCAGAAGTGCTATGAAGATAGCACTAAGTCTCTGGCTATTGAGAAGAGGGGATTTTCGACCTCCCCTCAAGCTCAATGAAGCTTATTTCCTGGAATGTTAGGGGCTTAAATGCCCCTAACAAGAGACGCTTGATTAAGTCCCAGTTGGATTTAATCAAGTGTGATTTGGTTTTTCTTCAAGAAATGAAATTGTCTAAAGAGTCTGCTGATGTGCTTTTTTCAACCTGGAAAAAGTGGAATTCTCTATCCTCTTCTTCTTTTGGTTCTTCTGGAGGCTTAGCATTACTATGGAATTCTTATAACGTTGAGGTACAATTGGTCTCCTCGGAAGTACATTGGATGTTTTTCTTGGTTACCATTAAAATTTCTAGGGTTAAGTTTTAGTTGTTCAATATTTATGCTCCTTTTGGAATTCAAGGAAAAAAGATGTTATGGAGGGATTTGACTAGGGTGGCTTCTCCTCTGAGACAGGGGTCCCTTATTGTTTTTGGAGGAGACTTTAATGCTATATTGGATCCTAGTGAAAAAAGTGGAGGGATTTTTCCAAATAAAAGAATCATGGAGGATTTTGGGAATTTCATCCTCCACATTGGTCTTTTTGATTGCCAATCCCAATATGGGAAATTTATTTGGACAAATATGAGAAGGGATTTCTCACAAATAGCAGAAAGATTAGATCGGTTCTTACTTTCATAAAATTGGTTGCAGTCGGACCTTGAGTTTTTTTCCACCATTTTGCCTATGTCAAGATCTAATCACTTTCCGATTTCTCTCTGCATCTTGGAAGACAAGGCTCCCTTTCGGTCTCCTTTCAAATTTGAGCCTATGTGGTTCAAGGATGCCTCCTTCTTACCTCTCCTTAGAAAATGGTGGGAGTCCACTCCCTTCTGTTCAGGGTCTCGCATGTTTCAGCTTGTCAAGAAGGTAAAGTTCTTAAAAATGAACATTAAAGAATAGAATATTTCACATTTCAAAAATATTTTTCATGAAAAACAAAGAATTCAGGATATGATTGAAACTCTTAATAAGAATGTGTTGGATCATGGTATGGTTCCTCGGGTGTTTGATGACTTAAAGTCTTTAAGAATAGACCTTGAAGAGATTCTGGCTAGGGAAGAGATATTTTGGAGACAAAAGTCTAGAGAAGTATGGTTGTCCGATGGAGATAGAAATACCAAGTTCTTCCACTCTTCTCCTAAATTGAAAAGAAGTAGGAACGTGATTTATTGTATAGAAGATTCTTTTGGGAATGTGCTTACAGAGCCTGAGCAGATTGTCGCAGAGGCAGTAAGTTTTTTTAAGGCACTGCTATCTTCTGAAGGTGGCAATTTAAAGATGATTTTATTTCTGATATTCCATCTTTAGTTTCTTCAGAGGACAACAAGATGTTGATGTCTCCTTTTTCCCTTGAGGAAGTTAGATTGGCAGTTTTTGCTATGAGTCCTGATAAGGCTTCGGGTCTTGATGGGTTAACCCCTTTATTTTTTCAGAAGTGTTGGGATTTTGTGGGTAGAGATCTGCTCTTAGCTCTTGAAGAAAGTAGGAGAAATAGGTCAATTTTGAAGGAACTTAAAACCACGATGGTTGCTATTATTCCAAAAAAGGAGATTGTTAAATCTTTTGTTGATTTTCGTCCTATTGCTCTATGTAATACATTATATAAGATTTTCACTAAGGCAATATCCATTCGATTATCCAAAATCCTTCCTAAACTAATTTCGATGGAACAAGGTGGCTTTGTACCTAACAGGGAGACTCCAGAGGGGGCTATTATGGCTCATGAGGTTCTACATCCTATCTCCATTCAGAGATTCCTGACTATGATCTTGAAGTTAGATATGATGAAGGCTTATGATAGAGTGGAATGGCGGGCATTAGGACTTGTTTTGGAAAAATTAGGTTTTTCTAGGGCTTGGATTAAATAGATTAATGTATGTATCTCTTCTTCAAGGTTCTCGATTTTAATTAATGGTTCCCCTTGTGGTTTTTTTTCCTCCTCTCGAGGTTTAAGACAGGGAGATCCTCTTTCACCATTTATGTTTATACTTTTAGCCGAGTCTTTTAGCTAGGCTATTAAGACTACAAAATTGAAAGAACTTTGGTTGGGAGTCAAAATCCTGAGAGTGCCAGGCTCCATATCACACTGTCTATTTGCAGATGATACCTTGTTATTTGGTCAGGCATCTATGTGGGAAGCTTTAGTCATGAAAGAAATTATTCAGGATTATGCTTCATTTTCAGGACAGAAAGTGAATACTGACAAGTCAAAAATCTTCTTTCTAAATACCCCACAATTAATCCAAAATAGATTATTGTTCTTTTGGGGCTTTGAGCCTAGCAATATTCCATGTACTTATTTGGGTATTCCTTTCTTTATCAAACAGGATAATTTAAGCTTTGGGATAAAATCATTTATGTCATCTCAAAGAGAATTCTTTCTTGGAATCACAGATGGTTGAGTTTAGCTGGGAAAATCATTCTCATCAAATCTGTGTTGAATGCAGTTCCTATTTATCTCATGTCAGTGTTAAAATCTCCAAAGGGTGTGTTAGTAAGCTTACAAGATACTTTGAGGTCCTTTCTCTGGAGTAGCAATAAAGATGGAAGAAATAAACTTCTTCTGGTGGCCTGGGATAAAGTTTGTTTGCCTAAAGAATTAGGGGGTACAAGGATCAGAAATCTGGAAAAATAGAATTTGGCTTTAGGGGCTAAACTGGTTTGGAATTTGTATGAGAAATCCAGGTATTTATGGGCACAAATTATGTTTGCCAAGTATCTTAATAATGGTCCTAGGGAATATATTTTTCAGATTTCTAACTTACCTTCAGGATCAGTTATGTGGAACTTTATATGTAAATGCAGATCTGTTATTTTGCCTAATCTCTCCTGGATTGTCAATAAAGGCACAAAGCTTAGATTTTGGGAAGAAAGGTGGAATGGGCACCCTCCATTACGAAGCCTAAGGAATTGGTCTCCCCTGATATCTAGTCTTTCTTCCCTTTGGGGAACCTCTGTGGCAGATTATTTTGACATAATACATAGTGGAAATGTGAGGTTGGCTAAATGGAAATCTATTGACTTTTTGGAGATTGATCAAGAATTGAAATTGCAGTATACCAAGGTCTTGAGTGAGAGGGTGGTTATTCTCTCTGATCAGGAGGATGAACTGGTTTGGACTAAAAATATTTTTGGCAAATACACGATGAAGGATGGTTCTAATTCCCTTATGAGAAAGAATGATCTTCCTTCTTGGCCTGATAAGCTTTTTTGGCACTCGGCCTGCTTGCCAAAAGCTGGTGCCTTTGCCTGGTTGGCAGTTCAAGATAGGGTTCTCACAGGTATGAGGTTGGATAGGCTGGGTATCATTGTTGCCTTCACATGTGTGTTATGTCATAAAAAATTGGAATCCTCTTCCCATCTCTTTCTGCATTGCGACTTCACATATCAATGTCATAGTGGTTGTTTGATAAATTAAATTTGGCTTTTGTGATGGGAAAAGATCTGGTTGCCTTTTTTAGTTCTTGGCCACTCTTGTTTACTTCATCCTTTTATGCGTGTTTATGGGTTATTTCCCATCTATTTTAATCTGGAATATTTGGTTAGAGCGTAATAACATGATCTTTAGAAACACTAGCTCTTCTCTTCCAGAGGTCTTACTGAAAATTGAATCGTCCATTTCTGAGGTTGCTATGTCTCATATAAGCAAGAATTTGGAAAACCTCACATCCTTCTCACATTGGGATAGTAGGGTGACTAGAGTTTGGAGTATGTTATCTGCCCTTCCCTCTCATGGATCAATTTTGAAAAAGGGTGATGCCTTAAATAAAAGAAAACTGGCCTCTTGGAAACCTCCTCCTCTTGGTAAATTTAAGTTGAATTTCAATGGAGCCTCTCATGGAAATCCTGGTTTGGCTGGGGTAGGTATGGCAATTTTTGACCATCATACTCACATTATTCATGCTAGGTGTCATGCAATTGGTATTCAGACTAATAACTTTGCCGAATTTAAGGCTTTGTCTTTGGGTTTGGAGTTGGCTATTTCCCTAAGTATTAAAGACCTTATCATTGAAGGGGATTCATTGGTGATCATTCAGAGTGTGTTAAAAAGGAACTCTCATTGTTGGCAGCTGCAATATCTTCTTGATCATATTCTCCAGCAATTGGAATTCTTTGATTCTTTCTTCATTACTCATTGCTATAGAGAGATAAATAGGGTAGCAAATTTTTTGGCTAATCTAGCTATTGACAGTAATGCTAACCTTTGTGATGTAAGTTTGGATGAATTTCCTGTTTCAGTTTTGGAATACTTGCAATAATATAAGGTTTTCTTGGTATCTAATTTTTGAAAATTGCCTCTCTTTTGTCAATCAGGGTAGGCATGTTTATTGTTTATGTTTAGCTGGCAATGTGGCTCTGTATGTGGGAATATGTTCTCTTATATATAGCTTAGTTTCGAGCTGACATAGGCAATAAGGGTGGCTATGTTTATTGGCCATTAGAGTGGTGGCTTGGTTGTGTTCTTATTTACTTATAAAGTCTTTTTGAATGGTGGCTTGATTTGTTCTTACTTTATCTCAAGTCTTTCCAAACTGTTCTCGCATAAGGGATTTTATTTTGTGACACGATAATTGTGTCGTGCTTGGTCCTTTCAAATGATGATTATTGTACTATTTTTTGGCTTAGGTGGTGATATTTTGGTACTTCTCACAACGGTGATAATAAGGATCAATCATTATTTATTTGTTGGTTTAATTTGGATCAGCCGAGATGCATCACTTGGAATGATGTTTTTGGATACTTGGCCTTCGCACGAGCGGATTATTCATTATTATGTAAGGTGGTTAACTGTTTGGCTTAGTTTTTGATCGGCCGAGATGCATCTCTTGGAATGATTTCTTAGATACTTGGATTTCACACGATCGGCTCATTCATTATTGTGTAAGGTGATAAATTAATTTAGACATTAGCTTCTTTTTTGCCTCGACTATATATTATTTTTTGGTGCAGATTTCATTTAATAGTTGTGTCGAAGGTAACTTCATGAGTATTTCTCTCTGTGGGAAAGGTAATTTCTTCTTATGTCTATTACACTTCCGATTTACCGTGTTTCATTAGATTCTCCAGAGGTAGACATTGTTGATAATTATGCGTATGATTCTGAGAAGCTTGGGAGAATTTTTGTTTTGCATAATTTGGAGTTGGAGTCTGAAATTCGTAGGGTGGTGGGGAATCGTTGGTTGCTTTCTCCTTCTTTTATCTCTTCTTCAGAATTTTTGTCTCATTTTTTTACTATTTGTTATGATCTTCTGTGGGATAAGACTCTGGTCCAACTTATTGCATCAAAATTTGTGGCTCCTCCATTGCTTGATATGCATTATCTTGGGTCAACTTTGGATAATTATAACTTTGATATGGGTACTCTTCCTTATGGGGGTTTTCTTTCTGTTCAAGAGCTTTTGGAGAATGGATTCTATGGAGAGTTGCTCTTTGAAATTAGAATGGGTCTAATTTATGATACTATTGATGAAGCATTAAAAGCTGTGGATAGGTTGCTTGAGTTCATCTCTCCTCGGGTTTTGTCTAGGGCACGGGATGTGTTAATTGGCCTCCATGCTCTGATTAATTTATGTTTTCTTTCATCTACTACTCCTATCCCCGTAGTCCCAATACAGGCTCTGGTTCTTGATGATGTTCAGCCTCCTCCCACCTATGGAAAGCTCGAGTAATTAGTTTATGGCTATTTGATAACATGTTTTTGCAAGTATCTCTTACTCTTTTTTGGCAGGCTGTCTATGGGATGTTGGATTTGGACACCACATTGCACTAATGGTGCAGGTTTTTGGGCGATTCTTCTTGGCTCAATTTTTTGGAGCCGGATATAATTGGTCTATTTTAGTTTTTGACTCCCCTTTGGTACAAATTTATGGGCTCCTTGGTGTCTCGGCATGTTCTTCTTGAGGAGATAATTTTTATGATGTCCATTTTTTGTAGTCTACTACTGCTCCCCGATTGATAATAGTTGTTGGGCTCTAGGTTCTTCTTGAGGAAACTTCTATATAATGCAACTCTTCATTTTGTAACCAACTGAGTTATAATCAGTTGAGGATCTTTTGTATTTGGATATGTTCTAGGGGACCTCTATATATAGGCCAATTTGTATGGGTTTGGATGGGATTTCAGATCAACTGGATCCAGCTATTTTGTAAGGGTAGATTAGTTATTTGGTTAACATATAAGGCGACAACTGGAGGTTTTCTTGTGGGTTCTTTCCTTTCGGTATGCCTTTTGAACCCAATGTAAAAATTTCTAAAATTAATAAAAAAGTTTAGTGGCCTGGCCACTTTTATGGAAAAATAATAATAATTAAATGTGAAAATATAAATAAACATAAGTATATTTAATATTATGATATCAATGTAATAACTTGATGTAGATCTAATTCCGATATCCTATCAAATAAGGTATCTCAAATTAAGTCACATCAGAATCAAAATATGGCATTGGCATTGTACAACGATCTAACCTATAATTGTGAACTATACTATGTAAGATGTAAAGTTCCTTTACTTCTTCTACTTCTTATAATATATTTGAATTAGTTTTATAAATAACTTTGTAGGGTGGTTGGTATGTCACAAGGGAGCACAGTGTCCTAGCTTAATCCACATATAGTGTACAAGTGATTAAAAACAACTCTTTAGTAAAGCATATGATCCTATAATGATTGTAGAAAACTAAGACCCTTTAAAATCCACCAATTGAAGTGTGTAATTTGAATGATAATCAAACAATATTCTCAAATTGTGAGCAATTGAATGATCAAAATTGATTGCCTTTAAATACTAGAAAAAACCAATAAATCACACACAATTGTATTAAGTAGCCTCTTGACATAAAAGGTTTATATTTGAATTTTTAATCTTGTAATAAAAATATGTGCATAGATGAATACAATTGGGATATTGAAAAGGAGAATGTGTAGGAATGCACAAACACAAGGATGAGATAAGGGCTACATGTATAATCAAATTAGGGTAAAAGATAAATTCATAGGAATATGTGTAGGTGACAAAGGGGACCTAACTTCACAAAAATTATGTCATTTGTCATTACATCAATGTTGGAAGTACCGAGGAGATTGATTAAGGGTCTCTGATAGATGTTCGAGGAGATGAACTTTTGTTTGTGGATGTATGTTGAGAGACTCTATGTGCTTTGGGATTCATGTTTTTTTCCATTGGTGTACAAGGCTCTTCTTTTCATGCCCTAACTGCCTTGTGATTTGGCATCAATTCCTATTGTTTTGTGTCCTTGTTTTGGTTTAATCCTTTTTTAAATTCTTATTTGCTTTCCTAGATTGGGTACAACCTATTGTACCACTCTTGAGAGATTGCTCGTGCATATGTATTGATTGCATCACCATGAGTGTTTATGGAATATGGTCCATTGATTGATAGAGGAAGGCCTTAAAACAAGATGGGGGACAAAAAACTTTCACAAAAGCATTACAAGAGAAGATTAAAAAATTCTATCAAGAAAAGAAAAGTTCAATGTGGAGCTCAGAATAGATTGTGCAAGGGTTGTCAAAGGTGGAGGAGAAATTGTTTTAAAGCAATGGGAAGGAAGTAGGGATCCTCTCTTTCCTAGGGTTCTTATAGTTAACCCTTATGAGGAAATGTTGAATGCTCTTTAAAAAGAAGAGACTAGAATAAAGAGTATTTCCATTTTTTTGGCATGTAAGCATAAAAATAATTTGTCTACAAGAAAAGATAACTGGTTAAATAAGATATGGGGGAAAAAAATAGGTATTTATATTTCCTTTTGTAAGATGATTCGAAAAGGTTTATTTGTAATTTTTCTCAAAACCCATAATATGCAAAAAAAGAGTGCTTGAAATAGATGTTTGTAACATAAGAAAACCTCTACTTAAAGAAATTTCTTGGTCCCTTGAAATAGCACAAAAGAAATCATGTTTTATTTAGCTCCAAGATGGATTAATGTAAAGAATCTACCCCCACAAATGTGGGCTTTCTTACCTCAATTGTTGAAACTATTTGGAAAACTCTTCAAGTTGAAGGCACTTGCTCTACCCTACATCATATGAATACAAGGATACTTATTTCCTTTTAATGCAGGGGTTCATATCCCAAAAACCATTGAATTTTTCTTAGATTGCAAGGATTATAAATGTGAAAGTGAAGATCTAGGGGATCTCAACTCTTGTTTTTTGTGTAAAAAAGATGGCCTTCAAAAAAGAGACTAACCTAAGATTATGAACGATAGAAGGAACTACAGATCTTGAAAAACTAATTTTAATGACTCAAATTCTCAAAAATCCTCAAAGGAAGTGAGAAAAAATAATGATAAAAGTGAATCTCCAATAGAGGATTCATTAGCCACCAAAAACCTTCTAAGGAAGTGATAAGACAAAATATTGAACAAGCTTGGTTTGACACTTGCTCTAAGGACAATGAGCATTCTAATCAAGAATTGGTTTCTAAGGTTGAAAATGATGTGGAAAATACCAAAGATAATGATCCTTTGGTATCCATCAGACCTAAGCGGAATCTACCCTATAAAAAAATGCTCAAGAATTAGTTTTGAATAGATACTTTCCTAAGGCTATGAATTTAGTATATTCTAAAGGGATTCCATTTTCCTATTATTTGAAGGGTGAAAAGGGAGATATGGTTTACTTTAATCCTCTTTTCCAAGATTCAAGAAGTGATCTTAGTTTTAAAGATAAGGATGTTCATAAGGAAGAAAATAAAAATAAAAAGGAAAAAGGAAAAATGTTATCAGAACTAATAGTTTCCAAAAATCTAGGAAGAAAGGTAAAGGGGAAAATAACCCTAACTATTTTGGTTGGTTTTACAAGAATTATAAAGGGTCTCAACCTCCCATAAATGATATTGAACTTTATATGTTGGATAGGGAACTAGAATCCCCTAATAGAAAATATTTCTTAAGAGCTCTTTACAACAGTTCCCAAAATTTGGATATTTTGTTGATTTAGGTCAAATCATTGGTTTTCAATCAGACAATACTCTAAGATTTGTTTGGAGAAACTCCATTACTTTCCACAGATTATTTGTAGGTGGTGTTTAAAAAGGATCATTTAAAGTTTGGAACCTTCTCTATTTATGCACCAAATGATTATAAAGAAAGAATAAATTCATTGAAATTGATGGTTTCTAATTTTCCTAAAGTGCCCTAAATCATTGGTGCTGATTTTTATATGGTAGAAAATAAAGAAGATAGAACTCGAGGAACTTCTTCCACATGGAAAAGTAATGAACAATTTTTTTGGTCAAGGCTAAAAACAATGTTAAAGTTTTTTGGTCCCCTCAAAAGAAAGAAAAAAGAAAGCAAGAGCATTTTATATACTTGGTGTAATAAACAAAGTGATGACAAGAGGATCTATTGTAGACTAGATAGGTTCAATGCAGTTTTTCCTTTCAGCATGTAAGGCAATTTGAACAATCAAACTTGACTCAGACTTATCTTTATCCTTTTCTACCCAAACTTGTTTGGTTTCTTTCTTTTTTTCTGTTGTCTCATTCTGTTCTAATTTTGCATTAGTTTCAGCCGTTGAAATTGTCTTCTTTTTCTTAGTTGTCCCAAGCTTACAATGTTTTGCAATGTGGCCCAAGTTTTGACAATGATAGCATTTTACATTTATATTGTATGATGAGTTTGAAAATCTATTGCGGGACTGAGATACAGTTCTCCTACATTCATAACTCCTATGACCATACTCATTTCAATGATAAAAAACAACATTCATATCCCTAAGAACAACAAATTGATTTCTACTTTCAAAACTAAGAGGAGACCTATGCATAAACCTACATTTTGCAATTTTATGATCATAAGTATTACATTTATAAAAGTAGCCATGGAACTGAGGCGCGTAACAATCAATAGTAAAGTTATTTCTCATTTTCTCCTTGGAGCAACATAACTTGGTCTTCTTGAGCTCACTCCTTGTGTATCCTTGACCTTTGTGAAGCCTTCATTATCAACATTGGCTTTTCTTTTGGGATCAGTATGTTAGTTCCTAGACTGATTCTTTGTAGTAGCAGCATATGTCTTCTTCTCATTGGGCTTGATGACTGTGAAGATTTGTTTGACTTCAATTTCACTTGAAGAGATGAAGAGTATATCCTTGTCTGATAAATTTTTATTGTTAGAACATTGTCCATATTCAAATCCACCATTTATGTCCTTGTTGTTCTTCTACTTACTTAAAATTTTGTCTAATGCTTTGGTGTTGCCATCATACTTAATCCTCATGTTTAGTTCATCTTTCTTCTTTTCAAGTTATTTTTTGAGACTCGAAATCCTCTTTGCTTCTTCCAATTGAATCTTCAAATCAGAAATTGTTTTCTTTGATTCCTCAAGAGATTTTTTTAATAGCTCTTGTTCTTTAGCAACAACATTCTTGTATTTTTTATATTCTTTTCTTACTTTTCTAAGTTCTTCTAGTGCACTCACACGTTCACCTTCAAGGTCTACTTCATCTTCTATTTCCTCTTCTTCATTATCAATGATATGTTCATCAGATAACTCTTCTTTTTCTATAAAGAGATTAACTTTTATTTCACCTTCACTACAGCAATCTTCAGAGACACTTTCTTCATCAGAGGCATCATCTTCAAAAGTGTAAAGACTGCTCTTATTTTTAAAGCTTCTTCTCCTTGGCTTATAAGAGTTATTCATCATTTCTTTGCCAAAAGACTTCATGGTTTTCTTTTCATCTTCATCCTTTTCTCCATAAGGGCATTTAGATGCAAAATGTCCAATCTTGCCAAAGTTAAAACATTTGAAAGACATCTTGCCTTTGTACTTTCCAAAGCCTCTTTTGAGTTTCCTAACAAAATTTGCTACAACAACATTGAAATCATTTTCATCCTTATTTGTAGCATGTTCTTTTCCTTTCTATGCGGTATTGAAGGCAACTTCTCTCTTTTAAGGTTCAGCACTTATTGTTCTCATCTCATAGTCAAAGAGAGAGACAAACAATTCATCCATAGAGAAATTCATTAAGTCTTTAGCTTCCTCAATAGCTAAGACTTTTGTATCATACTTTGAGATTAAATATCTCAGAACCTTTTTGACAGCAACTTCATCTTCAACTTCTTCTATGGGTCCTCTTATAGAACTTATTGTCTCATCCACTCTTTGTAGATAATCAGTTATCTTCTCTTCTTCTTTCATTTTTAGGCTTTCAAACTGAGTTCTTAGATTTTTTAGTTTGGCATCTTTAATTTTGGTATCTCCTTCATATATCTTTTTCAGTTTGTCCCAAGTTTCTTTTGTTGATGTGCAATGTATGACTTTGTGTTACAAGTTAGGGTTGTCATTGCACCAAAATATTGACCTATCAATTCCTGATACAACCACTATACTTATAGAATCCACAGGAGGCTGATAAACCATGTTGTGAATCCACGTGAGGGACGCTGGCCCACTGCCAACAATCCCCCTCTCAGTGTCACTCATTGTGGCATGTGTGATTCAAACCTATGACCAAGCTCTGATACCACTTTTTACAATTTAGGGTTTTCGTTGCACCAAAAGATCAACCTGTCAATGCCCAATACAACCACTAGACTTATAGAATCCACAAGAGGCTTCTAAACCATGTTGTGAATCCCTGTGAGGGACGCTAGCCCACTACCAACACTTTGATGAACTATGTATTAGACAAACCACTTAATATTGTGTTCTTATCTTTGGAATTGTTCTCATATTCCCTTTTTTCATCAGGCTGGTAGGAGGAACTTGAGGGATAGTATATCCATTTTTTACTGACATCCAGACATCAAATCCTAGGGAAGGCAAGTAGGTTTTCATTCCTCTACTCCAGAATACATAGCTGGTGCCATCAAAGATAAGTTCTTTAGAAGATGAGGATTCATTCCTAGACATTGTGTTCACTAACGAGAATCTACCCAAGCTAGAGAAATATTTTACTACAGGGGGGAACCTAGGGCTCTAATACCAATTGAAGAACACAAATGGACACTGAGAGGGGGGTGAATCAGTATATTTTAAAAAATTTAACTATGTGTGCAAATACAACTACTGAAGATTAATTAAGAATGAACACACACAAGAGCACATCACATAACACCAGATGTACAAGGAAAAGCCAATGTGGGAAAAACCTCGATGAGAATAGTTGTTGGATTCTACTGCTCCAATCCAGACTCACAATGAATAAAAGATTACAATTTTTAGGGCACCGACCCCTAAAACTTTAGGGCACCAACCCTTGATTTTATGAGCACCTAATCAAAGGAGCACCTACCCCTACTCTAAGCACCCACTTAGAGATTTACAGTGTTTGTTCAAGATTATAATTGCAATGATAAAGCCTTGTTACAAATGAGTTTTTGTAACACAGAATTCTCATATCTTGAGAATGAATTATCCTGACTGGTGAAGTTTTCCTTTGTTTCTCCTCCTTCCTCTATCTGATTATCTTCTTCTCTGCTACAACATTACTCTCTAAAATAATCTATTCTTGCTTTGTTTTCCTCCTTTTTGGCTATACACTTTGTCTCTCTCTATCACTCAATACTCACTCTTCCTTCTATAGCAACAATGTCACACTACAGCACTACAACCTTCCTTTCTGCTACATCAACTAAAATAAGATATCTTTGTTTCCACCTTAGTCATTGTCTCATCAGCCACACATACCAATGTCGAGTCACAATTAGAGCTACTGCTGGATTGAATTGACTCTGTACTCATCAATTTTTTCTTCTATAGAAATCTTGAATATTTTATTCAAGTCGGTTGTCCTAGAGGTCTGCAACTCTAGAGATTTCATTCTCTATCATAAATATGATCTCATACTTGCAGCCAATAATAAATGTATCCAATATTTCTTCTAATCACTCTTTGTACTAAGTGGTTATTTTTAGAAAGCTTGATCTGACCAGCTAATCTGATTTTAACTCTATCAATTTCCTCGAGCCCATCAACCATCTACAACTCGGTCGCCATTAATGCATTCTTCATCCTCTCTGAAAAGTTAGACAACTACCACACTAAAATCCACCGTCATCGACTTCAACATATCAGATATCATCTTCGATCAGCCAGGGTGTCATATGTTTCCATTTCCTTTGTCTAGATCATTTGATCAAAGTCGGTTTGCCACCATGTAGATCAATTTTCCTATCGACATGCAGACATTTTCTTTTTCAATGCCCAAGTCACTTGGTCAATCCTGGTCTATCATCCATGTGGATCTCTGAGTCTATCAACTCGCAGACATGGCCGTAAAGTTGATCACAAACTTTCAACTCTATCCACAAAATACCCTTTCATCATTTCGACAAGTGTCCTCTTATTTGAGTCGTACATGCCACTTCATCAAGTCAAACTTGGTCAGCACCTAGGTGGACAATCGAGTTGCTTAGATCCTTTGAACTTCATACTATGGCTTTTCTTCATGTTATATCCATCACAAGATAAGTTTCAAGAAGCCTTCTTCTTTCTTTGTTAGCCTGCATCTCATTTGCATGGTCTCTCAACACACATGGGATAACACATCTCCCTTTTGTCTTTGCTTGTTCTTGTCCTGCGCCATATTTATTTGTTAGCTTTCGCCTTGCAGGATAAGCTTTGTCTTTCGCCTCAACAAGCAATTTGTTATCTCACAGCCCTTTCATTATCCTCACGAAGATGCGTGAGATAAGGAAACCTTTCCTTTTCCTAGATACTCTTCTCCCACAGCAGTCTTATTTATGTCATGAACCCTCCTGGGATAAGGAATTCTTATGTATCATTTGCTTTACTTTAGTTGTCCTGCGCATTCCTTGTGTAGCCTCTTACTTCATGTGGGATAAGGTTTTCTTCATGGCATGCATCACTTGTTATCCCGCGCAACATTTAATGTGCACCTTAGCCTGTGTGGGATAAGGGAATCCGCAAACTTCCCTTCAGCTACTTGTCCCGCATGACACTTGTTTGTCACTATTGACATCGCAGGATAAGAGAGAGCATCTCTCTGCTTTGACCTCCTTTGACTATCATTATCCCATAAGGCCATAAGTCCTTGTCCATTACGTTGTGAGATAGAGGGGGGTCTTCTACCTCCATGAAACTCTTGTCCCACACTCTCAGCATGAGCAATCCACTGAGCCACCAACACGTGTACATATGTGTACACCTAGACGGATGGGGACCACTAGAATCCAACTTGGTCATACCAGTCAAATACAATAGTTTAAAGAGCAACACAGGTCATCGAGTTAAACTGCCATACTAGTCGAACTGCCATGAATCAACATATTTGAATCTGCAGTCCCCATAAATCAAACCTGATTCATCCAACGCACAATGTGGCATATATAGATCAGAATCAATGCTAACTTGTACTGTGTAACCCATGTTTGTCTGCAATCTACAATATTTGTGTAGTTGTATAGCATAACCTGCATGTTATGCACATTACTTGTTGTTTGCTTCTCTGCAACCTCACATTACTTGTTGCCCGCTTCTCTGCAACCTCTTGACATCCCTGTAATACTAATTGACATCAATAAAAATAATGCCAACAATATATTTGTCCAAATCCTCCACTAATACTACCCATTAATATTAATTAATCAAAGTCTGATCTTCATTATCATTTTCCCCATTTTTAAATTCATCCCACCTACCGAAGTCCACATGTGACATGCCTCTTAAATGAATTGCATGCACAAGTCACTTTCAAGCCTCCACCTCATTCTTTGACCAAGGGTTCTCACATGTGTGAGGATGCTCTTCTCCATAGACCCACCCTACACTTTACCTTTCCATCCATTTGTCACTTTCTTCTCCCTATCCCTCTTCCACTTTGTCACTCTCTTGTTCTTCCCAAGTTTTTCTCACATGTGTGAGCACACCTTGCTCTTTGTAATGCCCAACCAAGAACCCTAAAGGAAAAAAACACAACTAGGCAACTAAAGGGTGAAATCTTTTTTTTTTAAGATTAAGTGCATTAATTATAACAATAGCACGTTTAATAACACAACGGAAGTCTAACACATGAATCAAAGTATTCCAATGCATTTAATTATCCATAAACCATTTATACAAAAGATCAAAGCAACTGAATTAACATACATTCCACTGATCTAATATTACAATATCCATAAATACATGGCTTCCAAAAATACCACGGAATCCAAAAGTTACAATATCAAGGTTACATGGCTTACAAGTGTTCTTCCCCAAATATTCCACCTTGTGACACTTGTCACAAGGCTATGAACCCAAGCCACCTCATCTCCTCACACTCAATCCTATCCCTCCATCAACTCTCAATCTCAACCGTCCATTACAAATATAGAAGTCTATAAATTGGAGCCTTCTCCCCTATATCAATAATCAAAATTTATGCTAATCTTATGCTTTCAAATTCACTACAAATGAGAGAGATCCACATACTTCAACACAAAGAGAAAATCAAATGGCAAAGGGTGTCTCCATTTCAAGCTCAATCTATGGGATAAAGAAGGTATAAGTTTTACTCTCCATTTAATTTGAATGTGTAGTTATTGTGTTGACTTATGATTTTCCTCACTTTCATTTGTTATTATTTACTTGGATGATATTCTAATTTTCAGTAAAATATTGGAGGAGAATATAATACATATTCGTAGGGTCTTTAAGAAGTTAAGAGAAGAAAAGTTAGTGATTAAACTGAAGAAGTGCAGTATTCTGAAGTCTTCTGAAGGAGTTAGTGTTCTTGGTAGATGGTCTTAAAATGGACCTAGAGAAAGTAAAGTTTATCCTTGAATGGCCTACCCCAAGGAGTGCTACTGAGGTGAGATCATTTCATGATTTGGCTAGTTCTTACAAAAATTTTATTAAAAATTTATTTATTATATGTGAACCCCTAATTGAAATTATTAGAGATAGAAAAGAGTTTAAGTGGACTGAGAGAGAAACAAAGGGTTTTGATTTGTTGAAAAGAAAAGCTACAAAACAATTTGTTTTGGCACTTCTAGATTTTAATAAGGTGTTTCAAGTAGATTGGGATGCTAGTGGCAATGCCATCGCAGTTAATTTGAGTCAGGATGCTAAACCCATTGCTTATTTCAGGGAAAATTTGAATGCTGCCAAGAGAAAATATTTTGTTTATGATCAGGAGTTTTATTCTATAGTTCGGAGATTGACAAAGTGGAGGCATTATCTTTTTTCAAAGGAGTTTGTTTTATCAATTGATCACGAAGCTTTATAATATTTGAATAGTCAAGAAAAATTGAATCAAAGGCATTTAAAATGGGTTGAGTTTTTGCAAAGTTACACTATTTTTGAAGCACAAGAGTGGCAAGTCTAACAAAGTTGTAGATGCCTTGAGTAGGAGGTAGAATTTTTTGATAGAGATGTAGATCAAAGTTGTTGGGTTCCATGAACTCAAGAGTTTGTATCTAGAGGATCATGATTTTGGAGGCTTGGAAATCTTGCATGGAGCCTTCTACTCTAGATAGGAACAATTGGTTGAATTTTACAATCCAAGATAAGATATTATTCAGAGGAAGTCAATTGTGCATTCCAAAGAGTTCCATCGAGGAGAACCTAATTAAGGAGAAGCACAATGGATAGTTAGTTGGACACCTTTGGCTGAGATAAGATCATTTCTCTTGTCAGTGAGTATTATTATTGGCCACAATTGCAGCAAGATTTTATGAATTTTTGTGCAGAGTTCTAGAGTATGTTAGATGGAAAAAGGAACAAAGCAGAATATAGGGTTATATCAACCATCACTTGTACTAGATAGACCATGAGAGGATATTAGTATAGATTTTATTCTTGGTTTACTAAGGACTCAGAGAGGATATGATAACATTTTTTGTGGTGGTAGATATATTCTCAAATATGGCACAATTTATTCCTTGTAAGAAAATTAATGATGTTCATATGGCAGAGTTATTTCTCAAAGAGGTGATGAGACTACATGTTTTACCAAAGAGTATACTTTCAAATTGAGACCCCAAGATTGTTGGGTACTTTTGGAGGACATTGTGAAAAATGTTAAAGACAGAGTTGAAGTTCAACTCAACACACCATCCACAAAATGATAGACAAGCAAAAGTAGTGAATGGGAGTTTTAGTAACCTATTAAGATGCTTAGTACAAGATAAACAGAAGGGATGGGATTTGATTTTACCACAAGCAGAATTTGCATACAATAATGTTTTTTAATAGGAGCACTGGTAAATCACCATTTCAAATTGTATATGGAAGTAGTCCTAGAAATGCTTCATAGTTAAGGAAGCTGGACAGAGGAGAAAAGAGTATTGTTGAAGCTGGAGAATTTTTGGAGCACCTAAAGAATTTGCATGAAGAGGTGAGAAAGCATATTAATAAGATGAATAATCAGTACAAGGCTAATGAAGATCAAAAAAGTAGATATAAGAAATTTCAGGTTGGAGATGAAGGTCATGGTTCATTTGAGAAAAGAGAGGTTTCCAATGGGAACATTTAATAAGTTGAAGATGGAGAAATTTGGGCAATGCAGAATCCTAAAAAAGCATTATTTTGGAAATACTTATTTAGTAGAGTTTCCAAGCGAACTTAAATTTTCACATGTATTTAATATTTCAGATTTGACAATATCATGAAGGGGTATAGAAGATGAAATAGTGGAAGAACAGTGAAATTTGCACATACTTTAGACAAGGAGGAGATAGAGGACATCTTGGATGGTTGTGTGGGTAGAAGCGCAAGAATAGGCAATGTGAAGAGTACATGGTTAAATGGAAAGGAAGACCTAATGAAGATTCATCATGGCTATCTAAGGTAGAGGTTAAATGTCTTGGTTTTCCTCAAAAGACCTAAGATATGGCAAGGTCACTTCTCAAATTACCCCTAGGTGTCTGATGCAAAAGCATCCAAGGTGTAAGAGTAATCTTTCATCAACCAAAAATATTGTTGAGTTTTTCAATAAGGGGTAATAATGATAGGCTTACTATTTTTACTAAGTTTTCAATTTTGCACAAAATATTACATAGACCTCCTAAATGGTGAAATGGAGACAACGGTGAAGGAATTATCCCAATTTCTTGTGGTATTTGAGAGATTCAGTTTTTTCTAGTAAATTTCTCCAATAAAATCCACAATTGCATTTTTGGAGGCCTTAAAGGTACTAAAGAGGCTCGAAACTTGATTGGAGCTCCACAATTGTAGGTCTCCTCACAAGCTTTCCACCTATATATGATGATTGAAAATCTAACAGACAGTTTGAAAGTTATGGCCCCTAGAGCTTCGCGGGTCAAAAATTTAATAAAATATTTTCTCAAGACAAAACTTGCTCAATTAGGGTTTTGGCACCCAAAATAAGGTATTCATCTTTCTAAAAAATTCTATGGTGTTTTTTCATTCTAAATAAAGAAGGTGAACAAGGGTGGCAAAAGACAATTTCAGTAGTGCAGATTGTTGCTTTGGCTTGCAGATTATTGTAATGAGAATTCCCATGTGGTTGTAGCATGTTATTTTCTAAATGTTGTAATTTAATTTCATTAAGATAATAGAAAGAAAATGTTTTCTTTCTTGCATTTTCAGTTTATTTCTTTATTATTTGTATATGTTTCGGGTTTGCAAGGGGAGTACCCTTCATTAGGGATTTTGCATTTTTTTGAAAAATCAATGTACAAAAATTAAAAACTCTTGCACCACTACGAAGAGCACAAAATTCTACCCCAAATAAAAAAAAAAAATTGCTTGAAAAAAAGGAGCATGGATGATTAAGATATCATTGTTTGAAAATTGTTTGTGTAATTATGACACATGAATTGTCGCCACTCCTCCAAACATCATATGGCTCTATATTTGGCCTTTGGAGTTAGATTTGGACAAAACAAAAGGTGATTATGACTTTTTCAAACCTATTGAATCCAATGGTAGCCTCAAATTTGCCCCAACAAGCTCCAGTTTTGACTTGCATCAAAAAAGCCACAAATCCAAAACTCCAAAATTGCTCAAAAAAACTCTCCAAGAAAACCAATGGCACTCTATCAGCTCTGATACCTTGTAAGGTTTGGCTATGAAGGCAGCCACCTAAGATCTAGAAGCCTAATAAAAAGTAGAATAACAAGAGAGGAATAATGTGACAAGAATAAATTGTATTCCTATCAATGATGCAGTAGAATCAATCAACTGGATTGAATGGAATGAATTTACATAAGAGACCCCTTGGTTATATAGGCCAAGGTGACAACATAGGAGTGCCTAAGATTATGTCAAATGTTGTCATCTTATGACAGGAGACAAAAAGTGAAGTCCTATCATCCCACCTAAAGTTGAAAAGTGGTAGTAGGATAACACCACTAAAGGTAGATCAACCACCTATGGCTGAAAAGTGAAGCCACAAAAGGTGGATGTGATAATTTTCTAAAGCACTAAAGGTGGAGACACCACATAAAGTGGAAATAATAACATGATAATGCCACCTAAAGTGGAGATTCTCTAACAAACTCCTATTTGGTCCCTCGGTACAATTAAGTGACATGTAATTAGGACCTAGGACAAGGTACAACACTTTTAATTACACCAACACAGCTTAAGAAGGCCACAAGGAAGGTTTGTTTAATCTATGTCGTCCAAGTTAATGATCTTAATAATAAGATACCCTATGTCAATGACTACCCTATCCTAAAGGAGTTTGAGGACTTGTTTCCAGTTGAATTGATTGAGTTGCCACCCAAGAGGGAGTTTTATTTCTCTATCGAATTACTACCAAGGACTGAGCCTAAATCCAAAGTTCCCTATCGGATGACCACAACAAAATTATTTGAGTTAAAGGCACAGTTGCAAGAGTTTTCAAATAAATAGTTCATTAGACCTAGTGTGTCTCCATGGGTTGCACCTGTCATGTTTGTCAAAAAGAAGGATGGGACTTTACACCTATGCATTTACTATAGAATGTTGAACAAGGCAACTATCAAGAACAAGTACCCTCTCCCAAAGATTGATGAGATTTTTTATCAAATGAGAGGAGCCATGATGCTATCTAAAATAGACCCTATATTTGACTATCACTAGTTGTGGATTAAGGAGGACGACATACAAGAAATAGCTTGCAGAACTTGGAATAGGCACTATAAATTTACTATGGTACCATTCAAATTGACCAATGCTTTAGAAACTTTTATGAGCTTGATGAACAGTGTTTTCTGAGATTGTTTGGATTATTTTGTATTAATATTTCTAGACATCTTAGTCTACTCAAAATCAAAATAGGAGCATGATATCCATTTGAGGATAGGCTTACAATTCCTAAGAGGGTGTAAACTCTTTAGTAAGTTATCCAAGTGTACCTTTTACCAAAGTAAGGTGACCTATCTTGGACATGTTATTTCAGTAGATGGAATTGAAATGCATTAAAAAAAGATTGAGGCTATTGTAAAGTGGTTCATTCCACAGAATATGAGTGAAGTCCAAAGTTTCATGGGTCTTGCAGGTTATTAATGGAAGTTGGTGGTAG
This sequence comes from Cryptomeria japonica, assembly GCF_030272615.1. Lineage (NCBI taxonomy): Eukaryota > Viridiplantae > Streptophyta > Pinopsida > Cupressales > Cupressaceae > Cryptomeria > Cryptomeria japonica. Next base: position 214,791,543 of record NC_081408.1, on the reverse strand, counting down.
GGTTTTATAGGATTTTCACACTAATCACCTCACCACAAAGGAAAGGAAAAAGGTTTGACTACACAAATAATTGTGAGAAAGCTTTTCATCTCTTGAAGGAGAAGATCACTTTGGCACCAATCCTAACTATGCATGATCCTAATGAACATTTTATAGTCATAATTGATGCATTAGGAGAATATCACTTAGGTACCCTTAGATGGATGATAGGTCTTATGTCTTGCAAGATATGATGAATAATGATGAACAACAAATACCCTAATTGGTACTAAGAGGAGGGGGTGAATCAGTACAAACAAAAACTTCTTCACAACTTATCAAGTTAAATCAATGCTAACCGGTTGTCTTCATCACTGAACTTAACCATGGCAATATCGGTTAAACATAGTAATGCTTCAGACAACTAAACTAGTAAAAATGAATACTTCAAATATCATTCAACACTTGATAACTACTTCACCCATATACATATGCATGTGTTGTATCAGTAATACCATAACCATTAGTTTTGCATGCATAATCACCTAAACAAAGAATACTTAATCATCACATGAAAAATGCACAACTCATGACACAGAGATTTTTCACATGGAAACCCAAATGGGAAAAACCACGGTGGGGATGAATACCCACAAGCATGTTTTTGAACTCTTTTGAAGCTCGCTCTATTAGGAGCCTAGTCCGGTTAAAGACTTTACAATGAGGTTCTGTTAGGAACCGATCCTGTTAAAGATCACCCAGTTAAGGGATGGCTCTATACCCTGTTAAAGGTTGAAACCCTATTAAAGGTTACCTTGCTAGAGGATTTGAAGAACTCAATGAACTTGAATCACCTGGTTAGAGGTTTTACAATAAGCCTATTAAAGCTACTCGGCAAAGGGATTTTCCTTCTATTGAAATGGTTAGAAGATAACAGGTAAAACTCTGATCTGATAACAACACTACATGCTAAGGTAGATCCCTTTTAGTTCCTCGACTCTTCAATCACACTCTGCAGTTTTCCACTCCTCTACTCTGCAATCACACTTTGTAGTTTTCCAATCACTGGTCTAGCAAGTATCTCATCACTCGGATACACACACAACATTTTCCAACACTTACAATAACAAACATCATCGACCTTATAGACAACAATTAGGTTGGTAGCATAAACCCTAAACCCTAAGTATTTAGGTTTACAATTACAAGCGGTCCAATCCTAACCGTCCAAAACACATTACATAGAATGAAACAATCTCAAACAGATTACAAGTCATTATGCATCGTCCATTCTTCACCGCACATAGAAATCAGTAACCCATCACGCTCTCTTCTCATACCGCTAAGAAAAATGTTCATTCTTGAGGTAGACATTTAATGTAATCGATCTTCACATGAAAGATCCTCAAGGAAATCCTTCACGTGCACAAAACTGACATGGTATCTCGATCTCATCCTTATCTCTTAGCTAACTCACCAACCGGTAGTCACACTTAGTGAAACCCTGACACCGGTTCACTTCATCTCTTCATACCAGTTCTCCAACTTGAACATCAATAACAACTTCTTCCAATCTTCATACCGATTCACCTCTACTTATTGACATCAATGACAACATACATTATCATCATATGCCAACAAGGTAATCCTTATAGTTTTGAATTCTAAGTAGATCACCCATACGTGAATCATGATAAATTCCTAGTCCTTCGATACTAATTAATGTAGGAGGGTTTATTGGGACTCTAATTCCTTGTTCAAATTTTCCAAGTCCTTATCCTCGAAAACCTTGTTTTGATATTATGTTATAGGCACTCGTATAAGAATTTATTAGAAGAAGGAGTAACATTATAATGAATCTCTCTAAAATTTGTAGTGAGTGTATTTAGAAGGAACAAAAGGAATACCTTGTGTAGGGAGATTTTCCTTTCTATCATCATGCATATCCTCTTTGATAGATTGAGAAGGAAAATTATTATCATCTAAGGCCTCATCTTTACTTAATATTATGTGGGGAGATAGATCATGAATGAAATGCATAACATCATTTTCTTTACAAATGTTTGATGATTAAGGTAGGCTCTACAAGAATAAGGGAGATCTAGTGAGATTGAAACATCAATATTTTTATTTTTCCCCCTTGCACTAGGGTATGTGTATGGGAAGAATATGGTGCCATGTTTCTCTTCAATGTGTGTTCTCCATTAAAGAGATCATTGATAGGAGTATTAGCTCTTTCTTCATTCACATTAAATACCCTAGGAGACGTACAAGTATTAGGTTTTTCATTAGCATCTACAAAACCTTTTATGTGATCTACATATGTAATGCATTTTGCTAAGAATATCACCATAAAACAACATGCATCATAGATAAGATCTTTGAGATTTAATTGATTGATAGAAAGTAATTTGGAAATTCTAAAAATGCAATTTACTAAAGTGCTATGAATGAAAAGAAGCAATGTGAAGTGAAAGAAACCATTATCCAACACATGATTAGGATAAATATAATTGAAAAGTAATGTAAGCATATGTGAAATGACAAATAAATCAAATCTATTAAGTGTCATTATGAATGTTTAAAATTATATTTGAAAATAAAAGTTATGAATTATGCAACCCAAAAATCAAGTGAACCAAAACAAATTAGGGTCTTTGTAAATGTAACCTCTAAATTTATGTAATTTGATTAAAAATATAATTTATGATTGCGAAATTGAAAATTCAAATGTTCCCAAAATCAAATCTGAAATAACTAATCCAATTTAAGCAACCGACATTTTCAATTTTAGAATTATAAATTAGGGTTTGTTGAATGTAGCCTCTAAATTTATGTAATTCAATTGGAAATTAAATTTGTAAATATAAATTTGAATTTGAAAATACATAAACACTCAAATTTGAGAACATAAAATAGAAATAAGGGTGTAAGGATTCGAGTTCACCAAAATGTGAAGTGGTGAAAATTAGGGTTTTCGCCACTAAGGTAATAAAACCACTAATTTTACTTAGGGACCATCACATTAGGGAAAGATTGAATTTGATAGATCTAAGCCTAGAAGACCAAGATTCTAATAAGATTCTAGGGGTTTTAGATGTGCCCCTTCTTTCCCTTTAAGTTGATATTGATTTGAATGTGTTGAAGATGTTGGAATTAGGTTGAATGTGTATAAATTGAAGCAATTATGCATAGACACTGAGCTACAATCATAAAATGGAGCCACGAACCTAGATCTAGGCAATATGTAAGTGTTTGGATATGTTCCTAGAAGGTCGACCTAAATTGTCAGGACCAGAATGTCAGTCACTCTATTCCTCATAACTTTTCACTCTCTAAAAGGGAACCTGTTCATCTCTATGAATAATGGTGGTCCTGAAAATTACAACTCTATGCTTGTTCCTGCACACAGAAGAGAAGGGAAAATAGTTTGCAATAGGGGTTTTCCTAAGTCAACCCCTAGTTTAGGAATTAGCCTTGAATGAAATAATGCAAAAACTAAAATAAAAAATGGAAAGATATACATCAGATCTTCAATTGTCAATGATGATGCTTTACTTATTGAATGTAATCACATATGTTGTATGGAATGGCATGAACATGACAAAACCCTAATCACACACACATGCTTGCATATGAATTATGTAATTTTTCTCCACAATGGTTCAATGAAGAATATGCAGCCTTTAAGATCTCTAGAGATGCTTGATGATGAATGCTTCACAGATGCAAGAATGCTTGAGGATGGATACTTAGAATGGATATATATGAAATTAGGTTGATCAAAAGTTTTTATATAAGGGTATCTAGCTTATTTACTGATTAGGCCGACCTTCGATGGTCATGTGGAGCCACAGAGTTGAATTCTCGTCAGAGAGATGGGACCCTTGCCCCATTTCAAAATTGGGTCCAACTAAGAGGGACCGGGGTGTTGGGAATTATAGTCCAGGACCAAGGCATGGATGCCCTAGTCCTCAGAAAGGGACCACAACTAAGCCCTAGGGAGAAGGACACCCCTCTAGGAAGTTCATTAGTTGGTGTACATGGCATCAAAATTGGAGATTTGGGCATAAAACGGACCTAGATAAGAGATGAGGATAGGACATGCTAAAGTAGGGGTCAAAACATGAGGTGTAAATTGGCTTGGTGATAATTTATGATGCTACAACCGATATGACCATAGATGCAAATACCAATACAAGTACTAGTGTTTATATGATTATTAAGCTAATATAGCTATGGAGGTTGATTTATTTGAAAGAAAAGCTTACCTTATAGAATATGCATTATACATTTAATATCAAATGTTCCATTTATTTATTCATCATGACATGCTTCTAAACCAATGATATGTTTCTCATTCATATTGAATGGAAAAACATTCAAAAATAATGTGTAGCGTTGTAAATTATATTTGCATACAATTTTGTCATCACCTAGACCTCACCTTGGTTCTTCATCTTTCGATGCCCAATGACTATTTTAATTATGCTCACACCACCTCACAAACCTACAATTTCACCATCTTCATTGCCTTCTCCTCACGTTTTATTCTTGATTCTCAAGACCACGGTGTCCCTCTCATTAAGGACCCAAATTTTCTCCTCACAATGATCATATCAAGTGAGCAAGAAATTAGATCTTGTGTTGGCCTACTTTGAAACTTCAAATAATTTTCAAGAAATCAAGTATAAAAGGAGGTATACCCCTCTCATTTAAAACCCAAACAAAATCATGACCCAAATTACACTCTAGTGAATTCAACTAAAGTGACCAAGTAATTAGGCATTCATCAAGCATTGGAGAAAAAATAAAGTCAAGTTCAAACATTCAAGATGGCATCCATAATCAACCTTTTATGACGAAATTATAAAAGACATCCATAAGATTACATTTCAGATCCAACCTTTTCCTAAAAAAAAATCATCTTGTTGCAATTTTCCTTTACAATTATTACATCAATTTCAAGGTTAATTCCTAAATGGGGGTTTGACCCAAGGCAAACTCCTATCCACAATCCTTTCTTCTATCTTTCTATGTGTGGGGAATTGACTCATGAGTTGTACTCAAATATTCCAAAAGAGTTGATGATGATGAACGAGTTTAGATTTTGACGAAGCAAAAATCAAAGGATCGGGGTGAATCTTTGCTACTCGGTCCCAAAATAATAGCCAAAAACTTCAAGATCGGGTTCTTATTCTCATATTCCACCTAAATCCTTGTTTGTGGCTCTGTTGGATATCTGTAGCAGTCTATTTTTACTGTTTCATCTCAATTATCCCTTGTCTTACCCTAATTTCACAATTCACATCCAAATTTTATCAAAAAGAGGATGGCAAACAAAACCAATGAATCTATTCATAAATTTAGCCTGTTTCCTATTTGGATTGTGGCTAGATCTATTGGATTCACCCCTCTTTCAATCATGTATTGGTCTCATAGGGAAGATTAGTGGTTTTATTGTCTTAACTAGTAAACCCCTAAATTTTCCTCACCAATACATTTTGGTGAACCCAGCTTGTTTCATGCTTGTTTATGATTTATTATCTAAAATCTTATTTGTATGCACTTTAACATTAATGTTTGAAATCATAAATCATATTTTCCGTTGAATTACATAAATTTAGTGGTTAAATTCATAAAAATCCTAATTTATTATTCTAAAATTTACTTGTGGGATGCATAATTTTTTAGTTGTGTTTTCACATCTAATTATTATGACATGCTATGTTCAAATTTAGATACATCTAATATCCAATATCATAATTCATTTTTATTTTTTTTATTTGTTAATCAATCATTGTTACAAAGAATTTCAGTGCTTAATCATAGTTTTCAATCTTTGCATTCAATATTCCTCCTTTGTGCATGAGTTTTGTTACCCTTAGTCCTACATACAATATTCCAATATTACCCTTAGTCCTGCAGGGTAAAAATGAATTCCTTCATAGATCTCAACTCATCTTGCATCTTCATGTTCCTCAATCTTTCAACATCATAGTCTTCAAGAGCTACTTGAAGTTCCTTCCTTAAGTTTATCTCCATAGATTCCGGAAACAGGATCTTCCTCAAGTTGTTAAACTTCCTCCGAGGAACCAGACTCTGATACCAATTGTTGGAAACCAAGAACACTGAGAGGGGGGTGAATCAGTGTTCTACCGGAATGGAGAAATTTAACCTTATTAATACAACAACTTATCAAATGGTAAACATAAAAGCATATAGCAATATAATTACAAAGATGAACACCATAACACCATAGATTATACGTGGAAAACCTGTCATACCCAAACTTTTGGGAAAAAATGCAACAATTTTTTTTAAACAACACTAAAATACTTGATGTTCTAAGTTCAAAGTGTGTGATATCATAATTTGTTTCAATAAAAGATATCTCATGTGGCATTAAGAATGGGTTCTAAAGAGAGCGAAAATTTATTTAATTTAATTAGGAGACATAAGTCTTATCTCAATCTCCTAAGCGGTTTAATAAACAAATTAGGTTTTAATCTACTTAACAATTACAATGATTACCATTACTGAAACTAAATTATTTAACCCTATAAAGTCATCACAACTTTATTAATTAATTAATTCATTTGCCCTATTAAAATCCTCCAATCTTAATTACATTATGAGTTATTATTAATCCCTTACAATATTTAAATAACTCCAAAATTCACTAAATTAACATTAATACAATTCATTGTATTAATAATAATTAAAAAGATAGTTAATTGAAATGTCTCCAATGTCCTCAAATAACACTATTAAGTTGACTTAGAAATTAAATCTTCCTATAGATAAGCATTAAAATTAAATCAACTCTTATAAATATAAATTAACCATATGTAATTAAATTACCCCCTTAAGGGTTTAATTGACCATTAAAAATTAAAATATCCAATGATAAATGTTAATGAAAATTAAACGCACACACACACACACACACACACACACACACACACATATATATAATTTAACCAAGAAAATATAAACCCCAATATTCTTAAGCTATAACAAAATTTACTCTATTTTAAATGGGAAATTTTCCCATTTAAATATTCCAAATCAAACTTACACCCTAATAGGTTAAAATGCCCCCTTTAACATTAAAATTTTACTTTAATTAAAATGGGGACTCTTCCCATTCACTTTAATTTAAAACTCAAATCCCCTTTAAAATATTTTATTCTTTTATTCAAAAACATATGGGAATAACCCTAACTAGGTTTTCCCCTTTTATTTTAAAAATCATATCTACCTACTCCTACTTTTCTTCCCAAAACCAAAGATGCAACTCTAAATCCAAATTTTCAACAATTCTAAGTCTCCAAGATTGGAGAGTGGGTGATCAAAATCCTAAGTTTGAATCCCTTCCCTAAGTAGGCTCTTCTCACACTTTCCAACTTCCTTGGAAAGGATGTGAGATCTCATAGGTTGCTCTTCCCAACCTCTTACATGGTTTCTAAAAATGGAAACTGAAAAAGGTAAGAGAAAGTGGGGAAGAGCAACTATCACTCAAATGGAAGGTTGTCTAACCAAGGAGAAATCCTCAAAAGTTGAATTTTCGTCCATCTTGAAAAATTCACTTTTGAGGTGACTTGACAGTCACATGTGAATGGTCACATGGCTAAAATTGACCTTTACCCATAGGTATAACATATGGACCTTCAAAAGTGCCATAAACCTAACCTTAGGAGTTAGTTTGACCCTCTAGAAACCCACCTAAAGTTTGCCTACGGGTCAAACTTGAGTTGACCATTCTAATGGCTCTCTAACCAAGACTCTATTGGGACCACACTAAAATATTTTGAATAATGCATTGGTTATACAAATTTCCTCCAAAGGACATGTCATTGCCAACTCACTATACAACACGTGTCAAGTGACACCATAAAAAATACACAATACTATAATACGCATGGCATGTCCCTTTTTGGAATCAACAAAATTAACAAATACATATTGCACACTTTCAAGCATTCACATTTACAAATATAAACACATTACATATGAGGTGTTGTCTCTCCAAATAGACAACCTTTGACTTCACAAACACACATAGGTTTAGCTTGATTCTCCGAATAGTTTTCATGATCACATGGATTATTTTTCTTGCACATCTCACTTTGCACGTTAGTAATCTCAAATAATCACATGCAATATTAATATATGAAAAGAGTACAATTCAGACACTTTGCATACAACTTAAATCATAACAATCAAATTACCAATTATCCAATAGAATCCACATGAAATAATTTACTCAATGGCATTATCATAATCATCATGAAATTAAATCATTTGTAAAGCATGCATCCATCTTTTCTAACATCATAAATAAAGTACTGCAAATCAGAAATAGATGACATGCATCATATCAATGTTATCCAATCACTGGATCATATAGAATCTATATCCATAATGCATCAAAATAAAGTATCAATAATAGGTTCAACATGAAAAATAACTACAATGCTATGACGGCTCGAGGTAGGGCCTCACAAAACCTCAAAGAGGAAAAACCATGGTGGGATTGGAGACCCACAATATCTATCCACTGATTAGATAAATAAATATTACAATAAGGGGCATGCACATGCAGGAAGGCCAACAACCTAGAGCACATTGTTCATCACAAAAGGAGTCTCACTGACTACATTAAACATCGAACAACAATCCAGAATGAATATTGAACTGCAAGTATAGCATCTCTCATGCCTAAGTACAGTTCCGGTTAAGCTCAATACTGGAGGCCTAAAACCTCTTCCATAATCCCATCTCGATCACCTATGACTGACCAAATCCTTTGCATGAATGATTAATACATTATTTGCTCACATACAATATCCCATGATCTACAATGAGATCTTACATCATATATATATATACCAACCCAGGACCTAAAGAATTAGGTCGGCCACCTAAAAGTTGATACAATAAATTCATAACTTAAACCCATAATCAAATGATCAACCAAGTCGGCTTAGACCGAAAAATAATGTAAACCTATCCTTAAATCTCGTTGATAATGCATTAGGAACATCCTCCAACACATTACAGATACCGGTCCATAACCTAGATAACATCGGACCCAATTTAGGTCCACACACACCAAAGCAATGATCCCAATCAACCAAGTCTCAAACACGATCACCATCAGCATCCTGAATCTCTACTAGAAGCTGCACCAATACCACTTATGCATAACATCAAAGATCTTTAGCAATTATCTATCGGTGAAACCCTCACTGGAACAACAAACCAAGCTTACCAGCATACAGGATAGCATCCGATTACCAAATCAAAACCAACTGACTAGACATGAATCTGAGTAGCATGAATAAGCCAATTCCATAAGCCAAAATATACTAGAGCATACCAGATCATCATGATCTAATCCAACCAGAAACCAAACAACCTACCAAGACCAACCAGATACCGATAAACAGCCAAAGCAGCTAGTGTAGCCAATGTTGCCATCAATGACAAACATCAATGCAACACATAATCAATTCCTCCAAATTGCCAAAAATCACCCCCTTTGGCATTGATGGAAACACTAAATGTGAAAAACATCCAAGTGGCAAGAAATGCCAAACAAGTCTCCCCCAATGGAAGATAGTCAGCAATCTCCCACAAAATGATATGATAATGAAATTTAGAAATGTCTCTGTACCAAATAACCATCCATAGACCTGAACCAAACTCCCCCAATGGGATACAACCAATCTGAAATTTTGTTCCTCCAATAATCTCCCCCTTGGACTAATATCTCTGTTAAGATTTGTATTACACATAAGTATCTCTCTCCTTAATGTATATAACTCCTTATGTTTTTCACATGAATATCTCTCCCCCTTTGACATCAATGCCAGAAATCTTACATAAATATCAAAGAAAAGACATAAACCACTCAATCATAAGACTAACTACTCCCCCAAAGTAGTAGCATCACCATATCAATCTAGAATAAACAATGGCTCTAATAATGCAATCTGGACTGATGCCAAATAACATCAATTAGTTCTCTACCCGAGGGGCAGAAAACCTCAACTTGTCTCTCAAATGCTCAAATGATTCCTCAAACCAATCTGACTTTATTTTGCTTCCACCTACTCCTTCAGAAAATTATACTTGATAGAAATATCGGATTCTATGATGTGTCAACAGCCACAGAGTTATTACAATAAATAACTACCAGTACATTATAATCCATCTATAAATCCCTCAACATATGCTTCATCCAAAGAACTTGTGTACAGTTAGTAACAGCAGCAACATACTCAGCTTCAGCATTAGATAAAGAAGTACATGATTGCTCCTTGTTGATCCATAGAAAAAACTTCTTTCCAAGAAAGAAAGCTTCACCGGATGAGCCTATTTGGTTACCTGTATCTCTATCCCTAACCATATCTGAACATGCTCAAAGTGTAAAATCATAAAAAATACATATCAGATGATCCTTGAAAATATTTGAAAATCCTAGCTACCAGAGCAAGGATTCAACATAATCAATTCCTTCCTTCTGGAAATATCCATTACAAACCAATCAAGCCAAGTTCCAACAATATCCAAGTCTATGTGTTGTCCTTATCCAACTGATACAATTCCTCTTCCATAGCTTTCATCTAACGTTCATCCTTACAAGCTTCAATAATTGATGCCGATACAATTAAAGAAATTAAGCATACCTCATCAATTGCCAACCTTCTTCTTGTCCAAATATCTGATCTCTTGAATGATTCAACCTTACATACCTAGAAATCTTTTGACTCTTTGTTCCACTTTCTTGTTCTTCAGTTACTATTGAATTTTTTGATACTGTCGAGTAACTAGTTCAACATTTTGTTCCAGTAAAGGTGTTACCGGTTCAGTTAAGACCATTTCCACTATCGGTTCTTGCTCATAAACTCTTATTTGACTTCTATTCTGCTCATCCACCTTGACATAAGCACTCTCCACAATTCTTTGCAAACTTTTGTTATCATCTATATACTTTTATTTCATTAGAATAACAAAGAAATATTCCTTCATCACATCTAGGATCAAATTTTCCAATGAAATCATCTCTCCTGATATAACATTTACTACCAAAGATTCTGAAATACTTAACTGTAGATGTATGACCAAGCCATAGCTCATAAAATGACTTACCGGTAAACCAAAGTAGATCCAAGATCCAAGGTCCAACAAATCTTTTTCGGTTAACCTCCAAACTGACTTCCAAAGATCTGAAACAGGGTTTCAGACCACTATCAGGGGCAATGCAAGATCTGTCATCAATTTGCCTGCCCCTAAGGCAAATGCCTTAGTTACCGGATGAGTTTCCTGTCGGTGCAGGAACATTCTACTATGTCCATTGAGTAACCGAGATATATCCTTCATCCAAATGAACATGTGGGGCAACTGATTTTGTCGATTGACCCTCAAACTTCATAACCCACTTCTTCTCATGCTCCTTCCGAGTGTCATCAACCTTCTGCTTTCCCTTCTCATCACTTCATGTTGATGGATTCTTGCTTCTGCAAAATTTAGCAATATGTCCTACTTTGTTGCATGCATAACATGTAATATTGTTCTTTTGAATTGCTTTACTATAACCTTGGCCATTCCTTGACGTGCATTGATTAGCAATATGTCCAAACTTTCCACATGTGACATTTTACATTCATTCTACAATATTTTGTCCTATGACCATACTTCTTACAGTTTGAACACTGACTGGGAACTGCATTATTATTCTGATTTTCTTTATTTCTACAATGCCTAGCCATATGACCAAATATATTGCAAACAAAGCATCTACCATAAAATTTATATGCATTGGGTTGCCTTACCGGTGACCTCTGATTTCGCTTAAACTTTTGATCTTCATTTGTAGTACCAAAGCTCTCTCCATCCTCAAATCCAAGACCTCTAGTGTCTCCAGTGTCACTTTGGTCCTTCAATAATTCATCAAGCTTAGTAAAGCTAACCTTGAACTTATCTTTGTACTCATTTACAATAGTCAGATCAACTCTTAGGATTGTTACCATTCTTTCCAATTCTTGCTCATTGTTCTGTGACTGCACTAATTCATTTCTCAACATATCATTCTCATGAACCAACCTAATACATTCCTCAAATCTGTCTTTCAGATATATAGCAAGATTTTATTTCTTCTTGTTCCAGTCTTCAATCTTCTTTGACATCCTCATAGTTAGGGCTTTCTTTTCATTCCTCGTGACCATATTCTCCTGACTCAACTTTTGATAATGTTCCTTAAGGGCATCCTTATCTTCATCATCCTAATTTTGTAAATATAAATTTACATTTTTATATTGCCTTATGGAGTTATGTCCCTAAATGGTCCTTTGGTTTGGTTGTGTTTCTCAAATTTTCTGTGTAAATCAGTCTTCACGGTCTCCTTTATTTAAGTTTCATTGTGCTTAACTTGAACCTTTCTGGTTCATAGTTCAAAGTTCAACAAGTGTCATGTTTAAGTTTTTTCCCCGCACGGTCTTGTGAGTCTTTTTCACTATTTGTCAGTATTTTGCATGGGTTGAACCTTGAACTTGAACCTTTTTGGTTCAAGGTTCAAAGTTCAATATTGGTCATGTATATGTTTTTGTGTCGTTGTTGTTCTTCAAGGTTCAAAGTTCAATGTGTGACTTCTTGGAAATCATATGAATTTTCATGAGATGGCGGCGCAGATTTTCAGGAATGGCTAGACGGCGGTAGAAAAAGGGAATATTCTCTCGTAATGATTTAAAAGTTGTCATTAATAGCAAGCATGGCATGGGAATCCGTGTTTTCAGATATGAAGTGACTTGTTATTAAATGCATGATCGTGTGTGATCATTTCAGAGTAATGTCGCGCGAGTATAGAGTAATGATGATAACTTATGGAAATCATTGGTAAGATTTTCTTGGTTTTTAAATTGAGCGGTTGTTTTGTCGAAGATTGTCATTTGTGAAACATAATTTTTAAGGAGATTTTTTGAGCGAAAAGGAATAGACTGGGACAGGGGTTTTGCAGATGACAGAGGAAGGTATGTTCAACGACTTTCCTATTTGCTGCAGTTTTTAAAAGATCTGGGTATATTGTTTTGCTACTTGTTTTTGTTTTACCTGTTTTCTGCTTTACTTGAGTTGATTGGGGAAAGATTACGGGTTAAAACATGAGGCCAACTTTGCCTAAATTAGCAAGCTCTTCTTCCCTTGTGAGTTCCTTACCAAAGCTAGCAGAGATGGCTCTAGTTCAATTAGATTTAGATGTTTTATTAGAAAGAGTAAGGAACCACTATGTGCAATGGCTGAAAGACATTGCACATAGTGGTTTATTGGAAGTGGCGACATTTCCCCCAGCTGCCTCTTATCCTGAGTTGGTTTTAGAATGCATGAATCACTATGACAAAGTAAACAGGTGCATTGGGAGAAACAATGGTGAGGTTTTGTTGTCTATTGATAGAGAGACAGTAATGGCGGCCATGGGTATCCCACATCGAGAACCCTATGAGGATTGGACTATTGGAAAGTCTTATGGGATTAATTCTGAGAAGAAGCAGTATTATAGAACCATTATTGCACAAAATTGGCTTGTAAAGTTTCAAAAGGGCAGCTCAAGGCTACCAAGGCCATTAACCTGAGAACATTTGATTCCTGGAATCAGGGATTTGGTAGTGATGTTGAGCAGAATTAAGGGAAATTCACACTCTTTCTATTGGGAGGACTGGATGTATTTCTTCATCCAAGTCACTCTTGACAAAGACCGGTTCATTGACTGGGGCACCGTAATTGCAGAAAGGTTGCATGAGGGTTTGAGAAATTACCCTGGGATGTCAAATTTTTATATGTCTTCATATCTATTTTATATATTAGCTTGTGTGAGGGAGTGGCCTAGACTGTTCCATACAAAATGGGTTCAGGGTATAAAGATCTATGAATATCACCCCCATTTGACCCAAAAAGGACATGTTGACAATTACCTCTGCTGGAATGATATTTTTGTTGGGAGATTAACTTTTGAGTTACAAGGTAATTTGCACAAGAGAATGTCGGGTGAAGCTATTGAACTAATTAACATATATGGTAGCTTTTTTACTCAATTCAGTCACTTTACTTGTATATGGGTAGGAGGCTTTAAAGGTGAACCCTTTAGGTTACCTAGATATGTTTCAGACTACTGTGTTTTGATTGAAGTTTCCAGGCAATTAGCCCATGTTGTAAAGGATTATAGTGAAGATTCAGGCACAAGTGGAATTTTTCCTATTGATTTAGGCCATTACAGTTGCAGGTCTATTTCTGATGCACTGAATCTTGAGCTAGAATTTAAAAGGTTTCATTTGAAAACTTTCGTGAAGAGAGATAATTTTGACAGCAAAGGTTTTATCGCTCATTATGTGAAAAAGATGTTTCCCTATCAACATGTCCCTCAATTGGAAGATTACTGGGAAGATTGCTCAGATGAATTCGAAGTGAGAAAAAGGAATTGGTCCAGGTTAACTTTGAAGCAGATTCTTGATATGAAGTTACAAATGGATACTTCTGGTGTGACCATTGATAATGAAGATGTATTGGATCTAGAGTTCATGAAATGGGTGCATAATGAACCCCTTTCAGAGGTTGATTAGAATAGAAAGATGGAATATAGTGTATAGGCACGCACCTTCAGTATAATTCGTAGAACAGAGAATTGGCTAAGGAGTTGCAGATTCCATCTAGAAAAGGCAACCAGTTCAAGAAATAAGAGTAGAAAAGGAAAGATTGTGAGAAAACCACTGTTTTAACTAGTGTTCTTGTTTCTGTTGCAGGAAAGAAGCAAGTTAAGATTAAAGAAGAAAAACTTGACTCTGAAGCTGCACATTCCATTGGTGGCCGAGTTACTAGGTCAAGGTACAAGAAGAACTTTCAACCACCTACCACCCATCTTATTCTTGATTTGGACACCGAAGAAGTATAGGATAGTATGACGACCCCTATTTCTGATACTAATAAAGTTGTAACCAATGTTGATGTTGATATCCAATACTCACAGGGAATTGGTGTTCCGTCTAACACAGATAATGCTATGCTACTGACTTCAGGAGGGCCTTCGTCCATGCAATCCAGGGATCTAACTGTGGCTCCTAAATGGTTAAGTGATTCAATTACCAAGAAAAGGAATGTTGTGCCTATTTTTGTGTCCATGGAAGATGTCGTGAGTAAATGTCTAGGGAGAACTACTAAGCCAAAGCGGCTAAAAATGGAGACCATGATTGGTTTTGATGAAGGCACAAATCATTGGACTGCAGATATTGCTAAGCCCACATCTGATAAAGATGATGCCATTGCCTCAGAGGTCGATTACACGATTGAGCGGGTTGATTTGCAGGTAGGAACTAGAGCGGTTGATGTGAAACATTTAGAGACTTCAACCAAAAGGATTATCTCCCACACTTGCAAGGATGAAAAGGATAAAGCAGAGTTAAAACAGAGTCTAATGCAAATGGCTCAATACATCCACACTCTACAAAATAGCCCACTGCCATTGTCCCAAAGCTTTGTTCTGTTTAGTTCAAAATCCCCTGGTAATCAAAAGTTCTTGGATGAGGTTCAACGAAACAAGATGATTGCGGAGATTTTCTCTAAGTGGCTCACATCGATTGTGCATCAAGGAACTAATTATATATCAGATTTAGTTCAAATCTTCAAGGATGCCAATGATGTTACCAAGGAATTGGACGCTGACTTAATCGCATGGCAAAAAGAGAAGACTAAATGGGCAGTGATTTCAAAGCAAATGTGTGATATTCAGCGCTATGGCTTAATGAATTTTCTTGTTGAAAGACAAGTGTCAGGATTGGATGAGGATATAATGTTCATATGCAAGGAAAGTATAGAATGGCGCAATCAAATCATTGAGCAAGGTCATAATGAGTCTGTCAGTCTGCGAGGTGAACTAACAACCTTGAGAACAACCATGCAAAAAGATTTGCGTTGTGTTGATGTTCAGCTGCTTAAAGAGGATGGTCAGACTCTGGAGGATACATTAGAAATGGTTAATATTTTCATCAATCGCATTAAGAAGATCAAGGTGGAAAAATCCTTAGCCGTAGAGGACTTTACAAAATTTTCTAAAGTGGAGTCGATGCTTACAGTGTGTCTCGATCATTTGGACTCTCACAAAGACAAAGTGCAACTGGGGAAAAGGAAGAAAGAACTCTGGAAGCAAAGGATAATTCATATCAGCCTACCACATGTAGCAGTAATCCAGGAATTCTCAAGGGTTCATCAGGAGTGGAGTGCAGCAAAAGTAGTTATGGTGTCCGCCCAGAGTAGCAATCCAGACAATCCGGCTAGAACTGAATCAACTGCATGACTAGCACTGCTGGCAGTTGTATTCCAGAATGTCTAGCTTTCTTTTATTTTCTGTTATACAGTTAGGGTAGATTCTCATTAACTCATTTGGAGTTAATTTTATCTTGGGTTGAACTATTGGGTCTGGTGACCTATTTATAATCCTTATAATGACTTTATGAAGCCCCGCTAAGTTTTTGAAAAACTCTCTTTAACTTTGGTTGAATACTTTTCATATGTATTGAAAGTGGATGATCATCTTTGAATAAAAATTGAATGACAATTTGTCTTTGACTTCAAATCTATGTGTTTGGTGTTTGGAATTTGATTTCTGTGAGAATCTATTTCAATAAAGAATATGTCATAGTTTTCCATATGTGCAGAAAATGTCACTAAAATTTATCTTTAAAGATTTTTGTTTTGTTTTGGCGTACATGTGAAGTTTGTCGGCTTTACACAAAGAATTATATATATGAATCAATGCTTGCGTTCATTTGGTATTGACTAGTGTATGCAATTTCCTTTTTGTACTTTCTAGTCAAAAGTATAATATTGGTTGTATATAATTTGGAGTTGACTGAATATTTATTAAAGGGAGTTGTACCTTAATTCAGAGGTTAATCAATATGATGGTTATCCCAACTGTATGGTGAGATCTGTCTTTCATTCCTTGGGTGAAAGGGTATAAAAGTTAAATAAATTGTGAGAGACAAATTTGTTTACCAACATAGCTTGAGCAATTGACAACCTCTCCTGCGGGGTGAAAATGAATTCCTTTGTAGATCTCAACTCATCTTGCATCTTCATATTCCTCAATCTGTCAGCATCATAGTCTTCAAGAGCTACTTGAAGTTCCTTCCTTAAGTTTATCTCCATAGATTCCGTAAACATGATCTTCCTCAAGTTGTTAAACTTCCTCCGAGGCACCAAACTCTAATACCAATTGTTGGAAACCAAGAACACTAAGAGGGGGGTGAATTAGTGTTCTACTAGAATGGAGAAATTTAACCTTATTAATACAACAAATTATCAACCGGTAAACATAAAAGCATATAACAATAAGCAACAATGTAATCACAAAGATGAACACTATAACACCATAGATTATACGTGGAAAACCTCAAAGAGGTAAAACCACGGTGGGATTGGAGACCCACAATATCTATCCATTGATTAGATGAATAAATATTACAATAAGGGGCTTGCACGTGCAGGAAGGCCAACAGTCTAGAGCACACTGCTCATCACAAATGGAGTCTCACTGACTACATAAAACATCAGACAATAATCTGGAATCAAGATTGAACTGCAAGTATAGCATCTCCCATGCCTGAGTATAGTTTCAGATAAGCTCAATACTGGAGGCGTAAAACCTCTTCCATAATCCCAGCTCGATCACCTATGATCAACCAAATCCTCTGCATGAATGATTAATACATTATTTGCTCGCATACAATATCCCATGATCTACAATGAGATCTCACATCATATATATTTACCAACCCAGGACCTAAACAATTAGGTCGACCACCTAAAAGATAATACAATAAATTCATAACTTAAACCCGTAATCAAATGATCAACCAAGTCGTCTTAGGCCAAAAACAATGTAAGCCAATCGTTAAATCCCATCGGTAATGCATCAGGAACATCCTCTAACACGTTATAGAAACGGATCCATAACCTAGATAGCACCAGGCCCTATTTAGGTCCACACATGCCAAAGCAATGATCCCAATCAAACAAGTCTTGAATACGATCACCATCAGCATCTTGAATCTCTACTAGAAGCCGCACCAACACCACTTATGCATAACATCAAAGATCTTCAACAAAGCTCTATCGATGAAACCCTCACCGGAATAACAAACCAAGCTTACCAGCATACAGGATAGCATCCGATCAACAAATCAAAACCAACTGACTGAACATGAATCTAAGTAGCATGAATAAGCCAATTCCATAAGCCAAAACATACCAGAGCATACCAGATCATCATGATCTAATCCAACCAGAAACCAAACAACCTACCGAGACCAACCAAATACCGATAAACAGTCGAAGCAGCTAATGTAGCTGGTGTTGCCATCAATGACAAACACCAATGCAAAACATAATCAATTCCTCCAAATGGCTAACAGCTTGTGCATGCATTCATAGACAAAGTGTCATAGACTTATGTCAAGAGACCTTTGTGACACATTCAATGTCATCTAAAGGGTACCAGAGAGTCATGCATTTTGTATTGCACCCTGAGTGAAGATGTTGAAGAGTGAATCCTTGACTGGTGTTCATCTTCCTATCGAAGTAATTCATTTTTTCCCATCTATAGTTCCTCCCCCTATAAGGGAAGAAAAGAAGCCTATGTCCATTAATCATCAGCCATTGCAAGCCTCGACTAAAACTAAAAGGAATCATTATGTGAGAGAACATCAACAAAGACGTCATGTTAAGGCTTGCAAAATTGCTTCCCAAACCATTTCCTCCCCAAAGATACCAAATGTTGACTTGGTCCAATTTTCCCAACCTTTGCCTAACGCTAGGGAGGAAGTTCAACTCAAATAACCTAAATTTAAAATTCTTAAAAAAAAATGATGGTTCAAATTCTTTTCATGTTAAATATCCTACTTTTATTAATCTAGATGATGGTATGGATGATGATAATGTTGTTCATACTAACAATGTTGATTCTAATGACTTCAATGATATGTATGAGCTTCTTGAAATTAATCATGAGTTATCTTCACATTTTTCAAAAGCATTAATCTTGGCTCCTAGTGACAAACAAATTGATTCATCCTTAGAGCATAGCCCATGTTTGGAACTTGCAATAGCTCCATTTGCTGTGCTCAATTTGGCTCCTATTTCATCTTGTCCACCATTGCTAGATGATGTTAAGCAAGATTAGGAGGCAGATGATTTGCTTGACTACCTTCATTAGTATCGTGGATTCTATTTTGTGTGTTTGCTTGTTCATAATGTGCTTCCCCCATGGTGTGTTGCTTGACATATTTTGTGTTATGTTTAATCCTCTTTGGATGATCCTTGTTACTCTGATGGTACAAGGTAATAAAGAGGTTGAATCCATTGTGACATTTCTCTATTTGTATCTCAATTCTTCTATATGTCATATCTATGTTATGGTGTACATGTGCTATTGTTTGTAAATATTCCTTATGTTTTCTACTTGAGGATGATGCAAAGCATTGAGATCTTATTTTTGGTCTCTTCCATGTTGACTCAAAAATACATTTGTTCATTATCTCTTGTGCTCTTTTTCCATTGTGCGCAGTTCCACTACCTTTAGGGGATGAGGTCAATACAATAAAATTATTCTTGATATACATTATTTATCATAAGAGCATACTGACCCCAGAGTTAGTGTATCCCTTATGTGATTTTTTCTATATGTGGTGTGACCATTATCATTTGATTTGTTCTTTCTGGGGGGCATCTCATTGTGGTAATGTGCTTGTCTTTTGGATGCATGCTACATTAAATAAATTGCTCCCAATAAGACATACAGTCACTTTAACTTGGGGGCATACACTCCGCTCAATGTTATACTTTATGCACACACCATGGCATGTTTTTGATACTCAAATTACTTTGCAAACTAAGATTTTTGCTTTTGTAATTTGATATTTTTCTTTTTCATGACTCGTAGTAATAAAATATTACTAGGCCAGTACAGCCATGCTCTCTCTTTCCCTTTCATGTGTTGTCCCTTTTATCTCGATATTAGAGTAGTAAGATCCTAAAGTCCCTGGGGGCTTGGTGTGTCTTGTCTCTTTGATATCTTGGTGAGAGTTTTTCAATGTGACATTTTACTTTGCTATGAGCATGGTTTAGTCTCATGCTCCTAGTAAAGTGGGGGCTAAATGTAGTGATGTAAAATGTATCCACATAAATTTTGTCCTCACCTAGACCTCACCTTGGTGCTTCGTCTTTCAATGCCAGATGATTGTTTTGATTATGTTCACACCACCTCACAAACTTGCAATTTCACCATCTTCCCTACCTTATCCCTAAATTTGAGTTCTAATTCTTAATATTAGGGCATTGGATGTACTGGTCCTAGCTTGAGACGAGGGCACCCAGCGCCCTGGTCCTCTCAATTAGGACCCAAATTTGATCCTCACAACAGAAACATCAATTGAGCGATAAATTAGATCCCGTGTTAGCCTACTCCAGAAATTTAAATAATTTTCGGGTAGTCAAGTATAAAAGGAGGCCTACCCTCTCATTTCAAAACTAATCAAAAATATGATCCTAATTACACTTTAGCAAATTCAATTCATGTGAGCAAATAATCAAACATTCACCATGAATTGGATAAGAAGTAAAGTCAAGTTCAAGCATTCAAGATGGCATCCATGATCAACCTTTAATGAAAACATTCTACAAGACATCCTAAAACCCTTGCATGAGGATTCAAGCAAGCTTCATCAAGGTATACATTTCAATTACAAGCATTACATTTCAGATCCAACCTTTCCCTCAAAAGGAAAAAATCTTGTTGCAATTTTCCATTACAATTATTATTTCAATTTCAAGGTTAATTCCTAAACCTGGGTTTGACCCAAGGCAAACCCCTATTACACTCTAACAAATTCAATTAAAGTGAGCAAGTAATCAGACATTCATTAAGTATTGGAGAAGAAGTAAAGTCATGTTCATTCTTTCAAGATGGCATCCATTATCAACTTTTTATGAAGAAATTCTACAAGACATCCTAAAACCCTTGCATGAGGATTCAAGCAAGCGTCATCAAGGTATACATTTCAATTACAAGCATTGCATGTCAGTTCCAACCTTTCCCTAAAAAGGAAATCACCTTGTTGCAATTTTCCATTACAAATATTAGTTCAATTTCAAGATTAATTCCTAAATGGGGGTTTGACCAAGGAAAACCCCTATCCACAACCCTCTCTTCTCTCATTATCTGTGTGAGAAATATAGTCAGGAGCTATTCTCAGATATTTAGACAAAGCTGACAACGACGAACAGGTTCATATTTTGACGAATCAAAAATCAAAGAACTGGGGCAAATCTCCACTACCCGTTCCTAGAAAATCAAGCTAAAATCTCAGGAATAGGTTTTGATTCTCTTCTTCTACACAAATCCATGTTTGTGGCTTTGTTGGATATTAGTAGCAGCACGTTTTTACTATTTCATCTCAATTATCCCTTGTCTTACCCTAATTTCACAATTCACATCCAAATTTCAACTAAAATAGGGTGGCAAACAAAACCAATGAATCTAATTAGAATTTTGGCCCTTTTCCTATTTGGATTGCAGCTAGATCTATTGGATTCACCCCTCTTTCAATGTATTGGTCCCATAGACAAGATTAGTGGTTTTGTTGTCTTAATGGGTAAAACCCTATTTTTTCCTCACCAATGCACAATGTTAAAATATATGCAAATGCAACATAGTTTTGAGGTATCGAACCAAGCTCATAATCACCAAATTTGGCATGTTTTATAAGCTATTATAGCAAGATGATTTTGCAGCCCTTTGTGACATATGAAACTAATTTTAATTGCAGCCAACTTAACTATGATTGTTGCCAACATAATTATTTATGTGGCTTGTTAAAAGCACCATCTATGGAAATGAAGATACCATAAAAACATTTTGTTATATTGCTCAAAAAGAAAACACCTGTTTATAGGCCATTCGTTTCTCTACAAACATAACACAAAAAGAAACTGTTCTTTCTTTATATGCACCATATTTGGGCATTGAACAACTAGGAAATATTGAATGCAACTTGATGTGTGCATTGTAGCGTGTCTAATAATAGATGGAGATTCATTTTTATAGAATTGACATAGTTGAGCACATTCAAACAAGGTATTATTTTATGAGACATAAAAATAGCTTACAATAAATGCATGAGTTTTCCACGACTAGGTAGCAAATTAGTTTTTTTGTAGAAATTGAATCAATAGGCATTGAGGAATATAGAGTATTTGCAATATGAGGATAAGAAAACTAGTGATAGGAACAAAGAAGAACTAGATAGTGTGTTGGCTAGGCTAAAGGTTTTCATCAATATTGGATCAATCTATTGCGAATTTCTCACCGATTTTCTATATTGACCAAGTAGGATTTATTTCTTTGTTTATTTCTATGTTTATTCATTTGAAAGGCTTTTGAAAGTCTCATTGAAATCTGATTTTATTATTTGAATGTTACCTCCTTTTACAAATCCATTTATATATAGGAATGATTTTTATATGAAAGGTATTCATAAATATATACAAATATGTATATATAAATATATGTCATTTATATATACATATTTGCATACACTTTTATGTAGAGCTATTGAAATGAATCTGATTGTAGATGAATCAATACTATTACTATGAATTTCAGAATCTTGAAAAGAAATTATTTCTTCAACATAGAAAACATAAACTAAAGCTACAATAAACAAATGAAACCAAATTTATCTTCTCTGTAAATTGAAATTATGCAGATTAGCTAGTTAGATTTCAATTGAAATTATGATGTCATCTTCACAGTAACCTGAAGAAGGATAGGAAGTTGTTACTCCAGTTATACATAAACAAAAATCTAGAAAGATAAAGCATTCTAGACAAATTCATTACATGCATATTGATTTTTTTTAAAATCTGATTGTTTTGTTATTATAATTTAAATATTTTTTTAAATAAGAATGTATGTGCACGCGTACACACATACACACATAAGAATAAAATGTGTCATACCTTTTTTTAAATGCATTATTGTTTTTAAAATGAAATTTGCATTGTCTTATCATGCATACAAATGACTATATAGTGGAAAGTATCAATATTTGCACATAACAACCATGTGCATTAATGCATCGGCAATTGCATATAAACAGCCATAAAGATAAATGTATCATTTCTTTGCATAAAATAATCCATGTGCAAAATTACATCATTTTGTAGAACCAAAACAACTATGTAGTCAAATATGTTGAAATAAACTCATCATAGGAAAAATGCATTGGCATGATGAAATGTATGTTAAGCTATGTTTCCAAGAAGGGGTGTCGAATATGGGTAAACAAAGAAAGGATGATTTTCTTTCCAAAAAAATTATGATTTTAAAGTGCTTTGACCAAAGCCTTGTTCATTAAAGTAGATGGATCATCTAGCAAATTTTTTAATATGTTTCTCTACCATATCCTAATAATAGGACATTGCATTATCATATATTAGATACGAATGTCGATGATTAGGTTGCACCATGGTTTCCATCCTACCATTGTTTCCAGGTAGCTAGGTTCTTCCTGCAAGGTCATTAGTTATTTGTGTCATGAAGAAGTTAAGAGAAGCATAACTACTTCGTAGTTCTGCAGAAAAGCCCCTAGGCCATGTTCTTGTCCTCAGCTTTCAAATGACATCATAGTTGGTGGCGAGCAAGGATGATTGTTTACGTTGTATTTTATTGTAAATTGTAATTCTTATTTTATTGATATTGGCACAGCATAAAGGTCATCATTGTAGTCATGTAATTTCACATTTGTATCTCATGTGTGTGTGTGCTTTACTTAGAACAAGCACTAGAATTCCAAATTACATTTCATTATTTTATAGATTTATGAAGTTATTGTTCTTTATTTATTATTTAATGTGTAAAATGAGCAATTAGTTAATTGTGGGATACTATGAAAGAGCACAAATCCTATAATTGAAAAACACCACCTCAAAAATGATAATATCTAAAATATATTAATAAAATAGTGTTTATTTAACTAACTTGACGTTAAATTCTTTCTAATACTTTTATTTAATTAATATATATGTAACTTCTTTTAAAATTTCATACATATCTATAATTGAACTAGTAAACTGAGATGATGAGAAATATTTTTAATGATCTCATAGCTTTTAAAATTGTAAAATATGATCTAAATTTGATAAAGGAACCATCAATTCCAAGCTTGATTGTAACCCTGATATGCTACAACTTTATTGCCATTCAACATACAAGATAAGTATGTGAAATGTTAAAGAATGGTTGCACCTCTCGTGATATTTTTTAAGCGTACATGATAAGATGGAACAAGCCTTTTTAAACATACAAGATAAGGTGGAAAAAGCTTTTCAAGGATTCTGACATGATGAATAGACAGGGAATAGACTTTTTATTTCAGATGTCAGAGACAGTATAAATGTTGTTTTCCTCATACTGTAAATTACAGCTCACAGTTTTCTGATTTGTGTAAGCAATGCAAAGGCTGAAAATCTTTTCAATTACCATATCAAATGCTGATTAACTGAACTTGGTCGAATTATATTTACAGGATTCCAGTTAATATAACATTATTTTTATCAGATAGATTTAACTATTTAGGAGAAGAATTAATGTATCTCATGGCATGTATCATTATTATTTAGAAATTAGAACATTAGCTATAAGCAATTAAGTAGCATACAGAAACAATTCAAAAAAAATTGTCAAAATCTGATTTACCGTTTAAAAACTGTAGATACACAAAATTAACTATAAAATACAGTTTTATAAATCATTGTTAAAAAACAAATCTACTCACTGTAAAATACAGTTTCTTGATATATTCACTATTTGACTATTACTGTTAGATTTGCTTTGGATAACTCTAAGATAGATTTTCAAGAAGAATAAACATATCTATATACTTAATTTTTAATTATTATAAATTAATATTTCTTCAGCATGCGATTTCCAATATGCATTGACATTGAAAGTTTTTGTATAAATTGTATTTAAACAGCTTTACTACTCTACCCATCAACTGAAAAGATGAAGCCATGGAAAATAGACAGCCACCTGTTCTCTTTTGTTGACATTGAATGCTATCAAGAGGGACAAAAATGCTTATTTCTATTGTCTAAATAGAAGTCCTAAAAAAATCAGTAATTATAAATTGAAAATAAGCATGGAGATTTCAACTCAATACTCCAATACACTTCCCCATATGGAAAAGTTTAACATAGGTATCATTCCTTTTCTTGCAATAAATCTTTTCCGTTTGGATTAAAATATCAGAGTTTTATCTTGAATCCTTGATGGCATCATGGTTTTATATCAATACATTAAATATTGTGAGCGGAAGACAATTTGGCATTTCAAAGTGGAAACATTAAACAAACTATACTTTTATGCAATAATTCAATAAAAAAACGAAAAGTAGTGCAACTTGACATTGATGGCATTTTCTTTACAATTGTTTCTCTCAGATAAGTTATTGATGGTGTCAGTAGATCTAGTTAAGGCACTTAGACTTGCAAGTGTTTATGGTCAACAATATCAACTTCAGTAACCATAGTGGTTTGTGTGAAATGTAAACCATTCACATCATATGATAATGGTTCATTTTTTATAAGATAAACAAGTTTTCTTAAGATGATGCGGGTTTTAAAAAATTTGAGGTTTAATTTGATTGAGGGTCATAATTGATATTAAAAATCTTGTAAAAAAATTGGTGTTTAATGTAATTTTAAAGGTTGAAGTAAGTGAGTGAATGTCTTCATGTAAATATATTATCAACTTTTTTCATGTTGATCTTCTATTCATTTTGTTGTTCAACCTTTATTTCATGTTTTAGATTTCACAATTTGATACTTAAGTATTTGTATGGCTCTTCTTAAATATATAGTTCATTATCATTTACATGAGTACATGTATACATACGTTATTTTTCTTTGCACTACAAATTGACATTGTTTATCCCTTTCACAACTATGAGTATCATATATTTTAACATTATATATATATGTGTGTGTGTGTGTGTGTGTGTGTGCCTAATTGCAAAATTTGATAATTGTATTATTACATAAAATTAAGTATTATGGAGTGTAAAGGTACATAACCTAACTCTATTCCACTCTTGTTTGGTGAAACTTTTGGTTGATGTCTTCCATACATGTTTATAAGACGATTTGAACTCTTTTGCAATGGTAACCATTTTATTTGCTTTAGATAGCATCAAGTGAACTACTTTTGCAAGTATTAAGGGCCCATTGCTATATAGGATTAGATCACACCACTAGAAGGACAAGATCTATACTCCTTAATCTATGATCAAATGTTGGATTAGATATCAATCTTTTGTCAAAATACGTAAGTATGCAAAAGTCACATTGCAAACTCTAACTCTATTGTTTCAATTAACACATTGTATTTCAATCTTAACTAGCTTACATCTATTTATAGTACTCAACTCATTATATCTTGAAGACCATTTACATTTAGTTTATTTTTACTCATATAATACATTAAATATTTGAAACGTCATTTTATTTCATTCGGTCATAAATTACTTGAGTTTTTTTTATTTAGATAAATGTCAAATATAATTATTAGTTACATGACAAAGTGGTATGAGAAATGTTATCATCATTATAATTATGTAGAATTTTTTTCATTTTTCTTGTATATATATATATAGTCTAGTAAGATTTAATTATATACATATGTATGAGGTTAAAGTAAGTCGCTTCATATTTTTTTTAATTTAGACAAATGTCGCATGTATAATTATTAATTACATGACAAAGTAATATAAGATATACTATCATTATTATAAATTATGTGAAAAAAATTTATACATAAGATATGTGATTCTGGACAATTGTAAGTATTAGTCTTTATCATTTTAAAAAATTATAAAGTACATATCAATCTTTATCATCTTTATAAATATTAATAAAATAATAGTGACAAAGTAATATAAGAGATACTATCATCATTATAGATTATAAAAGAAAAAAATTATACCTAAGATATGTTATTCTAGATGATTGTAAACATTAGTCTTTATCATTTTAAAAAATTATAAATCAAATATCAATCTTTATCATCTTTATAAATATTATTATAAAATAATACTTCAATATTTCACAACATTAATAACAAGTTTTTATTATATTTCACCCTTTTTTTATTTAAACTAAAAACTTATAGTGGCAATGCTTTAACAAATAAGAATCTACTTTGACTTTATGATTGATTTTCTTAAATGTGTGGTCCTTCAAAGTCCAAAGTGTCCCTAACCAGCTGTAATTATCACCCAAAATATATTCACCATACATTGCATGTATTTTTAGATCATTAAAGTGAAAATACATTGGATGGGTAAAATATTAAAGTGTATGTCTAAATCATTGGTCAATTCAATAAATACAATAATTGTTTATTATGTAAGCATATGTCTTGTATCACTAGCAATACAAATAACACTTTATCATTATTTCAATTAAATGACTAATTTAAAAATAGAATATAGAGATAAAACACAACACTTTTTTATTATAGTTCATAAATTCAAAATAAAAGTAAAATAAAGTGTATTTACTACATTTCAATGTTTATAATGGATGTATTTTTTAAAACTAATATTTAATCTAAACTAAAAAAAATTACATAAATTTAATATATTAATTATTATTTTCAGTTGTCTCATACTAATCAACTTAGCAATGTTCAACATGTTTAGAAATGGTAAAACAGTCAACTTGATTTTTTGCAGATTTAATGTTGCTTACAATTCTTTAACAAATGTTATCATGCTTCATCATAATAAAATATTAATGTAAATGATTATAAAAAGCAAGTTTGAGTGGCATTGCTTATATTACGGTCAATATTATGTATATCATAACCGTCCACTTATCAATATTATGTATATCATAATCGTCCACTTATTTCTCAATTTGTAAGTGTTTTTTGAAGAAAAATAAATTACTTAAACTTTAAGTTAGTATATTAGAATATATATGTAAGTATAATTAATTTGAACTAATGATTAATGAATGTAGTATTAATATTTTAATCATTTGTGTCAATAATTAAATGTGAAAATATAAATAAACATAAGTATATTTAATATTATGATATCAATGTAATAACTTGATGTAGATCTAATTTTGATATCCTATCAAATAAGGTATCTCAAATTAAGTCACATCAAAATCAAATATGTCATTGACATTGTACAAGGATCTAACCTATAATTGTGAACTATATTATGTAAGATGTAAAGTTCCTTTACTTCTTCTACTTCTTATAATATATGTAAACTAGTTTTATAAATACCTTTGTAGGGTGGTTGGTATGTCACAAGGGAGCATAGTGTCCTAGCTTAATCCACATATAGTGTACAAGTGATTAAAAACAACTCTTTAGTAAAGCATATGATCCTATAATGATTGTAGAAAACTAAAACCCTTTAAAATCCACCAATTGAAGTGTGTAATTTGAATGATAATCAAACAATATTCTCAAATTGTGAGCAAATGAATGACTAAAATGGATTGCCTTTAAATACTAGAAAAACCAATAAATCACACAAAATTGTATTAAGTAGCCTCTTGACATAAAAGGTTTAAATTTGAATTTTTAATCTTGTAATAAAAATATGTGCATAGATGAATGCAATTGGGATATTCAAAAGGAGAATGTGTAGGAATGCACAAACACAAGGATGGGATAAGGGCTATGTGTATAATCAAAATGGGGTAAAAGATAAATTCATAGGAATATATGTAGGTGACAAAGGGGACCTAACTTTACAAAAATTATGTCATTTGTCAATACATCAATGTTGGAAGTACCAAGGAGATTGATTAAGGGTCTCTGATAGATGTTCGAGGAGATGAAATTTCGTTTGTGGATGTATGTTGAGAGACTCTCTATGGTTTGGTATTTATGCTCTTTTCCATTGGTGTACAAGGCTCTTCTTTTCATGCCCTAACTACCTTGTGATTTGGCATCAATTCCTATTGTTTTGTGTCCTTGTTTTGGTTTAATCCTCTTTTAAATTCTTGTTTAGTTTCCTAGATTGGGTACAACCTATCGTACCACTCTTGAGAGATTCCTCACGCATATGTATTGATTGCATCTATGTGAGTGTTTATGGAGTACGGTCCATTGATTGATAGAGGAAGACCTTAAAACAAGACGAGGGACAAAAAAACTTTCAGAGAAGCATTACAAGAGAAGAATAACAAATTCTATCAAGAAAAGCAAAGTTCAATGTGGAGCTCAGAATAGATTGTGCAAGGGTTGTCAAAGGTGGAGGAGAAATTGTTTCAAAGCAAGGGGAAGGAAGTAGGGATCCTCTTTTGCCTAGGGTTCTTATAGTTAACCCTTATGAGGAAATATTGAATGCTCTTTAAAAAGAAGAGACTAGAATAAAGAGTATTGCCATTTTTTTGGCATGTAAGTATAAAAATAATTTGCCTACAAGAAAAGATAACTGATTAAATAACATATGGGGAAAAAAAATATGTATTTATATTTCCTTTTGTAAGATGATTCAAAAAGGTTTATTTGTAATTTTTCTCAAAAACCATAATATGCAAAAAAGAGTGATTGAAACAAATTATTGTAACATAAGCAAACCACTATTTAAAGCAATTGTTTGGTCCCTTGAAATAACACAAAAAGAAATCATGCTTTATTCAGCTCCAAGATGGATTAATGTAAAGAATCTACCCCCACAAATGTGGGCTTTCTTACCTCAATTGTTGAAACTATTTGAAAAAACTCTTCAAGTTGAAGACACTTGCTCCACCCTACATCATATGAATGCAAGAATACTTATATCCTTTTACTGCGGGGGTTCATATCCCAAAAATCGTTGATTTTTTCTTAGATGGTAAGGATTATAAATGTGAAAGTGAAGCTCTAGGGGATCTCAACTCTTGTTTTTTGTGTTAAAAAGATGGCCTTCAAAAAAGAGACTAACCTAAGATTATGAACGATAGAAGGAATTGCAGTTTTTCAAAAACTAATTTTAATGACTCAAATGCTCAAAAATCCTCAAATGAAGTGAGCTAGAATAATGATAAAAGTGAATCTCCAATAGAGGATTCATTAGTTATGGCCACCAAAAACCTTCTAAGGAGGTGATAAGACGAAATATTGAACAAGCTTGGTTTGACACTTGCTCTAAGGACAATGCGCATTCTAATCAAGAATTGGTTTCTAAGGTTGAAAATGATGTGGAAAATACCAAAGATAATGATCCTTTGGTATCCATCAGACCTAAGCAGAATCTACCCTATAAAAAAATGCTCAAGAATTAGTTTGAAATAGATACCTTCCCGAGGCTACGAATTTAGTATATTCTAAAGGGATTCCATTTTCCTATGATTTGAAGGGTGAAAAGGGAGATATGATTTACTTTAATCCTCTTTTCCAAGATTCAAGAAGTGATCTTAGTTTTAAATATAAGGATGGCCATAAGGAAGAAAAT
This sequence comes from Cryptomeria japonica, assembly GCF_030272615.1. Lineage (NCBI taxonomy): Eukaryota > Viridiplantae > Streptophyta > Pinopsida > Cupressales > Cupressaceae > Cryptomeria > Cryptomeria japonica. The sequence goes on along the minus strand of NC_081408.1, from coordinate 214,760,992 downwards.
AAAAATAAAAATAAAAAAGGAAAAATGTTATTAGAACTAATAGTTTCCAAACATATAGGAAGAAAGGTAAAGGAGAAAATAACCCTAACTATTTTGGTTGGTTTTACAAGAATTAGGAAGGGTCTCAACCTCCCATAAATGATGTTGAACTATACTGGATAGGGAACTAGAATCCCCTAATAGAAAATATGTTTTAAGAGCTCTTTGCAACAATTCCAAGAATTTGGATAATTTGTTGATTTAGGTCAAAGTCATTGGTTTTCAATCAGACAATACTCTAAGACTTGTTTGGAGAAACTCCATTGCTTTCCACACCAATCATGATAAGGGTGAGGTTGGTATTGTCACTCTTGTTAATCACAGTTGGAGCACTTTCATCACCAACTTTGGTTGCTCTCCTTGCAATAGATGTTTGTGGGTGTTGTTTAAAAAGAATCATTTAAAGTTTGGAACCTTCTTTATTTATGCACCCAATGATTATAAAGAAAGAATTAGTTTATTGAAATTGATGGTTTCTAATTTTCCTAACGTGCCCTAAATCATTGGTGTTGATTTTCATATGGTAGAAAATAAAGAAGATAAAACTCGAGGAACTTCTTCAGCATGGAAAAGTAATGAGCAATTTTTTTCGTCAAGGCTAAAAACAATGTTAAAGTTGTTTGGTCCCCTCAAAAGGAAGAAAAAAGAAAGTAAGAGCATTTGGTATACTTGGTGTAATAAACAAAGTGATGGCAAGAGGATCTATTGTAGACTAGATAGGTTCAATGCCCAATAAGATACATTATGTTATGATAGTAGGGGTAACTCAAACTATGTACAAGTGGAACTTAGAGCATTGTCTAATCACTACCCCATAAAGGCAACAATAATTCTTAAATCAAGTGGTCATAAATCTACATGCAAGAAAGGAAGCTTGTATAAGCTTAACATTGAGATATTAAAATATACTATCTATCTAGATGGTCTTGCCACAATGAGGAATATTAACAAAACTCTGTTTCATAGGGAATTTGCTAGAGTATTGGAATGGGTTGGTTGAGAACCTTAAGATCTTGTTGAGCACCCTAGGGGGAAAAACTACAAGTGAGAGCGGAAAGGTGGAATGTTCTTTACAATATGATCTCTTGAAAATAGAAACTAATCTTCAGAATGACTTTGAGGAATGAGGTGTTTAGCAATTTCAAAAGAATTCAGCATAAATTGAGGAAGTTTCAATCTAAGAGAGTACAAGGGGCTAGCATTAGAGTCAAACCTAATTGGGTCAAAGATAGAGATAAGGGCACTAAACACTTTTTCAATCTATTGAGGGTTAAGCATGCTCTAGAGTCCATTGGGCCAATCATACATGAGGATACATGATTTTGTGACAATGAGGATATTAAAAATATTTTCTTGAACTTCTATGAACAATTATTCACCATCAAAGATAAAACCAAAGGTTGCCTTCAAGCTCAAGAATTGTGTAGAGAAATAACTCCTAAAAATATTATTGAAGAGATGGCTATGGATTTGGAAATGAAGAATTCAAAAGACGAAATTGTTAATGCAAGTCTTTCCTTTCAAAATCTTGAGACCTATTACTCTTTTGAATGTGTCCTACAAAATATTTGCTAAAATGCTAGCTTTGATACTGGCATACTACTAGTGATTGTCGATGAAATCCAAACGGGGTTCATCAAAAGTAGATACATATTAGAAAATTTAATAACAAGTTGGGAATCATCGGGCTGAACTAAAAGGAACTCTCGAGGAGATGGTATTTTTCTACTAGATTTTGAAAAGCCATATAGTTATAGTTCGAGTATTGGTCTTTTGTAATTACTATTTTTGAAACAATGAAGTTTCCTGATGCATTTTGTAACATAGTTAAAATCTTGTTTAAAGATACCAATGCTCAAGTAGAAATTGATCTCTAACTAAGCCCTTCCCTTTAGTCAAATCAATTAGGTAGGGGAGCCCATTGGCTCTTGCCTTGTTTATTGTAACTTTTGAAGCTCTCTTTTATGCCTTAACATCTAACTTGAATAACCCAAAATTACATGGTGTTGTGTTATTAGATAGGTCTTCATTACTGAATATTCAATTTGTAGATGACACTGCATTATTCCTTGTTTTGATTGAAAGCAATATAGAGAACATTGTGAGGAGGCTAGAGTTCTTTCTCCAAACTTTTGGATCCAAAATTTCAAAATCCAAATCTATTTTGTTAAGTTGTTATAATGTTTCTCCTAACTAGTTTTCAAATTTTGGGTGGCAATGGGGTTGTCATGATAAAATTATTAGATATTTGGGCGATCCATTTTCTATTAGACCTTCTCTGAAGAATGTGGAATTGGATGTTTGTCAAAATTAAAAGAAGTTGAAAAGCTAGAATAGAAATTCTCTCTCTTGTTGGCAGAGTTCAAATGTGTCAAAAGATCTTAGCATTTGATTCCATTTATTATGCCTCTATTTGGTTTTTTGCTAGCTACCAAATTAACAATTTGCAAAAACTAATAAGGCAATTTTTGTGGTCTAATGGGAAAGGAAGCGGTAAGAATCATGTTGTTAGATGGGAATGTTGTTGTCTTAGTAAGGATAGTAGGAATTAACAATTTGCAAAAACTAATAAGGCAATTTTTGTGGTCTAATGGGAAAGGAAGCGGTAAGAATCATGTTGTTAGATGGGAATGTTGTTGTCTTAGTAAGGATAGTGGGGGCCTGGGCCTAAGGATTTGACATTCCAAGGAATTGTCTTAGCTTGTAAATGGATCTTGAAAGCTATTAAGGGCAATGAGCCATAGAAAGTCCTAATCGAAAGGAATATCCAAGATGCGGTTCCAAAATGTACTAAACAGTAGAAAAATATTCACCATCGTGACATTTTTTTGGGGAGTTCATTGTAATACCTTTGGGATCTATCGTATTTGGTAGTATTTGCAATGTCCGAGCAATTATTAAGTAGATGTGAAGCTGACAATAAGATGAATAATGAATTTTTTGGTTTTAGATCCTTGTAGTGGAATCTAAGCCATAATAATAAACCACTGACTTTACTCCAAGAATGCTCTGTTAATAAATGGGACAGCATTGCACTCTCTTCCTTCAATGACATTCTTACAAACAACAATCTTAAAACTTGGACACAGCTGAAACAGGAATTCAAACTTCCGGACACAAATAAAGGTGCTACTCTGTTGTTCAAAGATAGCATTCAAGAAGCAGACTATTGGCCTCAAGATTTAAGAAAAGTAGGCAAGTTTCAGAATGAATACCTAGACTTTCAGAGTAAGTATTGCAAGCGTCACCAATATGAGCTTTGAAGAGATGCAACAATGAGAGACTTGGAGGTTACCCACCAAAACTTTGACTCTAGCAGCTGGGAGAGAATTTCCCCTCCCATTGGTTCCATACCTAAAATAGGTTCCTTCAACCTCAACAAAACAAAGTCAAGAAGTCGGTGAATAATCAAACAAATGATGAATGACGTATAATTATTGGTAGTTGATATAGTTGTTTATGATCTTTTTAGTATCTATGAACTGAAACATTGACGTATTTTGTTTCTATTCGGTGTAATGTAGTCCTACCTTGCTCACATATATTGTAACGAAACTATTTCTTTTTGGTAATCGAATATCAATTTTTTTTTAAAATGCATCACTGTATCAAGGTATGTACGAAGATGTAAATATCATCATTACATTTTACCCCCACTTTGATGTACATGTGAAATTAAAAGTGAACATGCATTTAAAGGTACATAGCACTCACAAACATTCACGCATGTATAGTAAATACTCAAAACATCAATAGATATATAAAGGGAGATCTATGTAAAGCAATGGACTGTGCAAGGTGTGATTGTGTATGTCCTTTAGCATGTGCTCTCCATGAATCCTACAAGACAAAAAAAAAATGTATAAAGAATAACTTTTGTCTCAAAAGAAAATTTGATACAAAATAAGAACTTGCCAAATATCGAAGAAATAGTGACAATAGGAAATGAGTAGAGTTACAAAGATTTTATGTTCATTTAGTGATGCGACAACATGCCACTCTATCGTGACAAAGCAACTACACTAGATTGTGGAGAAGTGTGATAAGATTGTGGAAAAGTGTGATAAGCTCAATTGCAATAATGGGATAGAATTACACTAAATAAAAAAGTGTCCCTATTTATCGTAAGTCGTTATTTGAAAACTCATAGGAATGTTAGTAATAACATATAGCCTGTTTAATTATTTGTATCCATAAGAAGAAAGGAATTAAAGGAGAATAAAAATAATCCATGAAAGTAAATGTAGTCTAGGACAAACTTGTAAGCATATAAATCATGTAAAATGAGCAATAATGAATACATTGTGCGATAAGCGTTTGTAATGTGTAGACTAGTAAAGAAAGCATATGTGGATTGGGGACAATATCAAGGACCTAACATGGGAAATGTGAAATGGTGATACATTGCTCAATGGCCAAGGATACTTGTGTAAGTAAATAGGGAACCATGGCATGAAGCCAAAAAAAAAGCGATGACACTAGGATAAAAACAACAAAGTTGCAACTAAGTGCAAAAGATTGGCAGCACAATCACATAAGGTGGGCAAATGTATGATGTGCCTACCTTATGTGATTGTGCCTTCATGAAATTGTTAGGTTTTGTAGACCTAATGTCTACAAATTAGCCAAAAAAAAACTATACAAATATGAATAATGGTATCGTATAAAGAATAATTAAGCATCATAAGCAATAATACAAAAGTGTGTTTGTTAAATTGCAATTAAGAGATTACTGTGCCAAGTGAGACAGAGCTAATGAGTCAAGTGAGACAAAGAAGGCCCTCAATTAAACAAAGGTGGCTAACATACTATAGGTGTATTATTAGGTAATAAATAGGTGCACTATTACACGCAGAATATAGTATAGAGGGTAAAATAAAAACGGATGTTTATGTCATGTACAGATTAAGAGATGTGGGTTGTGGGTTTAAGGATGATTATTATGTCAAACAATTAAAAATAGACATGATCACGATTGATAACAACATGTACTAGACAAAAGTGCTGAACCAAAAGGAAAATACAAAATAAACATTGTCGTCTCTACAATCACAATTGAGTTTATAACTATCCTAAAATCACCTATCCTTTTCAGTAAAATCCCATAAATATCCTTTAAAAACTAGGGCCAATTATGTGCATTAAATGACATAAAAATTGACTCCGGTCATAGATAATGCAACAATAATTAAAAATCATCTTCCAAATGCAAAAGGCACGACTTCAAACACTACATATGGCTGGTAAGATGCACAATCATCCCTAAGATGATGCCTTCTGTATTACTCTCCAAAAAAAATTTCAAAGAAGTCACATTAAAGAAGTTTACCAAGATATAATCAACTTGTTCTTACATGGCCTCCTTAATGTTTAATCAATTAGATTTACTAATCTTGTCTTCCTTTCGTTAAATGCTTACGAAAGATAATCTTGACCCATTTTAAAATATAAAATGCTTTACCAGCTAATTTGTCTAGAGGTGTCATTGCTCCCATGCCAGATTGAACTCCAATGAAGAAACATTATCCAAGGCATTGCCAACCCCTTGGCACACTATATGTTGCTCCCAAGTAGCCAATAATCAATTGTGTCTTTCCTTTGTCTCGTATATAATTTGTTATTCGGCAGGAATTTTAGGATGGTATTTTACAGATATTCCCACTTCCAATTTCATGCAGGATACTTCTTAGACAATTTATTCTTGTCATGTTGCATACCTTTTACTTAATGTGCTCCGAAGTTTGCAATTTATGTTTGGACAAGCAATGATAAGCATGCGGGTACAGATTAGCAACAAATAAACGCAAACAATTGGAAAAAATGATTTGAGTGCTCAACAGGCTGATGAGACGCATGCCCCTTCACTAAAGCACATAAAGCAACATTAGAATTTGAGAAAGAAAAAGAATATCTACACAATATTACCATACCTTAACGTTGACGAGTAGAATAATATGTATAGATATGGCATTAAACTTGATTGGCATATTGCATATTCAGAAAGTCTTCATACATCTCATTGAAAACCTGACACAGGTTTGATGAAAACAAAAAATAATAGGTCCACGTTGATCATAGTAGGTCATCAGGACTTTAAAGAATTATCAATAGCATTGTGTTGAGGAGCAACAAACAGTCTCCGATAAGAGGCTGAAACCTGAAAATTAAATAGCTCGAGAAAGATTCCAGCTAAAGCAGGCAAAATGTAAACGTCAAAATAGACTATGCCATGTATAACACATCATTACAAATAAGTTATAACCTTATATGAACAAGATGTGGCACTAATAGAGATCGTGATTAAAGGCAAAGGCTGGCCCTAATCTGCATCATCCTACAGAGGACAAACACTCTCATCACTCACTATGAAAGACCCAATAGAAGATATAAAAATGTCTGGAAGAATATCCTAAACTGAGCGAGTCTGATAAGATGATCCTAAGGGAGCAATAGACATATCTCAAGAACTCCCCTAACATCTACTGCTAAAGAACCTCAAACTAGAGAGAAGAAATTGATAACATGCATCTGCCCTGATCTCCTAGAACATGGACATGGGATAGCTAACCCTCCAGATTGAATCTACCATGTCTCAATAAGAAAAGATGGAGATTGGACATGCCCAGGTAACTAACATGGAGGATGTGGCGTCATTGATCTATTAACATTTGTGAGGAGCAACTTTTAACATCCAAAAGATACCAAAAACCTCCTACCATTGGAATAAGATTTGGAGGAAACCATTATCGTCCATGTCGCATCACACAGAGAACATGGCCTAGCTAATCTATCAATATCAGTATGCGTGATTTTTGCATAAAAGATGATTAACACCTCCCACCACTCAATTAAGTTGGAAAGAGGTAGTCAAGCTCGCAGTTCTGAAGTACCCTGTAAAGCCTGGCAAACAGAGCTGATGAAGGTGTGAAGAAAATGGTAACCAGGAACCCTCCTAATCCATGTAGGATCCCTAATATCTCACATATGAAACAATTGTAACACGCAAGCACATTATCCACTACAAATTTCATTAAAGATGACAAAAGCAGGGGAATTGGAACAAAGTAGCATGTCAAAGAGACTTTCTGATAGAGATACTGAAGAAACCATCCAGAAGACAAACATCTTTGTATCGATAAATAGATCTCTTGAAGTCATATTAGCAATCTACAAAAGTCTTCAGAAGTAATGAAACTGCTATCAGAAAGAAAGGATGTCTCCCAAATCTATTAAAATCACCATGTTTTAGATTGAGTTCATTGAAAAAATCGAGCTAGTGATGCTCAAGGCTCAAATGCATGCACTCTTGAGGAAAAGTACTACACAAGCATATTAAAAAAGAGATGATCATTGTTTCCTTTTTAATCATATTTCTCCAACAGAAAAGGCAATTTACAGGTAGAATGTGAATCTCCAAAAACATACTGGGAATGAGCTTGTTACATCGTAATGGTTATTTGAGCCACAAAAATGGGGGTTTCTTGGCATATCTTAAAGTATGTTAAATTTGCATATATCAAAAGTTTGTTCATCGGATGATAGTCAAGGGTGGAACATGTTTCCACTTCGTATAGCAGCACAATTCAATGTCAGAGATAGGCAATTAACAGATCAATTCAAGGTGAGACTAGCTTGTACAGATATCCACTTAAAAATGTAATAACACACAGGCCACACAGCTGCAGGGCCACAACATATTCAATAAAATAAATAGGCAGCAAATAACCAGATTTGATTTGAACATGAGCTTATCTCGCAAGGCAACTTGAATTTTAACATATTGTGAATGCAAGAGAATCCTGTAAAGTCAAAATGCAGCAGCCGTTGGATTGCCTGGAGCTCTGCCATTATAGTGTTCTTCTCAGGATTTCATCTTAACTAGCAAAATTTAATATATAAACGTTGGTTTTAATGTTTTGTATTCTGGCACAGAAGCTTTAGATGACTTTTGCAGGGATAAACTATGTTTTTGAATTTGTACGATAATTATTCAGTGCTCAACAGCCATTTTTACATAGCCTGTACTTTGCAATATCTTCATGGCCTTGCCATTTTATGTACATAAACAAAACACTTTTAATAGCAAACATTTGCAGAAAAATGAAACTCATTTCCAGGATGTCAATGTGAAGTGAAAATGGTAGCGTATGTAGTGACTTAGCTCCAAATATAGAACATACTTTGACACGCTATTAGTGACCTTTCCCTCTACCTAACCATTTAGAAGTCCCTTCAATCAAATCTTTTATCTCTGCTTCTTGAAATTTGCTTTCTATCTCTTGAAATAGTAACAGAAGAATTAGGGTATTTCACCCTTGTATGTTTTGTGCTCATGGAAAACAAGATCTGAATGGCAGAGAACATCTGAGTAAGGCTTTAGAAACCTCTCATAATCTCCCCAATCCCTTTAGAAACCTCTCATAATCTCCCCAATCATTTTAATTACAAAAGACATTTGAAGATTATATAAGGCTTCTTATAGCCAGCTAGTAAAGCATAATGAATGCCACTTCTGATAAGGCAACCTTTTAATTGCCTACTATAAATGCTGGATCGACCATCCCATGCATTCCCGAATAACTAAAATGGCAAGAGATTTCAGTTATTTCAATCCTGTATAGATGAATCATATCATTACTGGCAAAGCTCAAATGTTGTACATACACGGTTACACCTGATCACAATACGCAGGGGAAAACTACTCTCATAAATATTCTTGCATCCTAAATCAAACAAATTGGAAATCATGCATCCAAAAAGATCAATTGATATATGGAATGAATCTTGACTTGAAGTTTTCAACTCTTCAAATCAGCGATTTCTGTTAGTCCACATCAAAACAATTGGAACTGATCATTAACATCAAGGCTGCTTTTCCTATTTAACAGATGTGACATAAACCTACCAAGAGATTCTAATCAATACACTTGAATCTTCTCCATAAAAAACTTAATCACAAACCTTTGACAATTTTCCCTATAAGCAAACAAGAATCTTTAGGCTCAGGCACACCTGACTCGCACAAAAGCAATCCTCAACAAGCAGGGTTTTCAGATTTTGTTTCAGTTTGTTTGGTAGTCTCAGAAACGGAAGCATTTGCCAGCTTGCTAATGTCTTCATTACCAGCTCCCTTTCCTGCATTACTGCTAACAGCCTTCCCATGTCCAGACAAGCTTTCATTTCCATCAGTTGCCAAATTGGATGTTCCTGACCCAGCTGTCATGTTAACAGCTTCCGCTTGCTGTGAACCATTCAGTGCATTACAGTGTGGGCAGTAATATGTAATGTACGGAAAATCTTCTTTCCTTGCCAAACCTGCAAGCAAAGAGCTACAGATATTAAAACTGGTTACAATAACATGAGGCTAAACTTGTATCCTCCTGCTGCATGTATCTCATGGAAAATAACAGCCAATCAAGTATGTCCAATCATTAATTGAAGAGACATGTTACAGATGTTTGATACCAAAATCAAACTCATTCGAAGACTTTTATGAAATTGGATAAATATGACTAATACAGATCAATTTATCAAAATAGTGCAGATCCTAAACGCAAAAATGATAACTGAGAATCTAATTATTTCATGAAATAATCCACTCACTACATATACCATACAGAGAACAGTTTAGCTGAGAAAACTGAAAATTGAACTAAGCTTCATGCTATAATATTTAATCTACAAAAACACTAGATGAATACAAAAGTACCATTCCTTCTCCTATGCACCTCCCCATGTTTATTATATTAATACTAAAAAACAGACAATATGAATGGTGTAGATAAATTGGGACAAAATTGATCATCAATAGATGCTAAGCAATAAGATTGAAAAAGAAATAGATTTTAACCAACCAGATGCAGCAGCACTTTGTGCAAATAAAGAAAGGCTAGACTTATTGGTCCAAGTTCATATTACTGGCTTAGATGTGACTGGCAAGAATTGAACCCACAGATTAACAGATGGCTTACAATATTAGAAACTGTAACTGAACAGGATCGCTTTCAAGTGTGAATACCAAACACAAGGCAAACCATATAAGATGGAAAAGGCATCCATACTCACTCACCATTATGCATGTGACAGTTGGCACAAATTAAGGCATAGCATTGTGATGGATCTTCACCAACAAGCATGGCGGCAAGACGAGCAATCCATCCCCCATCACTAGCTCTTGCCCTCGGATGGTTGTCAACTACAAATCCCTGATGCCTTCCGCCATCCAAAGGATTTACTGGCATTGTATAAGTACCCGGTTTTTCAGCTTCAGCTAATTGCTCTGTTGTGATGCTTCCAACACTTGGATTCCTCCCATGTGGCTGTTTCCTGTTTCGCAGCCCAGCAGGTTGTACAACTTCCCTATCATGGCTTTTACCTTCATTTTGAACAAGGCTTGCATCTTGTATGAAGACATTCAGCCCTGCTTCTGCCCCCAATTTAGACACCAAAGCACTGGCAGCAGCAGCTTTTGCTGCAGGATCAAGATCATATCTCTGTGATGAGAAGAAAACAAAGAAATAAGAAAGCAAGGAACATTGTTTTGAATTTCAATGAGCAGATAATCTAAAGAATTCTAGGTCAGATTGATTCCTGACCTGACATTTTTAAGCACAGATTTGCAAGGGTGCTTCAAAAAATATCTTGTATAGAAATTTAAAGCACAACAAATGAACCTACATGCATCCATGTCAAACTCACCCTAAATGGAACTTCCCTGAATTTGCATTACTGTTGTATTAATAATGTACAACAACAAAGGACTTGGAATAGGAATATTACAGTCATTATTATCATTTGAAGTGTTGAAGACCAGCACCTTTCAGCATGCATGGTTCTCTGGATATTTCTAAGGTCTGCAACAGGGTGACTTGAAAAACTTTGGTTAAGATGCTTCAGAAATTTGTTTTCTCTAAGTCTTGAAGAGAGTGAGATTGATAGATTTATTCGAATTCTAATTTATCAGATATAGTTTACAAAATCCATACAGGGTTCTTTAAAAACTCAAAGCAGATAAGGCAATGGGGTCTAATTTCCTCATCTATCTCATTCTAACATTGCTAGATGAGAGGAGTAAGAATCCCAGAGGTTTGACTTTGAACATCTCATCTAATGATAAAGCTGTCGGTCAATTGTACTTCATGGATGGCAGGGTGATGGTGGCCAAACCTACTCTATGGAATGCAATACCATTAAGAAGATCTTGGATCTTTACAAGAGAGCTTCAGATCAATTAATCAGGATGAGAAAGTTAAAGGCCTTCATGAATTTGGGGATTTATAAACAAAATTTTCTACCTGGCATCTCAGACACTGAGATAGCCCAGCTCTTAGACACCTACCTTGCAATTCCACTCTTCAAAGGAAAGGCTAGGACTAGCCCTAGGCTCATTTTAGCCAAAAGAATGAGGAGTAAGTTGTGCGGCTAGAAAGGTATATGGTTGTCTTTTGTTGGTCACCCAATCCTCAACAAGTCAATTCTTTTGATGTAACAGATCTTAAGTATAAGAGCAATCTTGCATCACCCAGAAAAAAATTCACTTTCTTTTGTTTGCAAATTTTCAACATTCTAGTCATCATCATCTAGGCACCACAATTCCTATTGTAGTTACGCATTTCACATCGTGTCTGGAAAAACCTGTCCTACTAAGCACTAACAATGTCTCATCTAATTTTTGGGAGACTTTAATCACCACAAAGGCATATTTCTGTTCTAAAAATACGACCAAGCATAACAAGATTATAATCAATTTTTCTATTTGAAACTTGTGGCACATTTCCAAAGCATGCAGCAGCAAAGGAACATGTTTCTAGACTCGATGTTCCTTGGAGTGCTTATGAAATGGACTGCACGAGATTAAATGAAACATCATCATTCATTCTAGAGGGTTCCCTCTAAACATTTGGCCGACTACACATTACACTTGGTATTGACCTTTGCACTTCCTTGCAGCCAATAGAGATCATTCCTAAGGCAAAGGCTCATTATATAAAAATCATTCATGCGCATTTGAAGTCAAACAATTCAATTCTTAACTCCAAAACATATCATAGTATCATTTGAGACTTTTGTAATTCACACCTAGTTGTGCCCATTTATCTTTAAAGGCTGATGCCTCATATTGTAAGCCCTTGCCACAAGTTGTAATACTAAACTGTGCCTGCAAATCAATAAGGATCATATTGTTGTTTCATTACCTTCCAATATGTGTGTTCATTTGGTTTTATGGTACGATAATCCTTCATTGGATCCTCTTTCCACGATTAAATCATATTCAATTGGACCCTACCTAGTTTTCCTTTATCCAAGTCCACCCAACATGATGGTGAAGGGATTCGAGAAGATCATTAGATGCTATGGCAAAGAACAAATAATGAAAGTAAATTTCCTTTAGTTCCTTGGGACAGGCTTCACCTCCCTACAGAACTAGGAGGAACTAGGATAGAGAATTGTGACATAGTCAAATATCACATTGAACATCAAGTAGTATGGAGGTTGTACAATGAAGTAGATTACAAAAGTAGTTATCTAGTTTAGGAAAAAATCCTTAGATTGTGATGACCAAGAAAGAATTTTTGCACATATTCTCCCAAAAGGTTCAACAATATGGAATAATATTGGTTTGGTTAAATTCCTAATACTTGAGCTCTTTTTGGGTCATAGATTATGTGAGAAAGGCCAACTTCTAGAATGATCCTTGGATTAATGTTCATCCCCTTTCTATACACTTGAAGGCAAGAGCAATCTATTCTAGAAGTTCCATGTTCAGGGAACAAAGGTGGCAGAATACTAGATCACAAAAAATGGGGACCAATGGATTACTTGTAGGTGGAAAGACTTGAAGCCCTTATTTGCTCAATTGAACTGTGTTGCTTGAGCATCAACAAATCTAGTGTGAATTTAAAGTTCCTTGGGGAGCACTCCCATGTAATCTTCAATGGAATTATAGGAGTACAAGGAAGAATATCATCAACGGGTTGAGAATGCCCCAAAAAGTTTACTACCCTACCAAACAACCTCACTTTCATCTTTTTTCCATCAAATTCACCCATGTCCATTAGTGTCATCTAGTTTCAAGTTTTGTCCATCTGTGATGTCTCCATCCAAAAATGTCCCTTTTAGCCTATTTAATTTTCGTAGGTTGAATTCATTACTACGGAATAATTAATTAATTAAATTTTAAATAGTCCTAATCTTCTTGGGATTATTTATATTTAATTAATTAAAAGTTGAACCTTGGTTATTTTAATGAGGTGATTTTATTTTCTGTCAATGGAAAATTTATAAGTGGATCACTTTATTGAGAAAAAATATAAAATAAAATACTATAAAATCACTTAATAAGCAAAAAAGAAATTAATTATTAAAAAGTGATTTTTATAATTGAAATTTTGTGAAGTTCCAAGAGGGTTTTAAAAGGAAGTCGTGAACGCTCATTTGATATCCTGGATTGTTCATTTTGGAGAAAACCCTTTGTGGGAGTCTGAGTTGTGTTCAGCTATTCCGCTGTAAGATGAAAACCCTTTGGTGAAGATTGATTTCAGTAGTGAGACATCTACCATAACTGATTTGCAGGTGGAATCATATAGCTTTCACACAGGAGCTGAATGATTGAAAATTAAATAATTTATTGGAGGTTTTCCAAGCAAAAGATATATTGTTCTCTCCGATTTGCAAGTGAATATTTTAGTGTCATTTTGGTTTTAAATAAAGGCAGCGAATGGGGATGCCATATTACTGAATATTAACTATTGTCAGGTGATAGAGATTGCATTTATTTGGGGCGATTGAGGTTTCACTGCTGGCTACTACAGTAGTAATCAAGTTGGGTGTGAGACATCATTCCTATGGGCGGCTACATGAGTTTGTTGGGCAATGCATTTGGGAGCAGGTGTATGGCATTTTGGGAGTGCATAAGCTAGTCACGCCATTTTCTTGGAGCAGCGTGAATCATTTTGGAGATAGGCAACATTTTTTGGAGGTGTAGTGAGGTCTGATTGGATTCTGAGATGCTGGCATAGCAATTGAGGGAGTTCCAAGCAAGATTAAGAGGGACACTAGGATTAGAGGAATGCTCCATCTAATCGTTGAATGTGAACATATGCTGTCATAAGGTCATTTAGCTTGGGCAATACCTTCTGTAGCTATTTCTGAGCATTTAAACTGCCTATTTCTCAAGGTCAGATCATTGTACAAGTATATTTATATGGTTTGATGTGTAAAACAGCATACTGTTACATAAATTTCCAATTGGTTCAATCACCATGGATGAATGCCAACTGTTTGTCATATTGTTCCAATACATTTGTAAATGTTAAGTTATGTTTTAAAAGGAAATTTGCTATGATAGCCTTGAATATGTATCCAAGTGATTAAAAAACAAAAACTCATCATAATCAGTCATATACAAACTGTTTGACAAAATCCCTACATGATACACGATAGAGAAGTTGCAAAAATTTGGTTTAGATAATTGGTTCGGGATATTTCAGGGGCATCAGAATTGTGCATCCTACCATCCTGTGGGGTTAACAGTGAAAATATCATTTTCAAATTGCTTCCAGTAAGTGACCAGCACCTATACATATCAATTTCAGCAGATTGTTGCTCTGTTTGCAAAGATGAAGATAAATCAGGAACTCATGACAGAAATTTGGCCAGTCTTTCAAGAATATCAGAAGAATCTAACAACATTGTTAGAGCATCCAGGGATGCTAAAACCTCACAAATTAGTTGAAAGGAAAGTTAAAGGGTCGTCACTAAAGGAAAAGGAGAAATCAGAAAAACCAATATTAGTTGACACTCGTGTTGCATCTGTGGTGGTTAATGATTTGCTTTCAAATACACAAGCAATGAACAGGGATTTAGGGGTAAGAAAGAAAGTAATCATATTGCAGACAAGCACAGGAGGAGGAACCAAAAAAAGTGTGATGAATGGGTAAGAAAGGCCAAGGAAGCTAAGTTGATAGCTACTCAAGAAAACAACACCTACAGAAAATTAAGGAACAAGTTGCTCACATGGACCATGAAAAGCAAGTTTTTAGGCTACAAGGTTCAGAACTTGAAGGGAAAGTAATTGTAACGATAAAGTATGAAGAAAAAACAAAATTCGTGAAGATGAAAAACAAAATGCCTTATTTCAAAGGTATGCATGGCCAAGTTCCAAAATGAATTTATTTGAGGATTCACAACTACAAATGAGGGGATCATAGTTAGATGGTAATTTCATAACAGCAACCTTGGCTACAAATTCAAATCAATCCGGTAAAGTCTATGAAACTAATGGCTCCTATAATGACAACACTAGAAGGTATGAAGAAATTTCTGATTTTCTTTCATCTATTAATAGCAATTCATTAACTTTGCATGAGTCTAGCATTCATGAGGAAGATTGGAAAATTCAATTTATGGTGACAGCCAAGAATGAAGTGCAAATCATATCAAGGTTGGACAATCACAAGGTATAGGATCCCAATGAATGTTATGGTACATGGAGATTTCATCATCTTGAAGATACCACCTTTAATTGACTTATGGTATGAAGTCAAGCTATGCAATGTTTTGAATCTAACTAATACATTGTTGAGTATTTATGCAAGGGGTCACCAGCCAAGCATATTAGAGAGTCATGGTGTACCTTGGAGGATTATGAATCTTAGTTTTGTAGTGTCGTAAATTGCACCCCGTGCAATTCCACACTACATAGGCACCTCTACTTTACACTGATTGGAGAATTCCTTCATCTCCTTGTCATTTTGTCCATGTGGCTTGCCCCGTCACAATTTGTTTTGTACTTTTCCCAACATTGTTGACGGGCTAACTCATGGACGCCTAGGCGCCGTGAAGACGTCCACGCACCAGGCTAGCATCTCGCGAATCTACAATCCGAAGGTGGCCGTTGAAGAGTTATGCCTACGCTTGGCAAAGCTCCTAATGCCTCTTCCCACGATCACCAACGTCGGTTCCATTCCCAAGCTTCATATATTGGCTTGGGAGCTTCATTTTGGATTCTATTAACACTCTATTGGCTCTAGATTCACTCTATGCACTCTCTAGCTCTCTAACACTCGAATCGAAGCTCTCTTGTCAATCTCCAGCACTCTTGGATCTCTCATACTCTCATCATTTTCATGCATTAAGGAGGACTTTGTGCTTCTTCTTCTTCATCCAGCAAGCTCCCCACTTTGGGTGTGGAAGGGGAGTTCTTCTCTTTTCATTGTTATCTCCATCAGCATATTTGTTATTGCATTTACTTTCTATTTCGTTTATCATTTCATCTATCAATCTACCTTGGTTGTCCGTGGAGGTGGAAACATCAAAACGGGGGTCTGACTATGGCAGACTAAAAAACATGGCCCCAACATTTTCTCTTTTTTCTTGTGTGCAGGTTGCTAAGAGAAGTCTATTGCTGGAAGCTTCATTCATGGACCAGTTGTGAGATTACTTCCTTCCCCTCTTTCATTTCTCTTCTTTAATATTTGTAGTCGTTTCTACTTTCCATCATATATCTATTTAGTTTTAATTCATTTTAAACACATATCAGTCGTGTTGTAATTTTTTGTACGAGACTCCGTACTCTATCTGTACAGGACCCCAACGCGTTGTGTTGTCATCCACGACCCGCGCATGCATCCTTGGGCAGAGAGCTAACAGAGGACAACAGAAGATCTTTGTGACCTATCCCATGTTATCTATGGGGCACCTAACAGCTCTGTTCTTTGTGCTCATCTTGAGTGGAAAGGTCGATTAGTGAGTCCCCAAGAGGTTGTAATCTGCCTATTGGAGTGATTCCCTTTTCCCCCTCTACAAGTTTCAAGTGCTGATGTCATCATGCAAATCAACCATCACTTGAGTTCAATTGCATAAATAGGTTGATTGGCAAGATAGATGTGATTGGACAGATGGAGTTAGACTCTACAAGCATCACACGATGGTTCTTAATCTTGAATCTATTGTCTCCCATAATTCCAGTCCCTCCCACATTTTCTATGCAGCCATAGAAGGATTTTCAGACTTATGGTGGAAGAGTTCCCAGCTGATCACCATTGTTGAAGATAGTGTAGGGTGGTTTTCAGCTTTTATATTCCAAAATTTTGAGCAATGGAATTCAATTAGATAGCCATGGTGTGATGCTTCCAATGATCATATTGGTAATTTTATGTGTGGACCAATTATACTTTCTGTGAGCAGCTATACACCTACAAGTGTTTGGGAATTTCCTTTGTTTTTTTTTCAACTTATGTTTTGCCATTTGGGAAGAAACTCCAAGCAAATTATGACAGTTCAGCCACCCTTCAGTCCACAAACAATCTGATCTGAACTATATTTCAAGTGGTAAAGATTGCAGCCTCAAGGCAAGTGTCCTTGGAGTCCAAAGTAAACATTATAACATCAGATTAGAAGAGGCGAGTATAATTGAACGCTTGCAATGGTCACATTTCCTTGGAAGAGTTGAAATTCAAAGTGAAGGGAATTTGTATGATTGTTGGATTGCTTCACAAGGTAATGCAAAGTGATAGATTGCTTCATAGCTGGTTCATTGTGGAGCATTTATAAGATTGATTTGGGATCCTAGTATTGACAATTTTTGGGAAGGGAGGATTGTAACGTCACCTTTCGTTGAGTAGCCAAAGGTGTCCCTTTTAGCCTATTTAATTCTCGTAGGCTAATTTCGAGCTTTACTAGGGAATAATTAATTAATTAAATTTCAAATAGTCTTAAGCTTCTCGGGAACATTTATATTTAATTGATTGAAAGTTGAACCTTGGTTATTTTCATATAGTGACTTTATTTTAAGTCAATGGAAATTTTATAAGTGATCAATTTATTGAATGGGAATATAAAATAAAATATTATAAATTAACTTCATGAGAAAAAAGAAATTAATATTGTAGTGTCCCCTATTGGGATCTTTTTCTATTTTTGCCTTAAATTCCCAAATGAGGTATGAAGTATATATAGGGAATGCAAATTGCCAATTTTAAATCTTGGTTTATAAACACAAAGATAATTAACAATGCTATTATCTTCTCTGTATAATAAGTTTGGATCTGATCTGTTATGTGCCTGATTTCAGTTCGTACTTGCTGCTCAATATAGTCTTTTCTGATCTAGATTGATGCTTCCTTCAATGGATTGATGGATATATTTTCCAATCTGTATGATGCCTATATCAAACTGACCTCTTTTTGATGATTGCAGATGATATATACTGATTTCTGATCCTGGTCAATATTGTTAAGGAATTTAGATCAGAGATAGAGAATACAATAGTCTGGTAATATGTAGTGAGGATAGATTTTAATAAGATCACTGCAATGAATATGTTTTACCTCAGATGTGTATATATATATATATATAACTCTAACTATTAATCTTCTATGATAATATCAACAGCTTGCTGGTTCGTGAAACTGCCACGGTTATTGGATTTAGTTCACAGCAAGTGTCGATGCCTATAAATAAAAGGATGAAGAGTCATGTCCACGTAGGGGCATGACTTCTACGTGGCTTATGCCACGTAGAGTCATGACCCTACGGGGACATGACCCTTTGTTCAATGTCGTTATATATTACTTGCTTCAATCCGAATGAAGCTATATCCTTAACAAATATACTTCATAAATGTAGGTCCTATGTATAAGTCCTCCTGCTCTTATTCCTTTTCTGATTTTGGGTCTCTTGTCTGCTCCCTTGAAATAATATTTCCTTTTATTTTCTGCTGCTAATATGTTCTGAACTTAATTCCTACTTTCGCTCCCCCCCCGTCCCCCCACCCTCTTATCCTTCCACTTTATGTTTCTAAATACCACCTCCATGCCTCTTCACAAGAAAGGCCATTCTTCACAAAGGTCAGCCTCAAACAATATAGTTTTAATTTATTTTAAAACACCAAACAAGTTGGCCCTAAAACAAATTAATCTGATTTTATTCATTTTCATATTGAGTTGCCCTTTTTCTGGGAATTTGCTGCTTAGAATTATTGATATTTATCCTAGTCGGCCTTCTATGTTATTATTTCCTCGGTTTGCTATTAATAATACTTGCTATCAGATTTAGGAGCATGACAGTCTGCCCTTCCCAAAAATGCTTGTCCTCGAGCAATATTGGAATGATCATGGAGTCTGATTAGTAATCCACCTTTCACTGTACTACTCTGATTATCCCAAATTGTTAATTTGAACAGCTTATCCAAGGAAATTAAGACAAGTTTTCTCTCATCCTTCCTTCTCTCATCACTTGAAAATGTAAAGGACTGATTTGGATTGACCCAATGCAGGCACAATATCTTGGATACCTTTTGTGTTAACACAAGAACTTAACATATATTAAGATAAAGATTATAAGTATGACACACATCTATGACCTTAAATTGTTCTTCTCTAAATAAATTCATATCTTTTGGTTCGCTCTTAGTTATTCTCATATAGAAATCTCATGATGATAGGAATATGTTTAAAATAATCATTGGGATAGACATACTGAAAACACATAAGGTATGAACCAAACACAGAGCATTCACATAAAAACATGAAGCATACACATGAATACATGCAGATATGGAGCATACACGCAAATACATGTATTATTAGATCCCTTCTCATTGACTAGAATGCATCCATTGATTTTTTTATTTTTTTTTTACCTTGCAAACTGGCAGGATCAAAGAAGAAAGAAAGAAGTATTTGGAAACAAAAGGCAGGTGCATTGAATGGTTTGTTAGGGGCTAGGAAGGGGGCCTAACCCTGTCTTACTACTGCCACAAGATAGGAAGGGAGCCTAATCCCACCTTGCTGCTCATAAGCCACTTAGAGCCAAAAAGAGGGCCTAACCCCACCTTTTTGTTCCCATGAGCCGGGAAGGGGGCCTAACCCCACCTTGCTACTCATAAGCCACTTAGAGCCAGAAAGAGGGCCTAACCCCACCTTTCTGCTCCCACGAGCCAAGAAGGGGGCCTAACCTCGCCTTGCCGCTCATTAGCCATAGAGCAAGAAAGAGGAACTAACCCCACCTTTCTACTCCCATGAGTCAAGAAGGGGGCCTATGAAACATGCCAAGTACTGATTGAAGCAATCTGATTTAGTTTTCTGATTGTGATCTCTTTGGCCAGCGGTAAGGGAATTTGGTTTTATATGTTCGTTTTTGAGGTTTTATGCTTTTTTGTGTTTTGTAATATATATGCCTTGGGAACTTGACAATGCAATTGAATAACAATAATAAAACATGAACTAATGATTGGAAATAAACTTTCAGATTAACTGATTTTATAACAGCAATTAACAAATGCCAATAAATAATGGAATTCAACAATGATATGCCAAAATTGGCCTACCAGGAGTCCGACGCCTTGCCTGGAGGGCTTCTTTATTGACTTAAATGAATCCAGTTGTAGCATCTAGTTGCTGCTACAGGACCTTCCAAAGAGTCCTAACTGCTCCAATGAGTTTTATTCTTCTAAATAATAATTACCAAAAACAAATCTTACACAAATAGATCAAACTGCTGCTGTTTCCCTCAGGCCCCCCAGGAGACTTCACTGAAAATGGTCAATTTTCTCCACTGATTTACTCATATCTCCCTCCAAAGTTGTCATAAGCTTGAAAGAGTGATTTATTTCTTTATTCCTAATCCTGACAGAAATTTATGCAAAAGAACCAACTGCAAACCCTCCAAATTATTTTATATGAATCCCAGGCAAGAAAGAATGGTACGGTTGGCCCTGGGTGATGTAATTTTGAGCTTTGGATGCCACAACCTGCTGAAAAACGTCTGGAAAGTGCTCAGATCTGTAGGTTCAGCCCCGCCAAGGCTGCAAATGTGAATTTTCCTGCTGATTATCACTTCTAACACCCAATTGCCAATCTCAATGTTGTACAAGAGCTAGAAGTGTGGGGTTTCATCCCCACTACCCAAATTCAGGAAGGATCTCGTCCTCCAATGGCTGCCAAGCTGAATCGTGCTGGTTGCAGACCTCAAATTCTCCAAATGGAAGCAAATACAATAATCAAGAATGCCCAAAATGTACGTACTATGCCTTCTTAACCAAATCAAACCCCTAAAAGCATCTTTTCAAGATTCCAAAAGAATCTTCTTCTCTTAAAAAGGTACACCCAGCAAGAGGGTTAATTCATCATGAGATTTTGACCACTTTTAAGTTATTCACCTCCTATGGAAAAATGCAAATGTAACTTTATAATATAAAGTTACTTATTTCATCATAAAGTAACTTATTAAGTTAATTTTTATTAACTTTTTCTAAATTTAGAAAAAGTAACTTTATAACTTAATATTATAAAGTTCTATTATAAATGGCCCACCAAAGTAAAATTTGTATAAGTATAGGTCCCCTTTGGCTAACCCATCATCTCCCAACACTGAACTTCACCTGTGGAGATGGATAACAGGTGAATTTAAGCATCTGGATAGCAACTAGAGAAGTGGAGACATTACAGCCTGTTGTGACGTTTTCACACATCGCCCCATTGCAAATGGGGACCCATGTTTTTTGCTCGTTTTCGCTTTGCTTTTTAGGGTTTTGGTTTGAGTCCAGTCGGTTTTGAGGGCTTTTGAGTTTCCTTTTCTAGGATGCAAATTTTGAATGAAATGAATTCGCCAGAATGGTCTAATTTTCAATTGGAATGTTGATGCAGAGCTTAAATTTGTCTAAGTGTTGAAGATGAAATGTGAATTTTGTCCAATTGAGTAATTTTGACCAAATTTTGACTTTTTTGATTTTTGATCCTAGGCATTTCAAATGATTTGTTTTCGCCTTGTGAAGTGTTAAAATGTGTAAAATCATGTTATTTTGGCCTGTAGGAGCAAAATCGCTCCTGTCCCTTAGTGAAGGACGGGAGCTCGTTTTCAAATATTTTACTATTCCTGCAGAGTCCAGACAAATTTCGAGTTGGAAGTGATGGAGAACGGCGATATCTTTCCATTGAATATAAATTGAAGATTTTCATGAGCACAGAAATGCCTCCAGGGGAAAAATCGCTCCTGTCCCTCAGTGAAGGACCGGAGCTACAAATCCAATTTTGCTTTGTCCTTGCAAGATTTTAACGTCTTGACGATGTGAGAAGGTCCAAAGAGGTACATTTTATCAAATGAATATAACTTGAAGCGTCGCCCAGGGGATCACAGAGGATAGCAAGTCCGGCCTGAGTGAGGTCCTGATCCTGAAATTTGGCTAAGTCTGGAATGCCCTGATCCTGAATTTGACTAAGTCTGGAAACTGAAAAAACCTCCAAAAACTAGATTTTGCAATATAACTCCTGGAGGTCTGAAACCACTCTCAAACATCCTGAAAGTATATATGGAATATAACTTAAAGTATAAGTGACATTTCCTTCTATGTTTCTTTCTTATACTTAAATGTTATATTCCATTAAAATTGTCCTGATTGAGAGTGCGAAAAGTCAAATTTCGCTCGTGTCCTTCTCCAAGGGTCCAGAGCGAAAAAGCGCTCCTGTCCCTCTCCAAGGGACCAAGGCGAATCGCTCGTGTCCCTCACCAAGGGACCAGAGCGAAAATGCTTAGTTGAGCCATTCCTGACCTTGTTTGGACGAATCGAGACATCAAAGGCATGGTGAAGGACGAAATGAGCATGATAGAGCATCCAGACTTGATCAAAAACAATAAAATGCTTAAGTTCGCTCCTGTCCCTCAGGAAGGGACCAGAGCGATTTTTGTTATAGATGATTTTCTCGCCAAGTTACGACCGATTCCAAGGCATGGATGAATGGAAGGACGCATTATGAACCCGTTGAATATAAATCTGGAAGCTAGCAAAGTGAAGTGAAGCATACAAAGCCAAGATCGCTCCTGTCCCTCTCCAAGGGACCAGGGCGATATGATGATTATATTGCCGTCCCTCCAAGATCAGGACACTCCAAAGCGAAGAACAAGGTACCAAGGACGTTTCGAAGCATCTCCATCAAGCACAAAGTTACAAGGATCGCCACATTGAGGGATTTGCTCTAAAATATCCTAATTCGCTCCTGTCCCTCAGGAAGGGACCAGAGCGAAATTTGCATAAAGGCATAAAATTTGAAAGTTTATCAAGCATCAAGTGATCACGAAGGATCAAGGAACTTTATTTTGCACAATGATAGCGATGACAAGTTGAACGAGGCAATGACAAGCTCAAAATCATGAAGTTCGCTCCTGTCCCTCAAGAAGGGACCAGAGCGATATTGATTATATTGGCCAAGTCTCTCAAAATTTACGTCAAGCCAAGGTTTTGCAAGATGGTAAAAGGTCTAAGGCGTCTTTTGAAGGTGATATACCAAAGTGTTGAACGTTAAAATGCTACCAATTTGCACAAAGAGCCTATATCGCTCCTGTCCTTTGGACAAGGACCAAAGCGATTTTTACTAAAACACTCATGTTCCGTCAAAACCAAGACAAGGCAAAGATAGGCATGGTCAAGGACGTCCTTTGGAAGACAATGAATGAAGAACAAAGATCAAAAGTTTGCAAATTTGAGCCAGGACACTAGGATCGCTCCTGTCCCTCAGGAAGGGACCAGGGCGATATTACATCCAAAGGCACTCATTCACACATGCAAGTCAATCTAACTCAAAGGACCCAGCTAAAATGGCGATTTGGACGTAAGGATGAAGACCTTGGACGTAAAAAATGCAAGAATTATGATCAAATTGATGGATCGCTCCTGTCCCCCAGTCAGGGACCAGGGCGATGAGGTACGTATCTTCTCACTTTTTCATTTTGGCGCTTAAAACACATTTTTTAAATTTATTTAAATGCTAGAAAAAAAATCGATATTTAATTAAAAGCATTTAAATAGCGCATGGTATGTATTTATTAATTATTTTTTGCCTTTGTAAAAAATCGAAATTTATTAATTAAAAATAAAGGCATTTAATAATTAATTATTAATTTAATAAAAATCAAAAGGGAGCGCTTGGGTTTATTTTGTCAAGGTCGGCCTTTATTATTTATTTAAAAATCGTTTTAATTGCTATATTTTGCAAAAAGTCGGCCTAAGGTCAATATGAAGGTGAGCGCCTATAAAGGGAGGTGTTTATTTCATTTTCACATCATCATTTATCATCTCTCATATGCAACTTGGAGAAGGCAAAAGAGGAGCGAATTTCATACAAAGGAAGGGCGAAATTATCATTCAAGAAGAGGAGCGAATTCGATCAAAGGTGGTGCGAAACTACTATCCAAAGGAGAGGCGAACTTGAAGTTTCAAGTTAGGCGAACTTGCCAAGGACATTGAAGAACACATCAAAGATTCCAAGGGTGGCGAAGTTGATAAGAGGAACGTTCTTTTGAAGATCACATCAAGACCATCTTATTTCAAATTTTGCCTAGGCAAATTCCTTATTTTGCATTTTAGAGTTAAGCTCTTAAGAGAGGTATGGCGATATGAATTTATTGTTTTGATTTTGAACGTTGATCGTCATAGCTTAAATTTTGAATTTTGAAATTTTGAATTTCAATAAGCTCAGTCTTTTTTAGGAAATGATTAATAAAGGACTTATCATTAAGTTTCCTAAAATTTGCTCTCTAATTTATGTTATGTATTGCAAAATCATGTTACTAATTTTGAAATGTTGTGTAGGCATCAAATGGAGATCTCATCAAGGAAAATCAAGCCGGATCAAGGACGGTCTTCGCCGGGACGATCAAGCAAGGACATGGGCAACCTCTTTCAATCCAACGTTCCAAGGCGAGGTACATCATCATCTTGCGCATCAAGGACGCAAGGAGTTAGAACAAGGGCTCGTTGAAGAAGCAAAATAGTTCCAGATGAATTAATTAAAGCAAGCTTCTCAACAACATCAAGTTGAATATCTACCAAGTTCCAAGTGTCAAATGAGGTGGCGTCCTAGTCATCATTTCTCCAATCAGTGAAGTCCATCTCAGCATGTCCAGATTCAATGTACTTAACTCATGGAAGGTGGCACAAACTCCGATGTACCTACCCCGGCTATCCATTGGTCGATTTTTCTAAAAGGGACATGTGTCCAAGCAATACAATTTTGTCATTGGTCAAGCATTAAATGTTATGTAATGGTTGTAACAAACCCTAGTTAGGGTTTTCATCGTTGAATCTTGGCCATTGATCTTGAATTGATCTAAGCCATCAAATTGTATTGTGGGCACTATATAAGCCCAGGCATTTCATTTGTAAAGGGGAATTTTAGCAATAATTAGAGAGAGAGTTGTAAATAGTTGGAAGAGTTAGAATATAGTTGATAGAATAGCAATTAGAATAGAATAGGAGGACAAGGCAAGAAATTGTTGCCATTGATTGTAAACAAACTCCATTTTCATTGAAGTAATGGTGAAATATGTCGTTTTTCTTGCAATTTGCATGGTTTCTTGTTGAGTCTTCAATCTTAGATGGTAGATGATTAAATGAATGGAGGGAATGTGATTGATTGATGGTGGAATTCGTACATCCATACTACTAGCAGTTTGTTGATTGCAAACTTGCCTTGTGTAGTCGACTGGAATCGTTCAGCTTAAGCTCAATTTCAATTTGTCGCCTCTTCATTGATATGCATCAACTTGGATGGTATCTATGCCTGCGGTGATGATTTGAACATCATAAAGCTTCCCTAGAAGATCGCACTAGCCTTGTGTAGATGTTCCATTGATGTCAAAACAAGACCTAGTTAGAGTTTCATCAAAAATCAAGTCATTGCTCCTACATTCTTAGTATTAGGATTAGATCCTCTCTTCGCCCTTATCCTTTTTTCATTTTTTTTTCCAAATCTAAATTAGTAAGAGCTTGTGTCCAGCAAAGCAGATCGGAAGTTCAATCATCATATGTAAGTCCCCTTGTGATTCCAGCAAATCACATCATACCACTGGAGCTTGTCCACATGTAGAGACCCTACCAAAAGGAACCTTGGAGTCATCCTAACTGATCCTTCATGCGAATCTTCAGCAGTTAGAGGCTTTATTCAAGAGAGGATAAGATACCCTTAGGTATTTTATTCTGTGTATGATGGTGTACAAAATACACGTCAACACAGCCTAACCCCTAGATTTGTTCCTCCACAAAGCTCTATTAGTTTATTATCCCTTTGTCTTTCGATTGGATGCTCTTAAGATCTCCTTCATTGTACCTTGTTTTCTTGCTTGTGATTCCTTTTGCGTCTTTGTCGGACATTGCCTCTATATTACATATTTGGCTTTCTTTCCCACATATGTGTCTTGGCCTCCATTCTTCCTTGCATTTGAAGCACAAACTTTTCTCTTTTGGGTCTTCTCCTTGTTTTTTATTTTTTTCTTGATTACGATTGTGCCCATTTTCCCTTGCATCAGAAACATAATCCTTTGTTAATGAACTCCCTTCTTTCATTGTAAGATGGAGAGTGATAAGATTTGGTATGAATGTTAGAAGGTTGATTCTTTGTATTGTATTTGTCCTTTGTAGGTGGGATCTCTAATTTTAGTTCCTTTTGGATTGCATCATCAAGTCATGTAGGATTGAGAGCACTTACCAAGCCTCGGATAGTTTCTTTTAATTCCTTGATAAATATGTATGCAAGTCTTCTTTGAGACACCTCTAGTACCATGACTAATAATTTTTGGAATTTGATGGCATACTCTTCTACAGTTCCATGTTGCTTTAATTGTGTTAGTTCTTTAAAGTACCAATCGGGGTATCTTTGATCAGAACTTGTGAAAGCCTTTGAGTGAATTCATCGCAAGTGATTATGTGTTGGTGGCCATGGGTAATAAGTCCATGATGCCACCAAGCATGGGGTGTTACCGTTAAGTGGAGTATAGCGAATTTTATGGCGTTTTTTACTGTCATGGGGCTAAGTGAAAGATAGGTGTCCAACTTTTGGACCCATGAACGTGCCATAAATTTTCAAATCCATCAAAGCTGGAAAGGGTTATCTTACTTATCCTTTCTTTTAAATCTTTGTTAGGTTGCCCTCTTCTCCTATTAAGGGCAATTCGTGTTTTAGCATCACAATAATCCCTAAAGGAGATATTCCTCCTAGCTTCAGGATCTAATCTTGAGTATACTTCCGCAATATCATCCACATTATCAATGGTTGGGTTATTTGCTTCTTCCTCTATTATGTGTTCTTCCCTAGGTAGGAAGGGAGTTCTTGTTGGCCTAGGGGTTGATACCCTTATTAAGATGTTATTTTCAGAGTGGTTGGAGTTGGTATCTCTCCCATGGGTCTAGTTGGATCTAGAATTATGGTTATTCATGTTTTGGACGGCTTGGAGGAGAAAATGGGTCATTCTCTCATTTTGCTTGCTCCATGAGAACTTGAGAGGTTTGCTCCATGAAGGTCCTCAATTCGTTGCCCATTTGTTCGCTCACTGTGATGTTGGGTGCAAATTTCTTCCTTTATCTTTCCAAGGCCTTTTGAGCCCTTTGCCTAAGTTACATCAACTACCTGTTGTGACATATTCACACATCACCCCATTACAAATGGGAACCCCTACTTTTTTTGCTTTCTGGGGTTTGCTTTCTAGGTGTTTAGGGTTTGTCTGTTAGCCTTTGCATTTTGAGTGTCGCCAGGGGATCAATAGGATGGTAGGCTTTGCTTGAGCCAGGGGAGTCAGCAGGTGCCCCAAAATTAGGGTTTCTTTGAGAGTCTTCTTTAGGGCCTGGTTTTGCTCTTGTTGCTAATTGTGTCTTGCTTTGTGAGTGGGTATCATCCTTGAAGGTCATAGTTAGGTCGAGTTGGTGAGTGATGAAGTCTGGAATGTCATCCTGATCTTCAAATGCCCTGAAATTTGGCTAAGTCTGGAATGCCCTGATCCTGAAATTTGGCTAAGTCTGCAATGTCCTGATCCTGAAATTTGACTAAGTCTGGAAAACTGAAGAATCCTCCAAAAACTAGATTTTGCAATATAACTCCTGGAGGTCCGAAACCACTCTCAAACATCCTGAAAGTATATATGGAATATAACTTAAAGTATATGTCTTATACTTAAATGTTATATTCCATAAAATGATCCTGATGGAGAGTTCAAAAAGTCAAATTTCGCTCCTGACCCTTCCAAAGGGTCCAACGCGAATTTCACTCCTGACCCTTCCAAAGGGTCCAGAGCGAAATTCTCCATAAGACATTCTACTTTGACCAAAACCTAGAACTAACGCATTCCCAGGCTTGAATGAAGGAAAAAACGCTTGTTTGAATGAAGAAATATGAAAATGAAGTCAGGATCTTGGCCAAGATTAGGAATTTCGCTCCTGACCCTTCCAAAGGGTCCAGAGCGAAATTCATCATAAACCCTATTTCTTGCCTTAGATAGACATGCAACCTTGTTCCTAGCTTGGAAAATGACCTAACTTTGCCTTATGAGGTGGTTTGAAACTTGAAAAGTGAGCAATATGGTCTGCAATGAGATTTTCGCTCCTAACCATTCCAAAGGGTCCAGAGCGAAAATCTTCTTAAAGCTCATTTCTCCCTAACTTTGGCTAAATTTTGATGTGCAGGGTATCTTGGAAGGAAGGTTGGAAATTCTTGTCACCCTTGAAGATTTGAAAGCATGAGAAAATAAAGAATTTTGGACAAGAAGGGAAATTTTGCTCTTGACCCTTCCAAAGGGTCTAGAGCAAAATTCCCAAAGGCTCTTATTTTGCATTGAAGAAGGTCAAGTTTTTTGACATGGATGGAAGAAGAATAACTTGCTTTTGCCTCTTGAGGTTGTTTTGAACTGAAAAAAATGAAGGATTTAGCCCAAATGGAGAATTTCGCTCCTGACCCTTCCAAAGGGTCCAGAGCGAAAATCTCTATAAGAGACATTTCTTGCTTGGTTTGGTCAAATTGAGGTTTCCAAGACATGACGAAAGGAAGAATGAACATATTGAAATCCTTGGGCATGTTTAGAAGTTGTGAAAATGAAGGATTCTAGCCAGGAAAGGAAATTTCGCTCCTGACCCTTCCAAAGGGTCCAAAGCGAAATTCCTTGTAAACCTATTTTTAGCCTTTCTTGGACATGAAACTTTATTCCTAGCACAATGAAACATGAAATCCTACCTTGCAAAGAAGTTTCAAGTTGAAAAAATGAAGATTTTTGGTCAAGATTGAGAATTTCGCTCCTGACCCTTCCAAAGGGTCCAGAGCGAATTTTCTCAAAACTTCTTTTTGCTATCAAAATTTTGCTAAGTCAAGTGTGGGATAAGGTAAAATCAAGAAGGAATTGCCCCTGGGAGTGACTTGAAGTTGCAAGAAATCATGAAAGATGAAGGAATTGAGCCTAGAAGAGATTTTCGCTCCTGACCCTTCCAAAGGGTCCAGAGCGAAAATCCTCAAAGTCATCTTTTCTTCCAAATTTTGGACAAAACTAAACTTAGACAAGGGTGTGAGAAGGCATTTGGTTTGCCTTAGAGTGGATTTTGGTTGCTAAGAAGGAAAGTTTTGAAGCCTAATGAAAATTTCGCTCCTGACCCTTCCAAAGGCTCCAGAGAGAAATTTCTAAATTCTCCTTTTTCCTTGCAATTTAAGACAAGATTTTGGTTTTCATGACTTGGAGAGGAGTGAGGCAAGATGTTCTATGCCTTGGGGGTGATTTGAAGATGAAAGGATGGGATTATTGCCCTAAAACCTGATTTTCGCTCCTGACCCTTCCAAAGGGTCCAGAGCAAAAATCCTAAAACCTATGTATTCCTTTCAAGTTTATGCTAACACAAGACTAGACCAAGGTAGAAATTGCCCTCGAGACCACCTTTGAGTTGATGTTGGCTTCCAAAAGTGATGATTCTAGGTCAGAGGAAGATTTTCGCTCCTAACCCTTCCAAAGGGTCCAAAGCGAAAATCCTAAAATCCCCTATTTTGCCTTGCAAAAACAAATCAAACTTGGATTGGGTGAAAGAAGAGGACTATTTCCTAGCCTTGAGTGGTGGATTCAAGATAAAATGATGGAGGAGTAAGCCCAAGCAAAGAAAATCGCTCCTGACCCTTCCAAAGGGTCCAGGGCGAAATTCACATTTTTCACCTAATTTACTCATGTGAAATGCTAAGATTTGAAATGCAAGACTTTGATTAGGTCAAAACAAACATGAGCTCGCCTTCCGGAAGATTTTGGAGTCAAGAAAACAAGGTACTCAAGTCCTAATTAGAAAAATCGCTCCTGACCCTTCCAAAGGGTCCAGGGCGAAATCCTTGAAAACACCTATTATTCACCTTGTTTAGGCTAAGTTGAAGGCAAATTGCAAAATTGTGATGGCAAACCTAGGTTGTGAAGATTTTGATTCGTGAAGCAAACAAGCCTAGATGAGAGGTTCAAATAAGCCTTGAAATAATTTAAGCCTCCATCACTTTGAATATTTTAATGCCCAAGGAAAATGAAGATTCATCAAGCCTTAATCAAGCTTTAACATTCCCTAAACTAGCCTATAGTCTTTCACTAAATTTGCCAATTACAAGACATTTGGAAGACTAAAACAAGTTCGCATAAATTAAGGCATTCATAATTTGATTAATTAATTTCTAGGCCTTGAAATAAATGAAAAAATCCACCTTTGAGCTTTGGAATTAATTTAAAAAATTAAAAATTATGCTTGAGCGCTCAAAAATCATTATTGTGCCTTTACAAACAAGTCGGCCATCCTTTGAGAGGAGTTTTATTTTATTTTATTCCCTATTTGCCAAGTCGGCCTTGAGGGAAATCAAGGTGAGCACCCTATATAAGGGAGGTGTATTTTAACAAATTCAAATCATTCTTTCATTATCTCTCATGCGAACTTGAAGAGCAGATTTGGAGGTGCGAAATTGAGCAAGTTGGAGGATAATTTCCAGATTTTGGAAGGTGTTGGAAGGCGAATTTCCAGATTTTGGAAGGTGTTTGAAGGCGAATTTCCAGATTTTGAGAGGCTAGTTGAAGGCGAAATTCTTTTTGAAGGCTGATTGAAGCTTAATTCATCCAAAGGAGGACCTAAAGTTCAGATCAAACGTCCTTGTCCAGCAAATTCTCATCTCCCTTCATTCATTTTTCAAGGTTGATAGCTAAAAATTCAAGGAAGAGGTATGAAGAATCAGATTCTTGAAATTTTTATTCAAAATTTAGTTGGATTTTCCATAGTAATCCTTTGGAAAATGAAAGTCTTGTACAATCTTATTTTAATTTAATTTGAAAATTCATAATTCTTAGATTTATCATCATTTTCAAATTAATATTTAGTTATTTCCTTGAAAGGTCTTGAATCCTATACCTTAAGATATTATGCTCAAACCCTAACTTTAAGCTTTTGTGTAGGTATCAAATGACAACCTCCACAGGACCAGACCAAGACAAGGACGACCTTCTCCAGTCCGGCATCATCAAGGACGGCCTTCTCCGATCCAGCATCATCAGGGACGACCTCTTCCAGTCCAGCATTCGAAGGAAAGGTACACCATCCATCCTGCACATCGAAGACAAAGGAAGTTAAAGCAAGGGTTCGTTGAAGAAGCAGACAATTTCAGAAGAGTTAATTAAAGCTAGCTTCTCAGCAACATCAAATTGAATATCTACCAAGTTACAAGTGTCAGACAAGGTGACATCCCAGTCATCACTCCTACAGTCGGATTGGTCCACCTCAGCGTGTCCAGATTCAATGTACCTGACTCATGGGAGATGGCACAAACTTCGATGTACCTACCCCGGCTATCCATTGGTCGAATATTCCAAAGAAGACGTGTCCAAATAATGCAATTATTTCATTGGTCAAAATTAAGTTTGTTGTAACAAACCCTAATTAGGGTTTTCATTGTAAGATCTCGGCCATTGATCTCAAATTGATCTAAGCCATTGAATTGTATTGTGGGCACTATATAAGCCCTGGCTCCTCATTTGTAAGGGATAATAGTTAGTCAGTAATAGCTAAGAGTTAATAGTTAGTAATAGAGGCCAGAATAGTAGAATAGTAATTAGAGTAGATTAAGAAGAGAAGGCAAGACATTGTTGCCTTAATTGTAAAGACTTCTTTTCATTGAAGATATGGTGGAATATGTTGTTTCTTTGCAATGTGCATGGTCTCTTGTTGAATCTTCATTTTTGATGATAGATGATTAGATTGAGTGAAGAAAATTGTTGAATGCACCTGTGTGGAATCTGTCTAGTCCATACCACTAGCCTCTTACTGATGGTAAGTGCGCCCTGCGTGGTCAACTGGCATAAAATGAGCTTAATCTTAAGTCGTTACACGTCTATTGTTCATGCATTATCTTGAATGGTGATCATTGTCAGATGGTGTACAATTTGAACGTATTGGAAGCATCCCTTAGAAGATCGCACTAAGTTGGTGTTGAATTGTTCAACCTGATGGTGAGACCCAGCCCAGTAGGACTCCACCTAGTCATTCATCCATCTTCTCGCATCCTAGATAGTAGAGTAGACTTCCTGAACCCTGCATCTTTTGCCATTTGTTTGTCTTCCAGTTAGTGAATAGGACTTGTGATTCCAGCAAATTAGACGTTCAGGTCATCAAGTGTAAGTCCCCTTGTGATTCCAACAAAATCACATCATACCACCGGTGCTTATCCGCAAGTAGAGATCCTACAAAGCAGAACCTTGAAGTCCTTCCGATTGATCCTTTTTTGCGATATCTTCAGCATTCGGAGACTTTACTCAAGAGAGGATAACATACCTCTGGGTATTTTATTCTGTGTTTGGTCGTGTACAAAATACATATCAACAGTTACTTGCAACAAAGTCTTGGCAACAATCTCCTTTTCTCCTACTCTAGCTATCTACTATCAACTATTGATCAACTATTAACTATTAACCTCGTATTAACCTTCACAAATGAGGAAGTGAGCCATGATTGAAAGATAGAAACCCTAACCCTAATTAGGGTTTCTTACACCCATAACAAAACATTTAATGCTTGACCAATGATAAAATTACAATAAATAGGACACATGTCCTTCCTTGAATGTTGACCAATGAATGATGAGGTTAGGTACATCGAACTTTGTGCCTCCACATGTGGTAGTTGTTCTCCTCATTAGATGAGTCAAGAGCATTGAATCAAGACACCTTGACTTGGAATGAAGTGATTGGATAGGTGATGACTTCAACCCCACCTCAACTTATTCCTTGTAACTCATCACAAGTGTTTGTGATTTGGGCAATATCTCTTGATACTCAACATTTCCTAGTGCTTGATGTGATAATGGTGGGAGATATTCCCAAATTGCATCATCTTCTAGCTTTGATTAACTCTTCTAGAACTATCCACTTAGGAGATGCATTTTGTTTCTCTTGAGTGGAAACTCTTTAGATGTCTAGAACTTGTCCTTGTATTGCTCTCCATCTTGAATCTCCTATCCTAGATTACCTCCTTATCCTAGCAATTATTCTTGGATTTCCAAAGGAAATTCAAGATAGTCATATTTTCCTTCCTTGATGTTGATCTCTACACTTACCTTGTAGCACCCTTCCTTTGATGCCTCCTCCTTGTCATGATTCCTTCATGCTACCAATACAATGATGAAGCTGTAAAGTGAATATGCTGATCTCCTCCTTTGCATTGTGAAGTCCTTGTGTTTGATTCCTCGAGCCTTAAATATCTTGATCCCTCCAAGTTGTAATGTCTTCTCTCCATCATTCCACATGCTTGCTTCCTACATCAGACCTTGCTGTTGCTTACAGCCGGCTCCTTCATCCTCTTCCCTTAGTTGCCTGCAAAACAAACAAGGAAAGCATCAAAAACCTATGATATAGACATATTTCACATATTTTCGAAGCTTTCTAATCTGATATGGCTTCCTAATGGAGTGAAATGATGTTCTGATTTCTGATCTTATGTCCGATTTTGATATTTTGAAGTCTGATTGCCCATGATTTCAGTCTGAGACTTCACCTCTTAAAGGTCGGATTGATGTTTTCACCAAATGGTAGACAAACTTGCTGCGAGGAATAATGTCAAGATGCCTGGGCTTTTGGAGGTGCAAAGGAAATTCTTGGGTTAGGCCGGGATTTTGACCATGGAGTGGAAGTGCTGATGGAAGACCAGGCTTTTGGGGAGCAACTAGAAGTGCTGATAGGAAGGCCAGGCTTTTGACCATGAAGTGGAAGACTCCAAGGATGATTGTGGATTATAGGGGTAAGTGGAAGTGAGCTCATAATGGTCAGGGATTTGGATGGGACATGGAAGTCTTCCAAGATGGCCGGATTTTTTGGACGTAAGTGGAAGTCTGTGGATTTGGGCATGAAGTGGAAGTTGTGAAGGGTGGAACTTCTTGCTCAATTTACTTTCAAAACAACTTCATCCTTATTCATCAAGGCAACTTCATCAGCATTACTCGTCATTGCCTTTCAAAACTCTTCAGTCTTTTAGCTTCCACGGGTCGTAGATTATAGCAAGTGAGGGAATTTCTCCAGTATGGCCAAGCTTTTGGGAGGCAGGTGGATTCCAGTCAGCAAGGGAAGTTTGCAAGGACTGCCTCTCATACTTGATGGTTACTAAATCACTTTACCCTTCCTCAAACTTATTCACTTGCCCAATCAAACATCCATGTTGCATTAGAATCTTCAAAGACTGTCCGGCTTTTAAGAGGCAAGTGGAAGTCCTCCAAGATGGCCAATCTTTTGGGGGTGTATTGGAAATGAAAGGGAGATGGCCGGGGATTTGAGGTGGAAGTGGAAGATGCCTAGGACTTCTCCAAGTTGTTGATCACCTTAATCGCCCACATTCCTCATCACTGAGCCATTTTCTTGACCAAGTATCATGTTGTTATCCTTTCCTTTTGCTAAATCTTAGATTTCCTCAACCCAAGGATGAATGCTACCTAGGCCATGGACTTGAGGTGGAAGTGGAAAAGGACTGGCCTGGCTTTTAGAGGGCAAGTGAGGGTGCTTGCAAGGATGGTCGGGGTTTTGAGGGCCCAATGGAAGACTTCTTCCTTCCACTCCGAGTTGATCACTTCTTTGCCTAAGTTGATTCCACTAAGTGTTTGGTAACTTGTTTGTGGGGTTAACTTGGTGTATTTGTTCTTTTCCATCAGCACCTAGACCTTAATTGATCTTCTTGAAGCACTTCATGACAGCTGATTTGAGCATTGAGTCCACACTTAGTCTTATCATGATGCTGATTTTGCCCTTTGGTGAAGATTTTATCCTTGAATTTCCTTCCAGAAATCCAAGGAAAACAACTAATACTCTTGATTTCATTCTTTCACACATCCCTTAGATCCTAATTGATCTTCATCAAGCACTTCATCTCATTTGTTTGACCATCTCACCCTGATCTTTCCTCGCTTCCATGCCCTATCCTGAGGATGCTTGCTTGCTTGATTGTTCATCTCACTTGAGGCTCATACCTTTGACTTGACCTAGAAGTTGCATTGTGAAGCATCACTCAAAGACTACCTTGACCTCTATCAATCATTTGAATTTTGGCTTGCACCTACCACTTGAGCACCTAGAGTTGAGAAGACCTCAAACTAGTCTAGAGAAAGACTTCACTACTACTAAACTGCCTGACTTGATCACTTCCTAACAATCAAAGGCACTGCATCTCTCACTAGCAAAAGGTTAATAACCAAAGAAACTACTGCCAAGCAAAAACAACTATGCTAGAAAGCAAAAAGTGGGGGTCCCCATTTGCAATGGGGCGATGTGTGAAAACATCACAACACCTCCCTAACTCGATAGTGGCAAGATTAGGGGTTTTCATCCTTAACTTGCAAAGAGTATTTAAACATTTTCATCCTTAAAACTCTTAGTTCGCCTTGGAGGGTTTGCATCAACCAAGATCAAGATTTGGGTTTTTGTCCAGACTTCATAAGAGAAAAAAGGGTTTTTATCTTTAAATCCATTAATGAACTTGGGAAGGGTTTCATCCTCCTTATTTGCAAGTCACTTCCTCAAATTCGAGATTGATTGCATGATTGATTGATTTATTGCTGATTGCTTGATTGATCTTTGCTGATTGCTTGATTTCTTGATGGATTGATGAGTGATGCTTGAATGATGGATGATTGATGATTAATGAATTGAATTGCCCTTAATATCCATTTCTTGAAGGAATCACCACCCTTTACAAGAAATAAGTCACCACCCTTTGTTGCTACCTTTTGAGACTAAGCATTTATTTCCATATTAATTGATTGCTGTTTTTTTATATCCTCGCCTCTCAAGGAAATGATCTCTCCTTTATACCTTATTGGTGAAAGAGTCACCACCTTTCATCATCATTGCCCTTGGAAGGGTTACAATCCTATATCTTAATCACTGCTATGAAAAATCTTAGTGTAGTTTAATTACATTCTTTTGCTGGCACTACCTTATGAATATGGCTAGCACTACATTTATTCTTCATTCACCTAATCAATTATTTTTATTGGCTGCAATCTGTGGCATTGTGGCAGGACACGACATTTGAGTCATCTATTCTAATTGTAATATGTTGTTGGACCTCCTTAAGTATGGACTATATCAATCCTATGGATGCTTTTACATATTTTGGTGTTGTAGTCAAGCACGCTTGTTATCTTGTATTCTCTTAAATTCATTGCAATGTGGGTTAAATGAACTTAGAGAACATTTAGATTTGGGTTTAAAATGAACCCGATGTTCTAGAAAACATTATATTTCTAGCTTGGTTCTTGTGTTAGCTGTCTCCCATGTTTGGGATAGTGTGTTTTTGAGAACCACCTCATCAAGGTGCTATTTAAGGTTCTCTAAGTGGTCTTGGCAGGGTCGGGAGGTGTTGGACACCTTTCCCTCCCCCTAGTGTCAACCATAGTTGCAAAACTCTTACTCAGCAACAACTCTTTTGGCCCAAAATTTTAAAAAACTCAAGACTCGGCAATAACTCAGCAATTTTATCAAACATTTTATATACATAAATATTTTAAAATATTCTTTAGAAACACATATTACTAAATTTGTTGAACATATTACTAGTTTCCATCATATATAAATCATAATTAGAATTTAAGAGATACTATAGACCAAAAAACAAGTTCAACTCATATAATGCCACTTCCACTAGTCATGTCATATGTAGAAGTTGCCTCATCTGAAGAGATTTTTGGCAAGTTGTGCAATAATAATGTCTAAGTAGGCACACTAAAGAGTTAAATCCTCGTTCCCAGTAACCCCTCATTGCAGTCAAGTTTTTTATTTGACAAATTCCAATGAGTAATGGGGATTTGGGGGTGGAGACCCCAATGAGGAGGGATAATGCCCCTAATGGGGTTTTAGGGGCAACAACCCTAGTAGATCAAGGGGCAGCACCCCTTGTGGGGGTTTGGGGCAACGCCCCCAACAGGTTTGAGAGGCAGCCAAGCCCAAATTAAGGCCTTGAAAACCTTTACCACTAATGATGATTGCGTTTTTTTAATTACAAGAAAAAAAAAAGAAAATTTTTGCATTTAGAGGAGCTTTTAATACAAAACTCATGATTTTTTGCATTTACTCGAGAGTTCTATAGGAAATAATTGTCGAGAGTTTTTCAAAAACTCGTTGGAGAGTTTTTGGGCAAGTAAATCTTTTGGCATTTTGACTCAAGAGTACTTGTGAGTCAGAAGAGTTTTTCATCTATGGTGTCAACCACATTTTGAAGTCTCTTGTAGTCTCCCTTGTCCTTAGGAGTGATCTCCTTCATGAGCTAGTGTGAAGCAAGATTGGGTGTCTAGTATCTTATTGGTTCTCCAATCATTTCCATCATTTTGGAATTTGTTTCTCATCAGAGCTTCTTCCTTGTAGTTCTCGAGTGTTGGCATGTCCTAGAGACTAAAGCCTAGCTTGGATTTGCTCACTAGCCAAGACTAACACTAGAACAAGACTCCAGCACCAAGATAGGACTCTAGTGCTGACTGAGACTAACGCCAAACCTAGACACTTGAGCACTCATGGTAGTGTCCTCTCTAAGCACTAGTGTTTCTCCAGTGCCTCGTTTTGTCATTTCATCGACCAGTTGAGAGTTCCAACCATTTTTCAAGGAAACTTTGTAAATAAAAGTTGTCCCCCTTGGCCTTGACAGTCTTCCCATGTCATTTTGGCAAAAAGTGTCATACCTCAAGTTTTATGGCACCCATTTGTCTTGTGAACTGTCATTGCTAGGAAGTGACCCATCATTGTTCCAGTTGGTGGAGGGTTTGTAACTTTTAGTAAGCCAACCTCCTAAAAAGGTCTGTCCTAGTGTTTAGGTGTTGTTAGGTTGTTGTTGAGAGGATTGGAGGTTATGCCCTCGTCTTATTCCTTGTTTCGAAAACCAATAGCTTCATCGTCTAATGGTGTGTTAGCTGCTAGTCATTCCACTGTCTAAGTGGATTTTTGTGGGTGTTGTACAAGTTCCTAAGGTGTCTTGGTGTGGATTTGAGGTTGATGATTCCCTCATCCTATCCTTGTGTAGTGTTGCGAGGACACATGATTGTGGGTTAGTACTCAATTGTCATTTGGATGTCCTTTTCCACTCTATACTCTCAGACCATGGTTGCATATAGTCTTGATGTCACTAATTTTGGGAAGCCAAGTACTAGTCTTATGTTTAGGCATTGGCCTCCTTTCAATATTGTGTAATCCTTTATTCCGATGAGGGAAAAGTTCTTTCATGTACAACATTCAGAAAATAATATGGATTTACATAACAAAATCAACTTACTTGTGATTTGTGATATTAATGAAAATACAGCAATAGTGATAAACAAAGAGCAATTGTATACAATAATATACCACAATATTTTTTATAAACTGCAAAAATTGACAAATAAAAAAAACTTCTGACCTGTATGAGCTGCTGAGTCATGTAATAGTTCGTCCGCTCCTTAAGTTCATTGATTTTAGCTTGCCTTTCAGCACGCAATTTTTCAAGTGTCTTTTGGTCTTTGTTTTCACCTACACAAATTGTGCAAAAGCTTACATTTAAATCAATGGAAAACCAATAAATACCTTATTACATACAGCAAAATGTTGCATTTAGACTATAGATGGTGTTTCAATTATAGCCACATATAAGTTGTTAAATCTGCTCAGATAATGCCTTCTTTTTTGCCCATTATCATGCTAAACTCAATGACAGAGCAGAATAGTACTCTTTTAATTCAGTTGGTCACCACCCTTTGGTGCTTTACAAACTCAGGCAACTTTTGTAAAAAGGGATACAAAACCCAGACGTATGACCAACCGCATCAACTGATGCACACCATGCACTAAGCCCACTGGGAATCAAACCCCAGGCCAATTGCCTGGTGGAAACTCCTAGTCCTTCCTACCAGTTGATCCAGCTCCACAGTCTCAACAGAAAAAGTTACAACTATTAAATCATGCAAATCTTTGAAAATAAACATGGTTTGGGAGTTGCCCCTCCCCTATTCATAATATAAATGGATGATAACATGAGCTGGTACAGAAACTATGATTCCTCAAAATGTCATTTTCGCAAAACTATTAATCCTCAAAATGTCATTTTCGCAAATAGGATAAGTAGAAAATAAAACACAAGAATCTAATGGAATAAAGCGCTTAGCTGGAAGGCTACAGTTACAACTTACAATGACTAAACAAAAAATTATTTCTATGAAACATATTAAATGGCACATGTTTTTCAATTCTTCAAGTCAAATGACCATGTACGTATTTATAATGAGACCTACCCCAGAACTAACAACTTATAGCTGACCAAGATGCATAAACTGTCAATCACTCCTAACAGGTAGTGATGTGTAGTGATAGATTTGATATATAATTTGCACCAGAAACTTTGCAAAACAAACTAATATTGCATATGTAACGCCAGGTTTGATTGAAACTATCCATTGATTCTAGGATAACAAACTCCGTAACTAAGGAAAAACCATTGGGACAAAATACAACCCAGAGTTGCTAAACAAGGTTGCATCACAATTTTTTAAAAAGTAGATGGCATTTTACAAAAATATAACCTGGACAACATCAGCCCATCAGGTTTGATATCAGACTGATAAATAAAAGTAAAGGTAAAGACAGCTTTTTAGGTAGAACACAAAGCAAAACTGCAATATGATGCATGACACCCCACTTATGAAGCAATCCCCAAGGATTCTTAATTTCCAATCAACTTGTAATATTTTTAAGTGCACAACACTCCCTTATTCTAAACTCAAACATGTGACCTTCATTATGGAGATGAACACACATCTTCCACCAGCAGGAAAACTCATGTTAACAAATACATTTGCAGTGGCTAAAAATCAGAGCTCTGAGAACTGTAAAAGGAATTCATATTACATTAAGTCTGAAAAGCATAGCTTACAAAGTTATAACATAAAACCATCTTTACAAAAAAGGAAAAAAAATATGATAACTAGAGGTCTGAAGATTTCTTGTGATGGTAATAGTGCTGCTGCAAAATTCCAAATTACCGTATAACCCAAAATAACATCAGAAACAGTGGAAGCATGATCTTCATGCTGATATGCAAGAAAGTCCATAACAATATTTTGTTTCTCACTTTCTAGCATGGAAAGAAAAGATTCAACTTGTTGACCAAAGGGTCTCCAAGTCTTGAACCAGATGTATCCCCCACTGCAAGCATACCATAGAGAAATTTGGAGTGGCATACCTAGCCTGGGGATCTAAATAGGAACACTCACTCAACACCTTCGCTATTACCTTGGACAGAGCTGTATGCTTGAGAAATATGTCTTTTACAAGAAAGCTTGCCAATTTCCTTTCTTCCCTAGCCTCTTCCAATCTTTGTTTGCTATCTTACAAAATATGAGTTTTTCAATGGTGTCAAACCTTTAGTTCTTCTTCAAGAAGAGATTGATGAGATAGGCAATCTACTTGTCCACATTGAAAATTGATTATTTCCATGGTCAATTTCTAGATTCCATGTTCAACAATAATGTCACTGAGGATAATAGTGTTCCATGGAAACGCGTTTCCCCCCCTCCAGGCCCAAGTCCCCCCGTCGCTGAAACCCGTCCCCGAAACTTTTTCCCTTTGTCCCCCTGTCCCTGAAGCCCGTCCCCACGTCTCCCCGTCCCTAACAACCATGGAACAATGATTTTAGTACTACCATATGTGGCATGCAAAGCATAATCACAAAAATTTCCTTGAGATTGTAAGCAGGTTCTCCTCAAGAGATATCACTAGCTTCTTCACATCTATGGGACCTTCAATATAAGACAATGAGAACTGTAAAATATTACTTTATAAGTTCTTTCATTCCATTTCAACAAACGTTCAGCCTGCCCAGATGTTTCAAACAAATAGTTTTGAATACCAGCAGGTAGGACAAAGTGTTATCTGGTATGAACAATGAAAGACCCAATAATAACCCATTCTTAAAGGCTGTAATACAAGCCATTTTGTCAAAGCTTACTAATAAAATTTCCAGCTTATGAATAGGCAGCCAAACACTTTAGAAAAACCAAGAAACATGAAGCTGGCAAATACCTTTAAAGTTAGCCATTGTAACTATATAAAGAACATTAAGGAAAATATATTATTATCGAACTCAAATAGTAGCAATTATATAATTCTGAAAAACCAATGAATTATTATATTATTATCCAACTAGTATATTAGCAATTATGAATTCGGTAAATCTATACATTATATTAATGCCCAACAATATTTGCTGACAATGGAATAGTTCATAATAATTCATATAAAGATAAAGGTTGATATTTAGGTTACAGCCAAGCCAAAGGCCAACTTAGTGTCAGAGACATCCCTTGTGCAATCCTAAAGGAGATATCTTTCCATTTAACATATATTGCTCTGATTTTGTGCCTTTCATTAAAACCTAATACCAAAAACAAACGCACTAAGACTTAAAAATTGTATGAAATATGAGCATAACAAATATTAAAAAATACACACAAAGCACACATATAAATCACTAGATTCTTTCAGATGGAGTAACCTTGACCGAAACATCATATACTTACGCATGCGGAAATAGCTACCAAGTGTAGAATATATAATGATAGATATTACTGGCAAGGCAAAGACTGGCAGTACACGAAGAGCTCGGTTTTGCCAGGTCAAATCTGGAGATCTTGTCGACATTATTGCAGACACAAGAGCCACTATCTGCACAATGAAATAACATTTTTTACTGTAGTGATAACATTGCACTAGAATCATTTGATTATCAAAAAGTTAAGTAAAAATGCTTTAAAGAAGCAACACCCAAATGAGACATGATATTATCTGTGACTAGCATGTAAAGCTTTTTGAAAAAAATTAAGCTAGTTGGAAAATTGTCATAATATCATTTAATCTAGAATTAGTTGGGTAGGCCATTAGCTAAACACATTTCTGTATTTAGGAATTTGCTAATTTCAGTAAATAGATCATGTGTTCTTGTGCACAAAACCCAAATAAATATACAGATCTCACTTATATACACATTAACCTTGACATTCTCTGAGGTTTAGAATCTGGAAGGATAGATAGAATGTGCATCAAATGTCCTCTAAGTCCTGAATCCACACAAATAGTCAGAGTGTGCATAATTTGTGTTTCAAGTCCCGTAATACACACAAATAGTTAGAATGAATATGTTGAATCTGTGTATCTTGTAATTCTCATTTTATTTCTTGAATATTTATTTGTAATTATTAGTAACCTAAAAATCCTAATTTCTAACAAACAAACCACAAAATTGATTTGGTTCTTGAACCCCCTCTTCCAAAGAATCCTTTATACCACAGATATGTTTGAGAATGATATAGTTTGCTGCCAAATTCAAAATCTGATTGATCAAGGCAAGATTAAAGCCAATTCCTGTCCATGTATAAACCCAGTAGTTCTTGTGCCAAAAAAATATGGCACATGAAACCTCTACGTTAACTATCACATGTTCAACAAGATCACAATCAAGAACAGGTACCACCTACATGTGTTGAGAACCTCTTGGACTGGCTCCGTAGTGCACAATGCTTCACCAAGATTGACCTAAAGTCAAGATAACAAGTACTAGTTGATCCTGAAGATGCAAGTAAAACAGCATTCAAAACCAAGAAAGGATTGTATGAATACATGGTTATGTCTTTTTTCCTAACCAATGAGCCCATAGTCATGCACCTAATTAATACATCCTACAACCCTTCACCAACTCCTTCATCATCTCCTTCAATGACATGCTCATATTCAACAAGACTTGGGAGGAGCACATGAAGTACATTTCATGTCTTGGACACTCTATGCCAGCACAAGTTGTAGGCCACTAAAGTGTAGCTTTGGCACCATGCAAATCCAATACCTTTGTTCCTTCATTGATCGTGCAAGCATCCATGTAGACCTACAAAAGATTAAAGTGGTGTGAGATTAGTTGACTTTGCACAACATCACCAAATTGCACTACTTTCTTAGACTCTTAATCTCTACCATAGTCGTGTTCTCAAATTCTTGCACATTTCTTAATTGTTCAATCAACTCAT
Source organism: Cryptomeria japonica (assembly GCF_030272615.1). Lineage (NCBI taxonomy): Eukaryota > Viridiplantae > Streptophyta > Pinopsida > Cupressales > Cupressaceae > Cryptomeria > Cryptomeria japonica. Next base: position 214,717,634 of record NC_081408.1, on the reverse strand, counting down.
GCATGTCAAGATAGCATTTGTTTGGACACCTATCAAACAATCCGTCTTTGAGAAGCTCAAGAAATACTTATTTTGGCAATGTCTAGCATTGCACACCCCTTTGAGATTCAATCCAATGCATCTATACTGTCAACACAATACTCACATCGCATCGGCACCCAATCGCATGTCACTCAAGTACCTTTGACAACAAGAGTCAACAATACACCACCTATGAGAAAGAATTGTATGTCATTGTTCAAGTTGTCAAGAAGTGGTGCCACAACCTTTTGGGCAAGGAAGTTGCAATTAATGCTAATCATAAGCCACTTTAGATCCTCCACACAAAACAAGTTGGAGATCGTGTGTCACATTGAGTGGATGACATATTTGTAACAATTCCATTTGGTGATAAAAGCGCAATAAGGGGAAGGGCAATAAGGCAGTAGATTGACTCACTTACCACAAGTTCAAGCACTCATCGCTATGCTAAACTTGCATGGCCACAACTTTTCTAAATTCGACACACTTTACTCAATAGACCCAAACTTCAAGCAGACCTACCTTGCGCTTGTGCATGGTAAATAGGCAAGCAAATTCTACATACTTGCTATACTTATGTACAAACCAAAACATCTATGTGTTCCAGGGTTTGCACCTTGCCAAATACTCACTTGGGATGCACACTACACCAAAATCACTAGAAAATTGTGTTACCAAAACACTAGCAATGCTACACCAACATTTCCATTGACCTCATATGCACCTAAACATTAAGCACCATATCAAGTCCTTCATCAACTATTGCATGTCAAGCCCACAAATAGGAAGCTAGAGCTTTACCCCTACGAATCCACAAAGCACCCAAATGACTCTATGTTTGTTGTAGGAGATAAATTTTCAAACATGGCCATCATGGTTGCTTGCAAGAAAAGTATCCTTGTACAAGAGATTGATTGCCTCTTCCCAACATCCATTGTGTCTAATTGCAACCCCAAGGTTTGTTAGTGTAGTCTAGCAATCCTTTTGGGAAGGATTGGATACACAACTAGATTGGTCCCAATGTTTCATCTACAAGCAAACAACCAAATGAAAGTGATCAATCACACTTGCATCTTCAACACCTCTACAATCGTGTGCATTCATGCACTTGGGATGACAACTTGCCATACATCCAACATACCTACAACAAAGTTATGCACACTTCTATAGGGCATAGTCTTTCCAAACATGTCATGGATTCCAACTAGCAACGCCCTTGGACATATTCTACTACACACCACCCACTATAAAGACACACACAACAAGAAGTGGACAAAGCACAAGAGTTTTTGCAGCACATGAAGGTTACAAACCAATAGCAAATATATAAAGAACACCACACACTACACAACTCATGAAATCAAAGTTAGTGATATTTGGTTGCAACTTCAAATGGAATGCTTAAAGGATCCACATAGAAAGATGAAGCATCTATGTGATGATTCATACACCATCCTACACATAGTTGGTGATAATATATTGTTCTTAATCTACCTCAATACCTAATTTTGCATCTAGTATTCAACATTGAACTTCTCAAGCCCTATTATTCTCCACTTCTTGAGCTAGCATCAATTCAACATCCTTCCTATTTGGATCCTAAGCACTTGTGCAGAATTGTTAGATATGAAATCATAAAGACAACCAACACTCATGCTTGCGAAGACACACACAAGTTATTTGGAATGGCCAACACATCCACCAATTGTTCAAAGTGTCAAGGCAAGGCAATATGCATATCAAGCAAAATGGTACTACCTTTAATAGATCCACATTAGATTTCCACAACTCAATAAAGATGCAAAGGGGTCCATCACATCTCAAGAAAGTGCAAAAGACCAAAGCACAACTACACAACTTTTTGCAAACCTTGAGCAAAGATCCACAATGCTTTGCGCAAGTACACATACACTCATGAGGTTGCACACCACCATGCAAGTTTTAGCAGCCCATGTGACACCTAGCAATCATCCTTGCAATCAACAACCTCATACATGTGACACACAACAAAAACTCAACTATCAACAAACGAAAGTTTAAGTGACACCAATTATTAAAATATGAACAATTATGTAACTACTTCTAGTAAAATCTTGTAGATATATTGCACATTCAGTCATTTGATTCATCACATTGAAGATCCAATCACAAAGAATAGTCTAGGAAAATTAGTTTAATGTGTTCAACCCTATTATGGTAATAGGAATTCACATTCTTAACCTTGCTATCGAGAACATCTACAATATCCTACTTGCTTCTACATTGAATAGAAGTTGCATTCTTTGCTAATAATTCTTCAACACATTCAACTATGTAATGTTTGCTTGTGTCTTTAGTTTTCCTTTGGACATTCTATAATCTTGTCTTTCATTGAGAGAGGATTGTCCCTCTATATTGTCGTAATTGTATCCTCATACAATTTCATGCTTAATTGGGGCTCACTTTGATGATTCTCCATCCTTGCCCCTAATTATGCTCAAAACATTGCCTGAACTTGAGGTCTCAACAATCTGCTCTCTCTCTATCTAACCCTATTCCAACCTAGGAGGACTAGACTAGGGTGCCTAGTCCCCTAGCCTAGCGCCTTAGTCCCCCTAGACTAGGGCGCCTAGTGCCATAGTCCAGCCAAAAGGGGTCCAAATTTGAACCCTCTAATGGTTGAGAAAAGTTGAGCGAAAAAATTATCCCAATATCGGCCTTCTTCATAATTTTCAACACATTTCTTGAGGTTCAGTATAAAAGCAAGTCTTATCCCCTCATTTGAAACATCTCTCATCAAGGAATTCAATTCACATAAAGCAATTCAATTGAGTAAGCAACCAAGCATTCTCAAGGCAGTGAAGGAGAGGTCAAGTATTCAGATTTTCAAGCATTCAAGGTGGTATTCATAATCAAGTTTATGTAAGGCATGCAAGATCTTCCACCTAGCAACATCAACCTTTCATGAAGACTTCAAGGCAAGGAGATTCATAAGCGAAAGTATGACCTTCCAATTAAGCATTTTGTTTCAAATCTAGCCTCTGCCCTGCAAGGGTAAGCTCTCTTTTCTATCTATCATCATTATAGGGTTAATTCTAACCGAAGTTTGACCTAGGCAAACCCCTATACACCCAGCACCATTTTTCTCTCGTGTATGCAGGTTTCAGATTCGACAGAGAGGGGTTACAAGGGTACATGAACTTTGTCATTGATTATAAATGACAAACCACAAGAATATGGTTTTGTTCAGTCAAAGAGGCATATGCACAATACAAATATTTTCCTTGTGATTAGAGAGGCTAGTTGGCGCAAAATTGTGAATCCTACCCACCTAATCTCATATATTCCTATATTGAAACAGAACAGATATGCAGACTCTAAGAACAGATCTGGATATCCCTGTGTCTGTATATCCCTTTACATGAGAATTCACAAGCCACTGCATACCCTTCACTGAAATATAAGTGTGATAGGCACAGTAATTTTATGGAACCACGTCTACAGTCCTTTGCCTGATAGAGATTATTGATTAACAGACAGAAAGAGTCTCTATACAGAGATTGATATCTCAAAATTAAGTGCCTGAAATTAAAGTGCTCCCAAGTCTCCACCTCCTAGAAGAAATAAAGATGAGTATTATATCTCTAAAGTGATTGTCATGTCCCCTCCTTGATCATTATACATAAACTAAACGAAGCAATTATTATTATTAATTAATATAATATCTATTAACGAATGATTATTTGAAATTTATTTATTAATTAAATATTAATATTTAATTAATATTTATTAATATTTATTACTAATCATATTCTTGAAATATTTAAATAAAATAAAATTAACATTATATTTTAAACATGATTTACATATTCTTGATTGTAAATACAATGGTTCAAATTTTGAAATATAGATATAGCTACTTATATAATATTTATTATAATATAATTCATAGGCTTATTTATAATCAAATGTTATTCTATCTATGTGGCCTTATTGTAAGTATTGGGCTGCAACCCACGTGACTCTTGGTCTTGGTGGGGTGTAAAGAAAAGGCACGTAGACTTTGGGCAAATCGGTGCCACCCTCCAAAGAGAGAATGTGCCTCTTCCGTAGTGTTGATGTGTTTTTTAGGCACATGCGAACACAAAATAAAATACCATAAATATTGTATCCTCTCTTGAACAAAATCTCTCAGATGCTGAAGATTAGCTTAAGGATCATTCGAGTAGACTCCAAGGTTCATGTATGTAGGATCACTACGTGTGGATAAGCTTTGTTGGTCATTGTGATTGTTGTTTCATCTAGGGGCATTTATGGTTCAAAAAGATTTCATAAAGTGGTTTGCAGATGATATGCAATGAGGTTTCTTCCTAAGACTACTAAATGACTATCAAAAAATGGCAAAAGATAGGGGGTTTAGAGAAGTTCTCAGCTATTCTAAAATGAATGAATGAAGGATGACACAAGTGAAACTCAACTAGTTATAGCATCGCCATACATGAACAACTCCACTAGAACTAGTGCAATCTTCTAAGGATGTTTGGAGATTTTCAAATCACTACGAATCATAGACACCATTAGTTGAATGCATATCAATAAGCAATAATCCAACTTAAACAATTTTAAGAGTTCCAGTTGACCACACAAGGCTCACCTACAATCAGAAAGAAAGCTAGTGGTATGGATAACGAACTTCACAATATATCAAGTGCAACATTCTATCGTTAAATCTAATGCTTAAACTAACATCAAAAGATTGACTTGAGAAGATAAAAGAACCATGCAATAGGCTTCAAGAGAAAAAACACATTAACTTCAATGTTTTATTGATCCAATAGCTAAACAACAACAATTCTTCAAGTCCTTCTCTTGTCACTAGTGTAACACCTTAACCTATTTCTCTCTTATTGCTCTTAATCTTATTCTATTGCTATTGCTATTACTATTAACCATTACAAATGAAATGAGTGGAGCTTATATAAGACTCCCAAATACAATGAAGGACCGAGATCGAATGAAGATCAAGGGCCAGGATTTTGCCACCTAAACCCTAATTAGGGTTTGATACAAATGAAAACCCTATCTAGATAATCATCATCATGAAACAACCGATGAGAAGATAACATGTGCTGACACAAAAATCGAGAAAGCGTCCTCCAATAGGAAAAATAGAACGCCAAGTGGGATCATAACAAACTTTCTTCTAGAACTTTATTCCCTTTCTCCTTTTCCTATCTGGCATATTCAATGAATCTAGACGTCATACTTTCAACTTCAAAAATTGGAATCTCGGGTAGATTCTTCATTCGTTCTTCTAGGTGGATCACTTCATCAAAGGTTGCAAAAAGAGTTATCTCCCATCCATGCTCAAGTTATTGTCTTATCAATAAAGAACATAGTGGTATACATACGATCCAATTGTTTTTCTGTGATTAGTCCACCTTCTCCCTGAAAGATGACTTTTATCTTGTCCTCCAATTCTTGAATGTCCACATTTGTTTCAATTTATGCCCTTTTGTCAAGAACGACAGACATCACCTCAATTATCTTGTCATGAATATGTTGTCCTCATTTTTGTTTTCAAAAATGGACCGTTACATAAAAAATTTGTCAAAAAATGAAAATTTTACTCTATGGCACACTTCTCGAGGCAAAATTTCGCCTTACCCTTTGACTAGACTAATCCTCAGTCCATCCACAAACCACGTTTCAAATCTCATCGCATTTTGGTTTTGTTTCCTATGTTTTTCCTCCAATTTCGGGTTTTTTTCTCCCTGACTACAGGTGGGAAATTTTCCTTAAGTTGCAAGTTTTAATGTTTTCCTTTGTTTTTGTCTTTGTAGGGAAATTTTAAGTTAATTACAAGTGCACTTTATGAAATTAGAACTTGTAACTTACTTTTTATTTCCCCCTTGACGCTTTTTGGCTTTTTAAGTCATAATAGTAACTTATCCTTTTTGGATAAGTTACAAGTTAATTTTAAATTATAAATTTAAAAGTCACTTGTAATTCTTTTATAAAGTTCCTATTTAAGTGATTTTACTTGTAATAGGGATTTTATTTCCCTATTACATGTTTTATTTTCAAGTCACTTGTAAAGGGAATTTTATTTCCCCATTACAAGTTCTTTTTACAAGTTAAGTTATTAAAACTTGTTAAGGGGATTTTATTTTCCCCTTACAAGTTATTATGACTTGTAAATCTCTCTCAAAAACCCGATTTTGCCTTGTGCATGAAAAAGTGAACATTTTAAACTTGTAAATGAGTTTCTAAAACTTGTAATATGAAGAAAGAAACCCGATTTTCATTATTACATGCAATTTAAAACTTGTATTCCTCTTCCAAGAACCCGATCAGCTACAGAGGTGGAATTCATTGAAGATTTCAAGCAATTTTTGTGGAGAAATCCTAGGAGGCGAAAAGTGTTTTGGATTCCTCCCTGGTTTCATGCATTTTCAAACACATCCCATGCCATTTGGAGGTCATAATCGCTGGTTTTATGGTGTTTAACAGCAAAAAACGTGTTTGTAAATGCCACGATTTGCCTTTAGAATTTGGCACGAATGCATTCTTTCCTAAGTCGTTTTTGCTTCCTTCACCTAGGCGTGGGATTTGTATGGAGATTTGACCATTTATTGTGCCATTTTGTTAGCAGTTTTTGCTGCACATGGTATTTTGGAAAAACGTGGCTAGGGTTTGAATCTCCTCCTTGTTTCTATTTAAGAGTTTCAATCTTCCATTTCAAAGATTGCTTCTTGCATTTTGGAGGACATTTTGATTGATCAAGGTATGTTTCTTTCCTTTCTTTTTTGTTTTTATTTCTTGTTTGTTTGGTTTCCGTTGGTCAATTTGTAAATTTGTATAGATGTTTATTTTGATAGTTCTTGCCTAAATCGGTTTTGTGAGAGAGATTTTCCCCTTTGCAAAGCAATTTGTAAATTGCATTGATCTTCCCCATTTTCCCTCTTTACTTGCATTCAGGATTTTAAATCCTGATTGCAAGTAAGATGAAAATAATTGACCTACCCCTTTGGCTGGAAAATTTTAACCATCTTTTGGTGAAATTCCAAATTTCTAAGTTGGAAAATACCCATTCTTTCAAAATCGGGTTTTTAAAATCTGATTACAAGTTAAAAGTTCTTCCCATTTTCTTGCAAGTATCTTCCCAAAATCCTTCCATTTTTGTTCATACTCATTGCCTTTATTCATACATACCATTCACGCCATTTCGCACACATCAAAATCTCATTTTTCACCCATTTCTCCATTTTCCTTTTTACAAGTATGCTTGCATTCGGGTTTCAAAAATCCGATTGCATGTTTGTCCTTCCCCACTTGTATACTTGTAAAACGTTCCCCAAGATCCGAAATTGGTCAAAGTCAAGTTTCAAACATTCCCATTTATTTCCCATCTTTCTCTCACAAAGTTGTGAAGTGCAAGGGTTAGAGTTCTTCCCATTTGAAGAAGAAAAAATGTTAGTTGCAGCTGATCTTGATGTTGCTTTAACACTTTTAAGTCTTCATCGCAGCATACCAGGTTGTTCTTCAATTTCAGATTTACCATCATCTTCCATTCCAAAGAAGATGAAGTATAAATATGACAAGTATCAGAATGAAGGTTCCCCTTCACAAGTTTCCTCACCTTTGGATCATATCAAGGATATGGAAATAGGGCATGTTGACATGTGAGAATTCATTAAAAGGGTAGAGGATCCACAGGATAGTAATATGTAGCGGTTGTTGGACAGCCACATTCATCATGTATCTTTTCTGGTGGCTGCCCTAGAACTTGAATTTGTTCTCGCTTGTGCTCACCATTTCGACAAGGAGACGAGAACCATTAAAAATGATGATGGTGAGGCAATAATCTGCCTTGATGCGGATACTATTGAGAAAGTCTTCAAAATACCATCAGCACCTGTGTATATGGAGATTTCAAAGGATAGTGCAGCTGAATACTATGTCAAGAGGGAAAAGGATTGTAAATGCCACATTAACAAGATGGATTCATGAGCCACGAGCCGCTTTCGCAAGATGGGCTAAGTTGTACCGTTGTGACTTCAAGTGGGAAATTGGAGACATCATTACTCTCCTCAGCAGGATGTTGGGTCTTGAGCACTCTAATGTTTTTGAGACCTAGATGTATCAATTTATCATGTTCATAAGGCACTCCCATCATATATCATGGGGAGAGATTATCAGTGACGTTGTGTGAACAACTTGCAGCAGTCCCTACTACTATGACATTCTACATGAACCCATACTTAGTGTATTTAGCAGCATCGCTTAGACATTTCCCTGGTCTTTCTACCAAGGGTGATCACTCACTTATACTTGTGAGGGAATACTATGATCAGTTGCCCTTGAGACCCAGCAAATTACATTTCAGGAGGGTTCAAGATGCCTTCTTTGGTTACTTCATGTGCCAGTTTGACAAGACTCTAAAGAACAGAAGGGTGTCAGATGAAGCATGGGAAAGAGTGAACGAGTATGGTTGCTTGTTCCTTCAATTCCCGACTTTCACTTATATAAGAGTCGGATGCTATAGTAAGCAGCCATACATGCTTCCTAGATACTCACCTGATAAGATTATTCTTATGGAGTTGGGAAGACAGATCATGGATGTTCATGCACATCAAATCCTGTCAAACATAAGGTTGGGAAGGGGATTCATACAACCAAACCATTGAAGATTGGTCGGTATTCCCTTATCACATCCACCAAAGCCAAAGCTATGGAGACCGAGATGTAGGAGATTAAACTCAAAGGTTTAAGTCAAGGGCAGATTTTGACTACCGAGGTATGAAGGAAAAGATCAAAAAGTCTTCCATACATGTGCATCGCATTGAGGATATCTGGGTGGATCTTCGTACAGAAAAGGAGGTTCTCAAGATGGAATACTGCAAGCTCACCCTAGAGCAGGTTATTGATTTGAACCTGGTGGACATTCCGCAAGGGATGATTGATGATGGAAATGTGCTTGATCCAGAGTATGTCTCACGGAGGGTTGATGAAGCCCCACTTCCTTTAATCCAGTGGTCACACAAAGAATGCACTTCCATTCTTGAAAGATTTCAACCCATCCTAGCTAACACCAACACTTGGCTCAAAGGTAAAGGTGTTAGACTCATCAAGATCAAGGTTGGAAAAGATGATGATTCTATGGGGCCTCTTGGACGTAAGTCTGAGATTCAGATCGACAGCAAGGAAGGTGTGTCATCTTTAGGGACTAGGATCAAATTGTGGGTTAGTCGGCCAATAGTGCTTCCTCCTGAGGAGGCGACAATTCGTGGGAAAGAAAAGTCCCAGATTCACATTCATGTGATTGATCCTGATGATCCGGAGGAAGGACAACAATCAGATGATCCTCCCTAAGTCACTGGCTTTGGAGTCACCTTGTGAGATTCCCTCCTCAGTTTCCATGGAGTTGCCTCTATCTCCTCCTGACACAGTAGTGGATGAGTCTCCTCAGAATGTCGTTCCCATTTCAGCAGTTGAGCCACCTCTTGATCATCAACAAGAGAGTTTGCTAGAAATCTTCGAGGATACTCTGCATGCATTCATTTGTCAAAGATTGATACCTCTACTTTTGGCTTTGAAGAGTTTACGGGACAATCTTCATGCCCTTTGTTTACTGAGCAAACCATAGTTGCCATCCAGACAGATACTTCTCCTAGGGTGACCACGGTTGTTCAAACAGAAACTGCTTCTCTTTTGCTTTCAATTGCTACTAAAGGAGAACTAGTCGTTTTACCTCCATGGCTTAGTTCTTTCACTCCCAAGAGGAAGAAGCAAGAGATTTCTCCTGATGTCTTTGATTATCAGCAGCTCAAGCAATCTAGGCCCAAGGTTGCTAACAAAGCCAAGACAATCTCAAGGGTAACAGTTGATAGTAATAAGATGAAGGTGGCTGAAATTGTTGAGCCTCTTGCAGATAAGCCACATGAGGAAATGCAAGCTGCTGATTACAGGGTTACAAGGATAGAATTGGGTAAACAAACGCATGTAGTGGTCAAGCATGATGCCCAGCAATCCATAGCTTCACTAGTACAGTGGTATGATGAACTCCTAGCGAAGAAAGACAAGCTAGAAGAGGAGAATAGGCAACTTGTTGCAATTGTTCATGAAGTCACAAAACCTGTTGGTGAAGGGAGTAATCCTTCAAGTTCTTCCGGTTCACAAGAATCAATTCGGGGAGTTCAAAGAGCTGCTTAGAAGGTACAAGCGAGACTCTTGGGTGGATCAACTTCATGATCTGTGTGCGCAAGTGCTAAAAGACATATTCCAAATGATGGTTAAGTTGGAGACCATTGAAGAAAAATCGAATCATACCTCCAAGACTTTCAAACAGAACTTGGAAAGCGTTGAAGGTAGCTTGACGGTTTGGCACAAGATGCCTCGACAACAATTGAGTGTTCTTCAAGAGCATGCCATTATTCCTTCCAGGGTCATGTATTTGGAATTTGGAGAGCTTCTAGAGAACAAAGCCCCCGTTCTCAAATTCCTCATTGAAGAGATTGATGACACAATGAGATTGCGAGTTGAAGTATTCCAAGGTGTTGTTTCTCACTGTGAGAAGGCCTCTTGCAATATCATGGGTCAGAATGGGGAGTTGATACTAGAAGAAGTGCTCGCAAATCTACAGATGAAGATTCATAATGAGTGGAGGAGTGAGCAATTTTCAGCTGCCTCAATTCAAGTGTTGATGAAACATCAAATCTTCTTGTATGAAATCCAATCGACTTTGGAGAAGAACAACTATCTGCTTCTTCAATGCCATGATACCATTGTGAAGACCATGATTGTTGTCAAGAACGCCCACGAGCCGAATCATGCTGAGCTACAAACGATCATCCAGAAGTTCGAAGGATTCATGTCTTCACATGTTGCAACTTAAGTGCTTTTCAACACTTAGTTGCATTTTTTAGAATTGTAATCTCTTAGTTGTAGTTTTTCTTTCGACAAGTTTACTTGTAAAACATTTTGTAAATTGCAAGTTAAGTCATTACTTGCACTTTTATAATTACAAGTAGACGAGTAACAAGTCAATTTAGAATAGGACTTGTAACTTTGAATAAGTCATAATTAGTTATTGAATAAGTCTCGGTGGTTGAGAGAATTTCTCCAATTAGTTAGGATCCTCCCTTTTTCTCAAGTTGAGAGAATTTCTCCAATTAGTTAGGATCCTCCCTTTTTCTCAAGACTCCTCTCCTATAAATACTTGAGGGGGTCTATTGTAATCTTTATTTTTGGAAAGCAAGCAAAAAACTCTTGCCAAATTTGCAGCAAAGGAGACTTTGAGCTTTTATGTGTAAATTGAAGAATTGAAAGGAATAGAATAAAATTACTCAAGTGTTGAGACTTTGTGCTATATTCTTGAGTTTATGTTCAATATTACCTTTCTTGCAAGTGTTTCTTAAAGGGCTCAATCAAATTTGATTTGCAGACTTTGTGTTGCAAGTATTGGAGATTAATTTAGTTAAAATAGGAGTTCTTTTGAGAAAAGTTGTAAGACTTTGTGCTTACACTCATTCTTGAGAGAGATTAGAAGTAGATTTTATAATAAGAAATAGCTATGAAACTTTGAGCTCACACTAGTTCTTGTTGTCTTATGTAGAAAGAAATAAGTTATTTCAGACTTTGTGTTGTCATAATTTGTTCTTGATATCATTAAAATAGAAAAGGGTAGATAGGAATTCACATAGTCAAGACTTTGAGCTTGATATTGTTGTCTCGTCCCAAAGGAGGTGACGGAAGTCTTTGAACTTTCAGGAAACTTCATTTCCTTTCTCTCATTTCATTTCAAAAAGTTGTTTTGGCTGTTTTATGTTAAATTGCTACCACTTTTCTGTGAAGAGAAAAGGATATTGGCTTTCTTGAAAAAAGAAGAAAGACTGTTGTTCCATCCTATTTTAGTTTTAGTATTAGATAAATAGGGGGAGCCTTCCATTAATTAGGAGAGTTTTACTCACACACTGTAGTTGAAGCCACAATTTTGTATATTCCCCCAAGTGTACAAAATTTTCCACCAACAGAATAGGATGGACTGTATCTTCAACTTGACTACATCTGTTACTAACATCTTCAAAAAGGAGTTTCTTCATTTGAAGCAAAGTCAACCATTGTAACAGATTAGGAGTTGATTCCTTTCTAATTACCCCTTCTTGTGCTACTATCTGTCTAGGTGCTTTCCTTATTGCTTGCAATACTGGAATGGTGACGTCTTTAGTATGAGTGAAGGCATCAACTGTCACCATGAGGTTATGAACTATTTCAAGAACACGAATGGCTCTACCAAGTATTTTCATCATATTTCTCACAAACTCATTAGCCATTGTGAAGGATTTATTGACCCATGCAATTTACCAATTCATGAGGAAGCATTAGTGGAGGTGTGTTTGTTGGGTCATGTTGTCTTAGTGGTTCCTTGAACTAATGGAAATAGCTCCTCCATGCATTTATCCCCTTTTCTAGCCTTTTGTTCTTCTCTATTTCAGCCTTTAGCTTCTCATTGACTGCTTTCACTGAATCGGTTGCTTCCTCCATGGCTTGTTCAAAAGTAAGTGGACCTAAGTCAAATATCTCCAAATCATATTCATCTGCTATAATTCATCCTCATATTTATCTACTGCCAGAGTGGCAAATTGTATCTTCCTGGAGCCTATATCATCTCTTATTACTTTAGACATTTTCGAAGCTTTCTTCTTCTCAATGACTTCTCGAGGTCCATTTAGAAGACTTTCCAAATCAAATGCTTGTTCTTCTTCTTCCACTATTACTTCCTTGGCAAGTCTTTATTTTAGCCAGTCGGGGATGGAAGATCTTCCTTCTTTTACTTGCACTTCCTTGGGCAATGGCTCATTTCTGGGAGGGGAAGTTACTTCATTATTACCTCCTTGCTACTCATCATCATAAATCAGGATATAAAAGGTTGGATTTGATGATTCTTGTGGCATCTTTCCTTTTATCTTGTCTATCATTCCTATCATTTTGTATTGTAGACTCCATTGATTCATCTACTTTATGGACCATGCTCTCATCTATCCTTTGATCCTTGCCTTCATTTATTTCTCTCTCATGCCTAGAAGAAGCACTAGGAGGCTGATTAGAATTTGTCTTTTGCTTCTTCTTGGATGTCTCTTTCTTTCCTTGTTCATTCTTCCTCTTTGATCCTTTAGAATGAGAAGTTCTCTCACTTACACTTGCCCTTTCTTCTTCTTTTGTCCTTGTCTCCAAATTGAATGTCATTGTCACATCTTGCTCCTTCAATTTATGATGTTGAATATCTACCCATCTACGTGTGCAAGTTAAGACTTGATTCATCAATTCCCTCAAATCCGTGACTTCCTTTTCATCCCAATTAATCTTTATTCCTTTTTCTTCCATCTCATAGGTAGATTGGATATATCTACCACTATCTTGTGCTTGGTTGGCCACTCTATAGACTTTGCATTTCCTGATAAGATCAAGAGGTAGCCGTGAGTGCATCTTCTTCTTTATCTCGAAGTCATCTTCTACTTGAAACACATGCTTATGCTTTCTTCCAACCATTTCTTTTGCATTACCATAGGGATCAAAGTTATCTCTAGATGCAAATGGAGTAAACGAATAGAGAGATAACTCTTGCTCGACACTTTCAGCTATTTGAAGAGAAGGACATACTTCTATTGAATTTCCAAGTGAAATGGAATTAGTGATCACTAATGACACCTCCACGTTTGTACCTCAATGACTCGGTACATGATAACAATTGTCTTGCCACCTCAAGTAGTACTACCTTGTCTGTTGGATAACGTGGCAACATATAAGGAGGAGAAGGACATCGTTGGATCCTTATGTATGTGAATTTGGGAAATTGAATGAACCATGCACCATATTGTTTGACAAGTGCTTGTGCCTCCGGAGACAATCTCTGATGGATTCCACCTTGTAGGATCCTAGTGATGTGCATTGTGAAAGTATCATTGACCATTCTATAGTGTTGCTTAGGTGGGTGATGCAATATTTCATAGGAATCACAAACCCTTATCTCTCCGGGCCTCCTTCCAACTCTGCCTCTATGTGGTAGTCACGCATATTCATAATTCCTTGCTAGAGAATATATGACATATGAGCTCATGTAGAATGACTTGGTGGGAACTAACCTTCTCGATTGTACATCTAGGCTATTACTAATGATTCTTGCCCAATTGATCATTCCCTTCCCTTGGATAATTATTTGTATGAAGAAGAACATCCATTTATCAAAACAAAAGGCTTGAGGAGCACCTATAACTCGACCAAGCATGGTGATCAAATCCTTGAATTCTTCTTGGAAGTCAATTTGGTGTGGCCCATTAGGTATCTTATACAGGCGAGGTCTACTGTTTTGCAACCAATCCCTATTGATGATTGTTAGGCATGCATCAAGATTATCTTCATAAATTGACTTGGCTCCTTCCAAGCTTCTATAGATCATGTCCCTTTGTTCTGGTAGGTGGAAAGCTTCACTTATAGTTGCTTGCAAGAACAGTTCCATCCTCGGCCACAATTGTCCTTGAGTGTGAATCATAGTGTTTGGCACACTCAATCATTAGTTCATGACATCTAATTGCAGGAGGGAAGCCGGCTGCCTTGATGATGCCGTTTTCTATTATCTTCTTAGCTATCGGTGATGGTTTGCCAATATATGGTGCCTCACGAAACTTCTTCACGTTGAAGTTCCCAAGGTTTGTATCTCCAATGTTGCTCCACCGGGATGTAATTCTGGTCTCCAAGTCATCATTCTTCTGATCTTCTTTGATGAGAGCCTGTCGGGAGGTAGATCCACTTGCCTTGGGTGCTGCCATCATTCACCTACTAAAAATATTCAAGTTAGGGTGTTGACAAGGTTATGAAAATTATTGACTTTAGGCTTAGAAATGAAAGTGAAATACTGATTTAAACCAGTCCTATACTCTATGATTCTAATCAATTGCTTAATAAGACTGGTCTAATTCTATACATGCATCCTAACTTGAGTGAATTATGATTTTCTGCCTCTAATCAGACCTGATTTTTTTTATCTCAAATGCAGTCCTTACTTCTGATTTTGATGATTTGCTTAACTAATGAATTCACTATTTGGAATGCAATTCTGATGTCTAAGGGCAAATCTGGGCTGTCCTAAGATGAGTTCACTGTATGATAGGCTCCTTTGCTGAGCAGATTCGCTTCAACCTGATCTTCAAATGACAAATTCGTCTTCTCCAAAAGACCAGACCTGCATTTAATGATAAAATTTGCCTTTTATGCTGATTGAGAATTACTGATGCTTGATGAAGTTCGCTGTTCTATTGGAGTAATTCGCTGACCTGCTGACAAAATTCACTTTTAGAGAGGAATTGTGTTTTGAATTGATGTCAAAATGATTAATTTGATCCTCCTTATATATGCGATTTAGGGTAGAGTCATGACTTTTGGAATTAAGGTCGACTTGGTTTAATAAAAACAAAAAGATAAATTGCCTCTTTCATGCCAACCGACTTGATAGATTAAAACTCTCCCTTTTAGCAATTCGAATTTGAATAAGTTTTTTTGCCCCAAAATACTTGTCATTGATAAATTCGCTCTAGAACCCTTGGAAGGACATGAGTTGAAGTTCTCTCTAGGACCCTTGGAAGAACATGACTCAAAAATGAAATTCGCTCTATGTTCTCTCCAAGGACATGACTTGGATGAAAAATTCGCTCCATGTCTTTTCTAATGTACGTGACCTTAATGAAAATTTCGCTCCATGACCCTGGCAAGGACAAGACCTAAAATAAAATTCAATCTCTGTCCTTTGGAAGGACAGGGTCAAGGTGAAAAAGTTCGCTCTATATCCTTTGGAAGGACAAGACTCAAAAATGAAATTCTCTCAATGTCCTTTGGAAGGACAGGACTTGAAAATCGCTCTTGGACCTCTCCAAGGACAAGACTTGATAAAAAAATTCGCTCTCTATCCTTCGGAAGTGTTGTGACCATTTCACACATCGCCCCATTTAAAATGGGGACCCCCTCTTTTTGCTCGTTTTTGCTCGCCTTTCGCTTTGCTTTTTAGGGTTTTGGTAGTTCGTCAGTTGTCTGGATTTAGGGTCAAGCCTTAGGGTTTCCGTTACTGTCTTTTCAGGCCAGAGTCCAGTCAGTCTTGAGAGCTTTTTAAGCTTCCTCTCGCAGGATGCAATTTTGAATAAAGTGAATTCGCCAGTGGCTAAGTGAGTTGGTCTATTTTCAATTGGATTTTTGAATGAAGAGTCTAAATTTGTCTAAGTATGAATGATGAAATTGCGAATTTTGTCCAAATGAGTAATTTTGACCAAATTTTGAGTTTTTTGATATTTGATCCCGGGCATTGGAAATGATTTGTTTTTGCCTTGAGAAGTGATTAAACTTGTGAAATCTTGATATTTTGGCCTGTAGGAGCAAAATCGCTCCTGTCCCTCAGTGAAGGACCGGAGCTCGTTTTCAAAAATCTTACTGTCTCTGCAGGATCAAGATGATTTTTCAAGTAGAAGTGGTAAAGAAAGGCGGGATCTTTCCGTTGAATATAAATTGAAGAATTTCGTGAACACGGAAATGCCTCAGGAGTCAAAATCGCTCCTGTCCCTCAGTGAAGGACCGGAGCTCAAAATCAAATATTGCTTTGTCCTTGAAGGATTTTAACAACTTGACGATTTGGAGAGATCCAAGGGAGTGCATTTTACCAGATGAATATAATTTGAAGGCACAAACATGAAGAAAAGTGGACCAGAATGCCAAGATCGCTCCTGTCCCTCAGTCAAGGACCAGGGCGAAATCCATTGTAGCTCCCGTCCCTCTCCCAGGGACCAGAGCGAAATTTCTTATAAGGCAAAATTCAGGCAAAGATCAAGCAAGTTTTAGGTTTGATGGCAAGAAAGGAGGTGAATTGAACCCGTTGAAGACAAATTGAAGATTACAAAACATCTACAAGGGACCCAAATGCCCAAGTTCGCTCCTGTCCCTCAGTCAGGGACCAGAGCGATTTTTGCCTTAGACAAATTTCTTGCCAAGTAAGAGTAAATTCCAAGGCATGGATGAGTGAAACGGAGTACTACAAGACTGTTGAAGATAGATTTTGACGTTGGCAAAGTGAGATGAAGCCTATAAGTACAGGATCGCTCCTGTCCCTCAGCCAGGGACCAGGGCGATATGATGATTATGTTGCCTTTCCGCTAAGTTTAAACCTCTCCAAGTCAAGATGAAAGGTGGCAAGGGCGTTTCGGAGCGTCTCAATGAAGAACGAAGTATCCAAGGTCGCCAATGTTGAAGGAATTACACCAAGACACCCAGTTCGCTCCTGTCCCTCAGGCAGGGACCAGAGCAAAAGTATTCAAATGAGGCTAAATTTGGGTTGCTATTCACATTTTGAATGATTGAAAGAGAGTAGAGGATATTGTTTTGCACTTTGAAGATAATTGCAAGTTAGTATGATGAAGATTTTGCACTAAATACCCTAGTTCGCTCCTGTCCCTCAGGTAGGGACCAGAGCGAAATTTTCATGAGGGCTTAGATTTTGAAAGTTGATCGCGTATCAAGTGGCCAAGAAGGACCAAAGGACTTCATTTTACACGATGAAAGCAATAGCAAGTTGATGAAAGCAAGCATGAGCACAAGACATTGAAGATCGCTCCTGTCCCTCAGGCAGGGACCAGAGCGATATTTATCATATTGGCCAAATCCTTCAAAAATCATGTTAAGTCAAGATCATGCGAGGTGGTAGAGGGTCTAAGGTATCTTAAGACGGTGATATACAAAGGTTTCAAACGTCAAACGACTATCAATTGAGCCAAGGAAGCTATATCGCTCCTGTCCTTCAGGCAAGGACCAGAGCGATTTTCATTAAATCATTCATTTTCCTTCAAAATCAAGACAAGGCAAGGATAGGCAAGATCAAAAACATCATTTAGGAAGCAATGAATGAAGAACAAAGGTTGAAAGATGACAAGTTTTGACTAGAACATGGAGATCGCTCCTATCCCTCACCAAGGGACCAGGGCGATAATCCTCCAAACATCTAAATGCCTTGATAAAACAAGTGAAACAAGCGTGGAATGGAGAAACAATGTCATTGCTTGCCATATAAAGAGGATGGGTGATTAAAGAAGCGAGATCAAGGAGAGAAACACCAGGATCGCTCCTGTCCCTCACCAAGGGACCAGGGCGATATTTGCTAAACTACTTGTTATCCTTCGAAGATCATGTCAAAGCAAAGTTACAAAGGGTTTAAAACGTCGTTTGGAAGGCAATGAACAAGGAGTTAAAATCAAGAACGAAGAATTTCAAGTAAGAACATAGGGATCGCTCCTATCCCTCTCCAAGGGACCAGAGCGATATCACCTCAAGAGGTACTCATTTGCAAAGTCAAGTCACCCAAGTTCGAAATTCATAGCAAAAACGCCAGTTTCAACGTAAGGATGGAGACTTTGAACGTCAAAAAGCAAGAATCAAGACCAAGTTGATAGATCGCTCCTGTCCCTCAGTCAGGGACCAGGGCGATGAGGTTTGCACTTTTTCATCTTCAAATTTTGGGCGCTCAAACATTTTTTAATTTATTTTAAATGCTAAATTCGATAAATTAAAAAATTCAATTAAAATAGCATTTAAAATTTGCGCAAGATATTAATTAATTATTTTTGCCTTGTAAAAAATCGAATTTGTTAAATTAAAAAACAAAGGCATTTAATAATTAATTATTAATTAATTAAAAATCAAATGGAGCGCTTGGATTGAAAGGTCGGCCTTATTATTTATTTAAAAATCGTTTTAATTACCTTATTTTTACCAAGTCGGCCTCAAGGTAATTGTGGTGTGAACACTTATAAAGGGAGGTGAAGATTTTCATTTTCACATTATCATTTTACCATCTTCATTCACATGCGATTTGAGGAAGACAAAGGAGAAGTGCGAATTGTATTATCCAAGGAGGTGCGAACCTTAGTTTCCATATTGAGCGAACTTGCCAAGGACATTGAAGATCACGTCAAAGGCATCCCAAAGGTGGCGAGGACGTTCATTTGAAGGAGATCACGTTGAAGCCATCTAATTTCGATTTTTGCCTAGGCGATTTTCTTGTTTTGCATTCTAGAGTTAGCTCTCAAGTGAGGTATGGCGATATGGTTTTTTCGTTTTAAATTTGAATTGTTGATTGTCATTGCTTCAAGTTTTGAATTTTGAAATATTTTTGAATTCCACTAGCTCAATCGTTTTTTAGGAAATGATAACTCAAAGACTTATCATGAGGTTTCCTAAAATTAATCTAATCTATGTTATGCATTGCAAATATCCAATTACTCATTGTGAAATGTTGTGTAGGTATGGCGACCCCTAAGGCGGGAGCATCCACCAGTCGTCCAGCTCTCATGAAGGAAGATCAAAAGACCGAAGAAGTGGAGACCAAGATCGTGTCTAAATGGAGCAACATTGGAGATACTAACTTGGGCAACTTCAGCACGAAGAAGTTTCGAGATGTCCCTTACATTGGCAAGCCATCACCTGTCGCCTGGAGGATAATTGAAAGTGGCATCATTAAGGCGGCCGGCTTCCCTCCAGCAGTTCAGTGCCATGAGTTGATGATCGAGTGTGCTCGTCATTATGATCCTCAATCCAGAACGATCGTGTCCAAGGAAGGAAACACTTTGGCGTATCTTTCAGAAGAGGCTATAAGTGAGGCTTTCCATCTTCCAGAGCACAGAGATATGGTTTACAAGAGCATAGAAGGAGCCAGGTCAATGTACGAAGATGATCCAGATGCTTGCCTAAGCATCATTAACAAGAACTGGTTACTCAAGAGTCGTCCTCGCCTGAGTAAGGTACCGAACACACCACACAGGATTGATTTCCAGGAGGAGTACAGAGATTTGATTACAATGCTCAACCGAGTCACAGGAGCCCCTCAGGCTTTTTACTTTGAAAAATGGATGTTCTACTTCATCTAGGTGATAGTTCAGGGTAAAGGAACAATTCATTGGGCTAGAATGATTAGCCATTGCTTGGACGTACAGTTGAGGAGACTCAAAGCTACCAAGTCCTTCCACATGAGTTCATACATCATCTATGCCTTGATCAGGAGCTTCGAGTACGCAGGACTACCTCACAGAGGAGTGATTGGAAGAGGACCCGGCGAGGTCAGAGTTTGTGATTCCTATGTTCACTTGCATCATCCGCCAGGAAGCAACTACAAGTTAGTTAATGATACCTTCACTATGAACATCACAAGGACGTTGCAAGGCGGGATTCACAACAGATTATCTCAGGATGCACAGGAACTAGTAAAGAGGTACGGTGCTTGGTTTATCCAATTTCCGAAGTTTACTTATATCAGAGTTCATGGATGTCCTTCACCTCCATACATGTTGCCAAGATATCCGACAGACAGAATTGTGTTACTTGAGGTAACAAGACAGTTGGCAGCTTATGCGAAGGCATTCAGACACAGACATGGAAATGGAGTTCCGGTACCTATCATATTGGGCAATTCAATTGAGGAAATGCAAGATTTACAGAGTGGCCGACCAAGCACAGGACAGTGGCAGACATCTCCAATCATCCTATGATCGAGAAAGCAAATCAGTAAGGTTAGATTGGAATGAGCCCGAGGTCGTGGATCTAGATGCTTTGATGGCTCCAGTCTTGTCTTGTACTCGCAGATGGGTTGATGTGCAGCATCAGAAGTTGAGAGAGCAAGGCATAGCTATGACTTTCACTTTGGAAGAGAAGCCAGCTGAAGGTGGAGCTAGAGTGAGTGAAGGTAATCCTAATCCCAGAAATGCAAATGAAGGCAACTTTCGAAGTGCAAGTGAAGGCGATCTCCATCCAAGAGGCTCGAAGAGGAAAGAGAGACCTGGAAAGAGAGAATCTTCCAAGAAGAAACAAGAGGTCAGCCGAGATCGTTCATCTGGTACATCTTCTTGACAAGAGAAAAGGACACTCGAAGTGGAGGAGTCTATGGAGTCGATGGTTCAGAATGATAAAGAAGGACAGGTACCTCAAGGGTCACCAAGTGGATCTCTCCAAGATTATGAGTTACATGAAGACAAGAATAATGACGAAGTAACATCTCCTCACAGAGAAGAAGAAATATTGCATAAGGAAATACAGGTCAAAGAGACAAGATCAGCCATCCCAGATTGGTTGAAGGAAAGATTAACAAAGGTGATTGTGATCGAGGACGAAGACAATGTGAATGATTTAGAGAGCCTTGTTGGACATTCCCAGGAAGTGACAGAAAAGAGAAAGGCTACCAAGATGTCCAAGATGATTAGAGATGAGACTGGATCCAGAAAATTACAGATAGCTACACCGGCGGTGGACAAGTATGAAGGGGAGATTCTAGCAGAGGAATATGATATAGAGACATTTGAGCTAGGACCATCCACAGCTGAGCAGACACTAGATGATGCCACCGATTCCTTTGAGGCATTGAAGGACAAGCTTAGAGAAGAAATGGAGAAGAGTAGAAAGCTCGAGAGGGAGGTCGGTGCATGGAGAACATATTTCAGCCATCTCAATCAGCCTTTGGGACGTCAGGATCCAGCAAGATCACCCATACAGGCACTTCCCCTTCAATCAATTGGTGGGGCAGAGAGATTCAGGAGTATGGTCCAGCGTATGAGTACTTGGATGGATAAATCGCATACAGTTGCCGTAGAATTTGCAACAAGGATGATGAAGACTATTCATAGGGCTATTCAGGTTCTTGAGATCATCCACAATTTGATGATAACGGTAGCCGCTTTTGCTCATACCAAGGAGGTTATCATTCCTGTCTTGAAGGTAATTAGACAAACATCGAGGAAAGTCTTAGCGCAGGAAAAGATTATGGATGGAGGACCTCACAGTTTACTTCAGTGGTCAACCTTACTCCAGATGAAGGAAGTTCTCTTTGAGGACATCAGTACTAGGTGCAGTCATGTTGAGGAGGTGATCAACCCGATCCAGGATAGAGTATTTGAGGTACTTCGTACCATTCTTGGCAGGAGGATCGAAGTTGAGACAGATGTGGATTTGCAAGAATTGGAAGATAGAATCAAGGTCATCTTTTGCAAGGACGTCAATATCACAGATGAGCAACAGGACCAGATGTTTGCTACCATGCTCCTGATCGAAAAGACTAAGGAACTTGAACACACATGGGACGCAGCTCTTCTAGATGCATTTGATCAGGTCATCCACTTGGAAGAAAGAATGAAGAATCTTCCCGAGATTCCAATTGCTGAGATCGAGGGAATCGTATCAAGATTCATTGCATATGCTAAAAAGGAGCATTGGAAAGGGAATAAGATTCTAGATGAGAGGTTGTTATAGATGACATGGCACCCTAATTGTCATTGGTCTATGTCTCCTAGATTTTCGTGCCAAATTTATAATTGGCTATGCATTTAATGTTGTGCAATAAAAGGGGAACTTTTGTAACAAACCCTAATTAGGGTTTAGGTGTCATGATCTTGACCGTTGATTTGCTTTCAATCTGGACCATTCATTGTAATTGAGGATGCTATTTATACCCTCATTTTCATTTCATTTGAAATAGAGATAGTTAAGAGATTAGAGAGAAAGTTTGATGTATTAGAGAGATTAGAGTTAGAAGCAATTTTACTTTTGTAGCAAGATTGAGTTTGAGGAAAGGAATTCAAACAATTGTTGTATATGATGACTTTGAAATCAATGAAATATTGAAGTTATGGTGTTTTGTTGCAACTTTCTTGGTTATCTTCATGGTTGTTCAATTTACTTGAATCATGCTCAATCAAAGTAGTGTGTTAATTCGAAGGACATAGTGTGAGACTTGATCTTTGGTAGGATTCGTAATCCAAACCACTAGCTTCTTGCTGATTGTAAGAACGCCTTGCGTGGTCGACTGGAGATATTTGAATCACTTAACCTTCAATCATTATTGTATCTTGGATATGTACCTTCGTGGTAGTGTCTTTGATCTTTGATGCATTGAAAATCATTTCGTTACCTTAGAAGATCGCACCAATTTCAATTAAGTTGTTATTTTATGGCGAAATTGAAGTTGGTAGAATCTTGCCAAGTCTTGTCTACATGAAGTCATTCTTAGGGTTAGAATAGATTAGATCTCTTGTATACCCTATCCTTTTGTTATTTTTTGAAACCTTCTTTAGTTTAGTAAGACTTTCGGAGTGTAAGGCCCCTTAAGAACACAGCAAATCACATCATACCGCTGGAGCTTATCCACACGTAGAGACCCTACTAACCAGAACATTGGAGTCATCCTAACTGATCCTTCATGCGAATCTTCAACAGTTAGAGACTTTATTCAAGAGAGGATAAGATGCCTTTAGGTATTTTATTCTGTGTATGATGGTGTACAAAATACACGTCAACAGGAAGGTACAAGACTTACTAGGAAAGTTTGATCTAAAATCTCCACAAGGTATATGCTTGAACAAATCTGCCCTAAAAGCCATCCAAGACTTCCAAATTCACTCTCGATCTTCACTTGGATAAATTCCCCCCCTTGATCCTCAGCAAGGTACTCAACTTAGCAAAATTTCGCCCTGGACCCTTAGGAAGGTACACCAATAAGTCAAAGTTCGCTCTGTGTCCTTCGAAAGGTATGCAAATGATTCTAGACAAAACTCGCTCTAAGACTTCTCCAAGATACACATATTCAAATTCGCACTGGACCCTTTGCAAAGACATGAAAATTTCGCTCTGGATCCTTTGGAAGGACATGACTCAAAATTCGCTCCAGGACCTTGATAGGGACATGACTTGAAAATCGCTCTTTCACTTGGTTGATTTTGTCCTTGAGTTTTCTAATCTGTCCATATGAAGCATTATCAATTCGACCCTTAAGAACACCTATGGAGGAAATTCGCTCTGTGACATTGTCAAGGTACATGCCCTTGGTGAAATTTTCGCTCTACGACCTCAGCTAGGTACAAGGTCAAGGTACTTAGGCAAATTAGCTCCAATGAGGGGCGAGGTACACAGTCTTGACGAAAATTTTACTCTCAAGTTGAGACAAGGACAAGGTACGTAACTTCATGAATGACCTTCCACTTAGCTCTTTCACCTGACTTTACTTGGTTTGTTCAATCCTCAAGTCCTTCATCTTCGAATCATTCTTGCAACACTTGATGACCTACTCCACTCCATTCACTAGAAAAGAGCATAGAGAGACTACTCTTAGAGAAGGCAAAATCCTAAGAAAAAAGGGGAGTCCCCATCTTGATGGGGCGATGTGTGATGCGGTCACAACACGTAGGGATAAAGGGGCCTGATCTTCCCCAAGGAGAGCACGGTGGAGAGAAGAGAGGTAAAATAAAGGAAAAAGTCACGGCAGATAAAAAGAAGGTTACGGTCAGATAAAGGGAAGAGAAGGAATCACCGAAGTCAATAATAGGGATCAAGGGTAGAAAAAAGGTATGTATATTATCTACAGCCATCGAACATATTAGATCAGAACTGTTATCATGTTACAGGCAGTAACAATTATGTTACAGACAGTAACATCCTCGTCCTTAGTCGTATGCATGGGGATGTCTTTAATAAGAATGCTTACTGTATGAAGATTGATAATGCTTATACAGAATTTAATAGTAATATTAATTTAGACTGCAATAAGTATGACAGTCATATTTAATATATAGTGGCAGACCAAATCTGACGCATGTCAGATCTGTCTGCCTTTACAGCCACCAATATACTAAGTACTAACAACTTGTGTGGTATTAATGATTTATACAAAAGGGTAATTAACAAATTGGTAATTCATAAATATGTAACTAATAAATATATAAATGATTTATAATATAATATAATGTAATTATTTGTTTATATGTTCAAATCAAAATATATATATTGTTGTAATCAGACATATAAAAATATTAGATTGTAAATCAGAAAGAACTCATAAGATAATAAACAGTAAGAAGAATATGTTTGGGTATAATCCTCGCTTCTGCTGTCAGTATTCACAAGGTTGGGAATTGAGATGTTCCACAGAGGGGGTCTAAATCCAATTAATAGGATTAATCCCAAGACAAGGAGGGATCAGTGACCCATAAACCTTGAGGGCGTGGTCCCAAGATAGGTAAGGGCTTGGATCTGTAAACTTATTATGGATGTGTGATAGATGAACAATTTACTTATTAATAAATTAATTGATTAAACTATGGAATATCACCGATTTGATTCTTGTTAAGATAGATTTGACTCCTAACCAATTTAGTTGAAGTCATAAGTATATGGAAATAGATTAATTATGGTCAAAACAGGCTTAAACCAAGTAGCGGACATTACAGTGACGTGGTCCCAAGATAGGTAAGGGCTTGGATCTGTAAACTTATTATGGATGTGTGATAGATGAACAATTTACTTATTAATAAATTAATTGATTAAACTATGGAATATCACCGATTTGATTCTTGTTAAGATAGATTTGACTCCTAACCAATTTAGTTGAAGTCATAAGTATATGGAAATAGATTAATTATGGTCAAAACAGGCTTAAACCAAGTAGCGGACATTACAGTGACCTGCTCAACTCTTAAGCAGTGAGAGAAATCCCTTTGTTTGGCAGCATACATCTTCAAGCCCAACGACGTTGAAGTTAGGAAACATGACATATCCATCCATCAATCTTTAAGAAAATACTCAACATAAAGAAACATTAAAAAGTTGTTAGGGAGAGCTCCAAAAAATTATGCTGAGGTGTAACCTACAGTGGCAATGAAGACTTGACTTTGTAATGACACGTGTTCACAGAAAACCTTTGCTGCCGACATGGAAAAATATTAAATATTACTTTAGTGGCCAGCAAAACCATGTCAGAACATGAACATATAGATAAGAAAAACAAAATATATGCCCAAGAAAAATGCAAACGAATGAAGAAACAGACAATCAAAGGAACAAACAAACAAATTTGAAGGTATGAGAGTAATGTTTTTATTGGGTATGGCCACCATATGTGATTGCAACCATTGCATGGCATTCAGCAATGTAAGCAATCACCTTACATATTGTGCATCACGTTGATTTTACCCCCAACAGTAGCTGTAAGCCTGCAGCAGCATCTGACACCGTGAACAATTCACAAGCATTAATGCCATGCCACTTCCTCAATGATCTCTATTTCAAATTTAATCATAAAGCCACACCCTTGCTCAAACCTTGGACCTCTAGACTAAGGTGTTTATCTTTTACTTTTACACGGCCAAAATTTTAGCCCTAAATTTAACAGACTCTATGATTCAAATGACATATACATGGCTCAAACCTTGCACCTGCATATCCACCAAGATTGTTTTTTCAAAACTCAATTTCTTTAAATAAATATGTTCTTGCTTAATACATGAAGCATGATAATGTGTGTAAAAAGATTATAGAATTAATACTGCAAATTACTAATTGAAATCTTTACCACAAATATGAATGCTTTAATTATCTTTATTAGCACCAAAAGTCTCGAATTCATGCTTGCTTATAATTCTAATCAAAACACTAGATCCACAGGATTGCATTGACAAGTCTTATTTCTGTCTAGATGATTGGTGAATTATCTATTGATGGTTGTTCTCTTCAGTGCCATTGAAAAATTAGTTAGGAAAATTCAAACTAGTAATTTATCCTGGCAACTGTAAACTTATTTCAGAGAAATTAGTAGATAACCTCATAGAACTTTAGTTCATGAGAGCACACAGACATATTATTTACCCAGCGCTTCCTGTCAAAATTTGATTTCCGACATCTTTTCCATTGAAATCTTGAAGTTTTCAAACAAGTTGTCTCTGCCACCTACTTATTAACGGAAGTCCTGGCCATAGTAGCAAAAATATTTCTCGGGAATAAATCAGCAAACCAAAATATGAAAAAGATTTTTACAGTTAACCAGTAATTGGGAAAAAAGTTGGCTCGGAATCAGGGAAAATTTCAGAAAACTACCACAAAAACCAGAAGAAAAAACCCAAAAACCCTAATTTTTTGGAACAAAAAATGGGTTGACCGTGTTGTTCAAAAAATCACCATTTTTTGAAATACAGGGGAACAACTGTCTTTATCACGATTAAACCAGATAAATGTGTGATTTTTGTGACTGGTTTGCTTTGTGAAATATCCCAGACTCGGATGTTGCTTCAAATCTGATATGGGTTTTTGTTTTTGCTCATATTTTGTTTCATCCTAATATAATATTGTGACATGCAAACATGCAGATTGAACATGCAAGATCAACAATACAGATTTTCAAGGAAATCAATCAATGTAATACGGAGAATCTAAATAAGCCAATGGTATTCTTTGATATAGAAAAGTATTACTGTATACAAACACATGCTGCTGTTACAAATCAAAAAATGCCTAATGCCATCAAGTAACACATACTCGGAATGCCTCCATACATAAATCAACAAACCTCTGAAAATATGCAAGATAGATCATCGAATCTCCATGGAAACTGATAAATGATGTGCAACTGTGAATCCTAAGATGAATTCACCAAGTGTGCTGATCTGGGTTTCCGTCCAAATAGCCAAAACCTCTAGGGTTTACTGAACCTGCAAATTAAAGCTCTCAAGCTCTCAAGGAGAAGTCTCTCTAAAAATAACAACTCAAGAATGAATCCTCGTTGCACTTTTTCCTCCTTTTATAATAATTTTACTTTTCGAAAGTAATACTTTATTTTATATCTCTTTTAAATTACTTTTCCCCTCAAAAGTGACTTTAATTTATAATTTGTCATTGACATTATTATAAAATCACTTTATAAAATAAAGTATGTCCAACTGCTAATTAATTAAATTTAAATAATCCCATAGGACTTGGCACTATTTAACATTTAATTAATTAATTTATTCCCTTAAATAAATCCAACTTGGAGAAAAGGGGACATTACACTTTGAGAATGGTAACCGTAAAATAATGGCTATTGAAAGCGAGGAAGCTGTCAGACATAATACATTATCCCATTTGATCTTAAATTTGAAGTTATAACTAAGTACTTTTTGTCAAGGTTTATGTAGACAAAATTGTTTATGTGGTTTAGGCAAATTTCAATTTGCATGTGTGCTGGTAATGCAGAAATTATCTTCATAAAGGAGAGGACTGATACGGAATCACGCTATTTTGGTCACAATCCCAATGATTGAGTCAAACCTACCATGCATAAAGATTTATGAAAGTCATTTAATTTTACCAAAATCTGTATACTTATATGCTGATAGTCTTATAAATAAAAACTAATGTTTATGGATGATATATTAGAATATTTTTAATCGATTACTTCTGAAATGATAGGGTCATATGCTCCTCCTAAAATATAGCATAGCTCAAATTCAGATCTAGGTAAAATTTGTCAGAGAACCATCTCTTTGAAAACAAGGAATAAGGATTTTCCACATCCGATCCTGCACGTAAGACCTGTGTCCCATTAAGAGAAATAGATCTGCTAGGTTTAGGAGAATACTTGCTCTCAAAAATTTATCCAATTTAAAAGCATGAAATTAGGGTGCAATTTTGAGTTGATATGTTAGCATTTTCTCCCTTTTCACGTTGATTGTCTTATAATGGATATATTCATAATTTCAGTAGATGCGTGTTGTGCGTTGCAGACACTCCCTGTCGCTGACAAGGTCCCCTTTCCTTTTTTTGGGCCCTTTTTTCGTCTTCGCCCTGTTGAGTTCCGTGCTAAGTGCCTCGCGTCCTTTTGAGCGAGCCCGTAATCAGTCCATGAGATGATTGTGTTGAACGGAGGAGCTTGTGAATCCATATGGTCAATTGGGCCTTCAAGCATGAATTCCAAGAGATCGTCTAAACTTGTAAAATCGCCTGAGATAGGCGTAGGATGATAGAAACTGGCGAAGTCTGCCAAGTAAAAGGGATAAAGCATCTGAAGGTCGCATGAGGACCCAAAGACGCCGATTTTAGCATGAGGATATAGGAGAGATAAGAGGATGCAAAAGTGTAAATCTTCAAAAACCTCCTCCGAATCCTGAAATTCGCACCAGGGGAGAGATTACATGATGTTTTGAGAGTTTGCAGGATTGGTGAGAATGGCGATTTTCACCAACTAAAAGGTAAAAGGGGCGAAAACCTTGCAAAGTGCCCCAAAGTGCCGAAATTGGTAAACGCATCCAAAAGGGCCCAAATTCGCATTTTAGAGGGTGAGCATAAAAGGTTAAAAGTTTGCAAAATGAGTAAAAACCCCGAAATGCGCCACATGAGGGTAAATTGTCAAAATGATAAAAAGTTTGCAAAAGGAGTCAAAAGTCCGAAGTTGGTGAAAACGCTTAAAATGCCAAAATTGGCAAACTCCTTCATAACGCCGAAGTTCGCACTTTTGGGTGCAAATGCGAGAAGTTTAAAAAGTTTTCAAATCCTCCCTAAAGCTCGAAAATCGCGAAGGAGGCGAAATTGCATTGAAGTTAAGAGTTTGCAAATAGACTAAAAGTGCCGAAGTTCGCACTTTTAAGTAAAGGGAGTATTAAAGCAAAGTTTTCAAAAGCCTCAAAATCGCCGAAGTTTGCAAAGTAAGTGAAAAGTCCGAAGTTTGCGAACGCACCGAAAGTGCCAATGTTTGAAAAAGGTTTAAAAGGTGCGAAGTTGGAAAACCTCTCCAAATCGCCAAAGTTGACAATCTACCTCCAAACGCCGAAGTTCGCAAAAGCCCCCCATTTGTCGAAAACTGCGATTTTAGAGGATAAGTTACGAAAAGGTAAAATGCAAAGTTTTGAAAGTGCACCCAAAGTACCGAAGTTTTCAAAATGTGTCGAAACCCCGAAAATGACATTTCAAGTTAAAAGTGCAAAATTGGCAAAGCGCCTAAAAACGCCGAAATTGGCAAAACGACTAAAGTGCTGAAGTTTGAAAACACACTTAAAGTGTCGCACTTTACAAACTCCTTCAAATGTCCGAAATTCGCCATACAAGGGTGAAGTGCGTGGATGATAAAAGTTTAAAAAACCTCTTCAAATTGTCGAAGGCGCATTGTGAAGAGAGGTGCATGAAAAATGAAGCTCGCGAAACCCATCCAACTACCGAAGTTCGCGATTTAGGGCATAAAAGTGCGAAAGTAAAAGTTTGCAAGGTGCATGATAATCCTGAAAGTCGCACAGTGAGAAAAGTGAAAGAAAATAAAGCTCGCAAAACCCTCCAAAACTCCGAAGTTCGCTATCCAAGGGCATTCCGCGATTTTTGTTGCCGCGGGTTAGACGTCGAGAGGTCAAAACGTCCAAGTTTGGCGACTGGAAGAGAAAGCCGAGGAGGTTTGGTGTTTGGTCAAAAAGCAAAACCCATTTAAATATCCAAGTTCAATCGCCATTTCGCCCAAGGTAAGAAGAATCGTTGTGTCTAAGATGTTTAAGTTCGAACTTCTCTTCCCAAATTTTAGGTGCGAAAATCCAAAATAGGGAGTTAAACGTTAAAATTTAAATTGCACTCTCCCATTCAAAATTTGGAATTCGTTCTTGCAAGGCAAGTTGTGCGAATTCGCGCCATTCATTTTCGCCAGGTGAGTGGGCTTCACCTCTCTCAAAATTATTCAAAATATTGGCAAAATCATATAGATGCGTATGCGAAATAAATTTAAACTAATTAAATCCGAAACCACATCTTTTTCCGTTTATAAGACGTCAAGGCAATTAAATCAGAATTTATTCCTAGAAATTAACCGAAACGCATTTTCAGACTTAGAAATTTCTCAAGCTTTGTCCATTTTGAAAATTGATCCTAAAGTGCCTAAGTATAAATTCGTAATCAAAAGCTTCATAAATATTCATGTTTAAATCAATCAAGCTTTTGGCTAAGGTGTAATGCTGTTCTTTAAATTTGGTTTTCGAATTGGTCCTTGTATGCTGACATATCCTTTATCTAACCCACTTTACTTCCTTTATACCGCCTCGTAATCCGCATCCGGCTGTGCAGGATAAATGTCTAAATCGGCGGTAGAATCATCAAAGACACCTGCTGCAGCTGAGACATCACGACCATCCAAGTCAGATATCCCTCGCAGAGTTGAAAGGATGAAGTATCAGTATCAGAGAGGTGGACTGAGGGAATCGAAAGTTCAGAGTGTCTGGGGGAATGTCAATGATACTGACCTGGGCCATATTGATATTCAAGATTTCAGAAACCGAGTCTTCTCCCCTAATGCCTATGGCAGGCCTAGGCGGATGATGGAAAGCGGCATCGCCCAGGCGGCAGGATTTCCCCCAGCAGTGCAGAACTATGAGTTAGTAGTAGAGGTTGCCCGGCATTACCAACCAAGCTCCAGATTGGTGCTCCTCGAGAACATTGTCCTCGCTAACTTCACTCCTGAGGCCATTGGCGACGCATTTAACATCCCCTTCCCGAACAACCCTATAGCAACAACTATGGATGAAGCGCAGGCAGCGTATGATGTAAACACTGCCAAATGCAAAACACTGATAAATGAAGAGTGGTACAAGGAGAGAAGACCTCCAAGTGTCAGGATTGGGAAAAAGACCCCTAGAAGCGACTTTCACAACGAGCATGGGGACATGATCACATTGCTCAGCAGGATTATGGGACTTCCCCAATCCAATTACTTTGAAGAATGGATGTTTTACTTCACAGAACAGATCTTCGTTGGGAAGTCCAAGTTTGACTGGGCCCAAATCATAAGCGACAACATCCACACTCAACTAATCGAACTTGAGGCGAAGAAGTACTTCACTATGACATCCTATTTAGTCTACCTGTTCGCCAGAAACCAGCCACTGCCAGGTTTGATCATGAAAGGTGAAATCGGGAATGGACCTGATCAGGTAAAAGTATATGATTGTTATCTGCAACATCACTATCAGGACATAGCACAAAGAGAAAAGAGCAGCCCTGCCTATGCAATTGGTCAATATGAGCGCATCAATGACACCTTCACAATGCGCCTGGTCAAGCTAATGCAGGGAGGATTACACATAAGGCTCTCAGAGCAAGCTACTATTCTGGTACAAAGATATGGCGCCTGGTTCATCCAGTTCCCAAGGTTCTCCTACATCCGGATAGCTGGCTTTGAGGGTACTCCTTTCTGACTTCCGCGGTACCCAACCGACAAGATAGTTCTCCTGGAAGTCGCAAGGCAATCACGTCCGACAGGCAGCTTACTCAGGGACAGGAAGCAGTCTGGATTCGCATTCCCTATGATTATAGTTAACCAGGATGTCCATCTAAAGAACCCATCCCAAGCAGAGGAATCATTTGCAGAGCTGGCCTCCTACGGCCTACAAGAGCATTTTCCAAGGAAATGCTTCGATCACGACAATCTAGCAAAGAGGGCCTATGGCAGGCGATACAGAGAAAAAGAGTCAGTTGAAGATTATTGGAAGAACTGCTCTGATGACTATGAGGTCCGAAGGCGCAAATATTCGAGGCTGAGTGTTTAGCAAATGCGACTCTACGAATACCGTCGGGTCCCAGATCAACTCACAGATTCAGGAAATTGCCTGCAAGTCCAGGAATTTGAGGCAGTAAGGCATCTTTTGCCAGGCATTGATTGGTCGCAAGACCCGATCACTGATTTTGAGGCGGTTATGGCAGCCCCAGGAAGATACACTGACCAGTGGTTGCACCAGCAGATTGGGCGACTAATACATGAGGGAGTCCAGTTCACCTACCACTTGATGGGTAGCCTTGATTCTCAATCCTCCGAAGATGAGGGAACTTCCAGTGCACCTAAGGAAGAAATCGAAAAGCCCGAGAAAAGAAAGAAGGCTAAGGCCAGCAGAGGAACTCGGACGTCCAAAAGAACAAGAAGGGAAAAGATCCCTATTAGGAGGCCAGAGGTCACTTCATCGTCAAAGGACCCTAGTTCGTTCGATGATGTAGTAGAACTAGATTATATACCTGCTCCGCCTTCCCAGAGTGATATTGACGCGTTCAGAGCTGATGATCCTCCTGCACCCGACATGCTGGACACCGAGCTTAGAGCCATTGAATCAGCGGAACCGGATAACCAAGTTGAAGAAGGAGAGATTCCATCCACTCAGGGGATTGAATTGCATGAACCCACCCAGCAGAGCTGTCATGAATTGCTGCTCCATAATACTACTAAGGATGACTCCACTGTTGAAGGAGGGCAAAGGACAGATGATACCCGCGAGCCTGAAAAGACTGAAGAACAACCATCACACGAAGGTACCAGACATTTGTTCAGTGAGATGAGAGAAAATTTGGCTGCAAGCAAGGAACTTGACACTTCCACTACTCCTCCTGTAACGGAACAGCTGCAAATATGCGATGAGTCGGCCGAAAACATCAAAGAAATAGTGCCAATTTAACCATAGCATCAGCCCAAACTGTACCTCAAGAATGGTTAATTGTTTGAGCTCAGCGCAAGGCCGCCACCAAGCCACCCATCGATTTGGAGGAAATCTTCTCACGCATAGACCAAGCTAAGGCCAAGGGGAAGAAAAAGCCCAAGGCATATTCCAGAATAACCAAAGATGAGCAAAGAAACCGTACTCTTCACATCGCCACCCCGCCTGTAGACAAGCCAACAAATCAGATTACACTAGCAGATTATAGCATCATGACTGTCCCCATCGGATGAGCCACTAAGGAACAAGAAAAGGAGGAATTCAGGGATTCAATACAGAACATACTCAGGCAACTTGAAGAGATAACAGCTGAAAAGAACATGTATCAAGCTCGTGCTGAGCAGGTCGAGGGGTACATTGATCAACTCCTGAGACCATTGCACAATGCTTCCGAATCCCACATTCTCCCAACAGCATTGGCACAGAGGACAACGACAGAATTTGAAGGAGTACGGGCTACTACCAAGGCTGTTAGGGAATGGATTCGAAGTCTCAAGGAGAAGGGTTAGCTAATCATTAAGGATGTAAAGAAAATGGCCCACCATTGGGAAACCATTTTGGTCAAATTGTACGAGATGAAGCGGGAGTGCCTCATAATTCATGAAGCCGTTACTAAAACTCTCCCCCTCATGACAGCTCTTTTCTGGACCCATCCGCAGATTCCTACATTGTCTGACATCTTGGACCCCCACGACATCAACATTTTTAAAGAATGGTACTGGACCATCAGCATGAAGAATGACACAAAGGCTACCATTAACAAAGAGCAAGAGACATGCGAGGAAATTCTGAAGAACACAGGGGAGCTTGGTGGGATAATCCTCTGATCCATGGTTTTGGGTTGGCAAAATAGTCTGTCGGATCCCATAATCCATCCAAACTGGGAGGATAGATTAAAAATAGATAAAATCGCCTACTCTGCAGAGGACCTAGATTTTGCTAGTAAATTACATTCTGATATTTTGAGCTTTAAGGCTAATCGGTCCAGCTCGCAGGACAGTTTGAAACAAATAGATCATTATCTGGAGAGCACGCAGTATAAAATTCATCATCCCCCTATGCCTCAGTTCGGTTTGCTATTCCAGTTGTGCATCAGGTTCTAGAAGTATGTTCGTGAGGAACATGCAACAGGTCGAGACCTGTGGCAAGAATATTTGCATGGAGAGGATCAATTTTTGGTAAAAGGATATGAAACTGGAAAAGAAAAAGTGCTTTCCTAAAGTGTCTTTTTTCTTTTAAATTTTGAAAAGTGCAATTTTTGGCCAAAGGGTCATATTTGACTTCCAACTCAACTATAAATGTAAACTTTGTGTGTAAGCCCCTTTTTAAATTATTTTGGATGAGTTTTAATTACCTTTTTGGGTAGTTATTGCTCCCTTTGGGGTAGTTGCTGATATTTACCCTCCATTTATGGGTATGGGTACCCTTTTGTAAGGATGAATCTGGGCCACTTGTTTAGATTAGATCTTGGCCATTCATCCATTTTTGAAGCCTATTTAAGGGGACTCGTTTTCCCTCATTTTGTAAGAAGTTCATGGATTGTTGTTGAAGCTCTGGCGAAGTTTACAGGATTTAATGCAAAGTTAAGACTGTTTCAAGTTTCCTTGTGGGTGCATGGTCTCCTTCTTCATTAATTCGAATTTTTCAGTTATGCTTCTTTCATTTATATAGCATTTTCTAGATAAACATCTGATAGAATCCTCGTTGTTCATACCATTAGGGAATGACTGATTGTCTTTCCTTCTGCATGGTTAATCTGAACCTTTCATATGCTTAGTTCGGTTAGTGAATACTCACTGAATGAATGTTAAAGTTCTGATGTTGTATTTAATAGCATGAAAACTCATTTTTCCCTTGAAGATCGCACTAGATTCATACAAATATTGTGCTTAAATGGCTGGTAATGTTTAATCTAGTTATTTGGAGGTGTCTGTCTGTTTTATGAATATGCTATCTTAGTTAAATAATTTAGACTCTGTACCTCTCCTTCCCTATCCCTCTTTTTTCCCTTTTTTACCAAGAGGAATCTGCAATCCTGCTGAAATAGTATCATGCAACTGAAACCAATCGATAACGAGACTATCAAAGTTTTAGGGAATTCATCCAGCAATTATCCATATCACCGTAAGTTCCCTTTGTGTTCCCAGCAAAACATATCAAACCACTAAGTAATCCCGCAGTCAAGACCTGACAATCAAAACCTTGAGGTTATCTCCTTTGATCAAACGCAAAAACAGCATTAGGGATTTCCTTATCTCAAGAGAGGATAGGATACTCAACGAGTACATTCTATTCTGCATTGGCCGGATGAAGTCACGAGTTCAGCGATTTTAGACACGTCAACAATGCGCTAGTGAATTTTACTAGAGAATTTTTAAGATAGAAAACAAAACAATGTTATAAACTTTGTATGGACATGTACAGTTTTTCATTATTTCTATTTTAATAACCAGTATCACTGGATTATCTAAAAGACGCCAAGTCTTGAGGCACCAAAAATGGAGGTAAGCAATTAGTTAAGATCCAAATAGATTAGAAGGTCTCAAAAACCCAACACCATAAAGATCCAAAGAGTCAATCGTCTCTGAAGAGAAATGTTCCAACTATGAGTATCTCTAATAGTAAGATGTCACATGACTATAGCACCTTAGTCTATAAATGTAGGGAAAAAAATCTAAAGATACTATCAAGGCAAAGGGATTGGGCTGCAAACTCAACTTGAACAGTACACTGAGGAACTGCCTGTCTGCAAAAGATCATATGTTAGCCTAGGCCCACTATATATGGCCCAAAACATGGATCCCAAACTTCAGTCTCAGACCTTTAACTTTTACAAAAACATGCATTTAATGGCCATCTTTGAGAAGTTTTGAAATCAATAAGACTCTTAAGACCAAAAATAAGACATATCCCTTGCAATGACTCAAGTGAGAGGCAAACTTAAGAATCAAAGAGGACCTATTCAACTTAACTCCCTTGTATGACTTGTTCTAACCTTCAAAATCTCTTCTTTTAGTAGATCTAAGACACATAAAGAGCATCCCTAGAGATGTTGTAGACTTCACCATTAGTCTCGATGAGCATCCCTAGAGATGTTGTAGACTTCAATATTAGTCTCGATTCTTGCTGCACATAAACTTTACAACCAATTTGGCTTTGTATTTATCTAAAGATCCTTCTGGCCTTATACTTGACCTGTAAACCTAATTGCTCCAGTGGGTTCTTTTCTTCATGGGTGTTACATTAACATCCATACTCTATTTTTCACTGAAGTATCATATTTGGCTTTCAAAGGTTTGCAAATATCTTAAAAATCTATCATCAGATTAAAATTCTGAGAGAGTGTGATATCTTTCTTACCTTTTTCTGGTATTCATACATCCAGTGCTCCTTCCTAGAATTGCAAAGCCCGTCTCTCTAAACATCATTCAATGAATCAACAGTGTAAAATCGCTTTGGCCTTCTCTTGATTGATGTAAAAAGTTGTATCAGAAGATTCAAATTCATCATTTTCACTTTGATTATTAAAATTGTCAGACATTGGATGCAAAAAATTGTCCAACCTCATGTAATTCTCTTGTGCTTGCCCTCGTTGATGCAAGTTTGCTGATTTTACAAACTCAAACTAAATATAATTTCACATTCCAAATCAGAAAAAAGCTGATTTAAATATGGAGCCCAATAAGAGACAAGAAGCAAAAATCAGGAGTAAGCAATAATGTATTATTAGACTTGGTAGGAAAAATCATTCACCAATACCTCTGGTCAGAAATGGACAATATATTATTGACCCTTGAAACAAGATTGAAACCTACTCAAGGATTGTAATCTAACATGAGGATACTTGGGATATAAAGACAGTATCCTACATGATGACCCCGATAGTTTGGTTTGAAAATACCTAGTTGGGCTGAAATGGAGCAAACTGGAACTATTGAAATGAATTTGGTTGCAAGTAAGTACCTAATTCTGTTGTGGTTTCAAGAAAATTTGGCAGATAACTGTCATCATTTTTTATTACAATAGGTTGTTTCCCTTTAGCCAACTCAGCCAGTCTGTCAGCTTGGAGTTTCTGATGAACAGCAACTTTGAACAAGTTGTTTTGTCCTTTAATCTTTGAATAGACTTGTTTGATTTGACATGAAATGAAATTTTATCTCCGATAGTGCCCTTATCCCTTTTAGGATTTTTACACCATTCTCTAGAAGTCTCTCACTGCATCTGAGAGGCATTACGATTAAATGGCCATTAAAAGATCTGTGTACTAAAGCTGCTTTGGGGATTTCACCATCTTCCTCCCATGCTTATAGCCCTTCAAAGTCTTCTTTGATCAACTGTGAGATGAAAAGTTGTATGCAGGCAGTTGGAAAGGATGTGGATTAACCTTCGCACTGATTTTACATAAGCATAAATGCAAATGTGGAATTGAAAAATCATAAATTATCTGCCAGAGAATAGGTATGGAGACAGATGCACAACTACCAACCTTCTTTCTCCTCTAGGTATTCATCAAATTTGGATGTATTCAGACACATTCAAGTGGGAGTAACCTGCTTTCTCTTATGATTGTCAAGCCTTCCCCCATTACCCTTGGAAAATCCCCTTGCTGACATTATCAGACCATACATTGGCGGTTGAATGGTTGTGGATGACGATGCTGTTGGTCCTCCTGCAACAATAATTGCTATAAACTAGTGACTTACTGGTTTCAACTTTGGTCTAGTTCCTTGTTTCCTCAATAGTTCTTTATATCATAACCATTTTACTGATACTTGAACCATCTGATTTGGGTTTGTACTTTAGTATTTAATTACTTTCAGACCCAAAGGTTCTTGTTACCCTGTTGCTTTTCAATTGTAATTGAATGCAATTTAAAGTCAAGAAATATAACAAGTTTGAAGAGCCATTTCTGTACCCAATCCACCACCATTGGTTGACGTTAGCTTAAGCTACAAACTAAACCTCAATACCACAAAATGACGACCAATCAAGAGTACTTGTTAGAAATTACCCTTTATTTGGGTCATAAATGTCCTTTTTATTTGTCATATATCATGTGTGTGGATATATTCCACTAAAAATTTGTGTACTCTACATCTACTTTTTCCTTGTGTCAATTGAATGAATTCCGGGTAACTCCTATATGGCATTCCTTGTTTTAGAAATAGATAAGAGCTATAATCATGTAACTGTCAACATTCCACTTGGGTGAATATGATGGTTTCTTCGCTAACCCCCAAAAAGATTTGTCATCACATGCTAGTAACTAGCTCTTATTCCCTCTATCTTTCAGTTTTTCTCTTCCTCTTATTCGTGCACTCTTAGATGGTTTTTTTATTTATTCTGTAATATTCTCTAAGAGCATCCAGCCCTTTTTTAACCTTTTTTCTCTCAATATTTTAATGTTTTGTAATCTTTTCATAGATTCATGAGAAGTTTTTATAAACCACAAGGATTCTTCTCCTTTCATTTGCCTTAACACTTTTCAGAGTTTGAATTTTAAGATAACTTGATTTTGTATTTAATTATCTACTGTTAAATATTTTAGTAGTGATCTTGAAATTCTAACTTTCAAAAGATCAAAGTCAAAACCGCATACATTTGAACTTTCTAAGTTCCAGTGATTCACCCTATGAGCATCACCTCTATGCAATGAGTGCTAAATGGACCATTCATGATCATGAGACCAGGTTCTTATGAACCACTACACATGAAAAATGGATCAATGAAGATTGACCTGAAATTACACAGTTGAATACCAATAAATCATCACAAAAATTATAGCTAGTTATAAAGAGAAACTTTAATGCAAAGAGAAACCTCTGGCAAAGGATAGGTCGAGCCTTTTTAACTAACTAAAATATGGAAATG
The DNA here is from genome assembly GCF_030272615.1 of Cryptomeria japonica. Lineage (NCBI taxonomy): Eukaryota > Viridiplantae > Streptophyta > Pinopsida > Cupressales > Cupressaceae > Cryptomeria > Cryptomeria japonica. Next base: position 214,678,443 of record NC_081408.1, on the reverse strand, counting down.
TGATCCTAGATGCAAAATGCAAACCTTCAGTTTATCATTTACAAGTTACAACTATTGATAAATTAAATCTTTACTTCATATTTTTTAAAGCATTAAAAGAGGCTACAATTGACTTACAAATCAATGCACCCTATGATATATTGAACTGTAGATTGTCAATGAATGATCTGATTCATGACAATTTGTAGTTTGCTATTTGACATTCCAGTGTAATGTCCCCTCTTCAAACTTAAACTATATCCACAACCGGTGAACATGATCAGGTGTATAAAATATACTTTAAACCTAACGCAGCAGATGAACTCTGCAGGACAGTGTGACTTCCAGCATTAAGAAAAGACAAAAAAAGAGAATTAAGAATTAAGATTAATCACAGGTGTAGGGCCCAGCACTTTGAAGAAAATGATTTTAAGTAACAAATACATGAAGCGCTTAGCAACATACTTGTCAGATCCTCTATAAAAAGAGAATGTGATTTCAGCAAGGACTTAATAATATTATAGTTATAATTAAAAATTAATATTAATAATTTCAAGGGGCGTGTAAAGAGTTGTGACCATTGGAGGAAAAAGGTATTTTAGAGAGACCAAGCAAGGAAGATAGAGCATATTAAAAAGATATTTTATTGTTTGATTTCTACTCCTTATGGAGCATGGAATTACAGTTCAGTTAACCAAAGGGCAAAAACCCATCTAGGTCTGGAATTGGAGGACAAAAGCCCACAATATTTTAAAATGTTTCCACATGGAAATCACTATTGTGCAAATTTGAATTAAAATGTCCTTTTAACCAGCAGCTGGTCAAAACATTTTAGGGCAAAATTCAAACATATTTTGAAGCAGTCCAAGGTTAGAAAAAGTTGCTTTCACCAATAAATAGATCACTACAAAATAGTAACCTACAGGTCATTAATTTGGTCTTTCTGATCTTTATTCTAAACATTATATCTGATTGATAAATAAACTATTACCTGCAATTTCTGGGTCGATTTCATATTTATGTTAATTGTGCAGACTATTAAAATTGTGAACTAGGTTTGTTATATTTCAAACTAAAAAAAACAAGATACTACATCCAGTCCACAACATGCTTGTGAAATTTTGTAAAATATTAATGAAAAATAGTGACATTTCTAAGTGATTTTCAAAAATGAACAATAAACACACTGTTGATCGATTAAAAAACTAAATATATCTTCTGAAATGCATACACACCTCTAAGATGGCCGAATAAATTATAAGCATGCGAGCAATCTTTCGCCAATTTTGAGCGCGGCGTTTTGATTTAGCATGAACAGAAGCCTCTTCCTTTGAAATGTATTCTAGCTTCTTCTCAAAGTCTTCCTTTCCGCCTCTAAAAATTCCATTCCACAAACGTGAAAAAAAACTGTTCCTCCGAGGTTTTGAAGCCGTATTGCTTGCCTCGGCCGATGGATGTGCCTCACTGGAAACAACATTCTCTGTCTTCAATGATGCCATTATTCTGTAAATGCAACACTCTTTGAAATCAATATCTAGTTTTAGTTGAACTATCCTTCCACGGCAGAACATGCAAACTTTACATGATATCCATCCTCAGGTCACTAAACATTACATGACCTTTAATGGGTACAGTATAGATATGCCAGATTCACAAGACAAATCGAAAATTGAAATCTTGACATCTGCAGAGCAGCAACCTAGTGTATTTCTGAAACTAAAGGAGAGACGCTGTTTACTTTCCAATTCAACTTGAAAAATTAACAAATCAAATATACACATAATATTACACAAAAACTATAGCAGTGAATGTTAGAACAGTAGCTCATCCAATAAGCAAAAGGATTGAACATTAACCTGCAATAAAGTGGAACAGAGTGAATACTGCACAAAAATGACAAAGATGCATGCAGCTTAGAACAACACTGACTTATATGTTAGAAGTTACAATACTTACATTGGTGTCATTATAAACAAAAGGTGCCTATGCTTTTGTTAATATACTAGCAAAAACAAAGTAGCTGCAGCTTTATGAGAAAAGTTGATGTGTTGCCACAATTGTTGGGCCAAACAAGTGTTGGATCAGATTCTATTTTGACTTGATCTTTCTCTCCATTGAACCATTTCTGTTCAGTCAGGTAATAATTAGGCTTATATCACCTTTTCGGAGACACATTGTTCTTTAAGTCAACATATGTTATGCAAATGTATATTCAGTCATTGTGTATTGAATTAGTGCATACTGAGTATTTAAATTGGATTGGATGTTACAAGTTATGATAATTATACTAGTGCCATCATAGTTTCAACTTTCAAAAATCAGTAAGTAACTTGCCCAGTTACAAGCCAGGGCAGCCCAGCAACTTTCTTGCCTGTAAACTTGAAGTTGAGTTCTTGCATGGAATCTCACAAGTACTCAGATAATCCAAAACCAGAAACTTGTCTAGTGGCAAATGTACAGCCGTGGGTTGAAAAGTGAAAAAGCCATCATTTTTCCTCATTTTCTTATTTACACTCTTGTGCCTTCGACTCTTAACAGCACTGCATCGATTGATTGAGGGTTCATTCAAAGCAATAAAATTACGAAAACTGGCACATGCTATAAAGTTCCACATGGCCTTTAAAGCCTTAATTTAAGCTTGGTGGCAGGAGCTCTGCCCATCAACCCTACCATGTTTCACAACAAGGAATGTGCCAGGGGTGCTGTCTTAGACCTCACAAGGGGCACTGGCCCTCGAACACATTAAGGTATGCTGTCCAAAAACCCCCACTCTAGTTCTAATAAATAAGCATTAGATGGACAAACAACCTTTTTTCTATTATTAAATTATTTGGCTTGAAATAACAGAAACAGTGTTTTACCTGTCTTTATGAATATTTCAGTATTTTTTCTAAATTGCTAGTTTGGGTACAGGTTCACAAGTGCTACAGTTTTTTTCCCAGGGTTCAGTACAACTGGATTCAGTCATACATGTAGACACATAAAAATTGATTAAATTAATATTATCCCCTTACCGCATGATTAATTTAATTAATCATATTAACCTATTATTACCTTTAAATTAATTAAATTATATTCAATTAATATACCCTTTCCTTTTCTCCCAAAAGATTGATTTATTTCAATAAATCAAATTATGCCTTAGGGAATATTCCAACTTTATCCCTAATCCTAATTAGCTAAATTAATTCATAATTAATTAGGCTAATTTAGTGATTCCTACAAACCTATCTTCTAATCCCCTCATTAACCCAGAGACTAATCCTTGTTAGTATTTATTCAATTTTTAAATACTACACATCTACCCAAACCCACATGTGACTCCAAATGTGACTCACAAGGTCAACCTACCTCTTACACATGTCATTTTCACAAGCCTCTACCTTTTCAACGTGTGACTCACAAGTCACCTCACAGCCACCTTATCCCTTACACATGTCATAGACATGTCCCTTTCAGGAGTTTCCCCATGTGTGAGCACACTTACCATTGCACCCCTCTTCTCCTTGTGACACAAAGCCTTCAAACCTGGGACCACATTCCCTTTTAATCTAAGCCCTTCCTCATCCTTTTAATCCTAACCGTCCATGTCCAAGCTCCAAACTCTATAAATTGAAGCCTTCCTTTATCTCAAAGGATCCATCTTTCATCATAACTCTATGCTGCCCTTTTGGCTGCATATTCACTTTGCATCATAGCCTTATGCTGCCCTTTTGGTTGCATATCCACATCCACTCATCGCTACTTAATTTGTCATGCGATTGTGAGAGCAATCCACATTCAACTCCATCAATCTCTCCAAACCTTCATTTGTCAATCTCGAAGCGTCGGGATTGTGAAGAGGAGGACAAGGAAGACTCGCGGCAATGGGAGCATCATGATGGAGTTTGTTTATTTGTTCATGTCTCTTATGCTTTCAAGTTTTATATTCTTCCTTTTTAATGCTTTCATATGATTTAGTTTTACATGGATTTGACTAATCTTTACTAATCATTTGATGCATTACAACATTTTGGCACACCCGGTATCATTTCGCAATGGTAATATTATGGATTCAAAATATAATGGATGATTGAATGCTTTAAGATGTCTATACGCATTCGTTTTGTCAGGTTTACTAGGCTGATTTTGCCCTCTTTGTATGGCTCTCGTCTAGTTGTTGTATTTCCTTTAATTCTAAAGGATTTTTGTGTTGTCTCCCTTACTCAAAAGAACATAATCATCATGCTCGCCTTTTTAAATGCTTTCCTAGATTGCGTAGACTTTGGTTTTACAAACGCATTGCGTAAAATTTGCGAGGGAAGACATTAGCAATCATGGCACACACTGAGATCCCATTTCTTTAATGCTTTTTGTTGCACTGTTCACAACATTTATTTATACTTCCAATAGCAATCTGTGACTGTCGACTTTTGCCATGTTTGTGCCAACCTTACATTTGCCTTGATCGTTGTCCATACCCAGTTCCAACACTCCAATCACACACAGGTAGAGACGACATTGGCAAAGGCAAAGGTGGACACTGGCAGAGAGTGTTGAAATACACCTACCATTCACATTTACTTGAAAGTTCTCACAACCTTTTCGCTGCTCTCATTGCATTTCAAACATCTTTGAGTCATTTGTTAGCAAAGGTTTAGCAATGCATTTGTAAGTTTTACTTTACAATCTGTTCCAAAGCTTACACTTCGACACACAAGCAGGGAGATTGGAAATATAAGTCGTCAACTTTGGCTTTACAACCATCGATTGCATTTACTGAAAAGCCTCTTTCCCCTACACATTGCATTTGCGTGAAAGATTCTAAAGACTTTTCGTTGACTGTATTTTGGGGCTATCCTGCATACATTGCTTTCCACGAGATGGCATCGCTGTCCAACAACAATCGTGGAATTTAGATTCACACCTGCCATGCGCATTTGCTTTAAAAACTTCCAAACGCCTTTTTTTAGGCATCTTTGTTTGTTGTATATCATGCAACATTTTCTTTCCACAAGATAGTCTCTTTATGAGGCATTTTATCAACCAAACATCTAAAGAAACGTGCCTTCTATGCTATGCCCATTGTGTTTGGGGAAGAGGCAAGCAAAGTTGTGAAGTCGTATCACACACTCACTGTTCGCAAGTTTTCTCAAGTCATGAAGTGATGACTTCGTTCTGAGCCAACCCCTCTACTTTGCAAATGCATGAAAATCAAGCCATGTACTTACCTAGTCATGATTGTTGTATATTGGTGAAAGACTTTGTTACATATTGACTCTGTGCTACTTTTCTTGCACCATTCTTGTTTGAGGTGCATTTCTCCATTATAGCTCGGCATTCGAATTTGATCAATGTTTAACAATCTTATCAACCCCCTTGGTGCAATGAGCTCGAGTTAAAGCAAACAAAGATTTGTCACTACACTCGGTATTGACTAAAGGAGCAACATTTTAGCTAATCCGATTACCAGAACCATCAGGCACGGGTCCAGCTCGAGTTCTTTTGGTGGTTGCATTTATTCGTGGCCTTCAATCTTGTTTGTCATAGTGGGGAACTCTCTGCATTGAATGCTCATTCAAAACCATGGCATTCAGCCTTATACCCTGCACATTACATTAGCTTATTGCTTTTTGCTTGAAAGTTTCTAAAGCATTAGACTTAGTGCCTATCATGTAGCGCTTATCACCTCCATTTGCTGGAACGTTTTTTTTTAAAAGCTTTCTATATAAACTCCATTCCCTGCATATCCTGCAATCATACAGTCCATCATGTTGATAGCTTTTACACTTGTCACTCGCATTGGTTTGAATTCTTTTTTAAAACCATATCATTATACGCCTACAAAGTGTTGCACGTTGTTTTGAAGCGCATTACACCAGCGATACATTTGCTCCACATATTTTGCAAATTGTATGTTAAATTTGGCTTTACGTCTTATACGCCTACAAAGTGTTGCACGTTGTTTTGAAGCACATTACACCTGCACATTACATTTACTCCACAAATTTTGCAAATTGTATGCTAAATTTGGCTTTACGTCTCTTTCAGGCATTCTATCAAACAAAAACACTCAAAACCGTGTCTTCTCTGTACCTTCCATGCGTAGCATGCCTATCGACCAGAGTAGCTCCAAATACAACATCTCACAAAATTCTACTATCTGATATGCTTTGATGGATGTACATTCCCTGTTTCAAAGCATCCGTTTCACCACAGGCAAAGGGGGCACTGACAAAAGTTGCAGCATCGGGCGTTATGCCTTCCAAATGGCATTTGCTTGAAATTTTCTTAAGTCTTTTCAATGCATGCATTTAATGCATATCGTTATAAAATTTTGGTGCAGATTACAGCCTGTTAAAAATCTGTCCAGCACTCTCTAGTCAGCACATGGTCATTTGGAGCTGAAATTTAGATGACTAGGGGCTTGAGCCTAGCCTCCCATTCTTTTTCTAAATCCATAAAGGGGCAATTTTACTAAATCAGGTGTAACTTTTCGCTCACAGGTTGGATTTTCGATCTTCAAAAAGCATTGGAAAGCTGATTCGGAGCTCTACGCTTTGGTGAAAACAAATTTTCCAGATTATGCTCCAAAAATCAGGTGCACACGTCCAAAGCCAGCCTTTATTTACTTTGAAACTTCAAATGCTCATAACTTCGTCATATAAAATCATTTTTGAGCAAACTTTTTTTTCAAATTTATTAGAAAATCAAAAGAAATCTATTTTTGCAAATAGTTTTTACTTTAGACAATTTGTTTGGTGTGTTTTACTCACATTTGCAAAATGAGCTTAAAATGAACTCACCACATTTGGATTTGGATCTAAAATAAACAAGTGTTTTTTGAATCCCGAGAGCCACTTACGTATACTCTCCTCACGTCCTAGTGACGAACTTGAGTGCACCAGAAATAAGTCGCCTTGTTTTCTTTTTTTAGGGGGCCTGCTTGGGGATTTCATCACCCCAAGGGATGACCTCAACTCCCATGTTCCAGAAGAGTATAAAAAGCGAGGGGAGAATCTAAAGACACCCCTCTTGGAAGTAGAATCTTGTCAATCTTGGCTAAGCCCCAAAGAACTTTATACCTTTGGGAAGTGAAGGTGGAGATTGGGTTACCCTCTCCTCTCGGCTGTTGGCATTATTCTCTTTCATCTAGGGATTTGGGCCTCACGTACCTTCTGTATATAGAGGACACCCCCTAGTTGAGCCCATGAAGCCTACTAGTTGAAAGCTCTTTTAGCCATCTTTTCTTGTGCTTCCTTGTGTATACAAGGATTGATAATCCCTCTCGAGTAGGCTTGTTGGTGTGTCTTATGTTTTTGAATGTTTAAATCACCTTCCCCACTTGCAACCAAAAGGGGACACAAACCCAAATTGAGCCATAGGATTTTGTATTTTGAATCATTTCATTGTGTGTTTTCATCTTAAATCAAAAAAATTAAAAAAATCATAAAACTCAAAATTCCAAAAAAAAACAAAAATCAAAAAGTTGTTTTTTTTGTCTAGGTGTCCTCCAAGTCAAGCTTTGCACATCATCTCCAAGTCAAATCTGCCATCTATCAACCTCCTCCTAATCATTCTTCCCATAGTTGGACTACTTGCGACTCGGCTTGACTCGCCAAGCCCTGGGAAAAAAACTCGGCAACTTAAAAACACGCTTAAATTTAATAAAAAATGCAGTTTTTTGCAAAATTTAATGAGAAGATGCATCCAATGAGTCGATAAATGATAACACAAAAGAAACAAGCTGATTCTAGATATATTTAAATGCAAAGTGTCTACAAAATCGCATCCTCACGAGGAATGCTGATGGCTGGAAACCTGAAAGCAATATGGTAAATAGTTTTTGTAAAACCAAAAAGATTCTCGCATCCAAGACAGTACAAAGTATCCAGTGAAATCGTGAAGAAACTAATACCAAAAAGAATCTCGCATCCAAGACAGTGCAAAGTATCTTGGCTACAAAAGGAACTTCAACTTCTAGGAAAGGAGCAATATTAAGTTGAATTTCATATAGGAGCAAATAAAGATGAAATATTGTACAACATTATGTATATTATGCTTGTCACATTTTGCTTGGAAGACCTTGGCATTGAGAGAGAAGAGCTATTCATGATGTGAAAAAGAACACTCATGCCATCATCAAAGACAGGAAAGAGTACATATTGAATCCAATGAAGGATGGAAGAGAAGAAGTGGACAGCAGTTCAAAGGTATGCTTAATTACTCAAACAATTTTCAAGTGATATAAAAGAAGAAATAACATCATGTTTTGCATATATTTCTAAACCTGCAGAAGTAAAAACAGCAAGCAGAGAAGAAGGAATTCCTTTAGAAGTGCAAAATTGCTTGAAGAACATTTTGATATTAGTCACATGAGATGCCAAAAGAGTTACCACCTATTAGAAAACTTATCGGATAAGACAGCATATAGAATGACACCTGTTGAGAATGAGGACGTAAAGAAGACAAGCTCGATAACTCTTGAACAAAAGTTTGATCAAAGATATCTTGAGTCCTTGTGTTGTACTAGTAGTGCTAGCAACAGAGAAAGATGGAGATGTTGTACGTCTATAAATTATTGGGCCATAAATAAGATCACAATAAAGTATCAATTTCCTCTATCTCAGATGGACAATTTGATGGATTTTCTTAATGGAGCAAGATATTCCACAAAAATTGATCTGAAAAGCGTCATTAGATTTGGATCAAAGAGAATGATGAATGGAAAACAGCTTTCAAAACAAAAGATAGGTAATACAGACTTTGCCCATCCTCAACCTCACTAACAATGCACTTATTATATTTCTAACTATAAAGATAGGTGTATGAGTGGCTGGTCATGCCATTCAGATTAACAAATGCACCCAGTACCTTCATGAGATTGATGAATGAGGTGCTTAAACCGCATCTTGGTAAGTTTGTGATTGTTTGTCTTTATAATATAGCAAGATAGAAAAGGAGCATTTGAGACTAGCTTTACATATATTAAAAATTTAAAAGAAGAGAAATTGCTGACGAATCTGAAAAAGAGCAGCTTTATGAAAAAAGAATTGGCGTACAAAGGCCTTGTTATTTCACATGACAGGCTTAAAATGGATCCGAAGAAAATAAATGTAACATGCACCCCTAAATTTTTGTTTTTTGAATAGTTTTTGCCATCAAGGTAACTTGCCAATTTACTGAAAGTGTATGCTGATATGTATTGATTGTGATGTCTTTTTATTATTTTGGAGCTTATACATTGCATTGGAAGATACTGTTGGTGTATATAATTATTCATCTTGGATATTATTACACTTTACTTAAGTTTACTTAGGTACATGCATTACATAGTAGTTTAAGTATGAGACACTTGGGTGTTTGTGCCATATTGGGATAATGTGTGTAGGAGAAGATCTTGTTGTTACACTTCACCTTCGGTGGGTGATCCACCTCATGTGGAATATTATATTGTTTCTCCTACCTACCCACACCTATTCCCTACCTACCCTTGTTTCTTATTGAGCCACATGTCATGTTTGTGTGCTCACATATCCATATAGCCTTGCCTATATAAGCAGGCTCATATTCATTGTATGTAACTGAACGCTTGATGATCCAGTTGATCAGTATTTTCATCTTGATAGAATACAGTTTATTCCTATCATCTATTTTGTTCTCTCTTATTTGTGTTTTCCATTGCCTCTTGATCTTGGCAAAATCTCACATGGTATTAGAGCGATTAGAGTGTCATTGGTTTGCCAATTGAGAGAAATTTGATGCTATTTGGGGTTTGCATTTTGGAGCTTTCTATTGCAGGTTATTATTGAAGCTTAATGGGTCAAATCTAAGGTCACCATTGGATTGAGGAGGTCCAAGAAAATCAGTTTAAACTTTTGTTTCATCCCAATCGGACTTTGGAGGCCAAATCTAGAGGCATTTGAAGTTTGAAGCCGCGGCAGAAATTTTCTAGAAATTATAATTTTGCAGACAATTTTCATATAGTGATATCTCACTCATCCGGACTCCTTTTTTCAAGCAATTTTTTTTGTTTTGGGGTAAAATTTTGTGATCTGTACAATGGTGCAAGATTTTTCGGATTTTCGGAAACAAGTTTTTCGAAAATCATGAAATCCCGATTTTTACAACTTTGGAGGCTTCATTTGGGCTCATATGGACTCCTTTTCAGGTGTCGTTTTTTTTAAAGTGCATAATTTTTCATCTACTTTCATAATCTGCTATCAATTTTAAGAATTTTGGGTAGAAATTGTACTTTCATCATATGGTCTTATTTGGCCAATTTGGTATTTGTATTGCATAGATCTATCTTTTTGATCTTTTGCTTTGTAGTTCTCAGCCTATTGGGGCAGTTGTAAAATAAAATCAGAAGTTCACCTTGCCATTTTTTGCAAGTGGCCTATTGTACACGCACTACATATAAAGTGCCAAAATCATCATTTTTGGGGGGGTACTTTGATTGAGTGACTTTGGGGGCTGTCTCTTGTGCTTTTGTGCTCTTGTGTTCCTTCCTTTTTGCTGCTATGGGTTCTTCTAAGTTTCCTCTATTAACTCCTCATAATTATGCTACTTGGAAAATTGATGCATGGAGTAAACTTATGGAAAAAGGACTAACTCATTATATTGATGGAACTATTGTTGCTCCCGTTGATCCTAAGGGATCTCATTTTTCATATTGAGAAGTGTACTCTAATCAAGGATGCTTGGCAAAAGTTTCAAGACTTGTATGGTCAAGTTGATGAGATTGGGGATATCAGATTGATAGTGATCTCACCATGTTAGATCCCAAGAACTTTGATACTATACAAGATTATGTCGTGTAATGTCCCCATTTTGCGAGCATCAGAGTTTGTAAGAATTAGCCTATCATTTGACCCTCGTAGGCTAACAATTGTTGATAGAGGGCCTTGTGTGGCAGTTACTTGGTGATTAGAGACATTACTCTTCAGCTGGATTCAGGTTTTGGCCTTTGCATAGGTTTTTTGACTCAGATTGGCACACTTACTATTTATAGTAAGTTACTATTTTGGGAGAGTCAGGGTTCCTATTAATAGAAAGACACCTGAGTAGAGCTTATTGGCAGTGTCAACCTTGATTGGGCCTTTGCAGCTATTTCTAGACTCAGTTCCACATACTTACTATTTATAGTAAGTCACTATTCAGGGTTTCTATTTTTAGACAGGCATCCAATCACATGGAGAACAGGGAGAGTCGACTCCTGGCTCAGACGGTTTAGCAATCAGACAAGTACATCAAGAGATATTAAAGTTTAAGTGACTTAAGTGATTTATTTAATATTTTAATATTATTATAAAGTTCTAAAGTAACTTTATAATAATAAAGTCACTTTAATATAATAAAGTGCGTTAAGTGAATAATTTAATGTGGGAATAAATCTTTTATCCCACATTGGCCAGGAAGGTGTTTGAGCTCTCTTAAGGAAAGAATAAAAGGAAAGGCAAGAGTTCATTCTCGACATCCAATTGATGAATTGTAATTTTTGAAATGGGAGAAGTTTGAGAGAGGAAGAAACCAAGGTTTCAACCTTTGCACTTTGGAGAGCGTAAATTCTTCGAAGTTTAGGGCATCTGAGGTGCTGAAATAATCACTGATATTTGCCATTGGGAGTGACTTCATTCAGGGTCACTATTTATGCACAAATTGAAGAAGAATCCATGGAATGTTGAGCTGGTTAATGAATTTCATCTGGAAGTTGAAAGACCATATTGGAGGAAACATTGCCAATGCATTGTCATTATTTATTTTGTGAGCTGCTACAGTACCCGCGTCTACAGTACCCCCGTGAACAGTGCCGTGAACAGTGCGCTACAGTGCCGTGAACAGTGCGCTACAGTGCCGTGAACAGTGCGCATGAACAGTGCCGTGAATAGTGCGCTACAGTGCCATGAACAGTGCCGTGAACAGTGCGCTACAGTAGTTGGAGTTCTATAGAAGGGGATTTAGAAAGGTTGAACAGCTATATATATTTGACAAGGGATTTGCATATGAGGAGAATCAAACCAATATATCAAGGCAGCCATTGAAATACCAGGTTTTCTATCTATGGTCATTGTATTAGAAAATCATTACTTCATTGCCTCATTTTCTATTATGATTATATCATGAAATATTTGGAGGTTGCATATGTTTAATGGAGATATAATTTGCATATTCCACATTCATGGTAACATTCAACATTGATCAGCCATTTAGCTTTCATGCCAATTGTTTGCTTAAATGCCTAATGGCTGTAGGTGTACTTTGGGATGCCTGACAAGTGTTTGTCTTAATGTCAACTAGCTGTACTAGTTAATTTCAGTCATTACATGTGTGGAAAGGTCTAAAACAGCTAGTATATCATTTCTATAACAATTTTGCATTGTTAGAAGCTTTCCATAACTTCATTTGCAGCTTACAAACCCAAAGAAGACAAAGAAAGAATTCACTACAGCGGCTTCAAACATTGTATGCCAAATGTTTGACAATATTCCTTGGTGTTCATATAAGCAAAACAGGGTCAGATTAGCCAAGGGATATTAAGTGTCGCTAAGGCAAATGAGTTGAGGGCACAACTCAAGGATTGTGGCATTGATAAAAAAGATACTCAATTGATCTTCAACTTGATGGGCAAGCTTCCACAAGAATATGCAGCATTTGTTTCTAGTTTCCAAACCCATAGAATGACAATGGGTTCAAGCTACACAATGCCTACATTTGATGCTTTCACTGAAATGTTGATGATGGAACAAACTAAGTTGATAAGCATGGGCATTCTTAAGGCTTCTAAGTCTCAGGCATTAGTGGCAAATCAACGGAACAAAGGAAATCAAGGAAAGGACAACTCAAACAAGAAGAAATGGCAATCAAAGCCTAAGGACAAAGCATTATCCTCTCCACAACAAGGAGATTCATCCTCTTCCAAGAGGGATAACTCACCAAAGAGGGAGAGACCTACTTGTGCCTATTGTAAAAAGTTTGGTCATGAGGAGCATCGTTGCCATTCTAAGAAGATTGATGAGTTCACACATATCCTCAAAAAGCATAACATTGATTTGCCTAAAGTCTACAAGAAGGATGATTCATCAACTTCCACTTCCTCACATTCAAAAGGAAAAGGTCAAGCATTCATGGCTTCTAAAGTGGGAAGACTCACTCTTTTGGGACAAGAAAAGGAAAAGCTCTTTGTGCTACAAGTAGTCATGATTCAGAGAGATGGCTTCTAGATTCAGGGGCTTCTCATCATATGGCATCTTCGCAGTCTATGTTCTCTACATTTGAGCCTTGCACCATGCCGCAGATTTTGATGGGCAATCATACATACATGGATATGATTGGGAAAGGATATATTGACATTGGGGATAACTCCTTCAATGATGTGTTGTGTGTACCTGTTGATGTGTATTTTGTACACGACCAAACACAGAATAAAATACCTGAAAGGTACCTTATCCTCTCTTGATTAAAGCCTCTGAATGCTGAAGATGTCGCGAAAAGGATCAATCGGGATGACTTCAAGGTTCTTTGCCGTAGGATCTCTACGTGTGGATAAACTCTCTGTGGTATGACGTGATTTTGCTAGAATCACAAGGGGACTTACACTCAATGACCTAAACGTCAGATTTGCTGGAATCACAAGTCCTATTAACTAACTGGAAGGCAAACAAATGACAAAAGATGCAAGGTTCAGGAAGTCTACTCTACTACCTAGAATGCGAGAAGATGGATGAATGACTAGGTGGAGTCCTACTGGGCTGGGTCTCACCATCAGGCTTGAACAATTCAACACCAGCTCAATGCGATCTTCTAAGGGGTGCTTCCAATATGTTCAAATCGTACACCATCAGACACTGATCACCATCCAAGATAATGCATGAAACAATAGACGTGTAACGACTTAGGATTAAGCTCATTTTATTCCAGTTGACCACGCAAGGCGCACTTACCATCAGCAAGAGGCTAGTGGTTTGGATTAGACGGATTCCACACAGGTGCATTCAACAATTTTCTTCATTCAATCTAATCATCTACCATCTAGAATTGAAGATTCAACAAGAAACCATGCATATTGCAAGAAACGACACACTTCACCATTACTTCAATGAAAATGGAGTTTATTTACAATCAATGGCAACAATTTCTTGCCTTGTCTTTCTATTCTACTCTTATTGCTATTCTATCAAATGACTATTCACTACTAGCTAACTATTCACCTACTAACTACTCTCTCTTGACTAACTATTTTCTATTGACTAACTATCTTCTATTATCCTTTACAAATGAAGAGTCGGGGCTTATATAGTGCCCTTAATACAATTCAATGGCTAAGATCAATTTGAGATCAATGGCCAAGATTCTACAACGAAAACCCTAATTAGGGTTTGTTACAACAAACTCAATTCTGACCAATGAAATAATTGTATTAATTGGACACGTCTTCTCTAGAATATTCGAGCAATGGATAGCTGGGGTAGGTACATCGAAGTTTGTGCCACCTTTAATGAGTTAGGTACATTGAATCTGGACATGCTAAGGTGGACCAATCTGACTGAAGGAGTGATGACTAGGATGCCACCTTGTCTGATACTTGCAACTTGGTAGATATCCAATTCGATGCTGAAACTGTTTGCTTCTTCAATGAACCCTTGCTCTGACTTCTTTTGTCTTTGATGTGCAGGATGATGATGTACCTCGCCTTGGAATGCTGGATTGGAAGAGGTTATTCCTGACGATGCTTGACCGAAGAAGGTCGTCCTTGTCGATGCTAGATGGGAGGAGGTCGTCCTTGTCTTGACTTGATCTTCTTTGATGAGAGTCCGCCAAGTAGTTGATCTTCCGACTCCGGGGTCACCATTTGATGCCTACACAAAAACTTAAAGTTAGTCTTTGAGCATCAAACAATTTAGGACCTTCCAAGAGAATGGCTTAAGATATTAATTTGAAAAAGACATGATAAATCAAGAATTATACATTTTCAAATTAATTATGAATGGAAATTGGATTTTCAAGACTTAGACTTTACAAAATTGCTATGAAATCACAATAAGTCTTGAATAAGAACTTCAAAAAAAATGATTCTTCATACCTCCTCCTTGAATGCTTAACTATGAAACCTTGGAAAATGATGAAAGAAGACCGGATTTTGCTGGAAAAGGGTTGAATTGTGGTCTTCCTTTGGATGAATTATGCCTCCATTAGCCTCCAAAAGAGCTTCTCCTTCTTTAGCCTCCAACACTTAGCAAAATTTCGCCTCCAATCTGCTAGATTTCGCTCCTCAAATTGCTCCTCAATTTCGCATTTAGAAGGGATGAATGAATGATTTGAAACTTGAAGCAATACTCCCCCATTATATAGAGCGCTCACCCTACTCCCTTCAAGGCCGACTTGGCAAATAAGGGGTAAAATAAATAAAATTTCCTTGAAAAGGTGGCCGACTTGCCTATAAAGGCAAAATAATGTTTTTTGAGCGCTCATTTGTATTTTTTAATTTAAAAATTAATTTTAATGCCTCCAAGGTGAATTTTTTAATTATTTCAGGGCCTAAAAATTAACTTATTAAATTAAAAATACCTTAATTAATGCGCGTTTAATTCAATCTTTCCAAATGTTTTAATTTAGGGAATTTAGCGCAAATTGGGGAATATCAATGTTTGATTGAGGCTTAATGAAGCTTCTTCATGATTTCGCCCTGGACCCTTTGGAAGGGTCAGGAGCGATTTTTTCAATTTAGGCCAAAATTCACCTTAGCTTGATCATTGAACTCCTTCCAGGCGATCTCCAGGGTTCATTCACCTCCATCACTGGGCTAGCTCATCAAATATTTGAAGGAAACATTGCATTTTTGGGAATTTCGCTCTGGACCCTCTGGAAGGGTCAGGAGCGAAATTCATAATTGGGCTCAAAATTTTCATTTTCTAAAGTTCACAACCCCTTCAAGGCATCCCAAATAGGCTTTTTCATTGCGTTCCAAACTTAGTTTCATTCAACCTAGGAGGAAAAAGGTGGGTTTAGGTTTTTTCGCCCTGGACCCTCTGGAAGGGTCAGGAGTGATTTTTCTTGCCTAGGCTTACTCCTTCATCATTTTAACTTCAATCCACTTTACAAAGCTAGGAAATGGTCTTCTTCATTCACCCTATCCAAGTTTGATTTGTTTTTGTAAGGCAAAATAGGGGATTTTCAAATTTTCGCCTTGGACCCTCTGGAAGGGTCAGGAGCGATTTTTAGGTTTTTGGCCAATTTTCCAATCCTTTCATCTTCAAATCACTTCCATGGTATAAAACATCTTGCGTTACTCTTCTTCAATTCATAAAAACCAAAATCTCATCTTGAAATGCAAGGAAAATAGGAGGATTTGGAAATTTCGCCCTGGACCCTCTGGAAGGGTCAGGAGCGAATTTTCTCATTTGGGCTCAATTCCTTCTATTTTCACCTTGTCCCATACTTGCCTTAGCAAAACTTGATAGCAAAGGGTGATTTTGAGAAAATTCGCTCTGGACCCTTTGGAAGGGTCAGGAGCAAATTTTGAGTTTTAGGCATATTTCTTCATGTTTTTAACTTGACATCACTTCTAAGGCAAAGAACATCATGCCTCCCTCCCATCCAAATCATGAATAGCAAGATCTTGTCTTAATTTTGCAAAAGAAAGGGGAGAACTTGGAAATTTCGCCCTGGACCCTCAGGAAGGGTCAGGAGCGATTTTCCTCCTTATCCTTAAAACCTTCATTCTTAACAATCCCTTTTCACTTTAAATCAATTCAAGCTTATCCCTAGGCCTAACTTCGCTCAATTCTGGAGGAAAAGTCCAATTTTAGGTTTTTCGCCCTGGGCCCTCAGCAAGGGTCAGGGGCGATTTTCCTTATTTAGCTTGATTGCTCCTTTGTTGGCCATCCAAATTGTCTTCACAGGATAAAACATACCTTTTCACCTTCACTCCAACCATAAAAATCATTTTGTCTTTGCAAGAAAGAGGTGTTTTTGAGAATTTCGCTCTGGGCCTCCTGAGAGGGTCAGGAGCGAATTTTGCAATTTTAACCAAAATGTTCCACTTTTTCACTTTGAAACCTCTTTGTCAAGTAAGATCTCACCCTATGATATGCTATGAATATGATTTCATGTCCAAGAGAGGTAAAATACTGTGCTTATAAAGAATTTCGCCCTGGACCCTCAGTAAGGGTCAGGAGCGAATTTCCTCTTCTGGGCAAAATTCCTTCATCCTCAAGCGAATTAGGGCTCTATTAAGTTCATCTCACTATTCATCATACCTTTGGCATTTCAATTCAACCAAAACTGAGGAAACAACATCTCCCACAAGATTTTCGCCCTGGACCCTCAGCAAGGGTTAGGAGCGAATTTTAAGTTTTCAACAAAATCCTTCACTTTTTCAAATTGACACTTTCTCAGGTGGGTAAAGGGAGATGTCTTTATTTCACTCATGTTTTAAGACTTGTTCTTTTTCACTACAAAATAAGGGAAATTCAAAATTTCGCCCTGGGCCTTCAACAAGGGTCAGGAGCGAATTTACCTTTGTTGTCCAAAATTCACCATTTTTCATGCTTTCAAACCTCCAAATGGATCAAGTGACATCCAATCTTCCTTCCAGGAGACCCTGCACATAAAAATATAGCCAAAATTAGTGACAAATAAGCTCAAATAAGATTTTCACTCTGGACCCTCTAGAAGGGTCAGGAGCGAAATCTTCATCCCAAGCTAAACTGCTCAATGTTCAAGTTTCAAACCACTTCACAAGGCAAAATTAGATGGTTCACCAAGTTAGGAACAAGTTTTCAAGCTCAAACAAGGTGGCAAATGAATTTTATAATGAATTTTGCTCTGGACCCTCTGGAAGGGTCAGGAGCGAAATCCCTCTTCCAGGCTAGAATCCATCATTTTTCAAGGTTTTCAAACAATTCAAAGGTCCAAACATGTCCACTTTTCCCTTCAAATGCCTTGCAAATCCAAATTTGGTCAAATAAGGCAAGAAATAAATCCTAGGTTGATTCTCGCCCTGGACCCTCTGGAAGGGTCAGGAGTGAAAATTCGCTTTGGACCCTCTGGAAGGGTCAGGAGCGAAATTTGACTTTTTGAACTCTCCATCAGGATCATTTTATGGAATATAACATTTAAGTATAAAAACTTATACTTTAGGTTATATTCCATATATACTTTCAGGATGTTTGAGAGTGGTTTCAGACCTCCAGGAGTTATATTGCAAAATATAGTTTTTGGAGGATTTTTCAATTTTCCAGACTTAGTCAAATTTCAGGATCAAGACATTCCAGACTTAGCCAAATTTCAGGATCAGGACATTCCAGACTTCATCACTCACCAACTTGACCTAACTCAAGCAGAACCTGCTATCCTATTGATCTCCTGGCGACACTCGAAATTGCAAAGGCTAACAGACAAAACCCTAAAAGACCCAGAAAACAAACCCTAGAAAGCAAAAAGCAGGGGTCCCCATTTGCAATGGGGCGATGTGTGAATACGTCACAACAGTACCCCACTTGACAAACCATCTCCTTTCCATCTATCAAATCACACATGGCGCAACTAAGAGAGTTGTGGAGTTCACACCTGAGTCATTTTTCATTAGTGACTTGGAGACTAGAGCTATCATTGCGACTGGGGTGGTTGATCATGCATCTCGGTTATACTCCTTTTCAGATTTTTTTGATGATGATGATTTCACATTTGATGATTCTACACATGATGATCACACTTCTTGTGATGGTTCAGATTTTGAGAACTTTGGGCACTTGAACATGGGGGATCTCACATGTGACCCCGTTCTTGAGCCTTGTATTTCATCTCCTCATATTGATATCACATCATCTATTGCACCTGATGATGCGGATAGTGCGACAGTTTTGTCTTCATGTGATTCAGTGCAGCAGGATATTCATTGTCTTCCAGCTTTAGATTCATGGGATGATTACTTGAGAGACATTGCAAGTTTGTTTGTGGAATTCTACATTGCAGATTTGGGAGACATCATTGATGGCATTCATCTTCTCTTTGATGAAGATGATCTTTCTTCGATTGTTGCGAGGGAACACTCTGACCCTCTTGTTCATTCTCTACATGATCATTCTTTCGAGGTTGACATGATTGTGGATACTTATGTAAAGTAGTTGGAGGAGGTCTCTTTATGTTTAAAGGAGACATGTGAGTCTTTAAGACATGTTCTACATCCATCTCCACTTGATCTTGGAGTGCTTTTTTCAGCAGTGTGGCCCAATTTACCACCTTTGGAGGGGGTATCTTTCAGCATCGACATGGGTATCCTCCTCCTCCTCCTGCTGCTGCTTCTTGTTCTTCTTCTTCTTCTTCTTCTGTTGCTTCTTCTGTTGCTTCTTCTTCTTCTTCTTCTTCTTCTCTTTCCCCGCTTTGTGAGAGATTTCATTGCATTGGTTTGCATGCATTTGCATTTGTACATGGGTACCTAACATGGCCTCGTCACCGGGACCCATCTTGTATTGCTTAGTTGCATTGTACACTTTAGTACATTCCCCTCAGTTGCACTTAAGGGGGGGTGTTGATGTAAATAATTATTCATCTTGGATATTATTACACTTTACTTAAGTTTACTTAGGTACATGCATTACATAGTAGTTTGGGTATGAGACACTTGGGTGTTTGTGCCACATTGGGATAGTGTGTGTAGGAGAAGATCTTCTTGTTACACTTCACCTTCGGTGGGTGATCCACCTCATGTGGAATATTATATTGTTTCTTGTACCTACCCACACCTATTTCCTACCTACCCTTGTTTCTTATTGAGCTACATGTCATGTTTGTGCGCTCACATATACATATAGCCTTGCCTATATAAGCAGGCTCATATTCATTGTATGTAACTAAACGCTTGATGATCCAGTTGATCAGTATTTTCATCTTGATAGAATACAGTTTATTCCTATCATCTATTTTGTTCTCTCTTATTTGTGCTTTCCATTGCCTCTTGATCTTGGCAAAATCTCACAGATACAAATAAACAATCCAAATTTGCTATATTCAAAGTAAATGAAATTACAACTGCATGACAAACATATTACACACTGAAATAACTCTGATCTGCAGTTTGAAAGTTCAATGGCAGATCTCCTACAGGTCATTAAATATTGTTCATTCATCAACAGCAAAACATGGAGACTTCCCTTGACTGAAATCAAACTTCTAAGGGCAGCGACAGGTTAAGAAGCCTTCCCAAACATGCAAAAATTCCTCCAAATCTGCTCAGAACTATATAACAGCAAGAGGACCTCTAATTTAGACTGGATAGTGCTCAGAAAACTCCAAGATAAGACTGTTGTAGCTGTGTTTGCTGCTATCTAGTACTGGGATGGCTAGCTATCTCCCCCAAATCCTTTTTTTATTCCAAACTGCCTTAACAACAAATGCTATCTTATTGACCAGTCTAAATGCCTCAAAAGGGAGGAGTTTACTATCCTCAAACCTCACATAAACACTTGGCATGGATTACAAAGCACCCCATGTAAATGATGTTCAATTTACATTCAATATGCAAGTTATATTCTATTTAATATTATCTTGTTCTATATATTACTGAATTAACATATGAATCTGACTATCTTCTTTTGTGTGGCAGGTGAGAGGAGCAATTGTTATTTTCTATGTCCTTTCTCACGAATGCCATTCGATATATATATATATAACAAGCGCGGTACGATCAAGCAATGCCTTGATCAGTCATGACCGATCAAGACATTACTTGATCGTGCCTCTTTGTTAATAACAAACAATGCATATTAATTACCAATGCCAACCGGTATATGTTTATACTTTAACACCCGATGACTATCGGTGTATGCATAATCTTGACAGCCGATAACTATCGGTGTATGCTTAACCTTAACAGCCGATAACTATCGGCGTATGCTTAACAACCGATAACTATCGGTGTAACTTTATCATGCCACCCGACATTAATCGGTGCACATATAACCCGATATCAATCGGTGTTCGATTAATCATTTGTTTATTATCAATTATGTTAATCGATACAAATCGGAATGCATTAGCATGATTTAGTAATCGATGAACATAAACAATGATATAGTATGATTATCGATGTTAAGGATTTGATCGAACTGAATAGGTTAATTATATGCAAATGTAGAATGGCTATCAAATGAAGAATTAATTGCTTGAAGGTTTTCATCATAATTATCGATATGATAAATGATTGAATGATAGACTTCATTTATCTCTCATTCAATCATTTATCTTACCGAAGCTATCATGCATTAACACCCCACACCTGTACAGCTTGCCTAGAGGGGTGATTCCTTTTAGAAAATTCAAAATCACTCAAAAACCCTCAAATGGCATGAATTTTAGTTGCCCAGCTGAGGAAAATGAAATGAAGCAATACCCAAAAGTGGATGATCAATATCCAAAAAAAAATGAACCCAAACATGGGTAAATCAGTGGCTGGAAGCATACGGCCAGGTCTAGAAATTCACACTTTCAAATGCTCCAAAACCATAAAATTTCACCAATCATATTAAAAACACTGAAGGCTAAATCAAAATCCCATATAAATCTTCATCCTTGCAAAACCTGAATCACCAAACTCAACCAAATCAAGCATATACTCTGAAATTCTGAATAGAAACCAAGAACCAGCTAGGGTGGGTCTTTTACCACCGAAACCAAGCAAATTGCAGAAAAAATTTCATCCTCAACAACCCCAAGAAGAATTCCAAAGCTCATTTCAATAACATCTTTGTATGTGTGCAAACTCAGAATGCAGAAATGAGAGCCCAAAGTCCAAAATATAGAGCTTGGAGGAAAAAATTAGGGCATTCAAATATTTGAATATTTTATTCCCTCAAAAAAGGCCCCCATAAAATCTTTTTAAAACAACTTTTGTCCCCCACAGCCTAGGCGTCCAACTTGGGGATATAACTTTTTGAAATATTTAACACTCAAGTTAAATATTAGAAGTCAACTTTTAAAACACTTAAGTGAAAGTATGAAATATAATTTTCAACACCTTAGAAAAATTCGCCAAGGCATTGAAAAAGAAACCACTTCCCACTGAAGCTGAAGCGGATGCCAAGCGCCCAAAATAGCAAATGTTGTCGAAAACCATTGAAACTGAAAACCTCAGCTCTCCACAAAACAACAAGTCCCCTAACCAATTCAGAATAGCCAACAGGAACCCAAAAATATGCTAACGGAAAGCAAAGCTGACTAGGTGCGAGAAGGGGCCATTACAGTGAAAGCAATTGTAGATTGGACATCACCAAAAAGTACATTTAAGGCAAGAAGTTTTCATGGCCTCATGAACTTCTAAAGGAAGTTTATCAAAAATTTCAGAGGTATATGTGCACCAATCACAGAAGCCATGAAAAGCAATAGGTCTGATTTTCTATGGATAGCAACAACAGAAAAGATTCTAGTGGACCAAGACAAAACATGATGTTTGTACTATTTCATTTAGGAAGGATTATCATTCAAAGGAAGATGTTTATGCTTTCCTCAAGGATCCATGAGGGAAAACTTAATGAGAGAAAAACACAATAGGGGTTGGGCTGGTCATTTTGGGGTAAGACACTCACACAATTGAAAGAGAAATACTAATAGCCTAAAATGGATACAGACAAGAAGCATATGGTTCAGCATTTCAAAATTTGTCAATTTGGCAGGGGAAGAAGCCTAAATACTGGACTATACCAACTATTAGCTATTCCTAAAAGGCCATGGAAAGAGGTGAATACAGATTTCATACTTTGCCTACAACACAGCAAGGTAATGATTCAGTTTACGTTCTTGTTGATCAATTCTATAAGATGGTTGATTTCATTCCTTGTAAGAAGTCAAATGATGTATCTCATGTTACAAATGTGTTCTTTAAGGAGATGGTAAAACTCCATGGTTTACTGAAAGTATAGTCTCAGATACAGATACAAAAATTTGTGGGATATTCTTGGCAAAAATTGTGGAGGAAATTGGATGCTAAGCTAAGTTTCCATTCAGGCTACTATCCTCAAATGGATGGGTAGAAAAAGGTTGTAAACAAGAGTCTGGGAAATCTTTTGAGGTTTTTAATAGGAATGAAGTCCATTCAATGGAACTTGGTTCTTGCACAAGCAAAATTTGCCAACAATAATTCAGTAAATAGAAGCACCATCAAAACACCTTTTCAAATTGTGTATGGATTCAGCCCAAGGAAGGTGGATACCTTAAAAGAGACACTAATTTAAAGAGGAAAAGTGCAGCAGCAGAGGACTTTGCTGATTAGGTACAAGAATTACACAAGAAGTCAAGAAAAACTTGAGAAAAAAAAAACCAAAAAATTACAAGGAGTTAATCAAAGAAGAAGACATCAGGAATTTCAAGTTGGGGATTTAGTGTTAGCACATTTGAGGAACCAACTGAAAATTGAAGAAAATTGGATTATGAAACATCTTAAAGAATTGATGCAAAGGCAAGGAATTGATAAAACCTAGCTAAGAAGTGAGTTTGGGACCTACTTCCTTTGCTCTCTGACAGGAGCGAAAATCGCTTCCATTGCTCCTTGTTAGGAGCGAATTTGTGTTCCTTTGCTTGAGTCTAGGAGCAAAATTGCTTATGGAGCCTTTCTTGAGGTTGATTTGATGCACTTGAAGTGATGAAGGGCGAAATTTGGTTAAGTATGAGATTATTTCCTTTGCTCCCTGATTGGAGCAAAATTTAATTCCTTTGCTCCTTCTCAAGAGTGAAAATTGCTTCTTTTGCCCTTGGTTGAGAGTGAAATTCCTCCTAAGGCCTTCTTTGGGGTCAATTTGACTCATTTTCATGGATGAATGGTTAAAGAACTAAAGGTTTGAGTCAGTGGAATGAAGGAAAGTGAAAAGGGTTGAGTTAAGCATTCAAATTGCAATGACTTCCTTTGCTCCTTGATTGGAGCGAAATATCCTACCATTGCTCCTCATTGGGAGCAAATTTCACTTCTATTGCTCCAATCTCAGAGCGAAATCACCTTCAAGACATTTGGTGGAAGGGAATTTGATCACACTTGCATATGGAGAGATGAATTGATGAAGGGTAGAACTTGAGTTTTGAATTGATGGAATGAAGAGAGAGACTGAAATTTTGGTTAAGTATCTAAAAATTTCCATTCCTCCTTGTTAAGAGCGAACTCTACTTCCATTGCCCTTCTTTGAGAGTGAAAATCATCCAATTTTGGGCATTTCATATAGGAGAGATGATGATTTGAGGTGTAAGAGGACAAGATTGGTGAAATTTAGCTGAAAGGAATAAGTTTCTTACCATTTCCATTGCCCCCATTTTGGAGCGAAAAGTGCTTCCATTGCTCCTTCTTAGGAGCGAAATCACCTGCCTTTGTTCCTTCATGGGAGCGAATTCACTTCTAAGGCACTAATTGAGGGTAAAATGATGGTTTTTGCACAAGGAGACTAAAAAACTCAAGGAATGAATGAGGTACAAGAGATCAATTGATGAAGAGGTGATGAAATTGTTCCAACTTCCACTGCCTATCCTTAGGGAGCGGCCTCCCCTATAATGCACTCATCAAACCGGCAAATCACATAAAATCAGAGACTGTGTCAAATTAAAGGTTGTATATTTTATATCATGTATGCTTAATACCATCCTTGTTTATTTTGCAGGTGACAACATCAAGAACAATTCAAAAGTATGGAAGAAGACTCAAGACGCTGCAAAGGTGAAAAGACTTCAAACATCTCAACCAAGATCAACACGAGGGAGTAGGGACCTTGGAGCATGGAGGAGACAGCTTATTTGTCAATACATAAAGGAGTCTCATCCCACCAAGTGCACCATTTATCAAGTATATCATGAACAAGGGAGGATCAATCAAGGTCATCACACAGTCTACATCAAACATGATCAAGGAAGCAGATAGTTTCAGAAGAGTCAATCAAAGATTGCTAGATCATGACAATGCTTCTCATCATCATCACATTGAGCAAACTCGATAATGTTGAGTATCAAGAGATATCACTCAACATTCTTTCATGATGATCTATCAAGTCTACAAGTGCAAGTTGAGGTGTCATCCTAGTCACCACTCACCAAATCAAGGAGCTCCACATCAGCATGTCCAGATCCATTGAACCAAGCTCATCATATGGAGGCACAAACTCCAATATACCTACACCCATTGTCTATCAGTCGAATATTCTAAAAAGGACATGTGTCCAAATGTTGTAATTATTTCATTGGCCAGGATAGAGTTTGTTGTAACAAACCCTAATTAGGGTTCCATCGTAAAATCTCGGCCAATGATCTCAAATCAATCCAGGCCATTCATTGTAATGAGCTCTCTATATAAAGCTCGTTGTAATGGGCTCTCTATATCAAGCTCAAGCTCTTCATTTGTAAAGGTGAATAATAGAATAAGATAGAAGGATAGAATAGAAGAATAGAAGAGAATAATAGAATAGCATGTAGGCTAAGGATAGATAGATTAGAAGATAGAATAGAAGTTAGATTAGGAGAAGGCAAAGATTGTTGCCAAAATCTTGTTGTAAAGAGCATATGATTTCATCGAAGTTATGGTGAAATATGTTATTGCAACAAGTCTCATGGTTTCTACTTCTCATCTCGTTTTCATGTTGATTAGATTGAACTGAAGAATTTGTTGAGTGCATTTGTGTGGAATCCGTTTAGTCCATACCACTAGCCTCTTGTTGATTGTAAGAGTGCCTTGTGTGGTCAACTAGAATGATATGAGCTTAACTTCAAATTATTACAAGTCCATTGCTTATGCATTATCTTGAATGGTAATCAATGTCTGATGATAAAGATTTGAACATCTTTGAATTATCCCTTAGAAGATTGCACTGAGCTTGTGTCAAATTGTTTAGTTTGATGGTGAGACCTCGCCCAGTAGGATTCCATCGAATCATTCACTCTTCTCTTGCAATCTTAGGATTAGAATAGACTCCCTAAACCCCATGCCTTTTGCTCTTTCTTTATTCTCCAAGCAAGTAGTTAGGATCTAAGTTCCAGCAATTCAAGCATTCAATAATTCAACGTAAGTCCCCTTGTGATTCCAGCATAATCACATCAAACCAACGAGCTTATCCACACGTCGTGACCCGACATTTATGAACCTTGGAGTTGTCTCAAGTGATCCTTAAGATAATCTTCAGCATTTGAGAAACTTTGTTCAAGAGAGGATAAGATACTTTTGGGTATTTTATTCTGTGTACACATGTGCATGAAAAACACATCAACAAGAAGTAGCCAAAGTAATTAATAAGCAAGAGTAGCGGGATTTTTCACAGTTGTTACCGGGTCTTCAAGCCTCTTGAGGATCATTGGAGATCAAACACTATTGTCGTTTGTGGATTGAGCTTCATGTTGGTGGTCGAACCATTCAGCTGACTGGCTTTCCTTGTCTTTGGCAAGAGGAAAGTTTCCTTCCTTAAATCGCAAACAATCAATCCCCTGAGTTTGAAAATAAACAGATTTGTGAGGAGACAGCTTTACCATGTTTTGAGTTGCAGCACATAAGATAATAGACACGGCTTGATGAGAATGTGAAGAGATTTCAGTATCATTTTCGTGGGTGAAGTTATTAAATTTAGATGGATTACTTGGTTCGTGGCTCCGTAATTTTGGTGAGCGAACTGCTTCTTTCGGTGGGTGGTCTTCTATTTGGGCCGTTTCATCTTATTCAAACAGCCACTTCCCATAGAAGTCGTTACTACTCTTGGTCGAGCTATTTCATTTCCTTATGCAACTATACCACATATTGGCAAATTATTGGAGGAAAAAACTTGGGTGCAAATAATAATATAAGTGGTCAATTAGATAAAGCGATATAATTAAATTGAATGTGTATATCATATCGGCTCTTTAGGGAAATTTATAAGTTTTGCCGAAATTTATTTTTTTTGAAGCCTTCTTTCAAATGTCGGGGCATTTTTCATTGTTGTGAATAATTAAGCCTTATATTGGGATCTTTGAGCATGGTCAGAGCATCTAGTAACGGCACCATTGAAGCCTGTAGAGAAATTATCTCCTGGTCACGATTCCTCCTGAAGAAACTCTAATTTGTGGCATCCTTTCCTTTGGGTATGAACAAAGCCTGGCACAGAGCCGTTAGAAGAGTTGGTGTACATTTTGGATGGGTAATTTGGTTTGCAAATGTTAGAAAAAATCGCAAGTTTCAGTGATTAAATTGCAAAGCTTAGTGTCTGGTATCCTCCTGAACCCAACGTTGGAGTTGTATTGAAGTTGCACAACCTTTTGACAAGAAAACGTCTCCCCTTCTTAGTCGCAACCTTCTCAGGTGAAGCACTTTAGCGGGACTTACTGCTGAAGACGAGCACAATTTCCAGCTGAGAGGGAAGTCCACAGCTGTGTGCGACTGGAACCACAAGAGATCAGCACTGAACCCAATATCACAGGCAGCACAGTAAATCGAGGAGAAGCTTTTACATCACCCAGCAGCTATGAGTCACGGAAGAATGCCCAAAAAGTCTCAAACAAAGTTTATGTAGCAGCGCCTTTAGAGTCCAGGTCGACTTGTTCATTCACAGCCACACGAATCCATAAGGCGATTCACTGAGTTTGCTGGCAGCCCAAGGAAAGGGGTAAAGTATGTGGAAAGTTACTAGCTGGTAAGTTGTAAACCAAATTTTATTGTGGCTGGTACGTGAGGTGCTTGGAGAGTATTTATGGCCTTAGAGAAGTCTGGCCACCATACATCGTATTTGTTTGTGCAATGAAGTAGGCTGCAAACTCAATCGTATTTCACTGGAGCTGCAAGGCATGTTGGGAAAGGGCGGTAGGAGCAGAGGAACAGGGTATCAACCAGCAAGTGCAGAGTGAGCCATTCAACTCTGTAGCTTGGACGTGAAGAAGGCTGGTTGGGAGTAAACCAATGTCCGCAGTGATGAATACAGTCGGCTACTAAACAGCAGCATCTTTCCAGGTTTTTTTTTTAGTGTATTCAAGTTTGGTTATAGAATATTGTAGTTGCTGCAATATGTGATTAAATCTGAGATGTAATTTCTGTGGGACTGAGTTATTTAAAGTTCAAAGCTTAGTATGACCAAGTGTATTTGGACTAGAAAGTTAATTTTGTATGAACATTTTGCTGATTATATATACAATGTAAAGAAAATGAATGCTTGCAAACTATTATGACAAAAATGTACCAAGTACCATCAAACAAAAAAAAATCAGAACACATGGTGTATGCATGACAACTGTTTGACAAAATACACCAGACGAGGTTGTATATGGTTATCAAACAGAGGTAGCATCTTTCAGCCTGTAGAAGTGTACATCAGATTTGGTGGAATATAGTGGAATTCAGGAAAAACAAAATGAAGACAACGGCAGATCAAAAAAGTGTCTTCTTCTCAAAAGAATTTAATGACAAATTTAATAATGAGAGCTAAGGGACTTGCACAAATAAAAAGAAGTAGGAAATCGGAATTGGATTACAATTGAAATCCATGAAAAATTCTGATGGTGTTCTCTCTAAGCTGGAGGAATTAAATTCATGTTTGTCCAAAGTACACCAACCAGATTGGAGGCTTCTGAATTGGGATTTGCAGCTCTCAATGCTTGTTGTGGTCCATCACAAGTTTATGGAACATCCATATGAAGAGGTGAGACTTGCAGATGCTCCGTGCCATAGTGAAATCATAAGAATAATAGCTCCTGTAGCGCCTTATAATGATGACATATTGAAGGTTCTACAACTGAATGTGGAGAACCTACTTGGGTTACATGATGTCAAAGCCCCTACTTTTGGTAAGAGGGCTAAGATTTTAGAAATCATGGCAAGTACCAAATCATTCAACATTATGTTGGATCCTAAATGTGAAAAATTAATGCTTCAAATGTTCAATTGTTTCATTGCTGAAATCAGGAAACACCATTCAGATAAGGTGAAGACAAATATGTTCGACATATTGTCCATGGTCCTAGATGAGGATGATGATATCTGCAGGCAGTTGCAATCAGATTTATTAGCTATTTGGAGGAAGGAGTTGGTTGTCTCACATTGTGCTTATGAGTTCTCCAAAGGGTTGATTGAGCAGAAAATTGAAAGGTTCAGGGAATAGATGACTAAAAATGAACTAATCTACATGGGTTTACAAGTTTCAGGATCTCCAAAAAAGAGCAAGAACCAAATGAGAAAAGAGCAGATTTGTTTCAGATGTCAGAAGGCTTGGACACTTGATCATATTTGTGAAATCAATAAGGAAGAAGATATATTGCAGCCAAATGGTGATGAGGGCAGAATTACAAATGAAAATGCTTCCATGTCTCATGAGGAGCACGCTAAAATTACGGCCTTGAATACATCTATTAATGGGCAAGATGAAAGCAAAAAGAATAATGGCTTTCAATCAGCTAAGGTGGATAATTTGAACGAAAAAACAACCGCTTCAGGTGAGGGGTTTTCCAAACTCTTCATTGGAGATTTACAAGTCATTATTGATAAAGTTGGAGAAGATAAAAACTTATTTGATAAACCCATTCATGATCACATTGCTGCACCAATTGAGTTTCATGAGGAATGCATGCCATCCTCTAGTGAGGTAGATGAGTTTGGAAATGTTTCTACAATTGATAACCAATCAGAAAATTTGATATGTGACTGCTCATTTACTTTAGATGAATTTGAACCCAAGCCCCATTAGCATTACAAGATTTGAAGGACAGATTATTTGTCACAGAGGAAAGGGTTATAGAAGTCCTAACTAGGGCTGATGGACCTCACAAGTACATTGAGGATCTTACTTGGGAAACACAAATTGAAGAAAGACACAAGGGAGTTGCAAGTGGAATCACTAGCACTCAGTTGAGCATGATCAAAGAAGCTTTTGAAAGGATGAAATCAGATTACTTGCAGCTGCTTATGGACAGGGCTCTTGCTATTAAGTTTGCAGAAGATAAGGAGAAGGAGGTGGATGAGCTTTGTTTACAGCTGAATATGATGCATTATAAATTATCCAAATCAGCAAATCAGACTTCTACTACAGCGACTCTCAAGGAAGAAGAAGCTAATTCTAAGAGCTTGGAGATGATGCAAATCATTGAAGGGATCAATACTATTGGTAGGGACGAAACAATGCACAATATTCCTACCCTTTGTCATTCAAATGATAACAATGAAGAGCAGAAGGACTAGCATGGAAACAAACTCATTAATTTTGGTGACGAAAAATCAATTTGAAGCAATGAAATGGCTGTGACAACAGGGTATACAAGCAAATTTCAGAGTAGTTTCAGTCATGGGACAATGGTTACTTATGAGCTTCCAAATTGGGAATAAGTCATGCTTCAGGATGATGATAGGCAGGACTTTACCAGCTTTGAAGTTTCACTTGATGGTGATCGATACTTGGGTGAAGAAGTTGATTTAATTGATGACACTTGTAGTGAATCTTACTTTCAAGAGTTATCAATGTTGGACAATGAAGGCGTACACACCTCATTCCTGAGACTATCATCTATTTCCCTTGATAGTGCAGCGGTATATTTGTTGCTTGGTGACTTCATACTCTTTGATTTCTTATGGACCGGTGGCTGTCCTAGTTGGAATCATATAGTACTACCTGATTTTACATTGAATACATTAGCCATTCAATGGTATGGGAGTGTTGAAGGATGCTTCTCTTGGATCGAAATGGAGTGTGGGAGGTTTTTCTTTGATTGGCATTTGTTTGGTGACATGTTTGAAATCATTAATGTTACTAATCAAAGTTATGGCAGCGAGTTTGGGTATTCATTCATGTTGGTTTATGGGCATGAGGGGGTTCATCTTCATCTTGTCCAATTGTTCTACATGCGTGGATGGTTACCTCAAGGTGATTGGTTGACAGACTCTTTCATTACTTATAGCGGATTCTACAAATTGATATGGGATCCAAGTAGGATATGTTTGGTGCATTGGCTCTTGTGGACCAAGATATGCTTTTACACTGTGAAATTGCAGATGTTTTAATCAGTGTGGTGCAACGGATTTGTAAAACAGTGTTCCTAAGGATGGTTTGCGATCCTGGTACTGTTATGCAGATTCATGATTGTTTGAGGACAAGCAATCTTTAAGGAAGAAGGACTGTAATGTCCCCTTCTTGGGACATTAGGAAATCCATTTAAATAATTAAGTTTAAATTGACAAAACATAATAACTTTAAAGACAACTTAATTTAATTATTTATTAAAGCTAGTTAAAGTGACTTTAATGTCAACATAAAATTATAAAACAAAGTCACTTTACTATTAAAAGGGAATTCTAAGAGACAGGAAGGGAAAACGAAGAGTCACAGGGTTGTGCTTTAAAAGAACAATGAGAGGCTCATTCTGATTATGCTTGGTTTATACTTGGTTATTGGTTTCTCTTGGAGAATTTTGGAAGCATCGGCTTTCAGCAGGTTTGAGGACGGAAACCCTTGAGCTTGGAGGCAGTGGACAGAAACCCATTGTTTGTTGGAGATATCACTCGGGTGTCTCACTTTGTGCTTCAAATTCATATTGCTGGTTATCCAATCTGACTGTAAGTTTTGTGGCTATGATTGGATATTTTTGTTGTTATTCTTCTGAGGGTTTTAAAGCAATATTCAAATGTGATTTCAGATTTACATTTAGATTTGTTTGCAAAGTTATTGAATGAATAGGAAAAGACTCATGCAAAACTGTTCATTGAATTCTTGTGAAACTTTTTTAAAAAAATCTGAAAAATATCCATAGGGGGATATTATAGAAAAGTTGCATGCAACAAATGCTTGAGATGAAAAGAGATGAAGTAGAAGCTACAATAGATATTCAAACTGCCAAGAAGACAAGAGGGAAGGAATACAAAGAGTATTTGCTCAAGTGGAGGAATAAGCCAGTGGCAGAAACAATTTGGGTGCATGCATCTAAGGTGGCCAAGCATGGGATAACAGTTACAAAATCTTTGATAAATATCCATAAGTTTCAGACTCCTGAATCATTCTCTTCAACCTAGGAGAAATAATGCGGAGCATCCGATTGATCCTGCGTTCCACCAAGTTCCCAGGACGCAGGGATGTGGGGACAAGGGGACACGTTTTAGGGACAGGATTTTTTGAGGCCATTTTTTGGGGACATCAAGGGACAGCTATATAAAAATATATATACGTTGTAGAATCATTCATCATATTGACATATACATTTTAAAATCCTTAAAACACAACAATCTTTATGTAATCAAACGTTGGATGCATTCTTGTGGATAGTTAATCTACACTTTCATTGAAACCCCAATAAATGTTTAAATCATGTATTGTTTACAGTGTCAGAGCTGAGGAAGTGTCCCCACGCTATTACCGTCCTGTTGTGACCGTTTCACACATCGCCCCATTAAAATGGGGACCCCCTCTTTTTTTGCTCGGTTTTGCCTGTTCTTCTCTCTGCTTTTAGGGTTTTGAGTAAGTGAGTGAGTCGTCTGGACTAGGGTTAAGCCTTAGGGTTTCCTTTTTTGATATTTTCAAGCCGAAGTCCAGTCAAATTTTGAAAGTTTATTGAGCATCCTCGCATGAATTGCAATTTTGAAATAGGACGAGTCTGTCAGGATGTCAGGTGTGTCTGTCTAGGTCCAGTCGGAATTTTGAAAGCAAGTTCGAATTTTGCCTAAGTGTTGATAATGGAATTGTGCAATTTTGTCCGGGTGAATTTTGACCAAATTTTGGAAAGTTTGATAAGTAACCCCTGGCCTTGGAGATAGCCTAGTTATGCCTTGTGAAGTGACTGAAGTCTTAAAACCTTGATATTTTGGCCTATAGAGGCAAAATCGCTCCTGTCCTTCAGTCAAGGACCAGGGCGAAATTAGTATTTTATGCATCTTGGTCATTGACTTGTTTCATTTGTCTTGTGCAGGGTCGCCAGGAGGTGCAATCGAGCATGAATTGAAGTTTTTGAAGATTTTGAGACTCAAAAATGGCAAGTTTCAAGGATTAAGGTTAAATCGCTCCTGTCCCTCAGCCAGGGACCAAGGCGAAATGGCCTACTTAGACCATTTTTGGTCTTAGTTGATCAAAATTAAGGCATCAAGGACGCAATAAGAGATGAAATCAACCTAATGGAGCATCCAGACTTAGTCATTTGCAATGAAAGCTGAACATTTGGCCTTAAGGACAAAAATCGCTCCTGTCCCTCGCTGAAGGACCGGAGCTTGTTTCTCAAAATTGCACTGTCTTTGCAGGACCAAGACGATTTTTGGATTGGAAGAGATCAAGGAGGGCATCTTTTGTCCATTCAATATAATTTGAAGTAATTTGCAAACAAGGAAGTGTGCCAAAATGACAAAATCGCTCCTGTCCCTCACTGAAGGACCGGCGCTTGAAATCCAAGATTGCTTTGTCCTTGCAAGATTTTAATGATTTCGCGATTTAAGGAGAACAAAGAAAATGTGTTTTATCAGTTGAATATAATTTGAGTGCACCTCGATGGAGAAAATCTACTCAAAGAGTCAAAATCGCTTCTGTCCCTCTCCCAGGGACCAGGGCGAATTTCAATGATAGCTCCTGTCCCTCTCCAAGGGACCAGAGCGATTTGCTTAAAAGACAAGTTTTGGGCGAAGGTGAAGTGAGTTTTGAGTTTGAGGCAAATGAAACAAGGCGTAACCACTCTATTGAAGATAATTTTGAAGATTGCAAGACGCCAAGTAAGCCCATATTTGCCTAGGCGCTCCTGTCCCTCTCCCAGGGACCAGAGCAATTTCCTCCTAAGACAAATTTCCCACCAAGTTGAAGCGAGTTTCATGTCAAAAATGAGTGAAGGGGAGCATAATAAATCCGTTGAAGACAAATTTGAAAGTTGGCAAAGCGCAAATGAGCTTATAAGTGCAAATTCGCTCCTGTCCTTCAGTCAAGGACCAGGGCGAAATATAGAATATCAAGTCTTTTCCTTCAAGATTGGTCGGATCCAAGCCAAGACGCATGATGGAGATGATGTTTGGAACAATCCGAAGAAAAACAAAGTTACAAAGACTATGAGAATTTGATGGAAATAGCTAACTCGCTCCTGTCCCTCTCCCAAGGACCAGAGCGAAATAGTCAAGTATGCTTAAATTTTGAATGCCACTTCCTTTTCAAACGTTCAAGAAGGAGTAAGGGACACTATTTTACGCTTTGAAGACAATTGGAGGTCGATATGATCAAGGATTAGCACAAGGAGCAAAAGTTCGCTCCTGTCCTCCAGACAAGGACCAGGGCGATATTCATTGAAACAATCATTTCCTTCAAAAAACCATATTAAGGCGAAGTCATGCAAGGTCCGAAATGTCATTAGAAAGGTGATGAACAAGGAGTTAATATTAAAAGTTGACAATTTTGAGCTAAAAATACAAAGTTCGCTCCTGTCCCTCACCAAGGGACCAGGGCAAAAATCACTCAAATATCAAATTTGCCTTGCAAGGGACAAGTTAAGTATGCGTAGAATGAATGGATGAAGTTATTTCTCGCCTTGTGACGTAAGTTGGCAATTAAAATGATCAAGGATCAAGGAGAAAAGCAAAGTTCGCTCCTGTCCCTCACCAAGGGACCAGGGCGAAAATGGTCTAAGAGACATTCATTCAAAAGATTGAATAAGATCAAGATCAAGGTTCCCAATTAAAATGCCAGTTTGGACGTAAGGGAAGTAACTTTGAACGTAAAAAGCGAGAAATTCAAGAACAAAATGCTAAAGCACTCCTGTCCCTCTGCCAGGGACCAGAGCGATGAGGTTAATATTCATTATCCTTCCCATGTCTAGGCGCCAACATCATTTTCAAATTGCATTAAATGCTAAATTTCGATGAACCTTGATATTTTTAATTAAAATTGGCATTTAATGGGTGCGCACAAGGCATTTAATTGGTTAATTTAGCCTTTTAAAAATCATTAATTACGAAGGCATTTAATTAATTAATTATTAATTTAATTAAATAAGAGGGAGAGCGCTTGGGTTTTATTTTTATATTTATACAAAAGTCGGCCTCCTTTTATTTTAATTTTTTGTTATTATTTGCCTTATTTTCAAGTCGGCCTAGAGGTAATTAAAGAGGTGAGTGCTTATATAAGGAGGGTACTTTGAAGCATTTCAAATCATCATTTAATCATTCATTTGCATGCGATTTTGGAAGACAAGGAAAAGTGCAAAATTTCCATCCAAGGAAGAGTGTGAATTTGGTTAGAAGTGGAGCGAATTCTCTATCAAAACGTTGAAGTCCTCAAGGTGGTGAAATTAAGTAAGGAGGCGCCTTTGCTAGAGGAGGGTCACGTTGAATACTTCAAACTTCGATTTTTGCCTAGGCGAATTTCCCAATTTTGCATTTTGTTAGAGTTAGCTCTCAAAGTGAGGTATGGCAAGATCTCCTTTGTCCAAATTTTGAATTTTGAAACGTCCTAGTCTTAATCTAAATTTTGAATTTTGAAATTTTGAATTTCCAGTAGCTCATATTTAGGAAATGATAACTCAAGGACTTATCATGAAGTTTCCTAAATTCAATCTTTAATCCAATCTATATTTATGCATTGCAAAATCTGTTACTCATTATGAAATGTTGTGTAGGTGTTACGATGGCGACCCCGAAGGCAGGAGCATCCACCAGTCGTCCAGCTCTCATGAAGGAGGATCAGAAGAACGAAGAATTGGAGACCAAGATCGTGTCTAAGTGGAGCAACATTGGAGATACCAACCTGGGAAACTTCAGTGTGAAGAAGTTTCGAGAGGTCCCTTACATTGGCAAGCCATCACCTGTCGCAAGGAGAATAATTGAAAGTGGCATTATCAAGGCGGTCGGCTTCCCTCCAGCAATCCAGTGCCATGAGTTGATGATCGAGTGTGCTCGCCATTATGATCCACAGTCCAGATCGATAGTGTCCAAGGAGGGAGACACTTTTGCTTATCTTTCAGAGGAGGCTATCAGTGAAGCTCTTCACTTGCCAGAACATAAAGATATGATTTATAAAAGCTTAGAAGGAGCCAGGTCCATGTATGAAGATGATCCAGACACTTGCTTGAGCATCATCAACAAAAATTGGTTACTCAAGAGTCGTCCTCGCCTGAGCAAGATTCCGAACACACCACATAGGATCGACTTCCAGGAGGAGTACAGAGATTTGATAGCATTACTCAACCGAGTTACAGGGGCTCCTCAAGCCTTCTATTTTGAGAAGTGGATGTTCTACTTCATCCAAGTGATAGTTCAAGGAAAAGGAACAATTCATTGGGCTAAAATGATTAGCCATTGCTTGGACGTGCAGTTAAGAAGACTGAAGGCTACCAAGTCCTTCCACATGAGTTCATACATCATATATGCCTTGATCAGGAGTTTTGAATATGCAGGACTGCCTCACAGAGGAGTGATCGGGAGAGGGCCCGGGGAATTTAGAGTTTGTGATTCCTATGTTCACTTGCATCATCCGCCAGGAAGTAACTACAAGTTAGTCAATGATACCTTCACGAGGAACATCACCAGGACATTGCAAGGCGGGATTCACAATCGGCTATCTCAAGATGCACAAGAGCTTATAAAGAGGTACGGTGCTTGGTTCATCCAATTTCAGAAGTTTACATATATTAGAGTTCATGGATGTCCTTCACCTCCCTACATGTTGCAAAAATATCCGACAGACAGAATAGTGTTACTTGAGGTAATTAGACAATTGGCAGCGTATGCAAAGGCATTCAGACACAGGCATGGAAATGGAGTTCCTGTTCCTATCATACTAGGAAATTCAGTTGAGATATGTCCTAATGCCCTAGCCATGGATGATGCGGAAAAGGAGTTAGCTTTATATTCATTTTCGTTCTTTGCCATGAGAGAGAGTTTTGATCCTTATGGGTATATAGAAGAGACAGTCGGAAGGAAATACAGACATGAACCTCAGGTAGAGGACTTTGTGATGAATCTCTCAGATGATCTTGAAGTGAAAAGAAAGATGCATTCCAGATTGCCTTTAGACTTTATCAGAAAATGCAAAATTTACAGAGTGGCCGACCAAGCTTAGGACAGTGGCAGACATCTCCAATCATCTTATGACCGAGAAAGCAAAGCAGTAAGGCTAGATTGGAACGAACCTGAAATTTTGGATCTAGATGCTTTGATGGCTCCAGTTTTGTCTTGTACTCGCAGATGGGTTGATGTGCAACATCAAAAGTTGAGAGAGCAGGGCATATCTATGACTTTTACTTTGGAGGAAAGCCCAGGTGAGGGAGGAGCAAGTGTAAGTGAAGGTAATCCTAATCCCAGAAGCACAAGCGAAGGCAACCTTCGAAGCGTA
Source organism: Cryptomeria japonica (assembly GCF_030272615.1). NCBI lineage: Eukaryota > Viridiplantae > Streptophyta > Pinopsida > Cupressales > Cupressaceae > Cryptomeria > Cryptomeria japonica. Next base: position 214,641,235 of record NC_081408.1, on the reverse strand, counting down.
AGTGAGGGTAATCCTCATCCTAGAGGCTCAAAGAGAAAAGAGAGACCTGAGAAAAGGGAATCCTCCAAGAAGAAGCCAGAGGCCAACCGAGATCGTTCATCCGGCACATCTTCTCGACAAGAGAAGAGGACACTTGAAATGGAGGAATCTATGGAATCAATGGTACAAAACGATAAACATGAAGAAGGACAGGCATCTCAAAGTTCATCAAGCCGATCTCTCCAAGTCAATGAACTACATGAAGACAAAAACGAGGACGAAGTGACATCTCCTCTCAGAGAAGAAGAAACATTGCCTAATGAGATACAGGTTAGAGAAACAAGATCTGCCATTCCAGATTGGTTAAAAGAGAGACTAACAAGGGTGATTGTGATCGAGGGCGAAGATAATGTGATTGATTTAGAGAGCCTTGTTGGAAATTCTCAGGAAGTGACAGAAAAGAGGAAGGCTACTAAGATGTCCAAGATGATCAGAGATGAGACAGGATCCAAGAAATTGCAGATAGCTACACCAGCAGTGGACAAGTATGAAGGTGAGATCCTCGCAGAGGAATATGATGTAGAGACATTTGAGCTTGGTCCACTCACAGCCGAGCAGACGTTGGATGATGCCACTGACTCATTTGAGGCACTTAAGGACAAGCTTAGAGAAGAAATGGAAAAGAGTAGGAAGCTTGAGCGAGAGGTCAATGCTTGGAGAGGCTACTTTAGCCATCTCAATCAGCCTTTGAGACGTCAGGATCCAGCAGTATCTCCTACACAGGCACTTCCCCTTGAATCAGTTGGCGAGGCAGAGAGAGTCAGGAGTTTGGTTCAGCTTATGAGCTCGTGGATTGACAAATCCCATACCGTTGCTATTGAATTTGCAACAAGGATGATGCAGACCATTCACCGAGCTATTCAGGTTCTTGAGGTCATCCACAACCTAATGATAACTGTAGCTGCTTTTGCTCATACTAAGGATGTTATCATTCCTGTCCTGCAAGTAATCAGGCAAACATCAAGGAAGGTCCTAGCACAAGAAAAGATAATAGATGGAGGACCTCATAGTTTACTCCAATGGTCAACTTTACTCCAGATGAAGGAAGTTCTTTTTGAGGACATCAGTAACAAATGCAATCAAGTTGAAGAGATTATCCATCCGATCCAAGACAAGGTGTTTGAAGTATTATGTGCTATTCTTGGCAGGAGGATTGCAGTTGAGACAGATGTGGATTTGCAAGAATTAGAAGATAGAGTCAAGGTCATCTTTTGCAAAGATGAGAATGTTATTACAAATGAGCAACGAGATCAGATGTTTGCCACCATGCTCCTGATTGAGAAGATCAAAGAACTTGAACCTGGATGGGACGCTGCTCTTCTCAAGGCTTTCGATCAGGTCATCCACTTGGAGGAATGAATGAAGAATCTTCCCGAGATTCCAATTGCTGAGATCGAAGGAATCGTGTCTAGATTCATTGCATATGCTAAAAAGGAGCATTGGAAAGGGAATAAGATTCTAAAAGAAAGGTTGTTATAGATGATGTGGCACCTTAATTGTCATTGGTCTATGTTTCCTAGATTTTTGTGCCAAATTTAATATTTGGCTATGCATTTAATGTTGTGCAATAAAAGGGAAACTTTTGTAATCAAACCCTAATTAGGGTTTAGGTGTCATAATCTTGGCCATTGATCTTCTTTTGATCTGGACCGTTCATTGTAATTGAGGATGCTATATATACCCTCATTCCTTTTCATTTTGTCATTAGATATCAGCATTAGTGATTAGAGATTAGCAATTTGATAGAAGCAAGTATTTTGTAACAAGATTGAGCTTTGAAGAAGGAATTTCAAACAATTGTTGTTCATGATGGCTTTGAGATCAATAAAATATTGAAGTTATGGTGTTTTATTGCAATTCTTATGGTTATCTTCATGGTTGTTTACTTTCTTGAATCATTCTCAGTCAAAGTAGTATTTAAGTTTGAAGGACTAAGTGTTGGGCTTGATCTTTGGTGAGATTCATATTCCAAACCACTAGCTTCTTGCTGATTGTAAGAACGCCTTGTGTGGTCAACTGGAGAAACTTGAATTACTTAAACCTTCAATCGTCATTGAGCTTTGGATATGTGCCTTCGTGGTAGTGTCCATGATCCTTGGTGAATTGAAAGATCATTTGTTACCTTAGAAGATCGCATCAATTTCAGTTGAGTTGTTATTTCATGGCAATATTGAAGTTGGTAGAATCTCGCCAAGTCTAGCCTACATTGAGTTGTTCTTAGGATTAGATTAGAGTTTATCTCTTGCAAGCCTTCCCCTTTTGATCTTTTTTGGAATTCATTAGTATTAGGAAATCTTGTTCCTGCATTTCGGATACGTAAGGCCCCTTGATGAAACAGCAATCACAACGACCACTGGTGCTTATCCACACGTAGAGACCCTACATAAAAGAACATTGGAGTCATCCTGATTGATCCTTTTTTGCGACATCTTCAGCAATCAAAGACTTTATTCAAGAGAGGATAAGGTACCCTTGGGTATTTTATTCTGTGTATGATTGTGTACAAAATACACGTCAACACGTCCCCGAGAGATCCGTAGTATGGGGACACAGGTGGAAAATCCCAGGGACACATCCCTATGTATCATAGGGTTAATCTTATTCTCTGTTGTTGCTCAATTTGGCGTTGAATTCTAATTGCATTCTTTCTTATGTCTTTGTGTTCGCAGGTGCTGAGATGGACTTGTTTCAGTTTTGCTTCTACACCCGATTATTTATTTCTGTTATTTTTTAATCTTCTTTGGGTTGTACATCTGGCACAGTGACAGGACAGTCTTCTAATTTTAGTTCTTTTAGGCTAGCACTGTGATATGACTTTCATTTGTTATTTTGGTTGTTGGGCGCTCGGGGAATCATGCTTTACTTTAAAAAGTTGACTGTTGTGTTGATGTTATCATTATTTTGGAGTTAGAGAGAGTAACTGACCCTACACATATCTCTATTTAGCTGTGTCTTCTTTCATCCTTGGCAAGTGGGTGGTTGTTGGGTCTATTTTCAGACTGGGAAGTTTCACACAAAGGCTATTTTTACGTGCACATTGCAGTGGAACAAGTGGAGTAGGAATTTGAACAAAGTATTGGTAATAACAAAAAAAAAAGGAAGAAGAATTTTTCGATAAGGAAGGATGCTGAGATGAACCTGTTGGATGCCCAGAACACAACATTGCTTATGACTGAAATGAGCCTGTTGAAAAGGATAGCTAAGTTCCCATTATATTTTAATGTTGCCTAGTGGCAATTAAAATATTAATCATATTGTAATAATTTGAGCGATTACATGTCTATTGGGCTGGGCTCAAAATGAAACGAGTTGTAACTTGTAAATTATGTAGGCCCCAAATTGGGCGCTAAAAGCAAATTCCAAAATTATGTAAAGTGGCGGCAATCTTCTCTAGCCGACTTGGGGGAAAACATGAGTATGAATCTTGTATATAAACAAGATTCATTTCATACTTCAAACACATCATTTTTTTTTATCAAGCAAGTATATCATATGCCTTATGCGAACTTAATCAGCAAACTTGGATATCAGTGTGCAAAGCTGGTGAGTGACCTAAGCCTTCATACTGCTGCGAGCTTATCTGATCATTAAGCGAACTTATTAGGCAGCTTGATGGGCAAATTGGTGTCTTCATACTTCAACGATTTTCTTCCCCAAGTGGTGTCGATATTCTGCCCATTCTAAAGATTGATATTCCGCAGCTGCATATACTTGGTTTGAATCTGCCCTAGATTGATACTACAATCAGATAAGTAATCTGATATATACTGTTCATGTAATCTGCTTATAAATAAAAGATCCAATCTGAATCTTTGATGCTGGGTTTTTCCTCCAAGAGGGAGGTTTTCCCAGGGTATTTGGTGTCTTGTGTCTTGTGTTTCATTGTTATTATTGTTTATTCACAGTCTGATTATAATTTAATTGGTTAGATTAACATCTGATTGCTTAAAATTAACATGGTATCAGAGCTTTAGGTTCATTCAAATAATCATATTATTAGTTGCCCTTCACTTTCAGTTTGCTGTTTTAGTTTTGCAAGATGGTTACAGGTCTGAAAGTAGAGGATAGACTTGAAGGTGCCCTCAATTTTACATCATGGAAAGTTCGTGTTGAAATGTGGCGACTGATCAGCAAAGTATTGTACACTCAGCATGTACAGTACCCTAAAAAGGCCGACTTTGTTTGTTGCCCTAAAAATGCATGTTATAAGTGGTTGGGATGCTTAAGGCATTGTAAGTTTGATGTACTGTTTTTGCTGGATAATAAGAAAGATTGGACGACTGTGTATGGTGGACGTAACCCATTCTGGGTGAACCACGTTAAATCTCTGTGTTATCTGTGTCCTATTTTATTTCTTTATCTTTTGTATTTAAATCTGCATATAATTGTTAGTTCATATTTGCTTCGGATCTGCTTGAAACCCTAACAATTGGTATCAGAGCGAGGTATTCTATAAATTGGCAGGACTCTCAGATCTGAGTGGGAGCAATGGAGGATTCCAAATTCAAGGTCGAAAAGTTTAACGGTCAGAATTATCAGTTATGGAAAATGCTGTTGGAGGATTACCTGTATCAAAAGGATTTGTGGCGGCCATTGGAAAGAAAGGCAAAGAAACCGACCACAATGTCAGATGAAGAGTGGGACATTTTAGATAGAAAGGCACTGGGATCCATTCGATTATGCCTTGCGCCGTCTATAGCATTCAATATAACAGAAGCAAAAACGGCTGTAGATTTGATGGCAACATTGGCTAAGTTGTACGAGAAACCCTCAGCTTCGAATAAGGTATTTCTTATGAAGCGTTTGTTTAATTTGAAAATGAGTGAGGGAGGATCTGTAGCGGAGCACTTAAATGAATTTAACACAATTACCAGTCAATTGTCTTCGGTAAAAATTACCTTTGCAGAAGAGGTTAGGGCTCTCTTGATTTTATGTTCTTTGCCAGAAAGCTAGAATAGCTTGGTTATGGCTGTAAGTAACTCTGTCTCTAGTAAAAACACTTTGGTATTTGATGATATTGTTGGTGTTATCCTAAGCGAGGAAATGCGAAGGAAAAGCACAGGTGAGACTCCAACATCATCGGGTAGTGTTTTGAATGTGGAGAACAGAGGAAGATCAAAGGAAAGAGGAAAAGGCCCTAGGAATGAGAAGTCATGAGGAAAGTCAAAAAAAGGACGCTCTAAATCTAGAGGAAAGAAAGATTGCTTGTACTGCGGAAAGCCTGGTCATCTAAAGAAAGACTGTTGGTCTCGGAAAAACAAAGAAAGAGACAAAAATGAAAATGACAGTAAGGAAGCTAATATTGCAAGTAATACTTTACAAGATGCTTTAATCTTATGTTTGGATAATGTTAATGATTCTTGGGTAATAGATTCTGGGGCTTCATTTCATGCTACACCCCATAGAAAATATTTTCTAGATTATGTTCAAGGTGATTTTGGACAGGTATATTTGGGTGATGATGAGCCCTGGCAAATTGTTGGAAAATGAAAGATAAAGATCAAGTTGCAGAATGGTAATGACTGGTTTCTGCAGGAGGTAAGACATGTTCCTAATTTAAGAAAAAATTTAATTTCTGTAGGGCAACTAGGTAGTGAAGGTTGCATAGTTACCTTCTTAGACAGTATGTGGAAGGTCACTAAAGAATCATTAGTAGTAGCTAAAGGTGCGAAGGTAGGCACATTATATCTGTGTACTGGTAACACTTACTCTACCTTGGCTGCTACAGATAAAGTTACTGCAGGGACAACAACAATAAATGTTGCAAGAACAGATTCGATAATGTGGCACCATAGGCTTGGGCACATGAATGAGAAAGGGATGAAAACCCTTCACTCCAAAAATATATTGCCAGGACTAAGGAAGATTGATTTAGAGTTCTGTGAAAACTGTGTTTATGGTAAACAGAAAAGAGTCAGATTTTTCAAGGTTGGGAAAGAGAAGAAGAGTGAGAAGTTAGAGCTTGTACATTCAGATGTATGGGGACCAGCTCAGGTATCATCTCTTGGTGGCTCTTGTTATTATGTTATTTTTATTGATGACTCAACCAGAAAAACATGGGTATATTTCCTAAAACAAATAATCAGATGTTTTTGAAACTTTTAAGAAATGGAAATCTTTGGTTGAGAATGAGACAGGAAAAAAGTTGAAGTGTCTCAGATCGGATAATGGAGGTGAGTATTGCAGCAAAGCATTTGAAGATTACTACTCCTTAAATGGGATTCGAAAGCAGAAGACAGTTCCAGGAACTCCACAGGAAAATGGTGTGTCAGAGAGAATGAATAGGACTATTATGGAACGCACGAGGAGCATGAGATTGCATGTTGGATTGCCCGTACATTTTTGGGCAGATGTTGTACATACTGCTGTCTATTTGATAAATAGAGGACCTTCAACTCCTTTGGACAGTGGTATTCCAGAGAAGGCATGGACTGGTAAAAAGGTAAATTATTCTTTTCTAAAAACTTTTGGTTGCGAAGCTTTTGTCCATGTTGATAAAGAAAACAGAACCAAGCTTGATGTTAAATCTTAGAAATGTACCTTCGTTTGATATGGGATAAATGAATATGGCTATCGGTTATGGGATTTTGAAAATAAGAAAATAATTAGAAGTAGAGATGTTATATTCAATGAGAAGGTTATGTATAAAGAACAGATGCAGGAAAAGAAGCATGAACAGGACAAACAAGAATATGTGGTGTTGGATGAGGTTCCTGAAAATGAAATGCCACAGGTACTTGATGTTCAGCAACAACAGATTGTCCCACAAACTCCTGCAAGTGTTAGACGTTCTACAAGGACAAGTAGACCCCCTGAAAGATTTTCTCCTTCTTTGTATTCTATTTTATTAACGGATTCTGGTGAACCAGAAGAATATGAAGAAGCGATGCAGGTAGATGCCAAACAACAGTGGGAGCTAGGCATGAAAAAGGAGATGGACTCCTTGATGAAAAATAAGACTTGGGACTTAGTCCCTTTACCTGCAGAAAAAAGAGCCTTGCCTAACAAATGGGTTTATCAGTTGAAGGAGGAGGAAAGAGGTCAGAAAAGATATAAGGCCAGACTTGTGGTAAAAGGTTTTGCACAGAAAAAGGGTATAGATTATAATGAAATATTTTCTCCAGTTGTAAAAATGACTTCAATTAGAACTATACTTAGTCTTGTGGCTGTAGATGATTTACATCTTGAACAATTAGATGTCAAAACAGGTTTTCTCCGTGGAGATTTGGAAGAGAAAATTTACATGTTGCAACCACAGGGATATGAGGTCAAAGGTAAGGAGAACTTGGTGTGCAGGTTGAAGAAAAGTCTGTATGGCCTAAAGCAAGCACCCCGGCAATGGTATTTAAAATTTGATAGTTTCATGGCTGAACACGGTTATCATAGATGTCATTCTGATCATTGTGTATATTTTAAGAGATTTGATAATGGCAGTTATATTATCCTGTTGCTTTATGTTGATGACATGCTTGTTGTTGGGTATAACATGCAACATATAAATGATCTTAAACAGAAATTAGCCAAGTCATTTGCTATGAAGGATTTGGGTGCAGCTAAGCAAATTCTCGGTATGGGGATTACACGGGACAGGAAAAATAGAACCTTGAATTTGTCCCAAAGTGAGTATATAAAGAAGGTGTTGAAAAGATTTAACATGCAGGATGCAAAAGCAGTTAGTACACCTTTGGCTAGTCATTTCAAATTGACTAAGGAGATGTGCCCAAAGGCACAGGAAGAGGTTAATAAAATGTCTAACATCTCGTATTCATCAGCTGTTGGCAGTTTGATGTATGCAATGGTATGCACAAGGCCAGATATTGCACATGCAGTGGGAGTTGTGAACAAGTTTATGAGTAATCCGGGCATGGAACATTGGAATGCTGTGAAATGGATTCTTCGGTATTTGAAAGGAACTACTACGAAGGCATTATGTTTCAAAGGATCTAATGCTGCTCTAAGCGGATTTGTTGACTCTGATCTGGCGGGTGATATTGATTCACGGAGGAGTACTACAAGGTATGTTTTTACTATAGGGGGAACTACAGTCAGTTGGATTTCTAGGCTGCAAAAGGTTGTTGCACTTTCAACCACTGAAGCTGAGTATGTTGCTGCTACAGAAGCCAACAAGGAGATGATTTGGTTGCAATGTTTTCTAGAGGAATTGGGTCAAACACAAGAGGATAGCCCATTGTATACTGATAGCCAGAGTGCCATTCATCTTGCGAAGAACTCTGCTTTTCATTCAAGGACAAAGCACATTCAGCTCAGGTACCACTTCATCCGAACTGTTTGGAGGAGGGTCAATTACGGCTTGAGAAGATTCACACAAGTGAGAATCCTGCCGATATGTTCACGGAGGCAGTTCCACAGAAGAAGCTGATTTCTTCATCAGTTTCTGTTGGTCTTCTTGATTGATAATTGTGGAATTTATACCAATCGAGTCCTAGTGTTTTATCCAGCGGATGTTGCATGTACAGTGGTGTCGTGTAGTATTAGTCTCCAAGTGGGAGATTGTTCGGTGTGGAGCCTAATCAGTCTCCAAGTGGGAGATTGTTGAAATGTGGCGACTGATCAGCAAAGTACTGTACACTCAGCATGTATCCTCGTCGGGGTTTGGGGTCGGGCAGGGGTTCGGGGGCAGCAGCCCCCGAGAAAAGTGGGGGTTCGGGGGCGGCAACCCCTGAGAAAAGTGGGGGTTCGGGGGCGGCAACCCCCAAGAAAAGTGGGGGTTCGGGGGCGGGAGCCCCCGAGAAAATTTTTTTTACCGTTTTTCGTTGTTGAAAACTGACATTGTAATAAAACCATAAAAAGGCCGACTTTGTTTGTTGCCCTAAAAATGCATGTTATAAGCGGCTGGGATGCTTAAGGCATTGTAAGTTTGATGTACTGTTTTTGCTGGATAATAAGAATGATTGGACGACTGTGTATGGTGGACGTAACCCATTCTGGGTGAACCACATTAAATCTCTGTGTTATCTGTGTCCTGTTTTATTTCTTTATCTTTTGTATTTAAATCTGCATATATTTGTTAGTTCATATTTGCTTCAGATCTGCTTTAAACCCTAACAGTTCGTGTCCTCCTTGCACTTGAAAAATTAGAGCTGTTACAGTTTGTGGAAGATATGGATCTGACTGAACCTTCGGATTCGAAAGAGCTAAAGCAATTCAAGAAGAATGCTCTCAAAGCATAGAAGTTCCTTATTGATTCCGTGAAGGATCATCTTGTTCCAGTCATCTCCAAATTGAAGACAGCCCGAGAGATGTTCAAACATCTAGAAGGGATATATGAGATCAACAACATCAGCCGGACACTCACATTGAGGCAGCAACTTCTTCAAGTCAAAAAGTGCAAAGGAGATTCAGTCATGTCCTTCTTCATGAAGATTTCAGAATTGAAGGACCAACTCAGCGCCATTGGAAGCGAGGCTGTGGACAAGGATATTGTCATGATTACTTTGAATGGTCTTCCTAACTCTTGGGATCCCTTCATTCAAAGCATAAGTGGAAGAGCTGAATTCCCTTCCTTCGATCGCCTCCGGTCAAATTGCATTCAAGAGGAGTCACGCCTTGCTACCAGAGAAATGCATAAAGGCTCTCATGGAGGAGATCAACATGTGCTTGCATCTCAACATGTTAGAAGAAAGGGAGGCCATTGGAAGAAGAACAACTTCAAAAGGGATAGAGACTTCAGGCCTCCTGCTTTCGATTCAAGGAAGAAGCCAAGGGATCTTTCACGTGTCTATTGCTTCAGATGCGACAAGTTTGGACTTTATGCCAAAGAATGTCAGAATTCGCCCATGCAAGGGGAGGCCAACCTGAATGAAGTTGCAAACTCAAAGGATAATGAAGACTATCTCTTCATTTCTGCCTTGTCCAGTAATGTGCCAACCAATAGCAACACTTGGTTGATCAAAAGTGGTACATCTAGACACATCAGGGATATCGAGAGCATCTCCCAGACTTGATGGAGAAAGAGTCCAACCTTCATGTGGTAATTGGTGATGATGCTCAATATTCGATAAGAGGTTTTGGTAGCACTTCTTTAAATTTAGAATCTGGCATGTCTTTGCATCTTAGTGATATCTTATTTGTACCTGGAATTAAGAGGAATTTGATTTCTATTTCTGCTCTAGAAGATGCATCTTAGTGATATCTTATTTGTACCTGGAATTAAGAGGAATTTAATTTCTATTTCTGCTCTAGAAGATGAAGGTTATCAAATAGCATTTTTTGAGGGTAAAGTACTTGCATGGCCTAAGAAATCTAGCATTAAATCTGCTCGTGTTATTGGAAATAGATATGATAGTTTGTATAAGCTTTCAGCTAACCCCATTCGAGCACTCATTCATGAAGCTCCTGAATCTAGCAAGCTATGGCATAGAAGGCTCGATCATCTTCACTATCAGGTACTTCCTTCACTTGAAAGGATGGTTACAGGTATGCCTAAACTTAATCAATCTCATGATGATGCTTGCAAAGGTTGTGCATTAGGTAAGAACACTAAAAGTCCATTTCATAAAAGTGAAAGTAGAGCTACAGAAAAATAAGCATTTGTTCATTCTAATCTATGCGGGCCTATGTCTGTTCCTTCACCTAGCGGATTTCTATACTATGTTACATTTATAGATGATTTTTCTAGAAAGACTTGGATTTACTTTCTAAAATCTAAAGAATCTGATGAAGTGTTAAGTAGGTTTAAAGAATTTAAAGCTCTAGCTGAAAATATGTCTGGTAAAAGGATTAAAGTGCTAAGATCTAACAATGGAGGTGACTACACCTCAAGTAGCTTCAATGACTTTTGTGTAGAAACAGGAATTAAGAGGGAGTTCTACATTCCCTACAATCCTCAGCAAAATGGTGTAGCTGAACAAAAGAATAGAACCATTGTTGAAGCTGCCAAAGCTATGATTCACGATCAGGACCTGCATACCTTCTTATGGGCTGAAGCATCCAAGACTAATGTGTACATTCAGAATAGACGTCCTCACCGTGTCCTGGAGAACATAACTCCCGAGGAAGCTTTCACAAGAGTCAAACCAGATATCAGCCACCTAAGGATCTTTGGAAGTCCTGTCTATGTTCATGTGCCAAAGGAAAAGAGGACTAAGTTAGAGCCTTCCGGGAAGAAGGGTATCCTTGTTGGATATAGTGAATCTTCCAAGGCATTTCGCATCTACATTCCTGGTCAAAGGTACATTGAGGTAAGTAGGGACGTCACCTTTTAAGAAAATATTGATTTCAAAAAAAATCTAAAGGTTCTCTTATTGACAATGATAAAGAAGTTAATGATAATCAAGATATGGATATTGATTCTAACCCTGAGATTCAGAGGGAGCCTATTGAGCCTCCTGAACCTATTGAGCATGATGATCCTCCTGAGCCTCTGGTTCCAACTGATGGACCTAGAGATATTGCAGTTAGCAAGAAAAGACCACTTTGGGTTAGAAGCACAATTCAAGATGCAGAAAAGTTTGCAGCTCCTAGTGGCACTTTCAGAGAAAGTAAGAGACCTCGGAAGCTCTCTAACTATGTTGCAATGATGTGCAACATCATTGAGGCTAAACCATCCAGCACAGAAGAAGCTATGAACCAACAAGCTTGGAAGTTAGCTATGGACGAAGAGTATCAATCTATCATCAAGAATGATGTCTGGGATATTGTGCCTAGACCTAAAGGTAAGTCTATTGTTTCTTCCAAATGGTTGTTTAAAATTAAACATGCGGCTGATGGTAGTATAGAGAAATATAAAGCTAGATTTGTAGCTCGTGGTTTTTTTCAAAAGGAAGGCATAGATTATGAAGAAACATTTGCTCCTGTTGCTAGATATACTTCTATTAGAACTATTATAGCTATTGCTGCAGCCAAAGGTTGGAAATTACATCAAATGGATGTAAAGACTGCCTTCTTTAATGGTGTTATTGAAGAAGAAGTCTATATTGAACAACCTGAAGGTTATGAGATTCATAATAGAGAGACTCATGTGTGCAAATTGAAGAAAGCTCTCTACAGTCTCAAGCGAGCCCCTAGAGCTTGGTATGAAAGAATTGATAAGTACTTAGTTGGTTTAGGATTTTATAAGAATGATGCTAACCCTAACATTTACTTTAAAGTATTTAATAGTGAAATGCTAATTTTGGTTTTATATGTTGATGATTTATTTCTAACAAGTGAAGATAGTCTCATCATTAGGTTTAAGAAAGAATTAGCTACTAAATTTGAAATGAAGGATCTAGGTCTAATGCATTACTTTCTAGGGTTAGAAGTGTGGCAAAGACCTAATGAAATCATTCTAAGTCAAGGTAAATATACTATTGATATATTGCAAAGATTTGGTATGACGGATTGTAAACCTATGTCTACTCCTATGGAAACTAACTTGAAGAAGTTGAGCATTTCTGCAGCTAACTCTGATTTTGCAGATCCTTCAGAGTACAGGCAGTTGATTGGATCCTTGATGTATCTAGTCAACACTAGACCAGATATTTGCTATGTCGTGAGTGCACTTAGCCAATTCATGAACCAGCCAATGCATGTTCACTTGGTGGCAGCCAAGCACATCCTGAGATACTTGCGTGGAACAATTGGCTATGGGCTAAAGTATCCAATCAACACAATAATCAATTTGGAAGGCTACTCTGATTCTGATTGGGCTGGAAGTGTTACTGACAGGAAAAGCACTTCAGGAATCTGTTTCAGCTTGGGTTTCGCTATGATCTCTTCGGCCAATAGGAAACAATCCTCAGTTGCACTGAGTACTACAGAAGCTGAATACATTGCTTCAAGTGTAGCAACTGGAGAAGCAATTTGGCTTCGCAAGCTTCTTGTTGGGTTGTTTGGACAACCTTAGGAATCCATTGTTATTTACTGTGATAATCAGAATTGTATTAAAATGTCTAATAATCCTGTGTTTCATGACAAGTCAAAACATGTGGAAACTCATTATCACTATGTTCGTGATATGGCACAAAGAGGTGCCATCCAACTGAAATATATCAGCACTGATGAACAGGTTTCAAATGTTCTCACCAAGCCTCTAGCTCGAGTGAAGTTTGAGTACTTCAGAGAGAAGCTTGGAATTGTGGAGAACTCAGCATTGATTGAGAGGGAGTCTTAATCTCAATAATGCAATTTAGTTTGCATCCTCCACCCTCTGCGGGCAATGCAAGGTGGAGTCACCCTCTGCAGGCAATGCAAGGTGATAGTATTTTCTTTTCTAGGAGAAGGTTGAGGTGAAAGACCTCTTCCACCCTCTGCGGGCAATGCAAGGTGGATCCATCCTTTGCGGGCAATGCAAGATGGAAAGTTTTGTTGGTTTCTTGCAGGTCACCCTTCATCCTCTGCGGGCAATGTAAGATGAAGAGGTCCATGATGTATTATTACAATATGTGATTGCTTGTTATAATCCTCCCTAGCTAAGAGGGAATGTTGAAATGGATAGCTAAGTTCGGATTATATTTTAATGTTGCCTAGTGGCAATTAAAATATTAATCATATTGTAATTATTTGAGCGATTACATGTCTATTGGGTTGGGCTCAAAATGAAACGTGTTGTAACTTGTAAATTATGTAGGCCCCAAATTGGGCACTAAAAGCAAATTCCAAAATTATGTAAAGTGGCGGCAATCTTCTCTAGCCGACTTGGGGGAAAACATGAGTATGAATCTTGTATATATATTATAAACAAGATTCATTTCATACTTCAAACACATCATTTTTTTTATCAAGCAAGTATATCATATGCCTTATGCGAACTTAATCAGCGAACTTGGATATCAGTGTGCAAAGTTGGAGAGCAACCTAAGCCTTCATACTGCTGCGAGCTTATCTAATCATTGAGCGAACTTATTAGGCAGCTTGCTGGGCAAATTGGTGTCTTCATACTTCAGTGATTTTCTTCCCCAAGTGGTGTTGATATTCTGCCCCTTCTAAAGATTGATATTCTGCAGCTGCATATACTTGGTTTGAATCTGCCCTAGATTGATACTACAATCAGATAAGTAATCTGATATATACTGTTCATGTAATCTACTTATAAATAAAAGATCTGATCTGAATCTTTGATGCTGGGTTTTTCCTCCAAGAGGGAGGTTTTCCCAGGGTATTTGGTGTCTTGTGTCTTGTGTTTTATTGTTATTACTGTTATTCACAGTCTGATTATAATTTGATTGGTTAGATTAACATCTGATTGCTTAAAATTAACAGAGCCTACGGAACCCCAGAATGTTGATTCTCCTGTTTCACTAAGAAATTTTAGAGATGTTTTTCGAATCAAGCACTTGGATATGAATGTTGGTTCAAGAAATTCTGATGCAAGGTGGTGTTATTTTGTTCTTTTAAATTGTTAAAATTTTCTGTTATAAACATGTTGACATTGTGTTACAAATTTTGTAAAAAGGACTGCCTGATTCACGACCTTTAATTGGTTTCTAAAACCTGGACTGCATTACATACACACTGTTATCTTATGAAAACTATATTTCGTGGAGCCTCATTGCAATGTATCTAGTCTAAGTTTCCCATTTCAATAGTTGGAAAAAGTGCCTGCATGTAATTTGTACAAGGTAATAGCTAAACAAAAATCCTTCTGAAGCTGTATAAATAGTACCCAATCAAAGAAAGTGGTCAATAATACATTACAGTAAACTTATGAAATAGCTTCTATGGGATCCACTCTATATTTTGACTTAAAATTTGTTAATCTGTATGTAATATGAAGTGAGCAGATAATGAAGGAGAAATATATGCTTGCTAAAATTACATTCTCCTCCCAGCATCCCTCAGTTCAGCACATTAAAATGGAAGCGAAGGAAATCACAAAATAAACTAAGCATGCCCGTTTAAGCTGATATGCTTATGCTTGCTGGTTTATATCCTACTGATTCATAAGGATCAGAAGAATGACTTCCACATTCCAGCAATTGCAACTCTCCAAAACCACCCAATTTTGTTAGCAGGACAAAATTGCTAAATTCTGCAAGTGGCAATTTCAAAAATAGCGGATACCTTGAATCACTAATTTTTAACTGTTACAATGGTTTCACAACCACCAGGGCAATTTTGTAACTACTGTGGCGAATTACAAAACTACCAGTCTGCACAAAAGGAGTGGTTTTACTTTTGTCACAACAGCAGAAATCTGAAATTTGTAGTGAAGAGTTCAATGTTTCTCCTTCCACTTCTGCGTCCAGGACCTTCTAGTGGATGAGGAGGACATCCCAATAGATTTGAATGTTGTAGAACATTCAGAAGTAAATTCCAATTGTAGTTCACACCATAGACTTAACAGTATGTATGTAACCCAATAAAGCAAGGGTTAAATTGTATTCCACGCTATTTTGTGAATCGTTGTAGTTATCTAGCTTTTAATCATATTTCATTAACAGTGCAATTGCCACTACCAAGCTGGTTTTTCTCCTTTTGAAGTTTTCCACAATAAAATCTGTGTTGAGTGTTTACTTCTCTTTCATATCTTTCTTTCCTTCCTAGCTGTCTTTTATTTTGAATAACTAGCACAGTCCATTAATTGATTGATTTATAATTTATAATCGCATATTTTGATGAGATTACGGATCACTGACATGCATAGGAAGCAACACGAGCAATTTAAAATCAAATCCTACCTTCTTCGTCCAATTAAAAATTCTTCGTCAATCTACTAAGAAAGTGAAGCAAAGCTAAAGTTTTATATTAATCTTTTGGAAAGAAACATCTCGGAACGAAAAAAACAGACTAGCTCAAACGCTCTATCTATGCTGCATATCAGAACTCATTTCACACTTGCCATCCCGAGAACTGTTACAAAACAAAACCTATGCCAAAAGAATTGACGAGCTACACAAACTAGCAAATCTAACATTTCTTAATGAAACAAAAGTGCTGGTATAGGGTATTTGCAATTTATTTTTTTAGCGAAATCTTGACTCCGGATGAAAGAAACATCCAAGAACGAGATACACGAAATCTCTTCCAAATCTATAGATAGCATAAGTTGCACCTAATTTAACATGATTAAAATTGGACCTAAATCTTAATCAACTAAACAATATGGGCAAAATATTAACACATAACCTCAAATTTCATGTTTAAATGCAAAGAAGCACCTAATCAAACAATTCGATAAGCCAAACACTGTTACAAAATTATCCATACTCATTTTAAGGACATGTGCACTCTTAATCCATCAAAATTAAAGCACCAGAAGAAAATCTAACAACATCAATCAACAAAGGCGGCCGACGCCATGTATTTACAGACAAAGAAGCAAAATAAATGTCAAATCCTAACGAAACAAACACATGTGAACAAAATCCAAGAGATTACATTACAAATTCATGCTCTAATGCAATAAAGGCCCCCAAATTAGCCGTCTACGATTCCAAAAAATGATCCAAAACCATCAAAATGGGTCCACCACTGAGCAACTAAAAAAAAACAAAAATTAACATCTGCTAAAATCGGTAAAAATCTAAGCACTTGAAAGTAGGGAAATTCCACTAACCATGGACTTTCGAGGCAAAATCTTGATCAATCTGGACCAATTTTATGTCAAAATAGAGCAAATTTAAGCTCTGAAAAATCTCAGCAGCAACACAGATTTGTGGATGCAGATCTACGGAATTCGACGTTTAAAGGGCCCTCAGAATATTCAAAACCTTCTACGAGAGTATGATAGAACGGAGGAAAAATAAAAAGGTCCACACATACTCTACGAATTTGTTTAAAGCTTCGACGGTTTCATAATCAAGATTTGTTTAAGTTGACTGGTGGAGGCCAACTGCCCCCGCTTTAATTTTATTTTACAAAGTTTAAATTTCTTATGCGGGATAGCTACAAAAGGTAAGGTAAGGTCGGTGAAGAAAGAGATCGACAGTCCTTTTTGGGTTGAAGTTATGCTTTGCATTGGGTTAGAAGGCAGGTGAATATATATAGTTTGTATATCTTATGTTTGCATTTTCTTCCTGGTTTTTGGGGTTATCCAAAGCGAGGTCAACAAGAAACGGTTTATACTTTATTTTAATAATAATAAAGGTGAAAATTGTTTTTTTTTTTTAGTGTTGATGTGAAGCCAACATCATTTTGTTATTTTTTTAATTATTTTTTTCATTATGCAAAGATTTTCTATATTATTAGCACTTGCATTGTAAGGAGGTGCAAGGGTTTCGTCGATAAAAAATTATATATAAATATGTTAGAGAGTAATTTTATGTGCATAAAAGATACATTAGTTAGTTTACAATACCTTATGTATAGAATAGTATTTTTTGTGTATACAACTTTGAAATACAATCTTGACTTTAGTTTGATAATTTGTCTTCAATCTATTAATTATCTTTAATAATTTTGCTTCATTCTTTCACTGGTCTATTTTTTTTTGTTTAAATTGATGGTTTTACACCAGTATTGTAATGGAAATGCAATGTTATGTTAATTTTGATTTATATAGATATTTATCTTATAAATTTCAAAATAACATTAGATCAATAGAGAAGCCAATAATTTTATAAAAGGTATTTAAAAATTAAATCATTAATAAGTGATTTTTCTTTTTCTTTTATAGTTAGAGGTTGGATTAAACTTGGATTCACTCATTGGGGTGAATGTTTTATTAATGGGATAACAAGTGTTTATCAAGTACCACATAGCATTTAATTGAATATAAAGACATAAAATGAATCTTCATCTCAATTTGCATTTCATGATAAGAGGCACAAGCTCTCTATAATAGGGTAGAGGAATTGGAGGAAGCAATAAACAAAGATGAGATTGAGTTCTATTCACATGATGAAAATGACGTCTTTGATTACAATACAATCTATGAGTTCTTTGAGCTATAGTGCTAATTTCCCTACAAAATAAACAAAGATAAGTTTGAGCTCTCGCCACATGTTCAAAACAATACACTACTAATTTTTTTCAGTTGCAATGAAATTATGTCTATACCACTAAATTATTGTGTGTCCAATTTATCATAAATAAAATGGTAGAAACTCAATCTTTAAAATGAGAATATT
Organism: Cryptomeria japonica; assembly: GCF_030272615.1. NCBI lineage: Eukaryota > Viridiplantae > Streptophyta > Pinopsida > Cupressales > Cupressaceae > Cryptomeria > Cryptomeria japonica. The sequence goes on along the minus strand of NC_081408.1, from coordinate 214,623,185 downwards.
ATACAATGTTATAACATGAAAGAATATAATAAAGAAAAGATGCAAACCAACTCTATAGAGGGTTGCTTTAAAAATGAAGTGAAAGTGAGCAACCAGTGACAAGGGAAGCACAAAATTAGGCAAGAGATAAGATAGATTTTCACATTGAAATCACTTAGCGGGCAAGAGAAACATGGAAGACCTTGATGAGAATGGAATAGGTAACCCAACCAATGAATGAGAACATTAAAATTGCAAAAAAAGAAAAAAAAAAATGAAATGAAAGATGTAAACAAGCATTATAAGCATATATGTGGTTGAAGAGTGAAAAATAAATAAATAGTGACCATATATAATCATTGTAGTCTTCAATATGTGATAAAAGAAAACTTGAAATCCATCAGAATTGGAAGTATCTACTCTGAATGGACTTAAAATATGTTGTCGGGTAATTATGTCATATTGTAATTAGAATGTTACGTGTGTAAAGGGTTAGTGGTTATGTGACGGTTGTCAGCAGTTGGCACCAGACAACATGTACCGACACCTATATATATGTACTTGGTTTCCTATTTCAGTGTATAGAGATTGTCAAAGAAAGCTATGTTTTGAATGTATTGGCATTTGGTATTAATGAATACAGACATATGAGTTCTTCTCACTTGCATCTTTGTGTACTGCTACTGTTTCTATATTCTTGCTCTGTTATGCACTGAATGCACACACACCCCTTAGAGGCAAAACATTTGGCGTTGTTGCCAAATTAAACCTAGGATTATGGGAACATACTACATGGCACGACGATAATGGGACAACCAGTGAGCGAGGGGACAAGTAGTAATCCCGAGGAAGAGCCAGAGGAGTTGTTCGAAGGAGAGAGAGCACTAACAAGGGATTTCACCTGCATCCTAGAGGCATCAATTGAAACTCGCGTACAAAGGGAGGCCACGGTTGAGGACATCCATTAGAGCACAGTGTGGAGTGCCCTTGGCATAAGTCTGACCGTAAACTGGTTGATGAACAACTTGCCTAACATGTTGGCACAAGCGTTCCTTGCTCTCAAAACTCGTCGGGAAGAAACCTACCGCAAGACCCATCGACAACAAATTTTGTAGCAATTTCAAGAAAGGAGTCGACGAGAGGAGGAGGAACGTGACAAAAGTCGTTGATGAACCTTCAACCCCATGACAAGAAGGAATTGGTTCCTTTGATGCTAAACAAGGATAGAAATTATGTGTCAAAGGGATAGGAAGAAGACGCGCACAAGGCAGTAGTGAGGATGCTGAGGTTAGAACAACAAGCAGAACGTCGGCGATGACTGAAGAAAGCGCAACTGGCAATGATGGATCGGGTGCTGAGGGCCAAGTTTCCGTACTAATAGAAACCACCAGAAAGCAGTTGGGGGACCTTTCCCTGACGTTGGAAGAGATTGGTGACGAGAGTACGGTAGAGTCGTACACCCCATACAGAGGTGTCAAGACCAAGAGAGAAGAGGAGACCGAGACCGAGAACAGAGAGGCAGAGGATACCAGTGTGACCGAAGGTGTCGGGAGGACACAAGGTCATGGTAGTAGAAGCAATATGTTCGGTTCTGGCTCATCACACCCTAGTAGTCAAAGTAACCTAGTGGGACCCAACGTACCAAATCTCGACGGAGTACCTTCTGGAGGACCAGTGTCTGCAGGAGTTCCAGGAGGGTCAAGTTCGAGTTCTGGAGGGCAGACTAGGCCATCGCCAAGGAGCGTGATGACGAATCGGCAAAAATTGCCTAAGTTCAATGGAGATGGGAAAGAAGACCCGATATGACATTGTCATACGTGTGAAACAAAGTGTTCAACCAATGGTGTGACCGACAAGGTGGAATGGGTGGTGCAATTCCTCGCCACCCTACGAGGGGTAGCCATCTATTGGTACTCTGATGTTGATAAAACGAAGCTCACAACTTGGGACAAATTACATAAAGCCTTCAAAACAGAGTTTCGACTTCTCAAGGACAACAGTGAAATTGTGGTGGAAATCTTGAGTACCAAGCAAGGGAAAAACGAGATCGTTTGAGCGTATAGTCGGCACCTGCAGGAATTGCTGGGAAAAATGGACAACCAGTCCGGTGATGGATTAAAGAAAAGGTGGTTTGTGGAGGGTTTAAAATTGTCGCTCAAGAGGAAAATGAAAATTGTACCACCCACCTCCTACAAAGATGCCTATAACCGGGCAATGGACCTGGAAAGTGAAGGCAAGACATCCAGGAAGAAGAAAGGCAAATCCTCTGGGGAGGAGGACTCCTCCGAGGGAAGTAGCAGCAATGAGGGGTCGAGCAAGAAAGTGCAAGCCCTCCAGAAGGACATGCATCGCATGATGAAGGAATTTAAAAGTATGAAGGGAAGCACCAGGAAGAATGAGGATGTGTGGTGCACGAAGTGTAAGGAGGAAGGTCATACAAAAGGCTCATGTCCTAAAAAGGCCTTTTGTGATATTTGCCAAGTGTTGGGACACTCCACCAAAGAATGTCCCTACAACATGAAGACACGAGGGAATCAAGTGCTCTTCACCCAGGAGCAATCGTCACCCTCCGCTACAACGGGCACATCCCAGCCTTAGGCCAACACCACGACATCATCTGATGGTTACAGAAGTAACCGAAGGGGAGAGAAAGGAAACAATAATAATAACAATAACCAGAGTCGAATGTAGTATGATGTCAAAGGACGGTCGATGATTCGGTGTCGGGCCTACAACTAGTGAGGACACTTTGCATGGGATCGCCAGAAAGAGGAAACACCCCAAAACTTGTGTAGATGGTGTGGGAGACCACGACGATACAAATTGCCCCAAGCCAGGGGTTAATCTTCTCAATATTGAGAAAATCGGCGATGATAAAGAAGTGTTGGCAATCACTCGTACTCAGGCTAAGAAGGCCACTTATCCCGACCCCATGTATGGAGAAGGAGAGATTATGGGAGGCAAAGACCGACATTGAGCAAGAGATGACAATAAAACGATGAAAAAATGCAAGGGTGGTGAGTACCTCATCCTGTACTGAAGCAGAAAAAAACATTATTGGGCAAGTCTTGTAGATGGAGGTGTCGATAAGGGTGAAGGACCTTCTGGACACAATGCCACAGCTGAGGACCGTCATTCTCAGTACCATACAAAGCATCACACACACACACCTTCACCTTCAGGTGTGACCTAGACGGAAGTCCTGGGCAGCCCTTCGACTAATCCAATGTTGTTGGCCTTAAATAGTGGTCGGCATACTGCGGTAGTGGAAATGGGAATCCTCGGGACTATCCTCGAGGACACCATCGCGGACGGAGGATCTGGGGTGAATGTGCTGCCGGAGGATACATGGAAGAAGCTCTGGAAGCCGACACTATGGCCACCCATATTCAATTTGGTGGGAGCAGACCTGCATGGTATCAAGCCACTCGGCACCCTAATGGCCCATCTCGTGACCTTTGGCACACAACCCTTCTAACTAGATTTTGCGGTAATCCCACTTAAAAAGAAGGGATATGATGCCATCTTAGGGAGAGTGTGGTTGGTCACGGCAAAAGTGAACCACAATTGGAAGAAGAACACCCTTTCCATGGAGAAAGGGGGCAGAAGTATGTTATTGATCTAAGGACCCAGGCTGTCAACGAGGAGCTTGCATCATCTAAATCTGACTCAGAACACTCAAACAGATGGGAGTGGGATTCCTACAAAGGCAGAGACGAGATGGAACCAAATGACAAAGGAGTGCTTGAACTCGATGACTGCTCAAAAGATGACATCTTCTCATTGAATGGACTCTTCCACTGGCAGATGGAAGATTATGAAGTATTCCATCTTGTGTGCCACATGCTACAAATAGAAGAAGAGCCGGGTGAGAAAGATGAGTTCCCACTAGAATACAGGGAGTATAAGGAGGGAGACGCCAGAGTGAATGATGTTTCGGCGTATGAGTTTTCAAAGGACAAACCAATGCGGTACGAAGACCCCACTGTGAAGGAGACGAACTTAGGAGACACTACCACCCCTCGAAATATATGGGTGGGATATAATTGGAGCCCAGTGCTGAAGGCTGCAACATTCAAATTTTTCACGGAATACATGGACGTGTTCACTTGGTCCAACAAAGATCTAAAAGGAGTCTCGTTGAACTGTGTGTCCATCGGATACAGTTGGTCCCTGGAGTCTAGCCGGTACGGAAGAGGTTGTACTGCATGAATAAGAACTATGCGGCCAAGGTGAACGAAGAAATCGAATGGATGTTGGAGGCTGGCATCATATTTTGGGTGGAGACAAGTGAGTAGGTCTCGCTGATCGTGATCTCATTAAAGAAGGAGGCCAACTAGATCCGCATCTGCATGGATTTTTGGTGCCTCAACGCAGTCACCATCAAGGATCTGTTCCCTATACCTTTCACAGACAATATCATGGAGGAGGTGGCTAGCCATGAAATGTATTCATTTCTGGATGGCTTTTCCAGATACAATCAGATTTCGATAGCTGAGGAGGACAAGTTGAAGACCACCTTTATGGTGGAGGATGGATTCTATGCATTCAATTGAATGTTGTTTGGTTTGTGCAATGCTTCGGCAACATTTCAGAGGATAGTCCTTCACATCTTCGATAAGATGTCTGTGGGAAATTTTAAGCCCTTTTTGGATGACTGGTCGATTTTAGTAGCGAAGACACTCACTTGGTGGCACTGCGAGAATGCATGGAGAGATGCTCGAGGGCCAAGTTGGCCTTGAATCCGAAGAAATGCAGATTTATGGTACCACAAGGAAAGTTGTTGGGCCATATTATTTGTAAATATGGATTAAAAAATGACTCGGATAAGGTACAGGTAATTGTGGAGATGGAGTCGCCCATTGATCTAACGAGAGTAAAGTCCTTCTTGGGACATATAGGATACTACCAAAAGTTTATTAAGAACTTTGCCAACTTTCATTCCCATTGGACAAACTGAAAAGGAAGGGTGAACCGTACATATGGGGACCGACACAGGGGGAAGCATTTGAGGAACTCGAGAGGAGATTGGTGGTTGCACCCATTTTGGCCTATCCAAACTGGGACCGAGAATTCCACGTACACATGGATGCCTCAAACTATGCCATTGGGGCTACGCTAGCATGGGAAGGGGGACATGGGTTGGACCATCCCATCTATTTTGCTAGTCGCTTGCTATTGAAAGTCGAGAAGAATTATAGTACCACTGAGAGGGAAGCCCTCAAAATGGTCTATGTTGTAGAAAAATTTTGGCACTACTTGTTGGCGACACCTTTCACTTTCTATGTGGATCACCAATCGTTGATGTACCTGGTAAATAAACCCATTATTCAAGGCAGAATAAGCAGGTAGCTACTGCTCCTTCAAGAGTTCCCATTCACAATAATTGTACAGTCATGCAAGAGCCATGTGATCGTTGATCAGTTATCCCAGATTAGGTCGGGAGAGCCGCCGGAGGGAGTCAATGATGACTTTCCTGACGCACATCTATTCCAAATTGTGGCACTACCTTCGTGGTATACAAACATTGGGGAATACTTGTCCACCTCTCGGTTCCCAGTTGAGATGTTACCGAGTGAGAGAAGAAAGTTGGTCTTGAGAAGGAGGACATTCCAGCTAATTAATGGGTTGTTGTATAAAATGGGACCTGAGCAAGTCCTCAAAATCTGTGTGATGGAAGAAGAGATTTCGAGAAGCACACGAAGGGCCTGCATGAGGCCACATGGGTCCAGAAACCACCACATGCAAAGTATTGTTGGCCAGACTATGGTGGCCCACCCTATATAATGATGCACGAGAATGGGTGGTGGGTTGTGATACTTGCCAAAGAGCAGGAAAACCATTGAAGTGGGACTTTATGCCCCTCAATCCATCCCATGCCCAAGAATTGTTTGAACGTTGGGGTCTGGATTTCATCGGACCCTTGAAGGGCAGTAGAACATGGAGATGTCATTACATCATGGTGGCCACATAATACCTTACAAAGTGGGCTAAGGCGTGAGCACTGCCGGATAACTCAACTTTGAGTATAGCCAAGTTCATTTATGAATAGATCATCACAGGGTACGACATCCCAATCCAACTGACGAGTGATCACGGTGGGCACTTTGTGAGCCATGTAGTTAAGATGCTCATGACGGAATTCAAGATTTTTCATTCCTTGTCAAGCCCATACTACCCGAGGGCCAATGGGCAGGTTGAGGCCACTAATAAAATATTGGTGTCTGTGATCTATAAGTCATACGGAGTTGAATAGGAAGATTGGGAAGAGAAGTTGTCATCCCTACTATGGGCATATAGGACCACCTGCAAAGTCACGACAGGCTAGACACCTTTTCAGTTGATGTACAACCAAGAGGCCATTGTGCCAGCAGTGTTCATAGTCCCAAGTCTAAGGATCGCAATTGAGAACCAGCTAGGAGATATGGAGAGCCTGTGGGAGCGACTATACGCGTTGGGCAAGTTGGAAGAACGAAGAATGATGGCTCAATGGGTCACCGAAGCCGCCCAACAACGACAAAATTTTTGGCATGATAAGCACATCTGGCGCTTGGAGTTTCATCTAGGTCAATGGGTGTTAAAGTATAACGAGCAGAATGAGATCAAACCTAGAAAATTTAAAGTCTAATGGTTGGGGCCATATAAAATCCACAAGGTAGCTACGAATGGAGCAATTAAGTTGTCCATATAGGGTGACCAACCGATAAAGGAGACAGTAAACGGGTCGAAATTGAAAATTTACCACCGCATGCAGCAATGGAATGACCCAGTTTGTCCGAAGGCGGGGCCCAGCCGCACAAATTAAAAAGGTAATTATTTAACTTTTGTTAAAAAAAAAGAAACAAGAAAAAAGATGACGAAGAACTCACCGTACGACCAATAGATTAAATAATCGTACGAACTTTAGTTTTAAATCCATACAATCATAACATTGGCAAAAGGTGAACAAAATTCGTACGACCAAAGGGGAGATAGAGAAATCTGTACGGCAGATTGAGTCAAGCAGATAAATCCGTACGACAATAGAGAGGAAGGAATCTGTATGGTGGCACAAGAGAAATCTGTACTTCCAAACACGTACAACATATTGGATCTAAGAGGAAATTCGTACGATCACACAGGCACAAGGAATCTATACAATTTGATGATGTATGATGGTGATATTGTTCCACGAAATCTATACAATGGCGAGATGTGAATCTATACATTTTGATATCCGTCCATTTTTAGAAATCCATACTATGGAGAAGAGATTAGGAGTTTGTACAAGCATTCTGAAATTTGTACATTTCCAGACGACAACATTCTATATGGCATTAGTAGGATGAGATCTTTCGCACGACAGTTAAAAAAACAACTATCCGTACGACCACGAAGGGTGATGTAAAGCGGAAAATCGCGATCGAACCCTAGTTGCTCTCCCCTCTTCCAACTCCAAGGAGAGAGAAGGGAGGTTGCTAGGGTTGATGGTTTTCACTTGGGAGACTTTACATTCAAAAGAGGGGTTGAAACCCACAAGATCCAATCCCACGCAATGCAAGATTGGATGCTAAATGAGTTTCAAGGGTTATGACAGCAAGGCTACCCTCTTTTGTAAAGAATGTGCATAGAAGAATTAAGCTAGGAATGCATAGAAAGTGAGAAAGATTCGCTTATAAACTGAGATAGGAATACAGTATGAAGCTGTGGACCTGGAATTAGCAGTAAAATGTCGATACGGCGCTGTCCTGCAAATTTGAGCGAAAGTTGCCGGGACGATGGCGCCCGAGCGCCACAGTCCTCCGAAAAATCCGCGAAACGAAGGGGGATCTGTTCGTCTCTGCACAAGGATTCCAGATCTTCAATTTCAGCCGCGTACCTGCAACCTACACACAGAAAAGCGAAGACGATTGGGGGGTTAGGGATTAGGGGTTTGCCTTTAGGTCAAACCCCTGTTTTGGAATTAACCAAGAAATGAGCAATGCTGTAAATGTAAATGTCTGTAATGTAAAACAAGTACTAATACCTTGTTGTAAGGATGTTTGTATCCTTATGTGCGAAGGTATAGATGTTGTATGTTGTATGTTGTAGTAGTATGTTGTAAGTGATCTCCTCTTCAATGGTTGAATCCTTGTCTTGAATGCAACACTTAGCCTTGAATGGAGACTTGAAATGATCAATTGCTTGAAGGAATGCTTGAATGCTTGAGTATAGTTTCCACGCTTGTACACATATCACCTTCTTACCCAAATGGGAGAGGAAAATGTAGTTTATATACTTGCCAATTAGGGTTAAAAGACTGATTTTCCCGACCTTAGGCCGACCAGGAAAGATAATTTCCAATTTGCAAACTAAAAAGACCTGAAGTCCCATAGGAGACCGGGCCCAAAATAGGGCCAGGGACCAGGGCGCTGGGCGCCATGGTCCTGGGGGACCAGGGCGCTGGGCGCTCTGGTCCCACCTCCCGGGACAGCAAGGTGCAAAGGAGGTTCAAGCCAGGGTGCTTGAAAATGCAGTTTTTGGTGTCGTGGACAAGTTTCGGGGTCTCCATTCAGGTTCCGTGTTGCGTCGCCATCGTGAAGACCGAAATGCAGTCGAAATTGCAAGTGTCGCAATTTTAGGACGCTACAGGTGACAAAGCGTACTGTCCGGACGAAGCAACATCGTACTGGCACGGGCACGTACACTTGGTGGATAGAAAAAATAATATCGTACAGCCGAAGCAATGACAAGAGCAGTACGACCACGAGGTAGAATGAACTGAAACCCGTCCGATCGCGTGACAAAGACAACAGGAGAAATAGGTCGTATGGCATCATACCACCAATCACGTACAAAGTCAAGTTCGTACACGATAAAGTCAGCCAACAGGAAACAACACAAAATACAAAGGTGAAAGATCATACAATAAGTTGTTCAATGAGCATACACAGGGAAAGTCGTCGTACCAGCTAAAGCATAACATAATTTAAAAAGTTTATTAAGTGCTACTAACAAATCAAATATCAATCAAATGGAATTAGGAAAACCAAGATTAGGGAAGATGGACTGGCGAAAATGGTTGTAATAGTTAGACCAACCATCTAAGTCAAGGAAAATGGCATAAGGAAACACGACAACCAAGGACAAGGGTAAGCTAGTGTTACAGTCTGGAGTAAAATTTGCAAGGCCAGCAGATACAGGAAAGGCCAAAAAGAAGACAATGCTGGAGAAAATCACACCTGACACTGTTACATTTGAAGGATTGAGTGGAAATGTATGCAGGACCTGGTGGCTAGAGACCCTAGATAATTATGTGATTAAGGAATCTTTTAGGAAAGCACGGGTGCACTGGGCAATTCAAATGCCCATCTTTGCGATCAGGGATTTCGAATCATGTCTGTGAATGATTGTGGTCACATATGACAATGCGATAAGGGCATCAACTTTCTCTTACCAACAGAGCATTGTGACCGTCTCCTTTGCACCCGACGATTTTGCTAGGGTATTTGGCATACCAGATGAGGGAAAGAAAATAGACAAGAATGCCACTAAGATGTCGCCAGAGAAGAAATAGAAATTGTTGTGGTTGATTTGTCGAAGTGATCTCTCCAAACAGGAATGGGCAGTGATCAAGGCACCTAAGGGCAGAGGGTTGAAAAAGTCGTACATCATTCCAGGAGAATGGAAGTGCTTGCTAAATGTTATGAAAAGTAGACTTACGAGAGCCAGCAGGGCATCAGACATGGTGGTGCCCATGATTGCTCTCATGAATGGCTTGAGGAATGGGACAATGTACAACTGGGCAACAGTTTTTTATGACAGAATTCATGAATTGTTGACCCTACTACACAAAGCTTTTTACATGTCATTCCATGCCATAGGGTTGTTCCTGGATGTTGTACGCACACAAGTCTTTCCGGAGAAGCATGTCTGGAAACCTTGAGAGACGTTGGACTCTTCACAACTAGCTATTTTCTATTGGACCCACTTGGATATGGTCGCAGGTAGCGGGAAAGCCCATTCTAGCAGGAAGCGAAGGAGACCACCATAGGTAGTAGCATCTGACATGGAACATGAGATAGAGACAGTTGATGAGGATGCAAAATAAGAGGTTGAAGAAGAGGATGATAGTAGTGCAGAGGAAGGGGAAGATTTCAAGGACACTTCTTCTAGGAGCAACCAGAGTCATGACACATTTTGCCTTGATAGCCGGAAGGAAGTAGAGAAAATCCCTAGTATAGAGGAGACTAGTGGTCGTGTAGTGTCTTTTGGGCACGTGACGAGAGGAATCCGTGGATTACTAGTGGGTGGAGTGCGACCTGTGGGAGTAGGCCGACTGGTGTATGCACCAATAGTATTGACTCAAGATGGAGGACTAACACCTCTCCCGGCTTCGGGGGTGATGGTGGGAGCCATACTAGTCGTACCCATCCCAGGATTTGGGCAATTGAGACCCCGATCCCCATTGCCTACACCCTATAGGTTCGCCACAACAGTTTCGGCAAGAGGAAGTTTCAGCAGTGTCATTGGTTCCAAGCGAACCTCCTTACATTGGGTCTACCGTACAGAGGGAACTGGTACATACGGAGGTCACGACACCAGAGGGCATGGTGACCCGAGATGATGATGCCACCATGGATGCATGGTTGGGTCGCTATGAGATGCCTCCTATGCCACCACTGGGACCCTCGCCTACCTCACCCCAACCATGTCCTTTTCTTGAGATTGTGGACCTAGATGAGGGTAGTTCTCATCGAGAGGCAGGATAGCAGGAGTTGGCGATAGACTTTTTGCTAGACACTGTTGGGTTTGAGGAGGAGATGATAGAGATACAACAACAAATGTGTGCCACAACCGAGAGCCAGCCAGAGGGCATAGAGATATTTTTGGCAGAGATGGGAGCCAGTACGCAGAGGATGAGAGTGGAGGTTGAGGCCAGTGCACGGATATTGGCAGCCTCTATTCAAGCTCTTTGGCAGCCTGTCGTTGAGGGACTCCTCGCCTTTGCCATCAGAGGGTGTGCTGAGGAGTTTGGGAGATGTTTTGAGGCTGGGGTTTGGCCTGCTATGGAGACTCCCGAGATGTTAGCAGATTGGAGGAGTGTGGAGACGGTTGGGGTTAGTGGAGTACACTTGCTGCTATAGCGGGTAGAGAAAGCCTTTCGGGATGGGTACTACCAACTCAGACGTACCCAACATGATGCCTCGACATCAGAGATAGAGCGGGTGGTGACCATCACAGCTCGAGAGGAGCTAGCCACTTGCCTGCATATGATGGAGATGGAGTTGGCACAATAGAGGGCCTGGGCGACCAACCTAGAGGAGGAGTTGGCTTGTGCCAAGATAGAATTGGCCCAAGAGATGGCGGGGCATGCACACGAGGTGGCAGAACGAGCAACCCTTGAGACCCGTCTCACATCTACCTTAGAGGAGTTGGATGGGAAGCAGAAGGAGCTTATGGAAGCAATTTTTATGGTGAAACGATCTAGGGAGAGGTAGTTGGTAGTTGAGAAAGATCTCTAGCATCAGACACAACAGGTTCACCAGCTGAGGGAGCAGTTGGTAGCAACAGCACCACTGGCCCCTTCTTCATCAAGGACACCCTCTGTACCCCCTCAGCTTTAATTTTTCATATTTGATCTTAGTGTCATTTCCCATTTCGTTTGTACGTCGTCAAGAGACGACCTTCTTTTTTGGGGGGGATGATGTTGTCGGGTAATTATGTCATATTGTAATTAGAATGTTACATTTGTAAAGGATCGGTGGTTACGTGACGGTTGTCGGCTGTTGGCACCGGACAACCTGTACCGACACCTATATATATGTGCTTGGTTTCCTATTTCAGTGTGTAAATATTGTCGAAGAAAGCTTTTTTTTGAATGTGCTAGCATTTGGAATTAATGAATACATACATATGAGTTCTTCTCACTTGCATCTTTGTGTACTGCCACCATTTCTATATTCTTGTTATGTTATGCACTGAATGCATACACACCCCTTAGGGGAAAAACAAGCATTATAAGCATATATATGGCTGAAGAGTGAAAAATAAACAAATAGGGACCATATATAATCATTGTAGTCTTCCTTATATGATAAAAGAAAACTTGGAATCCATCAAAATTGGAAGTATCTACTCTGAATGGGCTTAAAATATGTTACATTTCAAGCAAGAAATCTAGCATCACTATTTTACATATTTAATAATCTGTATTAGTATTAAAATATAATGATAATAAAATTATTTTCTCTAAAAGGCCTATTAATGGGCCAAAAAGGGTTCATCCTTTGAAAAATGAAACCAGTCAAGTGTCATGGATGCCACCAGACTAGGATTAGATCAAGGTGAATTTTGATGGCGCTACAAGAGGGAATCCTAGCCCATTAGGTGTGGATTGTAGGGCAAGAAATCATCAGGGTCAATTTATTGCTAGATGTAGTCAACGTTTAGGCGTGGGTACTAATAATGAAGTTGAGGTAAATGTTGCTCTATTGGCAGTCCAAATGGCGAGAAGGTTGGGGGTGGTGAATCTTCACCTCGAGGGAGATTCATAGATTAGAGTGCATGTTATTCTAAGAGGAAAAGTCGATAGTTGGAAGCTTGATAAAATTATTCAAACTATCAAATAGCTTTTATCTTCTTTCTAGAGATTCAAGGTGTCACATGTATTAAGGGCAGGCAACAAAGATGTTGATGCGCAAGCCAACATGGCTTTCGAATTTCAAAAAGGGGAAATCACATGGTTCAATGACCAATTTAATGGTTGACGAGGTGGTAGAATTTAAATGAAAGGGGAGTTGGCAAGATGAAACATAAAATTGAGATGTCGGGCTGGATATTTATTATGAGGATGACGATTTGAAATCAACTCGTGTAGATCCAAGTAGGCAAATTTGTTGTATAGAGAATGAGCGCCAGTAAGAAGGATTGTTTGCATTAGCAATGGTTGGAAAACACCTTATACAAGTTTCAAATTTGAACTTGACGATTGATAGGGCAAAGTAATCGCTCCTTTCTTTATTTCTCATATGCATTTAAGAGCAATTTCTCGAAACTAGTGTTTTCGACTATGACATGGTTGGCATGGTCGGGATCTTGATTCATTTAATGAATCATGTGGCAATGTGGTGGCCGTGGATTTTATTTGCTTTCAAATGTGCAAGGTTGGTGTGCATTTTGGGAGATATTCTCTTTCATCTCTGTTAATCTTGAGAAATTGGTAACGTGGGGAGTCCATGGCGAGAGCGATATGGAGCCAAATTTTTCCTTTCAATTTTCCAAACCAATAGTTGCTTTTTGGGGGTGTATCTCAGATGAACGTTAAGACATGTTTTCAAGTTTGAAGATCATGACTTCTTGAACAGAGTCAAAATTGTTTTGGGTGATGAATATTTGAATGCCCAATTCTGTTACTGAACCAATGTTAACATTGCTTCAATGTTCTTAACATGGTTCTTTGAGTGGGATTCTAAGGATACAGTGAACTGGTTGATGAACAACTGTGTGAAAGTAGAGTGGTGTCAGGGCTTGGAGAGATTTATTAGAATATCGAGAAATAGTGAAGGTTTTGTGTGCCTTAGCAGAGAATGGCTTCATGTGAGTGAGTTTGCTCCTCCATTGAGGCCTTTCCTCCTTTGGAGTGCTAACTGCAACAAAGAGGTGCGTAGGGCATCTACTCAGATTGGAATGAATAGAGTTAAAGATTATCTAAAATCAAGGGAAGCGCAGAGCATCAAGGATGAGCTCGCAAAAATGGGGACTGCACATAGAGAATTTGCTACCACTGATAGAGGTTTATCCTACGAAGTACAAGCAAGGGCAGTCAATGGGCTTGACAAAGACAAATTTGGTTCATTGTCTGCAAGTTGGTGAATCTTTGAGCCACATGGAAGGTCCATAAATGACAAAAAACATGATAGCTCTGGCAGAGATGGTGGACGCCAGGGGCAAATTTGTTAGGGAGGCAAGTCAATGGTGTTTTAATAGTTTAGATGTAGTAAAATTTTGTATCCAGGGGTATGCCCCATTTTGTATAATAGCAAGTTGGTGGTGTGGCCAAAATCAAGGTAGACTGTTTTTGCTAGCGAAACTATATCAGGGGGTGTTGTTTGACTAGTTTCATGATAATTTACAGATTATGTATCTTTCTTTTTAATTCAATATAATACTCTATTATTCGATAAAAAAAAAATCTCTAATAATTGGATCTTTATATACATTAGATGACAAAAGAATAATCGTTTAGCTAGATGAAAAATAGAGTCATTCACGAGAATAATTCATAAATCATTTTTTTGGACTTATGAAAAGCACAAAATTAAACAAGAATAAATGTATTTTACATTATATTAAAATGAATAAGAGATTAGAGATGCACAACAACAAAAAATACATCTTTGTATCTCATTATACTTTTACACTTCCTCTAATACTTTATTACTTACATCATGTTAGCCTACCCTGGAACTTTCCATTTTGAATACTCATACTTGCGGGTTACCTTATTGTGCCTTTGTTCTGTCGGGTCTTTTGTTCTGCTTCGTACTTGAACCATTGAACTCTTTCTAAAAAGTTCAATAGGTTCAAGGTTCAAAGTGCGTTTTTGAAAAAGAAACAAAAAAAAGGAGTCATTAACGATCTTTCTCTTCACAAAAGCAGGGGCATTATTGTTATACGTTTTGAACTTTCAACCCGTGAACCAAATTGGTTCAAGGTTCAAAATGTCTTTTGTAAGTCCCGACAATGTATTGTTGTATAACGAGTGCATGTCTATATGTTTTAAGTTAGTATTAGAACTTGAACTTTGAACCAATTTTCAAGTGGTTCAAATGGTTCAAGGATTCTGCCTAATAATATTTGTTGTTGCTCGTTCCCAGCATTGTTGTGTGCCGCTTGTTCATTGTTGTAATTCCTAAATGAATTTGAACCGTTGAACTCTTTGTGAAATGGTTCAAGGTTCATAAGTTCACTTCAAAACCAATTCTAAGGCTCTTGATGATAATGAAAGTGGCGCGGCAAGAAGGAATATTCCCAGCGTTCAACAGTTTAAAATTCTAAATATGGAAAGTAATCATGAGTGCATCAACTACTTGTGCGGAAGTGATGGATAATTAAGAAGGTGCCAGATTTTAGTCATTTCATAGTTACTTCACACACTTGAGTGAATTATTATGAAGTGTGTGTGGCTTTATAGATATTTTCCCGTCTGATCAAAAGGAATGTATGAATTTATTTCCATAGTTTGTAAGGGTTGTAGCTGCTATACTTGAGCAAATTGGAGGCGCCAAAGGTAAAACTAACTCTGATTTCCTGAGAAAGTTTCCAGTTTTCATGGGGGTAATGGGTAAGTTCAGATGACTCCTCCTGAGATGTGTTTCTTTTAGTTCTAAAGATTTATCAGTATAGGAAGAAAATTTGTAAATTGCTGGAGTAAAATTCTGCCTTGTTTTAAGAATTTCTCGGTTAGAAGTATAGATAGGCAAGTATGAGACCAATATTGTCGAAGCTTGGTCAGACATCGTGTCTAGTGATCATATTACCAGAGGTAGAAGATACTTCCTTGGTTCATGTTGATCTAGGAGATTTCTTAGAGAGAGCAAAGAACCCTCAAACTGGTTCAATGATGGAGAAAATAGCGAAAAGTGGTCTTGTTGAAGCTGTTGCATTCCCGCTTGTCGCACCATGTTCGAATTTGGTGATTGCTTGCATGAATAGGTATGATACGGAAAACAAATGCATCTAAACTAGTAATGGTGAGCTGCTAGTCAGTATCAACAGAGAAACAGTAATGGCGGCAATGGGAATTCCGCACAAAGACGAATATGAGGATTGGACCATTGAGAACTCATATGCCTGTTTCTCATAAAAGAAAAGTAAGTACATGAGTGTGATTGCTAGGAATTAGCTCCTGTAAGTTCAGAAAGGAGGGTCACGACTGCCAAAGCCCCTGACTAGAGATCATTTCATCACAAAAGTGCGGGATATTGTGGTACTTCTGAACAGGGTGAAGCGAAACTCACATTCTTTCTACTGGGAAGATTGGATGTACTTTTTCATCCAGGTGTTGTTATCTGGTGACAGGTATCTTGATTGGTCTCAGGTAATTGCAGAAAGACTTCATGAAGGGTTGAGTAATTTTGTGGGAATGTCAGGTTTTTTATATGTCTTCTTATCTTTTCTACATACTAGCTTGTACAAGGGATTGGCTTGGTTTGCTTAATGAACCTTGGGTAGATGGGATGAGGGTGTATAATTATTATCTGTTGTTACAGCAACAAAGACATGTTGAGAAAATTGATAGATGGAATGGTGTCTTCTTGGGAAAACTTTCTGTAGTCACATAAATTTGTCCACTTAATTAAATGAATACTTAGTATTTATTTGATTATTTAACCATCAATTAATAATTAATTAAATTAATATTTAATTAATTCATCTTAACCCTATTCTCCTATTAATTAAATAAATTATTCAATTTATTTGATTTAATTCACTTAACCAAATTCAGACCATTAATTAAATAAATAAATCATATTTGTTTAATTAAATCTTCTCTCACATTTAAATAAATTAATATTTATTTAAAACCCCCAAAATCCCACCTCTCACATTTAAATAAATAAATCATTTATTTAAAATCACCTTTATCCTCCACCCACTTGCATTTTCCTACAAATACAAGTTGCACAATTATTTTAAATAAATAATTTATTTAAATCACCTTTATCCTCCACCCACTTGTATTTTCCTACAAAAGCAAGTTGCACAATTATTTTAAATAAATAATTTATTTAAATCACCTTTATCCTCCACCCACTTGTATTTTCCTACAAAAGCAAGTTGCACAACTATTTTAAATAAATTATTTATTTAAAATCCTATTTATCCTCACCCACTTGAAACCTTTAATGGTTTCCCTTAAAGTAGTCAAACTTGATGGCTTTAAAGTCTTCAAACTTGATGGCTTCCTTCTATAGTCTTCTTAAGACTTTAATGGTTTTCCTTAAAGTCTTCAAGCCTTTAATGGTTTCCCTCAAAGTCTTCAAGCATTTTAAATGCTTTATCTTCTTTTTCTCATTTAAATAAATTAATATTTATTTAAATATTTATCCAAATTCAACTTACACCATTTAATTGAAATAAATGATTTTATTTTAATTGAAAATACCAAAATTTCTCCCACTTGCATTTTCCTACAAAATCCACTTGTATGCCTAAACCCCTTCTAGATTCTTCTAAACCCTTCCTAATTAGCCTAAATTCATCCCTTAAATATTGTCACATTCCTAAGCAAATTGGAGTCACTTCTCAAAGACTCCAAAGTCTTTGAAAAGCAATTAATGCTTTGTGTGTTCAACAAATTAACCCTCAAAGTCTTGGATAACCTTTGAAAGCTTCCAACCTTCAACCACTTAATCCCCAAAGTCTCCAATAACCATTAATGGTTAATTCAACCCTCCCACATGGTTAAAACATTTGTTTTGACTCAACCTCTACCCAACCCAAAGGTCTCATCAGGCCATTAATGCTTTGACCATGATTATCTCTTAAACATTTGCACAAAGGTTTATCCTTGGATTAACTCTTAATCCAATGGGTAATCTTAATTTAGACTTGACCCTTACCTTCTAGATAACCATGAGGTCTTCTCAGGCCTTTAATGCCTCCAACCTCTTCTCTCAACCCAATCCTATGTTGACACTTGTCACCATTTTATTGGTGCCAATTGTGCACATGGATCCCCAACTTTCAAACTTGGCCCTTGATTAAACCATTCAATCTTAACCCTTCATTTCCTCATTTCTTCTATAAATAGAACCCTTCTCCTCAAGCAAAAAGAAGCATTTAGAGTATTGTTGTTATACTGGCATTAGGATAGAGCTTTTTCATAGCATCACTATCTACTCTTGCATAGTATTTGCTTATCATATTCAACCATCTTGAATCTCCATATGGCATCCATGGCTAGTGCTAAAAGCTGAGAGCTACACTCATCTGGGACTTGGAGAGGAGAGGAACAAGGGAGGAGCAACTATGAGCATCTTGATTAGCTATTTCATTCTATGTTTATATGCTTTCTATTTCATGCTTAATATCTCTCTTGATATGCCTGTTTAGGATAATCTTTTGTTGCTAACACTAACGTTTGTTTCTTGTGCTCTTGTGTGTGTTGCCATCAAACAGATTTTCTAATCCTTTTTGCAGAGCATCATTTGGTGAACCCGACGTGAATCCAAACACCAAAAAGATCATTTTTTTTTTTTAACCAATAACATGTTTGAATGTTGAAAATGTCACACAGGTTGCGATTTTGACACTGTTTTGGTGCGTTTGGCATTATTTTGGCGCTATTCCCCCTGTTTCAGTGTTTTTCCCTTCTCTATCTTTCCCTTTCTTTTAATACGTTTGTGTTAAATAGTGCCTCTGTTCAAACGCAGACTAGCGCTATTGTAACAAAACGTTGTACAAATCACCTTGTAACCAAAAAAAAATAAAAAATTTAGGCTTGTAGAAGCCCACCAAATAGGCAGATTTTACTAACTATTTTTCTCTTTTGTGCAGATTTAAATTAGATTAAAGAGTAGATTTATATTTTTTACTAACTTGTTTTTGAAGTTGGTTTTAAAAATGAATTCACTTTTTATTTTGGTTTAAAATTAACTTCACATTTCAAATTTGGGCTTTTGAAAAAGAATCACACATTTGTTTGGGGCTCTTAAAAAGAATTTCATTGTTCAAAGGTAAAAAGAACCACAAACTTATACAAAAACAACTTTATTTATTTATTTATTTATTTATTTTTATTTTTTTTTGCAAGTTAGGAAACAAACTTCGTTTTGGTGCTTAAAATCAAACAAGGCAAATTTTATTTCTTGCATCAAGATAAAACTCACAATCCACACTTCCATTTTTGGTGCAAATAAAATTCACAATCAACTTGTCTCATTTTTAAAGCAATCTTACTTCATGCAAACGTGTTTTTCATTAAGTTGACCAGGATTTTCAAATTCTAGTTTACTCAAACAATTGCTTTTGAAAATTAAAAAGAACACCATGATTGTTGGAGCAACATCTCCAAATAGTTAGATCACATTGCAATGATAGATTAAAAAGAACAGGTGTTTTTCGTGCTTGGCACACTTGTGCAAAGAGTTGGTCGAGTGGTCCTACTTCTAACACACACTATCCTCTCCCTTGGCTTTCGTGGTCCTAGATGCAAGAGAAAAGTGTTAGTAACACTCACATTTTATCTTTTTAAGAGAGGCCTGCCAAGGGATCGATACTCTTGGGAACGACCTCGAGCGGTAAATCCTTCGAGCCGCTATAGAAATCAGGTGAGAGCGAAAGTTGTAGCCTTGGGTATAGCTGTTCCTACAGTGTAACTGGCCGAAAGGACAAATGGGCCCCACCACCAGTTACAAGGCTCTTAAGTGAGTCACTGCAGAATGAACTTATGTCCAAAGCCATCGAACATGACTAAACACCTTTAAGTAGTAGCCCACCTGTTCTATTGATTGAGGATATTTGAGGTATAATTTAGTGCAAGAGCATAGATGGTTTTGCTCCCAAGATACTCACCATACATATTTCCTTGAGTAGAAACATAGCTTTTTGAAAAGTCACTTGTGGCTTGATAAAAGTGGTGACTCCCCCATCATAGGGATCATCTATTTGTTATGCTCGTGCAAGACTTAGTATATCACATCCTTACCTGCCATGGTGGGATTCATAAGGTATGTAGTACCAAAGTCGAAGAAATATCAAGATGTGGGCTAAATTTATCACAACTGGCCATTTGACCTTAGGGATAAAAAGTGTTTGAAGTGTGTTCGTTTTACAGACCTAGTGCGAATTGAGCCGACTTCAGGCTTTGGAAATACACCTTAAAATAAATCTAAAGGAAGGGTCAAAAACAAGTCCAAGGATTGGGTTGATCTAGACCCATACTCATTTGTGCCTTTGAGGCTACAATCTTGTGTTTGTGTGCTTGCTTTGTTTTCTTGTCAAAGAAAAATCAGAAAATCAATCCCAAAAACAAAGTATTCATCCAACATCTGTCAACACAACCAAAAATACCAAAAACAAAGTGCAAACAAACAAAGAGTCAAAAATTTATGACCATTCTTCACATCTTGCGAAAGAAGAAGTGTCATCAGAATATTACCTTGAAAAGAAGACCATTAAGCTCAAAGGCTTTGATCAAAAGGAGGAAATTCTTCTATCTCAATAGACAAATCTTTGTCTCACATAGAGTCTTTCTACATCGCATGCGTCTCTATCTTCAAGGTAAAACAAACGAGTTTGATTCCGAATCATTGAACCGCAGAGCTTTTATGCAATATAGAGCTCTGAGTTATCACAAAAATCAAGGAGGAAAGATTAATCCCAACTTCTTCCCAAACATCTGTATCACCTACAACACAGCTCGAGAAATGCCACCAACGCCTGAAAGGGAAGAAGTAGAGTTTGTTCCATTTGTAACACAAAGTTTTTATTAAAGTTGAAAACAAAACATCCATCATCCCACTCATACATCATCACTTCATCACCAATCCATCCCAATTCTCAAAGCATTAAGAGGTTCTTGTCCCACGATTCCTTTTTAGATATTGCTTGAAATCAAACACATCACATCACTTTTAGATTGTTTCTACATCTAGGATAAGCTCATCCTAAGAGACACATCTACGCAGGTTAAAACTAGTTCATGAGTGAATCCTCTCATTACTAGGTAGTCAAAATCTGTAACACATCTCAGATTTCTCTACACCTTATCACATCCAAACTCATCAAAACAAACAAGCAATTCAAAGAAAGAATTCTGGTTACATTTACCTTTAGAGTGCTAGAGATCTACAATCCACTAATCATCCATCTTTCATTGAACAACTCATCATCATCTTCAATCAACTTCAACACAAACTTGCAAACAAAATGGCTCAAACCCGATCGCGATCAAGGCAACGAGAAATAGAAATTGAGGAAGAAGAGGACAACCTCAATGAATTTCAAGAAGCACTTGGAGGAAATGTAAATGATGAAAACCCAAGTAGTCCCACTCCTTCAACAATCGAAAGGGTTCAGCATAACCCTCACTTTAATAGATTATTTGATGAAATTCTCAAGAGCAATGCGGATGCTCACTTCTTAAGACTTGCTCAAGAAGGAGCCAAACTCCCCTCAGACTTTGATCTTGCCCAATTAAGACAAGCATCAGAAAGACAAAGTCACCATGAGGAGGAAAGGCGTAGAGATCCCATCAGATATAACATCCCTCGAGGTAACCCACCACCTCCTCCTCCAAATGAAATGGAGATGTTGCGGCAACAAGTCGCGAATCTCGCCCAACAACTTCATAGTGGTGTTAAGACCAATCAATTTTCAGTTAACGACATCTGTCCCTATCCGTTTGATAGGAATCTTTATATGCCACCCTTTCCACGCGGGTTTGAAACACCCAAATTTGAAAAATATAGAGGAAAGGGGGATCCCCGTGATCATGTCCGAGAATTTCATTCTGCTTGTCTTGAAGTAGCTTATGAGGACACATACCTAATGCGCCTTTTTCCCCAAAGCTTGGGAGGAACAACCACATCATGGTTTTCCCGACTTCCAGGTGGCATTAGAACATTTGAGGAACTCATCCAGAAGTTCCTATCTCATTACTCTTATAATATTGAACGCGACATCACCATGGCTGATCTATGCAACACCAAACAAAAACCAGGTGAATTATTCTCAGTATTCCTGCAACGATGGCGCCAAATGTCTAGCAGACGTTCTCTTCAGTTACCTGAACGAGAACTAGTGGAAATTTTCATTTCCAACTTAAACGAAGAAATGGAATTTCACCTGGATGTCAAAGACACAGACTCTTTTAACGATATGATCACCAAGGGTATAAAATGTGAAAGGGCACTCATCAAAAAAGGACTCATCAAAATCTTTAATGAACCAAAAGATGCTCCTCGCCCGCGCTTCAATAGCGATAAACCGAACTTCTGGAACAAGAATAAGAACATCGTCAACGATGGAGTTGTGGATGCTCGGACTGTCCAAAATGCACAACCTGTGGTTCGGTTTGCAGGACAAAATCCTCCACCTCAAAATAACACAAATGTTCCTCTTAATCAAGGTCGCATCACATCTCATGATGAACCAAGACCTCGTCCACAAAAACAAAAACGCACATACACTCCCTTAGGGGAACCCATTGAAACAGTGTTGCGACAACTCCTCTCTCAAAATTTGGTCACTCTACCTAAGCTATCAAACTATGAGCCTCAAGTCAAACCAGCATGGTGGAAAGATACTGAACACTGTGAGTTCCATCAAGGAAGAGGACACAAGACAAGTAATTGTCACTGATTGAAAGATCTCATTCAGGATCTTATTGACCGAGGAGAAATTGAAATTGAAGGGCATGACCCAAAAACAACCAATAATGATCATCAGATGTTCAAGAATCCACTTCCATCGCAAGATCAAAGGGGTCCTTCGACGTCCAGTCGAGGTCCTGATACCACTGATTATACGCAAGCTGCGTATAATTACACTGTAAATCACCTGTATGATGCCAGTGAACAAATTGCAACCATAACCTTCAAAAATCCCACCTCAAATTGCAATGTTGTTACACGTCGTGGCAAGGTCACCATCAAGGCAGCTCCACAAGGCACCACCTCCATCCCAAAGCAGTACAATCTTGTGGAACAATTAGACAAAACCCCTGCACTTATATCCATTTTGGAGCTTTTGCGTCTGTCACCCTCTCATAAAACAATCTTGGATCAAGCACTCCAAGAGGCGTCAGTCCCTGCAAATCTAAATACGGACCAATTTCAAGCCATGGTTGGAAGTCTAAAGTCATCACCTTGTCTCACTTTTTCTGAAAGTGACAACTCTTCCTTCCAGCAACCTCATAACGCCTCACTCCACATTGAAGGCTTCGTCAACCAACACAGGATCAAGCGAGTCTTGATCGATAATGGAGCAGGCCTAAACATTTGCACACTACAGTTGGTCACAGCATTGGGATATGCAATAGAATCAGTGGATCCTCGTAAGAAGATCACCATCAAAGCCTATGATGATGCAGAGCGTTCATCCAAAGGAGCTGTGGTACTACCAATCCGAGTGGGCCCTGTGGTAAAGCATATCATTTGTCAGGTTCTGGACCTTCCTCTGCCATATAATCTATTATTAGGGAGACCTTGGATACATGCCATGCAAGCTGTTCCATCTACCTACCATCAATGTATCAAGTTCCCACATAATGGTGCAGAGATCACAATCCTGGGCGATGCAAATCCCTTTGCATTTTGCCATAATATCAGCCATCAACCAGAAATTACTGTTCCTAATAATAGGGAAGCCATTTCCTCCACATCATATGTAAATCCCGCCTCTCTTGCTAGTTCAAACACCCCTATACCCAAGCAAGAAAAGCTTAAGATGAAAATCGCAGAGGAAGGTCCTGGAGAATACAACTTGAGTCAGCTCTTTTGTGTGGGACAAATGCCCACTTCTCCTAGAACACATGGTAAACCACAGCAGTTGCTCCAGCAACCACTAATCACGCCTCCATGTGCCTTAACGCCTTTCATTCTTGGAAAGAGTCAAGAGGAAGAGACACAAGATGAGGACCTGGCGGACTGGATCTATAAAGATCCCATCACCACTGACAAACCGCAAGTTACACTTCCTACGGAACAATATGGCAAAGGCCTCCTCATTATGCAAAGAATGGGATATGATGGTCAGAGTGCTTTGGGATACTGCAAACAAGGACGACACGAACCTCTACTACCAGAATTCAAGCCCAAAGGTAATACAGGCCTTGGCTTTGAAAAAGAGATCCTTCCTAAACTCAGATTCAAAGGAAAACCCAGCAAACCATTTTGCCCACCTACTGCAAAGAGGACACCTTTCATAATCAAAGCACCATCAAGCAATATTGTCACTGCCCCATCGAGGCTCACAAACCCACCGCAACCATCATCAATATCACTCATCCCACCAATCGAACTAGTAATCCCATCCACAGCAGTCATCACATCAATAAAACCATTCATAGCAGCAACTATATTGGAACCCGTAGTAGCATCTATGGCACCAGCCGTTCCAATAGAAACCACTAAATCAACACTGCCGATACTTCCAGTGACAAATCCTTTAATCCCCATCACGGTTCCTGCAGCACCGATCACCACAAAGGTACATAAACCAATCACGCCTGCAGTATTCAACTCCAGCGACATCCCAGTATGGTATAGCAATCGGATGCTCGAAAGTGATTCAGAGACTGACTCACATGAGTGGGAATTTGATTCTGTACAGCTTAACACTTCAGATGAGGAAGACACGTCACCACCTCCGCCACGCAAAGACATTCCTGTTTACGGAGAAGCACAGATAAAGACCACTTGGGTACCTGAGCTGGAAACATCTTCCACAGACCCTACGTCTCATCCTACGCCGGATTCTGACAGGGAGAGTACCATCAACGACCTTCACCACACTGTCTTAACCCTCACTGATACATCTCCCGCACTTAACTTAATCGATGAGGTAATGCCCATTATCCACCCTGAACTCATCGAATGGAATCAACCAAATCCCCCATGTCTTGACCTCTTCCAAAACGATGAGGCTATCATTGACTTTTTGGAATTAAGGGATAATCTACCAAGCGGGGATCACAAAGCTGGATTCGCCATTGAACTTAATAGCGCAGCATACTTCGGGGCGGATGCCAAACCCTTCAGCTGCAAAAATATAACATTAAAACATGGATCTTCCAGTGAAAACCACACTGTGGCACTGTTTGATCCAACAAAAGTAAAAAGAAAGAGCGTATCCAACGGTGAAAACCTCTCTGAGGCACTTGAGGATGAAGGGTTTGACATTCTCCCTGCTAGTACACAACAGGAACGATCGACGATTCTCATTGAGGAGACTAAAGAATACAATGTGGGGACTCCTGAAAACCCTCATATCATAAATCTGGCATCTCTTCTCACTCCAGAGGAACAGCCTCAATTTATAGAGTTCTTCCAACAGCGTCAGATCAACTTTGCATGGTCATATGCAGACATGCCTGGGCTTGATCCTGATTTAGTCATGCATCATCTCACAGTAGCAAAAGGAGCCAAACCTGTCAAGCAGAAGCTTCGTAAGATGCATCCTCAGATTGCCGTGCTAGTCAAAACAGAACTCAAGAAACTCCTGGATGTTGGTTTCATTAGACCAATTGATTATGCAGAATGGATCTCCAACATTGTACCAGTTGGCAAACCAAAAGGGGGCATCCGCATTTGTACAGACTTCAGAGATCTGAATAAGGCATGTCCTAAGGATGACTTCCCTCTACCAAATATCGACATCATAGTAGATTTGACAGCAGGACATGCCATGCTTTCACTCATGGATGGCTTTTCAGGATACAATCAAATAAAGATCGCACCAGAGGACCAACATAAGACAGCCTTCACATGTCCATGGGGCACATACTGCTGGAATGTAATGCCTTTTGGTCTAAAGAATGCAGGAGCGACCTATCAAAGAGCAATGACCACCATCTTCCATGACATGATGCATACTATAATGGAAGATTATGTGGATGATTTACTAGCAAAATCACTTACTAGAGAAGGACATCTTCACATCTTAGATAAAATCTTTGATAGACTGGAACAGTCCCATGTTCGACTCAACCCAAAGAAATGTGTCTTCGGAGTGACCTCCGGGAAGCTTCTAGGATACATTGTCTCAAGCAAAGGTATTGAGGTCGATCCAGCAAAGGTTAAGGCAATAATGGACATGCCACCTCCAAAGAATATCAGTCAGCTAAGAACACTACAAGGACGGCTTCAATCTATCCGCAGATTCATTGCACAATTGGCTGATAAGTGTCACCCATTTACACATCTGCTACACAAGAACATCCGCTTTCAGTGGGATGACAGATGCCAGCAAGCATTTCAGGCGCTTAAAGACTATCTCATGAATCCACCATTGCTGATGCCACCAGATCCAAGTAGACCATTATTGCTCTATATCTCAGCAACAAGTACAGCATTGGGTGTACTACTGGCACAACATAATGCAGAAGGAAAAGAGTGTGCTATTTACTACATCTCTCGCACACTGGTGGGCTATGAACTCAATTACACACCTATTGAGCGAGCTTGCCTAGCAGTAATCTTGGCAGCCACTAAACTGAGGCACTATCTGTTAACACACAAGGTGCAACTCATTGCAAAGATTGATCCACTCAAGTATTTACTCAGCAAAGCAACATTGACAGGTCGCTTGGCCAAATGGGTGATGATTCTAAGTGAATTTGACATTGAGTATGTAGACCGTAAAGCTATCAAAGGTCAGGTCATTGCAGATCAATTGGCCGATGCACCACTCATAGGCGATCATCCTCTCATTTCCAATTTTCTAGATGAAGAGATATTCATGATCACAGAAGCACAGCCATGGAAACTATATTTTGATGGTTCATACACTAGGCACGGCTCGGGGGCAGGCATTCTGTTTATCACACCTCAAGGTGATAGCATCCCGAAGTCTTACAGGCTCACATTTCCATGCACAAACAACATAGCAGAGTATGAGGCCTTGATCACAGGACTCAGGTTAGCCGTACAATGGAAATTACAAGAACTACAAGTATATGGCGACTCACAACTGGTCATTCGACAAGCAACTAATGAATATCAGACCAAAGATGATAAACTCATGCCATACAAGCAAATGGTGGACAGTCTAAAGACATCATTTACTACTATCACTTTTGAGCAGATACCAAGAGATCAGAATCGAGCTGCTGATGCCATGGCTACCATCGCATCTCTACTAGATCTTCCACAGAATTCAACACGCTACGAGTTCTTGGTAGAACAACTTTGGATTCCCGCTTATGATATCCCCGAATCTGAAATGATATGTTGCCTTGTTGGTTCTGAATCCCCATGGTACGGTGAGTTCTACACCTATCTCCGCGATCACACCCTTCCTCCCAACCAATCAAATAACCAACGTAAAACCTTCATTCGCCAAACTGCTCGATATACCATTATTGCCGAAACCCTATACCGACGCGGTCTTGATGGTACTCTCCTTCGATGTCTGGAACAAGGTGAGATAACAAAGGCTTTGGAAGAGGTACATGAAGGAATTTGCGGGACTCACTCAAGTGGTCCATCACTAGCCAAGAAGATCATGCGAGCTGGATACTATTGGCCATCTATGGAAAAGGATTCCTACTACTTTGTTAGGAAGTGCAAAAAATGTCAAGTTCATGGCGACCTAATACATGCACCAGCTCAAGAACTGCAACCAATCACAACACCATGGCCTTTTTGTCAATGGGGTCTTGATCTTGTGGGTAAAATCCATCCATCTTCATCCAATGGCCATAAATTCATTATTACCGCCACCGAATATTTCACCAAGTGGATCGAAGTTGTTCCACTTACCCAAGTCACCGGCAAGCAGATCGCCTCATTCATCCTCAATTACATCATCTGTCGGTATGGTGTGCCCATGTCCATTGTCACAGATAACGGTCTTCCTTTCAAAAATCAGGATGTCCGTGAGCTTTGTGAGAAATTTCATATCCAACACCGCTTTTCCACTCCCTATTACCCACAAGGCAATGGTCAGGCCGAAGCATCCAATAAAAACATATTGAGGATCCTAAAGAAGACAGTCAATGATGCCGGTCGTGATTGGCATGTTCAATTGAATCCAGCGCTATGGGCATATCGAACTAGCATTCGAACCCCTACAGGTGCAACTCCTTATTCATTGGTCTATGGTGCAGAAGCTATCTTGCCTATTGAGGTCGAGATACCATCATTAAGGGTTTCCTTGCACAATCTCATTGATGATGACGCATACAGAGTCTCACGCCTTCAGGACTTGGAGCTACTTGATGAGAAGCGACAAGCTGCATACAACCATCTCAAAGCCTATCAGCAGCGCATGAGTAGAAGCTACAATCACCGAGTTAGACCTCGTACATTTGAGGTAGGTGATCTTGTTCTTCGAGAGAATCCTCGCAACCAACCAAACAGAGAACATCAAGGCAAGTTTGAATCAAATTGGCTAGGCCCATATGTTGTCACTGCTGTATTTGGGTCCGGGGCATATCAGTTGGCTACATCAGACGGAGAACCGCTCGCAGATCCAATCAACAGCATGCACCTCAAACGGTTTTACACATAAGCTGTACAGAGCATCAGGCTCCCCTGCCTATCAGAAAATACCAAAAAACATTCAGAAAAATGTCCTGAAGAAAATATAAAAACATTCAAAAAAGTAAAGAAAAATCATGCATCCAAACGGTGAACAACCACTCCGGTGGCACCTTGGGTAAGAACGATGGTGAAAACCTGGCAAACAGGCGCCACTCGTAAAGGCTATGGCTCCATTATCTTTCAGACTTGTGGCGATCACATCTACTTCATACATACATCCATCCATCCATCAACCATGGCTTGTTATTCCTCTGCAATTATGATAGTACTCCATACATCTTGCATCCCGCTTTTTCATAGTCATGTCTAAAACTGGGGGCAATGCCTTTAACCTATTGATGGAAGTGGATTCTACATTGTCTTATGATTCATTAAGTTCTTCATTCAAACAATCATCAAAAATCCAAAAACATTCAAAAATATCTCGCAAAAATACCAAAAACATTCAAAACAATTCAAAATCCAAAAACATCGACAAAACCATTGAAAAATCACACAAAAACATGGCAACACCTTGTACATACTCATCCATGCAGATACCAAAACAAACATTGCGACAAACTACTCACACAATGACCATTTACCAAACAACCACACAATCCACATCAACAATCCAAAACTGTCTTTAAGACAAGGATGCATCCTTCCTTACCAAAACAAAGACAAGATGATGTTTTCTTTGACAAGAAAATTCTGTTAGGCTGTCAAATACTTGGTTGATTTGTGAGTAATTCATTTGTTTATCTGTATCGGGATCTTTTCAACATTGTTTTGTATCGTTTGTGCATTATTTCCGATGAAGTTCTGGGGCATGTACTAATGGTGTCTACGTGGGAAGTTCACCAAGCTACATGATCTTATGCAAAAATATAGTCATAGATCACTACGGCTTGCTGACTACAGTGTATATCTCGACCATATGAGCATGAACCATTACCAAGGATCCATATTCTTTATTCTTTATGTATATATTGTTTGTTTACAGGTACAATGCTCATTCTTTGGTTCCTCCTCATCCAAACTGGATAAAGGTTTTTATTTCTTAGTACGGTATGCACTTGTCTCAGGATATGATCAACCTAAGATCAAGGAGGACGATCCAAGTCATGCATGAAAGGAGATAATCCTTATCTGTTCCGCAAGCAATACTCAGGTCAACTTGATCCATTATATCAAGTTGCTTGTATTAACTTGCTATATCAAAATCCATGTAAGAAATACTCTGGTCATCTTGAATCTTTATGTCAAGTTGCTTGTATTTTCTTACAACATTTTAAAGCTCAATGATGAAAAATAAAGCACCATGGATCGTCATTCCATCTCATTTGTATATATTGCATTTCGTTGCATTCCACCCATCCATACATTCATAATAGCTGCATATCATGCATACGTAGTCATAATAATGCATACTCTATTTTACTCATCTTCTTCCATAGGACTCGATCCTAGTCCTCCATATCTTCTATCTAACATCAAATCCCCCCTCACCCTCCCTATCTTGATCATCAACATCATCCTAATCCCTTCATCGCTTCCCATCCTCACTCATCCACAAAATTAAGCCAGTTACTCTATCTACACAGATACATCGACTCCCACACACCTAGACTATCAACAGATACTCTGATCAAGTATCTTCGGGTCTCAACAGGTAATCGATTATGGTAATCCTAGACTACATCAGGCATTTATCATAATGACCTAGTCTCAACGGGGCTACCATGATTCCCCACAACCATCCATCACACGCACATACTATCAATTGATTAGCCAATCAAACACAATCCAACGGACAATTACATCAATTGTCTACGTCTCAACGAGTATTTTGCTTCATATACCTTGACTTCATCGGGCAATTACATCAATTGTCTAAGTCACATCAGGTCACTTTGATTCACTTACTCAGACTTTATCATGTCCAAGCGACCAACTGACATCAACTGTCACGCTTTGACTTGACCGGGGCAATTAAACCGATTGCACCAGATTGTCCAAACAATTTTGATCAATTGTATAGCATCAATCAAAACCCCACACTACATCTGCTATGTATCTCTTGCATGACCTCAGGGTACTCGCTGGCTTGTTGTTTCTTCATATTCACTCCATTTTCTCCCATTCTTTCATCATTAGTTCTAATTTCTTCTATTCTACCTCCCCTCCGCTTTTCATTCTTTTTCGAGAGATCGCCCGATTTTTCAACAAAAAATTTGGCCCATCTCTCGAGGGGGCATACCACCCATTAAATTTACATTTTATGGGGCATTTCTTCACACCTATTTTTCTTTCTTTGAAACGATGCGATAAACCGCACCGTCTCAAAGAGGGGCAAATGTAGTCACATAAATTTGTCCACTTAATTAAATGAATACTTAGTATTTATTTGATTATTTAACCATCAATTAATAATTAATTAAATTAATATTTAATTAATTCATCTTAACCCTATTCTCCTATTAATTAAATAAATTATTCAATTTATTTGATTTAATTCACTTAACCAAATTCAGACCATTAATTAAATAAATAAATCATATTTGTTTAATTAAATCTTCTCTCACATTTAAATAAATTAATATTTATTTAAAACCCCCAAAATCCCACCTCTCACATTTAAATAAATAAATCATTTATTTAAAATCACCTTTATCCTCCACCCACTTGCATTTTCCTACAAATACAAGTTGCACAATTATTTTAAGTAAATAATTTATTTAAATCACCTTTATCCTCCACCCACTTGTATTTTCCTACAAAAGCAAGTTGCACAATTATTTTAAATAAATAATTTATTTAAATCACCTTTATCCTCCACCCACTTGTATTTTCCTACAAAAGCAAGTTGCACAATTATTTTAAATAAATAATTTATTTAAATCACCTTTATCCTCCACCCACTTGTATTTTCCTACAAAAGCAAGTTGCACAACTATTTTAAATAAATTATTTATTTAAAATCCTATTTATCCTCACCCACTTGAAACCTTTAATGGTTTCCCTTAAAGTAGTCAAACTTGATGGCTTTAAAGTCTTCAAACTTGATGGCTTCCTTCTATAGTCTTCTTAAGACTTTAATGGTTTTCCTTAAAGTCTTCAAGCCTTTAATGGTTTCCCTCAAAGTCTTCAAGCATTTTAAATGCTTTATCTTCTTTTTCTCATTTAAATAAATTAATATTTATTTAAATATTTATCCAAATTCAACTTACACCATTTAATTGAAATAAATGATTTTATTTTAATTGAAAATACCAAAATTTCTCCCACTTGCATTTTCCTACAAAATCCACTTGTATGCCTAAACCCCTTCTAGATTCTTCTAAACCCTTCCTAATTAGCCTAAATTCATCCCTTAAATATTGTCACATTCCTAAGCAAATTGGAGTCACTTCTCAAAGACTCCAAAGTCTTTGAAAAGCAATTAATGCTTTGTGTGTTCAACAAATTAACCCTCAAAGTCTTGGATAACCTTTGAAAGCTTCCAACCTTCAACCACTTAATCCCCAAAGTCTCCAATAACCATTAATGGTTAATTCAACCCTCCCACATGGTTAAAACATTTGTTTTGACTCAACCTCTACCCAACCCAAAGGTCTCATCAGGCCATTAATGCTTTGACCATGATTATCTCTTAAACATTTGCACAAAGGTTTATCCTTGGATTAACTCTTAATCCAATGGGTAATCTTAATTTAGACTTGACCCTTACCTTCTAGATAACCATGAGGTCTTCTCAGGCCTTTAATGCCTCCAACCTCTTCTCTCAACCCAATCCTATGTTGACACTTGTCACCATTTTATTGGTGCCAATTGTGCACATGGATCCCCAACTTTCAAACTTGGCCCTTGATTAAACCATTCAATCTTAACCCTTCATTTCCTCATTTCTTCTATAAATAGAACCCTTCTCCTCAAGCAAAAAGAAGCATTTAGAGTATTGTTGTTATACTGGCATTAGGATAGAGCTTTTTCATAGCATCACTATCTACTCTTGCATAGTATTTGCTTATCATATTCAACCATCTTGAATCTCCATATGGCATCCATGGCTAGTGCTAAAAGCTGAGAGCTACACTCATCTGGGACTTGGAGAGGAGAGGAACAAGGGAGGAGCAACTATGAGCATCTTGATTAGCTATTTCATTCTATGTTTATATGCTTTCTATTTCATGCTTAATATCTCTCTTGATATGCCTGTTTAGGATAATCTTTTGTTGCTAACACTAACGTTTGTTTCTTGTGCTCTTGTGTGTGTTGCCATCAAATAGATTTTCTAATCCTTTTTGCAGAGCATCACTTTGTTTTGAGCTCCAGGGGGATGTGAATAGGAGAATGTCTGTTGAAGCAATGTAGTTCATAAGCATATATGGTGGCTTCTTTATTCAATTTCCCAGGTTCACTTACCTACGGGTAGGTGGTTTTGAGGGTCAACCATTCAAGCTGCCTAGGTATGCCTTCGACGGCTATGTACTTATAGAGGTGAGCGAGCTGCTAGCTTACATTGATAAGAGATTGGGAACAAAGGGTGAGTCTGGGGTTGTATTCCCTGTTGAACTTGGATACTATAGGTGCAAATCCGTATCTGACGCTCTGAACCTGAAATTGGAATTCAAAAGAATGAACTTGCAGCCATATGTGGCAAGATGTAAGTTTGATAATGGAGGTTATGCCATTGAAAATCTAAATGTGGACAACCATTTTTTGTCATGAACCACAACTAGAGGATTACTGGGAGAATTGCAGTGATGAATTTGAGGTAAGGAAAAGATTGTGGTCAAGGTTCACTTTGCAACAAATAATTACCATGAAGCTTCCAATCAATATATCTGGAGTACAAGAAGATAGAGGGGAAGATATCGTAGACCCAGAGTTTGACACAGAGGTTCAAGGAAAGCCAATTCCAGAGATTGATTGGGATAGAAAGGAGGATGACAGTGTTCAAGCCAGAATTTTTAATGTTATAAGACGAACAAAGAGATGGTTGAGAAATCAAAAGTTTAAAGAGGGATCTCACATATCCTCACATGAACTAAGAGTTGATTCACACATTGTGACTCAATCTCCTATTTCTTCCACTAATGAATTTGTTAATGTTGCAGGTGTTTCAAGGCCTATTGTTGATAAAATCCAACCTAGGAGATCAAAGAGGTTACCATCAGGTTCCACAATCGCTCGAGTAACTCAGCCTAGAAGTAAGAAGAAGAGTAGGAAGCCCATTTTAAAATAGGTTGTTGTAGATCTAGACCCTAGTGAAGAGTTAGAAGTAACAATGGATCAACAAGATTTGGATGAACCCGTGATGCAGGAAATGGACATGGGTAAAGAAGTGGAGAGTAAACAAGACCCCATGAATACCCTGGTCATTGTCACTTCACCTGATATACAGACAACTCCTCCACCCAAAGAGCTTGTGAACACACCATGATGGTTGGAAGTTGTTGTTGGAAAGAAACAAAGTGTAGTGCCAATTACAATCCCTATGGAAGACATGATTAGCAAATGTTTGGGAAAGGCATCAAAGCCGAAAAAACTCAAGACGTAGACAATGCTTGGAGTGGATGAAGCAATAGGTCACTAGATGATCGAGATAGACAAACCAGTTCCAGGGAGAGATGCAGACAAAGCTACTGCAGAGGATTTTACTGTTGAAAAGATAGACTTGGGAGTTGCTTCGCGTGCCATAGATGTTAAGCATTTGGAGTCATCCACAAAAAAGGATAATTTCAAGAACATGGAAGGATGAAAAAGATAAGAAGGGATTGAAGCAAGTCATTACTCAGATGGTTGAGTATATCAATGCCATCCATAATCCAAAGCCCCAACCTTTGTCACAGATACCAGTATCATTTGATCCCAAATATTCGGCCAATCAAAAGATGTTGGACCAAGTTCAAAGGAACAAAATAGTTACAGAGATGTTCAATAAATGGTTGGATCTTATAATGCAATAGGGATCATACTACATCGTCAATCTGGTGAAGGTTTATAAAGATGCCAAGACTGTGAGAAAGGAATTAGAGCTTGAGACGGTGGCTTGGGAGAAAGAAAGGATCGAATGGGTGGCGGTCCTTGCACAAATGAATGATATACAAAAATATGGAGTGATGAAGTTCTTGGCCGAAAAACCAATAGAAAATCTGGACGATAATGTATTGTATGTATCAAAGAAGAATGTGGAGTGGTGTAACTCGATCATTAAACAAGGTCACGAAGAGTCCACCAGATTGCTCAGAGGATTGACAGACTTGATTGATACAATGCAGAAGGATCTCAAGTGCATTGACATCCAGCTCATGAAAGACGATGCTAAGACAATTGAGGCGGCCGCAAATATGACCAAGATCTTTCATGAAAGAATACAATTCATTCAGATGACAAAATCTTTGATCACGAACGACTTCTCAAAGGTGGCTAGGATCGAATCGATGCTCATAGTCTGTTTTGATCATTTGGAGGTACACAAGGCAAGAGTGGCACAAGTGAACATGGATAAGGAGGTGTGGAAGCAAAGGATTCAACACATTGCTTTTCCTTATTTTTAGGTCATCTTGAGCTTTTTGATGGCACACCTAGAATGGCATGGTTCTACGACAAAGAAGGATAGATTAGTAACTTCCTCTGCCACAGTGGAGGCATAGTTAATCCAAAAATGAGTTGTCAGCCTCGCAGTGGATGTTGTTTTAGTTTTTCTTTCTCTTTTTAGCAAACGGTTTCTTTAACCTTTGGTTAAAGTAAAGTTTAAATTTGTCATGTAAAAACTACGAGCCTGGAGGCTACTTAAGTTGGAAAGCTTGTTTTTGTTAAGGGCCGAAAAACTGTGATTCGAGCAGTAGATAATATTCATTTTGGTTTTTCTATGAATTGCTTTAAACTGGAATGGCTGATTATCAACAAAATGTTATGATGTGCAGTCTTTGAATCTGTGTGTTTGAAGATTAGAATCTTTCTTGAGAAATATTCTATGGGCATGATATCATTTTATGATCAGTTATTTCTATGTTTTTCTGAATTCATGGTTACCATTACTTGTTAGCAGATTCATTGTGAATTGAGTTGTGCTAATCCCCCTTGTCCTGTGAGGCATGAGAGAGAATCAATTAGACATCAATACCGTTGTGCATTTGCTATGCTCTGAATTTATTAAGTGAACATGTGTGTGAATCATAGTCTGTGAGCTCAATTGAATCTTCAGAATATTTTCTTTGTTTCAGTTTGAAAGCATTCTTTTGTGTTGATGGATGAATGCTAAAGCCTTTCCACGCTTTCTGGTAAAAAGTGTCAATATTTCATTTGTATATTAAATTCATTGTGAATCATATGAGGAGCTGCCCTATAATGCAGAGGTTGAATTTTAATTAATTCATCCAACTGTTGGTAATTTGTTTCCTTCACAAAGGGGAGTACAAGAGTTATATTTCTGTTTAGAGAGAACAAATATTACAATTTCAGGAAAGGGACAAATCTGTTTACCAACACATCATAATATAAATATTCAATTTATCATAACAATAGATCATAATAGCATAAATGTTACTTGAATTGCATGTAGATCTGGATATGCTCAATTGATAAAGCAGCAAAAATTCACCAAACAATTGTACATCTAAATGAAAATACTTCACTTCACAAATAAAAAATAAAACCCCAAAAATATATTTTTCCTAATTACTCAAGTGCTTATTGAATTCACTAAAGCTTCTCAATTTTAGGTGAGAATTCCTCAATACCTTCCACTTGGCAAAAAAAAATAAAAAAATGGTAGGTTGCATAGGTTTTTAATATAAATGTAATATGATTGATATGCCCATAATCATTTTTTGTCTATATCTACTTATACCAATACAATAACCTAAAAAAAGAGAGTTAGAATAGAATATTAATCTTTAGTGAAAAGTACAAAATTTGAACTTTTAGTATCATATTTGAATTCTTTTAAAATAAGACATGGAAAAGTTTCATTATTCATTGTGATGTTGTTTTGGATAAGATATCATTGAGTTGTGTGTTTGTTGTCTTTCTACTGTTGGGGCTTCAAATTTACAAGTAATTTCAAGCACCCTAATATTGAAAATGGTGGTCACTTCATGGAAATAACACATAATGGATGATTAATGATTTGAACACCTAGAGTAAAGGAGGATATGATTAAATTAATTCTAATGGACCCCATGAAAGACTAGTGTTTTTTATTTGTAAAAAAGATGATATGAACAGAGAATTAAAACGAATTAAACATAAAAATATAAGAAATACCCATTTCATAAAATCAAGTTTCCAAGCTCCAGTAAAAATATTAGATTTGTACAATGTGTTTTTGGCTGTAGACCATATAGAAGACCGTAAGAAGGCTGAAAAGCCTGCTATTTCGACCTGCATGAAAGAAGATGTCAACTTGGAATGAAAATGTATGCAAATGTCAAATCTGATGAAGACCCATTTTAGAAGTGGATGTTTCCGACTACCACAAAAAAATTCAGATTCTTATTTGAACTTTAAGGTTGCCGACCAAACAAAAAACCCGAAAGATAGCTTAAAGCAAGGTTATTGACTAACTAGTTTGCATATTAATTTCAAATGGTTTTGTTAATTTTAATGTAAAATGGTGACTTTTCACCCCAAAAGGGGTATGGTGCCCATTCAACCACATATATAAGTGGTTAAAAAATGTAGATATGAGGGAGAGTGAGAAGAAATATAATAGAGACTCTGGCATGATACTGTACTATTTTTGAACCTTTAATACAATCAGTTGTTTTCCTTCGCATATGTGTTGTGAGTTATTTCATTTTCTATAAGCAGTTGTTTGTGATATTATCTAAAGGAGATAAGGTTATTCGTATTCTTACAGTGAAATCTATGTTCCTATATTATAAATTTGGATTAAAAAGATCTACTCGTGGATTGTAATCGTTCCTTGTAGTTCTTCCTTGAATGGTCCCTTAAGGTCAGGGTTAAATTCATTCAGGCGGTTTATGATATAAACATTTAGCAGATCTCATAAGAAATAGTAACTGATAGATTTACCAAAGGGGGTAGGTTTAAAAATTGTCTCACAAATCATACATTAAGTCCTAGGGAAATATAAGACTGTGTAGCCCAAATAATAGGAAAGACACTGGTCATTCATAAACAACAACTTTTTACCATATCAATTAACTTTACTTTAAAGCAATAGGAATAGTTAAGTAGGATGTATATAGAATCAATTAGCAATAGTGTATACATATAAATTTCAAGTACAAATATCTAATAGCTTTTACAACAACAATCTTGAACTCATCTAAAAGCGACCTATCCGAGGAACCTATGCCATTTTGAGGTAGGAAAGATTTAGATTAAGATACTCAATCTGCTATAGAGAGCATTAGTCATCGAAAGCCACTAGTGAATAGGTATACCCGCCTAGGTCTTGCAGAACCTAAAGTGAGAGAGTTAGTAACCAAATAGGTTCACTCTATAAGTTGGCCAAGTCAAATTGGAAGGTTTGACCATAGGAGTTGGCATTTCCTTAGAACCCATCCAATCTGTTGATTTGAGATCCAACACTACCAATGAAGTGTCAATATTGTGCATGAAGCACAAATGTGATATGACAAAGATGTTTGTGATCACTTTTGTCTATATCTACTTCTACTATTGTGAGGACTTGCAAAGCAGATAACAAATAAAAAATTTATCTTTGGTGAAAAAGTGAAAATTTTGAACTAAAGATCACATTTGAATTCTTCAAAATAAGATATAGATAAGTTTCATTGTTCTTTAGGGTGTTGCCTTGGATAAGGTACAATTGATCTTCTTCTTTTTTGTCTTTCTACAAATGAAGTGTGAATATCATGTATAAAGTATAAATGTGCTATGTCAAAGATGTATGTTATCACTTATGTCTATATCTACTTATACTAAAAAATAATGCATGGAAATTTTATTTTTCGTAGAAAATTGAAAAAATGCAAACTATAAAGATCACATTTGAATTCTTCAAAATAAGATATGGATAAGTTTCACTATTCTTTGGGATGTTTTAATCAAAATCAAATTGGAAATGAGTCAACTTCTCAAAATGTGACCATGAACTTGCTTTTTAGATCTAATCTCCTTTAAACCAGTAGGCACTTTCTAAACATTGACAAAAGAAAATGCATCTACCTTCCCATCCACTCCTCAAAGTAGTC
Source organism: Cryptomeria japonica (assembly GCF_030272615.1). Lineage (NCBI taxonomy): Eukaryota > Viridiplantae > Streptophyta > Pinopsida > Cupressales > Cupressaceae > Cryptomeria > Cryptomeria japonica. Next base: position 214,584,799 of record NC_081408.1, on the reverse strand, counting down.
TAAAAAGCCTTAATGTTTTCTCCTCATAGCCTTGTTTAGCGTATTTTGCAAGTAGTGTGTTTTATGACACCAAACTTGCTTAAGTGAATTTTTAAAACACCTGACATTCATCCTCTAAAATCTCACACTTAGCATTAAAACATGGTAATCCTTGTGTATCATAAATGAATTCATCATGTAAAGATTCCCAAAAAACTAAGCAAAACCATAGTGATACCTTAATATTTGGTACAAACTGTGTCATCCCATCAACCATGCTAATGAGAAAAAATGGACTAAATTTGTAAGAAAATATTACCAAACCCTACCAAAGCATAAATTTTATAAGGCAAGACAATATTTCAACACAAGCTAACATGCTTCACATCTACTAAAAAATGTAACAAGGGCATACCAAATTTTCCTGTAACCTCCATTACATAACATTTTATTTTGATATTTTACAACTAAATAACAAACAAGTATACCTCCATGATTTTAAATTTATTAAAACACAAGCTAACATGATTAAAAACCACTAAAAAATATAACATGATAGATCAACTTTTCCTATAACCTCATTACATAACATTTTATTTTGATATTTTACAACCAACAGGGGAAGAGCACCGGTAGTCGTCATAGCTAACTTCGCGCACCCACATATCCTAAACGGTACATCGGATTTTGATTTTTTTTTTTAGTTGTCTTCGTATGCGACTTAACTGCTTATAGCTATTGATTTGGCTTCTGGGTAGTAACGATGCACGCTGTCGAATCAATTATGCGCACAAAGGTCAAAAAGTGCACATTTCAAAGTGTCACCTGATACCTAACTAAAGATGTTCCAGTAACCGTCAACTCAAAATCACTAGTACTTGTTGACAAATGTCCCAATAGTGGTGCACAAATGATCCAATAGTGGTACACAAATGGGACAAATGTTCCAATAGTTGTGCACAAATGGGCCAATTAATTACAAAAAATGACCGGCTATTGGTACAAAACAAATTTATTAATGGTGTTTTCACTATGACAGCTATTGGGGGGTCAACATGACAATAAGGTGACGATTATTGGAACTATGTTATCTATTGGTACTCTTCCCCTAACAAATAAATAAACTTCCATGATTTTAAATTTTATGAAACAAGACAGTATTTTACACAATCTGGCATGCTTCAAATCCACTAAAAAATATTATAGGATAAACCAATTTTTTCTATAATTCCATTACATAATTATTTATTTTGATATTTTACAACTTAAAACAAATAAATAAACATGATTTTAACTAAAAAAATGCCCTATAGAATAACCACTTTAGTAACAAAAGCAAGGTAAATATAATAACCACCATAAATTATGTTATATGAATAAAATGACACATTTAATGGTCATGAAGCATGCCACGTATTGATAAATTTTGATAGATTTGTTCTAATTTTGTCATTATCAAACACAAACATAAACATAAACCTTATGGGATAAGTTAAAGAACTTGACCACCACAAAACTGAGTATCAGTGAAGATATTGAAGTCCAAGGAATCAAAAGTAACAAACTGAATAATGCATGAGAAATGCATTTATGTAAATAAACCTGAAAAAAACTATTAAATAACATGTCATTCTCTTAAATAACATGCTTCAATATTATTACTAAACGTATGTTGCCTTTCTCGAATCTAATGCATGAAATCTAAATTTTAGGGATGTATATTGACAAGAAATGCCTATTGACAAGAAATGTGTAAATTAGAGGTCATTTTTTGATTGGAACATGCAAGTGCAAAAATGAAACACACAATAAATGTTCATCGTAATTGCCTCCATTTTGTCAAGACGTGTCAAAGCTAAGAATCAACACTAACTATGATTTCAATAATTCATTTTAATGATCTAGTCTAAAAAGAGGACAAGTTGTTCAATATGTGTGTTGGGTGCAGGTATGAGAAGAGGGATTCAAACATACCTATACATGTTTAACCTCGTTTCCATGTGAATAAAGAGGATCATGTTATAATTGGGTGGTACAGGTGTGGACTGGATCTATTTTCATCATTCATACTTTAAAAAAATATATTGTTTATCATGAATTGTTGATTTTCTTTTGTGAGATTTGAGTACCTAAATCGAATCTCTTTCTATTTTTAGACCTTTTTCCAAGAATGTTAGATTCATTATCTCGCAGATGATACCAGCAGGTTCTAATAGTGGGTCGATGTAGAAAGACTTTGTAGGAATCTGATTGTACCTACATAAAGCTAGGGCATACTTAAAGATTTTGAAAAGTAGCGCTAAAAAAGGCTCTATGGCAATCTTTTATGGACTAAGATATTTGATTCTAGATTGATTTCAAATCATATTTTTAATGTGGGTGAATTGTTTTGTCATTCCTAAATAATGTCTAAGTGTAAAGAAGAATACAATATTGATTATTTTTATGTTATGTTGAGAGATATGTTCTACATGCACTCATAAATAGCATTCTTTGGGATCCCTCTATGTAGAATTCTTGGAGCTTTACCAGATTTGATGTATGCTTCCAATGGTGTTTGTTTTTGCATGGAATTATTGTTTTATTTGTGTAGAATTCTCTAATTTTTTCGCAACCACAAGTGTAGTGTTTGGCATACTTCATTTGAGGACATAGCCAAATGCTCTCTTTCCCAACTTATAGGCAATTCTTTGTCACAATTTTGAGCTCTTTGTTATGTGAATATTATGAAAGATATTTATGTGTCGTGATTATTAACTTTTTGAACAACTCTTCCATCCCTGCACCGAATAAACCATGCAAATAGAGTACCCATAATAGCAGTGCCTAAAGGAACTACAATAGAGAGCACAAGTATTTTATTGTGCTTGCTTGCATTGGGTGACTACTGTGGCACATCAGAAGCAACCAATCAATTACAGTCTCTTGGTTGGAAGCCTTGCAAACATTTGCATGACTCGATGTTTACACACTCCATAAACCCAACATACACAACAACATTATTCAACCGAGAAAAAATGATCAAAGTTTGCAAGAAAAATATAATACAATTTCACCAAAGCAAAATTTATTTAAACTGAGATGAACCGAAACTAATATTCACACAACCACTCCTTTAAACTATTTATAACAACTCAAAGCAAATCTAAAAGGATCAAATTCGTGATTTGTATACAAGATTTTTAAAAATATTTCATTGCAAATTAATTTGATTTGATTGCCTACAGGTAATCTAAGGGCCACTTGTGTAGACACCTAAAATTGTCTTAGCCTAATTAAATAAATATTTTATTTATTTAATTATTTTATCTTTAGCCTTCTATTGATTGAATAGATTTTTATTTATTTAATTAATTCATTCATTTATCCTCTTGTGTCCTTTCCCCATTTAAATAAATATTTGTATTCATTTAAATTATTCTTTCCATAAATTAAATAAATATTTTATTTATTTAATTGGCCCCACTTCTTCTATTAATCAAACAGATCTTTATTTATTTAATTAATTCATTAGCTTTTCCCTCCATGAGACTTGTCATTCATCTCTTAATTTACCCTAATTTGAGTCGACTATGTATCCCTCCACCTCTTAATCCTAGCCCTTCATTTTTCTTAGTTACCCTCTATATAAGAGTAACATTTCATCCTTGTCCATCCACTAACTAGCTAATCAATTTTCATGCGACCTTTCATAGCGATCAATCACTCAAGCATCTACACAACCACAATCCAGTCTTTCTTGAGCTCTTGTGCACAATACAAAATCTGAGAACAATAATATCAACACAAGATCAATGAAGATAGGAAACAATGGAGATCAAACCCTACTAAGCATGTGTATGGTATGATCTTTCTATTTTTTCAATTTTGCATGTTTAAGGTTCTTCATTGGTGTATGGTGGATTTTAATTGTAGAACTAGGGTTTTTATGTGGTTGAATCTTTGTTGGTTTACAATAGTTTAATATGATTCCATTGTATACAACTTGTACGAAAAAAATGGACTCAAAGCATGAGATACAAAAAAATCCAAACTTTTAGAAATATTGATAGCATTGACTTACACTATCCCATGTAGTAAATGACGATCAGTAGAGAATCAAATCTATAGATCTTGATATTGTATTTACTTCAATGACAACCATGTCAGCTACAAAAATTGAATTACATTGGCGAAACCGATTGCTATTCATTTATTGCTCGAAGATGTTATAGATTTATCTATTAAAACATGTTCCATTTCCCAATATCTCAAAGTTGTTTACTGATGTTGTTTACCGGCATAAAAATATTGTATACAGGCATGAGACAGGTTTGGATGAAAAGCCCATGTAATGTAGCCTATCAGCTAATAAACATTTTATAAATAGATGTATACCAAGGTGAAAGTGTAATTTTTTTTGGATTTTATGTAATATTTTTTTAATTGTGAAATAAAGTAGATTATAATGAATATTAGTTACCATTAGTTAATTGAATGAAAAGCAACTGAATCATAAGTTCATAGTTACAAGAAGGTTGAAAGTAATATTTACTATAAATCCAAAGCCACTAGAATGCCTAAAAGAACATTCATTGTATAAATTGAACAACTTTCTTATTACAAACATGGGTAATTGAAATTATAAGACTTGCTCTTCGATTTGTTGAAGGTGAACAATGATCTTCTTATTCTTGTAATAATTAGAGTTTGAATAGTGTACTTATGTAAAATTTGGTATCTAGTTTCTTTTTTTAGTAGTTTGAAGCTAGTTTTCATTTCAATAATATTTTATTTTAGTTCAAAACTATACTCTTAGTCTTCAAGACTATTGTATTATAGAAAAATTAGGCATAATAAAGCTAGATTAAATGAGTTTACCACCAAGACTCAAATCTAATTCCTAAATCCGCAATGACAATGAAATATATAATCTAAATCAACAAAACATGAAAGATAAACTAATTAAAACCCCCTTCGTTGATCTGATTCATGGCTTCCATTACTCTTTTTTTTTTTGTGGTTGATTGGCTCTTAGTGTTGCGCTGGAGATCCTGCATAAGATTGACACAATAATTTTGAAGATAGTGGTTGTTGAAAATGGGAGATTGAAGCTCAATTTATAGATTTCAAAGAGGAAATTTGAACGACTGAACTATGCATTTAAGAACATAATCAATCAACAATTAAGATCAGTTGAGACATAATTGATTAGGAGTTGAACTCATTTGATTGATGAGTTGACTAAATTGATTGATTAGTGAACTGGATAGATTGATCAATGAACTAAATAGATGAGTCTGTTCAAAAAATTTGATTGATGAATTAACTGAGTTAACTGAGGAGATGACTTAATTGATTGATAAGTTATAAAAAGGTGATTGATAGTTAGACTAAAAGTCAATGCCAATTAGGAATTTGAGCATGTGTTGTAGGATATTGCATTTGATTTACATTTTATTTAAATTTGGATTTTCGAAAACATGAAATGAAATACACATTAATTCGAAACTAATTGAAATTAATGTAGAGGAGGGGATTTGTCACCTCCAAGATGAAGAATCTTAGAGGACAAATCGATGTGCCGCTACCTCACTCAAACTGGCGCTAAGGTGAGCCAGGGGATAAAGACAACGAAGTTAAGCAGTTAACCACAATCCGAGGCTCTCGGATGACTCTGTCAAGCCTCTCTCCAAAGGACGAGTGCGTAGGTCGAGGACACCAGTGGGGCGCACTGTCGTCCTGTACGAACGAGGTACAAAGTTCATACAGAAAGTTCCAAGTGTGATTATAATGCAATAAAAATATAAAAAATAATGAAGCTAAGCTAATAAATGTGATATATGAAATAACCAAGATAAACTGGAAGGAGAAAAGGGAAGAAAATAGACAAACAAGAGGTCCACGCTATGAAGCCTCTAGCCATATGAATCTTCTCTAATACAAATTTTGCACAAGCAAGAAGGAAAATGTTGGGGGTTGTGTTTTGGAGTCTACCTCAGTTAGACCCCCATTTTGGTGTTTCCACCTCCACGAACAACCCAAATAGATTGATAGAATAAAAGATAAATGAAAGATAAAATAAATTAAAGAAGAGGGATGTGATAAATCCCAAGATGCTCAAAGATAGGATAAATAGATAGATATTATCGAATAGGCTTGACAAAAGACAAGAGAGTTGCAAGAAATATGGTGAGAGCTTGAGAGTGTTGTAGCAAACTAGAGACTGTTGTAGCAAGAGCCAAGAGAGATTGAATAACCAAGAGAGCCAAGAGAATTTGCTTGGAGGAAGCTAGAGCTTGAATGGAGAGAAAAGATAGATTTAAAAGAGAGAAGAGGAGGGAAAGAGAGGGTCGCGATCCGTTTAGAAGATTCCGAGCCGTTTCCACCAACATGCGCAAGTGACAAGTGGAAAGGTGTGCTCAGAACCGACATTCGAACATTAATATGTCACTAGACTAATGGGTGGCGCACGGACATCCTCACGACATGCTAGTGTCCAAATGAATGATGCTAAAAAACAACAGGAGATAAGGAAGACGCATGGCTAACAAGACTGATGCCACGAGAGAGTTGTTGAAGAGGGGGTCTTGAGCATCCTGAGAAGGAAAACGATGATGCAAGGGTTGAAGTGAACCTACTCAGGTACTAGGGGAATGGACACCAAAGTGGTTACAAATGATGTAGGTTAAATTACAAAGGGGTATGCGATTTTTGACACTACATTTTGCCCCCACTTTAGCGGGCTTATGAATCAACATGAATATGCATGCTAAAGGAAATATACTAAACATAAAATAACATCATGATACCAAAAGGATATTGTAGAGGAAGGAACAAGCCAAGGAAGCATTCCCCCAAGCTAAAGACCTACAAAATAGATGCATTAGATAGAGAAACCTGCACAAGAGAACATGGTTAGAGAATAAGAGAATTCCAAGTCAATAGGGTTAGAATATGAAAACTATGATCTTGAGTCAACAAAGTGAAAGAGACCTTGATGTAAAAGGTTGTCTTAGTACCATGCGTCATCCCCAAAATAACAAGAAACAATAGATAGAGGAATTCTAAAATGAAGAGAAGAAAGCAAGGATTGATTACATCAAGGAAGAATGCATCCAAAAGTTAGAGAAGCAATCAATGTCGAAGAGAAATGACCTAGACATTAGCTTGATGCATCACTGGCGGTCATGTAGATATGATGATAATAAAAAAAGATCTAGCAAGTTGTGTTATGCTAGATGATCAAAGATAAGTAGCACCAACCTTGCTCTGAAGGAAGGCCACTACCCAAAGATAAGATAAAGAAGATAGTAGCGATAGGGAGGCAAATTTTTGTTGATCGGATGAGATTGCCCCCAGTGAGATGAAGATGAGATTTGGAATAGATATTGTTACTCGATACATCACAAATATGCTAGCTACAGACAACCAATGCGGATGATAAGATAAAGGATAGATATAAATGATAGATAAGATAGCGTAACAGAAACGAGCCTCGCTTTGGAGGAAATCCCCTTGTTATAAAAGGATACAAAATAGGCGGTTGCCATTAGTACGAGATACGCTAGTATGGATAGAAAATTACATTATGATAGATATCCATACGATAGGGCGAGATATGCCAGTATGGATAACCAAACGATAGGGCAGATAAAGATAAATTTTACCGACATGGGTAGCGATATGCTAGATAGCCATGTGATTGGGCGATCAAGGATAGATTTGGTAAGTAGCAGATTGGCCCCTACCAAGGCAAACAAGAAAGATAAATCAAGAATGGTTTGGCCCCCATGTAGGCGATCTTGGAAAAGAAAAAGATCTAGTGGTTTGGCCCCCACCTAGGCGATCTTGGAAAAGAAAAAGATCAAGTGGTTTGGCCCCCACTTGGGCGAACATGAAAAAGCAACTAGCAAAGGAAACAAATGCAAGAGATAAAAGATAAAATGCAGCTATGGTGGCCCCCCCTTAGAATGATATGTGTGGAAGGCATGTTATTCTAAGGAGAAGAGCGGTTGTGACCGTGTGTCAATATAGCGAGATGTTTATGTGGAATGCCACCAAGAGCAAGTGGCATATAGATATCCACAACATCAAAAGATGCAATGCAAGAGGACATGGGGATCTGATAATTTGGTATCAGGACCCATAACAATGTTGAAAAGATGGGTGTATCGTCATAGCACCAAATTTCTCAAATTTGAAGAAGAGCACATAAAGACAAAGATAGGATGAGGATAGAATGTGTAAAAGAAAATGATAGAGGTAAGACTCAATATCACTTGTTGTACAAAGAAGAAGAAGGTACATCAATGGATGAAGAATTAATGACACCCAATTGATGAAGTTGTTGGATCTTGTCATTCAAGGCCTTACATTCACTAGTGGAATGGCCAAGCACTTGATGATATGCACATAAATAATGATTTTTAGGAAACTTATTCTATGTAGGACGAGGAAGAGTAATCAAGCAATCTTTAAGAAGTCGTGACAAGATAAGATCTTGATCAGATAAAGGATGAGGGGCACAAAGTAACCCTTTCTCTTGGGAAGAATAGTTTGACTGCTCACAAGAGGAAGATACAAAGATAACAGATGATGGAGGATGAGATGAAGATGGATTAGGCTTGTAACCTAAACCCATTGTAAATGAACACGACTGGCTCCAAAGGCACCTTAACACCTTGACTCAAGCGCCCAAGACCATTTCCTTTGTATCCATACTTGGAAGCAATATTGAATCTTGGACCATAACATGATTGTAACTCCTCCAAAGGGGGAGGATCACCTTTAATGGTGTAGCCAATGGTGTTCACATGATCTTGAGATGCAGAAGAATAATCATATTTGGTAGCAGGTGTGAAAGATGTTTTTGGAAGTTCAAGGTGGATAGGATCGACCTTGTATTCGCCAACATGAGAATCAGTGAAATCTAGGGAACCTCAATCATCACCTAAATATGCATTCACTTTAGATGAAGATAGTTCAACAAAAGATGTCTTATTAGGAGTGGACTCAAAGATTTGTTCTTTCAGGAGATCTGCCTTAGCAGGATCTACTTTGGGAAAATCTTGTTTCTCAAGTGATTCCTTCTTCGGGACTTCTTCACCCTTCCGACTTTCCTTTTCAGGGGACACGACAGAGGCAAAATCCGTCACTGTGGAGGACAATGTTGGAACATAATTTCAAAATGAAGGTGTAACTGAAATCTGACCCAGTGTTGCTACTTGACATAGGTGCACAACATTAGGGCCAGCCTTGATTGTAACCACTTGATTATTGGCCACAAACTTCACTTAACCATGAAGTGTAGAAGAGACAACTCCCAAAGCATGAAGCCATGGTCTACCCGAGAGGATATTATAAGATAGAGGACCTAGCATTACATATACTAGAGTCAAAATAGTGATAGGCCCAACCTTCAAAGGCAAGATAACCGTTCCCAAAGCACTTTTTCCATTGTTATCAAAATCACAAATAAACAAAGAAGATGCTGCTAGGGAGTTCGGATCAACCTTAATGTTTGGTAATAAATCCACACTACATACTTTAAGCGCAGAACCTGTATCAACAAGAGTTTGTCTAATTTCAATTCCATTAACATGCATGATTATAATTAATGGATCAAGAAAGTTCCTCACTTCTGGAGGTGGAAGTTCATGGGAATAGAATGTAATATTCGGTGAGTGCGCACGAATATGATCAATCAACGTATTTACATATGTCAGCCTAGCAGAAGAAGGCAATAAGATCTTTTGCAAAGCTTCTTGTAGCATACCTTGATAAACCAGAGTAGTCTAAAGCAAATCCCATAGTGAGATCTTAGCGGGAGTAACACGAAGTTGCTCAATAAGATCATAATCACTAGGTCGCTTAGCCATAGGCGAAGGTCTTTGAGGAAGAATTGGTTGAGAAGATGGTATAGAAGTATTCGATTGATCAACATGTTGCTTATTTATACAAGTGTTATAAGTATGGCCTATCATTCTATAAGAAGGAGCCTTAGATTGTGTATATATCGTAAAAAGATCCAAGGCGAGTCATTTTTAAAAGAAACACAATGAATAGATTTTACCTTCTTTGGAGAAGGACTAGCTGCAGTCACATGAATGATTGGTCTCTTAGGTTTTTTAGGGAGACATAAATGACATTCACAGACTCATTATGATATGTAGAAGATTTAGATGAAGGAATTTTCTCATCATTGACCTTTGGAAGATCAGATATGAGTCGAGACTCATCATTCACTAATGCATCATCTCTAGAAGAGAATGCACTAGAATGAAGAGATGGTAGAGTAACATTAAGACATGTGTCAATGATTTCATCCTCTTGTAGTAAAATATCCTCTAAAATAGAAGATATATTATGAGAGGGATCAAAGGCATAGAGTGACATAGGCAAAGCTAAGTCACCATCATAAGCATGAAAAGGAACATCATTAGCACTTTGAATAAAGTTATAAACTAAGTTAATAAGAGAAGATAACATATGCATTTTGAAATTAATAGACTTAAACTTAAGAGAGAATGCATAAATTTGTCGGTCGAAGGTCGACGAACCATTAAATGGGGTTCGGGGCAGCACCCCTAACTTTATTTTTTTGGAAGAAAGGGAAAGATTTAGAATTGTCCTTTTTTTTAAAAAGGGGGAGATGCTAAAGAATGATTTGAAAATAATACATAAGAGGTGTTCACGTCAAGTTCACCAAAATGTAGATGAGGGGATTTGTCACATCTAAGATGAAGAATCTTAGAGGACAAATCGATTCACCGCTACCTCACTCAAATTGGCGCTAAGGTGAGCCAGGGGATAAAAACAACAGAGTTAAGCAGCTAACCACAATCCGAGGCTTTCAGACAACTCTGTAAAGCCCTTTTCCAAAGGATGAGCACGCGGGTCGGGGACACCAGCGTGACATACTGTCATCCTATACGAACAAGGTGCAAAGTTCATACAAAAAGTTCCAAGTGCGATTATAATGCAATAAAAATACAAAAAATAATGAAGCTAAGCTAATAAATGCAATATACGAAATAACCAAGATAAAATGGAAGGAGAAAAGGGAAGAAAATAGACAAACAAGAGGTCCACGCTATGAAGCCTCCAACCAGATGAATCTTCTCTAATGCAACCTGCGCACAAGCAAGAAGGAAAATATTGGGGGTTGTGTTTTGGAGTTTGCCTTAGTTAGACCTCTATTTTGGTGTTTCCACCTCCACAGACAACCCACATAGATTGATAGAATAAAAGATAAATGTGAGATAAAATAAACAAAAGAAGAGGGATGTGATAAATCCCAAGATGCTCAAAGATAGGATAAATATAGTTATTATCGAATATGCTTGACAAAAGCCAAGAGAGTTGCAAGAGATATCATGAGAGCTTGAGAGTGTTATAGCAAACTAGAGACTGTTGTAGCAAGAGCCAAGAGAGGTTGAATAACCAAGAGAGCAAAGATAAATTGATTGGAGAAGCTAGAGCTTTAATGGAGAGAAAAGATAGATTTAAAAGAGAGAAGAGGAGAAAAAGAGAGGGTTGCAAGTCGTTTAGACCACTGACATGCGCAAGTGATAAGTGAAAAGGCACACTCATAACCGACATTCAAACATTGAGATGTTGTGGGATTAATGCATGACGTGTGGATGTCTGCGCGACGCACTAGTGTCCAAATGAATCACACTTGAAAACAACAGGAGATAAGGAAGACATGTGGCTAACAAGATTGACGCCGCGAGGGAGCTACTGAAAAGGGGGTCTTTAGCATCCCGTGAGGGAAAAGGTTGATGCAAGAGTTGAAGTGAACCTACTCATGTACTAGGGGAATGGACACCAAAGTGGTTACAAAATATGTAGGTCAAATTACAAAGGGGTATGCAATTTTCAACACTACAATTAACATTTGGGGATTTTTTAATTTTTGAAAATTTAAATTAGTAAAGAATGAATTAGATAATTAAATAACTTAAAAAATATATATAATTATTAAAAATTGAATCTAATTAAATAATAACTATTATTGAATTAAAGGTATTAATTCAAAATTAATTAAATAATATTATTTAATTAATGTAAATAAAAGGAAGTTAATGATTAAATGATTGAAAGGAAATAGAATAATTAGAAGAAATGAAATATGATGATAACATTAGTTTAGAAGAATAAAATTACGTTAATTAAATAATTATTAATTAATTAAGATGAATAATTAGTGTGTTAGTGATGAGACATTTTTAGACGTCTACAACTATACATATGGAATTGAGCTTCAAATTCTCAAAACCAAGTTTGACTATGAGTCCAAGATAACTTATATCTTGTTAGTCATTGTATGTAGACTCAAATAAAAAATAATTTAATTATGGTGGTTAAGTATTCTATAGAAGGACAATACTCTACTTTATTTAATCCATCATATCTTATCCATTTCATTGATGCACATTTTGATACACCAATGCATGGAATAATGTGTTCTTCTTGAAAGATAGCATTACCCTCCAAGTCTTGAGAAACATGTTAAGGCATGCTTGGTTGACTCAAGGACGTGTTGTTATCCTCTAAAGTGAGGTAGCAATTGTTATTTAGAGTGTGATTCAACTCACTCATTCATAGATAGGATTCCTTAGTGTTGTGAATAAAAAAATCAAGAGAAACAAGTAGCATTAAAGCTTATAATAAAAATAATCTAAATATTACCCATATGTTAATTTTGAACTAATCAACCTCAGAGAGAGAGAGAGAGAGAGAGAGAGAGAGAGAGAGAGAGAGAGAAAAGCATTAAAAAAGATGGAATTAATAACAATTATCAATTTATCCTATATTACCATCATTGAGCCACATAAATCCCTAAATGTGTAGGTTACATCCATGTCACAAGCCAAATGACCACACAAAGAATAATTTAACCAAGATTTGTGTTATTTTTTATTTGTCATAATAACTTGCATAGTGGCATAGGTTGGTTTAGATTTACTAATGTGTCTTTATATTTATCATGTGTGGACTTAGTGTCAAGCACTTGAGTCCTTTCATGACCTAGATATCACAATCAAGATCCGTTATGTCTTAACCCTATGTTTATGCTTACTTCAAGCACATTCATCATTATATGTCTTACATATGATCATTTACAAAACCATGAGTTACATGTTCAAACTTCTTGATATTATGCATGCATTAATTTAGAGTGATTGTTTGTATTTGAAAAGATCATCTTCATGAGTGATTGCAAAAAGTTTACCTTTCGGGACGGGTGTTGAATATGGGTTTACAGGAGCTTAGAATATTATTTTTCCAATTATAGTTTTATTTTATTGTATACAACATATGCTTGGCCAAGCTACTTTAGACCATTAAAATAGATGGATTTATTTATATATATTATTCATTATAATATCTTGATATTCGATCATAGCATGTTTTTCTATGATAGGATTATGCATATAGATAATATTAGGCATGCACCAGATTCCCTCCTATTCACAATTTTTTTTTTGCTAAGCATCTCATGCAAGGTCGGTGGTTCTTTGTGTCAAGAAGAACTCTCCGGGGAAGCATAAGCTTCGTGGCTAGGTGGAAAAAGCACTGTGATCATGTTTCTGTCTTTGATTGCGAAAGGTTATTGGATTGGACCATTGAATATTCTAGTGTTTGTACACATTGTACTCTTAATTTTATTATTTGTCTTGTTGATGATGGACTACCTAAGTCAATTATTGTACCATGTTTTATGATGTACTTATGATCCTTGATGTGGATATTATGACACGTGATGATGTAGCATGTATTGATATATCACTTATTAGTTGGTGTAATTGAAAATAAAATTTGTTAATATGGTATTTATGATAGTTATCTGGATTTGTGTGATGAATTTGGTTTTCGTACCTTTAGAGCTCTAGGTCAAAACATTAGTGATCATTACGCTAATATGCAAATTATGATAATTTTGCTATCTAATCTTTGATGGATACTACAAATAATGGATGATATTTTTATGTAGTCTTTAATAAATTGCCTATAGTGACCAGCTTGACAAAGAAAGCTTATAACATCATTTTTCCTAAAAGGAACATACTGAATTATAATCACCTCAATTTTAATAGGATCAATTTGTATTCTCTATTAGGAAACATGATGGCCTAACAACACACCTTGCATCATCACGTAGCACTTCTCATTGCTTAATGATAGACTATGCTCCTCTCACCTTTTAAGTACCTTCTTCAAAGGCTTCATCGTATCTACGACCATAAGTCATGAACTATGTATACTTTAGTACAACCATGTGTGAGGTTTGAGAAGGTGCTTAAGAATGCCATCCAGAATGTAGTAGGGGCATTGCAAAGTCCAAAAGGAAAGATAATATATGCATAATTTCCCCAAGGACGAGTGAATGTAATCTTGTCTTGGTATTTTGGTGCTATCATGATCTAATTATAGCCATTGAACCCATCCAAGAATGAGAAATACTTCTTGCCTGTGGAGATTCTAGGACTTGGTCAATAAAAGGAAGAGGAAAATGATCCTTCCCTATAGTTGAATTGATCTCTCCATAGCCCACACAAAGTCTCCATTTTCCACCTTTCTTAGGTACAATGAATAAAGGTGAAACCCACTGGTTGTCAAAGATAGGATGTATGAATCTTGCATTTAGCAATTTCTGCAAATTTCTCTTGACTATCTCCTTAATTGTTGGATTCATTCATCTCTAAGGTTGCATGATCAATGTGTAGTGATCCTTAATTTATATTTTGCAAGTAAACAAATTTGGATTCAATCTCTTTATATCACTATAATCCCAAGCAAAAGTAGCTTGGTGTCCCCACAACAAAGAAACCAATTGCACCTATTGTTGTCAATCAAGCTTGCTATTAACATTTAGATGCTCACCTAAAGTAATATCCACTTGAGTGGTGATAAGACTCATAGATTAAATATTTAAGCATGCAATTCTTATGTCATTAGTGTGTGGAAACAAGTGATGGAGTAATTGTGTAATTAAGTAGAAGTTTTTAGATGATGCTGCAAGAAGTAATGAATACAATAGACATGAAGAGCGTGCCAAGCATGTCGGAGTCCCCTCATTCCTATGACAATCATTTTAAATTATGTGATCTAGGATTGTATCATGATATTGTTTTTGTAACATTGATTTACTGGTTATCATTATGAGAGTCTCCAAAGTATCTTCCTCATTATCTCCAGGATCTGGTTAGATTGTCTAATCATTCTCTTGAGAAGGCTGGTCCAGAGGATATAGAGAAAGTTTCTTTATGATGTTTCCATTTGAAATAATAACTTCCTCTTACCTGGAACCTATAAAATCATCTATTGTTGCAAGCCAAGGTCTCCCAAGGATGCATGGATACCTCCCCTACCAAGTTAGCCTTTGGTTGCAAAATTATAAAATCTACAAGATACTCCCAAGAGTCGTGTTATAACTAGATCATCTACAATTACTTATGATTTTACTATTGAACTATCAACCAATTATAGTACTATGGGTGTAGGTCTTAGTTCTCACAACTGTAGACTTTACATGGTCTCCCAATTCATCACATTAATGGCACCCCCTAGGTTGAGCGATGTATTGGATATTAGGATTTCATTAATTATGACATTGACCACAAGACTTCCAGGGTCATTATATTTAGGAACAATGACTTTACCCAACATAATATTCACTGGTTGTTCTACCACATGAACCGTTGTTGGATCTTTTCTCTTTCGTCGTGGCTTTTTAATAAACAACTCCTTAATGGTTTTTTTTATAGATGGGTGCATCTTTGATTGCCTAAAGTGATGAGATTTTCACACTAATTCTCTTAAGTTGGTCCAAGAAATCAAAGGTTGGTTCAAATTTTGGCTTTTGCACATTGAGCCTCTCTAAAAATGGTGGTGGAGGACTTTTGTTAGGCTCTTGTTCAAGTAAAGAATTTGTTTCTTAATGGAGGATGCACATCAGTTGAATAAGAAGGAATCTATATAATGTTTGGTCATGTTGGGGCAACTAAAGCCTTTCTAGAGAAAAGGTGCACATTGTTAATGTTCGATACATAGGCAGGGAATTGTTGGGCGTCATTAGCATCAACCAACTAGACTGGACAATTTTTTACATTAGGTGTAGGTTGCATTATAATTGTGTGAGTTTTGGTAGTTGTTGGGTAGAGTTCATAGAGTGTAGCATTATGGCAAGTTGTGTAGGTGGGGTTTGTAGCAGTTGTAGATATCTTAAATTAGGATCTCCCCATTGCTAGTTACCCCTTCATGATTGTTGTCATTGCTTTCTTGTATAAAGCACCCGCCAATTAGAGAATTGATTCTACACTAGGAAATATGGCCATCCTCTAGGATGATTATTCCATGGCGAGTTACCATAGTTTGTCCAATTGGAAGGAGGTTGATTTTTCCATTGGTTAAAAAACCACCATAAGAGTTGTTATAAGGGAGAGGATCTTGAGGCATACCTTGTCTTTGATTCCAGGGTTGTCATTTGGATAGTAATAGAACCTAACCATCATCATCTTCTGAGGCCTTGAAGCCAGGTTTGTCATCTATGCTTGCAATCCTTTTGCATCTATAGTCTTTCCTCTTATAGTGGTAGTGTGGGTAGTATTTAGTTAGGGCAACCTTCAAGTCCTCCTACTTCTTCCATAATTGCAATGCATCCATTTGAGTAGCCATGTGGTTGATGAAATCTTGTTTCATGTCCACAAGAATATTATTTATCTTTGTGAAAAAGATTCCTGTAGTCAACTTTGGTATCAATACTCTTATGTTGCAAGTTTTCTTTATTGGTGATCTTGAATAGTTTTTGGCAAGTTGATTGAATCTTCCCAAGTGGTTGGGTGATATCATATATTTCCATAAGTTTAAAGCATCCATGCAATCTTCATCAACTCCTCAAATAAAGATTAGCTTAAGAAAATCTTCTTTTAAGTAGTTGTGTTTTGATTTCTGCATGCAAAACAAAAAATGTTCTACATAATCTTCCAATGACCCATCTTCCTTCCAAGTCATTTGAAATATATCATCTCCTCACATGTCTCCTCCTCTATAATAATCTTTGTACTTATTTGATAATTTCTCCTTCATTGACTCCCAATCAACCACTGTATCCCTTCCCAAGCTCATGAACTACCTCAAGGCAAAATCATTGATAGTAGCAGGGAACAACTTTAACTTGCGGTCATCAATTGTGTAATCATAACTATGGTATACAACATCAAAATCAAAGAGAAATGTGTTACGATATTCAATAATAAGCCAATGAGAGTTTGGGAGAGTTGAGGATGGTATGTTCTTAAGATCAACATTCCTTTCTTGGCGAACAATGAAAAAATGAAATGTTGGTGTGTTGTTATCTTGATCAGCTTGGCGATTTGCATCTCCCATTCTAACTTGTGGTGGAGAGTTATGGGGAGTACAATTATGGGATGAATTAGAAGAGGCTTGAGAGGCTGGTGAAGATGGAGGTGAATGGTATTATTGTTGTATTTCAGCCACGTTTGCTTTAATGGCTTGACTATTAATGCTGGGAAGGAATCTTCTACAAGGATCCCTTATTCTTTGCATGCAAGGATTTTTCTCCTTTGTCTAGCATGCCTACATAGGGTTAGTAAGAACTTTGGGGGTTTGTTCGAAATCTAAAGGTCTTACAAATTGAAAACAATAGTCCTATAATTTAAAAACAACAAATTTTACTTCTAGGAAAGCATAGAAATTATGAAGCAAACCATATAACTTCATAATTTGACATCATCCCCGACAACGGTGCCAAAAATATTGATCCTATTGATCCCAATTAAAGATTCAATGCTAGATAAATGTCTCACAAGTCAAAGATAAACATCCATACTAAGCAATCCTTCATGGTGTATAAGTTGCATTTACTTGTCAAACCAAGGGTCATGCAACTTGAAATGGGACAACACTGTATGTGCACTGTGAACTTATTTTAGGTTGTTATCGTACGTTATCTGTACAAAAATTGTAGTAAAAGAAAGTGTAGGAAAATAAATACTAAAACTATTATAACAGATAAAGAAATATCGAGATTTGAGTAAAGTAAAACATTTATGGATTAATACTTAAACTATCTAATCAAATTCAAACAATAACTACTAAAGGAAAAGAGTAAATAATATAAATGTTAACTAATTTAATTTCAAAAGATCTATCCAAGCTACATGCATGAAACAAAACTAATTAAACTAAACTAAACTAAGAGCGGCTTTACCTCAAGCGAGACCTCTTAGGTAAGTACTAACTTTAATATCATAGAATCACACAACTGACAATTTAGAAAATGCACAATGTATTTAATTCATTACAAGTGTCCAAGCCTTGCTTGCAAAACAAAGATGTTATAGTAAGCACATTTTCATCAACCTTTTTGGGTTACTCATTTATACATTCAATCCTATGACTCAATCTTCTAACTAACTACTTCTCAATCCCCAAATCTTTAGATAGATTTATTGAATAGATAAAGAAAACATTAACTGATGAAGAGTCCTATTAGGATTGAAACTCATAACAACTTCAGGACATAAATGTCCACTCGTCATTGTAACAAATTACTAAATAGCATACCTTCAGGTGGTTAGGAATGTTATGAAAGAGCTGAGTGTTACTCCTAGATAGCTTGAAAAGCCTGAAACTATTTTTTATTGATTCAAAGTCAACTCTACCTAAGTTAGCTATAGGAATTCACACAATGTTCGACTACAAAAACAGTTGCTTCTGGTTTAAGTGAAATGTTTCATATCAAGTTAGTGCACTCAATATTGCAAACCATAATAATCATCCATTCACATTTAACACATATACAATTATAAGAATATATATCTATCATATTTAGATCCATTAAATAGACATATTAAGAGTGCTCGTACAAAGGCTTAATATTATGATAACTCAAATTACAACTAAAGTTTGCAAAGTTTATGCCATAAAAATTAACTAAAGTCTGTTATGTAGCTTATAAAAAGTGGACAAAACATGAGCCTATCAGACTGCTCTTTGATTTGGTATGTACAGTGAATATTATCACCGAAGAACATCTCTTCACACAATGATTTCATCAAGATACATATGAGAAATAGGATGTAATTATTAAAAAGCATGATGGTTTCATCAGTCTTCTCATAGAAGTTGGTACTAAGTGTTTAGACATTACCTTTGTCATTATCCATGTATGCACCTAAAAAATGGTCTGAAGATAATTAATTGAATACGCAGTTATTTAATTAATTCCACTTCCCAATTAATTGAATTTGCAAATAATTTGATTAATTTCTATATTCATCTACTAGTAAATAAGTCTAAATGATTTATTTATATAGTTCATTTTTTATGCCATAAATCTGGTATCAGCCTGCAAGAGGGGAAAACATCTCAAACATACACATGAAACATTGCATTAGAGTTAGAAATCACAAAACAAGTTAATGAATCAAAAACTCTCAAAATCATTACATGCTTCTCTATCCCTAAAGATCTTCAAGATTCAAGGTGGCCCTCACTTGGAAGAGCACTTGATCGCCTAGATGACAACCTAGGGAACGAGATTTTAATGATGATTCTACGATCAAAATGGATGCAACTGAGATCCTAGTGAATGGTGAGATGATGGATGAAAACTAAGGATGCAAAATGCAAAACTAGATATGATCAAGATGATGAAGATAAGATGAAGCTATGTTAATTCCAAATTGAAGATTAAGATGAACTAATTAAGCTAGATGAAGATGAAAACTAAGTAATTGATATGAAATTAAGCTAACTAAAATGACCTAAAGCATGATGCAAATGCTAAGTTCTATAATGTTAATGCTTGAAGACTTGGATGCTTGAAGGTGACCAATGAGCTCCTTTGATAACCTAAAAATGAGTTCTATTTATAGGGAAAATAGAGAAATGGATGGTTGAGATTGAGCGATCTCAACAAGGGCTAGGATTGAAAGTTATCAATCTATGGGAGAGATACAATCCAATCCCAAGTTGAGAAATGTCTCCTTGAGAGGGCTTGAGAGGATGCTAAAAAAGCATTAGATGCTAAGCAAACAATTAGGGATAACCTCAAGAAGTGACATCATTAGATAATTTCATTAACCAGGGAGGCATGCTATTACCTAAGAGGTAAACTCTTGTGCAACATGGGAAAATGGTTAAAGGGACAACCATCACTGCTAAGGGGTGTGGGCTTGTAAGAGGCATTGAATACCTTTTGAAGACTTTAGAGGTTAACTTGCTAGAGGGTAGATAACCCTCAAGTCTCATGTAATATCCTTACAAGTTTGGAAGACTCAACAAGTTAACTTGTTGAAATAACTAAAGTCTTAAATGCATTTTGAAGACTTTCTTCCAAATTTGGAGAAGTGCCTCCCCCAAATTCAGGGAAAGGACATGATTAGGAGATTAGACATGATTAATATGGGATTAGGGGGTTTCTAGAAGGATGATTATGGAGGCAAGTGGGAGATGTAGGATTTTACAAGTGGGGGGACTATTTACAAATAAATAATGATTTATTTATTTGTAAAAGGGATTTTTAATTAAATGTGAATTTGATCAAAAAGGTGAAAAGGGATTTTAATCAAACAAATAAGATTTATTCAATCAAATGGCTAAGGGTACTTAATCAAACCTTAGTTTTATTAATAGGTTAGGCTAGAAGAAGGAGATTTAATCGAATCTTTAATTTTATTAAAAGGTTAATTAGAAGAATAGGAATATTAATTAAATCTTAATTTAATTAATTGGAATAATTAGGGATAAATAAATGAATAAAATTCACTTAATTCATTGTTCAACTTTTAGGTGTCTGCATTTTGCCCCTCTTTGAGTCAACGTGTGACCACATGTTGATTCAAAGAAAAACGGTCAATTTGTCGTCAAAAGTTTTCGATATAATGTTGTTGCCAAAATTAACAATATGATTCCCTGGATATGGAAAAATGATTTTGATATGATACGCTGATGTGATTTTGTCAATATGAAGCTGATATGAGACCGATATGGAGATACGATATGATAATGCCTCCTCGGGGGATCGTTTGTGTACTAAAGGCATGAATTATCTCTCGAAAGAAGAAGAATGTTATTTGAAAGATAGAAGAGTGGATAGTTGATGACATGCATGGGTTTGATAAGATTGGCCAGATTGATTGGATTGATAAGATTGATAAGATTGAGATTAAGTATAGTTTCAGGAATGATACCTCATGTATAAGACAAAGATGATCAAAACATCTGGTTTCAGGAATGGTATATCCTTTATAAGACCTAATCAAAACGTCTTGTTTCAGGATAGATACATCTTGTATAAGACATGATGGAATGGATCAGATGAAATGGATTGATAGAATTGAGAACAAGTCTAGTTTCAGGAATGACACCTCCTGTATAAGACAAAGATGATCAAAACGTCTGGTTTCAGGAATGATATATCCTGTATAAGACATGATCAAAATGTCTGGTTTTAGGAACGATACATCCTATATAAGACATGATAGAATGGATCAAATGAAATGAATTGATAGAATTGATAATATTAAATCAAGTCTGGTTTCAGGAATGACAGCTCCTGTATGAGACAAAGATGATCAAAACGTTTGGTTTCAGGAACAATATATCCTATATAAGACCTGATGAAAATGTTTGGTTTCAGGAAAGATGTATCTTGTATAAGACATGATAGATGAGAGTTGGATGATGAAGATATGAAAGTGAAGAAATATTACATGATGATGCGATAGATATGCATGTGATGAACGATGAATGTGACTAGATGATGATGATGGTGATATGCAACTAAATGCGATTTTAAGATGACAATGATAATAAAATGATATTAATGCAAGATCAAAATGATAAGAAACCTAATGCAATATTAAGATGATAATGATCAAAATGATAAGAAACCTAATGCAATATTAAGATGATAATGATAATGAAATGATACTAATGTATTCTCGTTCTCAAATATTTCCATATGTTTTGATCAAAGTGACAGTGCTTCCTTTGTTTTCATCATCGAGCCTTGATTTGTTGAAAGTCGATACAAGAATCATGGTATAATTAAACCATAATAACCTAAGTATAACTTACATGGGTTTTGATATTGCAAGATGACACAAGAGTCCAGGTATAATTGAACCAAGACGACCTGAGTGTTGCTTGCGTAAAACACACAAGAGTTAACCTTTGTCCTATACAAATCTGAAATGTCTTCAGTGATATGTTGCCTCATCACGTCGTAAGACAATTTGGTATAGTAGAAGACTTCACTCCCAAATAGTAGACAAAGAAAACATCACATTCCTTCCTTGCTTCTCTAGTCATTGAGACATCCTTGTGTCACTTAGGAGATATGATAGGAAAAAATCAACAACCATACGTAAGCATGCGTGCTATCGGAAATGTATTATTTTCAAGTAAAACATCTTGCAAATAGATTGTTTGTTCAATTCAAATCAGTTTAATTCCTTGATGTCTAGCCTCCTTGCATTGTTGTGGTCACTATTGGTTGTTTTGATCTTGTTGTCTTGCTACGTGTTTGGTCTGATGTCTAAAACCCTCAAGGCGAAATGCCCCCAACGAGGTTAGGATTTTGCCCCTTGTTGTTGATACAACTTCGATATGGATATTTACATTGATCACCAAGCCATGGCAGGATATGATTTGGATAACTGATTCGGATAAATCAAAGACAGTGACTACGCTAAGTATGTCCAGGATAATGCTGTGTGTATAAGTGTTCTGTGATGGCTATGGGCTTAGATTGGATGGAGCCAAATATATGATACGAGTACTAATAGATAGAGGAGTTGATGTATCACAAATGGCGCTTGTTGCCAAGTTTTCACCACTTGTTTTTATTGCACTTTTTGATTTGTTTTTTTTTTTTTTTGTATTTTTCTTTATTTTTTTATTTTTTTCGTGCCACAAGGTGCCTGTTTGCCAGGTTTTCACCCTAGTGACGATTTTTGATACTTTTTTTTTTTTTTTTTTTTTGCTTGATCCGTGCATTGGTCGACTCAAGTGTAGAATTTTTTCATATGGATGTCGTTGGTTGGCTCGTCAAGCACGTCCCCTTCTGAAATTGATAACTGATACACTCATGATCCATAAGTTGATATGATGACAAAGGTCCCAACCAGTTGGGTTCAAATTTCCCTTTCTTTTCTCGATCTTGCTGATTATGAGGATTTTCCTTTAGGACTAGGTCACTAATTTTGAAGGTTCTTGGGATGGCTTTGTGATTGTATCTTATGCACTTTCGTTGTTGATATGCCTTGAGATTATCAAAGGCACACTGGCAACATTCATCTAGTATCTCGAGCTCTTGTAACTTGTTGACTCGATATTCCTCATCTAGAATGAGGCCTTTTAATGACACACAGAGTGATGTAATCTCTACCTCAATAGGTAAGATAGCTTATGATCCATACACCAATGAGTATGGTGTAGCTCTTGTAGGTGTGTGGATACTCGTTCTGGAGGCCTAAAGTGCATGATTAAGGTGGACATGCTAGTCTTTACCAACATCATTCACTATCTTTTTGAGGCCTCTGCTTGGCCATTCCCTTGTGGATAATAAGGTGTTGAAAAATGATGTTGAATATGGAATCTCTCACAAAGCTCTTGTGCATCTTGATTTTTGAAAGGTCTTCCATTATATGTGATAATGGAACTAGGGATGTCATACCAATAGATGAGGTAATTCAGAATGAAGGAAGCTATCTATTTGTCGGTCACTGTAGTCAATAGAACTGCCTCAATCCACTTGGTGAAGTACTCAGTGGCTGTGATGATGAACTTGTGTCCATTTGATGAGGAAGGATGAATATTTCCCACTAGGTTGAGTTCCCATTGACAGAAAGGCCAAGATGTAGTGAATGGTTGCAACTCTTGCACTGGTGCATGTATGAGGGTGCCATGAATTTGACACTTAGGGAATTTCCTAGCAAACTGATAGGACTCTTTCTCCATTGTCGGCCAATAATATCCCATCCTTAGTAGTTTCTTGGCAAGAGTAGGACCACTTGAATGTGTACCACAAATACCTTCATGAAGCTCATGTAAAGCGGAGTCAAATTCATTATGATCGAGGCATCGAAGAAGAGTACCATCAAGACCTCGGTGATAAAGTGTATCAGCGGTTAAGGTATAATTGGCTGCTTGTCGAATAAACCTTGATTTTTAGTTATGAGACAAGTCTGGTGGGAGGGTATTGTATTTGAGGTAGGCATAGATCTTCTCGTATAAGGGGGAATCAGAACCATTTCGGGCACAGATGACATGGGATTCTGAATTGTCACAGGCCAGGGAAAATAATTGCTCCTCCAAGAATTTGAATAGCGATTATGTTTATCTAGAATTTGTAGAAGCAAGGTGATAGTGGCTATTGCGTCAACAACCCTATTTTTTAGCCTTGGAATCTGCTCAAATGTGATGTGTATAAAGTATTTCTTAAAATCATCCATCGTGTGTTTGTACGACATCAACTTATCATCTTTTGTTTGATAGTCATCATTGATCCGATTGATAACTAATTGAGAATCCCCATAGACTTTCAATTCTGTGATTTTCTATAGATTCAATCTCAGTGATGTTATTGGTGCATGGGAACATCAAAATCTATAGGATCTCAGAATTGTGTGTCTTTCTGGAGTGATGAACAAAATGCTAACACCTGATCCATGTTGTGTATAGGATACATCAAAGTATAGGGTCCATTGCTTTGGTGTAACAGTGAGCACATCTGTATCTGGGAATTCCACCTATAGTGGGTGTTTTTTCTGGTAGAGGTGCTTCTGCCAGTTGATCTGTTATTGCTTGTCCTTTGATAGCCCTATGTTTTGTATACTGAATGTCAAACTCACTTAGGATCAAGACCCATTTTTCTAACCTCCCTGTGAGAGCGGCTTTGCTGAGTAGATATTTTAGTGGGTCAATCTTTGCCACTAGCTTGATAGTATGAGCTAACATATAGTATCGCAGCTTTTGGGAAGCGAACACTACAGCTAAGCAAGCTTTTTCAATGAAAGTGCAATTGAGTTCATAGCCAGTTAGCGTCATACTAATGTAATAGAAGGCTCATTCCTTTCATGTTGAGTCCTCTTATGCTAGTAATGCCCCATGTGATACTTTTGTTGTTGATATGTAGAGGATGAGTGGCTTTCTCACTATTGGTGGTACTAAAATAGGTGGATTCATGAGATATTGCTTCAGCTGATGGAATGATTCAGTACACTTGTTCTCCCATCTGAAAGGTATATTTTTTATGAAGTAAATGGTTGAATGGGAGACATTTGTCCGCTAACTGAGCAATGAATCGTCTGATAGATTGTAGCCTGCCTTGAAGATATCGTAGCTGACTAATGTTCCTTGGAGGTGGCATTTCCATGATAGCCTAAACCTTTGTTGGATCCACCTCGATGCCTTTTTTTGATACAATGTAGCCCAAGAGTTTTCTAGATGTGACCTCGAAAACACACTTTTTAGGATTCAATCTGATATTGAATTGCTCTAGTCGTTGAAATATTTTATCAAGAATGTTCAGGTGTTCTTCTCTTGTGAATGATTTGGCTAGCAAGTCATCCACATAATCCTCCATAAAAGTATGCATCATGTCATGGAAGATTGTTGTCATTTCTCTCTGATAGGTTGCACCATCATTTTTCAAGCCAAAAGGCATGACGTTCTAGCAGTATGTACCCCATGGACATGTGAATTTCATTTTATCCTGATCTTCTAGAGCTATCTTTATTTGGCTATAGCCAGAAAAACCATCCATGAGGGATAACATAGCATGTCCTATTGTTAGATCAACAATGGTGTCGATGCTTGGTAAAGGAAAGTCATCCTTCGGGCAAGCCTTGTTGAGATCCCTGAAGTATGTACAAATCTTGATGCTTTATTTGGTTTAGAGACGGGCACAATGTTAGAAATCCATTTCGCATAATTAATGGGTCGGATGAATCCTACATCAAGTAAATTTTTCAGCTCTGCTTTGGCCAATATGGTGACATGTGGGTTCATCTTCCTTAATTTGTGTTTGATAGGTTTAGCTCTAGGAGCAATTGACAAGTGATGCATGATGAGATTTAGATCTATCCTTGGCATGTTTGCATAAGACCAAGCAAAGTTGATTTGCTTCTCCTTGAAGAATTTCACAAAGTCAGGTTTTTCCTTTTCCGTTAGTGATTCTGCCACATGTATGGTTCTTGCTACTGCTTCAGTGTTGATATTTATTGATTGAGTTGGTTCAATCAAGATGGGTGATCTCTCCTGGTAATATTCAGGAAGAGTATCAAGTCTCTCATCTTTAGGTGTCTCGAAGAGGTTTTCACCCTTAGATACATCCTTTGTTTTTACTCTTTTGTGATCTAATACTGCTATTAGATGGTTTTCACCATTAGATCAATTTTTTATTTTGTTCATTTTATGACCGAGAGACTTGGCACTCCCCTGAATGCAGATATTGTTATGTGGTTCATTGGTGGAGCATGTTTTCAGGTTGATGAAGCAGAAGTATTGAATAATGGACTCATCATTTTGGAATATTGTTATATCATTGTGCTCAGGTTCTTCCCAATCTATAAGGTTAGGATATATAAGAGGTAGGGAGTCATTTGGTGGGTTAAGATCCATCATTGTAAGAGTCATGATAGATATATTGTCATAGTTTTCAGTAGCATGGGTGAGGTATATAACAGTCTCAAGGTTTTCAATGGTACTCTCATCGATATTGCCTCTTTCATATCAAATTTGTTCATTCTCACTAGCCTCATAGATATGTTGTGGTCTGAATTCTAATGATCTAGATCTCAAGACTTGTCCCTCATAAGGTATGGGTGTATAGGTGTGGATTGTATCCACCTCAATATCCTCATTAATATTAGAACAAGTGTCTCATTCATAGTCATTGGAATCTATTTCAGAATCGCTATCCAAGGTTACCCCACTAAACCGGATAGGAATGTTGTATGGCAAAAAGAGATCTTTGATAATCGATAAAAGTTGGGCGACTTATGTTGATTCAAGATTTGTGCTTGTTTGTACTCTTTGGAATTTCTCATACATAGTCTCCCTTCTTTGAGTAGCAATCTCCTCATTTTGTGGCTTAAATTCAGTTTCTTCAGGTGCTTGTACATGATGTGCTTTTTTATAAGAAGACTTCTCTCTTTGGATAGCGAGTTCTTCTTGTCGCTTCTCATTTTCTTCATGCTCTTGTTCTTTCCTTGTCTTTCCAGCTACTTGGTGTAGCACTTCTTGCCAGGATTCTTCATTTTGTGTTACCTTTTCTCTCCATTGGGCTTTTTTATGGCGATCTTGCTTTTGCACATGTTGAACATGCTGGCCATACCCAAGTCCTAATTTGTCTTTTGCAAGTTGTGAATGGGGTTGTATGGGTTCTAGGATGCCCTCTTAATTCTTTCCAAGAGGTCCTTTTCCTTTGTATCCCATTCTTTGCATGATTTTTAACCCATTTCCATACTATTATGCGGGAACGACCACTTCTAGGGCAACAACTCTTGTTTCTTCCTCATCCTTGTATAGCCAGCTGAGGATGTCCTTGTCTTTTGATTCTTCAGCTAGTGTGCCGATTTGGATAAATTTACCATAAAACTTCTTGATGGGTTGTGTCGCTTGATGTCTTGATGTGGAAGGTTGTTCGTGAGATTTTAGCGAGTTTGGCAATTTTGATAGACACAGTGGTTGAAAAGAGTATTCCCCCATACCTTGGTCCTTTATCTTCATCTTTTGCTCAAAGTCTATGGACAACAAATTGAGTTTTTCTTTATTGTTGGATGATGAGGAAGATTGGGCCTCCCCGTTGTGTGGAACCAGAATATTTTGAGTTGCCTCCATAGTGTTGCAGTACTGAAAGGGGTTAGTGTATGTTGATATTGAAATCTCTTATCTGTTGTAGGGGAATTTGAGACATTGATGGTACATGGAAGGTACTACTTTTATTTCATGGATCCAAGGACGACCCAATAGTATGTTGTATGTCAAGTCTATGTCCAAGACTTGGCACATTGTGTCTTTTTGCACCGGTCCTACCTGAATGGGTAGTACAGTTGTTCCTTCAGATGACCTTTCTTCATCATCATAGGCTTTGATAGTGATATTATTTTTAGGGTCAAAGAATCCCAATGCACGGATAGGCTTCAAGGTACATATATTGAGACCAACTCCTCCATCTATTAACACTCTTTTCACTCGATGTTTGTAGACTAGGACTTCGATATGGAGTGGGGTGTTATGCGGATGACTCAAGGAGACGTCATCGTGTTTTGAAAATGATATGTTATGTGCCACCATGGCTTGGAACAAATTGATATCCATATTGTTTGGAACCATTATATCTAGAAGAGCTTGCTCCAAGATATCCTTATGTTTTGGTGAAAGTTTGAGCATTTCTAGTATTGATATCTAAGCGGGTGTCTGTTGCAGTTGATCGACCAAGTTATATTAAGTCTTGGGGATAGTTGTTGCTTTAGATGTGTTCCCCTTCAAGACATATTTTTATCCCTCGTTGTCACGTTTATCGACGCATGTTCTTGTTTATCTTTGATATTTATGACATTTACTTGATTGTCGCATGTCTATATGTGATTTATAACGTTTTCGTATATGTGATTGATGCAAGCTCCTTTGTTATTGTTTGACATTGATGCTCCTCCCTTGTCGTAATTAGGAAGAGGATTTTTGAAAGCCTCATGATCACCATTGGTTTTATGACCATAGACCGTTATGTCTCCCTTATCTATCATATCTTGAACTAGGTTTTTCAACCTCATGCAATAATTTTTTCTATGCCCCTTGTTTCGATGATAACCACAATAATGTGAGTCATTCCACCATGGTGGTTTGACTTGGGTTTCAAATTTTCTTATAACTGGGAATGTCATAATCTTGTTTGCCAATAGTTCTTGAAATGTAGATTCTAGGGTTTGTCCCAATGGTGTATATGTTCTTCGATATCGGGGAGGTGGAGTTTTAGCGTTACCCCCTTGGTTATTATTGTTCCCTTGATTGTTGTTGTTATTCCCTCGGTAATTATGGTTTCCTTGGTTGTTGTTGTTGTTTCCTTGGTTGGGAGTGCATTGATAATTGTTGGTGCCTTGATTGGCACTTCTTTGATCATTGTTGGATGGAGTGTTACCTGATAAAGTCAGCACTGGTTGCTTAGACTTTACATTGTTGGCATCGACTACACCATCATTAACAACATTTTTGTTTTTAGTCCAAAATCTAGACTTGTCTGAGTTGTTGTTATTATATTGATTGCTATGTTATTGCTTGATGAACTAATACCTTCCTTAGAGAATTTTAAGGTCCCCTTTTCTATTGAAGCTTATCTTGATTTCTGTTGGTGTAAATAATTATTCATCTTGGATATTATTACACCTTACTTAAGTTTACTTAGGAAATGCATTCCATAGTAGTTTGGGTATGAGACACTTGGGTGTTTGTGCCACATTGGGATAGTGTGTGTAGGAGAATTTCCACCTTTTATGGTGTGATCTTGTTGTTACACTCCACATTCAGTGGGTGATCCACCTCATGTGGAATATTATATTGTTTCTCCTACCTACCCACACCCATTTCCTACCTACCCTTGTTTCTTATTGAGCCACATGCCATGTTTATGTGCTCACATATCCATATAGCCTTTCCTATATAAGCAAGCTCATATTTATTGTATGTAATGATTGATGATCCAGTTGATCAGTATTTTCATCTTGATAGAATACAGTTTATTTCTATCATCTATTTTTGTTTTCTCTTATTTGTACTTTCCATTGCCTCTTGATCTTGGCAAAATCTCACATGGTATCAGAGCCATTAGAGTGTCATTGGTTTGTTAATTGAGAGAAATTTGATGCTATTTGGGGTTTGCATTTTGGAGATTTCTATTGCAGGTTTTAATTGAAGCTTGATGGGTCAAATCTGAGGTCACTATTGGATTTAGGAGGACCAAGAAAGTCAGTTTTGCCTTTTGTTTCATCCAAATCAGACTTCGGAGGCCAAATCTATAAGCATTTGAAGTTTGACGCTGCGGCGGAAATTTTCCAGAAATTATAATTTTGCAAGCATTTTTCAAATAGCGATATCTCACTCATCCGGACTCGTTTTTTCGAGTAATTTTTTTGTTTTGGGGTAGAATTTCATGATCTATATAGTGGTGCAGGAGTTTTCTGATTTTTGGATACAAGCTTTTCAGAAATCGCGAAATCCCGATTTTTACAACTTTTGAGGCTTTGTTTGGGCTCATATGGACTCCTTTTCAGGTGTCATTTTTTTTTGAAAGTGCATATTTTTTCATCTACTTTCATAATTTGCCATCTGTTTGCAGTGATTTTAAGTAGAAATTGTACTTTCAGTGTTCGGCCATTTTTGGCATATTTGGCACTTGCATTTTGCTTGGATCTCATTTTAAATAACTAGCAGTATTTGTTGAAGTCTCTTAGATCTCATTTTGAGAAGTTGTAAATTGAAATCAGAAGTCCACTTTGCCTTGTTTTGCAAGTGGCCCATTGTATACGCACTAAATATAAAGTGCCAAAATCACCATTTTGGGGGGATTTCTTGATTGAGTATTTTGGGGGGGTGTCTTGTGTGATTGTGTCTCTCTCTATCTTGTGTTTTTTCTTTTTGGTGCTATGGGTTCTCCTAAATTTCCACTTTTAACTCCTCATAATTATGCATCATGGAAAATTAAGGCATGGAGTAAACTAATGGAAAAAGGACTCATTCATTATGTAAATGAAATTATTACAACACCACCTGATCCTAAGGCTGATCCTAATGCTCAAATTGAATGGCTTACTAAGAATGCTATGGCACTTGGAACTCTTAGAAACTATGTATCAGATGACCTCATTTTTCACATTGATAAGTGTACAACAATTAAAGAGGCTTGGGATATTTTTCAAAAATTGTATGGTCAAGTTGATGAGATTAAGGGCTACAAGCTTGATAGTGAACTCACAACTTTGGATCCCAAGGATTTTGATACAATCCAAGATTATGTCACAAAAACAACTCAGCTAAGAGCAAAGCTAAAGGATTGTGGAATTGACAAAAAGGATGCTCAATTGGTTTATAACTTGTTGGACAAGCTTCCTTTAGAGTATGCAGCCTTTGTATCTAGCTTTCACACTCATAGGTTAGCTCAAGGTTCCTCATACACTTCTCCCTCATTTGATTCATTCATAGAGATGCTGATACTTGAGCAATCTAAGTTGACCACAATGGGGATTCTCAAATCTTCAAAGTCACAAGCTTTGGTAGCTAACAAAGGGAATCAAAGTAATCAAGGAAAAGGCAAGAATCAAAAGAAACCTAAGTCTAAACCACAACAAGATGGAGCACAATCTTCCTCTCCACAACAAGGTGATTCACCATTCTCACCTAAGAGGAAATCATATAAGGACAATCTTTTTTGTGGATATTGCAAGAAGTCAGGACATGATGAACATCATTGTTATAAGAAGGATATTGATGAGTTGAAGAATCTTCTTGAGAAGAATAGAATCAACCTACCTTCTAGAATGTCTACATCGGCTTCTTCTTCCAAGGATAAAGGAAAGGATCACTCTTTTGGGATAGATAAAGGAAAGGGACAAGCTCTTTGTGCTACTACAAGTCATGATTCAGGGAGATGGCTTCTAGATTCAGGGGCTTCTCATCATATGGCATCTTCACAGTCTATGTTTTCTACATTTGAGCCTTGCCACATACTGCAGATTTTGATGGGCAATCATACATACATGGATGTGATTGGGAAAGGATCTATTGCCATTGGGGATAACTCCTTCAATAATGTGTTGTGTGTACCCCACTTGACAAATAATCTTCTTTCCATCTATCAAATCACACATGGGGCAACTAGGAAAACTGTGGAGTTCACAGCTGATTCAGTTATCATTAGAGACTTGGAGAGTGGAGCTATCATTGCGACAGGGGTGGTTGATCATTCATCTCAGTTGTACTCTTTTTCAGATTTTGGTCCTATTGATGAGGTTGATTCTTCCTATGTTGGTGATTCAGATTTTGAGAACTTTGGGCATTTGAACTTGGGGATTCTCACATGTGATCTCATTCTTGAGCCTTGCATTTCATCTCCTTCTATTGATATCACACCACCTATTGCACCTGATGATGCAGCTAGTACGACATTTTTGCCTTCTTGTGATTCAGTGCAGCAAGATTTTCCATGTCTTCTAGCTTCAGTTGATTGGGATGCCTACTTGACAGACATTGCAGGATTGTTTGTGGAGTCCTACATTACAGATTTGGGAGACATCATTGATGGCATTCATCTTCTATTTGATGAAGATGATCCTTCTTTGATTGTTGCAAGGGATCACTTTGACCCTCTTGTGCATTCTCTACATGATCAATCTTTAGAGGTTGACATGATTGTGGATACTTTTGTACAACACTTGGAGGAGGTCTCTTTATCTTTTGAGGAGACATATGAGTCTTTGGATATTGTTCTACATTCATCTCCACTAGATCTTGGAGTGCCTTTTTCAGTAGTGTGGCACAGTTTACCACCTTTGGAGGGGGTACCTTTCAGCATCGACATGGGGACACTTGAGCAGTTTTCAAAGATTCCTTTCATCATGAGTATTTTTTCTCCATCTTCCTTTCATGATTGGGGAGACTTTATGGATACACCTTTGATTTTGTTTCTTCCTAAGGGGAGGAATGTTGTTCGACGTTCATGGAGCAGTTTCTTCATTCATCATCGAGCTTCTATCATTGGTGCAGATTCCACATTGAGGGGGGGCTTCCTAGTCTCTCTTCTTCTTCTCTCATATGGGGGGGGCTTTTTCCTCACATGGGGTTTTCTCCTTCACATATTTCTATGAGAGTTCTTTGTATCTAGTTTTCATCTCTCTTTTGGGGGAGGGTTTTTTCCCATTGGGTTTTTCTCTCTTTCCCCACTTTGTGAGAGATTTCCTTACATTGGTTTGCATGCATTTGCATTTGTACATGGGTACCTAACATGGCCTCATAGCTGGGACCCATCTTGCATTTCTTAGTTGCATTGTAGACTTTAGTGCATTCCCCTAAGTTGCAATTAAGGGGGGGTGTTGGTGCAAATAATTATTCATCTTGGATATTATTACACCTTACTTAAGTTTACTTAGGAAATGCATTCCATAGTAGTTTGGGTATGAGACACTTGGGTGTTTGTGCCACATTGGGATAGTGTGTGTAGGAGAATTTCCACCTTTTATGGTGTGATCTTGTTGTTACACTCCACATTCAGTGGGTGATCCACCTCATGTGGAATATTATATTGTTTCTCCTACCTACCCTTGTTTCTTATTGAGCCACATGTCATGTTTATGTGCTCACATATCCATATAGCCTTTCCTATATAAGCAGACTCATATTTATTGTATTTAACGATTGATGATCCAGTTGATCAGTATTTTCATCTTGATAGAATACAGTTTATTTCTATCATCTATTTTTGTTTTCTCTTATTTGTACTTTCCATTGCCTCTTGATCTCGGCAAAATCTCACAATTTCTATAGATGTTATTGCTTGATGAACTAATGCCTTCATTAGAGAATTTTAAGGTTCCCTTTTTTATCGAAGCTTCCTCTACTTGGATACCATTCTCTATCAATTTTGTAAAAGTAGGTAGACACTGTAGTTTGAGTTGATAATTCATTTCATCGTTTAAATTATCTATGAAGATTTCCATCTTTTCCTTTTCAGGTACATCTCATGGGTACCTTGAGACCATACATCTCCATTGTTGTAAGAATACCATGAATGTTTTATTGTTCTTTTGCTTCGTATTGCATATGTCAAGCCTGGTAACCTCATGTTGGATATTGTAGGAATATTGTGTGATGAATTTATTCACCAACTCATCAGATGATTTGATGGGAGGTGTGAGTTATGACAGTCACTCCATTGTTTGCCCTCCCAAACTTCTTGGGAATAGCCTCATCATGTATGTATTGTTATGAGAAAACTCCAAGCTCATAGTACAAAATTCCCTGACGTGATCACAAGGATCACTCTTACCATTGTATTTGTCATACTTTGGTATATTTGAATTTGGTGGGAAAGGTATCATGTTTAGCCTCCTATCAAAAGGGTAAGGTCAAATGTCCTCCAAATAATACCTTGTTGTAGACCCTTGTTGCATATCTTGCATTTGTCATTGGAGTGCTTGAAGTTATTGTGTAATGTTAGCTCAGGGAATATTTTCTTCATTGGACCTTCGATGACAAGCATCTCCTTGTTCACTAACATTGTCATAATTACGGGTATCATCTTAGTTGTAGGTGTTGTCTTGATCACGTGTGTCCTCTCCTCTCAAATGCTCTTGATTTTGAGTATTATATGTGTAGGTCCTTGACCTTGTTCTTGGGTTTCTTTCATTCCTTGAATTTTCTATGTCAAAATCCTCAGGCATCTAGACTCCTTTGCTATTAAGCATGAGGAGGTACTTTTGTTTATCCGCTTCTATAAGCCTTTCCATGAGCTTTTGGAAGGCGGCACTTTGTTGGTATTGTTGGATGAGTTCCTCGGTGATCTCTTCTTCTTCCATATTTGTGTATTCGTCAAAAGGATTAGATTCCCTACGACTCATGCTAGATTTTGGTTGTGGATCCAATTCTTTGCATTTTCGAGGTTGAGTGCCAGCGGGCATCAATATATTTCTATAGTAGTGAATTCCTCCTATTTTAACGGAGTTCTTGGTGGAGTTGGTGGCTCAGGATGAGCCTTGTTGTAAGTGATGCAAATTCTTAGAAATAAGGCGGGATTGATCTTTCCTCCGCTGTTAAGGCGTTGATTGAATGTTGCTTTCTGAATGTAAGCCCCACTTCTCAAAGGTTCTTTGTCAAAATTGATAGATTTTCCTTGAAGGTACAATCGCATATGACGCAATAAAACGCGATGTGATGCAAAGAGTTGACAGTTGATTTAGATAAATTTTCTCCTCTTGATAAGTGCCCTAGGAACTAGGTTGTCTCTTCTTCAACGTAGTCTTTTGATGAAGACTTTTTCTTCTCAAAATATGGGGAGTGGTCTTATAAATGATCAAAGAGTGTTGATGTTGATGGTTGATATGGATACTTCATTTCGAATACTCAAGCTCACTAATTCGAATAGAGGGTTTGTTTGATAGGCCCCTATGACAAAGTGTGTCAAATGATATGGATAAAGTCTCTAGATATGGAAACTTGATTTGACTAACTTGAATACCTAGCTAGGTATTGTTATTGAGATAGTTGGATGATAAACTCTTGATCACTTGGTTTCGATACTCCTCTAAATTGGTTGGATGAAAATCTTGCCTAAAGATAGTTGAAATGTTGATAACCACCTCCAAAGGTGCTTTGTTGGATTTGAAAATTTCTTCCACTTATGATATCTTCTTGTTTTGGATTGATTTTTTAGCTTGATTTTTTTATATTTTTGCAAGATATTTTAGCATTTATGACAAAAATACACAACACACATGAAAACAGTGGTCATCCTAATGTTAAACATTGAGTATATGTTCTTTTGAGAATGTTTTCAAATCCATGATGTTTTCACTGGTTGGGATACAAATAAGACACACCAAGTAGACTCTTTATTCAAAGGTCATTGACAATATCATAGCCTGCTAGTCTCGATACTCCGTTAGCTCAAACAACCTTGTCACCCCCTAGAGGGCGCCCGTTTTTTTTACCTTTTTTCAAAAAATTAACCCAAAGTGAATTGCTTCACAATTAGGTAGTTATATTGGGAGATATATGGTTAGTAATCTTGGGGGCCGATTCTTCCCCACCCTTGCACTATGATATTGCTAATGTATGGCAACTGACTCGGCTCAAAGCTTCTACTTCTATGGTTCATAGTAAATATTATGTTCGACATGACAAATGATAAAATCAATTAAGAGGCTTCCCAACCTTTAGAACAAAGGATTTTTGCCTCACAAGGATACTAGGGGAAGGATACCAAATACACACTCCCGTTGGAGGGGATTTTCATCAGCCTCCACATTTGATTATAGTGGGTTGGTAAACTTGGTGATAAAGTCATTGGCCACTTGGGCCGTTCTCTTCTCACTAGCCTTCTCAAGGCTTTGGGAAGACAGGCCCTCTCAAGGATTTAATTTGCTTGAAAGTAAAGAAAGCATGAAAAAGAGTGGGTTTGGATTTTTGGTCACCCAATTAAGGGGAGAGCATATACCTACCACTCAAGACAAAGCACACTAAGATATTTTTACCCTTTCAAAGCAGTTATTATCTAAGTCATAATTGGATATGTTGCTCCAATCAAACATGATGTTTATTTTAGTCCCACATAGCAATTGTTTTCTAACTAGGAAAGTGAAATCTTGGTCAACATAATGAAAGCATGTTGCTATAAAGTAAACTGATTTTGCAAAAAGGGACAAGTTTATTGTTCTTGTTAACTTGAAAATAAAGATTGATTGTGAATTTTGCCTTTGCAAGAAATAAAAGTTGTTGTTCTTTTTAAGCCCAAAATTTGAAGTGTTTTTGCTCCTAACTTGCAAGAAAACAAAGTTTGATTTGTGATTCTTTTTACCCTTGGAAGTGATGTTCTTTTTAGAGCCCAAAAACAAATGTGATTCCTTTTAGAGCACCAAATTGAAAATATGAAGTTATTTTTACCCAAGGAAATGTGAATTCTTTTTAAACAACTTTGAAAAAGCTAGCAAATAAAATAAAAAAATCCTAACTTAACTCCTCCAATCTGCAATTAGAAACTGTTAGAAACCTACAAGAAAAGAAATTAGCAAAGAATAAAATCAATAACCTCAAGCATGTCTCATGTTCCTCTATCTCTAAGGATCTTCAAGATTCAAGGTGGCTCTCACTTGGAAGAGCACTTGATCTTTTAGATGTCAACCTAAAGAATGTGATTGAAGGATATGCCAAGATCAAAATGAATGCAACTAAGATCCTAGCTCGATGATCAAATGATATGAAAAGATGAAATGCAAGATATGAGATTAAGATTGATTCCAAATTGAAATCTTAGGTGTGCTAATTAAACTAACATAAAGATTTCTATGAAATTAAGATAACTAAAATAACCCAAAGCATGATGCAAATGCTAAGTGCTATAATGTTAATGCTTGAAGACTTGGATGCTTGAAGGTGACCAATGATCTCCTTTGATAACCTGCAAAAGACTATAATTTTGATGCACAAGAATGAGATCCTTGAATTAAAAAAATGAGCTCTATTTATAGGCAAAGTAGAGAAATGCATGGTTGAGATTGAGTAATCTCAACAAGGGATAGGATTGAAAGTTATCAATCCATGGGAGAGATACAATCCAATCCCAAGTTGGCAAATGTCACCTTGAGAGAGATTGGGAGGATGATAAACAAGCATTATATGCTAAGAAAGCAATTGGGGATAACCTCAAGGAGTGAAATCATTGGATAATATCATTAACCAAGGAGGCATGCTATTACCCAAGAGGTAAACTCTTGTGCAACATGGGAAAATGGTTAAAGGGACAACCATCATGGATAAGGGGTGTGGGCTTGTAAGAGGCATTAAATTCCTTTTGAAGACTTTAGAGGTTAACTTTCTATAGGGTAGATAACCCTTGAGTCTCATGTAAGAGCCTTACAAGTTTGGAAGACTCAACAAGTTAACTTGTTGAAATAGATAAAGTCTTAAATGCATTTTGAAGGCTTTCTTCCAAATTTGGAGAAGTGACTCCCCCAAATTTAGGCAAATGACATGATTAGGAGATTAGACATGATTAAGATGGGATTAGGAGGTTGCTATAAGGATGATTATGGAGGCAAGTGGGAGATGTAGGATTTTGCAAGCGAGGGGACTGTTTACAAATAAATAATGATTTCTTTATTTGCAAAGGGGATTTTTAATTAAATGTGATTTTTCTCAAAAGGGGGAAAGGGTATTTTAATCAAATAAATAAGATTTATTCAATCAAATGGCTAAGGGTACTTAATCAAACCTTAGTTTAATTAATAGGTTAGGCTAGAAGAAGGAGATTTAATCGAATCTTTAATTTGATTAAAAGGTTAATTGGAAGAATAGGAATATTAATTAAATCTTAATTTAATTAATTAGAAGAATTAGGGATAATTAAATGAATTAAATTTACTTAATTCATTGTGCAACTTTTAGGTGTCTACACATTCAATAATCCCCCTTTGATTAATTAATCCTCCCCCCATTTCAATCAATTCTTCTAATTCCTAATTAAGATTAACAAATTATTAATTTGTTGAGATTAATTATCTTTTCCTAATATTTGAATTTCAAAATTCAAATACGAGCACATGGCTCCTAACTTATAACTACCTAGCCTAACTACCCCCTAACCTAACCCATTCTATCTAATCTTGGGTTTAACTAACCCTATCTTATCTTGCACATCCTAACCTCTTTTATTCTAACCTCCCGTGGGTTGGATATACCCTCCTTGAGACACATGGAACTTTTGCCACGTCT
Organism: Cryptomeria japonica; assembly: GCF_030272615.1. Taxonomy (NCBI): domain Eukaryota; kingdom Viridiplantae; phylum Streptophyta; class Pinopsida; order Cupressales; family Cupressaceae; genus Cryptomeria; species Cryptomeria japonica. Next base: position 214,546,321 of record NC_081408.1, on the reverse strand, counting down.
TCTCCCTTGGACACTTGCCCTCTTATGAGAAAGGTTCCTTAACACTTGTCACCACATGGATGACATGTGTCCCTTCAACCTCTTCTCCAAATTCCTCAATCTTATCCCTTGATATCTTCAGATCGAATCTAGACCGTCGATTTTTGCCTCCTTAGCTTTGGCCTTGGAATTCCTATAAATACCCCTCATTTTGGAGCAATAAAGATCCCTTGAATTCATAGTTTTTGCATTGTTATTATAATCATTTGAATTCATATCATCTAGCATAATTGTTAATTTGGATTAATCATAGCATCTTAATCTAGTTTTCTTTTTTATTAAATCATGTAGCTTGAATAGATCATTATAGTCAAATCATACATCAATAATCATGCATCTCATGTCATTTTCACAATCAATCATGATCAAGTAGCTACTCAACTCTTGAGTTGTCACTATTGGAGGTCATTGCTCCACTGAGAGCCAACAATTCTACAACCTTTAAGGTCCTCAAGAATAGAGGAAGATGGGATATTTGAAAGGAGGCTATGGGCTTGCATATTTAATTTAGCTTTTTTTATTTGCTTCCTACTTATGTTTTATTGTCTCATCTATGTGTAAGCTTGTTTCCCTTGACACACATTTTTAGCCTCACATTCCCTACCTTGAACCAATTCCATATGAAAGTTGGGACACCCTTGGCTCAATTCAATGAAAGATGTACCTTCTACCATTCATAATTATTTGAATTTCCCTCACAATGGACATGTTATAATGGCTAATCATAGCCTTTATAAGCCCTTTGCCAATTGTGGAAACTTCACACTTGACTACTTTTGGCCTCAAAAAGCTCAAACTTTACAATATCATTGAGATGTCCTTTTTTTATCTTATTAAAATTACAGATCTAAAAGAATATTGACCTTAAGTAAACCTAATGATTCTTCACATATGGATATGGATTTTTTCCTCTACATCCCTCACCTATACTTCTTCCCACTCCTCCCATTCCTCTTATATATGTTGTGGTTCCACCTCTTAAATATTACAAAGCAAAGGGATAACTTCCCAACATCTTGTAACTCTCAACCTAATGAGCTTTCTTGTATTCATCCTCCACAAAGAAAGAAAATAAACCTATGTTGAGTGATCTCCAACCTTCATCAACACAAGCTTTGAGTTGTAACAAGAGAAATCATAATGTGAGAGAACCTCGGTGAAAACATCACACCAAGGCTCTTGAGATTTCTTCCCAAATTGTTTCCTCCCCTAAGCATCCAAATGTTGACTTGGTCCCATTTGTCCAACCTTCGCCTAATCACAGGGAGAAGGTTTATCTTGATCATCCTCGTTAAATTTTACTTTTTTTGTCAAAAATGATTCTTCTTCTTCATCTCCTCTACGCATGACATCTCCTATTATGATTAATTTGGATGGAAATATTGACAATAATAATATGGATACTGATGAGTTGAGACATTAACATATTTTTATCCTCAGAAATCTTAAGTTTTCTCATATTTTGATTTAAATAATAGTAATGATGTATCAGAAGTTTACTATATGTATTTCAGTTGTTAGCCTGAACTTATTAAAACATGTTCTGTCTTTGCCAGTTTATTCCTGTAGCCATGTTATTCATTCCAGTTGCCATGCAGATTGTTTAGGCAATATCATATATGAAATTAATAGATGTTTTGATTAATTAAAATAGATGTGTATGTTCTTGTATGTTCTTTATTTTTGAGATTGCAGGAATAAATTGATGTTGTTGGGAAGGCTCTCTTGTTGTGCCAGTTGCAGTAGGAGATATTCAAGGAGGAGACTGAAAGATTGAATCAATAGAAATGTTGATGAGCGTAAGGAATGACAGGAGAAAAGTAATTGTGCAAATTTTACTGATGTCTTACTCAAGTAGACATTAGTGTTGAAAATACCGCCATGATGTGTTATGACTGTGGTTCGGTTTAGATCCACATTATCACCGACTTGACTCTAGTTGTTTCCTTTCTTGATTAGTTATCCGCCTCTTCTTTTCGGTGTGATTTGTGTAATAGGAAATAATTGTTTTCTTTTAAATAAAGGTCTTTATCTCTTTTCAAAGGTTAGATAGAAAGGAGAGAAAGTAGAGCAGAGGATTTTAGAAATAAAGTTACAAGTGTTTTGAGTTTCTTTTGATGTTGAATCATGTAATGACTTCCGAAGAACAATGAATAAAGATATGTTATTCTGAGCACTTAGAGTTGTTTTTGGGAAGCCTGGAATCACTCATCCAAGGGGGCCCACTTGGTGAGTGTTCCTATGCCTTTGTTAAAATTAGTTTTCTTCTTTAGCTGCAGTAGACATTCTTACATTGATTGTTCCTGCAACCATTGAAAACAGATCCATTGACTATTCCTGCAACCAAACCAAAATAGAGTAATTTCTGTTTAGCAACATTGAACTTAGTCAGTATTGCTTGAATGAATTTATGTTAATGTAGAAGTTTTCCTATAGCCTTTCAATAGTTTCAATTCTTGCTTATCTTTTCCATATAGATGTTAGTTGCTACAGTAATGCAGAGTAGCTATTGTAGGAACTTAGTGCATATATAGTGCAGGCCCATTTCAAGTATTACATCCTTGGGTTGACCATCAAATGAACACTAGCTATGGAAGTAGTGACTTTACCAAGTGAATGTCCAAACTTTGAGTTGAGACTTCAACTGAAGTTATTATTCTTATTGTTGGGTTATACATTTTTTGGCACCGTTATCGGGGATGGTGTCAAACTAAGAAACTGTTATGGTTATTGTCTTTTCAGTTTTCAGTTGATTGTTTTTCTGGCATACCTGATTGTTTGAAAAAATTATGAAGCTGCATGCATAGGTGAAGAAGAGATGTTCTAGGTAAATTTCTACCCAATCATCTTAATCATGCAGAAATTAATTCCCTAGATATAAATCCTTTTGCTGAACTTTATCAAACCCCAAAGAACTTGAACCACCCTGAATCTAAATTTCCTACAGGCAGCCTTCATTTCCTTTTTGGACCACCAGAAGAATAATTTCATTCGCTAACTCCCCCCACAAGTTCAATGCAAGGAAATCCACCTCCTGGTGGGAATAATCTACCCACGGACCCAACATTTGAGTTTCCCATATCAGATCAACATGATAATGCTAATCTCAAGAATATTCTAGCTTCTTCCCTCCCTAAATTCTATGGATTAGTGACAGAGGATCCAGACACATTTCTGTTTGAGTTTGATGTTCTATGTAGGAGTTTTGATTATACTACAGATGCCCATAGACTCAAAATATTTCCTACCACTTTGAAAGAATCATCTTTAAGATGGTTTATGAGTTTGGGTAGTAGAACAATCAATACATTTGTTTCTTGCAAAGTATAAAGACTATTGTAGAGGCACTGATCATCATGGGGATGATATTTTTAGAATGACATAGAAAGAAGATGAGAATCTTGAGGATTATCTAGAAAGGTTTCTGTTTAGTGTCAAAAATTCCAAGCATAGCACTCTAAATGAAGATTCCCTCAAGCTGGTATTTTTAAGAGGAATCAGTGATGAATGCACTGATGCTTTGGATCTTATGGGAGGAGGTGACATTACACAATCTACATAGAATGAAATAGGACAAATTTGTAAGAAGTATTCTAGATCAGCTTCTAAAAAAAATAGGTGTTTCAAGCTAGGAGTTCCTTCATCAACATCTAGTACTGGAGTTTCTAGAATGGAACTTATCCATTTGTTGAAGGACTTTAAGGAGGACATCATAAATAATATGGCTACTCAGTTGGATATACTCTCAGCTAAGAAGAATCATCAAGAAGCTGATGCATTTCTTGCAAAATTTTGCCCTCATTGTAGACAAAGAAAAAAGGATTACAGATGTAAAATGGTTGCAAATCTTGAGGTTCCCGACTTCAAGCCAATACAAGGTGAGGATGAACAATTTTTCTATGTTGCTCAAAGAAGGCCAAATTTCCAAAGACAAGGTATGCCTCCGGATCCACTTTCCTTTTTATGGTTATAGTAGAAATTATTATGTACCAAATAATCAATGGCAATCACCAGATGCTCGAAATTTTGGTAATTATCCAAACTTGTATGGTCCTCAAGGCGAAGGGCAAAATTTTGCTAGTCAAATGCCACAGTGGTAGCAGCCACGGGGAAATTGGTATCCACCTCAGGCACAAGGGAACCAGTTTCAAGGGAATTGGCAACCTACTCCTCAATGGAGGGGGAGTCAACCATGGACTACCCAATCTTCTGGATATCAACAGCCTATTCAATAGCCACAACCGCCTGCAATAATGCCTCCCCTTGCAGCCACTATTGTTCCACCTAAACCAATGCAGTTGCCCACTCAGCCAATGCCAAATCCTAATATTAAATCTCAGCAACAACAACAAGTTTATTCAGCTGATCCTAATCAATACCCAACCTATTCTCTATCTATAAGTGATATTCACCTCATATCTGGGACAACTCTACCTAATCCATCTCCTCCAGTTATAACTGAGGTGCAAGAAGAACAAGAAATCTCTAATCCAACAACCACAATACCTCAGAAATAGAGATTACCCCCATTTCCCCAGAGATTGCAAGAAAAGGAAGTTCTTATAGAACAGGAGCAAGGTTTTGATATCATAGATCAACTGAAACATGTATGTATTAAAATCCCATTGTTGCAAGCAATAAAAGATGTTCCTATATACAGTAAGGCACTCAGGGAGGCATGTCTAAAAAAAACTGGTAGGAAGAAGAAGGATTCGTAAACATTGCATGTGATGGGTCAACTGGTAGATATTATGCTAGGAAAGGTTTCAATTCCTAAATATTATGTTCCTGGTAGTCCTGTTGTGAATATAGTCATTAATGGCACTCAAATAAGGAATGTTTTAGTTGATTTAGGGGGAGACATTAATGTGAAGACAAGAGAAGTAATGCAGTGGCTTGAAATCAATAGTCTCAAACCTACACCTACAATCATACAGCTTGCTGACAGCTCTACAGTTTGAACTGATGGTATGATTGAAGATGTAGTGGTTACTTTAGATTCCTGCGAATACCCTGCAGACTTTATGATTCTGTCTCCAAAGGCGACATTAGGAGGATATTCGGTGATTCTGGGAAGATCTTGGCTTGCCACGATTGATGCATATATTGGATGTAGATCGGGGGATATGACTATTTTAGATGGGAACTCTACAAAAACATTAGCTTTGTATTCTCCTGGTCAACCCCAATTTGATCAACAACAAGCCGTTTGGCCTAGTTTGGGAGAAGAATTTGAGGGAGATGACTCTATTAATCACCTTATGATGATTAATAGAGCACCATTCATGCAATTCCATGATGAAGACTCAATTCTTTATAAAATTTTGACAAATGAGTTAAAACAAGAACAACAATTGCAGGAGTTGGTACCAAATATTGTAGATTTAGACTTTCCTGCAGCCATTGATATATTGCATACTTTGTTGCCACAGGAAGTCTATACTTCTCATTTTTCTAATATATCCTAGATTGATCTTACTATCAAAATAGAAGTTGATTTGAATAAATATTTGAATATCAATAGTGATCTTGCAGATACTCAAAAAGTAGCACTCATGGACTTGCTTAAATTTCATAAACATGTCTTTGCATGGGATTACAAGGACATGCATGGAATTGATCCAACAATTTGTACCCACCATATCTACATAAAAGAATATTGTTGCCCACTTAGACAACCACAAAGAAGAATCAATCCTGCATTAAAATAAATAGTTAAAGAGGAATTGGAGAAGTTGTTAAAGGTTGGGTTTATCTATCCTATCTCTAATCCACCTTTAGTAAAATTAACTATTGTTTCTCCAACCTACCCTTGCATCTCATTGGGCCACATGTCATGATTGTGTACTCTCTTTTCCCTATGGCCTTGCCTTTATAAGAACGCTCATGTGCATTGTATAGTTGGTCTATTTTTGCATCTTGATGAGAATACAATTTGTTCTTGTCCATCTTGTTCTCTCTTGCTTTTGTATTATTTAATTGGCCTCTAGATCTTGTGTTGCTAGTGTTCAGTGTGGAGCCTAATTAGTCTCCAAGTGGGAGATTGTTAGTATGTGGTGACTGATCATGCAAATACTATACACTCATTGGGCGAAGGAGTCGGCCCGAAGGGCTGCCGTAATGGGGAGTGTAGCTCCCCCCAAAATTTTCTCGTACGTGTACAAGAATATGAGAATATTAGTACAAGGAAAAGATTACGAGAATATTCTTTTAGGGTTAGGGTTAATTTTGTTAACTGAATTTGTAAGTTGTCCTAAAAATTGCATGTTATAAGCGGCTGGAATGAAAAAGGCATTATAATTGTGTTGTACTATTTTTCTGGATAATAAGAAAAGATAGGACGATTGTGTTCTGTGGATGTAGCCCATCTTGGGTGAACCATATTAAATCTCTATGTTATTTGTGTTGTGTATTTTTCTTCATATTTGTATATACAACTGTTAATTTGTGTTTGCTTTGGATCTGCCTAATCCCTAACAGCTAGTCAACTCTTACAAATGTTTTAAACTAATGAGATCCTAAGTCCTTGGGAGCCTCTTTAATGTCTTAGCCTAACTATTTTGATGTTATATTGTACTTTACAAGATTATGAGTGTAAGTTCATACTCTTACTATAGTGGGGGCTAAATGTAGTGTTGTAAATTGTATCTTCATACAATTTCATGCTCATTTGGGCCTCACTTTAGTGTTTTTGCCTTCTATACCTTATTCTGCTCAAACCATTGCTAGATCTATGGTATCTATATTAGCTTGTTGCTTCTTGACCTTTTCCCATTCTATAAGGACTAGACTAGGGCACCTAGTAATAGTCTAGGCCAAAAGGGCCCAAATTTAAACCCTCTAATAGTTGAAAAAAGTTGAGCAGGAAAAGATACACGATGTTAGCCTTCTTCAAAATTTTAATCATGTTTCATGAGGTTAGGTATAAAATCAAGTCTTATCCCCTGATTTGAAATATCTCTCCACAAGTTTACAATTCAAATCAAGTGAACAAGCAATCATGCATCATTAAGATAGTGAATGAGAGGTCAAGTATTCATATTTTCAAGCATTCAAGTTGGTATTCATGATCAAATTTATGTGAAGACATACAAGAGTTCATGCGTAGAAACATCAACCTTTTGTGAAGACTTCAAGGTAAGGGAGATTCATGAATTAAGGTATAAAATTTTAATTCAACATTTTATTCCAAATCAAGTGTTTGCCCTACAAGGCTAAGCTCTCTTTTCTATCTATTCATCATTATATGGTTGATTCCAAACCTAGGGTTTGACCTAGGCAAACCCCTATCAACCCAACGCCATTTTCATTTTCTTGTGTGTGTAGGTTTCAAGTTTAGCAAAGAAGGATTATAGATTCAAAAAGTGTAAACTAAGATAAAGAAAACCAGACTTTGAAGAAGCAAAAGACCCAAAACATTGTGGCTTAGCCATATAGTCCAACACTTTTTCAATAAAATTTCAAGAAGATATTTTGAGTGACACTCTGATCTCAAATCTATTTTTAATATCTACACCAAACACCTTCAAAATTAGGATGCCTAGGCACATAGTCCAATACTTTTGGGCTCAAATTATAGACACGGGTTCCTTTTTTATCCTTGTTTCTAGATTTGTACTCAAATTTTGCTTATCTATTTTGTAACTAACTATTTATGTTGATTACTCTCAATTTTGCATCATTGCTATCTTACTCAGTTGCATCAAAATCAACAAGGAAACCACAAATCATTGTGACTAGATCTCACCCAATAGGTTTGAAGTTGGGCCTATTGGTTATTTCCTTAATGTGGATTGATGTGAATAGGTTTTGTTTCTAGTTTTACAAGAATAATAATTTGAACTATTTAACTTAATTTCTAGAATTAAAGTTTTCATGATTGTAAAAAAATATTTTCTCAAACACATTAATATATATGTTAGCTTTAAAAGGTAACTTAAACAAAAAACTTGATTTTGAAAAAAAAAATGATTGTTTTTAAAAAAACTTAAATTTAAACTATATTTTTTTTAAAATTTAATGCTAGAAAACCTAGAATAAAGATATTGGTTATTTAAAAAAAAACTTGTTATGAGAAATTATTTAATTTTTTTGAAGTTATATATATATATATATATATATATATATATATATATATATATATATATATATATATATATATATATATATATATATATATATATATATATATATATATATATATATATATATATATATATATATATATATATATATATATATATATGACTTCAAAAAATTATATGAAAATCCATCTTTAGTGGTAATTGAGAAATAGGCATAAGGCAAGCATTGGTTGGGTTGTAGATTGCAAAGCTTATCATCAAATTTGTAATTATTCGTACTGAATGTTTACAACATGAATGCTTGTATCAAGAAAAGAGAACTCTTTGGATAAAGTTGGATGGGTTCATATATGATAATCCTTTCACACAATTCATCTTTGGTGGCAACTTAAATGGCAATCTTCATAACTAAGATAAGAGAGGGGGAACCTGTAAGCTTAATCAGTCTCATAGGGATTTTAGTGACTGGGTTGTTATAAAGAATATTTTGGAGATTGGGCTAGGTAATGGTCTTTCACTTGGAACAACAAAAGGTTAGGTTTCAATAACATTGCAAAGAAGCATTGTTCCCCTTTGCAATGGAGGGATCCATTCTTTCTTTCTCTAGATCAAATCATTATCCAATTTAATTAGAGTTTGTGGGTGACAAAAGCCAAATCAAGTGCTCATTTGAATTTAAAAAGATGTGGATGAAGGATCCAACTTTCTTCAATTTGATTGTCTGATGGTGGGAAGAGGAGAAATTCTTTGGGTCCAAGTTATTTTGTTTTGTTTCAAAATTGAAATTGGTAAAACTAAAGTTAAAACAGTGGGACAAAGCCCATTTCAAGAATTGAGTCCAAGAAGGAGTTGGAGGAGGAGCTATCATAATTTGAAGGAGGGCATCGATCAGGAAAGGCTTGTGAGAGAAAAAAAGATTTTAAAAGACTATGAAGATGTCTTAGCCAAGGAAGAAGTGTTCTGGAGGCAGAAATATAGGGAAACTTGGATGACTAAGGGAGACAATTTTAAAAAAATAAAATCACAAAGTGACTAGGTAGCATAGGGACTTGAACATGCTTTCAAAATTGAAGAAGTTGGACGACTCTTTCATTGAAGACCCAAAGGAGATTGTAAAGGAAACGGTTTCCTTTTTCTTCAAATTGTTGAATAATGGGGAAGGATTGGATCTCTAATCTCAACGATATTCCACTAAATATATTCTTAAATTAGTAATTGAGGAGCAAAATAGGTCCTTAAATGCAAGCTTCTTCGTGAAAGAAATTGATGTTACATTAAAACAATTGCATCTAGACAAAGCTTCAGATCAGATGGATTTCTAACAAGGTTCTTTCAATTGTGTTAGACCGCGATAGGGAAGGAGTTGGTCAAAGCTTTGGAAGCATCCAAAAACTTAGGGAGACTATTGAGAGAGTTAAATAACACATTCATAGCTTTGGTTCCAAAAAGGGACAAAGCCTCCACATTGTAAGAGTTCCAATCTATATCTCTTTGGAATACAATCTACAAAATAAAGGCGAAGGCAATAGCCCATAGGCTTACGAGGATCCTTCCTAATATAATTTCAAATGAGCAAACTAAATTTATCCCAGGCAAGTCTATTTTGGATGAGGTCATTCTCTCTCGAGAAGCGATCCACTCTATTCACCAAAATAAGAGCTCGAGCATGTTAACTAAATTGGATATTAAAAAAGCATATGATAAAGTTGATTTGTGTTTCCTTTGCAAACTTTTGGAGGCATTTATTTTTAATAAGTAATGAAATTATTGTGTTTTCAATTGCATTTCAAGCCCATAGTTTTCAATCCTTGTCAATGGATCTTTGCAAGGGTTTTTTGAGGTCTTTGGGGGTTTGTGGTAGTTTGATCCTCTTTCACCATTTCTTTTCATCACTATGGCTAAAGCCTTAGAGAGAACCTTCAAAAGATCACAAGATGCAAGCTTGTTGGAGGGGATTTAAGTCACTAGTTTGTTGCCTGCTATCACTCATCAACAATTTATTGATGATACCATAATTTTCAAGCTACCAAGAGGAAACACGCACTACATATTCAAAAAATCCAAAAAACTTACATTAAGGACTCAGGTCAAGAGACCAACAAAAAAAAATCAAAAGTGTTCTTCTTTGCACCACCTAGGAAAGAATCGGAGATTGTTAAAATTTAAAATTTCAAGGTTGGCTAGCCTCCTTACACTTACTTAGGCCTTCCTCTATCAAAATGGTTAAGATATACTAAATTTTGGGATCCTCTTGTAGATAAATTAGATAAGAGGATATCCTCTTGGAAGGGTATGCAATTATTATAGGCCAGTAGAATCATTGTTCTTAAGACGGTGATCTTGGCCATTCTCATACATATATTACCATGTCTTTCTTTATTAATTGGATTTAACCAATAGATGATTCAAAAAATGAGGAAGTTTTTCTAGCAAGGGTTGGTTGAAAAGGATAAGGCTTCTTTGATCTCTTGGGACAAAGTTTGTAGGCCCAAGGAGAGTGGAGGGATTGGCCATTGTAATCAATTGTGGAAAAATTAAGCTTTAGGAGTTAAGCTAGTTTCAGGAGATGTATAAAGAGCCTTAGATGAAATGGGTGAAAATCCTTCAAGGCAAATATTTGGATGAAGGTAATATAACAAGCACCTTCAAAACCACTAACCGCCCCAGTGGATCAAGGATGTATAATTTTTTGCTAAATTGTAAATCACTGATAATAGATTACTTATCTTGGAATAAATTTGATGGCAGATCTACCTTGTTTTGGCAGGACTCTTGTAAAGGCTATCCTAGTCTTGATAGTATTGTAATGGATGATCAAACCAAGGTATTTTTAAAATAAATATGGGCTTGTTTTATTAAATATTATGTAGAGTTTGTCAATGATGACTTCTCAATAGGTTGGCATTGGAAGGACTTCAATTTTAATACACTTTAGGTTGATAAGGTGAATCTTGCTAAGGTCATTCTAGAAAACAAATCTCTTATGTTTTGAAAGCAGAGTGATAAATTAATTTGGGTCATGTCCAAAAATAGGAAATATAATGCTAGAGATGGATATTGTATGGTGGCTCGATCAGGACATCAAATCATAACTAAGATCCTGACTCGTTTATGTTGGAGCAAGTTTTATATGCTTAAAGCAGGGTTCTTTGTGTGGTTTTCTCTCCAAGGTAAGGTTTTAACCACAATTTTTTTTATGAGAATAGGTTTTGAGTGCCCCTCGAGGTGTACTTTATGTTTGAAAGAGGAAAAATATGTCAATCATCTGATGTTGGGTTGTCCTTTCTTGCAAGCTTGTTAGAGATGGTTATGTGCCAAACTGGGTTGGGTTAAAACTCTTCTGAATGACATAATAAGTTTATTTAAGGGTTGGCCAATCCTTCATAGATCTACTCTTTTTGGTAGTTTGTGGATCACTAGTCTATCTTTATTAATTTGAGAGATCTGGAAAGAAAGGAATAAGCAAATTTTTTAGGAAGGAGATGCCTTTATCATCCTTTTTAAACAAAGTGGAAGTGACATTAGTAGAAATCATTATTAACAAGTCAACAATTGACTCGAAGAAGCGTGTTTTGTTCACAAAGTGGGATGGAAATATAAGGTTTGTTTTGCATGTACTGAGAATCCTTTTGTTTGTGGGGGCGGGAGGCAAAGAGGTTGACTCAATTAGAGCTCAATATTTTTGGACACCACCAGAACTAGGTTGGTTTAAAATAAACTTTGATGGAACCTCCATAGATAATCCAAGGTGTATTAGAGTTAAAATAATCATAATTAATCAAATTATAAGAGAGAATCACAAACTCTAATCTAATTAGAATTAATCCTAAATAACAATCGAATAATGTAAAATCAATTGAATTGAGAAAATGAATCTAATTAAGACTCCCTCAATCGATTTGACAAAGCTTCCATTGCTCTTCTCCTTAGTTGTTGTTGAATTGGCTCTCAGGTATTGCATTGATTTCTTATATAGATTAGCAACTATTTTGAAGACTATGATTCCATGATTCTGGATGTTGTGATTCTAGATTGAAAATGAGAATTGAGGTTGACTTTATAGATTTTCAATACAAAGGAGGTGAGAAATAGAACTCAAGTGTTGATTGATAGATATCTGAAATTGATTGATCAGTGAACTCAATAGATTGATTTGTTAACAAAATTGATTGATTTGTTAACTCATTTGAGTGGATAGTCAACTAGATTGATTGGATAGTGAACTGAATAGATTAGTCAGTTGACTGAATAGATTGGGGAGATGACTAAATGGATCAAAGAGATGACTGATTAGATGGATTAGAAGACTAAATTGATTGATTAGTCAGAAAAAGGATTTTGAGTGAAAATGGGTGATTGAAGAGTTAACTGAGTTAACTGATTAGTTAACTGTTTTGATCAATCAGTTAAGATTTTCAACATGTGATGTAGGAGATTAACTTGAAATTCAATTTCATTTTGATTTGGATTTTCAAATGCTGAAATGCACATGAGATTTAATGAAATTCAAATTTGGTGAAATGTGAATTTGGAAGAAATGAAATTAATTGAAATGATATGAAATTTGAATTTGGGGAATGTGAAATGAAATTAGATGAAATTAATTGGAATTAGAATTTGGGATATTGGAGGAATGAGTTAATTTATTTAAATAATTTAATTGAAATTATTTAAATATTAGAAATGAGTTTAATTAAATAATAAAGATTATTTAACTAAAGAAATAATCGTGATTAATTCAATAAATAATATTTAATTAATATTTAGAATAGGATTAACTAATTAAATTGATTAGAGAATAGAAATTTGATTTTTAGGAGTGTTGAATGGTGATGATTAGAAGAAATAGTTAGTTTAAACAAATAATTAAAGAATTACTTAATTAATTAGACACATAATTAGTATAGGATTGATGAGACATTTTTAGGTGTCTACATTTGCCCCTCTTTGAGACAATGTCGGAATGACATTGTTTCAAAGAAAACGAAAAAAATTCCTGCCCCAATATGCCTCGGTGATACTTAGGGTATAATGCCCCCTCGAGAGATTGTTTGTGCATTGAAGGCATGAATGATCTCTCGAAAGAAGAAGAATGCTAGATTAAAGATGGAAGAATGGTTAACTTGATGACATAAATGAGTTTGATTAGATAGAAGAAATGGTTGAAATGATTTGTAGATTGATTGAATGATAAGATTGATGGGATTGATAGGATTGATAAGATTGATAGGATTGATCTGATAAAGATAAAGTATGGTTTCAAGAAGGACACATCCTGTATAAGAAAAAAATGATCAAAATGTTTGGTTTCAGGAAGGGTACATCCTGTATAAGACAAAGATAGATGATCGTGCCTAGTTTCAGGAAAAGGTCTAATCCTGTATAAGACAAAGATGGATGACCAAATTTGGTTTTAGGAAGGATACATCCTGTATAAGACAAATGATAGATCAAAATTGGATGAATAATGAAATATAATGAAAGTGAAGAATAATTGATTGATAGATATAATAGTTGATGTGAGGAAATGAAAGAATTATAGATGAAAAGATTGGAATTAAGTGATGAGAGAGATCATGTTAGATGAAAGAATGATTGGAAAGAATTGAAAAGATTGACTAAAAAAAAGATGCTTGATGAGAGTGATCTTGATTAAAACAATCAGCATGATGCGATTAGAAAAATGAAATGATATGATTGATGATGGATAGTCTTCTTGTCTTTATTCATAGTGCAATACATTTTCATCATTGATCCTTATTATGTAACAATGAAGCTTTGTACATCAGGGTATGGGGAACCAAGATGTAAATATATCTCATTGCAAAGAAACAAACACGTAGCAGACAAGGAATGAACCCTCTATTATGGGAATAGCGTCAAGGGTCGAGGTATGTGTGGTAGTCACAAGCATAGTTATTATTCATGGGACACTTGCCAAATGAACGTACCAATCACAGACACCCATTGGAACTATTGCCCTAGAACTTCATTGGTTCACACCAAAAAAACAACAAACAAAGAAAAGGATCCTGCCCACCACAGCTCCTCTAGTCACTTTTGGACATCCTTGAGTAGCTAGAAACATGATCTTCGCCAATTGATAAAAGACAAAAACCAACTTGAACAAAATGCAGCGGCCATATTGATTTGTGTCTTCGTGTGATTACTTGATGTGATAGTTGATAATGTTTGGTTTCAGAAAGTTGCAGACCCCGTTTAAGACTTATCTGTCTAGTTTCGAGTGTATCCTCTTCTATTTAAGACAAGATAATGATCACGTTGATAGCAATAGTTTGACGATTGATAAGACTTGTTCAGTTTGATTGCAGATGTTTGGTTTAAGATAGTTATATCCTTTGTGAACTTCATGCGAAGTGTTTGTTGGATAGCTGCTAGAATATTTGATTCTTGCAAGACATGTTATTGCAAGTTTTTTATGTTTTCTGATTTTTAGTTTGTTTTCGAAGAGCTTTTTGGTGTTTTTGATTTATTTTTGATTTTTTCGATATTTTTGGTATTTTGTTTTCTTTTTTAATGTTTTTGTTTGATTTTGAAAAAAATTTGATGTTTTTGATATTGATGAAACATGACTTGCCATTAATTGATAAAGATAAGACTAACCTGGACAAAATCCAACAGTCATACTGATCGATGCCATTATTTTGATTTGTGTGATCATTGATAGGAATGTTTGGTTTCAAAGAGTGAGTACCCCATATAAGACCGATTTGTTTGGTTTCAAGTGTGCCCTTCCTCGTATAAGACATGTTGATGTTTGATAGAGTTTGATCGATAGATTGATTAACAAGACATGTGATTGGTTTGATTGCAAACTTTGAGAGTTTGTTTGTTATTGATTTGATTTGATTGATGGCCCATGCTTTCTTGCTTTGATTTTCAGATTTGTTGTTTAATTTTCGATTTTTATGGCTTTTTTCATGACATTTTTGTGAATGTTTTTGTATTTTTGTTTTTTTTCAATTTGTTTGGATTTTGATTTTTCAATGTTTTTTAGATTTTTTTGCAGGACATTTTTATTTTATTTTTAGGATTGTTTTCAGGACTTTTTATGATTTTTGTGATTTTTGCAGTTATGCCCCCAGTATGCAGACCTATGATGACATCATGATATAGGCGATGTGTATGGAGACAATGAATTTTTGATATGAGTTATGCTAATGCAAGATGCATGACAAAAATGCACTTCCTATTCGAATAAGGATGAGTGTGTGTCTTTCATTCTGAAATGAACTAATTGAATTGAAGGTAGGCAACATTTCAGAGATAGGAGTTCAATCTGTTCTCATAAAACCTTAGACCATCCAACCTAACACACTATGTAACCAAGATTTATGAATGGGGGCATGGAAAAATTCTCCATCAATTCTTGAAACTTTGATCTTCTTTTGCCCATGTGTGTGCATTTGAGTTTATTCTGACTCTTATAACTATCAAAGACCCTTGGAATCCTATGTGGCTAGCCACATGAGCTATTCTAACTTCAAAAGAAATCCGAATAGAGCCTCGTTGCCAGCAAGATTTTAGGGTTCTGACGAGGTTATACATTATAATCTCTCAAATATTGCTCCATTGCTAGCAGGCGTCCATAGCCCTGATGGAGTTATTCACATGTTCCCATAGTCAAGCTTTTATTATTGCACTTGTATGCATGATATTTCAGTAATATATCATTGCTTATTTTGCCTTGAGATGGATATTGGCATAGCATTTTTTTTCTTTTGGCATTTTCTTGCCTTGACTTGTAAGTAATGAAACCTACTTGGGGATAACAATCACAACGACGCTGGAGTAGAACTTTAGATTTTTCACTAGCCACATGACCAACTAGGTATCTAAAATGACTTAGGGCATTTGATTAATGTGTGAGATATAGCAATTGATAGATTTTTGGGTAACAAGGCTCAATAGTGAAACCTCTAGTCAACCATGGATAAAGCTCAATCACAAGATGATATTGAAGATGAATGACTAAAGACCTCCTAAAGACTTCAATAACTAGTATCTAGGAAATGAGACAACATTCACTCCTTTCAGTGCAGACAGGTGAATGACTTTGACAATCTCCTTGTTTTATTGATGTAGCTATATGAGAAAGCAATAATGATATGTAACTAGATGTTATGCAATATGAAATGCAGATATGCGCTACAATGCAGTAAAGAAATATGCAAATGTAGTATTGAAAATTTAAATGAACCCATCCCTTAGATGTAATATCTTTTAAGGTGGATGTTGTTATTGGGTCAGTATGAATTTTGTGTAGATAGTTCATTGGTCTTTATTTGAAGAGTTGGATGAATCTGTCTTTTTCAATAGGATATTCAGTTGGGAGTCTTTCATGTACAGTTTCTGCAATAGCCCCCTTATTTTTAAACCAATTCGGCTGTGATAGATCTTCTTGCCCCCAGTCTTTCAAGTGTGGGTGTCTGAGGCATATAGATTTTGGTTTCGAAGTTGTGACATGAGTGGGTGCTATGCCTATTTTTATTGATGCACTTGAAGAGGATGATGAAATAATTTGGGTGTTGATTTCAATAACTAGTGTTATGCTTGTTTGTCACTACATTGGCATTCGATGATGGCACACATACAATTGTTGACAAGTTGCCTTGTGTAGTATGATTTGGATTGATGATTTCATTGATGAGGGGCTCATTAACAACTTGTTTATTGGAATCACAAAGGAGACTAGGAGATATGGTAGATTCATTTGGTGAGATGGAATCTTGTGAGAGACATGGAGGGATCTTGACAAGAATCTGAAGAAATAATGAGATTTTGTTTAGGACATGAAGGTGAAGGGATACTTTGATCTTGACTTGGAAAGAGATTATTAGGAAGGATGGAAGGGATGTCCTGATCTTGCTTAGGAGGTGGATGTTGGATGGCACTTGAAAGAACGTCTTGCTTTTGAGAAACAAGGGTGTTATTATGAGTGGAATAGAAAAGAATGAGGGGATCATCATAAGATTCTTGATAGGTGGAGTCTTCATAAAAAATTGTGTAGGATGAAAGGGTTTGTTCTTGATCTTGATTTATTTCATGACTGATTTCTTCTGATTTTGGATTATCCTCCTAACATGGGGAAGGAGTTTGGATATTCATGGGAGATTCTTGGAAGGTTTCAACATTTTGACTTGATGAGAAAGGATTTTGAATGAGACTCTCAGAATCATGAATTGGATTAGATTGGATTTGTGTTATGGATGCCTCGTGGGGGGTTGTGTTGGATAGATATGGCATGGATTGGTCTTGCGTGACTTCAGGGGATGATGAAATGGTGGATAGATATGGTTGATTTGGACTTTGGTTGAAAGGGATTTGGTTTGGGTTCAAAGAATTTTGGTTTTGGTTGAAAGAGGTTTGATTTGGGTTGAAAAAGGTTTGGTTTGGGTTGAAAGAGTTTTGGTTTTGGTTGAAAGGAGTTTGAATGTTGGGTTGAAAAAGGGTTGAATGTTGGGTTGAACTGAGGTAGGAATGATTTTGTTGAAGAATGAAGGTTGGCATGTTTGAATGGTCTCGCGAGAAAAAGAAGGTTGTACTGATAATGATTCCCTCGTGGTTATCACTTCTCTAATCATATTTTCTAACCCACTCCTATGGTTGCTAGGACTAGTCATATCTCTCATTTTTTGTTGCAAAGTTTTGATTTGTTGAGCTAAGATTTATATGGATGGTGATGGAATAGGAATAGAAAGTTGGCATTACAGTAAGAAAGATTGTTGGCATTTCAATATCAGGAGATTGTTGATATTCAGTAAGGATATTGAGAAGGTTGTTGAAGATCATTGATATAACTGAAGAAGGATGATAACTATCTTTATAACATTATTTTGTCATTGATGTCAAGAGATTGATTATCTAATTCAGTATGATGTTTCCATATCTCGAGAAGATTGATTTGAAGAGAATTAAGATGTTGGTAAAAGACACAGAAAGGATGTGATAAATAAGAGGAGGAATAAGTTATTCAATGGGCAACTATTACCGAGTTAGACAATGATGAGATCATGATGTTTAGATTGTTTTGATATTCTACATATGTTGATTGATTGCAAGGTTAATACTTTACTATGTCACCGAGCAATGAACCTAGTTGGTAAACCATAAGGTTATCGATATCGGTTAATGAAGGCGGAATGTCTACCGAGTAAAGTTTAGTATTTACCGAGTTATGACAGTGTGCATGGGATGGATAAAAGCATTATTTAGTGAAGGACAACGATTAGCTGGAGATGTATAAATGATTGGTATGTCATGCATGAAGTTTGTTAAGGATCTATGGCAAAGGAAAATCGGCAGGAAGATCTACAACGCAGATTGAACCGCGATAACCTTGTACAAGTTCCAAGAAAGGACTGCAAGTCCCGAGGCAAGGTAAAACATTTTCAGATTGAAGGATACATTGAACCTGGTCAAGTTTAAAGATCTGATGGCTAAGATTGATCATGAGAAATGTGATCAAGGAGATTGAGCGGTTAGCAATTGTTTATAAATAAGAAATTGTTAATAAACAATGTATGCGGGCAAGTGTATACACAGGGATGCTACATAGTGATTACCAAGCATAGAAGCTTGAAGACCTGTTTGAATAATAGAGTAGAGAGCCCAGTAGAGGGACAAGATAAGTCTTATGACTAGATTGTTTTAAGCAAATAAGAATTTGCTTTAGCATTGTAGATGTGAAGTTGCAGATAGGTTTTATTACTGTTATTTTGTATGTGATAGAAAATCTCTTAATCGAGTGGACTTAACAGTCTTATATGTAAACCCTCTAGCAAGGTAACATTCTAAATGAGTGTTTGAAATCCTTTGACAAGGTCACTTCTAACAAAGCGAAGATCCTAACAGATCTGAGGGAAATCCCTTAACCGGGTCACATCTAGCAATGTGTTTGTAATCTTTAACAGAATTCGCTTTTAACCGAGCATACTCTAGAAGAGTATATTTCTTAGTGGGTCTGAAAACCCACAATGGTTTTTCCCTATTTGGGTTTCCACGTTAAATCTGGTGTTATGAGTGTTATGATGATTATATGCTTATAAGTTTGCATGTTTAGCAGTTTTGGTTATATTGTTGAAGTATAAGTTACCGAGATTGAATCTATTGATTTTATGGAAGTTTAAGTTTGTATGATTCACCCTCCCCCCCCACCCCTCTCATCTTGTTAGCTATTGGCATCTGTACTTTACATTAAGTATCAGAACTATCATAGAAGGGATGAATTGTTCACCTTCCCTATGAAATGCATAATGCAAGTCCATGATGTTTGCTTGATTGGTTTGGACCTAGGATCTCAACATATAAGATGTCTTCTCCATTTCTAGAATGTTGCAATGTTTCATTGATTTGTTGATCTTGACAAGCTTGTTTGTTGCGGGGTTTTGATGTTGTTGATATTGAAACTTGACTTTGTTGAAGGATTTGATCTTGTTGATGTGACTTTGTTGAGGAATTTGATCTTGTTGATGTTGAAACTTGACTTTGTTGAGGTTTTGATCTTGTTGATGTTGATGTTGAAAAGACATAGTAGCAAGAAAAGAAAACAATTTAAACTAAGAAAAGAGAGCACTTGTTTAAAGGACTTTTTCAAATCCTTCCGAATGTTGAGATCTTTTTGAAGACCCCATTTTGTTTTCGATAGTAAGCACTTGTTTAAAGGACTTTTTCAAATCCTCGTGAATGTTGAGATCTTTTTGAAGAGCCCATTTTGTTTTCAATAGCATATCAAGCAGACCCCATTTTGTTTTTGATAGTATTTTGGTAATTCGATAACACATCAAGTAGACTCTCTTAAGGTCAAAAGGTCACAAGTATTAGCACAACCTACGTCTTGATACTATGTCAGCTCAAACATCCCTGTCACACCGTAAGGTGTGCCCATTTTTTTGCCTTTTTCCATAAATTAGACTAAAGAAGATTGCTCCTCAATTGGCCCGTTATCTTGGGAGATATATGGTGAGTGTCTTGGGGGCAGATTCTTCCCTACCCTTGCACTGTGATAATTCAATTGTTTGGTTACTAACTCAGTTGGGCTTCTAATTTCTAAGGTGTTTAGAAAGGGTTTCATTTGAGTGGTCACAATCAACAACGTTTTACACTCCGTTAAGGGAGGTATCCCAATCTGTAGAGGTTACGCTCTACAGATTTTAATGTACCGTATAGGCACTGAGGGAGGCATGATGCCGTTGTGACAACATGTAACACTCGTCGCATATGATTTTCATCACATACACATTTATTTATAGTGGCTTGGATTACTTGGCTTTAGTCGTTGCCACTTAGGTTGTTCCCTCTCACTTGGCCTTATGGGCTACTTGGGAGGAAGGCCTTCTAAAGGTGTTATCCCAATGCAGAAAATTAAATAAAGCATGAAAAAGGTGGGTCTGGCTTTTTAATCACCCAAAAAAGGGGAGAGCATATACCTATCACCTTGAAGACATGAAGAACAGTGATTACTTTTAAACTTTCATTGCAATGTTTTCTAAACTATTGGGGATGTTGCTCCAAAAAGGCATAGGGTTCATTTTAATCGTCATAACAATGATGAAAGTTGTATTGTTATTTATCAAAAGCACCAAAAAGAAAGATTTAGCTAAACTAAGTTCAGCTATCCCTGCAAGAAACCATGAGAATTATTACATATTGTGGGTTCTCCAGCCTAATTTTCTTCATTTGGTTACAAAAATCTGCTTCAATGTTTATCAATGATCTGTTATAAAATAGAACCCTAAAAGACTATAATTTAAAAAAAAATGAAAAAAATAGAGAGTTTTTTTTTATATGAGGAACTTGCTAAAAATGGAAACTGCCAAAAATAGAAACTTTCAAGAAATAGAAACTTGCCAAAAATAGAAACTTTCTAGAAATGGAAACCTGCCCAAAATGGAAACTTTTGAGAAATGGAAACCTGCCAAAAACAAAAACTTTCCAAACAATGGAAACCTGAGAAAAATGCAAACTTTCTAGAAATGGAAACCTACCATAATCGAAAACTTTCCAAAAATGGAAACTTGCTAAAAATGAAAACTTTCTAGAAATGAAAATATGCTAAAAACATAACCTTTCCAAAAATGGAAACCTTCCAAAAAATAGAAACTTTCCAGAAACGAAAACGTACAAAAAATGGAAACTTTCCAAAAATGGAAATCTGCCAAAAATGGAAACTTTTCAGAAATGGAAACCTGCAAAAACGGAAACTTTCCAGAAATGAAAACCTGTCAAAAACGTAAACTTTCCAAAAACAAAAAATTTCAAATTGTTGTTAGTTCACATTAGGCTCACCATTTGTATTAGGGTTAAAATCATCATAATTAATTAGATTATAAGAGAGAATCATAAACTCTAATCTAATTAAAATTAATCCTAAATAGCAATCGAATAATGTAAAATCAATTGAATTGAGGAAATGAATCTAATTAAGACTCCCTCAATTGATTTGACAAAGCTTCCATTGCTCTTCTCCTTAGTTGTTGTTGAATTGGCTCTCAGTTATTGCACTGATTTCTTATATAGATTAGCAACTATTTCGAACACTGTGATTCTATGATTCTGGATGCTATGATTCTAGATTGAAAATGAGAAATGAGGTTGAATTTATAGATTTTCAACACAAAGGAGGTGAGAAATATAACTCAAGTGCTGATTGATAGATAATTAAAATTGATTGATCAGTGAACTCAATAGATTGATCTGTTAACAGAATTGATTGATTTGTCAACTCATTTGATTGGGTAGTCAACTATATTGATTGGATAGTGAACTGAATAGATTAGTCAGTTGACTGAATAGACTGGGGAGCTAACTGAATGGATTGAAGAGATGACTAATTAGATGGATTAGAAGATTGAATTGATTGATTAGTCAGAAAAAGTTGAATTTGAGTGAAAATAGGTGATTGAAGAGTTAACTAAGGTAACTGATTAGTTAAGTGATTTGATCAATCAATTGAGATTTTCAACATGTGCTGTAGGAGATAACTTGAAATTCAATTTCATTTTGATTTGAATTTGCATTTGGATTTTTGAATGCTGAAATGCACATGAGATTCAATGAAATTCAGATTTGGTGAAATGTGAATTTGGAAGAAATGAAATTTAATTGAAATGATATGAAATTTGAATTCAGGGAAATGTGAAATTAAATTAGATGAAATTAATTGGAATTAGAATTTGGGAGATTGGAGGAATAAGTTAATTTATTTAAATAATTTAAATGAAATTATTTAAGTATTAAAAATTAGTTTAATTAAATAATAAAGATTATTTTAAGAATTAATCGTGATTAATTAAATAAATAATATTTAATTAATATTTAGAAGAGGATTAACTGATTAAATTGATTAGAGAATAGAAATTTGATAACTAGGAGCGTTGAATGGTGATGATTACAAGAAATAGTTAGTTTAATCAAATAATCAAATAATTAATTAATTAGAAGAATAATTAGTATAGGATCGATGAGACATTTTTAGGTGTCTACATAAGGCAATCCAGAGCAAGTTATATTGTGAGGCTATGGGATGGTTGGGTCATGGGACAATTGGCTTCTCCTTAAAAGGAAAACAAAAACTATGTGGCATATTTTCACATGTTGATTCAAGGTTTAATCTTTTGTAAAGACCTAAGCATTACCAAGCTTGAAATTGAAGGTGATTTTGCTTTGGTGATCAATGCGATGAGAACATGCTCCACCCCTAATTGGAAATTATGTGCATTTGTGGACAAAGTGATAGTTCTCCTAAGTTTTTTCAAATCATATTTAATCAATTTTACCTATTGTGAGGTAAATTGCGAAGGTGACGTATTGGCTAACATGGCAATAAATGAAGTGGAGCTATACACTCTTACCTCTTAGTTGACAATCAAGTTGGAGTTGGAAGTGGTTTGCATGGTCCTAGGCTAGGATATGTAAAATTTTATTAATAAATATTGATTTAATACCATTATTTTATTTAGATTCTTAGCCTTGTTGTTGGACATAGGGGAGTAGAAGGCTATGGTGTTTGTGATGGTCCATGAATTGATTGAGGTAGACTTTCCGAGCAATAATCTAGAAGCCATGGTGTTTTCCAGGCCCAATGAACTTGTATTTTGGCCACAAGAATTGCCCAAACTTATGCAACCTGGGACAATGGTGGAAAGACAACCCTTATTGCTACATTTGAACATGAGGTGGTTGACTTGTCACCAACTATGGGCTGCAAGGGGTTTGAATTCCTAAAACATAGCACTAGTGGATCTTAGAGGCAAATTTGTTGTGGTTGGATCAATTCACTCTTTGAGTTGCGATAGACACATTTTATCAAGATGACAACTAATTTTGAGATGCTTGGGGTCTCATATTGTATAATCTATGTGATATTTGGACTTTGGCACTGGGTTTTTTTTGTCTTGGATTTTGTTTGTCTCTATTACTAAATGTATTAATGTTTTGTATTAGCAATTAGTTTTTGTTTCAGGGGAGGGTGCACTGAATTGTTGCATTGGTGACTCCAAGGGTCTTGTCGAGTCATCTTTGCACTTTGTAAGAATATAATTTTTTTAAATATCAATACAATATTTGCGACTTTGGTTGCTCCTTACTTAGCAAAACAAAACACACAAAAATTTAAGGAACACTAAACTAAGATTAAATTAAAAAACTTTTAAACAAAAAAAACAAAGTTTTGTTAGCCTCGTAAAAAATAGTAAACCCACATTTTTTACTCAAAACAATTTTTTTTTCACTCAAAACCACTAATAAAAATGCTTGATTGTCTTTGTAATGAGCAATTATAACAATAATATTGTAAGGTGGTGAAAATGGGGTTCACTAGTCTAAACATGCAAACTAGGAATCAAACCCATTCAAACAACATAATATTAAGGTGAATAAGATTTCAATAGGCTCAACCGAAAACCTATTGGAAAGGCTAAGCACAAATTGAAATTCCACTCACCTTAACTTAGTTGAATTGTTGCACTTGGATAAGATGGAATGATTAAATGCAAGAACTAGAGCTAATGATGTAAAATTGAAAATGAAAAACATCAATGGACAATTTCATAACAGATATGCAAACATTGAATATAGACCTGCAAGCTTTGTCTAGAATTTGAGCTTGAAAATGTTGGATTATGTGGTTAGGTGACCCAACCTTGTAGGAGTCTAATGTAGATATTGAAAAGAGATTCAAGATCAGAACGTCGCTTTGAGTATCTCCCTAAAATTTTATTGAAAAAGTATCAGACTATGCGGCTAAGCCATAGTCTCCACAGTTTTTTGCTCCCTCAAAATTTGGTTCAGTTTGTCTTAGTCTACACTTTTTAGATATGTATTCCTTCTCTTTTGAACCTATAACATGCATGCACAAGAAAGAAAAAAAATTGTTTGATTGATAGGGGCTTACAGGACAAGCTCTAGGTTTGGAATTAACCCTATGATGAATGAAAATAGAAAAGAGAGTGTGCCCTTATGGGACTAAGGCCAGATCTAGAATATAGATTCTTAATGAAAATATTATACCATATTTATGAATCTCCTTTGCCTTGAAGTCTTCGAGAAAAGGTTGATGTTGTCATGTAGGAATTCATGGATGTATTCATAATAACTTGATCATGGATGTCATCTAAAATGTTTCAAATAAGAATAATTGACTTCTCCTTCGCTGCTCCAATGATGCTTGATTGCTTGCTCTCTTAAATTTTGAATTTCTATTGAAAATGTTTAATTGAGAGATGTTTCAAATGAGGGGATAAGACTTGAATTTATACCTATCCTCATGAAATAATGTGAAAATTACAAAGAAGGCTAACATCTGTAATAATTTCTCACTCAACAATTAATGACCATTAGAGGTTTCAAATTTAGGCCCTTTTGGTCTAGACTATGACACCTAGTGCCCTATTCCAGGAGGACTGTGGTGCCTAGCACCATTACCATGCATTTCTAGGTTGAATCAAGGTCTAAAAGTTAGAGTAGAGAATGATAATCATAAATTTGGCACTGTTGTGAGAAAAACCAGGCATAATCAAAGCATAGAAGGTAGAAATGTTGTAGAAATGTTGAAGTGAGGCCTAACTAAGTATGAAATTATATGAGGATATAATTTACAACAATATATTTAGCCTCCAATTTAGTGGGAGTAATAACTTATGCTCATACTTTTGGTAAAGTACAAAATAGCATAAAAAAACTTTCACCCAGATATTAAATAGACAAGAAACACCAAGCCCCCAGGGACTTAGGATATCATCAATCTAAAACATGAAGACAAAAGGAGAAACACATGGAGAAAGAGAATAATAAAGAGAGAAAAATGCATGACTTCATGGTTTAGTAAGGATTTGATTACTATGAATTTCACACAAAGAAAGATTACAAAGCAAAAACTCAGTTTTGTTGAACCCAAGGCAGGACTAAGAGGCGAAGTGAATCAGTCTAAAGAAATAAATTACTACAACATATAAATAATTAGCCAGTAATACACTAATCCGCAATCACTGAAACCTAACCAACAACATAGTCACATGCTACACATCAATCTAAACAATCACCAATCAAAAACATAAGCTCTAATGCATATAACTCCAATTTGGATCTCCACACACCATGGTGAGACCCATAACACATCAACCACACTTCCACAAATCATATCTAGACCTAAGGATAGTTCAAACGTAGAATATCACAACCAACAACGAACAATACCACAACACTCGGAGAACACAAAGATGTTTCCAGACCACAAAACCATCATAACCAAGATACCGAAACTATATCAAATGGAGATATCAATAACTCTTAACATCATGATAGAATTCAACTACCTCTTCAGGTCTTTGTCGAGGTCTCTCAACAAACACAACAAGAATCCTTTGAACCCGGTGCTTCATTGTGGCCTCGTTCAGTTCATTTATGAGCACTGCAAAATCCTTGCCATTCAGGAAAATAAGAGATTGTCTGCTTCTCCAGGGAAAGGCAAAAGAAAGCTGGAGTAAGGCAGACCCAGCAAGGAAGAGTCGACTCAGAGCAAAAAGAGCAAGAGTGCTACTGGGATGAAAACCCAAGAGGACAAGAATGACACAGAGGATACCAGAAAAGATGGCAGTGAAATGGAAATGGATGAGTCTGGAGGTGAGGAAAGTTGGAAAGATGAGGAAGTGGGAGCAGAGGAAGATGAAGCTGAGGACGTGTCCGACCAAGAGAGTCCAATTCACAGTGCTAGCTTAGGCAATGCCAATAGCTAGCTTGTGGTGGAGAAGGATGATAAGGTTAATGAGGAAAAAGAAACGGATTCTGAGAGGGTGAAGAATAAGGAACCTGAGAAGGAAATGGCTAAGGATAGTTTGAGTAAGGATAAGGAGAGTGCTAGAGAAGGGTTATTCCTAGATAACCTCAAAAACCTTACCGAGGCTAGATTGGGTTTTGACAAGTGGACATATGAATTTATGAAGAATATGGAAAAAAATGGTAAGCAGATGGATGAGAAAAGGAAGGAAGATGATAGGAACCAGAAGCAATGGAATTAGGACATGGAGGAAAAAGCTAAGAAGATGGAAGCTCAGATTGACTATCTGGAAGATGGTAAAGCGGAAATGAAAAACCTGTCGGGAATTATTCCGAACATCTTGATCGTTGTTACAAAGAACCTAGAGGAAATCTCTAAGGTCCTTGAAAGCTCCAGCTCTCCCAAACCGGTGGTGGACCTCGACATTGATGAAGATGCTATTGAGACTGGGATCGGGGAATCTACTCCTGGTGGAGCGGCAAAGAGAACTAGGGTGAGCTTGAAGAAAGTTGTTGTGGTGTCTGCTAAGGATATCCCTAATCTTAGGGATAATATCAAAGAACTGTATGGGATTAGCAGTAACTTGGCTAATGCCCTGAAAAACATAAAATAGTTCATTTTCTGTGCTTTGTCTGGTTTGACCGGTTGTCACTGGTTTTTTGGGGCTTTTTTGCTGGTTTTTCTTATGTACGTTCCTGTTGGTTTCTTAATGCTATTCTATCGTAAGGATCTTTTGTAAAAGGGTTTTGGGGCCCCTTCAAAACCTGTTTTTACCTTAATCAAAAACATCAGCAACAGATTCCAGACCCAAGCATTTTTGGAACAACCAACACAACAATTGCACCAACAACACAACAAGATAACTCTGCACCATAAACATTCTAGACCATTTCAAAACAACAAGTTTGACATCAATGACAACCACAACAACACATCAATGCATATTTCCAACAAGTTTGCTAAAAAATCTAACAAATACTTGATTTCAAAATAGGTGTCGCAACATACACCAAGCACAAAGACTACAAAACAAAGCCTCAATTTGCAAAGTAATATAAACAAAGATCAACTACAAAATGAGTATTGCAGTGTGCACCAAACATGTCATGGTATGTGATCAAAGTGTACAAACCAAACCTCGATGGTGTGTTCACAAATTGTAATAAAGAGTGGAGTGTATGCCCCCACATTAAAGTGATTGTGTGTGTCATACTGGGAGAAATTGTTTTAAGGTAGCATACATGCATCCAAAAGTCAAGCATGTCACAACAAAGACACACCCAAAACATAATAAAATCAAAGGCGATGGTCACAAAACATAAAGAGAGGGCACATAAGGGATCCACTAATTGGGTTCAGTATGTGCATCAAATAAATCATATATATCAAGTATGATTGTTATAAATTAACCTCATCCCCTAAAGGTAGTGGAACTATGAGCATAATGGAAGAATAACACATAAGATGAACAACAAATTTCTTTCTAGGTCAATATGCAAGAGATAAAAAAGAGAGATCTCAACACTTTGCATTAGTACATTCACATCATAACATGTATATGACATATAGATGAAGTGAGATACAAATAAAGGAATGTAACAAAAGGTCTAGTCTCTTAATTGACTTGCACCAATGAAGTAATAAGGGTCATCAAGAGAGATATTAACATAACACAAAGATGCATCAAGCATCACACCATGGGAAAACACACGAAAGAGTCCATCACACGAGTGAAGCTAGTATATGAAATCATCTCCCTTCCAATATTGCTTAAAATCATTTAAGGATAGTGGACAAGATCCAAGAGGGGCCACAACAATTACAAGTATAAGGAGCTATCACAAGTTCCAAACAAGGACCATGCTTTAATCATGAATCACTTTGTTTTCCACTACAAGCTAAGATTAAAGCTTTTACAAATCTCGAATATATCTCAAGGTTAATCTCAATAACCTCAGACACATCATCAGAATCATTTGTGTTGACATTATAATCATCAACATCATCATCCAAATAAATAACATCAGAAGATCTGATGCACATAGGAGATGAAGAACTAACAATCATTTTAAATTTTGACATGGTTGATTAAGATAAAGCTCCTCCCTGAGGCTAGGTGAAGTTTGGGAAAATAAGACCAAGTCAAAATTTGATGGCTTAGGGGAGAGAACACTTTAGGAAGCAATCGCACAAGCCTTGGTAGAACATCTTCGTCGACATTCTCTCATACTACAATTTCTCTTGTTACGACTCGAAGCTTGGGAAGGTTGGGGATCAATCAACATAGGCTTATTTTCTTCCTTCATAGAAGGAGGAAACACAATAGGTTGATAGATACAAGATGTTGGTTGCTTTTCTCTTTGACCTTTAAAAGATGTAGGAGGTGGGACCACAACATATATAGGAGGAATAGGAGGGTTAGGAAGAAGTTTGGGCCAGGAACGTGTAGAAGGAATATCCATATCCATAGGTGAAGAATCATTAGGCTTACTCAAGGTTGATATCCTTTCATGTTTAAATTTTTGATAATATAAGAAAAGGATATCTTCATGAGGTTGCAAAAGTTGTTTTTTAAGGCCAAAATCAATCAAGGGTGAAGTTTCCACTTCTTGCTAAGGATTGATAAAGGCTATGATTGATCACTATAACATGCCCATTGTGAGGGGACTTCAAACATTTTGGAAAGTATAAGGTATAGTTTTCATTGAATCAAGCTAATGGTGTCCCAACTTCACATTGAATTGATCCAAGGTAGGGATAAAGACAAAGGTAACATCTAACCACTTAGTATTAACCTCTATGGGAAGGGTGATGGAACCTATAGTGGGACAAATGAAACCATCACACACCTTAATCATAACATTATATTTATCATAAGTATCTTGATATAATTATTGTGTATAAAGATGTTCTTTAGTGATAACATTCACCATACATACTAAATTAATGAGCACTCCTCGTGAGATCTTTCCTTTAATCTATGTAGTTATTTATAAAGGTCTATTAGGTGCATTAATAATATATGTCAATTAAAAGGTGATGCAGGGGTCATTATTAGGCTTAGGTTGCTAATAAGCTTCAAAAATGGTTGTTGGTTTCTACACGTACATCATTACGGGTCATATAGTCTATTCTCTTACGTTCAACAACATTGGTAGAATGAGAAGGCAAAGGATTGGTATATATTTTCATTTTTTAATTAGGAGGTGCCACAAATTTATTTCCTTTGTTATTCACACCCTTAATTTCTATAGTGTGAGTATCAATAAGAGCTTGGATTGCATTCTTCAATTTAGAGAACTTCTTAGTATCATGGACCACTTGATGATGGTATTGGCAAAAGGCTTTAGGATCAAAGGACTGTGACAAAGGCTTAGATACATCTATGATTTTGATAGGAGGAAGCTCCATCAAATTATAATTAATCAATTCAAGCATGATACTATGAATTGATTTAAGAAGAGGAGTGAAATTACAATGTGTAATACATGATGATAAACAAGCTACAACTGATGTTGAAGCTGCCACTTGAGAATCAATATGATTGGAAGCATTATTATTGATCTTGATGAAATTCTTATTTTTATTTTGGAAATTTTGAAAAGGTTGATGAACATATTCATTCTTATCAAACATATATATCGAAGAAGAAGATTCAAATCGGCTCACTTGAAGCAGATAATTATGAAGTGTTGTGCTTAATTGTGTGAAAGATGCATAATCAAAAAATAAAAGCTTATCTCAAATATCCTTTTGTAATTATTATTATTTTTTTATCAGTAATAATTGTATATTTTATTAATAATCCTTTTGTAAATTATTAATTAAAATTCTTTGAACATCACCATCATGCACAAGAGAAGGATTTTATGAATGCAAGTGTTTATATCTACCATTGGAATCAATCACTTTTTCTTTAACTCCTTGTTTACAATGCATCAAATCAGTTCAAGTAATTTGAGGACCAATATTTTTTTGAAAATGTTGCACAAGTTCATTAGAGAATTTTTTAAAAGAATCAATTGAATGAGGAGGCAATGAGCAAAACCAATGTGAAGCTTTTTCTCTTAAGGTATGGGTGAATAGTTTTGTCATGAGTCTATGATTATGCCAGAAGTCACTACAAAAAGTTTGAAATATTTTCACATCAGTTTGGGGATCACCTTTTCATTATTTGTCTCCAAACGAAGAGCCTCTGTTTATTGTGGTACAAGAGTACAAATGATGTCATTGGAAAGTGGGCTAGTGGTATCACATGTAGGAAGATTGAATTTGGATTGGGTTATGGAAGCTAGTTGTTGTTAGAAAGATGAAACATTTTGGACCCAATTATTTATAGTAGCTTTAGTGGATGAATTGCAGTTGGACTTGTTAGATTGTGATGAAGATGTAACATTATGATAGGTGGGTAAAGGAGATCATTGGGAAACAAATGTAAGGTTAATGAAAGGAGGTATGTAGGAGTATTGATTGATAGAATTCCTCCCATGACTAACATGTGTAGCAATAAAAATTTGTGTAGGGGTAGCCACGATGGAAGATGTATATGTAGGCACATTAGGAAAAGTTGTAGGAATAGAACACTCAATCAAATTTGTAAGGTTTGAATGATCAAGCAATTTGGCACACATTTTCATTTGCATAACATTAGCATCCACAATATGAGAAATGCTACACAACACATTCACACCATGTTCATCACTTTGTATCAATCTTCTCAACCCCTAAATCAAGGGGACTACCTCTCCACCCAAGTGTTCTTAACTCATACATTGTTGGATCTCTCCCAAATTTCAGTCAAGCTTCCTCAATTGTTCAATAGTCACTTGAGTTAGAGAGTCATCATCATCATGAGAAGCATGAGAGGAATATTTCTCAATAATGTTAGGTATTTATTCCATGGGAATAGAGGATTCACCCAAGCTTACATGTAATAGGTTAGTTAACTCAAGCTCAATACCCTTAGTATTTAAACTTTGTGAAATCACAAGGATATTGGATTTAGGACAAAGGGTCATGAAACTCATACACAAAGAGGGAAAATCTAATGAAATAGATTTGTACTCGCAATGCCTCTTATATGGTTTATAATGAAAACACTTATATAGAAAAACAAGTGATCAAACAATGTAATTTCCTAAATGGATTACTAATCAACCACTTAATTAAGCAAAATACACCATATAAATGATAGATTTAAAAAATCATGCTTCTAAAACTGAAAATAATATGTAATAAAAAGCAAATCCAAGCATATAAATTAGAAATTATGCAATGCACAAGTTAGGTTCACTAAAATGTAAGGTGGAGGAAATGGGGTTCACTAGTCTAAACATGCAAACTAGAAATCAAGATCATCCACAGTGACATCACATTAAGGTGAATAAGATTTCAATAGGCTCTACCGATCAAAAAAAAAGATTTCAATAGGCTCAACATCAAACCTATTGGAAAGGTTTAAGCACAAAATAAAATTCCACTCACCTTGTTTTAGTTGAATTGTTGTAATCAAATAACATGGAATGATTAAATGCAATAACTATGGCTAATGATGTAAAACTAACAATAAACAATATCAACACATATTTTCAAAATAGCTATGAAAACACTAAGTACATGTTTGGAAATGGGAAACAGAGAGGGACACGTGCCTAAAATTTGAGCCAAAAAGTGTTGGACTATATGGCTAGGTGACCTAGTCCTATAGGTGTCTGATGCAATATCAAAAATAGATTCATGATCATGATGTCACTCTTAGTACCTCCCTAAAATTTTGTCAAAGAAGTTTTGAACTATGTGTCTAAGCCACAGTGTCTAGGATTTTTTGCTCCTTCAATATCTAGTCCAATTTGTCTTAATTTACACTTGATAGATCTAATTTCCTTCTCTTTTGAACCTGTAACCTCCACACACAAGAGAGGTGTTGGTTCCCAAAACCACAGATTGGAAATCAAAGAGTTTTGCTACTTCTCTTAATGAGTTCTGAATCAGTCTTGGCCAACAAACGGGAATGATCAATAGATCAAATTCCCCTGCACTTAAAGCTTCACTAAACCAAGGTAGATGAACCTATACTTGAAACCTAAATCTGTAGGTTAAAGACTTTTCTATAGTGAATTTAAGAAACTTAGTGACTTCAAGATGGAAATTAGTCTTGAACCCAATCTTATTATCTGAAAACTGTAACTGCTTTCTTGTAAATGAATATTTATAAAGTAGTGATTGTATGAATTAGAAATATGATTCCTTGATGAAACTTGCTCTGAAAATAATTGATTCAAATATATAAAATCAATAAAAGACCAGTGCCTTGATTCCTTATTGGTTTCATATCATTTCAAATGAAAAATCTTACATTTAACCTTAGAGACAGTTTTAATAACTTGTTAATGAAACAAGACCATCATCTCAGAGGCTTCTATATGAATTGTAATTAAAATATAGCATCCAGTTAGTTTGCTGAATTTAACTTTACCTTGAAAGACCAATAAGACAATTCGAAGTTTTCCAACCAATCCTTCAAACTGATGTTCAAACTAAAAATCAATCTTAATTACAACAACATAAAATTGCACAATGAAATAATCTTTGTAAATAGATTTATCTAAGGAACTGATCAATCAATTGAAAAGATAAATACCATCATGAACAAAAAACACTTGAATCTTTGTATT
Organism: Cryptomeria japonica; assembly: GCF_030272615.1. NCBI lineage: Eukaryota > Viridiplantae > Streptophyta > Pinopsida > Cupressales > Cupressaceae > Cryptomeria > Cryptomeria japonica. The sequence continues at coordinate 214,513,229 of NC_081408.1, read as the reverse complement.
GAAAATATGATACTTAAACCAGTTGATTTCAATGTATGTCATCCATCAACTTGATACTTCCAAACAATGAGTTCGTAAGAAATGCATAAAGATTGTCTTGATATAAAAATAAAACTAGTGATATCTGTCTTTCCTAAAAGATCCTCTATATATAGACGAGGATTTAGTTTGAAAATGAAAGGGCATACCCCTTCATTTGGAATCCAACTAACTAAACCTAACTAAAAACTAAAAAACTAACTGACTATAATTAACTTGACTACTAGACTCGTTACATAAAAGCACTCGAAAGAAACAATTTGAAATATTTGAGAATAATTTTAATCTTCAAGGACCTCACCACATTTCCGAATATGCTCCAAGTATTCAGTTGATTTGTAGGTGTCTGCATCTTGGATCGGGTTCCTAACAACGATCTCCCATGTGATGAACTTTTCCATCTGTTCCATAGTCCCTTTTAATTCAACACCATTAATCTGGGCAATATCGAGGGCAATATTGAGAGGACTTCGGCACTCTAAGATCCATTTGTCCCTATCTTTAATCTCTCCATTGTGATCAATCAACTCTGGGAAACCATGTTGCACTATCTATTTACATTCATCGTATTCATATTATAATTGTTCATCAAACTCATTGTGTTTTGCCAACAATCTTTCTATCTTTTCAATTTCCTTGGATTCTGCTTTGGCCATTTTCCTATCATGCAATTTTTCTACCAAGTATGTAGCAAAATTAAAGGGCATGGGTTCATACATTTGTATGTCAGAGGCTAAAACCAGTGGCCCAGTACTAGCCAAATCGGGCACCTCAACTCCTCCTACTTGTCTGCATGACATGTATGTATACTGCAAGTAATGCCTGAATAAATCAATGCTGAAAGGAGGCCCATCTTCCTTAGTTAATTTCCCTAGTTGTGTTTTATGAATGGCAAGTTTCCAACCAGTGTATGTGGTGTACATCCTAAGATATTCTTCTTCTAATTCCCTAAAAGACAAGGGTTTGTCAGGGTTTGGATCTAAATCGAATACCTCATTTACAGTATCAACATAAAACCTAATGAAAGCACCACCATTCATGAATTGAATATATCTCTTCATGGAATTATAGTTCCTAACCATAACCTCCAACAACCTTATGTTTACAAAAACATTTGGGACAGTTAACTTACCCAAATTCATCATCCATGGATTACAGAGTGAAATCTCCTTGTTTCTCCTTAGGTAATGAAAAAGGAACAATTCATACCCCCTCACCTTTGTCCAAACATCCCCGACCTCTCTATATTTATCTTCCAAATGGTCTCTCCCAGGTAGGTGTTGCTTCGACCTTCTAGACTTCAGGTCGGGTGCTTGCATTTGCTTAATCATATCTTGATTCAATCTTCTCATAGGAGGCACATCTTCTATCTTAGTCTTTTTTGCCTTGGACTCTGAACTCTTTGCTGCCCTTTTCTTCCCAGTTAAACTCTATGTGTCCATCCCTGTAATCACAACTCTTTGCTCTAGTCTTTAGAAACTTAATGTATGTTCTCTGCGAATTATTTTTTGCTTGTGTGCAACACGGACTGAACAATCTTACCTCATATGTCGGATACATATACATACTAAATTGCAATAAAATTTGCCTCGTGTGAGACATAGAATTACTTGTTGCGATCATTAAATAGTAAACCATTGTTTTAGTTTTGAATTCTAATGAGACAACGGTTCATCGGGATATGTCTTCCCGATGTATATTTCCCTCTTGCATCATCTACAAAACCTTTCTTTATCTCAGTAACTTATTCTTCTTCATCGGGATATCCTAAGCCGACAACTTTATTTTCTAATGCATCGGCGTAGGTTGCCCCGATACTTTCATCGATTGTTGGGTTAACTCATTTGGCATCATAGCGATAAGTATTGTTTCCCCAATAACTTTCTTTTCGCTGCAACCTTCATCGATGGACATTTTCATTATTGCGCTTATTGGTATAAGTCTTACCGATAGCCTCATTGACTATCGACAAGACAATTTTCTACTTTTGCCGCTTATGTTCACTATATCGATGAGCCTTATTGGTATATGCTTCTCTGATATAACTGTCATTGACTCCATGCTATAATCGGCAAGACTGATGCTGATAGATCTGACCTTGGATTTCCATGCTTGCTTATCGGTATATGATACACCGATCAAAAGCTAGTATTTATTGCCTAAGTGTTTTTATTGGGGAAACTTAGCCCGATAGTGCAACTTTCAATTATTTGTAACTTTCTACTTCCTCTTAAGGATACAAAGGACTAATAATCAAACAGGAACTTCTACCATTCATGAGGGTTATGCCTTTTCTCATTATGCTTCCTGAGATGCTATAGAAACATACACCATGGCAAGACTCATGCCTATAAGGATCTCAAATTGCCTTATCCTATCTCAATGCCACCCCCAATATGCCTAACTGATGGTTAAATCTCAGGAGATGGATCATTAAAAAAGAGGACTAATGTTGTGAGATCATCCCGCACAAGACATCCAGCAGTAACTATTCTCATGATAAAAAGTGTTTGATGTATAAAGCCAAGAAATAAAGGAGAACAACATTTTAAGAGCACGATTAATTTAAAAAATTATATGCTAACAAGAGGAAAAATGTTGATTGGTTGCTAGGGGTTTGCCTAGGCCAAACCCCGAGTTTGTAATTAACCATGCGATGAATGAAAATAAAAAGAGAGCATACCCTAGTGGGATAGAGGTTGGGTCTAGAATTGAAATTCTTAATAAAAATGTTATACCTTTGTAGACACCTAAAATTGTCATGTCTAATTAAATAAATATTTTATTTATTTAATTATCTAAGCTTAATTCTTCTATTAATTAAATAAATCTTTATTTATTTAATTAATTCATTTATCCTCTTCTAGCCTTATTTCTCATTTAAATAAATACATTTATTTATTTAAATTATCATTTTCCTAAATTAAATAAATATCTTATTTATTTAATTGATCCCACTTCTTCTATTAATTAAATAAAACTTTATTTATTTAATTAATTCATTAACCTTTTCTACCCATGACACATGTCATTCATCTCTTAATTCATACACTACCTACCCCTCTCATTATTTTATTATTTCTTTTACCTACCCTCTAATCATAGCCGACCTCCTTTTACACCTCTCAATCTTATCCCTCCATTTCATATAGTGTCTTCTATATAAGGAGATGCTTCCTTCATTATCAAACCCGAATAGTTCTATGCATTCTAATCATTCATCCTAATCATTCATGCTAATCATCTTTTATGCAATTGACTACACTACGATCCTACTTGCAACCACATTTCGTTCTTTGTTGAGCTCTTGTGCATATAAAATCTGAGAGCAAATATATCAAGCAAGATCAATGGAGATAGGAAGAATGGAGATCAAAACCCTATTGGACATGTGATGGTATAATCTTTGTGATTTCATGTGATTTGCATTGTCTTAGGTAATCTTCATATGTTATGGTGGATCTTTGTTGATTGTTAGGCTAGGATTTTGTGGTTGAATTCATTTAGTCTTTCAATATTGTTATTATTGTTATCCATTTTCACCATATACATTTTGGCATGCCGCGTGGGACATGGATTTTTCTTAGATCTGTGTTTTTTGCAGATTTTTCTAACCCTATATTGCTATTTTGTAAAACAATTTGGAGAATAACCTTGTGCAGCTAGGGTTTTGGACACAAAATCAACATCTTGGAGAGATTCAATCATATCTCATAAACGGCTAGGAAATTTTGCACCAAATTTTTTTTTTAGGTTGAAGAAAGTATCAGGAGATCTCAAGCCAAAATTCATAATTTTTGGAGAACATTTTCATTTTCTATGAATTTTTTATGATTTTTCATTAAAAAATTAATTTTGAGAGAAAATGAGAGAAATTTTTGGATCTTCTTACATTTTTGGAAATCTCTCATAATTATACATAGGATCTGTTCTTTGTGATTTTAATTTTGATGCAAAATATTTCCCTAAAAATTGGATCTTTAAAAATTAGGGTTTTTCCTTATTTTGATCAGATCTCACAAACCGATTCGAATTTTGACATCAAATTTTTTGTGCAAGTCAGGAAAAGTATCAAAAAGATTCAATAAAAATTTCAAAATTTTTGGATCTATTTTGCATTTTGTATGAATTTGTTATGATTTTTCATAAAAAAATAATTTTGAGAGAAAATTAGCGAATTTTTAGGATTTTCTTACATTTTTAGAAATCTCTCAGAATTATACATAGGGTATGTTCTTTGTGATTTTAAATTTGATGCAAAATCATTCCTCAAAAATCAGATCTTTGAAAATTAGGGTTTTGCATTATTTTACTCATATCTCACAAACTGCTTGGATTTGTTGCAGAAATTTTTTTGTGCAGGTTTGGAAGACCATCAAGACTCTCCAGTAAAAATTTCAAAATTTTTGGATCGATTTTGCATTTTATATGAATTTTTTATGATTTTTCATAAAAAATTAATTTTTGGAGCAAATTAGTAAATTTTTTGGATTTTCTTACATTTCTGGAAATCTCTTGAAATTTTACAGATGTTTTTTTTTTTATGATGAATTAGATCTTTGAATTGGTCAACAAAACGCATTGTTGAAGGCCCCTATTTCACAAAGTCTTTTGGATCTAAAATTTACCTAACTTGTGTGCTTGCAAGAAGGGGTGATTATTTCAAACAATCCAAACTACTAATAAATCTTTGTTGCAGATCCTTGGCAAGGTTTTTTGGATTTTTATTGTGTGCCTTGTTTTCATAGACTAGCAAACACTTCAATTGGTGCACTAAAATTGAATCATTGTCTTTTGTGTCTTGAGCAATAGGCTCTTTTTGTTTAATCTTTAGAGGGCCTGTCTTCCCATGTGGTCATTAGGACTACTAGTGAGAAGAGAACGACCCAAGTGGTAGCGAGGAAAACCCACCTCTTCCGAACCACTATAAACAACTGTATTCATGGTGAAAACTATGGATAACGTGTGCTGATTAGTTCATACCGACACTATGTCTCCCCATAAACCCGTTTGATCAAATTTATTTGATCACTTATAGGGTGTAACCCCTACCGGCTGGGAGCCTTCTGTATTTATAGAGCTGAAAGTGCCGCATGTATAGCCACACGAGCGGATGCCCTTACTAGCACCTTTTTGTTTTAGAAGCCCAAATCCTTCTAGTTGTTGGGGCAGGAGGTCGGACCTCTGGTAGCGGCCCACACACATACGATTCTTAGTAGAGATACAAAGTTCACCACGGGGAGTTTTCGTGGGGACTGATGCTTGGCTGACCCGAGAAGTGAGTGCCGAGGGTGGAGCCAGTGAGGTCAAGCATCTAAGTATCCACTCTGAATAGCGTAGCCTCGGGGGTAAAACCTCATGTGGGATCAAACACTATTGTCTTGGCCAGCCATAAGAATTGTGCTTGACTTATGTTAAACATTCAAAACATTCAAAACCAAACAGCAAAACATTGTGTCTTTTGTGTTTTCAAGTGTATGCAAAACATTTTTACATCAAACAACACACTTTTCTTGGAGAGTCTAAACACTTGCAAACATTGAGTCCTCATCAACATTGTGTCCTCTTGTCACGAAAAATAGTCAAACATTCAGATTTGGTCACAATCAACAACTTCACAAATTGGAAAAATTTTACAGTCCAGCAAACAAGAGCAATCAGTTTCGGAATTCTTGAGCTTCCTAGGTTGTTTCTCCAGGTTTTCATCTAGCATTCAACTTGTCTTTGGGTCTCACAAAATCCATCATTGCTTTACACCTTACATTACATTCACATTTGTCTAAACTTGAGTCAAAAGGTCACTTGCTTGTCCTCATCATACTTTGTCAACACACTACATACAACAACACTTTGCTAAGTGGTCCCTCATCAAGGTTTCTTACCTTTGGGTCTCATTTGGTTTTACTTAGAGTCGAGGTCAACTTACCTCATCAAGAGAAACTATCCTCTCTTTGGAAGTCACACCTACTCTACTACATACATACTTGGTCTTATACTTTGGACATTGCAAGTACACTTCAGACTCATTTACATTCCATTCAACTCTTGGTCTTCCATACTCTTTCCATTTTTCATCGAGTCTCTCACATCTCGGTCAATACCTAGTTCATGGTTGAAACCCGTCTTCAAAAATCTAGGAGAGAAACTAAAGAGGCTCAAGAGTCCGCAAACATGAGTTCTTATGAGTATGACAATGAGATCTTTTTCAATTCTGATCATACTACATTACCTGACATAGATGCCTATAGAAACAATCCAAATGTTGAGAACATGGACACTATAAACAACAATGCTACACAAAATGACAATGTGGACAACTTTTCAGTACATTCAACAGATGTGGAAGAATCCATTATGAATCCCCATTTCAATCGATTGGTTGAGGAAATAATGAGGAGAGATAGACAATACTTCTTACACATGATGGCACAAAGTGGAGCCAAGATACCTCATGATTTTGACATGTCTCAAATAATGGAACATAGACCTTTGCAACAACCTCACTCCAATATGGATCAAAGGAGACCTAATAGTGGAGGAAATAGAGGACCACATATGGTACCTGAATCACCATTAGCTTTGCTTCAAAAACCAGAGGTCCCACATACACATGGTCAAACATATGATACTCACCTTCGCAGACCATTATGGAAGTCTTATGGAGAAAAATATGCTCAATCACATATCAATGCTAAGGATCAACCACCAAAGCAATTGGATATTCAAAGACATGCTCAAAATTTGGACACAAGGAAACCTCATGTCAAATTTGGGGGCAACACAATGGAACATGACATGCTTGTAGAATATGGTATACATGCGCAAAATAGATATGGGGTTCCTCAACATGAATCTATACCAAGTGGTCCATATACACAACATCATTACAGACCTCCTCCATATGAACATGTGTATGGTCAATATCATCCATATATGCAACATGCACCCCCTCTAATTGGTGCCTCAAGCATGGGGTATGGTCCAAGAAGTCGATCTCCACCTAAGAGCAATTTGGAGCAACAAATCAGGGACTTACAAAAGAAAATGGAGGACATAAATACACCGAAGCCAACATACACAATGAGAGACATATGTCCTTATCCATTTGACAAGAGCATTCCAATGCCTCCTTTTCCTACACACTTTGTGACGCCTAAATTTGATAAGTATAGAGGAAAAGGGGATCCTAAGGCACACATAAGACAATTTTTCACAGCTTGAATTGAGGTAGCAGCAGAAGAGACATATTTGATGAGATTATTCCCACAAAGCTTAGGTGATCAAGCTATGGAATGGTTCTCCCAACTTCCACCTGGTATTAAGTCATGGGGTGACCTAGCAGAAGCATTTATTCAACATTTCTCCTACAATATAGAGATAGACATATCAGTCACTACTTTGTGCAACACCAAGCAAAAAGAGGGAGAATCTTTTGTATCATTTTTACGAAGATGGAGAAATCTAGCCAGCAGATGCTCTTGTGAAATTCCACAAAAACAAATGGTAGAAATGTTCACCCAAAATGTTAACAAAGAGATTGGTTATGACTTAAGGAAAGCTTGTTTGTCCACCTTCAAGGACGTCATTGAAAAAGGCTTAGCGATAGAAAAGGTCCTAATTGAACAAGGAGTCATTAAAATATTCAAGGAAAATAAAGATGACTTTAAAGGAAAAGACAAGCCAAGATTTTGGAATAAAAACAAGAATACAGTCAATGATGGTGTTGTTGATGCCAACACAGTGCGACCCAAATTCATCTTTTCAAGATCAAGTTCTACAAACAATCAAGTAAATACTCAAACAACTTCCAGATCACGAAGGAAGTACACTCCATTGGGAGAACCACTTGAGTCAGTTTTCAAGAAGCTTGTGGCAAACAAGGTAATCACAGTTTCAGATTTTCCTCCATATGAACCAAAGGTTAAGCCGAATTGGTGGAATGATGATGAGTATTGTGAATTTCATAAGAGCAAGGGTCATAAGACAGGAAATTGTCATCGACTGAAGAACATCATACAGGATCTCATTGATAGAGGTGACATTGAGATTGAGGGACATTCGTCTAATCAAGAACATGAGATGTTTAAGGAACTATAGACACCTAAAATTGTCCAGTCTAATTAAATAAATATTTTATTTATTTAATTATTTAAGCCTAAGTCTTCTATTAATTAAATAAATCCTTATTTATTTAATTAATTCATTTATCCTCTTCTAGCCTTATTTCTCATTTAAATAAATACATTTATTTATTTAAATTATCATTTTCCTAAATTAAATAAATATTTTATTTATTTAATTATCCCATTTCTTCTATTAATTAAATAAATCTTTATTTATTTAATTAATTCATTAGCCTTTTCTACACATGACACATGTCATTCATCTCTTAATTCCTACACTACCTACCTCTTTCATTATTTTACTATTTCCTCTACCTACCCTCTAATCCTAGCCGACCTCCTTTTTACACCTCTCAATCTTATCCCTCCATTTCTTATTGTGTCTTCTATTTAAGGAGATGCTTCCTTCATTATCAAACCCTAATCAAACATTCTAATGACCTAATCGACAATTTGGAGGACTTGACTACACTACGATCCTACTTAAAACCACATTCCGTTCTTTGTTGAGCTCTTGTACATATAAAATCTGAGAGCAAATATATCAAGCAAGATCAATGGAGATAGGAAGAATGGAGATCAAAACCCTATTGGACATGTGATGGTATAATCTTTGTGATTTCATGTGATTTGCATTGTCTTAGGTAATCTTCATATGTTATGGTGGATCTTTGTTGATTGTTAGGCTAGGGTTTTGTGGTTGAATTCATTTAGCCTTTCAATATTGTTATTATTGTTATCCATTTTCACCATATACATTTTGGCACGCCCGGTGGGACTTCTTGTCCCTTTGCATTTAACCTTTTTTGTTGCAGATCGGACATTTTTCGACGACATTTTAGGCTTTTTTCCGCGTCTGCGAACTTTCGGATCGCGTCTCTGATTTTCAGGAGCGTCTGCGGATACTGGAGTCGTGTCTGTGTTTTTGACAAATTTTATTTTGCAGGTCTCAGACAGGAGCGTCTGTGTTTTCTAAGCGCGTCTGTGTTGTTTTTGATCGCGTCTGTGTCCGATAAGGGCGTCTGTGATTTTTGACCGCGTCTGTGAGTCACAGAACCGCGTCTGTGTCATACAGACGCATCTGTGTCGTAGGTAACAGCGTCTGTGTTTTGAATGTTTCAAAATTTTCAAATTTTCATTGATTCAGTTTTCGGATTTCGTACTTAGGGTTTCAGATCTGGTTTATTTTTGGACTAACCCTTTCAGATCTAGCTAACTAAGTTGGTGCAGCTCGCCTTGCAAGCTAAAACGTTTTGGTTGAAGGCCCCTCTTTCACAAAGTCGTTTGGGTTTCTAAAATTTACCTAACCTGTGTGCTTGCAGGAAGGGGTGATTATTTCAAACAATCTAAACTACTAACAAATCTTTGGTGCAGGTCCTTGGCAAGGGTTTTTTGGATTTTTATTGTGTGCTTTGTTTTCATAAACTAGCAAACACTTCCATTGGTGCACTAAAATTGAATCATTATCTTTTGTGTCTTGAGCAATAGGCTCTTTTTGTTTAATCTTTACAGGGCCTATCTTCCCGTGTGGTCATTAGGACTACTAGTGAAAAGAGGACGACCCAAGTGGTAGCGAGGAAAACCCACCTCATCTGAACCACTATAATCAAATGTATTCATGGTGAAAACTATGAATAACGTGTGTTGATTAGTTCATACCGACACTATGTCTCCCCATAAACCCGTTTGATCAAATTTATTTGATCATTTGTAGGGCGTAACCCCTACCGGCTGGGAGCCTTCTGTATTTACAGAGCTGAAAGTGCCGCATGTATGGCCACACGAGCGGATGCCCTTACTAGCACCATTTTGTTTTAGAGGCCCAAATCCTTCTAGTTGTTGGGGCAGAAGGTCGGACCTCTGGTAGCGGCCCACACACATACGGTTCTTAGTAGAGATACAAAGTTCGCCATGGGGAGTTTTCATGGGGACTGATGCTTGGCTGACCCGAGAAGTGAGTGCCGAGGGTGGAGCCAGTGAGGTCAAGCATCTAAGTATCCGCTCTGAATAGCGTAGCCTCGGGGGTAAAACCCCATGTGGGATCAACAACTATTGTCTTGGCCAGCCATAAGAATTGTGCTTGACTTATGTTAAACATTCAAAACATTCAAGACCAAACAGCAAAACATTGTGTCTTTTGTGTCTTCAAGTGTATGCAAAACAATTTTACATCAAACAACACACTTTTCTTGGAGTCATTTTGGAGTCTAAACACTAGCAAACATTGAGTCCTCATCAACATTGTGTCCTCTTGTCACGAAAAACAGTCAAACAGTCAGATTTGGTCGCAACAAAACGACTTCACAGATTGGAAAAAATTGCACAAAACTTACAGAAACGCGTCTGTGTCTGTTTTAATCGCGTCTGTGTTGTCTAAGGGCGTCTGTGAAGGGCAGAATAGCGTCTGTGTTTATAACAGCGTCTGTGTTGAATATAAACCCGTCTGTGTCGGATAACAGCGTCTGTGAAGTATACAGTCGCGTCTGTGTCCAGAATTGCAAAAATCTTTACAGTCCAACAAACATAAACAAGAAAATCGCAGAAGCACGTCTGGGTTAGACAGAGTAGCGTCTGTGTCCGGAAACCGCATCTGTGAAGTATACGGTCACGTCTGTGTTCAAAATTGCAAGAAAATTTCATAGTCCAACAAACAAGAGAAATCAGTTTCGGAATACTTGAGCTTCCTAGGTTGTTTCTTCAGGTTTCATCTAGCATTCAACCTGTCTCTGGGTCTCATACAGTCCATCATTGCTTCACATCTCATTTTACATTCACACTTTTCTAAACTTGAGTCAAAAGGTCACTTGCTTGTCCTCATCATTCTTTGTCAACATTACATATAACAACACTTTGCTAAGTGGTCCCTCATCAAGGTTTCTTACCTTTGGGTCTCATTTGGTTTTACTTAGAGTCAAGGTCAACTCACCTCATCAAGAGAAACTATCCTCTCTTTGGAAGTCACACCTACTCTACTACTTACATACTTGGTCTTACACTTTGGACATTGCAAGTAAACTTCAGATTCATTTACGCTCCATACAACTCTTGGTCTTCCATACTCTTTCCATTTTTTTTTCATCTAATCTTACACATCTTGGTCAAACACCTAGTTCATGGTTGAAACTCGTCTTCAAAAATCTAGGAGAAAAGCTAACGAAGCTCAAGGGTCCGCCAACATGAGTTCTTATGAGTATGACAATGATTTATTTTTCAATCTTGAGCACACTACATTGCCTGACATGGATGTTTATAGACACATTCCAAATGTGGAAAACGCAGACACTACAAACAACAAGGCTACACGCAATGACAATGTGGACAACTTTTCAATACAATCAGCAGATATAGAAGAATCCATAATGAATCCTCATTTCAATAGATTGGTTGAAGAGATAATGAAGAGGGATAGACAATACTTCTTACACATGATGGCACAAAGTGGAGCTAAAATACCTCATGACTTTGACATGTCTCAACTTATGGAAAACCGACCCTCGCAACAAACTCACTCCAATATGGATCAAAGGAGACCCAATAGTGGAGGAAATAGAGGACCGCATATGGTACCTGAATCACCATCAGCTTTGCTTCAAAAACCAGAAGTCACACATACACATGGTCAAACATATGATACTTACCTTCGAAGACCATTGTGGAAGCCTTATGCAGATAGATATGCTCAATCACATGCTTAAGCTATGGATCAATCAAAACAATTGGACACTCAAAGGCATGCTCAAAATTTGGACATAAGGAAACCTCATGTCAAATTTGGGGGCAACACAATAGAGCCCGACGTACCTATAGAATATGGTATATATGCACAAAATAGATATGGGGTTCCTCAACATGAAGCTATACCAAGTTCTCCCTATATTCCGCATCAATATAAGCCTCCTCCATATGAACATGTCTATGATCAATATCATCCATACATGCAACAAGCTCCTCCTCAAATTGGTGTCCCAAACATGGGGTATGCTACAAGAAATCGATCGCCACCTAAGAATAATTTGGAGCAACAAATCAGAGATTTACAAAAGAAAATGGAGGACATGAGTACACCAAAACCAACATACACTATGAGAGACATATGTCCTTATCCATTTGATAAGAGCATTCCAATGCCTCCATTTCCGGCACACTTTGTGATGCCAAAATTTGACAAGTACAGAGGAAAAGGAGACCCCAAGGCACACATACGACAATTTTTCACAGCTTGCATAGAGGTAGCGGCAGAAGAAACATATTTGATGAGATTGTTCCCGCAAAGCTTAGGCGATCAAGCTATGGAATGGTTCTCTCAATTACCTCCTGGTATTAAGTCATGGGGTGACTTAGCAGAGGCATTTATTCAGCATTTCTCCTACAACATAGAAACAGATATCTCAGTCACTACTTTGTGCAATACTAAGCAAAAGGAGGGAGAATCTTTTGCGTCATTTTTACAAAGATGGAGAAATCTAGCCAGCAGATGCTCTTGTGAAATTCCCCAAAAACAAATGGTAGAAATTTTCACTCAAAATGTTAACAAGGATATTGGCTATGATCTAAGGAAAGCTTGTTTGTCCACCTTCAAGGATGTTATTGAAAAGGGCTTAGCAACAAAAAAGGTCCTAATTGAACAAGGAGTCATCAAGCTATTCAAGGAAAACAAAGATGACTTTAAAGGAAAAGACAAGCCAAGATTTTGGAATAAAAATAAGAACACAGTCAATGATGGTGTTGTTGATGCCAATACAGTGCGACCCAAATTCATCTTTTCTGGATCAAGTTCTACAAACAAACAAGTGAATACTCAAACAACTTCTAGATCACGAAGGAAGTACACTCCATTGGGAGAACCACTTGAATCAGTCTTCAAAAAGCTAGTGGCAAACAAAGTGATCACAGTTCCAGATTTTCCTCCATATGAACTAAAGGTCAAACCAAATTGGTGGAATGATGATGAGTATTGTGAGTTTCATAAGAGCAAGGGTCATAAGACAGGAAATTGCCGTCGACTGAAGAATATCGTGCAAGATCTCATTGATAGAGGTGACATTGAGATTGAGGGACATTCGTCTAATCAAGAACATGAGATGTTTAAGGAACCATTCCCAAAGCATGACAAAGGAAAAGCCCAAGTCATAGATGATCAGGCCAACTATACTAGAGCACCTTACAACTATGACTCAACTATCAATCACATCTCAATGGATAATCATATCTCTACTATTACCATCAAGAACAAAAATCCTGAGAATACTCCTCAGAGACCCAAGATTGTTCTAAGAGGTGTTGGATCTTCTTCCGAGCCTACCTCTGAATGTCATGTTACAACTCGTCGAGGTAAAATTACTTTGCCAGGTGCCTCCACTAAAAACATCGCTTCTTCATCTACTAAACCTGAGTATGACCTTGTAGAACAGTTAGGGAGGACACCCGTGCTCATCTCCATCCTTGAGCTCTTACGCATATCCCCCTCTCATAAAGCTATTCTTGACAAAATCTTGAGAGACACCGCCGTTCCTACTGATCTAAACGTGGACCAGTTTCAAGCCATGGTGGGATACCTATCCATTCCACATTCCCTTACATTCACAAAAGCTGATGACGCCTCCATAAGTCAGCCACATAATGCACCATTACATATTGAAGCCTTCATACACAAGCATTGAATAAAGCGAGTCCTGATAGATGGAGGAGCTGGTCTAAACATTTGTACATTGAGCACCATTAAACAATTGGGATATTCCGATAAAGCTGTGAATTCAAAAAATCAAATCACCATCAAGGCATACGATGATGAAGAATGCTCATCCAAGGGCACGGTCACCTTACCTCTAAGAATTGGGCCAGTTACAAAGGATGTGGTTTGTCAGGTCCTGGATTTAGATCTCACTTATAATATATTGCTAGGACGTCCTTGGATTCATGAAATGAGGGCAGTCCCATCGACATATCACCAATGCATTAAGTTTCCTCATAATGGAGTCGAGGTAACAGTTAACGGTGATCCTAATCCGTTCATATATTGCAATAACCTGAGATCACATACGGAGACCATCATTCCCAGTAATCGTGAAGTTGTTCCTTCTTCGGCATACATTGACCCTGAGTCATTAAAACCTTCGACATCAAAACAAGGTGAACTTAAAGGCAGATTTCAGGACAAAGGCATGGGAGAATACACTTTAAATCAGACCATGTATTTACGACAAGTCATGAGCTCTCTAAAAGAATTTGGAAGGCCACATCCTAACAAGCAAACATTCATCATGACGCTCAAATGGGATCCTACTACCTTTCAAAGATGGGGCGAACTGGAAGAGGAAGATTTATACAAAATGCTCTATAAAGACATTGAAGATGACACACATGATCAGATCAATATACCTTGTGAGAAATATGGCAAAGGCTTCAAGATTCTACAAAAATTCAGGTATGATGGAAAAAGCCCTCTTGGGTTACGCAAAGAAGGCGTCATGGAACCCCTACAACCTGAATTGACTGTAAGAAGAGAACACTCAAAGGGACTTGGTTTTCTGACTTCCAAGATCCACACAAAAAGGACAGAAGAGGCATCACAAATCAAAGTTGCCAAAGTTCAACAAGAAGATTACTATTCCACAGATTCCAACGAATGGGAATGGGGTTCAGACAAATCCTCCAGTGACTATGAGCTCACCGAGACATTCAGAGAGCCAGATGAACCCACAGAAGAAGAGGAATTTTATAAAAAGTTCAGAGTTGGTCAAGAAACAACCCATAAGGATTCCGCACAGTCTTCATCTCAAGGTTCTAGGTCGAAATCATATAGGATGAGGACACTTGTTCTGAAAGGTGCTACTAGTAATGACAATTTGGATTCGCTTGCGATCGAAACTGACGAGGAGAGTGCCATCGATGACCTCGACGATTGCCTCGATATACCCGAATATAACCATATCTTCACTCTTAGCCCTGCAAACTCTGAAAACATTAAAGGCCTTCCCCTTGTTCACCACCAACTCATTGACTGGGATTATGAAGGACCAGCACAATTTGACACATTTCAGAATGACGAAGCTATTATTGACTATCTTGGCATACGAGATGATCTTCCCCCTGGGGACCACAAAGCAGGATACACCATAGAACTCAACAACTTGGCATATTTTGGTGAGGGTGTCAGACCTTCCAGTCGCAAAAATGTGAAAATAAGAACAAATCAAGGGTCTTATGGCGAAAACCACACTGTGGCGCTATCTGATTCCAAAAAAGTAAAAAGAAAGGACGTATCTGAGGGCGAAAACCTCTCTGAGGCACCCGAAGATGGAAGGCTCGACATTCTCCCAGCATCATATGAGGAAAAGTCATCCATGTTGGTAGAGGAGACTATCAAAACAAACATTGGTACAGAAGAGGTTCCACACAACATATTCCTGGCTCAATCATTAACAGAGTCCGAAAGATCAAAATTCATAAGCTTCTTAAAAGAATGACAAATCAACTTTGCATGGTCATACGCTGATATGCCTGGACTGGATCTGGATTTGGTAATGCATCATTTGACAGTCAAACCGGGGGCAAAGCTAGTGAAACAGAAATTAAGGAAAATGCATCCACAAGTGGCATTACTAGTCAAAGCAGAGCTGGAGAAATTGTTGGATGTCGGATTCATACGCCCAATTGATTATCCCGAATGGATCTCCAATTTAGTACCTGTCAATAAACTAGATCGCAGCATTAGAATATGTACAGATTTCAGAGACATCAACAAAGCTTGTCCGAAAGATGACTTCCCATTACCAAATATTGACTTGATCGTTGATCTCACAGTAGGTCACGAAATGTTATCTTTAATGGATGGATTTTCTGGTTATAATCAAATCAGGATTGCACCTGAGGATCAACACAAAACATCATTCACTTGTTCGTGGGGAACTTTCTGTTGGAATGTCATGCCCTTTGGGCTAAAAAATGCAGGTGCTACATATCAAAGAGCAATGACCACTATTTTTCATGATCTCATGCACATAACTGTGGAAGATTATGTTGATGATCTCTTGGGTAAATCAATAGACAGAGATACACATTTGGACATACTTTCAGTCATCTTTGATCGGTTGGAAAAGTACAAAGTAAGATTAAACCCTAAGAAATGTGTCTTTGGAGTAACCTCCGGGAAGCTCCTAGGATTCATTGTGTCCAAAAGAGGAATCGAAGCCGATCCAGCAAAAGTCAAGGCTATCTTGGACATGCCGCCACCCAGAAATATCAGTCAACTTCGATCCTTACAAGGGAGACTCCAGTCTATACGAAGATTCATAGCACAACTTGCAGATAAGTGTAGCCCTTTTCAACACCTGCTACATAAAAACATCAAATTCAAATGGGATGACAACTGTCAACAGGCTTTCCAGACGCTCAAAGACTATCTCCTAAATCCACCAGTTCTGATGCCACCAGTTCCAGATCAACCACTGTTACTATACATTTCAGCTACTCCAACAGCACTGGGGGCACTCTTAGCGCAACAAATTGTTGGGGGCAAGGAAAAAGCAGTATACTATATCAGTCGCACATTGGTGGGATACAAGCTAAACTACACACCAATTGAGCGTGCATGTCTCGCCGTGGTCTTTGCTTCACATAAATTACGACATTACATGTTTACTCATAAGACTAAGTTGGTTGCAAGAATTGATCCATTAAAATACCTTCTCAATAAAGCAACACTTACTGGGCGACTGGCCAAATGGGTAATGATACTGAGTGAATTCGACATCGAGTATGTGGACAGAAAAACAATAAAAGGACAAGCCATCGCAGATCAATTAGCAGATGCTCCCATGATTGATGATGTTCCTCTAAATTCAGAATTTCCAGATGAATCCATTTTAGCAGTGTCACATGCAAAGCCATGGCAACTATACTTTGACGGCTCATACACACAGCATGGGGCAGGAGCTGGCATCCTCTTTATAACTCCTCAAGGTGATTCTATACCAAAATCATACCGCTTATCATTTCCTTGCACCAACAATATAGCGGAATATGAAGCATTAACAATTGGATTACGAATTGCAGTTCAGTGGAAGATCCAAGAACTTAGTGTTTTTGGGGATTCTCAACTTGTCATCCGTCAAGCAACTGATGATTACCAAACAAAAGATGAAAAATTGCTACCTTACAAGCAAATGGTGGATGATTTGAAACAGCACTTCACAAAGCTATATTTTGAGCAGATACCAAGAGAGCAGAATCGTGCTGCAGATGCCATGGCTACAATTGCTTCACTAATTGATCTACCTCAAAATGAGACCTGCTATGAGTTCTTGGTAGACAACCTGTTGGTTCCGTCATATGAGATCACTCCTACTGAAATGATATGCGTTGTTGGTCCCGAATCCCAGTTATATGGTTCCATATTCACATATCTTCGCGACAATATCTTACCTCCTAATCTATCAAACAACCAACGCCGCACTTTCATTCGCCAATCCTCTCGATATGTCATTTTAGCTGATATCCTATACCGGCGAGGTCTAGATGGCACTCTTCTTAAATGTATAGAAAGCGACGAAGCTCAGATTGCGTTATGTGAAGTGCATGAAGGGATATGTGGTCCACATGCTAGTGGTCCTACCTTGGCCAAGAAACTCATCAGGACTAGATATTACTGGCCCAGTATGGAGAAAGACTCATATCAGTTTGTCAAGAAATGTAAGCAATGTCAAATTCATGGCGACCTCATACATGCGCCGGCACAAGAACTACAACCACTTGCGTCTCCTTGGCCCTTTTGTCAGTGGGGACTCGATCTCATAGGCAAGATTCACCCTCCTTCTTCCAATGGTCATAAATTTATTATCACTGCCACAGAGTATTTCACAAAATGGATTGAAGTCATGCCTCTCATACAAGTCACTGGAAAACAAATTGCTACTTTCATCCTTAACTATATCATTTGCCGATATGGTATTCCTAAGTCCATTATTACTGATAACGGGCGTCCTTTCAAAAATCAGGATGTTCGTGAACTCTGTGACCGCTTCCATATTTCCCATCGTTTCTCCACACCATATTACCCCCAAGGTAATGGCCAAGCTGAGGCGTCTAATAAAACAATTCTTAAAATCCTCAAAAAGACAGTCAACGACGCTGGCCGTAACTGACATATCCAACTCAATCCTACACTTTGGGCCTACCGCACAAGTGTCCGCACACCTACAGGAGCTACACCATATTCACTTGTCTACGGCGCTGAAGCCATCTTGCCTATTGAGGTCGAGTTACCCTCTTTACGGGTCTCTTTGCAAAACATTATCACTGATGAAGATTACAGGGTCTCTCGCTTACAAGAACTAGAACTGTTGGATGAACGGAGACAAACTGCTTTTAATCATCTCAAGGCTTACCAACAACGAATGAGTCACAGCTACAATCACAAAGTCAAGCCTCGCACATTTGAGGTAGGTGACTTGGTTCTCAGAGAAAACCCCAAAAATCAGCAAGACAGAGAGAAGAAGGGCAAGTTTGAACCAAATTGGCTGGGTCCTTACATCATTACGACAGTCTATGGATCTGGGGCATATCAGCTCTCTACTACAGAAGGTGAACCTTTGGAGGATCCTATCAACAGCATGCACCTTCGTAGGTTCTACACATAGCTCGTCGGAATATCCTAATTCAAAATACAAAAAAAATCAAAAAGATTCAAAAATACAAAAAAATTATAAAACAAAAAAAATCGTTACTTGGTGAAAACCTGGCAAACAGGCGCCTTGTGACACAAAAAAACATTGAAAAATCGAAAAAAGTAAAGAGAAATAATTTCGTCCAACGGTGAAAACCACTTCGGTGGCGCCCTGGGCAAGTACCATGGTGAAAACTGGGTTCCCAGCACCATGCGTAGAGACATTGCTCCTCCCTCCTTCAGGATTCTCTTTCATCATTTCACTTTGCACACACTCACAACCTATTCACTCACAATAAACTTACCCAGTCCCATCATGGCTTGTTATTGATCTACCTAAGATTGGTTAGCCATTCACAATAAACCCCCCTTTTTTCACTTCCTTTCCATCCATAATAAATCAGATCCTATCTGTGGCTAAGGCAAATCCTACGTCTGGTGATGGGTGTGGAACTGAGAACATCACATGTTTCAAGGAGTACGGTTTCTTCCAGCTTTCTTCAGTCTATCCGCGCACAATCCGCAATAAAGCAACATCTGCATCGCCAGATCCGCAATAAAGCTTCATTTTCTCCGCAATAAAGTATCAGTTTCATGGATTCAGTCAGTTTCAGATGAAACACAACAGCAACAATGGGCTTCAACAAATCAAATATTTCAACAGACTCAGACAACATTATGGTTCAGTGCTATCTATCCTTTCTGTGAAAGTAAACATTGTGACCACAATCAAATAAGACTTATACAAGTGACAAGAGACACTAAACTTGAGGACTACAGTGGATGTTGGTGTCGAGTCTTGGTTTTCTTTTGATTTCATCTTTTTTGGTGACATGTCTTTTAGCTTTTCCGGGATGTCTTTGACTAGAGATTCTATCTCCGGGATGTCTTTGACTAGAAAGGCGAGGATGGGGTATCGTGACCTATTTGTATTTGCTGTCTGTGGATTGTCTCTTAGTAATGCTATGACTTGTCCAAGGATATGAGGACACTGTGAGTCTAGTGTGAACTGGGGCATTCCTTGTTTGTGACTGTCTTATATCCATGCAAATAGGTACAATGACTTTCTGGGTCGAACACATACCTCGATTGTCATAACCTACTTGCCATAATAAAGCTCAATGATGATAACGCACAAGAAGCTCTTTCACTTTCATATCTTCTGTCTTCCATCCCCCCTTTCTTGATTGACTTCCAGCGTCCTTCTCGAGTCCGCGTAGCCTACTATCACATGACTGAGTATAATGACACACCAAAAACATTTGCATTTCATGTAGTTGCACCTGCATTACCACATATAAGCATCTAATACATACATCTAGATATCACAACTGCATCACATCCTGCACACAACACCTGTTAGCACAATTTACATTTGGATTATCATATTCATCTGCATTACATACATTCACATTTGCATTAGCATAACATATAGAATCATAAAAGAACAAAAATATTGCATTGCATCATGTAAATATTTGCATCCATATCATAAGCATCACATAAGAACATCTCATCACATAGGTACACATGCATATAGCTGCCACAAAAATGAATCATCTCTCATATATATAATCAAAAATGTCATGATACAATGATGTCAAAAAATCATATGGCTACAATCACCCGCAGGTGTCTACAATACAAAAAATGGTACAAATACTGAAACAAGGGAGCCCTCTATGGCTATGATGAACTCCCTCCCTCGGAGCCGCCTGGCCTCGACGGAATCTGAGCCCTAGAAGGACCCGCTCCAGAATCACCCTGCCTGTCTGGTGGTGGTGGAGGACCCATGACCCCACCACTCGATGCCTGTCTCCTCCGGCTCCCTCCCGTAGCTGTCGCTGTCCGCGATGGTCTATGGAAGCTCCTCGTCTACTGATCTGCTGGCACGACACCATAATATAGGTCCCTCCAGTAGGCAATCTCCTCTCCGGCTCGCAGGACATATGCGTAGCCTGCTCCTGTGTCCTCCGTCGCCTTCCTCCCTGCCCTCAGCGCTGTCTTAGCCTCTGTGTAGCGCTGGATAGCCTGATCCCGCTCTCTCTCAATATCCCTGAGCCTGGTCCTAAGCCGATCCCTCTCCCTCTCCAGATCCTGAATCTCATCTGCCTGGCCCTGGCAGATCTCCCTCAGATCCAGCAGCTCAACCTCCACTGGGTCACCCCCCTCTGCCTCTGCCTCTGCCTCTGCCCGTGGCTCTCCCTCTGCGGGTGCCTGCCCCTGTACCTCTCCCTGTACCTGTACTGGTGCCTGAACGGGTACCTGTCTCGGTACATGCCTAGGTCCCTGTACCTGTCTCTGTCCCTATGCCTGTACTGGCACCTGTCCCTGCACCTGTCCCTGTCTCTGTCCCTGTGCTCTAGGACCCTGTACTGCTGGTACCTGCAGGGGCACTCCACCGCGACCCCTCACCACCTGGGCCTGTCCCTCCTGTCCACCCTCTCTCTGAGGTGCCACCCTCCTCTCCCCAACTACTCCCCTCCACCACCGTCGGCCTCTACCCCCATCACCCCCACTATCATCATCATCATCTCCTCCTCCATCTCCATCCAGTAGCTCTCTTGGATCTGTCAATTGGTGGAATGGATGCTCGGCCCAATACGTTGTATACTCTGCATCCATCCCGGCGTCCTCAATCTCAGGCCACATGTCCCAAGGAAGGGGTATCATCTCTGCCAGCTGTGTGACTGCCTGATCATATGACAATAAAGGCCCGAACTGCGCCTGATCCCTAACTGTACAGGCATACATACCCGAGCCTCGTGGCATCCGCTGGATCCGACCAAACTGTCGGCCAATCCTGTCTACCAGCTGCCTCTCCAGTATATAGGGCGTCCGCCTAATCAAATACCTGCTCCAGAAGGTGTACGGCAGCTCCACTGCATCATCCTCCCACTCCTCGCATCCCAGATACGGCCTCCAGATGACGACATCAATATCATCTATCACTCGCCGCTAATACTCTAACCTGCCAATCCGAGGCTGTGACGTGATCATGTCGTACAGATGAACAAAACTCCGTCCATGACCCCTGCCTCTGAAATGTATCGGCCGCGTGATAGGCAGATGCTCGTATGCCCAAACCTGCAGTAGTGTCACTCCACAACCCAGTCCTACTGATCCATGGTAGACAAACTGGTGAAGCTCATAATATAGGTTGGCCAAAACACATGGACCCCACGCATATCTGGTGTGCTGCGTCACCAATGTCTCCAATGCTCCTCCCCAGCCCATTGCCAACCCCCGTGTCACTCTGTCCGGACATAGGAACCCACTGATAGCTCCTCCAATCACAGCTGGCAAAGCTAACCCTGTCGCAGTCATGGTATCCCATGCCACATGTCCTGCTCTCATCTCTAGTCCGGGATCCTGGAACACCCGTCTCAATGCCTCCCTGTCTCCGTCATGATCATATGGAATCAGCTCTCCATCGATCGGTATCTGCAGAATCCGGTAGACATCCTCAAGGGTGACTGTCATCTCACCCATCGGCAAATGAAATGTGCATGTCTCTGAATGCCATCTCTCGGCCAGCGCAGTCAGCAAACCCATGTTTGCCCGAAACTCAGGCACATACAATACGTGTCTCAAACCCATCTCCTCGATGGCAGCTCTATCCTGAAAAGACAACTCAGGTCGCAACCTCTGTGTGGACGGGAATCTCTCCCGTGACTCTAGCATAGGCAAATACTCCTGCAGTCAAACAAATCAATCATGTCAGTCATGGTCGCATTCCCTGTCCATCACAAAATGCTACTCGCTATCTAAATGCATATGGTTATCTATTCTAGTGACACTCACTGTTCATCACAAAGTGTTGCTATCTATCCTAGTAGTGCTCCCTGTTCATCACAAAGTACTACGTGTGTGACATTCCCTGTTCATCACAAAGTACTACGTGTGTGACATTCCCTGTTTATCACAAAGTGTTACTCACATTTTGCACTCCCTGTTCATCACAAAGTGTTGCTCATACTTTGGGTACTCCCTGTTCATCACAAAGTACTCTATCTTGGTGCTCCCTGTTCATCACAAAGTGCCTTGATCTATCCTAGTCTTCCTAGAGGACCTGCTTGAGTGTATCCTCTCAGCAGCTTATCCAATCGACAGCGTATGTTCATCACAGAACTGCCGATTTGACCTAGAAGACCAAAACCTTGCATTTTCAAACACAAACGCGTTTCTAACTCACAAACGCGCCTATAGACTGCACAAGCGCGCCTGAACAACGCAAACGCGCCTGTTTGACATAAACGTGCCTACATTATTCATAAACGCGACTTTGGCACACAAACGCCCCTTCAGGACGCAGACGCGCCCGCATTAGACACAAACGTGGTTCCAGACGCAGACGCGCCTGACACCGACACAAACGTGCCTAGCGGACACAGATGCGCCTGGCACCGATGCAGACGCGGTTGCACGTTTTTGCACTTTTTTTGTGCCCTGTTCCTAAGCGCATTTATTGCTAACTAGCATGCATTAATGACAAAATTGAATGCATCAAAGTACGAGAAGGTTTGGTGGTACTTACCGGCTCTCCTGCCTCTGCTGGTCTCTGAAATCGGCGAACGTGGTCAAATCTGTGTACGAAAGCCATCGCTGCTGACTGCTGCTGCTCTTTTTCTTGCTCTGCACTGCGATCTCGTGAGGGTGTAGATGACAATGAGGATGTCTTTTGCCCGTGGTCTATCTTATAGCCTACCCTAGCCTTAGCCTTCATTTCCCGAGTCAGTTTTCATTATCCCGTGACTTTGTCACTTTATCCGACCATTCCATTCTAGCCTTTCTTTCTTATCGAGAGATTGTCTGCAATCTTTCCAGACTTTTTCATCCAATCTCTCGAGGGGGCATATCATTCCCATTCTGGGGCAACTCTGTATCAGTTCATCTTATCTTCTTTGAAACAACGCGACAAGCCGCATTGTCTCAAAGAGGGGCAAAATGTAGGCACCTAAAATTGTCCAGTCTAATTAAATAAATATTTTATTTATTTAATTATTTAAGCTTAATTCTTCTATTAATTAAATAAATCCTTATTTATTTAATTAATTCATTTATCCTCTTCTAGCCTTATTTCTCATTTAAATAAATACATTTATTTATTTAAATTATCATTTTCCTAAATTAAATAAATATTTTATTTATTTAACTATCCCATTTCTTCTATTAATTAAATAAATATTTATTTATTTAATTAATTCATTAGCTTTTTCTACACATGACACATGTCATTCATCTCTTAATTCCTACACTACCTACCTCTTTCATTATTTTACTATTTCCTCTACCTACCCTCTAATCCTAGCCGACCTCCTTTTTACACCTCTCAATCTTATCCCTCCATTTCTTATTGTGTCTTCTATTTAAGGAGGTGCTTCCTTCATTATCAAACCCTAATCAAGCATTCTAATGACCTAATCGACAATTTGGAGGACTTGACTACACTACGATCCTACTTGCAACCACATTCCGTTCTTTGTTGAGCTCTTGTGCATATAAAATCTGAGAGCAAATATATCAAGCAAGATCAATGGAGATAGGAAGAATGGAGATCAAAACCCTATTGGACATGTGATGGTATAATCTTTGTGATTTCATGTGATTTGCATTGTCTTAGGTAATCTTCATATGTTATGGTGGATCTTTGTTGATTGTTAGGCTAGGGTTTTGTGGTTGAATTCATTTAGCCTTTCAATATTGTTATTATTGTTATCCATTTTCACCATATACAGGAACCATTCCCAAAACATGAAAAGGGAAAAGCTAAAGCCACAGATGACCAAGCCAACTATACTAGAGCACCCTATAACTATGATTCAACTATCAATAATATCTCGATGGACAATTACGTCTCTACTATTATCATCAAGGACAAAGCATCTGAGAATTCTACTCAGAGACCCAAGATTGTCCTAAAAGGTGTTGGATCTTCTTCCGAACCTACCTCTGAATGTCACGTTACAACCCATCGAGGTAAAATTACTTTGCA
The DNA here is from genome assembly GCF_030272615.1 of Cryptomeria japonica. NCBI lineage: Eukaryota > Viridiplantae > Streptophyta > Pinopsida > Cupressales > Cupressaceae > Cryptomeria > Cryptomeria japonica. The sequence continues at coordinate 214,488,409 of NC_081408.1, read as the reverse complement.
AGGTGCTCCAGCTAAAAACACCGCTTCTTCATCAACCAAACCTGAGTATGACCTTGTAGAACAGTTAGGGAAGACACCTGCGCTTATCTCAATACTTGAGCTCTTATGCATATCCCCCGCACATAAATCCATTCTTGACAAAATCTTGAGAGAAACTGTCATTCCTACTTATCTGAATGTGGACCAGTTTCAAGCCATGGTGGGATACCTTTCCATTCCACACTCCCTTACATTCACTGAAGCCGATGATGCCTCTGTAAGTCAGCCACATAATGCACCATTACACATTGAAGCCTTCATACACAAACATAGAATCAAACGAGTCCTGATAGATGGAGGAGCAGGTCTAAACATTTGTACATTGAGCACAATTAAACAATTGGGATATTCTGATAAAGCTGTGAATTCTACAAACAAAATCACTATCAAGGCATATGATGATGAAGAGCGTTCATCCAAAGGCACAGTCACCTTGCCTCTCAAAGTTGGGCCAGTTACAAAGGATGTGGTTTGTCAAGTCCTAGACATCGATCTCACATACAACATACTCTTGGGACGCCCATGGATTCATGAAATGAGCGCAGTCCCATCTACATATCATCGATGTATCAAGTTTCCACACAATGGAGTTGAAGTGATCGTCAAAGCAGATCCAAATCCATTCATATATTGCAACAATCTGCAACCTCAATCAGAAATAACAATCCCAGTCAATCGCGAAGCTGTTCCTTCATCAGCATATGTGGATCCTGAATCCTTAAAAACTTCTACATCCAAACAAGCAGAGCTAAAAGAAAAGTTCAAGATTAAAGACCTAGGATGTGGTGAGTATGTATTTCATGTTGACCAACTCCCATTATCTCCTAAGGTATTCTGTCAACAAGAACAACCTACAAACAATTTTCAATGCCAAGGAATTGGGTGTGAACCACCTAGTGTTGTGGCTACTAAGTCTGAATGCAAATCTCCTCTAGTGGTGCAAGCAACTCTTGATATCAATAGTACTAAGAGTGGTTCCAGCGAAGAATCTATTGATCATATTGCCAACCCTCTTGAGAACTCACATAGCTTTACCATGTCATCTACTCATTCCATTTCCACTCCACTTCTAGACTTGGATCAACAAGAATTACAAAAGCCCTTACTCATTGGGGATCAAAAATCAAGCTTAGAAAAGAAAAATTTAAAAGTCAAAAATAAAGAAAAGTCCTTTAGTCCAAATCAAAATCAAAAGCTATTGGACTCTGCAAAAATCAAGGTCAAGGATAAAAATCCTATGAAGCAAAAAGAGAAAGAGTTGATCTCCCCTAACACCAAAATAACTGGGGGCAAAAGTTCTACAATTTTAAGTCAAAAAGCATACTTGTTGATCCTAAGTCTCCATCATGCTATCCTACTTTCACTTCTTTTCACAGTCATAAGCCTTCATAACTCATCCACTTGTTCCACACATCATTTCCCTTCTGGCGATACATCATAGACCTTTAATGGAGCTTCCTTGAAGGACTTTGTTATCAGGGATGCCCAAACTTCTTTAGGTGACACGCATACGGGCCTGTGTAGTCCACACACTAGTAATTCTATCTCAGTTTCTTCATCAAGGAAGACAGTCACTCAAGCTACACATCATTCAGTCAAGGAAAAATGCAGCTACAATCACAAGGTCAAGCCTCGCACATTTGAGGTAGGTGACTTGGTTCTCAGAGAAAACCCCAAGAATCAGCAAGACAGAGAGAAGAAGGGCAAGTTCGAACCAAACTGGCTTGGTCCTTACATCATCACAACAGTATATGGCTCTGGGGCATATCAACTCTCAACTACAGAAGGTGAACCTTTGGAGGATCCTATCAACAGCATGCACCTTCGCAGGTTTTACACATAGCTCTTCAGAATATCCTAATTCAAAAATACAAAAAAATTTATAAAACAAAAAAAAAATCGTTACTTGGTGAAATCCTGGCAAACAGGCGCCTTGTGACACAAAAAAATTGAAAAATCGAAAAAAGTAAAGAGAAATAATTTCGTCCAACGGTGAAAACCACTTCGGTGGCGCCCTGGGCAAGTACCATGGTGAAAACTGGGTCACCAGCGCCATGCATAGAGACATTGCTCCTCCCTCCTTCAAGATTCACTTTCATCCTTTCACTTTGCACACACTCACAACCTATTCATCCATAATAAACTTACCCAGTCCCATCATGGCTTGTTATTGATCTACCTAAGATTGGTTAGCCATTCATAATAAACCTTCCTTTTCACATCCCTTTCCATCCATAACAAATCAGACCCTATCTGTGGCTAAGGCAAATCCTATGTCTAGTGATGGGTGTGGAACTGAGAACATCACATGTTTCAAGGAGTAAATTTTCTTCCAGCTTTCTTTAGTCTATCCGCGCACAATCCACAATAAAGCAGCATTTGCATCACAGATCCACAATAAAGTTTCATCTTCTCTGCAATAAAGTATCAGTTTCATGGATTCAGTCAGTTTCAGATGAGACACAGCAGCAACAATGGGCTTCAACAGATCAAATCTTTCAACAAACTCAGACAACATTATGGTTCAGTGCTATCTATCCTTTCTGTGAAAGTAAACATTGGGACCACAATCAAATAAGACTTATACAAGTGACAAGAGACATTAAACTTGAGGACTACAGTGGATGTTGGTGTCGAGTCTTGGGTTTCTTTTGATTTCATCTTTTTTGGTGACATGTCTTTTAGCTTTTCCGGGATGTCTCTGACTAGAGATTCTATCTCCAGGATGTCTTTGACTAGAAAGACGAGGATGGGGTATCGTCACCTATTTGTATTTGCTGTCTGTGGATTGTCTCTTAGTAATGCTATGACTTGTCCAAGGATATGAGGACACTGTGAGTCTAGTATGAACTGGGGCATTCCTTGTTTGTGACTGTCTTATCTCCATGCAAACAGGTACAATGACTTTCTAGGTCGAACATATGCCTCGATTGTCATAACCTACTTGCCATAATAAAGCTCAATGATGATAACGCACAAGAAGCTCTTTCACTTTCATATCTTCTGTCTTTCATCCCCCCTTTCTTGATTGACTTCCATCATCCTTCTCGAGTCCGCGTAGCCTGCTATCACATGACTGAGTATAATGACACACCAAAAACATTTGCATTTCATGTAGTTGCACCTGCATTTCATACATATAGATATCACAACTGCATCACATCCTGCACACAACACCTGTTAGCACAATTTACATTTGCATTATCATATTCATCTGCATTACCTACATTCACATTTGCATCATGCATACACACATAAAACATAAACGAACAAAATAAAATAAAATATTGCATTGCATCATATACATATTTGCATCCATATCATAAGCATCACATAAGAACATCTCATCACATAGGTACACATGCATATAGCTGCCGCAAAGATGCATCATCTCATATATATATAAAGTGTCATGATACAATGATGTCAAAATCATATGGCTACAATCACCTGTAGGTGTCTACATCATTATACAAAATGGTACAAAACTGATATAGAGGAATTCACTGATCACTCCTGCCAACACTATTGGTAGTACTAATCCTATCCATGTCATGGTATCCCATGCCACGTGTCCCACCCTCATCTCCAATCTTGGATCCTAGAACACTCATCTAAGGGCATCCCTGTCTCCGTCTCAATCGTACAGAATCAGCTCCCCATCGATCGGCACCCGCAGAATCCTGTAAACATCCTCCAAGGTGACTGTTATCTCACCCATCGGTAAATGGAACGT